>NC_064621.1:99854560-101081346 GCF_023898315.1 Schistocerca nitens | reverse complement strand
CGGCTACCTTGGCGGCTCTTTGGTTTCTTATCTACAGTGCCAAATGTTCTTGAACGGTTTTCCTCTATAGAATTCGACGACACGTCTTCCATGAGGACGTGACAACGCCAGGCCAGTTTGTCTTCCAGCCGCGACTTTCATCGGAACTGCAACTGTTGTGGGTTTTGGAATGTGTAACGTATGTGATCAATATTTGCAACTACTTCGCCTCCATATTTCTGGACACAGCAAAGGGGTGAGATTGCGCCTGGCGATACAAGTTAATTACCAAACGTCAAGACTCTAACATCCCACAGATTATTGCACTGAGATGATACTGAGCTTTCTCCACGACAGAAAGATTATGGTCAAGACTGACGGTCAACGCTAAAGAAAGAAACACCTCAGAGAAGGCATTCCGCAAGCGTCTCCCCTCTCGCCATTGTTATTTGTCATATGTGCCAAAGACCTCCCTGACCCACCACAAGCTATACTAGCCCAATTTCCCGTGGTCACGGCCTTCCTGACAAGCAGTACAGGCATCACCGCCACCGCAGGCCGTCTTTATAGCCAGCTGATATTAACGAAGAATGGGCAGCACAAAACTGGATTAAACGTAACCCCGAAAAGACGAAGCCTGTAATGTTCACCCGCCGGCATCCGGGTCTCGGAGACAGATTGGTTCTCCATAATGAGCCCTTATAAACTGGATGGAGATAGTGTTAAATACCTCAGAGTCATTCCCGACAGCAAGCTGTACTTCCAACCACAAGTCAGGCAGAAGCGGACTTTTGCACCAGTTCTATGCACTTCTCGTTAGTACACAACTACACACAAGAAACAAGTACTTTGTGTATACGGATGCTCAACGTGGGGCGGTGTGAGTCCCTCAAACTTCAAACCTCTTAAGACTATCCAGAATAGGTGTTTCCGCACCATCCTCCACGCACTCATGTGGTCAAGAATCGTAAACCCTGACAGGGAACTCAAACATGAGAACTATAAAGAAAGACATCCGAGCATCACCTACAAGACTTACCGACAAATGTGGAGAGCTTCGCTCCACATTGAGACACCGTGAATGAGCTGGATCTGTGGCACCAACATGGTGACGCAAGGTAAAGGTACCTCTCCGGCCAGTGTGGACGAGCGGTTCTAGGCGCTTCAGTCTGGAACCGAGCGACTGCTACGGTCGCAGGTTCGAATCCTGCCTCGGGCATGGATGTGTGTGATGTCCTTAGGTTAGTTAGGTTTAAGTAGTTCTAAGTTCTAGGGGACTGATGACCTCAGATGTTAAGTCCCATAGTGCTCAGAGCCATTTGAACCATTTGAAAAGTACCTCGCCCTACCATGCAGGACCCTCAATAAATGAAAATAAAATAAACACAATATCACCCTCATACTAGGGTCTAAGGACTCCTGAGCACAAGACCCTACTCAAGAACAAATAAAGATAACCTGAATTATTCACCTAAACACCCTGGATGTCCAGCCACACAGATGGTAGAGCTTTGGAGACCCATATGCGCGCACGCGCACACACACGCACACATTGAAAGGTATCTGTGTAGATAATGAAGGGTATGTGCGGAAATCATGAACTGTACCTATTAAAATTTTATTTATACATTATGAAGGGGCTAATATGGAGACCTTCAAAACACACACAAAAACACACACACAACTACATCATCGCTGATGCTGAAGTCTTACTGCACGAACAGCATAAATGTAGTAGGGGATAAACATTTTTGTTTCACTATTTTGGCTGATTGGGGCGGTGGGGGAGAGGAAGAGCAGAATTTCAGCGAGAAAAAGTTTCGAAAAGGGTTGAGATTATATGAAAAGTTTGTTGGAAGTCGCTAAGTGCTTTCTTGCTGAAATTCTGGGTAACTATAGTGTGGGTATGAAAGTACCTGGCAGATTAACACTGTGTGACGGACCGAGACTCGAAGTCGGGACCTTTGCCTTTCGCGAACAAGTGCTGTACCAACTGAGCTACGGAAAAACGACTCGCGACCCGTCCTCACAGCTTCAATTCTGCCAGTATCACGTCTCCTACCGTCCAAAGATCACAGAAGCTCTTCTGCGAACCTTGCAGAAGTAGCACTCCTGGAAGAAAGATACTGCGGAGACACGGCTTAGCCACAGCCTGGGGGATGTTTCCAGAATGGGATTTTCACTCTGCATCGGAGTGTGCGCTGATATGAAACTTCCTGGCAGATTAAAACTGTGAGACGAGGTACTGGCGGAATTGAAGCTATGACGAGGGGTCGCCAGTCGTGCTTGGGTAGCTCAGTTTGTAGAGCACTTGCCTGCGAAAGGCAAAGGTCCAGAGTTCGAATCTCGATCCGGCACACAGATTTAATTTGCCAGGAAGTTTCATATTAGCGCACACTCCGCTGCAGAGTGAAAATCTCATTCTATAGTCCGGGTAATTTGCGCTTTGTGAGTTACGCTGTCCCACAGGACATGTACACAGTTTGTAACTTAAGTACTGTGATAAGCCTTTCAAGTAAGAGTAGATTAGGACACCATTCTGAAATTGCGTCAGATGTTATAGGAAATATTGAGAATCAAATTTTGTTCGATCTGAAAGCCGGTAGACTGGTGACCAGGATAGTGGCGGTGCAGTGCGAGGCGGAGAGACACCCCCGCACCCGCAGTGCTGCGCAATACGTCCCGGGGAGGCCGAGGAATGCTGCGGCGCCGGCTGACAAAGACACCGACGTCGACGGCTCGCTGGGACAATGGCGGCCCGGCTCATTCATAATGCAGCAGCCGGCTAATCAGCGGCGCCGCGCCGCCTGTCCCCCCCCCCCCCCCTAAACACCGAGCCCGTCTTGTCGGACGCGCACACAGTACCGCGCCCGCCGCATCGCGCCGCGCTGTCGCTGTCGCCGGCGTGTCGCCGCCGTCTGCGCCGCTGCACGCCAAAACCGGCGCGCGCTGCTTACACACACTCCCTGCTGCGCCACTGGCTCGGTGACGCCGTTGCCGGCAGCTGGCCCCGAAGCTAGAGCACGACACTCAGCAACTCCTCACTGTTGAGCAACCCGCCTGTCTCTTGCGTGAACTGGGGAGTCTTAAAGTCCAACAGAACGCTTTGCCAGCCGTTCTGAGTGTCCGCGCAGTATTCCATACGTACAGTGTATCAAAAAGAATAACCCGATTTGTCACGTCTATGTTTCTGAAACTAATAAACATATACAATGAATTTTGTTTTTCGATGAACGGGAAACTCAACAAGTTTTTTTCCATACCTTTTCACACGCGTTCAATAATGCCCCCATTCAGGTTGGTTCAAATGGTTCAAATGGTTCAAATGGCTCTGAGCACTATGGGACTTAACTTCTTTGGTCATCAGTCCCCTAGAACTTAGAACTACTTAAACCTAACTAACCTAAGGACATCACACACATCCATGCCCGAGGCAGGATCCGAACCTGCGACCGTAGCGGTCGCGCGGTTCCAGACTGTAGCGCCTAGAACCGCTCGGCCACCCCGACCGGCCCCCCATTCAGGTGCACGGCGTATGTCAGTGCGGTATTCAAACCGTTCGCATGCTGTAGCGAGCATGTCTTCAGTTACAGCTTCCCCCGTTGCTGTTATGCGATGTCTCAATTTGTTGTGTTGGCAGAAGAGCCAACACCGTGTTGCTAGAGGAGGCCGGAATGCACGCGTTTAGCTAACGCAGGCTGGCGTGAGGAGGGAAGGACTATACTGACGTGAGGTCTGGAACATGACAAGGAATTAGAATTCAGAAAGTGGACGTAATTAATTTAATTAATTTGATACTTAACTTTAATCCATTAATGATGAACGTCGCTCTTGACGGTTCATGATTCACAATATTATCTGTTCAGAATAGTAACTGAATATGGCGCCTTGCTAGGTCGTAGCAAATGACGTAGCTGAAGGCTATGCTAAACTGTCGTCTCGGCAAATCAGAGCGTATGTAGACGGTGAACCATCGCTAGCAAAGTCGGCTGTCCAACTGGGGCGAGTGCTAGGGAGTCTCTCTAGACTATACCTGCCTTGTGGCGGCGCTCGGTCTGCAATCATTGATAGTGGCGACACGCGGGTCCGACGTATACTAACGAACCACGGCCGATTTAAAGGCTACCACCTAGCAAGTGTGGTGTCTGGCGGTGACACCACACAATTCATTCATTGTTTTTGGTAACGGAGGCACATAAACAGAGTCTTTAACCCTTTGGGGGAGGCGAGGCCCGTTTACGTGGCCAGATTGTCGCGTCACACACCCAGCGCTGTATCTAGGGACTGGCTTGGAGTATCGACACGGGACGGCGAGCATCCTGACAAACGGGTAACCGTTGTGGCTCATTGCAGGTGGGGATCGTCAACGCTTTCTTGCTATGTGTCATCATAGCAAAGAAAAGAGGAGTGACACCAAAGAGTCAAGTGCAGTTTCGGAAGAGTCTCGGTCAAGGAGCTTGTGGGCGAGGTCAGGGCCCGAGGAAGAGGCCAAGCTCTGAGCACGGTGACCTACACAACGTGGACGGCCTGTACCATGCCATCGCAAGAATAGACACCGGAAAACAGGGAGACTGTGTCATTTGCAGTGATCCCTCCAAGCCAGGAGGGCGAAAACGATCCCCCTTTTCTTGCGAAACTTGTCCGTCCAACGCTTCTCTTCACGTGCCTGAGTGCTTCAACAGGTATCAAAAAGTATCAAAGTACCGAAAGGACTTGTAAAATATGGTTGCCTATCGAAAAATCGGTATGCCAAAGTTGTAAAGTTTGTTTTAAACAAATTTTATTAAATTTTGTACTTTATTGACATAAATTCAGTTTTTCATCCCTCCAAATGGACTTTTTATTTTTCTTCCCACGGACGTCCCATAAGAGATAAAATTGTATTTTATATGTCGTTTTAAAGCTAAAACTTTAAAGAATAAGATACAACTAATTTTAATATGTCTAATTCAATGCTTCACCTCTCAACTAAAAAAAAAGTAACAAAAAATCAAATTTTTCTTTTTTTCTATTTTAACGCCACCACTAAGTCAAAAAGTGTGCGATATGGAATAATGAAAATAGTATGCCAGTAAAGCGCGTGTTTTAAGCTTCATTTACAAAAAAAATACACTGATTAAGTCAAAAGTGTAGATTTTATAAGCGATGAAAGAAACCTAAGGGATATCGAGCCCGCAGAGCGCCGCCGAATTGCTCCGCTTTGGGGAAACGTGCTCCGTCCCGAAAGGGTTAATAAAACCCCACGTGAAATAATCACGTACAGTGAGGTCCGGTGGTCCAGTGATCTTGAAGGCCAGTAATGTAAGGCTGAATCGTCTGGTCCAGTGCGACCGATCCATCGTTTAGTAATCCTTCGATTCACAAATTTCCGCACTTCCAGATGCCAGTGTGGCGGTGCCCCATCCTGTTGGTAAATGAAGCCGTTCGAATCAGTCTCCAACTGTGGGAAAAGAGATTTCTCGAGCATGTCGAGATATGTGCTTCCTGTAACAGTGTTCTCGGCAAAGAAAAACGGACAGTATACCTTCTCCCGTGAAAATGCACAAAAAACATTAAATTTTGGAGAGTCCCTCTCATGTTATACAACTTCATGTGGTTGTTCCGAACCCCATATTCTCAAGTTATGACGGTTCACCTTTCCGTTTAAATGGAATGTTGCATCATCACTAAACACTAAGCGTGGAAGAAATCTATCATCCCCCATTTTGCCAAGAACGGAATAACAGAACTCCACACACTGCTGATTGTAACCTTCACGAAGAGCTGGCAGTAGCTGAATTTTGTATGGTTTCACGAGTAAAAGTCGACGTAACAAACGCCACACGGACACTGCGGGCATGCTGAGCTGTCGAGCTGCACGGCGAACGGATTTCTGCGGACTCGTTGCGAAACTATGGCGGATGTGTTTGACGTCTGTGTCAGACACTCCGTGACGGCCCGACCATTTGCCTTTACATAAACAACCTGGTTTTCGGAATTGTTCAAAAAATGGTTCAAATGGCTCTAAGCACTATGGGACTTAACATCTGAGGTCATCAGTCCCCTAGACTTAGAACTACTTAAACCTATCTAACCTACCCGAGGCAGGATTCGAACCTGCGACCGTAGCAGCAGCGCGGTTCCGGACTGAAGCGCCTAGAACCGCTCGGTCACAACGGTCGGCTCTGAATCGTTGATGTCATCTTCTAATGCTCTGTGCCGTAGGAGGATCCACACCATACCCAGTACGAAAGTCACGCTGAATATTTATTACTGACCCGCACTGCGCAAAATGTAGAACACAAAACGCTTTCTGATGGCCCGACATCATTTTTATTAGGACTGAAGCGGGCCCACACTGCTGCCACCTAGCGGAAACCGTGTAAAACTCGACTGTTTGCTCTTTCCGACAGTACGTTTTTCACACACATATCTCAAATAACGTAATGATTATGATTTTTTAAAATAGGCTCAAAATGGTTCAAATGGCTCTGAGCACTATGGGACTCAACTGCTGTGGTCATTAGTCCCCTAGAACTTAGAACTACTTAAACCTAACTAACCTAAGGACATCACAAACATCCATGCCCGAGGCAGGATTCGAACCTGCGACCGTAGCAGTCACACGGTTCCGGACTGCGCGCCTAGAACCGCGAGACCACCGCGGCCGGCTTTTAAAATAGGATGATTCTTTTTAATACACCCTGTATTTTTAAAATATCCACTCTAGAGTAGAGAAAAGTATTACTTACAGCTTACATCAGACCACTGTGATACACGGTCCAGTCGCATTACTGTGTTCGCCGCCTGTGCTCGACGTTAACGCGCAGTTATCACTCACAGACGCCAGCACTAGCAGTGGAGGGTACATAAGCCGTGTCTGGGGAAGAGGAAAACAGTGCTATCGCTGTCGTAATGCGTAAACGGGAGATTTATCGGACATCAAAAAGGGCATGATCATTGGCTTTCGGGCCGGAAGCAGTTCCAAACGGTTAAGTTCGTAAACCGTTAGCGTCCCGCCGTGGTTAAAGCATTCCGTACGAGGCAAGATTGCGCTATTCAGAACAGGCGCTGAGACAACTGTGGTTCACCACGTACCATGCTTCCATGGGCGTGAAAAACGGCTGCGGAGATGTGTGCGGGGTCGGCCGGTCTGACCGAACGGTTCTAGGTACTTCAGTCTGGAACTGGGCGACCGCTACGGTCGCAGGTTCGAATCCTGCCTCGGGCATGGATGTGTGTGATGTCATTAGGTTATTTAGCTTTAAGTAGTTCTAAGTTCTAGGGGACTGATGACCTCAGATATTAAGTCCCATAGTGCTCAGAGCCATTTGAGACAGATGTGTGCGGGAGAATAAGCGTCCAATGATTGGACAATTGACTGCCCACATGAACCAATGCGCTATCAACAGTGACTGTCCAAGGACCGTTCAGCGAACGTCACTGCGTATGAGCCTGCGCAGCAGGTGCCTGGGCTGCTTCGTGCACTCATGCTGACCCCAGTTCATAGATGACGAAGGCTCCAATTTGCACCCCAGTACCACAACTGGTTAAAAAAAATGGTTCAAATGGCCCTAAGCACTATGGGACTTACAGCTGAGGTCATCAGTCCCCTACACTTAGAACTACTTAAACCTAACTAACCTAAGGACATCACACACATCCACGCCCGAGGCAGGATTCGAACCTGCAACCGTAGCAACAGCGCGGTTCCGGACTGAAGCGCCTAGAACCGCACGGCCACTTCGGTCGGCCGCAACTGGTCGTCCACTGATTGGCGACAAGTGAATTTTCCAGATGAATCACGTTTCATGCTCCATCGGACAGGTGGCTGCTGGCTTGTACGGCGTGAAACGTCGAAAGCAAAAACGTGCAACAATCGTCCCAACAGTACAGGCCGTAGGGCACTCCCTGGGTGATCTCGTCATCTTGGAAGGCACTATGTATCAACATCAGTATCACCTATCCTTCCGGACCACGTCCGCCCCAACACGCAACTTGCTTTACCTCGACACGATGGAATCTACCACCAGGACACTGCAGCGTCTCACACAGTTCGCAGTATACGTGCGTGATTCGAAGATTATGAGGGTGAGTTCACCATACCTCACTGGCCACCAAGCTCCGCGGATTTAAACCCGATTGAGAATCTGTAGCCGGCCGGAAAGGCCGAGGGGTTCTAGGCGCTTCCGTCTGGAACCGCGAGACCGCTAGAATCTGTGCAACCTCCTCGATCTGGCTATTCGCCCATGTATCCTCAGCCGAGATACCTTCCAGAGCCTCACTGACTGCTTTTATGCACATCCCGCAGCAGACCCCGCTGCAGAAGCTTTTTGACCGATGGTCAGATTAATGTCAATGGACAGTGTGGTGTCACCGCCAGACACCATACTTGCTAGGTGGTAGCCTTTAAATCGGCCGCGGTCCGTTAGTATCCGTCGGACCCGCGTGTCGCCACTATCAGTGATTGCAGACCGAGCGCCGCCACACGGCAGGTCTAGTCTAGAGAGACTCCCTAGCACTAGCCCAGTTGTACAGCCGACTTTGCTAGCGATGGTTCACTGACAAAATACGCTCTCATTTGCAGAGACGACAGTTTAGCATAGCCTTCAGCTAAGTCATTTGCTACGACCTAGCAAGGCACCACATTCAGTTACTATGAATGTATTCTGAACAGATAATATTATGAATCATGAACCGTCAAGAGCGACGTTCATCATTAATGGATTAAAGTTAAGTATCAAACTAATTACGTCCGCTTTCTGAATTCTAATTCCTTGTAATGTTCCAGACCTCGCGTCAGTAGAGACCTTCCCTCCTCACGGCAGCCTGCGTGAGCTAAAAGGCGTGCATTTCGGCCTCCACTAGTAACACGGTGTTGGCTCTTCTGCCAACACAACAGTCAGTGTATACAGGATGTATTTGAAAGTGTTTACAGTCCGCAGCTCGTGGTCTAGTGGAATGCCGGCACGGTAGCTCAGCATCGTCGGTCAGAGGGTAAGGTTACTTGCCTTCTGTAATAAAAAAGAAAAAGAACTGAGTGAATGCATCAGCGATGAACTTGAACAAGCATCGTGGGACGTCCGCCCCGAACAAACACAACGACCAATAACGAATAGAATGAGATTTTAAAGAAAGTAATTAGCGTTGCTGCCACTAGCTCACAGGATCCCGGGTTCGGTCCAGACCGGATTTTCTCCGCCCGGAGACTGGGTGTTTGTGTTGTCTTCATCATTTCATCATCAACTGGGAAATTGGCGAGACTGAACAGTGAAAGGTTGGGATTTTGCACGGGCGGTGATAACCGAGCAGTTGTGCGCCCCACAAACCAACTATCATGATCATAGAGTGGTTAGAGGCAACTAAAAAGAAACATTTTTTATCATGTGTCAAAATGGCACCGTTTCCTCGCCAGGAGGTCATGAACGCTTTGGCGCTCGTGACTTTCAGACAGCTGTGTGATTGATATCAGTTAAAATGCTGCCACGCCGATAACACAGAAAATTATCAAGTATATCACACTGTAGAAGCAGTTCAGGAGGTTTCCCACCTAAATAGGACTGCCGTTACGTTCTTGGCAGCGGAATAAAGGGAAATGAAGTTGTTTTTCTGACTAAGGACCAGTATACACTAGCTCACTGAAGTGTGTTAAAATGTTGTAAGTAGGTTGTTTAGATTTTTATGTTGGTAACGCCACGTAGCGCTCTGTATGAAAATCACTGACTGTGCTGTGTGCAGTTTGTGGTTGGTTTGCAGTGTTGAAATATTCGCTATTGTAGTGTTGGGCAACTGGGATGTGAACAGCGCATAGCGTTGTGAAGTTGGAGGTGAGCCGCCAGCAGTGGTGGATGTGGGGAGTGAGATGTCAGAGTTTTGAGAGCGGACGATCTGGATGTGTGTCCGTCAGAAAAAGGAAATTTGTAAGACTGGATGTCATGGACTGATGTATATATTATGACTTTTGAACACTATTAAGGTAAATACATCATTTGTTCTCTAACAAAATCTTTCATTTGCTAACTATGCCTACCAGTAGTTAGTGCCTTCAGTAGTTTGAATCTTTCATTTAGCTGGCAGTATTGGCGCTCGCTGTATTGCAGTAGTTCGAGTAACGAAGATTTTTGTGAGGTAAGTGATTCATGAAAGGTATAGGTTATTGTTAGTCAGGGCCATTCTTTTGCCGGGGTTATTGAAAGTCAGATTGCGTTGCGAAAATAAAGTGTCAGTTTAGTAATTATCAGAATAAGTAAAGAGAGAAATGTCTGAGTACGTTCAGTTTTGCTCAGCTGTTTGAAAGTCAAATAACGTAAGAGCTTTATCAGCACAGTCATTTATAATTTTTCTAAGGGGATGTTAAACTGACGATCTTTTTTGTAGCAGGGCTCTATGGAACAAAAACCTTCTTTCGAAATTAAATGGAGACACCATGCCGCAATGGTCCGTAATCTCCCGTCACGTCCCTGGTACCGAAATTGCAACTACAATAGAGACTCTATAATGACAATGCCGTGCCCTTGATTTTATCACTTGAGATTCCTACAATGTCTTTACTACCTCAACATGATCCCATCTTCTTCGTTTGAATGTGGCACTGAGGAAGATGTCAAGCAAAGTTTCTTGGCTGCGACGAAGGATATTAAGAAGCCACGACGCAATTGCAGTGTATGATGTCCTTGGGCAATGTACCAGCTACAAACATTCACACTCTTTCGGGGCGGCAGACCTCAGTGTACGGCCCTATACGACTTTGTAGCAACAGGACAAATAAGAATATAGGAAAAGCGTTTTTTATATTATAATACAGTAAATGAATATGTTATAAACCCACCTTTTTATATTATTAAATGTAAATTTCTTAGGTCACAGATTTACTTTCAGGTAAATAGAATTTAATTTTATTTGTTGTTACATTGATATTTGTATCACATGATATATTTTCACAGTTTCAGGCATTACACAGAAATGTTAAAAAGCATTCTCAGGCTGGCTGTAAGGGTGACGTGGAAAAGCTTTTAATAAACAAATGAATGAGAAACACGCAAGGGCGCAACAGCTTTCGTACTTACAGGCCACGTTACTCGGCTGGTAGGGTTATACTACGCAGATGAGAGGTCTGAAAGTGTATTCGTGACTGATCAAGACGACGCGAAAGGATTTTGTCTTTAATCCAGCAAATAAGACACTTAAACACACATTCCTGATCAGAGAATTTCGTCACCATCTCTCATTTCTGTGCACGTGGAGCTGAAAATGTTTCCAGGTGACCACTTCAGGATCAATCTGGTTGCCGTTGTTGTCATTTAACGGGCGCACGATATCGATACCGTGAAATGCTGACTATGGCTCACACTGTCTGCGTATTGAGTGAACGTATACAGCGCACGATTTAGGCGGATAATTTAGGATGGACTTATCTGGCAGGTCCGTGAAATGAACTCCTAACGGATGCCTGTCCAGTAGGTAGCACTGCATCTCCCTGGCCGGTGATAACACAGGACTTGACAACAAATCCTCTCACGCGAGATTAACGGACACGTTTCTGCTGCTTTCCCCATCTTCAGGAGAGCGCGCCTGGAAGGCTCTTTTGTCCGCCGGCAAGCGTGCGGCGCTTCCCGGAAGCGGATTTGACAATGAGCAGGCCGACGCCGCGTGAATTCATCCGCAGCCGCCAATGTTGGCCACGGCTTACCGTCCCAGACAAAGCTCCGCTCGGCACAAAGCGAGACTTTGACAAGAGGTAAAGAGACACACAGAGTCGAGATACTGTTAAGCACGAGAAGATCCCCGTCTCGGCTTATGACTACGTCGTCTCCATCGATTATTAACAACCGGTGAGTTACAGAGAAGCAGAGACAGACAGTGATAAAGATGTGCGGAAGTGAAGGAGGCGAAGACACGTGGCTAAGCACTTTGACTTCGGATTACGTCAGTATTCCCTTTAGATTAAAAATGTGCGGCAACCAAGTAAAGGGCGAGTGTTGGAGCGCTGAACATCCTTAAATAGCGGAGTCGTTGTTAAACAGAGTTTCATGATTTATTAACAGGTTTTACGGAGACAAATACCAGTTATTCTCATAAAACTACTTTAATGCTGTAAAATGTTTGGACTTCCGCTACCTACCTCTACACAGGTACTCCACATGCCACCGTACGGTGCGTGACTACTAGTGATTTCCATTCCTGTTACACTCTCACATAGACCAAGGCAAGAAAACTGTCTGTATATCTACGTAAGAGTCCTAATTTGTCGTAACTTATCTTCGTGGTCCTTGCGCGCAATGTATGTTGGTGGCAGGACAATCGTTCGACAGTCAGTTTCAAATGCCGGTTCTCTAAATTTTCCCAATAGTGTTTCTCGAAAGGAACGTTGCCTTCCCTCCAGGGATACCCATTTCAGTTCCCGAGCCATCTCCGTAGCACTTATGAGTTGTTCGAACCTACCGATAACAAATCTAGCAGCACATCTCTGAACTGCTTCGATATATTCCTCCAGTCCGACTGGGTCTGATCTGAAACACTTGAGCACTAATCAAGAACAGGTCGCACCATCGTACTATACGTGGTCTTCTTTACAGGTGAACCGTACTTGCCTAGGTTCCTCCCATTAAACTGAAGTCTTCCCTATCACAGTTCGCACATGCTCGTTGCATTTCATATCGCTATGTCTGTTGTAGTAGTAGTAGTAGTAGTTGTTGTTGTTGTTGTTGTTGCTGCTGCTGCTGCAACTGCTGCTGTTGTGGTCTTCAATCCGAAGACTGGTTTGATGCAGGTCTCCAGCTAGTCTATCCTGTGCAAGTCTCTTCATCTTCTGTGTAGCTGCTGCCACCAACTTACTATAGTCAAATTTGTCGCCTCACACGTCCATTAGTAACCAAATTTGCTATTCCGTGATGCTTCAGTAAGCGAACTATCAACCTACCCCTTTCTTCATTCAAGTTGTAACTAAAATTTCTTTCCTCCCAATTTTGAATCGGTATCTTCTCATCAGTTATCCTGTCTATTCTTCTAATCTTCTGTATTCTTGTGCAACACCACGCTTCAAAAGCTTTAATTTCTCTTTGTCGACATGGTTTATCGTCTACGTTTTATTTCAGTATTAGCTGAATACCTGGCGTTTACCAAATTTATTCCGATCTTCTATTATGCCACCTCCTCCTACCCTCTCTTTCTGGACGTATCCCCCCCTCTTTTTGGTCACCTTCTCATCCCCCTCTCTCTTTTCTTTTCTCCTCTCCCCTCCCTCTATCCATCTCCTCCTCTTCCCTGTTTGTCCATTTCCCCCTCCCCTTCTCTGTCTCTATCTGTGTCCATCTCCTACTTCCCCCTCTCCGTGTGTCTATCTCCTCCTTTCCCCTTCTCTTTCCACTTTGCCATCCCACCCCAATAGAAGGTTGCTAGTTCATATCTCCACACTATTTCTTTCCTGATAATAAGTAATACCTGTACCAAATTTGGCTGAAATCAATCCAGGGATTTAGGAGGAGCTTTTTACTCATCGCTTTGCCTATGCAAGCACCTGTCACATACATTTCGTACATATTTCTACACATACAGTTCACCTATATCTCTAGCGAATTTAGTCCTGCAGCTTCGTCTTTACGCAGCTCATTGTTTACAACGCCATATCTTCTGAATTAACTATCGTAGAAAAAAATGGCTCTGAGCACTATGGGACTCAACTGCTGTGGTCATAAGTCCCCTAGAACTTAGAACTACTTAAACCTAACTAACCTAAGGACAGCACACAACACCCAGCCATCACGAGGCAGAGAAAATCCCTGACCCCGCCGGGAATCGAACCCGGGAACCCGGGCGTGGGAAGCGAGAACGCTACCGCACGACCACGAGATGCGGGCAACTATCGTAGAATAACATAATTTTGCAGGTATATCTAGTGGTATATGTGGCTAGTGTCTGCGTTGTGAATGGAGTTAATAGTAAAGAAATAATAAATTAAAACATCATGCAACAGTTTTGTTGGATAAACCTCAGTCCCTTTAAGAGGTAAGTCGTTCTTATCCCACAGTAGTTCATTCAAGACAGTACAGTTCTTGTACCAAGTTTGGTTAGTATCGATCCAGTGGTTTAGGAGAAAGTGTGGTACATACATACAATTTTTACAAAATGTATGGATAAAGCTACGCGTTGGACAACTACTTCCCGACTGAACTTCTTAACACTCATATTTATCTTAGAGCTTAACAACTTTCAAAAAAAAAAAAAAAAAATGGCTATGAGCACTATGGGACTTAACATCTGAGGTCATCAGTCCCCTAGAACTTAGAACTACTTAAACCTAACTAACCTAAGAACATCACACACATCCATGCCCGAGGCAGGTGTCGAACCTGCGACCGTAGCGGTCGCGCGGTTCCAGACTGAAGCGCCTAGAACCGCTTGACCACCACGGCCGGCTAACAACTTTCACTTTTTCAGAATAGATTTTCTTGCTATCGCCATCTGCATTGCATAATCTGTCTACTTCGGACATCATCAGTTTTTTTGCTGCCATAATAGCAAATTTCGTCCTCGCAAGAGACTTCTAATCGAATTGTGTGGCTACGGATCCGTGATTTCCTTTCAGAAAGGTAGTAATTGACGGAAAACCATCGAGTAAAACGGAAGTGCGATCCGGCGTTTCCCCAAATGAGTGTTAAGCCCTCTGCTGTTCCCAATGTACATATAACATTTAGAAGATAATCTGAGCAGCCCTCTTAGCTTGTTTGCATGTGTTGCTGTCATTTACCGCCTAATAAAGTCACGAGAAGATCAAAACCAATTACAAAATGGCTTATAACGATATTTGAATGGTGCGAAAAGTGGAAATTGTCTCTCAATAGTAAAAATGTGAGGTCATCAACACGAGTAAATAAGGAAATCCGTTAAAGTTCGATAACACGATAAACCAAATAAATCTAAAAGCTGATAATTCGACTAAATACGTTGGATATAGAATTACGAACACCTTAACTTGGAATTATTCCATTGATAATGTTGCGGAGAAGGCGATCTAAAGGCTGGCAAGAACACTTACAAGACGCAACAGGTTTGCTAAAGACACTGCCTACGCCACGCTTTTTCGTCCTCTGGTAGAGTATTGCTGTGCTGTATGGGATCCCTACTAGATAGATTAACGGAGAACATCGAAAAAGTTCAAAGGAGGGCATCTCGTTTTGCATTATCGCGCAATAGTGAAGAGAGTATCACGGATAAGATAAGACAGTTGGGAAGGCAATCTTCAAAACAAAGGTGTTTCTCCTTGCGACGAGATCTTTTAACGAAATTTCAATCACTAATTTTCTTCTCTGAATGTGAAAATATTTTACTGTCGTCAGTTTACACACGGAGAAATCGGACCTCGTGCAGAAAGATTTAAGTGTTTGTTTTTCCCGCGTGCTGTCAGTGAGTTGAACGGTAGAGAAGTAGTCTAAATCTAGATCGAAGAACCCTCTGCCAAGCACACACGTGTGTACTGCA
Organism: Schistocerca nitens; assembly: GCF_023898315.1. Lineage (NCBI taxonomy): Eukaryota > Metazoa > Arthropoda > Insecta > Orthoptera > Acrididae > Schistocerca > Schistocerca nitens. The sequence continues at coordinate 101,065,911 of NC_064621.1, read as the reverse complement.
GAGTAGTCATGCAGACGTAGAATTTCAGCGTCTCATCTCCTAATCTGATTTTCTAAGTATCGCCTGGTTTAATTCGACTGCACTCTATTATGCGTGTTTTACTTGCCTTGGTGTATATCTTATAACGTCTTTCCAAAATACTAACCATTCTGTACAACTGATCCGTAACTCCTTTGCATTCCTGACATAATTAAAACATAAAGATGTTTTAATGTTTTTCCTTCGTGTGGGAAAACAGTCATGTAGAACTTTCTGAATAAAATTACTGTTCATGGTAATTTAGTCAAATGTCGAAGAGTTCATTGAAGATTTTATTTCTTCTCCGCAAACTTTAATTCCGTTTTTAACGTTTCTTTGGTGTTCTTTACCGCTTGATCACTGTACAGCCTGAATAACATCAGGGAGAGGCTCCAAACTGTCTCACTCCCTTCTCAACTACTGCTTCCCTCTCATCTCATTCGACTCTTTATAACTGCAGTCTGGTTTAAGTGCAAGTTGTATATAACGTCTGGCTACCTGTATTTTATCTACGATAACTTCAGAATTCCAAAGATTGTGTACAGTTAATATATCTATAAATTTTAAACAGTTATACAAGCCATGGACGCCCTGCTGAGAGTGAACATATACACTCTGCAGTGGTTCTGTGTTACTGCTTTTCTGCCACAGTACTCTCTCCGCTCAACCACTGATTATTCTGGCATACTATCAAAAACATACATTGCCCTTACAGCTTTAATCTTACGAAGAAATAACAAAATTAGAATTAAAAAATAAGTATTGAGACAACAAAATGCAAATGGTTCAAATGGCTCTGAGCACTATGGGACTTAACATCTATGGTCATCAGTCCCCTAGAACTTAGAACTACTTAAACCTAACTAACCTAAGGACATCACACAACACCCAGTCATCACGAGGCAGAGAAACAAAATGCAAAAATATTATGTAAACCCAGGACTAAATTTCATAAGCGACTATCGAAAGAAAGTCGATTGCGACACTTAATAACAAACTCTCTGAACCTACCAAAAATTCTATATCATACGAATTCCAATTCTTTATACATAAGACAAATGGCAACAGTAGCTACAATATTGCTTGTTGATTCTATTCATACAATACAATCATTGCAAAATTTTATTATAAAATTCCTGTAAGGAACCCATATATCGAATGTTGATATCTGATGTGTTGGCAGAAGAGCCAACACCGTGTTGCTAGAGGAGGCCGAAATGCACGCGTTTAAGCTCACGCAGACTGGCGTGAGGTCTGGAACAATTAAAGGAGTTGAGTCTATATAAAGTACGAAACTCTTGGAATACTTAACTTTAATCCACAATTGGAGAACATCGCTCTTGTTGATACATGAATTATAATCTCAATATAAACTGGTAATGGCGCCTTGGTAGGTCGTAGCAAATGACGTAGCTGAAGGCTATGCTAATATCGTCTCGGCAAATGAGAGCGTAGTTTGTCATTGATCCATCTCTGGCAAAGTCTGCTGTACAACTGGGGCGAGTGCTAGGAAGTCTCTCTAGACCTGCCGTGTGGCGGCGCTCGGTCTGCAATCACTGACAGTGGCGACACGCGGGTCCGACGTATACTAACGGACCGCGGCCGATTTAAAGGCTACCACCTAGCAAGTGTGGTGTCTGGCGGTGACAGCACAATATCATTTTAACCGGTTACCCCAAATTTTGCTACAATGAACTGAGGACTATAGCAAGTACAGGCCATACTGGGACTATTCAAATCCAAATCGTTTGGCTGATTCCAAAATTCTAAAGCCTATGAACAAAGGATATGGTTGCGTAATATTCACATTCAGGTAAGTGACTGTGTAGGAAAATAACATTTATTCAGCAGATGTTGTAGGAGATACGATCATGACTCACACATACAACTGTAGTGCAGATACATTAGCTGAATTAATATTAATAAAATATAAATCGGAATGTTAAACCCTCGGTACTGAAAATATTACAAACTCGCGAAATCTAAGATCAGTTTTGGAATCACTACGAAAATTCCTTTTAAGAAGAGACACTTTATACATGAATTCTCACTCCTTTTAAATTTTGCAAAAAATTAAAAAAAATAGATTTCATGTGCAAAAGGTTGCTGTAACTACTAACGTAAAGAAAAAGCCAGGCTTCAGATAGCGTAATTCTCTCGTTACACACGTTTTCATCTTTCGTTTTGTGACATCATATTCCTCAAACTGTCTTGAAATACATATTGTGAAGACTACAAGTGTCGCTTGAGCGTGACCAGACATTGATCAGCCAGAACATTATGATCACCTATCCGCTAAGGATATAGACCCGTCTAGGCGATAGCAGCGTCACCTAGCGAGGAATGACTGCTAGTGAGGCGCACGCACGGTCCATGTAGTATTAGTGAGCGGACTGTCCGTGCGCACAATGGGGAAGGCGCACGATCTACCTGAGTTTCAAACGGTTCAAATGGCTCTGAGCACTATGGGACTTAACATCGGAGGTCATCAGTCCCCTAGAACTTAGAACTACTTGAACCTAACTAACCTAAGGACATCACACACATCTATGCCCGAGGCAGGATCGAACCTAGGATAGTAGTGGTCGCGCGGTTCCAGACCGAAGCGCCTAGAACCACACGGCCACTAGCTGAGTTTGACCGAGGGCCAATTGTGATGGTGCGGAGGCTACACACTTCGGACACTGCAAATTTTGTCGGGTGTCTCGGGACTGCTGTGGTGAGTGTCTTCAACACGTGGCAAAACCAAGGTGAAACCACGTCCAGACGTCGTAGGGTTAGGCGCCCCCCCCTCAATATAGATGTCGGACGTCAAGGGCAGGGCAGATTAGTAAAACAGGACAGACGGCGAAGTATCAAGGAACTGATATCAAACTTTAACGCTGGGCAGAGTACAAGTGTGTCTGAACACACAGTGCACTGAACACGTCTAACGAGGAGCCTCCGCAGCCGACGACCCATGCAAGTGTTAGTGTTAACACAACAACATCGGTAACTACGACTGAAATGGGCACGTGACCATAGCCACTAGACGTTGGCGCAGAGGCAGAGCGTTACATACTCTGATGAATACCGATACCTGCCAATGAGAGGACGCTGATCTGCCGTCTTTCAGCGGAACAGCTCCTTGACACCTGTACGGCGGGACGGTGACAAACTGGTACAGCGGAGCTCGTGCAAGGCACCATGAAGGCCAAGGAACATCGTACACAGGTTGCAGACCACGTACACCTCTTCATGACCATCATGTTTCCCGACGGCAGTGGCATTCTTCAACAAGATAATGCGCCATGTCACAAGGCCAGGAGTATGATGCGGTGGATCGAGGAATACAGCTGCGAGTTACAACCGATGTGCTGGCCTCCAAATTCGCCAGATCTGAACTTGACAGAACACATCTGGGATGTGATTGGACGTGGTGTCACATCTCATCGTCCCCCCCCCCCTCCCTCCAAGGAATTAATGAGAATTAGGCGACTTGTGTGTGCAGATGTAGTGAGAACTCCCTCCACCAACCTACCAAGGCCTCACTGCCACGACGCGTCGCCGCTGTTATCCGTGCCAAAGGTGGACATGCCGGCTATTAGACAGATGGTCATAATGTTGTGGCTGATCAGCGTATGTTGGGGTGAGTCACCAAACGTACAGTGCCGTATTATTTTTGTGAAATGCAGCAAATGATGGTTAGGAGCAGTGTGTAAACATCAGCTGTTTCGAAAATAAATTATGAACTACGAAGCAATGTTTTGTTTATCAGTATTTACCTTGCACATATTTATGAGACATGACAGTAAAAATGAACTTCGGGATAAGAGATCTGAAATCAACTACAGTCGGCCGAGTCATCGTATTTCATTGACAAAATTTGCCAATTTGATTTCTGGAGTAGTGTACTGGCGCTCAGATTTATCAATGGACTGAAATCTGAGATGATGTCACAAACTCAGGGCCGTGACTATGGCTGGGCAAGCGGGGCATTGGGGCTGGGGCCACAGAAAATTGGAGGTCTATGGCGCCCGAAGGAAAGAAACGAAAAAAGACAGCGATTTAAAAATTATTAAAATCGATCAGTTAGGTGAGCTTTCTCCCTATATTAAAATTATCAGAGTTGGTTTTCTGATGTAAAAATACGGGAACCATTTGGTCGACTTTCTATTTAATTGCATCTTTGTACTCGTAAACGGAAGCGGACGTAACACGCGGACTTAAAGATCATAGAAATCTGTACTCGAACCTTCAAAGATGCTGCTCCAGGCAGGTGTAAAAGAATGTGCACAACGGAAAATAATAAATGCTAAAATGATGATTTGGCCCTCTCTGACTATCCCCTGAAGCAGACCTTAGGATCTCTTAATTCTATAAATTACAATCTAAATATAAATGGATGATGAAGGGAACTAATACTACTAAATGATAAACGTTGTTCTTGCTTATATATTTATTGTCGATTTAAAAAAAAAACCTTTATATTACAAAGTTTACATTTCCTAAGTAAAATTACTAATCAGTTGGCCAACTCTGCCTCATATTACGACTGCGCGGTCAATAACGCGAAATGACTGACATCATCTACGTACCAAACACTATAAGACACTATTTTCAAAGATGATCTACGGTGCTGTGGAACCTCAGTGGAAATAAACTAACGTGATCACGGCTGTTTAGCTTTATAGCACTAATAAGCCGAAGCAATTTGCGATATCACCGTATGTACTGCGTCTGGTGCGTCGGCGTGCTGGTTCTCGTACACGTCTGCTTCGATGGAAGAACGCCAGCCACAAAACAAAACTCTTTCAAGCACTAGGACGACAGAAGGCGGTCCTCTGACTTATATACTCTAATACTGTCTTCTCCTCTCTGTGTTCTACAGACGAGAAACACGAACTCCCAGCAACAAGGACGGAGTGCAGATAACGTCTCAACGTAAGTATAGGCAGAGGAAGTGCTCTCAATCACTGAACGCTGCGTACTCAACGACGACTTCCAACCCGGAGGCGAAGTCCAGAATCGTATAAGTTCACAACAATACAGTGCCTAACCGTTCTAACTATAAAATCTCGTGAGAGCAAAGACAGCAAGTCCGTCTGTACCAACAAGAAGCTGATACTGAGCGACCGTCACACACAGGAGATCAAAACAGAAGACATCGTCTCTCCACCGCTGGCTTCCCAGCAAGGCTCGGCTCCCCACCATCGTAATTCCAGAAACAAATGATATTTCCGAAACCAAGGAATATTCTCCCTTTCTACAGATTCTTCCGAACGCCGACCGACCATATTTTGGTCTTTTGTCGTCCAGCGCGGAAAGTTTGCGAGGAAAAACCTATACTCGTACAATGGTACGCTTCTGAGTAAAAATCCTTGGAAATAACCCAGCCTGCGTGGTTTCCGAGGTGCCGCTTCTTCGTTCCTCTCACCTGCGTCCAAGATTTTGAGCGTTATGAAGTATTATCCGGTTATCCTTCCGGCCCCTACTACAATAGTGGCCGGCGGTCACCCTATTATGCTCCATAGCTCAGGTGCCACGACGTCCGTCTAGCTACTGCCTGTGTTTTTTAGCAGGACCAACACCTGTGCGGGCCTTCCACCCAGAGCTTGAGTTCTGGCTGCCGTTTCATCTCCACTGGCGTTCCAACCTCTACTATTATAGGCAATCATTAATTACGCCGTTTTTATAATAAAGACACTCCGTAACCTTTCATGCAGTTAGCGTTAACAATTATTTAAAAGATGTACGTGACAATGTCAGTCTCCTTTATGGTTTTAAGAGGAAATACAAGATTTAGTTGAATTTAAAGAAGAATAATTCAGTTACCTAAGAAAAACCGAGCAGGATAGGGCAGTCGTTAGCACACTGGACTCGCTTTCGGGAGGACTACGGTTCAAACCCGCGTCCAGCCATCCTGATTTAGGTTTTCCGTGATTTCCCTAAAACGTTTCAGGCAAATGCCGGGATGGTTCCTTTGAAAGGGCACGGCCGGTTTCCTTCCCCATCCTTCCCTAATCCGAGCTTGTGCTCCGTCTCTAATGACCTCGTTGTCGACGGGACATTCAACACTAATCTCCTCCCCCTCCTCCCTTACTTAAGGAAAACTGAATATATAGCTGAAGGGAGATAGACCATGAAGGCATAAATTGGCGAGCGCAAGGACGGGCTGTATGGCTGGATGGAGACCCGACAAAAGGATGTGGTCAACGCGATAGACCCCCATGTGCTGCATTTGGTTTTGATTCCCGGTACTGCGAGGGATTTTTTTTTCTTGGTACTGTACCGGCGGGCAAACAGCCTCGTGATGCCAACTGACGAGCTACCTGACTGAGAGGTAGCAGCTCCACGGTCGAAACGTTGACAACGGCCGGAGTGCGGCGTGCCAATCCCATGCCCCTCCATACCGAATCCGATAACGAGTAACAGGATGACATGGCGGTCGGTTGACATCCGCGTGGTCTTCAGTACCTCATCGCGGCGTTAGTGTTTTTCTTTTATTTCATTCCATTTATAAAATACCTATGATTTAAAAAGCAATTTAGATGTGTGACAAAAAAGAAGGCTTAAGGTTTGAAATCCAACAGAATGAATTCTTTAGGAATTCTTATAAAAATACGTTCTGTCTTATGATGTCCACATGGAATACGCCTGCTTCCAGACACAACAGTGACATACTCGATTTGTTGAACAGGATCTATACAAGTGAATACAGAGGTTGCTTGACCGGAAAACTTCGTAGGAGACTGCATAAATTGGCTATATTACGATTCTCCTGTACTTAAAAGATTTTTTTAAAAAAATTTTGTACCAATCAGAGCTACCTCAGACAAACCGTGATAAACAGTCTGAATAACTGAGATGCAAAGTCGAATTATGCTGAATATAAATGCAGTTTCGAAAATCTCCGTATAAATATACACTGCATGCTTTCGAGAATTTATATTATGCGTCTGCAGAACGGTGTAATCGATTTGACATCTGTGTTCTCAGGGATTGGCGAAACTCAGGCAGCTTACCTTCTGACTGCTGTCGTCGCCCCCCTGTTCTTCCTGCACTTCACGGTTTTCTGTACGTTCTGCTGGCGGAGGACGCATACGTTCACGCCGCTCGCCGGACGCCTAATATCAGACTGTTGCCTAGCAACGATCTGGGTCGCTGGGAAGACCACTGAATTGTTGAGAACTGCGTCACGTCGCACGCAGTACATTGCTTACTCCAAGAGGATGTACGGAAAATAATAACCGCGTAGCTACGGAAATTATCCAGCAATAATAGCAAACGCGTAACTAGGCTTGAACGACCGGGCAATGCCACAGATGATAAGATGCCTCTGGAAAGAAAAACGTAGGATAAATTGAGGAAAAAGTGAAAAGGGAAGCAAAAGTGGAAAAATTATTCAAATAAATCTTCGAGTATGTTAAAATAATGGAAGATTGTATTTTGAAAATCTTTTAGACTTACAGATACGTAACTCATTTACCTCCTTTGCCCTTCTCGAACATCAATCTGCATAATGAATATCAACCAAGCAGACGAGAGCAAGAGTTTTCGACAAAGGCTATGACGGAGAAATCGTCATGAGTGCCGCATACAATTATGTGGGAAAAGAAGGAAAAAATGAAGTTAAAATTTAAATTTAGCCGTTTAAGCCGTTGTAGACCTTGAGACGCTTGATCAAGAGACAACCCTGCGTTTCTAAATAACAATTACAATTTTTTGGTTGCAGCATGCTACTGTAGTAGGATTTAAAAACGTAGAGCATGAATACCACAAACATAACGCAAAGGGCATGAAATCCTATGCATTACGCTGTCAGATAAGAAACCATCTATACACTTAAAGACAGATTCATTGATGTTCTTAAAACTCTGACAAACTCACGCTGATGGACCAGAAGAATGTGATCACTGCCCACTGGGGCTTGAATGCCGGCTAGTCGCGACGCAGCCACGTGAAGCAGTATGGAAAGTATAGTCTGAGTTGACAAAAGTGATGGGAGCTGTCATTCGCACTCAGGTGAGGCATCTGGAAACGTTTCCGCCGTGATTACGGCCCCACGACGGCAATTAGCAGGTACGTCGAACGCGGAATGGTAGTTGGAGTTAGACACATGGAACGTTCCATTTCGGAATTCAATATTCCCAGATCCACAAAGTCAAGAGTGTGCCGGAAATAGTAAATTTCAGGCATCACCTCTTATCACGGACAACGCAGTAGCCGACGGCATTCCCTTAACGACCGAGAGCAGCGTAAAGTTATCAGTGCTAACATACAGGCAAAGCAGCATGAAATAACCTAACAGCACGACATCGCCTGCAGAGCCTCTGCACTGCGCTCGCGATCATATTGGTTATATCCCAGACGACTGGAAGCCAGTGGCCTGGTCAGATGAGTCCCGATTTCAGTTGGTAAGAGCTGATGGCAGGGTTCGAGTCCGGCGCAGATCCCACTAAGCCATGGACCATAGCTGTCAACAAGATGCTCTGCAACCTGTTTGCTGATGACACTAGCTTGGTAGTAAAGGCCCGCATCTCGTGGTCGTGCGGTAGCGTTCTCGCTTCCCACACCCGGGTTCCCGGGTTCGATTCCCGGCGGGGTCAGGGATTTTCTCTGCCTCGTGATGGCTGGGTGTTGTGTGATGTCCTTAGGTTAGTTAGGTTTAAGTAGTTCTATGTTCTAGGGGACTGATGACCATAGATGTTAAGTCCCATAGTGCTCAGAGCCATTTGAACCATTTTTTTTTTTTGGTAGTAAAGGATGTTGTGTACAACATGGGCCAGGTTTCAAATAGTGGAGTACATGACCTAAGTTCATGGCTTGTAGAAAATAAACTAACGCTAAATCATAGTAAGACTCGGTTTTTTACAGTTTTTAATGCAATACAAATAAACCTGACGTTTTAATTTCACAGAACAGGCATATGGTTACTGAAACTGAACAGTTGAAATTTCTAGGTGTTCAGACAGATAGCAAGCTGTCGCGGAAAGCCCACGTTCAGGATCTTGTTCAAAGACTTAATACTGCCGTTTTTACTATTCGAACGGTATCTGAAGTGAGTGATCGTTCGACACGAAAGTTAGTCTAGTTTGCTTATTTTCAAAATGGTTCAAATGCCTCTGAGCACTATGGGACTTAACTTCTAAGGTCATTAGTCCCCTAGAACTTAGAACTACTTAAACCTAACTAACCAAAGGACATCACACACATCCATGCCCGAGGCAGGATTCGAACCTGCGACCGTAGCAGTCGCGCGGTTCCAGACTGTAGCGCCTTTAACCGCTTGGCCACTCCGGCCGGCGCTTATTTTCATTCGCTTATGCCGTATGGTATTATATTTCGGGGTAACTCTTCCCATTCTAAAAGGACATTTTTGGATCAGAAACGGGCGGTTCGGGCAATGAGTGGTGTAAGTTCACGAACCTCTTGTCGACCCCTGTTCAAGAGTCTGTGTATTTTGATACTGGCCTCTCAAGACATATATTCCTTACTGTCATTTCTTGTTAACAATATTAGCTTATTCCCAAGAATACGCAGCTTTCACTCGGTTAATACTCGCCAGAAATCAAACCTGCATTTGGATCGGACTTGCTTACCTCTTGAGCAGAAAGGTGTGCAGTACACTGCTGCATCCATTTTCAATAAGCTACCACTCGAATTCAATAATCTTAGCAGTAATGCACGTGCTTTCAAATCGAAACTAAAGAGTTTCCTCATGGGTCACTCCTTCTATTCTGTCGAGGAGTTCCTTGAAAAATTAAGCTGATTGTTATTGAATTGTTGATTGTGTTTACTTAAACTTATGGACTGACTTTTTTCGGGTTCATAAACATTTATTTTTATCTGTTATTACTTTTATGTTGTAATTTCAAATACAGACCTCGGAGATTTGCTCCTTAATTTGGTCCCACGGAACTTGTGTAAATAACTAACTAAATAAATAAATAACAGTGTGGGCTGTGTTTACATGGAGTGGACTGGCTCCTCTGGTCCACCTGAACGGATCATTGACTGGAAATGGTTATGTTCGCCTACGTGGAGACACTTTTCAGCAATTCATGAACTTCATGTTCCCAAACAGCAGCGGAATTGTAATGGATGATACAGCGCCAGGTTACCGAGCCACAGTTGCTTGCAATTGTTTTGAAGAACATTCTGGACAGTTCGAGTGAATGATTTGGCCAGCCAGATCATATGGCGTGAATAACGTCGAACAATTATGCGACATAATTGAGGGGTCAGTCCGTGCACACAACCCTGCAGCGACAAAAACTCCGCAATTACTGATAGCTATACAGGCATTATGGCTCAATATTTCTGTAGGGGACTTCCAAACATTTGTTGAGTCCATGCCACATCGAGCTGCTGCACGATATTAGGAGCCATCCCATGACTATCGTCACCTCAGAGTGTAAGGGGAGCAGAGATGATCAGGGAAATATTATAGCGACGATAAAGTTTGCTCATGGGAAAATCCATTGGAATAAGGAGCTTTGCCAAAGGGCAGATTTTTATGGTCCGGCATCTGGAAACGAGCATCTTGGAAATGCCGAACCTGTGCGCGTGCCTTTGTGATGTGCTGTCTTGCGACGTAGTTCAAAGACGGTGAAACCACGAGAAGGTACACTACTGGCCATTAAAATTGCTACACCAAGAAGAAATGCAGATCGTAAACGGGTATTCATTGGACAAATATATTATACTAGAACTGACATTTGATTATATTTTCACGCAATTTGGGTGCATATATCCTGAGAAATCACTGCCCAGAACAACCACCTCTGGCCGTAATAACGGCCTTGATACGCCTGGGCATTGAGTCAAACAGAGCTTGGATGGCGTGTACAGGTACAGCTGCCCAAGCAGCTTCTACACGATACCACAGTTCATCAAGAGTAGTGACTAGCGTATTGTGACGAGCCAGTTGCTCGGCCACCATTGACCAGACGTTTTCAATTAGTGACAGATCTGGAAAATGTGCTGGCCAGGGCAGCAGTCGAACATTTTCTGAATCCAGAAAGGCCCGTACAGGACCCACAACATGCGGTCGTGCATTATCCTGCTGAAATGTAGGGTTTCGCAGGGATAGAATGAGGCGTAGAGCCACGGGCCGTAACACATCTGAAATGTAACGTCCACTGTTCAAAGTGCCATCCATGCGGACATGAGGTGACCGAGACGTGTAACCAATGGCACCCCATACCATCACGCCGGGTGATACGCCAGTATGGCGATGACGAATACACGCTTCCAATGTCCGTTCACTGCGATGTCGCCAGACACAGATGCGACCATCGTGATGCTGTAAATAGAACCTGGATTCATCCGAAAAAATGACGTTTTGCCATTCGTGCACACAGGTTCCTCGTTGAGTACTCCATCGCAGGCGCTCCTGTCTGTGATGCAGCGTCAAGGGTAACCGCAGCCATGGTTTCCGAGTTGATAGTCCATGCTGCTGCAAACGTCGTCCAACTGTTCATGAAGATGGTTCTTGTCTTGCAAACGTCCACATCTGTTGACTCAGGGATCGAGACGTGGCTGCACGATCCGTTACAGCCATGCGGATAAGATGCCTGTCATCTCGACTGCTAGTGATACGAGGCCGTTGGGATCCAGCACGGCGTTCCGTATTACCCTCTTGCATCCACTGATTTCATATTCTGCTAACAGTCATTGGATCTCGACCAACGCGAGCAGCAATGTCGCGGTACGATAAACCTAAATCGCGATAGGCTACAATCCGACCTCTTTCAAAGTCGGAATCGTTATGGTACGCATTTCTCATCCTTACACGAGGCCTCACAACAACGTTTCACCAGACAACGCCGGTCAACTGCTGTTTGTGTATGAGAAATCGGTTGGAAACTTTCCTCATGTCAGCACGTTGTAGGTGTCGCCACCGGCGCCAACCTTGTGTGAATGCTCTGAAAAGCTAATCATTTGCATATCACATCATCGTCTTCCTGTCGGTTAAATTTCCCGTCTATAGCACGTCATCTTCGTGGTGTAGCAATTTTAATGGCCGGTAGTGTAAGAAGGAGTTGGACGTCCACGCCTCATCACTTAACGTGAACGTCGGGTGCTTTCCCGCTCTGTAATGTATGAGGCCATCTGTGACAGATCTTACGACAGAGTACAGTACCTATGGAGGCACAAGTGTTTCTGAGCGTACCGTGCAGCGCATACTGTCTAACATGGGACTCCGCAGCAAACAACCCCTACATGAGCCCATATTGATCCGACGGCATCGTCTGTTTCGATTGCAGTGGACAGGGTCTCATCGAGAGCAGACAGCGGAACAATGCAAAACTCAAGGTATTTTGTTAGACTATGTCGTGTTCGGAGACACTGCATCCGTTCAAAGCATGCACCGCGCAACCGACGTAGGTGCACAGGGGCAGTGTTGTGGTATAGGGAACAGTCACCTACGCTTCCACGGAACCTGTGGTAGTAATCGAAGGCAGCATTGGACTACGCGATCGTTGCTGCGTACTAGTGACGGCGGTGGCGTCTTCCACTAGGACAGCTGTGCATCTCACAAGCCCAGATTCCAGCTACAGTTGTTTGAGAGGCATGTTTGACACCTTGGCCACGACATTCGCCCGATCTGAACCCCGCGGAAACCACCCAGGACGCTATAGGGCTGTAGCTATGCGCCCACGAACCGCCGGCTAGTAATTTACGTTAACTGCGTGACCTGTGCGTACACATTTGGGGTCACGTATCTCTGGAAACCTACCATTCTGCACAGGACTTCTCAAATCCATGGCACGCAGAATTGCTGTTATATTGCGTTCCAAATGTCGTCCAATAAGCAATGGTCCGATGGTCATGATGTTTTGGCTCTTCATTGTAATTCGTAAGAATAAGAAATTTAACGAACCACATGTAGCAGAAGGCCTTAAAATATAATCTAAGCCTACTGTGATCCAGTATAAACCACTAGAAAGAATTAATGCAGTAACTGAGGTCCTGCAGTCTGGGACGCTGCCGCTGCAACGACTTCTTAGGAACGACTCCGTCGAAAATAAAATGGAAGTTTAGGGTTATACAGTCCGTTCCGCCGACGACGAGCGTAAACTCGGGTAGGCGAAGGATGCATAATTAAACCGGCCATATCCTTTTCAGAGGAATCATCCAAACAATTTGCCTCACGCGGCCTGCGGAGAAATCACAGAAAATCACAATCTGGATGAGCAGACGAGGATTAGAATCGTCGTCGTCCTTTCGAAGGCGAGTCCAGTCTGCGGCATGTAGCTTCGTCGGAAACAAGTGGCGTCATGGGATTACACGACAAACTTTTAACTTCCTGCGTCGTCTTGCGTGACCTCTCAGCGGAAATCTACATCTACATCATACTCCGCAAGCCACCTAATGGTATGCGGTCCAGCGTAGCTTTGTACCATTTACTGAGCTCTCCAACCCTCTACCACTCGCGAATTTTAGCGCGTAGGAAGAATGATTGCCGCTAAGCCTCCATATCGGCTCTAATTTCTCGAATTTTCTCCTCGTAGTCGTTACGCGAGACGTAAGTGGGGGAAGTAATATGTTGTCCTACCCTTCCCAGAAAGTGTCCTCTCTAAATTTCAATAGCAAATCTCTCCGTGATGCACAACGCCTCTCTTGTAACGTCTGCTAGTGGATTTTGCTGAGCATCTCCGTATCGCTCCCGCGCCGGCTAAACGATTCCGTGACGAAACTCGCGGCTCTTCGTTCGATCTTCTCTAGCAGTCCTATCTGGTAGGGATTCCAGATAAATGAACAATACTCAAGAATATGTCGAACACTCGTCTTCTAAGTCACTTCCTTCGTGGATCAATTACATTTCCTCAAAATCTGAGTCTGGAATCTCCTTTTACCACTATTTGTTTTATGTGGTCATTAAACTTAAGGTCGCTCTGGATGGTTGCTCCTTCATATGGTAGATATAGCTAACAGAGGTTTTTCATCAATAGTGTAGTTATACAGCAGTGGACTTCTTTTCCTATGTATGTGCAATATGTTAGATTTATTTACGTTCAGGGTCAATTGCCTGAGCCTATACTATTCATCAGTTTTCTGGAGGTCATTCTGTAAATCTTTACTACCTTCTGGCGGTGCTACGTTGTTATAGGCAACCGTATCACCTGCAAACAGTCTTAAAAAGTATCCGACGCTATCTTATATATATATATATATATATATATATATATATATATATATATATATATATACTCCTGGAAATGGAAAAAAGAACACATTGACACCGGTGTGTCAGACCCACCATACTTGCTCCGGACACTGCGAGAGGGCTGTACGAGCAATGATCACACGCACGGCACAGCGGACACACCAGGAACCGCGGTGTTGGCCGTCGAATGGCGCTAGCTGCGCAGAATTTGTGCACCGCCGCCGTCAGTGTCAGCCAAGTTTGCCGTGGCATACGGAGCTCCATCGCAGTCTTTAACACTGGTAGCATGCCGCGACAGCGTGGACGTGAACCGTATGTGCAGTTGACGGACTTTGAGCGAGGGCGTATAGTGGGCATGCGGGAGACCGGGTGGACGTACCGCCGAATTGCTCAACACGTGGGGCGTGAGGTCTCCACAGTACATCGATGTTGTCGCCAGTGGTCGGCGGAAGGTGCACGTGCCCGTCGACCTGGGACCGGACCGCAGCGACGCACGGATGCACCCCAAGACCGTAGGATCCTACGCAGTGCCGTAGGGGACCGCACCGCCACTTCCCAGCAAATTAGGGACACTGTTGCTCCTGGGGTATCGGCGAGGACCATTCGCAACCGTCTCCATGAAGCTGGGCTACGGTCCCGCACACCGTTAGGCCGTCTTCCGCTCACGCCCCAACATCGTGCAGCCCGCCTCCAGTGGTGTCGCGACAGGCGTGAATGGAGGGACGAATGGAGACGTGTCGTCTTCAGCGATGAGAGTCGCTTCTGCCTTGGTGCCAATGATGGTCGTATGCGTGTTTGGCGCCGTGCAGGTGAGCGCCACAATCAGGACTGCATACGACCGAGGCACACAGGGCCAACACCCGGCATCATGGTGTGGGGAGCGATCTCCTACACCGGCCGTACACCACTGGTGATCGTCGAGGGGACACTGAATAGTGCACGGTACATCCAAACCGTCATCGAACCCATCGTTCTACCATTCCTAGACCGGCAAGGGAACTTGCTGTTCCAACAGGACAATGCACGTCCGCATGTATCCCGTGCCACCCAACGTGCTCTAGAAGGTGTAAGTCAACTACCCTGGCCAGCAAGATCTCCGAATCTGTCCCCCATTGAGCATGTTTGGGACTGGATGAAGCGTCGTCTCACGCGGTCTGCACGTCCAGCACGAACGCTGGTCCAACTGAGGCGCCAGGTGGAAATGGCATGGCAAGCCGTTCCACAGGACTACATCCAGCATCTCTACGATCGTCTCCATGGGAGAATAGCAGCCTGCATTGCTGCGAAAGGTGGATATACACTGTACTGGTGCCGACATTGTGCATGCTCTGTTGCCTGTGTCTATGTGCCTGTGGTTCTGTCAGTGTGATCATGTGCTGTATCTGACCCCAGGAATGTGTCAATAAATTTTCCCCTTCCTGGGACAATGAATTCACGGTGTTCTTATTTCAATTTCCAGGAGTATATATATATATATATATATATATATATATATATATATATATATATATATATAATCACAGCAAATCACAATCTGGATGAGCAGATGCTCATATATATATATATATATATATATATATATATATATATATATATATATGATCCAGAACAGTAACGCTCCTGTCGGTGTCTATGTGATGCTAAGGTATATTCAGCTTCCCATAATCGATATTTAAAGAAATGTCCATATTCGTCATCGATATATCAAAGAAAGTATCGAATTATCGACGAGAAGTATCGATGCACTGGTCTATAATAATATTGGCTGCACATTGTAAGTATACTGCCGGTTTTAGATCTGTATATTTATGTATCGATTTATTATTAGATATTCTGTACATCGACAGGCAGCCTTCTTATCCCCCTTACAGCAAGAATTGAAAGGAAAACGACGCACGGTCGCGCTTGGCGATAACCACTTTGCTGACTATGGTAACTGCAGGTAACTGGCACAATAAAAAAAATGGTTCAAATGGCTCTGAGCACTATGGGACTTAACAGCTGTGGTCATCAGTCCCCTAGAACTTAGAACTACTTAAACCTAACTAACCTAAGGACATCACACACATCCATGCCCGAGGCAGGATTCGAACCTGCGACCGTAGCAGTCGCGCGGTTCCGGACTGCGCGCCTAGAACCGCTAGACCACCGCGGTCGGCCTTGGCACAATAAAAGGTGTCCGATTCGTCTGTCGTTCTGTTCCGTCACATGTCGGATTTATCTGGAACATTTCTTGCCGACTTCCCTGTTTTTTCATTTCTGCAAACGACGGCGACCTAGCATTTCTAGTGTCAAAAATGAGTGATGAAGTTTAAGCGTTGCAGTTTCTGTTGGTAGTACCGAACGCCGTTTACGTCAGTATTTCCCCTCACGCGTCTCCACCCACCGCATAAACCAATCTCGTCATTTAGAATATGGTCATGTTTTTCAGCAAATGTTTTTGCGGAATGCTGGTGTGAAGAAATAGCACAATACTTTTGTTAAAAATTGCCCTTTAACGCAGCTGGAGTGCTATTCCTCCACATCGGAAATCTTGTTGTTCGATTCACGTCGCCATCTCCTTGTGTGATTGGATTTCTCCTTTGTGCCACCTACACTTGCTTCACCCAGCCTAAGAGGAAAACCGGATGTGATGGGAGCTCAAAAAGTAGTAACACTCCTTCACACAATGATAATAAAATTATGTTCTACTACAATTTCAAAAGAAAAATTTCATAAAAATGGTTCAAATGGCTCTGAGCACTATGGGACCCAACTGCTGAGGTCATTAGTCCCCTAGAACTTAGAACTAGTTAAACCTAACTAACCTAAGGACATCACAAACATCCATGCCCGAGGCAGGATTCGAACCTGCGACCGTAGCGGTCTTGCGGTTCCAGACTGCAGCGCCTTTAACCGTACGGCCACTTCGGCCGGCAAAAATTTCATATATTTACCGAAAAGTGTGAAAAAAATATAATATGCCACACAAATATCGATACTCGATATTGCCAATTTCATATCGATACATCGACGAGTGCAATGTATACAATATTTTTTGGAAGAAATACATGTATTGATATTTTATCAACAGCCTATGAGGTATTCCCGTTGCCAGCGAGATCCCCACATCTGTCTCCGCTAGAAAACGTGTGGGTCCAGTTCGGGAGTCATCTCTTTCCCCGCGCCAAGATATCGAAGACCATTTAGAACAGCTTGCCTCAGGAGAGAACACAACAGCTTTGTGACATATTTTCCAATCGAATCAGTGCACGCATCTAAGCCGGAGGAGTTGCAACGTCGTGCTGATAAGTGGACTCATACTGCCAAGTTCTTTCTAAATTTGTCTCAATTTCGTAATCAGTGAAATTACATCACAAAACCTCTCAAGCCGAGGAGTTTGATTTCGCTTCCTCCTCGCCATCCTAATGCTTCACTGCTTTTGTCAGGTAGCGTATATAAACAGACGAATACGTCTATACAAGTTGCTGTTGCTTGCGAAAAGTTACAGAAGAATGTCACACACTACATTCTGAGTAAACTAATTGTACAGTGAGGAAACGACGTAGCCCGAAAGCAAAAAAAGAATAAACAAATAAATAAAAATAAATAAATAATCAATAAATATGATTCTTGAGTTTCAAAAATGGCTCTGAGCACTATGGGACTCAACTGCTGAGGTCATTAGTCCCCTAGAACTTAGAACTAGTTAAACCTAACTAACCTAAGGACATCACAAACATCCATGCCCGAGGCAGGATTCGAACCTGCGACCGCAGCGGTCTTGCGGTTCCAGACTGCAGCGCCTTTAACCGCACGGCTACTTCGACCGGCCTCTTGAGTTTCTCCCGGCGTATTTGATAATCAATAAATAAATAAAAAATCAGTGAAATGGAGATATTTTGAGATGTTTACTTCCTCTACGAGGAAAATAAAAGTGAAATTAAAACTCAGGGTTGGCTGACAAAACGGGACACTGGACGCAGGCCGACACGGACTTGGTAACGCTGTGGCGTGTGGCCAGTAATAGCAGCCAGATGCCGCAACGTAGCTTTCGCATACGCCGCACTGCCCTGTGCGTTACGCAACTACCTGCTCCAGCAAAGTCGCTGACCTGGCGCAAGCCGCCACAGCACGGGCCCAGGAACACGTGCTCTCCATGCAGGAGACGCGATCATGTCGAATCGACTTCTGCTTCTGTTCTGCTTCTCTAGCCAACGGCCTTGCCGCAGTAGTTACACCGGTTCCCGTGAGATCACCGAAGTTAAGCGCTGTCGGGCGTGGTCGACATTTCGATGGGTGACCATCCAGGCCGCCATGCGCTGTTGCCATTTCTCGGGGTGCACTCAGCCTCGTGATGCCAATTGAGGAGCTACTCGACCGAATAGTAGCGGCTTCGGTCAAGAATACCATCTTACGATCGGGAGAGCGGTGTGATGACCCCACGCCCCTCCTATCCGCATCCTTCACCGAGGATGACACGGCGATCGGATGGTCCCGGCAGGCCACTCGTGGCCTGAAGACGGAGTGAGTGTTCTGCTTCTGTAGCGCGGCCAGTTTTCCCGATCGAACGCCATGTCCGTATCAGTGGCTTACACGCGAAACAATGAACACCGAATGAAACCACAGTGACTTACATCTGTGAGCCAAAAGGCACTGCGTGAACCCGATATTGCAAGAGCCTATTGATCTAAATAAAAGTGAAGCAACTAAAGTAATATGAGAAACCTAAATGTTTTCACAGAAAGATAACAGAGAAAGATTCCTTCGTCAACGTCACTGACAACATTAATGTGGTGTCGATTACAGCTAGGATGGCCACTTCTCGATAGGAAGTGCACTTTTGAAGACATCAGATAAGCGGTGGCCACTTTTCCCCACCTGGCAGCTTTACCTTCTTGCCCCTACATGCGCTCGAAATACGTATATTCTTTTTGTAACACCCTGTATTTTCCAGAGTATAATTTTTGTAGGTGTTGTCACAACCGTTATTACTACTAACACTACCGAACTCACCGAACAGAACACCAGTCACCCCATCAGGAGAGCACACGGTCAGCTTCGGAGACCGGTCCAGGCGGTCACGTCACCCTCCATCAGTGAAGTAAACCAATGTCGTGAAATGGTTTGCACATGCAGGTGTGACGGAAAGGCACAGAGGGCCTATCGTGTTTGGATGTGCGGATGACCTTGCCATGAATGGAGCTGACCGATCTATCGATGTGTGAACGAGGCGTATCCAAAGTGTCTACAAAGAATGATGTATCACTCACAGCCACCTGACACGCCATACGGAAAATAGATGTAAAAACGTTCACACTGACAAGGACCATAATCTCTTCACTGCGCGCCGGCCAGAGTGGACGAGCGGCTCTAGACGCTACAGTCTGGAACCGCGCGACCGCTACGGTCGAAGGTTCGAATCCTGTCTCGGGCATGGATGTGTGTGATGTCCTTAAGTTAGTTAGGTTTACGTAGTTGTAAGTTCTAGGGGACTGATGACCTCAGGAGTTAAGTCCCATAGTGCTCAGAGCCATTTGAACCATCTTCACTGCGCGATAACATTGGCGATGTTACCGAGGAGAGCGCTACGAAGGAAGAGTTAATAAACACGATTTTCCGAAATTCCTACACCAACGAAAATGAAGTGGATATTCCAGAATTTGAACCAAGAAGAACTAACAACATGTATAACTTAGAAGCAGATTTCTTCTGTGTAGCAAGGTCTCTGGTCCCGCCTGTATACCAATCAAGTTCCTTTCAGAATATGCTGATAGAATAGCTCTACACTTAGCAAATATATACAACAGCTTGCTCGTCGAAACATTCGTATCTAAATACTAGAAAGTCGCACAAATCACACCAGTACCGGAGAAAAGAAATAGGAGTAGTCCGCTGAACTACAGACTTATATTACTACCTTTGATTTGCAGTAGGAGTTTGGAAGGTACACTGTAGTCGAACATTATGAGTTATCTCGAAGGTAACCACCTACTGACACAAAGTCAGTATGGATTTAGAAAACACATTATTGTGAAACACAACTAGCTGTTTATTCTCAAGAAGTAATGACTGAAATCGACAATGGATGTCAAATTGATTCCAGAAAGTTTAGATTTCCAGAAAGCTTTTGACTCGGCTCCTCACAAGCGACTTCTAACGAAACTGTGTGTCTATGGAATATCGTCTCACTTTGCGACTGAATTTGTGATTTCCTGTCAAACGGGTCAAAGTTCGTAATATCTGACGGAAAATCATTGAGTAAAACAGAAGTAATAATAACTTGTAACCATTGGAAAAAATCTCGGAACGTTTGGATTTTACGTGCAAAACACAAGGTATTCTGGGAGATTTTTGAAGCGCACCACTTGTATACTTTAAACTTGTACGAATCGAAGGTAGATAAATGGATAAAGTCAAAATTAAATTTCTTTATCCAGTTATCTTTATCTGTTGTCGAAATACGACGGCCTAATTTTTTTATGCGAAGTCTTTGAAGTCCATCACTTCTATACTTTAAACTTGTACGAATCGGTTCAGACTTTGCACGGAGGTAGATAGATGTATAAGTCAAAAAGAAATTTTGTTGTCCAACAAAATAAAAAAATGCATTCATACGATAAAATTGAAAACTCGCTTTCAAAAATCCAGCTTCATTCGGATTTTACGTACAAAAAACACTGTTTTTTGAGGTTTTTATTCGCCACTTGTATGTTTCAAAATTGTGCGAATCGGTTCAGATTTCGTAAGAAATTAGATAGATACATGTGATTAATCGCCATCCTGTTGTTTTGTAAAAGCTTTAAAAGTTATTACGACATAAGCAACTTGTTTCGAAAGACAATTAAAAAACCTATACCGAATATATTCTAAGAAAATTAAACACCTACAGCCGTCCTTATAACGTCATTTTTAATGCATGGCTGCCAGTTTCGGCGCTTCGAAGCACCATCTTCAGGTCTTAGCTGATGCTGAAGGGGCTAACACTATCTATATACACCATGCATCAGTCGCCTACGTAACTGATTTACGCAAACTACCTGTAAATGTCATATCAGTCGTCGCGCGAGTCAACAAAAATCTACATCGGTTGCCAAGCTGTGGTGGCCTAAAGTTAAAATGATGGTAGTGTAAAAGTTGTGAATCGGAATGAAAAATGCTCGAGTCGTAGAGGAAAAAAAAGGAAAAAGAAAGAAAGGCGAATATGTCCTGGGCAGAGTTAGGGATGTAAAAGAAGGGAAGTATCTTTTCGAGTTATCTGGCAGTTTCAAAGACATTTAAAGCAAAACATCTTGACAGATTCACGCATTTTACGAGTTAACCCTACTACCCCAGAACAGTGCGCTCTCTTAGTCCCACCCCTGTTTCGTGTATGGTGAGAGGTGTAAGAACAGACAGACACAAATTACACAAATTTATCTGTTCTGGAGAGTGGGATGCATCTATAACATGAAGTATCCCAGAGTGGGGACTCAAGCATTCTAATCTTTAATAATAATTGTATTATATTGCACGACATGACCAAAAATGAGATGCTGGATGACACGATTGCATGTGTCATGTTATAGCATATAACATCATGTATCGCAGTACTTTATTTGACACGATGCACTATATTTCACGATATAGGTACTAAAATTCCACTGAACTGCCAAAGAAACTGGTATAGGTATGCGTTTTCAGATACACAGATATTTAAACAGGCAGAACACGGCGCTGCGGTCGCCAACGCCTCTGTAAGACAACAAGCGTCTGGCGCAGTTGTTAGATAGGTTACTGTTGCTGAAATGGCATGTTATCAAAATTTAAGTGAGTCTCAACGTGGTGTTATAGTCGGCGAAAGAGCGGTGGGACACAGCATCTCCGAGGTAGCCATAAAGTGGAGATTTTCCCGCACGGCCATTGGTTCAAATGGCTCTGAGCACTATGGGACCTAACATCTTAGGTCATCAGTCCCCTAGAACATAGAACTACTTAAACCTAACTAACCTAAGCACATCACACACGTCCATGCCCCAGGCAGGATTCGAACCTGCGACCGTAGCAGTCAGGCGGTTCCGGACTGAAGGGCCTAAACCGCGCGGCCACCGCGGCCGGCCGCACGGCCATTCCACGAGTGTACCGTGAATATCAGGAATCCGGTAAAACATCAAATCTCAGACATCGCTGAGGCCGGAAAAAGATCCTGCAAGAACGGGATCAATGACGACTGAAGAGAATCCTTCAACGTGACGAAAGTGCAACTCTTCCGCATATTGCTGCAGACTGCAGCGCTAAGCCATCCACAAACGTCAGCGTGCGAACCATTCAACGAAACGTCATCGATATGGGCATTCGGAGCCAAAGGCCCACTAGAGTGTACCCTTGATAACTGCACGACACAAAGCTGTACGCCTCGTCTGGGCTCGTCAATACCGTCATTGGGCTGTTGACGACTGGAAACATGTTGCCTTGTCGGACGTGTCTCTTTTCAATTTGTATCGAGTGGATGAACGTGTACGGCTATGGTGACGACTTCATGAATCCATGGATCCTGCATGTCAGCAGGGGAATGTTTCTGCACGCCAGCAGGGGACTGTTCAAGCTGGACGAGTCTCTGTAATGGTGCGGGGCGTGTGCAGTTGGAGTGGTGTGGCACCCCTGATACGTCCGGAAACGACCCTGACAGGTGACACGTACATAAGCATCCTGTCTGATCACCTGCATCCATTCATGTCCCTTTTGCATTCCGACGGACTTTGGCAATTCCAGCAGGACAATGCAACACTCCTCACATCCAGAATTGCTACAGAGTGGCTCCAGGAACAGTCTTCTAAGTTTTAACTATTCCGCTGGCCACCTGACTCCCCAGACATAAACATTATTGAGCATATCTGGGATGCCGTGCAACGTGCTATTCGGAAGAATTTCCACCCCCTCGTAGTCTTACGGATTTATGGACAGCCCTGCAGGATTCATGGTGTCAATTCCATCCAGCACTGCTTCAGACATTAGTCGAGTCGATGCCACGTCGTGTTACGGTACTTCTGCGTGTTCGCTGGGGCCCTACACGATATTAAGCAGGTGTGCCACTTTCTTTGGCTCTTCAGAGTAACAAGTAAAAATTTGGAAATTTGTCGTAAGTCCCTAAGGGACCAAACTGCTGAGGTCATCGGTCCCTAGGCTTACACACTTCTTAATCAAACTTCAGCTAACTCACGCAAAGGACAACAGACACATCTATGCCCGAGGGAGGACTCGAGCCTCCGATGTGGGGAACCGCGCGAACCGTGGCAAGGCCCCTTAGACTGCGCGGCTACCCCAAGCGGGAACAAGTAAAAAAGCGTGAATGTATCAAGATGTTTTTATTTAAATGTCTTTGAAGTTGCCAGAAAGTCGAAATGCTACTCTTCTGTCATATACTCTATCCAGGATATATTTGCCTTTTTTGTGCTGCGATAGAAGCACTTTTCATTCCGGTCATTTAATGCCCGTTTTGTCAAGAATATCTCCACAATATTTGAAAACTGTCGGACTTGTCGTTCGTGGTGTAACATTTTCCACCCCGGTCAGCGTATAAGTAAATCTGAACTGTCACTAGTGACTAACCTGAACTAAACGTAACATTACAAACGCTCACGAGAAGAAATACGTCACCGCTCGCTGCTAGACTGGAAACCAGTGCCTGGTGTACCTGTAGCGCTGGCGAAGCCCTCTTGGTGCAGACTTCGTCTGCGCAAAGCCTTACGCGCAATCATGGTAAACGACTGGGTTCAGTAAACGCCGACTTCTCCCGAGTCCGCGGTGAGCCCGCTACTTCGCTACCGCCTGAGTCAGCAGGTGCGTGCTGCACGGTTTACAGCGCGCTATTCCCCCGCCGAACGGTCTCTTCAGACTTTCCAAACCGTTTATACGTCACCCGTAGCGGTGTCTACAATAATGGCGAGGCGTACACAAACGCCGCGGGCTATTTCAGGAATGCGGAACTGCTTGCTTCCAGCGCTCCTTAGCATTCCGCTAAAGGCGTATTTCATTCGCGCCGCTCTAAACACATCCACCTGAATACATGTTATCTCTAAGTCTTATTATTGTGATATTCATGAGGTATGTAATGGTTCAAAAGGCTCTAAGCACTATGGGACTTAACAGCTGTGGTCATCAGTCCTCTAGACTTAGAACCACTTAATCCTAACTAACCTAAGGACATTACACACATCCATGCCCGAGGCAGGATTCGAACCAGCGACCGTAGCAGCAGCGCGGTTCCGGACTGAAGCGTCTAGAACCGCTCGGCCACAGCGGCCGGCAGGTATGTAATGCCGAGGATTCGATAACCATATATAAATGACCGTAGCTACGATTAATTTATTTCCTGCTTACATTCCGAAACCCAAGGAACTTAAAGATATGACACACGCAGTGAAAAACAGCCCTCGTCCCAGTGTTACAGCAGGCCGCTATTTTCTGAGGAAAATATATGGATCAGCGTTTCGGGAAGGAATCTGGATGAAGAGGCTAACTAGAGAGAGTTACGAAGACACAGAAACACCATTAGAAAGAGAAGGGTGAAATTTTACGAACATATCAGTAGGCTGAATAAAAGCAGGCTCACAAGACAAATCTTTGAGATGGTAAACAAGAGCAAAAACAAGACAAAGTGGATCACTGAAGCAGAAGAAGACATTAAAGAAGTGGGGATCACACATGACAACATAAACAATAAAGAACAGTTTAGAAACACCATAAAGAAACACACACTTAAACAAGAACGTACGGAGAACAGAACGGGAAAAAGATGGTCGGAAGAACGCAAGAGAGAACACGGTGAACGTGTGAAGAGAATTTGGGAAGAACGAAGAAAGAACAAGAAATCATGACTACTCAGGTTCAATCGCTCTCTCAAAAGGGAATAATCGAAAATAATAATATATACTGAAGAGCCAAACAAACTGGCACACCTGCCTAATATCGTGTAGGGCTTCCGCGAGCCGGCCGCTGCGTCCGAGCGGTTCTAGGAGCTTCAGTCCGGAACCGCGCTGCTGTTACGGTCGCAGGTTCGAATCCTGCCTCGGGCATGGATGTGTGTGATGTCCTTAGGTTAGTTAGGTTTAAGTAGTTCTAAGTCTACGGGACTGATGACCTCAGATGTTAAATCCCATAGTGCTTGGAGCCATTTTAATTTGAACCCGGTGTTACTGGAATGTATAAAATAAGTTTCGGTGTTATTGGAATGTATAAAATAACTTGCGAATGTGGTAACAGCTGCTTTCGTCAGTCAATAAGATCAATATCAGAACGCCACGTCAAACATTGCTATTTCGACAAATCTGCTGTTGCCGAACGCAGCGTCACGAACAGAGACATGATGATATTTGATGAAACAAAAATAACATCCGATACATCCACCTAATGGGATTCTGTAATCAAAGATGCCATTGAGATCAGAAACTTTAACAGAAGATTTAACTGGGACAGTGGATGCACCCTTAGTGGTGCATGAAAAAACGCGCTTCATGCAGGACGGTAGCAAAGAAATCAACTGAATCATCCACAATCTAAGGAAATCAGAATCGTTACCAATGTTCTTCAGCCATAGTTACAAACACAATCTTTGGTAGCATACGGAAGTTCCGTGACTTTGTGATGTCACCGTGACAGAAATCGACCAACCAGAAATGTATATTCTGAACGAAAATATTCGTTCTAATTGTAATAGAATATTTCGGGTCTCTTTTTCCATTTTTTCAAAAATTGCTGAACTGAGATGTAATCTCCTGACGATGAGAACGGTGGATGTCGTCGAAAGATTGAGGCTGAAAACAAATGTGACGCTGCAAGAACTTCGTGATGCGTTTACTAAATACAACTGTGTTGGTTGTCGTGTACGAAACTTGTTTCATCAAATATTAGTAAGTGATATTTTTTGCGAAAGAAAAACCAACTTCATGGAACAGCTACCTTACGATTATCTGGCTGCGGGTCCGATTTGCGGATTATCCTTGCGCAGTTCAGCAATTGTTGAAAAAATGAAAAACGAAGCCTGAAGTATTCTGCTACAATTAGAACGAGTACACAAATTTCTGGTTGTGAAAATGTAGATAATGGAAACATCTGCTTGTTGTTAAACAGCGATGTCTATCACAATTTGAAAGTTAAGTGTCGCGAACGTTTTGAAGGCAGAAGAAACCGAAGACGTAGCGATCGAAGAGTCCATTACCAGGCACACCGGATCTCTGAAATTCGTTCATTTGCTCTTAGAGTATCCAAGACAAAAAGGCGTTTCATGCTCCCGATGTTCTGCCTCTCTGAAACTACTACATCCTGTGTATTACATTCACCACTTGGGCTGACTCTACAATTTTTACCTCCCACACTTCCCTCCAAGACTAAATTCGTGGTCCCTTCATGCCTCAGAACGCTCTAATGTCAGTCAATCTGTGACAGAACTTTCTTTTCTTCCCAGTTCTATCCATTGGTTACATGATATTTCCATCTACTCCTAAGATTCTTCTGTAGCACCACATTTCAAAATATTCTATTCTCTTCTTGTCTGAACTGCTTATCGCCCCGTTTTACTTCCACACAAGGCTACACTCTAGACATTTTCAGAAAAGACTTACTGACATTTAACTCTGTATTCGATGTTAACAGATTTCTCTTCTTAGGAAACGCTTTTCTCGCTATTGCCAGTCTACATGTTACACCCTCTGTGCTTCGACCATTATCAGTTATTTTACTGCCTAAATATCAAAACTCATCTAATACTTTTAGTGTCTCATTTTCTTATCTACTTCCCTCAACATCACCTGATTTAATTCGGTTACATTCCGTTATCCTTGTTTTCCTTACATTGATGTCCATCGAGTATACTCCTTTGGAGACACTGTACATTTCGTTCAACCGCTCTTCCAAGTCTTTGTACCGAGAGAATTACCATGTCATCGGCAAACCTCAAAGTTTTTAATTCCTTCTCCAAATTTTTCTTTGGTTTGTTTGACTCCTTGCTCAATGGACAGGATGAATAACATCGGGGATGGGCTACAGCCCTGTCTCACTTCCTTCTCAACCAGTGATTCGCTTTCATGACACTCTACCCTTATAACTGCTGTCTGGTTCCTATAGAAATTGTAAATAACCTTTCACTACCTGTGTTCAACCCCTGCCGCCTTGGAAATTTTAAAGAGTGTATTGCAGGCGGGTTTCCTCTAAGCCTAAAAATACCTCTCTTCTAAGTGGAGTCCTATGAGATGCAGTGCAAATAAATGTTATTTTGTAAATAAGTTGTCGTTTTCAACGATTAACTCTTGTTGTTGTGGTCTTCAGTCCTGAGATTGGTTTGATGCAGCTCTCCATGCTGCTCTATCCTGTGCAAGCTTCTTCATCTCCCAGTACCTACTGCAACCTACATCCTTCTGAATCTGCTTAGTGTATTCATCTCTTGGTCTCCCTCTACGATTTTTACCCTCCACGCTGCCCTCCAATACTAAATTGGTGATCCCTTCATGCCACAAAACATGTCCTACCAACCGATCCTTCTTCAAGTCAAGTTGTGCCACAAACTTCTCTTCTCCCCAATCCTATTCAATACCTCCTCATTAGTTACGTGATCTACCCACCCTATCCTCAGCATTCTTCTGTAGCACCGCATTTCGAAAGCTTCTATTCTCTTCTTCTCCAAACTAGTTATCGTCCATGTTTCACTTCCGTACATGGCTACACTCCATACAAATACTTTCAGAAACGACTTCCTGACACTTAAATCTATACTCGACGTTAACAAATTTCTCTTCTTCAGAAACGATTTCCTTGCCATTGCCAGTCTACGTTTTATATCCTCTCTACTTCGACCATCATCAGTTATTTTACTCCCTAAATAGCAAAACTCCTTTACTACTTTAAGTGTCTCATTTCCTAATCTAATTCCCTCAGCATCACCCGATTTAATTTGACCACATTCCATTATCCTCGTTTTGCTTAGGTTGAAGTTCATCTTATATCGTCCTTTCAAGACACTGTCCATTCCGTTCAACTGCTCTTCCAAGTCCTTTGCTGTCTCTGACAGAATTACAATGTCATCGGCGAACCTCAAAGTTTTTACTTCTTCTCCATGAATTTTAATACCTACTCCGAATTTTTCTTTTGTTTCCTTCACTGCTTGCTCAATATACAGATTTAATAACATCGGGGAGAGGCTACAATCCTGTCTCACTCCTTTCCCAATCACTGCTTCCCTTTCATGCCCCTCGACTCTTATAACTGCCATCTGGTTTCTGTACAAATTGTAAATAGCCTTTCGCTCCCTGTATTTTACCCCTGCCACCTTCAGAATTTGAAAGAGAGTATTCCAGTTAACATTGTCAAAAGCTTTCTCGAAGTCTACAAATTCTAGAAACGTAGGTTTGCCTTTTCTTAATCTTTCTTCTAAGATAAGTCGTAAGGTTAGTATTGCCTCACGTGTTCCAACACTTCTACGGAATCCAAACTGATCTTCCCCGAGGTCCGCTTCTACCAGTTTTTCCATTCGTCTGTAAAGAATTCGCGTTAGTATTTTGCAGCTGTGACTTATTAAAATGATAGTTCGGTAATTTTCACATCTGTCAACACCTGCTTTCTTTGGGATTGGAATTATTATATTCTTCTTGAAGTCTGAGGGTATTTCGCCTGTTTCATACATCTTGCTCACCAGATGGTAGAGTTTTGTCAGGACTGGCTCTCCCAAGGCCATCAGTACTTCTAATGGAATGTTGTCTACTCCCGGGGCCTTGTTTCGACTCAGGTCTTTCAGTGCTCTGTCAAACTCTTCCCGCAGTATCTTATCTCCCATTTCGTCTTCATTTACATCCTCTTCCATTTCCATAACATTGTCCTCAAGCACATCGCCCTTGTATAAACCATCTATATACTCCTTCCACCTTTCTGCCTTCCCTTCTTTGCTTAGAACTGGGTTGCCATCTAAGTTCTTGATAGTCATACAAGTGGTTCTCTTCTCTCCAAAGGTCTCTTTAATTTTCCTGTAGGCAGTATCTATCTTACCCCTAGTGAGACAAGCCTATACATCCTTACATTTGTCCTCTAGCCATCCCTGCTTAGCCATTTTGCACTTCCTGTCGATCTCATTTTTGAGACGTTTGTATTCCTTTTTGCCTGCTTCATTTACTGCATTTTTATATTTTCTCCTTTCATCAATTAAATTCAATATTTCTTCTGTTACCTTACGACTTATCTTAGAAGAAAGATTAAGGAAAGGCAAACATACGTTTCTAGCATTTGTAGACTTAGAGAAAGCTTTTGACAATGTTGACTGGAATACTCTCTTTCAAATTCTGAAGGTGGCAGGGGTAAAATACAGGGAGCGAAAGGCTATTTACAATTTGTACAGAAACCAGATGGCAGTTATAAGAGTCGAGAGACATGAAAGGGAAGCAGTGGTTGGGAAAGGAGTAAGACAGGGTTGTAGCCTCTCCCCGATGTTATTCAATCTGTATATTGAGCAAGCAGTAAAGGAAACAAAAGAAAAATTCGGAGTAGGTATTAAAATCCATGGAGAAGAAATAAAAACTTTGAGGTTCGCCGATGACATTGTAATTCTGTCAGAGACAGCAAAGGACTTGGAAGAGCAGTTGAACGGAATGGATGGTGTCTTAAAGGGAGGATATAAGATGAACATCAACAAAAGCAAAACGAGGATAATGGAATGTAGTCGAATTAAGTCGGGTGATGTTGAGGGTATTAGATTTGAAATGAGACACTTAAAGTAGTAAAGGAGTTTTGCTATTTGGGGAGCAATATAAGTGATGATGGTCGAAGTAGAGAGGATATAAAATGTAGACTGGCAATGGCAAGGAAATCGTTTCTGAAGAAGAGAAATTTGTTAACGTCGAGTATAGATTTAAGTGTCAGGAAGTCTTTTCTGAAAGTATTTGTATGGAGTGTAGCCATGTATGGAAGTGAAACATGGACGGTAAATAGTTTGGACAAGAAGAGAATAGAAGCTTTCGAAATGTGGTGCTACAGAAGAATGCTGAAGATTAGATGGGTAGATCACATAACTAATGAGGAGGTACTGAGTAGGATTGGGGAGAAGAGAAGTTTGTGGCACAACTTGACCGGAAGAAGGGATCAGTTGGTAGGACATGTTCTGAGGCATCAAGGGATCACCAATTTAGTATTGGAGGGCAGCGTGGAGGGTAAAAATCGTAGGGGGAGACCAAGAGATGAATACACTAAGCTGATTCAAAAGGATGTAGGTTGCAGTAGGTACTGGGAGATGAAGAAGCTTGCGCAGGATGGAGTAGCATGGAGAGCTGCATCAAACCAGTCTCAGGACTGAAGACCACAACAACAACAACAACAACAACCCAAGGATTTCTATTAGCCCTCGTCTTTTTACCTACTTGATCGTCTGCTGCCTTCACTACTTCATCCCTCAGAGCTACCCATTCTTCTTCTCCTGTATTTCTTTCCCCCATTCCTGTAAAGTGTTCCCTTATGCTCTCCCTGAAACTCTGTACAACCTCTGGTTCTTTCAGTTTATCCAGGTCCCATCTCCTTAAATTCCCACCTTTTTGCAGTTTGTTCAGTTTCAATCTGCAGTTCATAACCAATAGATTGTGGTCAGAATCCACATCTGCCCCTGGAAATGTCTTACAATTTAAAACCTGGTTCCTAAATCTCTGTCTTACCATTATATAATCTATCTGATACCTTTTAGTAGCTCCAGGATTCTTGCAGGTATACAACCTTCTTTTATGATTCTTGAACCAAGTGTTAGCTATGATTAAGTCATGTTCTGTGCAAAATTCTACAAGGCGGCTTCATCTTTCATTTCTTTTCCCCAATCCATATTCACTTACTATGTTTCCTTCTCTCCCTTTTCCTACTGACGAATTCCAGTCACCCATGACGATTAAATTTTCGTCTCCCTTCACTACCTGAATAATTTCTTTTATCTCGTCATACATTTCATCCATTTCTTCATCATCTGCAGAGCTAGTTGGCATATAAACTTGTACTACTGTAGTAGGCACGGGCTTTGTGTCTATCTTGGTCACAATAATGCGTTCACTATGCTGTTTGTAGTAGCTAACCCGCACTCCTATTTTTTTGTTCATTATTAAACCTACTCCTGCATTACCCCTATTTGATTTTGTATTTATAACCCTGTAATCACCTGACCAAAAGTCTTGTTCCTCCTGCCACCGAAATTCACTAATTCCCACTATATCTAACTTTAACCTATCCATTTCCCTTTTTAAATTTTCTAACCTACCTGCCCGATTAAGGGATCTGACATTCCACGCTCTGATCCGTAGAACGCCAGTTTTCTTTCTCCTGATAACGACGTCCTCCTGAGTAGTCCCCGCCCGGAGATCCGAATGGAGGACTATTTTACCTCCGGAATATTTTACCCAAGAGGACGCCACCATCATTTAATCATACAGTAAAGCTGCATTTCCTCGGGAAAAATTACGGCTGTAGTTTCCTCATGCTTTCAGTCGTTCGCAGTACCAGCACAGCAAGGCCGTTTTGGTTAATGTTACAAGGCCAGATCAGTCAATCATCCAGACTGTTGCCCCTGCAACTACTGAAAAGGCTGCTGCCCCTCTTCAGGAACCACATGTTTGTCTGGCCTCTCAACAGATACCCCTCCGTTGTGGTTGCACCTACGGTACGGCCATCTGTATCGCTGAGGCACGCAAGCCTCCCCACCAACGGCAAGGTCCATGGTTCATGGGGGGGAGGGATTAACTCTTAAGTAATGCAATAGCTTTGAGCTATGACACGTAGCATGTTTTGTGTATTTAATAAATAGCATTTTCCGGTAAACACATATAAAATTTGGATTGTCCATGTTTTTCAGTTACCCTTGCAGTCTCGGGCCACATTTATATTTGGTTCCATCTGTGAAGAAGAGCACTTCTTTGCAAACAAATCTTCGTAACTTTTGCTGAAACAACCTGTACTAAAACAGCAACAACGTTCTCTAAAGACAGTAACATTAATAACTTGAATACACACTATTGATATTCCACACTAATATTTATTTACGAGGGTGAGTCAAATGAAAACCTTAAATTTGTAATAACAAATCGAAATTTCGCGCCGTTATCCTGTAAGTTGGTAACCGTGCTACAAACAGCGTGCAGAATGGCCTATAGGTCTCAGCATACTGCAGATGCACATATACCGTCGCAGTATCAGTATAAAGATGGCCACCCCACTTGCGACTTGCACCAGGGAAGAACAGCGTTCTGTTATTCGGTTTTTGCGTAGTGAAGGTGTGAAACCTACTGAAATTCATCGACGAATGAAGGTTCACTACGGCGATTCATGTTTGTCAGCAGCAAGTCTACGAATGGAATAGGAAGTTCGCAAATGGTGTGACTTCAATGGAAGATGCTCCTCGTCCAGGTCAGGCACAACCAGTTGTGACTCCACAGAACACTGCTGCAGTTGAAGCCATAGTGAAGGAAAACCGCCGAGTGAATGACATTGCAGAATGTTTACAGATTAGTCATGGGTCAGCACACCACATTGTGCATGATGTGCTGCAGTTTCACAAAGTGTCTGCAAGATGGGTGCTACGGCAGCTGACTCCTGAAATGAGAGAACGACATGTTGATGCTTGTGAAGAACTTCTTAGGCGCTTTGAACGAGAAGGTGATGGCTTCCTTGCAAGAATCGTTACTGGAGACGACAACTGGGTTCACTTCCACCAACCGGAAACGAAGAGAGCGAGCAAGGAATGGTGCCATTCCTCATCACCAAAACCAAAGAAGTTTTGAACAGAACCATCAGCAGGGAAGGTTATGCTGACTCTCTTTTGGGACGAAAAAGGCGTCATTTTGGAGCATTACATGCCTAGAGGGACCACTGCCACCAGTGCATCATACACAAATCTCCTAAAAAAATCATGTGCGGCCTGCAATCAAAGCAACGTGGATTGCTGTCAGCAGGCGTCCTTTTGCAACATGACGATGCAAGGCCCCACACTGCCCGTACAACAGTTGTAACAAGCACAGACCTGCATTTTGAGAGTCTTTCTCATCCACCATACTCACCAGACTTTGCCCCAAGTGATTTCTATATGTTTGGACCACTCAAAAACGCAGTGGGAGGAAAGAAGTTCCGTTCTGATGAAGAGGTACGCCACGCGGTACACGAGTGGTTGCGAGGACTACCAAAAGAATATTTTACTAAAGGAATTTATGCACTTTGTAAGCGCTGGAGGACTTGCATTCAGCGTGGGGGAGATTATGTTGAAAAATGATACAGCTTTGAACCACTTCTGCACGATAAATAATATTTTAAAAAATATTTAAGGTTTTCATTGGACTCACCCTCGTAGTAGTTCGTAAAGAAATAGCTTTCGGCTTCTGGCGATGGCCTCAGAAGCCTAAAGCTGGTCGATATCGAACTATTAAATAAATATTAAGTGGAACATGAGTACTGTGTACTGAAGTTAATAATATGTCTATGTTCCTCCAAGAACCGACGGAATATTCCATGAATAGTAATATTAGTGGCAATGTATTACGCGCCCCTAATCTGTAGGACGAAGATATGAGGTAACTCGTTGTTCTTTGGGAACTGGTTGACTGGCGACCGTTTGTGCCATTACGAGTAGTCGGCGGAAGGCGCATTACCTGTCAGTGGTCAGTGCAGCGGCTTGCAGGTGTGCTCCCGCGTAAGCACGAGTGACTGGCGGGCGTGAGGGTTTCCCTAGCGGGTCCGCGCAAGCATTGGTGTAGCCGCTGGAGAAGACATAATGGCGAATACACTGGTCGAAATATAAGGTGAATATTTAGCGCATGTTCATTGAAACTCTGTTGCAGACCTTACAAATACGAGACACACTGAGACAAATACAGCATAAAAATTGCGGCCTTGAGACGAGCTAACTGCAACTTTAAGTAGAGGTAAAGGTGGATAAATGGGCCCCCACTTTGTTTTTTTTTATATAACACCTTTCATTTTTAGTATAATCACCTGAAATTAACATAAAGCATTTCTCTAGTATGTCCTGCAAATAGTTACGACATGTTTTGGTTCAACTTTTTAATAGTTAAAACAAAATTTTATTGTTCCTGATAGTCTGCATTTTGTTGGGTCAAGAATTTGTGCTGGTAATATGGGCCCCAAGGTAGTTTGAAATAAAAAGAAACAAAAATTTCAAAAATAATTTTATTTAATTTTTGTGTATAATGAAAGAAAGATTCACTCTGAACATTGTTAATTAGTCTACTGGTGGGATGATTTTCACAGCCTATGCCTAGTCTATTCACAAGCATCTTTTTACACGTTACAAGTGATCCTCTTTCAGCTGCAGACAATGCATCAACTTGCCTTTTTCCCCTCAGGCCGATGACACGAGAAATTTTTCTTTGAACGACACTAAGACCAGACTCGTCTGCCGGCTGGGGTGGTCGAGCGGTTCTAGGCGCTACAGTCTGGAACCGCGCGACCGCTACGGTCGCAGGTTCGAATCCTGCCTCGGGCATGGATGTTTGTGATGTCATTAGGTTAGTTAGGTTTAAGTAGTTCTTAAGTTCTATGGGACTGATGACCTCAGCAGTTAAGTGCCATAGTGCTCAGAGCCATTTTCTGACTCATCTACATTAAAAACTCTGTCTGCAGGATATTTGTAGTTACTGAACGCAGCTTCAAGTAAACTGAATAAATTTTCGAGAGCTTGTTTATTAAACTCATTAGCACGTGAAATCGAAGTTGCGGATGGTTTCAAAATAGATAGAATATTTTTGTGCCGTGACATAAAATGGTCAAACCAAGTTCGACCAGAAACTTCGCCCTTTACAAATGGATGAGGGATTTTATTTCTTGTGCAAAGCTGGTAGGCCATGCGCCTGACGTCATTTCTGGTAAGGCTGTAGAATTTGAATTCCATAATGAGTAGATATTTAACCAGTTCGTCCTCAAGTCCCTGTGGTAAAACCGGTGGACGGCCCAGTTTAATATTAACTATTTCTTCGATCGGTTTATCGAATCGTGAAAGCCTTTGGAGCGTAGAACGAGGGACAGAGTACACTTTAACCGCTTTTTTCAACCCCATTTTTTTCTCTTTAATAGCTACAATAGCATTTGACATATTTGCTTTGTCCCACAATTGCCGTTTCGATTTTTTTGGTGGTACATGTCTTCCAGGCATGTGAAACATAAAGAGTAGCAATATTTGTAAATGGTCCCATAAAATCTGATTGATTTTACGGGGCCCACAATACCAGCAGCAAAAGGGGCCCATATATATCCACCCTCGACATCTTGGGAAAAACGATTTTGCCTACGGTTAGCTTGGTTCGCAACCGACGTTAATTAATGTAAAACGGCATCCCAACAACAAACCAAATACGTACCTTACCTTAGTTTTAGTAATAACATGTTAGAAATTTGAGTTTTATTCAAATAAACACTAACCTTTCAAACTTTTGATGACAGCAAAAAAATTCACAGCACAACTACTCACAAACCATGACAGCTACTACGTCTGCACATTCTACAGTGAAGTTTGGCAACTAGTTCTAGTAGTTCATATGCTCTCCGCTAGAATTCATGGCCTGTACTTCCAAATATGTAGGGGACCCATAATATCAGTAGGGGCCCATTTTTCCACCTTTGCCTCTATAATTCAACGAAAATGTCCCGATGCATGTGAATTCCTAAGGGGCGAAACTGCTGAGGTCTTCGGTCCCTAGACTTACACGCTACTTAAACTAACTTACGCTAACATGCTGAGAACAACATACACACCCATGCCCGAGGGAGGACTCG
The DNA here is from genome assembly GCF_023898315.1 of Schistocerca nitens. Taxonomy (NCBI): domain Eukaryota; kingdom Metazoa; phylum Arthropoda; class Insecta; order Orthoptera; family Acrididae; genus Schistocerca; species Schistocerca nitens. Next base: position 101,029,994 of record NC_064621.1, on the reverse strand, counting down.
AACCTCAGGCGGGAGGGGTCGCGCAATCCGTGACATGGCGCCTCAAAACACGCGGCCACTCCACGCGGCCTATGATTCTACGATTAGTATACACTTCCATACATGGCTATACTCCATACAAATACTTTCAGAAACGACTTCCTGACACTTAAATCTATACTCGATGTTAACAAATTTCTCTTCTTCAGAAACGCTTTCCTTGCCATTGCCAGTCTACATTTTATATCCTCTCTACTTCGACCATCATCAGTTATTTTGCTCCCCAAATGGCAAAACTGCTTTACTACTTTAAGTGCCTCATTTCCTAATCTAATTCCCTGAGCATCACCCGACTTAATTCGACTACATTCCACTATCCTCGTTTTGCTTTTGTTGATGTTCACCTTATATCCTCCTTTCAAGACACTGTCCATTCCGTTCAACTGCTCTTCCAAGTCCTTTGCTGTCTCTGACAGAATTACAATGTCATCGGCGAACCTCAAAGTTTTTATTTCTTCTCCATGGATTTTAATACCTACTCCGAATATTTCTTTTGTTTCCTTTACTGCTTGCTCAATATACAGATTGAATAACATCGGGGACAGGCTACAACCCTGTCTCACTCCCTTCCCAACCACTGCTTCCCTTTCATACCTCTCGATTCTTGTAACTGCCATCTGGTTTCTGTACAAATTGTAAATCGCCTTTCGCTCCCTGTATTTTACCCCTGCCACCTTTAGAATTTGAAAGAGAGTATTCCAGTCAACATTGTCAAAAGCTTTCTCTAAGTCTACAAATGCTAGAAACATAGGTTTGCCTTTCCTTAATCTATTTTCTAAGATAAGTCGCAGGGTCAGTATTGCCTCACGTGTTCCAACATAGCATAGTGAACGCATTATTGTAGCCAAGACAGACACGAGGCCCATGCCTACCACATTAGTACAAGTTTGTACGACAACTAGTTCTGCAGATGATGAACAGATTGAAGAAATGTAAGGTGCGATAAAAGACATTACTCAGATAGTTAGGGAGACTGTTCCGGCGTAACGCCAAGCGCCGGCCGGTACGTCGGCCAGGCACGTTAAGCAGAGGGGGCTGCGAGGCGGCGTCAGCCAGTAGCACGCTGACTGACCGCTCTAGGACGACACCGAGACAGCAGCGGCCTCTAGGCGAAGACAATATAAGCGCAGCTCCGCGCAGCCTGGCCGCGGCCGAGTCTCAGTCTAGGCACTCAACGAGCTCAACAGCAGCGACTTAGGAAAAAAAGTAAAGCGTTTATTACCTCAGAAGTAATCGCCATTACTGTTAACAGTTTTTCCCCACTGTGAGACAAGAAGGCCAGTGCCACCACGGAAAATGTTTGCGGTTGCCTACGGAACAACCGTGATTGTACCCAGGCGTGCATCTCTTTGTCCGAAGGAAATCGACGGCCATGAATGTCTTACTTAGGGCTCCAGAGATACGGAAATCGCATGAGTAGAGATCGGGACTAATGTGTAAGGGCTTCCCATCGAAACTTCTTCACCATAGTCAAAACAACGTTGGCAACATGTAGGCGGACAATTTCTTGCAAAAGAATGCCGTCCGCCAATATTCCCGTGCGTCTGCACTTGATGGCGCGCATCAGTTCTTGAAAAGTGTCCACGTATCGATGTACGTTAATTGCGGTACCGTGTTTCAGAAAGTCAATGAATGGTGGAGCCTTACGATCAAAGAAAAAGTTCATCGTGACTTTCCAGGAGCTGGCAGGCCCGTTGTTTCGACTACGCTGCAGCAGTTGCGCTAGGAACCCCTTACACGTTCTCCACACAGTGCCGATCCCTACCCATGCGATTTCCATATTCTTGGTGCCCTGAAGAAAGACATTGGTGGCCGTCGATTTCCTACGGACGAATAGGCTGGGCACAATCGCGGTTCCCTAGGCAACCGCAAACATTTTTCCATGAAGGCACTGACCGTCCTGTTTCTCAGTGGGATAAATGTGTCAACGGTTACGAAGATTACTATTGAAATAACAAACAGTTCACTTGCTTTTTTCTCATCTGTCTCGTTATCATTTGAATGCTTCTCATATACACTACTGCCCATTAAAATTGCTACACCAAGAAGAAATGCATATGACAAACGGGTATTCATCGGACAAACATATTATATTAGAACTGACAAGTGATTACATTTTCACGCTATTTGGGTGCATAGATCCTGAGAAATCACTACTCAGAACAACCACCTCTGGCGGTAATAACGGCCTTCATACGCCTGGGCATTGAGTCAAACAGAACTTGGATGGCGTGTACAGGTACAGTTGCCCATGCAGCTTCAACACGATACCACAGTTCATCAAGAGTAGTGACTGGGGCATTGTGACGAGCCAGTTGCTCGGCCACCATTGACCAGACGTTTTCAATTGGTGAGATATCTGGAGAATGTGCTGCCCAGGGCAGCAGTCGAACATTTTCTGTATCCAGAAAGGCCCGTACAGGACCTGCAAAATGCGGTCGTACATTATCCTCCTGAAATGTAGGGTTTCGTAGGGATCGAATGAAGGGTAGAGGCCGACCTTTGTGGCCACGCGGTTCTAGGCGCTGGAGTCCGGAACCGCGCGACTGCTACGGTCGCAGGTTCGAATCCTGCCTCGGGCATGGATCTGTGTGATGTCCTTAGGTTAGTTAGGTTTAAGTAATTATGATGACCTCAGATGTTAAGTCCCATAGTGCTCAGAGCCATCTGAACCATTTTGAAGGGTAGAGGCATGGGTCTGAAATATAACTTCCACTGTTCAAAGTGCCGTCAATGCGAACAAGAGGTGACCGAGACGTGTAACCAGTGGCACCCCATACCATCACGCCGGGTGATACCCCAGTATGGCGATGACGAATACACGCTTCCAATGTGCGTTCACCGCGATGTCGCCAAACACGGATGCGACCATCATGATGCTGTAAATAGAACCTGGATTCATCCGAAAAAATGACGTTTTGCCATTCGTGCACCCAGATTCGTCGTTGAGTACACCATCGCAGGGGCTCCTGTCTGTGATCCAGCGTCAAGGGTAACCGCAGCCATGGTCTCCGAGCTGATACTCCATGCTGCTGCAAACGTCGTCGAACTGTTCGTGCAGATGGTTGTTGTCTTGCAAACGTCCCCATCTGTTGACTCAGGGATCGAGACGTGGCTGCACGATCCGTTACAGCCATGCGGATAAGATGTCTGTCATCTCGACCGCTAGTGATACGAGGCCGTTGGGATCCAGCAAGGCGTTCTGTATTACCCTCCTGAACCCACCGATTCCATATTCTGGTAACAGTCACTGGATCTCGACCAACGCGAGCAGCAATGTCGCGAAACGATAAACCGCAATCGCGATAGGCTACAATCCGACCTTTACCAAAGTCGGAAACGTGATGGTACGCATTTCTCCTCCTTACACGAGGCATCACAACAACGTTTCATCAGGCAACGCCGGTCAACTGCTGTTTGTGTATGAGAAATCGGTTGGAAACTTTCCTCATGTCAGCACGTTGTAGGTGTCGCCACCGGCGCCAACCTTGTGTGAATGCTCTGAAAAGCTAATCATTTGCATATCACAGCACCTTCTTCCTGTCGGTTAAATTTCGCTTCTGTAGCACGTCATCTTCGTGGTGTAGCAATTTTAATGGCCAGTAGTGTATTAAGTATGGGGATATGTAGAGAGACGTCCACAATGTTAAACTCTTGGAATTACAAGCTGATAATGAACCGAGTTGCGAGCAGCATTCCAGTAATTTTCTAAAAGGAATGAATAAATCATTATATTCCATAAGTAATTCGTTACAGGTATGTGAAGGTAAGCTTTTGCGAGCTCAAAAGCGTTTACTGCGACATATTTTTAGTGTGCAGTGACACGTCCGTGTAGCGGAGAACTGAAACGCCCCCGCTTGCGGCACTTGATGGAGGGGGGTGGGAGGTGACGTGTGGGGAAGCAGCCAGTCCCGTATGGAACTCGCCTCGTCAATTAATGGCGATGTTTGGTGAGCCGCGCAACGGGGATGTCGTTTTTAGGCGTTTTTCCAAATCCAACTAGACAAATACTGGGCCGGTACGTACGTCTCACCTCACATACACACTACGCAAACACTTTGAATACGGTATCACACTTGACCATGAAAATAACACCAGGCAGTTCAGGTACACATATCACAGACGATTTCTTCCTGGCGGGGGTGAGCGGAAAGGGTAGGAAGGGAATGCTGGCGTCAGAAATGGATTCTGATCACGAAATGCCGCTAACACTACTAAAACAGATACCTAAAAATGCCGACGCCGTAGAGAAATGGGAAAAAGGCCAAAGGGAAAAAAAAGACTGTGGTGTTTATTCAAGAGCTTCCTGTAAGTGTTTGTTAATTCAACTGGGTGTTCTGACCGCCGCTTTTTATTGAATTTGTAGTAAATAACCTCTGCGTCAAATGAACAGGTCTGTACAATAAATCAACACTAGGAATGTGAACGTCCTACAAGGAGACTTAACAATCATTTATTTGGATACAGAAAGAAGTCCAGTTCTATGAACACATATTTTCAGGACCTTGACAGCAACGATAAGAACTTTACCTCCTAATTAAGCAGAATTTAAGAGGACCTTAAAGATTTTATCAGTCGTCAACACCTTCTACTCCGCCAACGAGTTTATTAGAGGAATCAGTCGAGGCGTACATTGCTAAGAATAACTCATAACGCGAGTTCCGTGTAACGTCCCACTTCTGCTCCTGTTTAGCACAGTAATGCGATCTGCGAAAGCGAGGAGTGTGCGTTGAGCTTCCTTTTCTATGGTACTTCGCTACGGCACACTCGATTATTTTATGTGCTTGGCTAGAGTAGACTGATTTATTTTATGTGTTTTAGTATGTGCACATTTGCATGTTTGTGATTTTCACCTTATGTGCAAAAATTACTATTACTCAGTATTTGCTAATGGATATTTTTATTATTATTTTTAACCACATATGTTTCACTTAATTCGTTTTACGCATAGTCAGTGGATTTCAGAGAAATGAAAAAAATGGTTCAAATGGCTCTGAGCACTATGGGACTCAACAGCTGTGGTCATAAGTCCCCTAGAACTTAGAACTGCCGGCCGCGGTGGTCTCGTGGTTGAGGCGCTCAGTCCGGAACCGCGCGACTGCTACGGTCGCAGGTTCGAATCCTGCCTCGGGCATGGATGTGTGTGATGTCCTTAGGTTAGTTAGGTTTAAGTAGTTCTAAGTTCTAGGGGACTGATGACCACAGAAGTTAAGTCCCATAGTGCTCAGAGCCTTTTGAACCATTTTTTGAACTTAGAACTACTTAAACCTAACTAACCTAAGGACAGCACACAACACCCAGCCATCACGAGGCAGAGAAAATCCCTGACCCCGCCGGGAATCGAACCCGGGAACCCGGGCGTGGGAAGCGAGAACGCTACCGCACGACCACGAGATGCGGGCTTCAGAGAAATGAAATAAATAATTCTTTGCTTAACAATAGGTGTTTTGTGTCGAGGCAATAGTGCTTCATAGGACTTCTTTTAGGTTATCTTTGTATTTACATTACTTAAAAGTAAAAGGTGTGGATCAAGCACTGTCTGTTATGTCTTCTACGTTTTATGTTTGTCCGTTGGCTCCCGTGTAATTTTGCATCCACAAGTGCTTTGCCGGTGGCAAAGAAGTTAATACCGTGTAAGAATGTCATTTCAGTTCCATAGTTCTTTAGTAAAAGTCCCGTTCTAATCCTACAGGTCGCACTTCATAAAATCTACATTGTACATTGCTGTATTTATTTCTGAGTTGAAGAACAATACCACTTAATTTACAAACTACCAGTATGCTGGAGTAGGTGTGGATCACCAACTTCTGTTAATCAGTGCGACGAAAAACCAGTCCAAAGTTGCAAATTTTACTTTTTTATCCACTCGATGACCAGTTTCGGGCCGAGACCAATTTTCAAATCATCGTAAAGTAGTCAAAAATGGTATTTCCAAAGATGTGACAACTATGTCAAAAACGCTGCACCTTTTTGACATGGTTTTCACATGTTGCGGAAATACCGTTTTTGACTACTTTACGATGATTTGAAAATTGGTCTCAGCCCGAAACTGGTCATCGAGTGAATAAAAAAGTAAAATATGCAACTTTGGACTGGTTTTCTGTTGTACTGAATACCACTTTCGTCACTGAAGAGAGACAGTGTACGAACGCTTACATTCCTGTGTGTGCGGACGATGTCAAGGGAGACTGGAGCATTACCGTCCACAGGACGGCGAGCCGAGGTGCGCCACGCCGCGCTGCCAATTACCTGCAAAAAATGAAGAACTTATGAGGCCAGAGTTTTACATCGTCACCACTATGATACTCACACTCCTCAACGCTGAAGGCGTTTTACACCATCCCCACATATTTCCCACATTCGTGATCTACTCACCGTGCAATGCACAAAATTGACGAGGTATATCGATGCCTGAATTGCATTTTGAAACAGAGTGTGTAAGCGCCCTTTACACGCCGATCTTTCTCGAATACAACTGCAGCCGAGCTACTGTATCAGTTATTAAAGCTGCAACCCTATGAAGGTGGCAGGGAAACAAACATCAAACTGCCTCGGAGTGTTCTATGTGCTCGGACAAGCAAATCATTAGCATTTAAGGACAACTGCACAACGCAGGTAGATGGCCCGGTCTGCATTTTGCATAGAGCGAAAGATTAAGCAGCGGGTTTCTGTTCAGAAATAGCATTTTAATGTTGCTTATTTGTGAGAAGATCGTGTTATCGCTCGAGTAAGAAGGCGAAACGTCTACCAGGTCGTGTCGCAATTCGACAAGTGGCAGGTGCACCATGGCCCTTGGAGATTGGGGTTTATCGTTCCGCCATACTACTGCTCGCGTTTCTCCGGATCCCACGACTGTCAAATGAATAAGGAATCTATCAGTTCAGGAGTGACTTAATCAATGCTATGCAGCATCTCAATGGCCCCACTAGACTAGCGCCTGAGAGGGGAGTCATGACGTTCACTCAACAGACAGATATCCGTAAGGCATATGTATTTGAAAATAACTTCTCCATCAAAAACAGTTATGAGCTCATCAATAGTATAAAAGATATACCCATCCCTGACACAGCTAAATTTGCACCTCTTGACATAACCTATATACAAACATACCTGTCAAACAAACAATTAGTTTGATAAGAAATAACTTACTCAAACATGGAACAATAGGTAGAGCTGAAATCTATGAACTCATAGAGATCCTGGAGCTTATATTATCTCACAACTACTTCCTGTTCAACAACACGTTTTACATTCAGGTAGATGGACTGGCAATGGGTAGTAGTCTTGCAGGCTTGCTAGCAGACGTATATATCAATAACCTTGAAAACAACTTTTTTAGATCCCAAACCCAACGATAAGATAAGCTGCTTTATTACAAACGATATGTTGATGACACTCTCATTCTGTTCAATGAAACAACAGAAGAAATAGATAATCTAGCCAAAGAACTTAATAAAATACACAATAATAATCAATTCACAGTAGAACATGAAACACCAGAAGGCATTAACTATCTTGATCTAACAATCTCAAATAAAAATCAAAAGCATAAATTTCAAATTTTCAGAAAACCAACAACCACCAACGTTACCATACACAAATCCTCTTGCCATCCAGACCAACATAAAAAAGCATTCTTCAGAACAATGGTTAATCGCATGCTTAAATCTCAATGGACACAAATGAAAGACAAAAAGAAACAGAAATTATTAAACAGAAATTATTAAATCAATTGCCTCCAGCAATGGGTGCAACCCTGCAATAAGAAATAAACTAATCCATTCAGCAAAATTAAATCAACCAACTGCTGAACAACCACCCACAAACAAGAAGACCCTGCCTTTCCTAGGGAAGATTTCTCACCAAATTGCCAACCTCTTCAAGACATACAACATAAAAATAAGTTTCTTCACCAACAACAAAATACAAAATAAAATCATACACAGCATCAAAACCACTATACAACAGTATCAAAAGTCAGGTGTGTACAAGCTCATTTGCAACTCACGTCCAAGCTTCTACAATGGACAAACTGGTAGAAGCTTCACAACAAGATTTAAAGAACACACAGATGCACTCCGTCTTAACAACCTGAATAAGTCCAGCTTTGCCTCACATCTTGCCCAACACAATCATTCTGCAAACAACATAGAAGAGAATCTCCAAATACTCCATTTTGCCAACAAAGGCACAATACTTGGCCTTCTTGAAGAAACTGAAATATTTATCTACACAAATACATCACCTGACTACCTACTCAATGATCCAACTGAACTGAGAAACAAATTTTTCCTTCAGAACTTTGAAGATCTACTAGTTCAAAACAAGTAACCACTCAACGAACCCTACACCGCCCCTCCCCTCCAAAGACCTCCCCCTCCCCACATCTAACTAGACCGGTGCCAATGTAATATCCTACCACAGAATAAAACCTGTACTATATTTCTAAATGTTAAAGCCCTCTACTGCTAACATAAATCAGTACTTTTATACGTATTACTTCTAGCTGGAACAATCAAAAGCTGCCTTTGCCAATATTCGAGATCACTTTAATGTTAGAATAAAAATAAGTCAACAGTTAAAGAACTTTTGTTCATGGTTTTTAAATATAAAGTGTACAGCCATACAAACAGCTTTAGTCCATTACAATCACTATAGCTTTTATACATATACCTTCAGCTAAAATTAACAGAATCTACTCTTGCTAATACCCCAGAACATGTTAACATAACAACAGAAATAAGTCAACGAGTTCATCTGAAGGTTAGTTATTAATTTAAATTTAAATATAAAGGTCCTAGTTTAACAGACAGCTGTATCTCACTGCAGATACAATAACTCTGTAGCACTGATTCATGGACATCCATGTTAATGCCAATCACATAAAAAAATGCTAAAACTGCCAGTATTATATGTAATATACAAATAGAAATAAGATATCAGATCACCTGAAGTTTGTTCTTGTAGTAGTTTATTTATTTATTTTATCTTGTACTCTCATGTTATCGCCAGTCTGATTAAAATATTTGCCCTTATATCGACCTTAATACATGTAAAGAAGAACAAATTACATCTCTGCGCAAAGTAGGCCTATGCCATCTCTTTCTGTCAAGATCTTCGTTACAAGCAACAGTTGTGAAGCGCATGCTGGATGCTGGAAAAGCCTCGCTGTGAGAGTGTAATTAATATAATTTGTGTGGAATTGTGTGTAGTGATACAATAACTTGACATCAAAATGGAGGCAGACAGATAGACACTAACCGAAAAAAGCCGCCTATACTGTCGCAGTAAGTAAAAAACTAAATTTACATCCTTATCGACAGATAAGCTATAGTCATGGTGATACATTAAAGTGTGTTCCATCTTTTTGTCATAGAGCCAGCACCCAGCATTATGCAAGCGATAATGATGTAACTTCCTGAAACCATCTGAAGAAGAACCTGAAGAGGTTCGAAAACCGGTTCATGGAATAAAACATAATTATTCAAAAAAGTGGCTGGTTGCAGTTTTGTATAACTTATTTACATTCTATTTACAGTCGCGGTTCTAAAAAATCCGTTATGTTATAAGCATAATCTGAATTTCAATATGTTTCTCGCCTTCACTACGCAAAAACCGAATAACAGAACGCTGTTCTTCCCTGGTGCAAGTCGCAAGTGGGGCGGCCATCTTTATACTGATACTGCGACGGTATGTGTACATCCGCACTATAGTGCCACCTACAGGCCATTCTGCACGCTGTTGTAGCAAGCTTACCAACTTACAGGATAACGGCGCGAAATTTCGATTTGTTATTACAAATGTAAGGTTTTCATTTGATTTTCCCTCGTACTTCTGTGAGTAGCTATGTATCTCGGCGTGGGAAAGAAGCAATTCATATCGCTTTTGCAGAGCTCGCCGCATCCTCGGCACGTGGTACTGATTTTCACTGAAAGCCGCATCCTCGGCACGTGGTACTGATTTTCACTGAAAGAAACGTACGACAGTACTTGCAAAGCGTAGAGCAAATAGCTGTGCGACACGTGTCGGCTCTCACACGTGAAAGGCACCGAGGCTGGCTCAGCCGCCCACACACTCCTCGTCGTACCGGGCGCGTTCCGAGAACGACTGCGCTGCGACTGTGGCCGCCGGTTTCTCTGAACGGCGACTGCGCCTGGTGACTTAGCACCGAGCACGGCGACGCAGGCGATCTCTGTGACGTCAGCAAGCAGTGGCGTGTGGCGAACGCACACTGGCGTAAATAAACTAGGACTGTCCATATTTTTAAAAATATCGCGAATCCGATACATCGATATTTAAAATAAGGCCATTATACGTCGTCGATACATTCCTTCAATAAGATTACCGATATGTCGACGGAAAAAGTACCGTCACAGCAGTCCAAAAATATCGGCTGTACATTCTAAATATACTGCCGGTTTTAGAGCTGTATATTTAAGAACTGATTTATTATTAGATATTCTGTACCTTAACAAGCTAGCAGCCTGCTTATCCCAATCAGAGCAAGAACTGAAAGAAAAACTATGCACTTTCACGCTTGGCGATAACCAGTTTACTAACAATGGTAGCTACAAGTAAGTGGCACAAGAAAAGGTGTCTGATGGGTCGGTTTCGTCACATATCGGATTTGGGCGAAACACTTTGTGCCGACTTCCCTGTTTTTTTCATTTCTGCAAACGCCAGCGACTTAGCAGTTCTACTGCCAAAGTTGCGTGATGAAGTTAAACGTTGCAGTTTCTGTTGGTAGCGCCGATTGCACCAGTATGTCCTCTCGCACACGTATCCGCCCACCGCAGAGACAAATCTGGTCATTTGGATTCTTGTTCATCAGTTTCAGCAACTGTTTTTGAAGATGCCGCGGTCTAAGGCGCTGCAGTCATGGACTGTGCGGCTGGTCCCGGCGGAGGTTCGAGTCCTCCCTCGCACATGGGTGTGTGTGTTTGTCCTTAGGATAATTTAGGTTAAGTAGTTTGTAAGCTTAGGGACTGATGACTAGCAGTTAAGTCCCATAAGGTTTCACACACATTTGAACATTTTTTGAAGATGCCGATGTGAAGAAACAGCACACTTTTTGCGTTAAAAATAGCTTTTAACGCAACTGGTATGCTATTTCTTCACATCGGATCTCTTGTTATTCCATTCACACCGCCACCCCAAAATGCAATAGGACTTTTTCTTTGTGCCATCTACACTTGCTTCACACAGTCAAAGAGAAAGACTGGACGTGATGAATGCTCAAACAGGGGACTGTTCAAGCTGGTGGAGGCTCTGTAATGGCATTGGTCTTGTGCACCGAGCGAGGTGGCGCAGTGGTTAGCACACTGGACTCGCATTCGGGAGGACGACGGTTCAATCCCGTCTCCGGCCATCCTGATTTAGGTTTTCCGTGATTTCCCTAAATCGCTTCAGGCAAATGCCGGGATGGATCCTTTGAAAGGGCACGGCCGATTTCCTTCCCCATCCTTCCCTAACCCGAGCTTGCGCTCCGTCTCTAATGACCTCGATGTCGACGGGACGATAAACACTAAGTCTCCTCCTCTCCTGGTCTTGTGCAGTTGGAGTGATATGACACCCCTGATACGTCTAGATACGACTCTGACAGGTGAGACGTACGTAAGCATCCTGTCTGATCACCTACATGCATTCATGTCTATTGTGCATTTGGCCGGACTTGACAATTCCAGCAGGACAATGCCACACCCCACACGTCCAGAATTGCTACAGAGTGGCTGCAGGAACACTCCTCTGAGTTTAAACACTTCCGTTGGCCACCAAAGTCCCCAGACATGAACATTATTGAACGTATCTGGGATGCCTTGCAACGTGTTGTTCAGAAGGGATTTCCAGCCCCTCGTATTCTTACGGAGTTGTGGACAGCCCTGCAGTATTCATGGCGTCAGTTCCCGCCGGCACTACTTCAGACATTAGTCGAGTCCACGCCACGTCGTGTTGCAGCACTTATGCGTCCTGCCGGGAGCCCTACACGATGTTAAGCAGGTATACCAGTTCCCTTGGCTCTTCAGTGTACGTGTGGTCCAACTTTCATCGAGCTATGTTATTTGGTAATAACATCATGCGACAGTTAGATTCGTCCTTCAGTTTTGCAGACCACTGTAATTATCCAAACATATTTCGACTACTATGTTCTCTGGTGTGGGCCTCGACTTGCTTCTGCAACTACCTTAATTCTGAACGTTTATTTGTAGAGGTCGGCATGCTTTTATGCCTTTTTATTGTCTTATGGCATGTCATGTTTTTCATCCTGTTGTGCATCACTGGTGTGTTTTATCGTTTCTATGTAAATACATTTACTTCTTTCACACATTTCACCCATCACCCTTACTTCTCAAAACACGTTCTCATATACAGAACTGCCGGCCGCTGTGGCCGAGCGGTTCTAGGCGCTTCAATACAGAACCGCGTTGCTGCTACGGTCGAAGGTTCGAATCCTGCTCGGGCATGGATGTGTGTGATTTGCTTAGATTACTTAGGTTTAAGTAGTTCTAGGGGACTGATGACCTCATATGTTAAGTTCCATAGTGCTTAGAACCATTTGAACCATATACAGAACTACACTGGAAGTACATTCGTATCGCTATGCTCAACTGAGAGCCACTGTGTTCAATATATCGTCTCTCAATTGAACGAAACAACAGCGCAGGTGACCACAGCGGACGCACACTGGAAGGCAGGCAATCGGAGTTTTCAGCCTCCCCAGGAAGCGGTGCGCGACAACAAAAGCGGTGGTCAGTGGCAAAGTCACCGGCCGGTGACCGCCGCTGTTGAGGACACCGTTACACGGCGCCGTTCTCCCACTTCCGTCTCCTGCAGTAAAGCCTTCCCGGGGAAATTATCTTTACAGCGCCACTGTTTACCTGCCGCGTGGCTCCGTGGAGTCAAGCGAAGCTGCAAGCTCACTGCACGCGGCGGCCGACGGCAGCGTGTGTCTGAGACAGGCGCCGAGCATCTGGCCCCGAAACCGTGGCCAACGAGGAATACAGGCCTGAGCGCACGTCTGTGACGTCGGCAGTGTAGTGTTCGTTGCCAACGACGAACACTTGTCAAAGCCCTTCTGCCGAATATTTGACAGTGTAGCTGGGAAGCTTTTATCAAACTTTGATCAAAGATCGCCAATGCATACTTGTGGTTTCGCTTGCTTTAGTGCATTTAAGGTATAAAATGACAAAGTACACTGAGGTGCGAAAAGTCATGGGACACCTCCTAGCATCGTGTTGGACCTCCGTTTGCTCGTCGTAGTGCAGCAGCTCGACGAGGCATAGACTCAACAAGCCTTTGGAAGTCCCCTGCAGAAATAGTGAGACATGTTGTCTCTACAGCCGTCCATAATTGCGAAGGTGTCGCCGGTGCAGCATTTTGTACACGACCTGACCTCTATACACTCCTGGAAATGGAAAAAAGAACAGATTGACACCGGTGTGTCAGACCCACCATACTTGCTCCGGACACTGCGAGAGGGCTGTACAAGCAATGATCACACGCACGGCACAGCGGACACACCAGGAACCGCGGTGTTGGCCGTCGAATGGCGCTAGCTGCGCAGCATTTGTGCACCGCCGCCGTCAGTGTCAGCCAGTTTGCCGTGGCATACGGAGTTCCATCGCAGTCTTTAACACTGGTAGCATGCCGCGACAGCGTGGACGTGAACCGTATGTGCAGTTGACGGACTTTGAGCGAGGGTGTATAGTGGGCATGCGGGAGGCCGGGTGGACGTACCGCCGAATTGCTCAACACGTGGTGCATGAGGTCTCCACAGTACATGGATGTTCTCGCCTGTGGTCGGCGGAAGGTGCACGTGCCCGTCGACCTGGGACCGGACCGCAGCGACGCACGGATGCACGCCAAGACCGTAGGATCCTACGCAGTGCCGTAGGGGACCGCACCGCCACTTCCCAGCAAATTAGGGACACTGTTGCTCCTGGGGTATCGGCGAGGACCATTCGCAACCGTCTCCATGAAGCTGGGCTACGGTCCCGCACACCGTTAGGCCGTCTTCCGCTCACGCCCCAACATCGTGCAGCCCGCCTCCAGTGGTGTCGCGACAGGCGTGAATGGAGGGACGAATGGAGACGTGTCGTCTTCAGCGATGAGAGTCGCTTCTGCCTTGGTGCCAATGATGGTCGTATGCGTGTTTGGCGCCGTGCAGGTGAGCGCCACAATCAGGACTGCATACGACCGAGGCACACAGGGCCAACACCCGGCATCATGGTGTGGGGAGCGATCTCCTACACTGGCCGTACACCACTGGTGATCGTCGAGGGGACACTGAATAGTGCACGGTACATCCAAACCGTCATCGAACCCATCGTTCTACCATTCCTAGACCGGCAAGGGAACTTGCTGTTCCAACAGGACAATGCACGTCCGCATGTATCCCGTGCCACCCAACGTGCTCTAGAAGGTGTAAGTCAACTACCCTGGCCAGCAAGATCTCCGGATCTGTCCCCCATTGAGCATGTTTGGGACTGGATGAAGCGTCGTCTCACGCGGTCTGCACGTCCAGCACGAACGCTGGTCCAACTGAGGCGCCAGGTGGAAATGGCATGGCAAGCCGTTCCATAGGACTATATCCAGCATCTCTACGATCGTCTCCATGGGAGAATAGCAGCCTGCATTGCTGCGAAAGGTGGATATACACTGTACTAGTGCCGACATTGTGCATGCTCTGTTGCCTGTTTCTATGTGGATGTGGTTCTGTCAGTGTGATCATGTGATGTATCTGACCCCAGGAATGTGTCAATAAAGTTTCCCCTTCCTGGGACAATGAATTCACGGTGTTCTTATTTCAATTTCCAGGAGTGTATTATGTCCCATAAATGTTCGCTGGGATTCGTGTCAGGCGATCGGGCTGGTCGTATCACTCTACGGCGAGTTGAAAAAGGGAGCGTGAGAGACAGAGAGAGAGAGAGGGTGATACATACGTACGTATCGTAAACCCTTGTACAAGGTGTACAACTTTGCTTCATCCGTTTGCCGATAGATGGCGACAACGGTAAGTAGCGGTCGAAAGAAACAGATCACAGACGTCAGGCAGTTAGCTTGGACCTCGGTCAACATAACCTCATTCAAACACCAGTCGATTTGTGTCTGCATCATAAAGTTGTTCTTGATTGAAAATGTCAGTTGACGAGCCTCGTTCTCGTCATTTGCGGGAGGTGTTACTGTTTTGTTTCAATATGAAGAAAACAGCGGCTGAGTCTCATCAAATGATCTCAAGTCCGTATGGTAAGGACGCTATTAGTGAAAGAACGTGTCGTGAGTGGTTTCAACGCTTCAAGAATGGTGATTTTTAACGTCGTAGACCGGCATAGTGGTGGAAGAGAGAATGTAGTCGAAGATGCAGAATTGGAGACACTGCTGAGTGAACACTCGCGTCAAACTCAAGAAGAATTAGCACGATTAGTAGGAGTGACACAGCAAACCATTTCAAGGCTATGGACAAGATTCAGAAAGAAGGAACTTGGGTTCCGTGTGAGCTGAAACGAAAAGACGTTGAACGGCGTTTGTGCGTTTGTGAACAGCTGCTTCAGAGGCAAAAACGGATGGGATTTCTGCATCGCTTTGTGATCGGGGACGCAAAATGGGTACATTACGATAACCCTAAACGCAAAAAATTATGGGAATATCCCGGCCATGGTTCCACGTCGACGGCCAAATCGAATTTCACGGCTCCAATATCATGCTCTGCATTTAGTGGGAAAATCTCGGCGGTGTGTAATACGAGGTGTTAAAACCAAGTGAAACAATCACAGGTGCTTGTGATCGAACGCAATTAATGCGTTTAAGAAGATCATTAAAAGTTAAAAGGCCGCAATACAGCGAGAGGCACGATAAAGTGATTTTGCAAAACGACAACGCTCGACCCCACGTTGCAAAAGAGGTCAAAACGTACTTGGAAATGTTGAAAGGGGAAGTCCTACACCACCCACCGTATTCTCCAGACATTGCTCCCTCTGAGCCTGTTTAGACCAATGGCGCATGGCCTGGCTGACCAGCACTTCCGATCCCATGAAGAAGTCACAAATTGGATAGATTCGTGGATCGCTTCAAAACATGAACAATTTTTTCGACGCGGGATTCGTACGCTGCCCGAACGATGGGAGAAAGTAGTGTCCAGCGATGGAAAATACACTCCTGGAAATTGAAATAAGAACACCGTGAATTCATTGTCCCAGGAAGGGGAAACTTTATTGACACATTCCTGGGGTCAGATACATCACATGATCACACTGACAGAACCACATCCACATAGACACAGGCAACAGAGCATGCACAATGTCGGCACTAGTACAGTGTATATCCACCTTTCCCAGCAATGCAGGCTGCTATTCTCCCATGGAGACGATCGTAGAGATGCTGGATGTAGTCCTGTGGAACGGCTTGCCATGCCATTTCCACCTGGCGCCTCAGTTGGACCAGCGTTCGTGCTGGACGTGCAGACCGCGTGAGACGACGCTTCATCCAGTCCCAAACATGCTCAATGGGGGACAGATCCGGAGACCTTGCTGGCCAGGGTAGTTGACTTACACCTTCTAGAGCACGTTGGGTGGCACGGGATACATGCGGACGTGCATTGTCCTGTTGGAACAGCAAGTTCCCTTGCCGGTCTAGGAATGGTAGAACGATGGGTTCGATGACGGTTTGGATGTACCGTGCACTATTCAGTGTCCCCTCGACGATCACCAGTGGTGTACGGCCAGTGTAGGAGATCGCTCCCCACACCATGATGCCGGGTGTTGGCCCTGTGTGCCTCGGTCGTATGCAGTCCTGATTGTGGCGCTCACCTGCACGGCGCCAAACACGCATACGACCATCATTGGCACCAAGGCAGAAGCGACTCTCATCGCTGAAGACGACACGTCTCCATTCGTCCCTCCATTCACGCCTGTCGCGACACCACTGGAGGCGGGCTGCACGATGTTGGGGCGTGAGCGGAAGACGGCCTAACGGTGTGCGGGACCGTAGCCCAGCTTCATAGAGACGGTTGCGAATGGTCCTCGCCGATACCCCAGGAGCAACAGTGTCCCTAATTTGCTGGGAAGTGGCGGTGCGGTCCCCTACGGCACTGCGTAGGATCCTACGGTCTTGGCGTGCATCCGTGCGTCGCTGCGGTCCGGTCCCAGGTCGACGGGCACGTGCACCTTCCGCCGACCACTGGCGACAAAATCGATGTACTGTGGAGACCTCACGCCCCACGTGTTGAGCAATTCGGCGGTACGTCCACCCGGCCTCCCGCATGCCCACTATACGCCCTCGCTCAAAGTCCGTCAACTGCACATACGGTTCACGTCCACGCTGTCGCGGCATGCTACCAGTGTTAAAGACTGCGATGGAGCTCCGTATTCCACGGCAAACTGGCTGACACTGACGGCGGCGGTGCACAAATGCTGCGCAGCTAGCGCCATTCGAAGGCCAACACCGCGGTTCCTGGTGTCTCCGCTTTGCCGTGCGTGTGATCATTGCTTGTACAGCCCTCTCGCAGTGTCCGGAGCAAGTATGGTGGGTCTGACACACCGGTGTCAATGTGTTCTTTTTTCCATTTCCAGGAGTGTACTTTGAATGATACATGTGGGAAAAACGGCGGAAGCAAAGTTGTACACCTTGTATTTCTATCTTTCGTACCTCCTCTGTGTTACCACAGATGACGTGTCACTGATCTCATTTGTACTAACATTGCAGTACACGCGAGGTGCCTATTTGCTTCCACCGCCCTGAGTGGAATGCGTAAGATCTAATAAATCTTCTACGGTTGTTGTCCCCTGGGCAGAAAACAGGACGTACCTGCAGGTCGTGAATCCGTAATCTTGAGGCTGTAAGAAATTCTTAGCGAGGAACTGTTATTTTATAAAATAATTAAATTTCCAATCACTTTGTTTATACGGGATGCCACTTGCTTTTTATTAGCAGAACACGAGAAACTGCACTATTCCCTTCCGCTTTAGAGTCAAAAATAATTTCTATTCTTCAACAAAATTATGAACTGCGTATTTCCGTAATTACTGTCACACTGTTCTCAACTATATGTTCCAAATAACCACACATTGCTAATAAAGTCTTAACTAACACCGACCGCGGCGGACCACATATCTGTCCTCCGCGGCTTCCAAACCAGCTCTGATCTTACAGCCGAACCACTTCGCCCGCCATCCAAGTTGGGGTCCGCGCGGCACCCACCGTTGGAGGTTCGAGTCCTTCCTCGGGCATGGGTGTGTGTGTGTGTATGTGTGTGTGTGTGTGTGTGTGTGTGTGTGTGTGTGGTCCTTAGCGTAAGTTTTTTAAGTTAGATTATTTAGTGTGTAAGCTTAGGGACCCATGAACTCAGCAGCTCGGGCATGTGTGTGTGTGTGTGTGTGTGTGTGTGTGTGTGTGTGTGTGTGTGTGTGTGTGTGTCTGTGTGTGTGTGTGTGGTCCTTAGCGTAAGTTTTTTAAGTTAGATTAATTAGTGTGTAAGCTTAGGGACCCATGAACTCAGCAGTTTGGTTCCATAAGACCTTACCACAGCCGGCCGGAGTGGCCGAGCGGTTCTAGGCGCTACAGTCTGGAACCACGCGACCGCTACGGTCGCAGGTTCGAATCCTGCCTCGGGCATGGCTGTGTGTGATGTCCTTAGGTTAGCTTTAAGCAGTTCTATGTTCTAGGGGACTGATGACCTCAGAAGTTGAGTCCCATAGCGCTCAGAACCATTGGAACCATTTTTGAACTTTACCACAAATTTCCAATTTTTTTAAAGTTACGCTCGATCCGAAGATCACCGAACTGCTTCGTCTGCCTTTTCGTTTTGAAGTTGTTTATTATTCTACTGGTTATTAATACTTGTGAAATAATGGAATGATAGCACGCTATTGAGAGATGCTTTAATTTGAAATTCAAGTAAATACGCTGTTTAATTTTTCAAATAATAACCAGATAAGATTACCATTTTGGGGCGCAAATTGCGAACGCAGCAGTCAATCGCAGCGAAGGACCACAATTTAGGCGGTCTTTCTCACGATACCCGTATTGAAAAAACCATCTGTCATCGGTACCTCAGACCGTGTTTTGTCATCTTCCCACTGCTGCTTTCTCAGTTGCTTTAAGAAGAGCTTCTCGTTCCTGAGTATGATGGCTGCAAAGCCAGAAATATTACAATTCGCTCAAACTGTCCAGAATGTTCTTCAAAGCAGTCGCGAACAATTATGCCCCGGTGACATGGCACATTGACATGAATAAAAATTCCATCGTTGCCTGGGAACTTGAGACATATGAATGGCTGCAAATAGCCGTTTCCAGTCAATGATCGGTTCAGTTCTACCAGAAGACCCAGTCCATTCCACGTAGAAACAGCCCACACCATTATGGAGTCACCACCAACCTGCACAGTACCTTGTTGACGACTTGGGTCCACGGTTTCGTGAGGTCTGCGCCACACTCGAAGCCTACCATCAACTCTGGACTCATCGGATCAGGTCACTTTTTTCAAGTGGTCTATGGTACAATCTACATGGCCACGAGCCCAGGGGAGGCGCTGGAGGTGATGTCGTCCTCGCGTCGCTCGTCTGCTGCTATAGCTTATTGAAGGCTGTCCTAACAGATACGTTCGTCGTTACGTCCGACATTGATTTTTGCTGTCATTTTACGCAGTGTTGCTTCTCGGTTAGCACTGACAACTCTACGCTGGTCTCTATGTGGTGTCACCGACAGACACCACACTTGCTAGGTGGTAGCTTAAATCGGACGCGGTCCATTAGTACATGTCGGACCCGCGTGTCGCCACTGTCAGGATCGCAGACCGAGCGCCACCACAAGGCAGGTCTCGAGAGACTGTACTAGCACTCGCCCCAGTTGTACGACGACATTGCTAGCGACTACACGTACGAAGCCTTTCTCTCAATTGCCGAGAGACAGAATAGCCTTCAGCTAAGTCCATGGCTACGACCTAGCAAGGCGCAGTTAACCATATCTGGAGAGAGTCTCACTTGTATTATCAAGAGATATGTACCACAAGGAAATTAAAGTTAAGTAAACCTAAGCTCCGTTCTTTTCTTTATAGCATTCATAGAGTATCCTGTTTCAGACTTAACGCAAGACCGCGTGAGTTGACGCGTGCCCTTCCGGCTACCCGTCACTGTGGACTGGCTGCCTTGTCAGTCCACTACACTCTACGCTGGTCTCGGTCGTTAAGTGAAATGGCTCTGAGCACTATGGAACTTAACAGCTGAGGTCATCTACAGAATTCTTACAGCACAGCGGTACGTCGAAGATATTCCAACCCCATTTTGTTACCCTTCATGGCAAGCCATCCTGGAGTTACATTACAGGAAAATAATGCCAACTTGCACAAGGAGAGAGTTTCCACCGCTTATCTTCGCGCTTACCAACCCTACTTTCCGCAGAAAGGTCGCCGGATCTCTCGCCAACTCATTACGTTTGGAGCACTGTGGGAAGAGCCCAACAACCAGCTCGGGATTCTGACGTTCTAAAGCGCCAATTGTAGAATTTCGCACGATACCGCTCAGTAGGACATCCAACAAATCTATCAACCAATGCCAAGCCGAATAACTACTTGCATGAGGACCAGAGATGGAAGAACGCGTCATTGACTTGCTCAATTTGTGAAGCTCTTTCTCTTGATTAAATCATCCAATTTTTCTGAAATTGTACAATTTTTTGTCTGTACACGTACATAACATCTCTCGATTATTTCCGTCCTATTCGTATAATTCCTTCGTGGTGCGTCGATTTTTGTCTCACAGTGTATTTAAATAAATCAGGAAAAGTGCAGATTTTTAACACTTTACGCTACACGTGCTACTAGGGAAATACATATAAATTTCACAATAAAAGTAAACGCATCCGTGTTCCAAAGTAAACGTGCTATTAGCATTTAATTGAAAATATATAGAATAGAAAGAAAAGTTCATTTCATGTACTTTTCCACTGTTACATTGTATTTGATGCAGCTCTCCACTCTAGACTATACCGTGCAGCCACTTCACCTTTGCATAACTACTTCAACATATACCGATTTGAGCCTGCCTCTTTTATTCAGGTCTTTGTCTGTCTATTGGTTTTACCCCACAATCTTGCTTCCCTACGCAAAAGACGATTCCTTGATATCTGAAGATATGTCCTGTCAACCGATCCCTCCTTTTAGTCGACTTCTGCCACGTATTTAGTTTTTGCCCACTTCATTTTTAGTACCTTCTCGTAAGTTATTCCATCTTCCCATCTAATTTTTGACATTCTTCTGGGACACCACGTTTCAAAATACTTTCTAAAGAGTTAAATTTATATCCCTAGTTTTCAGAGACACGTTTCCTTATATTGCCTATCAGCATTTGAGATCCTCTGTACTTTTTTGCCTTTGTAGTAAAACTTTTCGAGTACATCTAATTTTTGACATTCTTCTGGGACACCACGTTTCAAAATATTCTTTTCCACTCTTATCTGAACTGCTTATTGTCCACGTTCCACTTCCGTACAGCACATATTCAATACAAAAATCTTCAGAAAGACTTTCTAAAGAGTTAAATTTATATCCCTAGTTTTCAGAGACACGTTTCCTTATATTGCCTATCAGCATTTGAGATCCTCTGTACTTTTTTGCCTTTGTAGTAAAACTTTTCGAGTACTTTTACTGTCTCGTTCCCAGTCTAATCCTGTCAACATCGCCTGATTTAATTCGACCATTTTCCATTACCCTTCTTTTGCTTTTGTTGATATCTTATAAACTCTTTTCAAGACACTACCAGTATCTATTCCGTTCCATTGCTTCTGCAAGTACCTTGGTCATCTCTAACAGATGTACGTCATCGACAAACTCCAGAATGTTTCCCAGAGCTTCTAAGGTTCTTTTATTTAACACACGATCCGTTTCAGGCTCTTACATTCCCATCTTCAGGTGTCGTAACTTCGTGCTGTTACACCGAGCGCCGCGCTGGACGAGTACCAGACGCGGTGTGCTACCAACGAGCGCAGAGCATGCACACCGGTCGGGAGTTAAATAAAAGAACCTTACAAGTGTAGCGGTATTTTCAACCTCTGGTATAATCCTCAGCTGCGCATGTTCCTCCGACAGTATTGTTTGTCCATCATTTTTATTTGTTCTCCGTGAACCTTAACTCCCTTTCTCTTTGGTTTCCCTTAGCGCTGCTCAGTGTACAGATTTACGAACACCAGGGATAGGCTACAACCCTGTGTCACTGCCTTCTCAACTACAGGTTTCCTTTCATGCCCTTCGACTCATAAATGCAGTCTGCTTTGTGTACATGTTGTATACTGCCTTTATATCCTTCAATTTTACCTTTAGAACTTCAAAGAGTGTATTCTAGTCAACATTGCCAAAAGCTTTATCTAAATCCACAAAGGTTATAAACATAGGCTTGTGTTTCTTTGTCTTACTTTATGGTCTAAGATACGTAGCAGAGTCAATATCGTTTCACATGTTCCTGCATTTCTCCGCAACTCAAAACGTTAACAGCAAATAATGTAGTCAAACAATCCAGACAGTTCCACACTGCAACGTTAGCTTTGGGAACAATAACGAAACAACGCACTGCGAGCAAGTGAAGATGGTTTGCTGTCGATTTTGCGCGACTGTGGTGTAGAGGCAATTGCGTCTGTGACGTGTGATGACAGTGATGTGTGCGTCTGCAGATCGTGCTTGTGTTGTTACTCGCGAGTTCGAGTGGTGGAAAAGGACAGGTGCAAGCATGCTGTCTGCTCCTCTCGAATTGCACGACGGGGGCCGCCGAGATTGAAGTCCCCATCCGACGTACGAATAGCCAACAACTGTATTACATGTTGCGTGTGGCCTCTTTCGGTACCGTCAGTTGTTGTTAGAAGCACTCGTTTACGTAACAAAATTGTATAAGTTTTTTATCAACGTTTCTATATTTTTTATGGGTGCTGGATCCGAATTTCATGTTTGCTGCCTTGCAGGAAACATGTCTCCTGAGAGTCTTCTTCAGCTCAAATCTTGCAAATGCAAGTCAGATTGCGACGGGACTGTTCTGCACGAAATTGTGCAAGCAATGTGAAGGGACGTGCATCAACATCGATGACAGTTTTGATACGGAACACGAAAACGACCTGGACCACCGACTTGTAGTATCACTGTCCGAAGTAAATTAATTAATGTAAATTAATTCATGTAATTTTTGCTGCATTATGCACTTTACTAATCAACTTTTATGCACCAAAGCAGTAATCATTCAATTACAATTTTTTTGCAGTTGAAGAACAGCAACAACACACTGATCAGACTGAACCTTCCACAGCCATTGACACTTCGTGAGCACCTTATATTGCCCGAGACCCTTCACCTGGAAGTTGTAGTGCCCAAAAAACACCGACTGAGCCACCAACAGCCAAACGCAGACTAGTAAAAACAAACTGCGCACATGACATCAGTGAGGGTATTTCTTCATACATCGATAGTTCAGTATACAACTTGTCTGTCTTTTGTATCCATATTCCGTCACTAAATGCCTTCCTTCTTTCCCAGATGGAGAACCAACTGCAAATGATGACAGAGTACTGGGCTCGACGTTCACACATTCTGACAAACGTACATCTCTGCATACAGTTGTCGTATTCATCTTCCTATTTAGTGTCGTCCATTTGATATGTTATATAATATGTTAATGTTCTCATTAAACATGTTCTCCCATTAATTCTTTCAAAACAACATATTTTAAGTGCAGTACACCAGAAGAACAGAGCCGATGAGAGAGAGGCTGTACGACGCAGAAGATATTTTTCGTAATGTTCGCTTTCCTGCCTCCTCCTTGTGAGAAAATTCAATGCTAAAGACGTTTATTATAGGAAATTTAATGTACTTCGTCATTGAGTACGGGTTTTGGTAATAATATGTATATTTTTCGAGTTGTAGGGGTGAGAGTGAGCGGTTTTGATCTTTCGCAGAAGGCACAAAAATCGCAACTATTCTGCGCTCTCTATCACCAACACCGCTCGTCTTTAAATCAGACCTGAGTAGCGCACTTTGTTGTAAATTTTGTTTACTTCTATTTTGATTCGAGTGTTCATCTTCGAAAAACGCCTAGTTTTCGAGATGTAAGCGAAAAACTATAAAAGTGCGAAAATTTTGAGGCCTTTTGAGGCACCGCGAAAAACAGAACCGTTGAGAAAAAATTACTGCAATTCTATGACAGGAAAACCACCGTTTGACCTGGGCTCTTTGTCAAACATGACAAAGAGATTTGAAAATCAACACAGGTCATTGCTGCAAGGTGTGTTATCCGAAATTTTACGCTTCCACTTCTCTGCATTTTGACACACAAGTACTGGTGATCATTTCTTCCACCAAAAGGATTCAAAGCCGCTACCTGCGGGTAGCACGTCGCTGGACCGGAGTGAGTACTTGGTCTCGACTGCGGGGGCCTAGACGCGAGTGCTTCATTATTAGTAGCCGGCCACGGTAGTCTAGCGGTTCTAGGCGCTCAGTCCGGAACCGCGCGACTGCTACGGTCGCAGGTGTCCTTAGGTTAGTTAGGTTTAAGTAGTTCTAAGTTCTAGGGGACTGATGACCACAGATGTTAAGTCCCATAGTGCTCAGAGCCATTGAGCCATTTGATTATTAGTAAAACTTAATTCCTTGAAATACCTTGCAAGTTTTCAGTCATCCCCAGTGAGCCACGTAAGTGTCCTCTACACACCTGAACTCCAACAGGAAAATGCCGTATCCCGCTTCAAGTGTCTGTAACGAACGCTGCCGTCATCCGCTTTCAACCGCCATTTATGGCTCCACGCATTACTCACACCTTTACGCCGATATTGTTCCCAACCAATTCGCTATCGCCCGCTTTCTTTGCCCTCTGCACACTGCAAATGCTTTCTAGGGGCAACAATACAGTTACTACTTTTATTTTAATTGCTGCAGTCTTTCGATCAGACGTTTTACCAGCTTGGTACACATCTCTGAGTCAGGAGGAATGGTACATGCTTTGAGAGGTGACAGTATTGGCGAATCTGAACAGAAAACTCCAAATGAACATATGTCCTTTTCTTAACCGTACCAGACATTCAGTTGTTTGAAAATCACGGGCGTCAGTCGCACTGAAAGTACATGCAACGTCGTGTTGCCAAAGAAATATCCTCCAAGTATCCTGGTAACACATTGTGAAGAAAATCAAGATATTACACTCCATTAGAACGGTTATCTAAAACAACAAGAGCGCTGAGTTGATCATCAATAACACCGCAACACATTCACTGAGAGACCTCACTGAAAATTTGTTTCCACAATTGCGTGCAGATGTTCATCCGCCCACGCCCGACACATGCGCGAGTTACTGATGCCGTTGCGGGTAAATGTTACTCATCACTGAACAGAATAGCCGGCCGCTGTGGCCGAGCGGTTCTAGGAGCTTCAGTCTGGAACCGCGCGATCACTACGGTCGCAGGTTCGAATCCTGCCTCGGGCATGGATGTTTGTGATGTCCTTAGGTCGTTACGTTTAAGTAGTTCTAAGTTCCAGGGGACTGATGACCTCAGATGTTAAGTTCCATAGTGCTCAGAGCCATTTGAACTGAACAGAATACGTGGTATACAGCGTTCCGTGCGAATGAGCTCAGATCAGCAACACTGCAGTGGACTGTTGATGGTGGACATTTTGAACACATTTTGTGAGGAAATGTACACGATTAAGCAAAAAATAAGGTCATAATTTTTCATTACGATCACCTGCGTCTGTCCTGTTCCACACTGCCTTCATTAGTTTCCACGGAAACTTTTAACAACAGGACATATGTTCAGACAACTTTTTTTGTTCAGAATCATTAGTACTATCAAAGATAAACCATGCACTCTCCTCCTTTATTTCCTACTTTCTCAGTATTAAAATAGCTTTCTGAGATATGCGCTTTTTGAGACAGGTAACATTTTTAATCACACCAAGGCGATTCAGTGTATACGCAATTCTTATTAACGTTTAAAAACCTCTGAAGCGAGGTACATGACAAGTAATTTGATATACGACACGTGGGCTCGCGAATGTAGGGAAATACCCCAAAAATGGATGACATATGTTGAACTGTGACGTCAGCAGATGACGTACCTCGTCGCACGGGGAGCAGTTGAGCCTAATTGGCCTGTCGCATCTGATCATCCCACCCAAGTGAAATATCGCATTCCCTTCGATATGGCTCCCGGATTGGCGTGCGAGACGTTAGCGCATGGGGCTTAGGGTTCGATTCTTGCGTCTGGTATGGAGCTTTCTTTCCATTGCATTAGACAATTACGTGTTTATATGGAGGTAAGATTTATTATTTTATTTACCGGTCTTGCGGGCTCCGACGGTTTATTTTTAAGTACTGGCAGACCAGTCATTCGACGAATATTCTCTCGTTCCCACAGCTTGTCCACCTGCACATTTCGATGGGGTCGCGTACTGTCATCCATCAAATGAAGTCAGGGCCCCATGCAGCCCCAAAAAGACACAGGTGGGCAACGAGTATAGTGCCACAATAACAGTGACCAGTGAGTATGTCGTGTACGAAGATTCGGTCAATACGCGTATGCAACATTATGCTTGGACCACCAAAACTATTATGTCCGACAATGCTGGATGCACCCTCATAAGGCGAGACTAGGGTACACCTAATTCACCCAGGTACATTGTTGAATATGATCGTTATGGTGTAGGGAGGCATAATGTAGCGTGGGCGAACTGACCTAAAATCTTTGAAAGCGGTACACTTCTTACCACGCTTGTGGCCAGAACGCTCATTCCTGTCCTTGGTGATCACACACCCTATGAAGAACCATGTCCCACCTTTTTAATGTCAATAGGAGCATGAATCGTGATGACTTCAGTGTAATTATTGTCCCTGAATAATAGTGTCATTTCTATTCGTCTAAAGCGTACATCTTTCAATTAATTTCTGCACTATGCTGTAGTAATTCTTTCTATGTACGGTTCAAGTTTCATGGAACTATGTAACGTAGCTGTGAGACATCACGCGGAAGTTACTTTCGTTTTACAGTTCTGCACACCAGTGTATTTCTGTTATTTACGCTGGATCTCGAATTCATATATTTATATTTTTCCTCTGTATGGACCACTTAGCAAATACACACTGAAACCCCAAAGAAACTGGTAAGACATGTATATTCAAATACAGAGACACTTAAACATGCACAATACGGCGCTGCGGTCGGCAACGGCTACTATATAAGACAACAAGTGTCTGGCGCAGTTGTTAGATCGGTTACTGCTGCTACAATGGCACGTTACCAAGAATTAGTTTCAGCGTGGTGTCATAGTGGGCGCAGGAGCGATGGGAACAGCATGTCGGAGGTAGCGATGAAGGGGGAATTTCCCATACGACCATTTCACGAGTGTACCGTGAATATCAGGAATCCGGTAAACCATTGACATTGCTGCGGCCGGAAAAAGATCCTGCAAGAACGGCACCAACGACGTCTAAAAAGACTGCTTCAATGTGACCGAAGTGCAACCCTTCCAAAATTACCGCAGATTTCAATACTGGGCTATCAAGAAGTAAAAATTGGAAATATGTGGTAAGTTCAACGGGACCAAACTGCTGAGGTCATCTATCCCTAGGCTTACACACTACTTAATCTACCTGAAACGAACTTACGCTAAGGACAACACAGACACACACCCATGCCCGAGGGAGGATTCGAACCTCCGACGGCGGGAGCCGCGCGAACCGTCACAAGACGCCTAAGACCACGCGGCTACACCGCGCGACCCACCAACAAGTGTCAGCGTGCGAACCATTCAACGAAACATCATCGATATGGGCTTTCGGCACGAAAGGCCCACTCGTGTACCCTTGATGACTGCACGACACAAAGCTTTACGCCTCGCCTGATAACGTCAACACAGACATTGGGCTATTGATGACTGAAAACATGTTGCCTGGTCGGACTAGTCTCGTTTCAAATTGTATCGAGCGGATGGACTTTACGGGTGTGGACACAATCTCATGAACCCAAGGACCCGCATGTCAGCAGGGGACTGATCAAGCTGGTGAAGGATCTGTAATGGTGTCGCGCGCATGCGGCTTAAGTGATATAGGACCCCTGATACGTCTAGATACGACTGAGTGACACCTACGTAAGCATCCTGACTAATCACTTGCATCCATTGATGTCAATTGTGCATTCCGAAGGACTTGGGCAATTCCAGCAGGGCAATGCGACACCCCATACGTCCAGAATTGCTACAGAGTGGCTCCAGGAACACTCTTTTGAGTTTAAACACTTCCGCTGGCCACCGAACTCCCCAGACGTGAACATTATTGAGCAAATTTGGGATGCCTTGCAACGTGCTGTTCAGAAGAGGTCTCCACCCCGTTGTAGTCTTGCGGGTTTGTGGACAGTCGTGCAGGATTCATGGTGTCAGTTCC
The DNA here is from genome assembly GCF_023898315.1 of Schistocerca nitens. Taxonomy (NCBI): domain Eukaryota; kingdom Metazoa; phylum Arthropoda; class Insecta; order Orthoptera; family Acrididae; genus Schistocerca; species Schistocerca nitens. The sequence goes on along the minus strand of NC_064621.1, from coordinate 101,001,561 downwards.
TCCCAGCACTACTTCGGACATTAGCCGAGTCGATGGCAAGACGTGTTGCGGCCGTTCTGCGTGCTCGCGGGGGCCCTACACGTTAGGAAGGTGTACAAGTTTCTTTGGCTCTTCAGTGTAGTTGTAATTTCTTCTTTTTAATACCTACAGATCACGCAATTTAGCACTTAACACGTAACTGACTCAGATATAAAACACAGTGGAGCATTGATCTTCATGAAGTGCTTTTGTGTCTTCTATAAGGATCGTTGCACTAGAATTGCATCTGGCTTTACCATTCCATCACGTGTTCAACAGCCATCGCAATGCCGGTTTATTTTGTATAGGGCAACGGTGTATATGAACCAAGGCAACTGATGAAGTTGTGGATACGGCTGCATGGTTGCACACCCATTAGCGTCTGCCATTCCCACTGTTTGTTGGCAGGTCACATTCCCTGCTACTAGGGGAATGTCATATGTCCCTGCCGATTCAACCACCATCGCTGTTCCTGTCCTGTAGCTTCCTTAGAGACCCATCTTATTAAACTGATCTGTACCTGGATTAGGTGCAGTCGAGGAATGACAGCTTGTGATACCTCTGATCTCATACTTTAAACTGATCCCCCCAAATGACACACACACAAGCGCGCGCGCTTTCACACACTTTGTGCTCTTATGTGTGAGTCAACACATGGACTGCACTAGCGGAAACTGGGACGTTAATTAGTGTTCCATCACTCTGAGCAATTTGACATACTGTGAATTACGTCATCCACTATTTGAGACTCATTTTGCCGGATGTACGTTTGACACTGACAGACTTCGTACTGCCATCAATATGGCGGATATCGCAGTCCTGTCCGCTGAGTCATTGAAAACGTCATCTGACTTTCTGCTGAGGCCAAGGTGAAAGCCGGCGTTGCCTCGTAGTGTGGCCACGTATGCACTGCGGACTGCCAATGCAAACCGCAGGAAGGCAAGGAAGTAGAGATACATGCTTGCCCGCCACAGAGAGCCAATCTTTCTTCACTGCCGCGCGGGATAGCCGCACCGTCTTAGGCGCCTTGTCACGGGCCTTGCGGCTCACCCCGTCGGGGGTTCGAGTCCTCCCTCGGGCATGTCCATAGCGTAAGTTAGTTTCAGTTAGATTAAGTACTGTTTAGGCATAGGGACCGACCACAGCTGTCTGGTCCCATAAGACTTTACCACAAATTTCCAAATTTTTCTTCACTCTGCTCACAGTTTAACGTGAATCAATAAAAATAAATCTACGATATTTTCCTTTTTTGTTTACACAAACAAGTGTGCAACAGGTCTCATTCCCGAAGTGAATAAACTGTAGGAAAGTCAGGCTGTTGCACAGCGCACGATAATCCACTGCAGTACGTTTTGCTGCTTCTCAATTACTTCTGACAGAGTGACCCTCGAAGCGTAACCATCACTTTCAAATCTTGACGGCCGCTTATCATTAACGATGCTTCTCGCACATGATTCCATATCATCTCAAACTGTGCTGACGAAACTTTTTACTCGTAGATTGTAGCAGTATTCTGGGTGATTAAAGAAAAAGTGCCGCATATTCCTCCAGGAGTTAATACTGGTCAAAACTAGAAGAAAAGTTCCGATAATGATTTGTCCGGAAACCAATACCTATTGTGATATGGTTCAGTTTGTCCTGTCATTCCCGTCTGTCTGTTACGCAGAAGTAGAAACTATAGGCACAGCTGCATGAGATTTCCAAGCACCCTGACACATCCCCCAGCCGTTCTTCGCAGCGAGTCACGCACTCTTTCGAATACACCCTCCGCCATTCGCACTGCGTCACGCGCGTTGCCCACATAGTCCTCTAACGTCGGCAAACATCTACGGGTTGGACGTACTGTTATGTCTTCAAATTTACCCGCAACCCGGAATCCAACGGACTCAGTTCCACTGAAAGGGGAGACCGTGCTACGGGTCCTACTCGGGCAGTCCACTGCCCATGCGGGGTTGTGGTGAGGTACAGTCGCACGATCCGCAGGAAAAGGGCTGGTGCCCCACCGTGGATCAACCACGTCAGTTGTCTATCTGTAGCGATAATGTTCTCCAGCAGCGCTGCAAGTCATCGTGTAAAAGTCGGTGATACTCAGGCACCTGCCAATCGACAACGTACAGAGCAAAGTCGATGATTTGGTCGAAAGTGTACCCATGTCGCTGTCGACCACAGCAACTTCGTTGCTCCTGAATGAGGACTCCACGTAGTGTTCATTTACCTCCACGATCAAGTAAATTCTGCAGGAGATGAAGAAAACCTCAGACCAGTGCCGGATTAAGCGACTGCGGGGCCCGTAGTAAGTGGTAAGATGAGGCGCTTGGTTTGTTTTATACCTCAAAGATTCGGATATAAAATGAAACAGCACTAAAAAAATTAAAAAAATAAACCGTTCCTCGAATTAATTTGAGAAAATTTAGAGTTAACCCTTGTTAAATCAGTGTGTCTAAGCAAATCACTTTGTTGTTGTTGTTGTGGTCTTCACTCCTGAGACTGGTTTGATGCAGCTCCCCATGCTACTCTATCCTGTGCAAGCTTCTTCATCTCCCAGTACCTCTGCAACCTACATCCTTCTGAATCTGCTTAGTGTATTCATCTCTTGGTCTCCCCCTACGATTTTTACCCTCCACGATGCCCTCCAATACTAAATTGGTGATCCCTTGATGCCTCAGAACATGTCCTACCAACCGATCCCTTCTTCTGGTCAAGTTGTGCCACAAACTCCTCTTCTCCCCAATCCTATTCAGTACCTCCTCATTAGTTATGTGATCTACCCATCTAATCTTCAGCATTCTTCTGTAGCACCACATTTCGAAAGCTTCTATTCTCTACCTGTCCAAACTATTTACCGTCCATGTTTCACTTCCATACATGGCTACACTCCATACAAATACTTTCAGAAATGACTTCCTGACACTTAAATCTATACTCGATGTTAACAAATTTCTCTTCTTCAGAAACGCTTTCCTTGCCATTGTCAGTCTACATTTTATATCCTCTCTACTTCGACCATCATCAGTTATTTTGCTCCCCAAATAGCAAAACTCTTTTACTACTTTAAGTGTCTCATTTCCTAATCTAATACCCTCAACATCACCCGATTTAATTCGACCACATTCCATTATCCTCGTTTTGCTTTTGTTGGTGTTCATCTTATATCCTCCCTTCAAGACACCATCCATTCCGTTCAACTGCTCTTCCAAGTCCTTTGCTGTCTCTGACAGAATTACAATGTCATCGGCGAACCTCAAAGTTTTTATTTCTTCTCCATGGATTTTAATACCTACTCCGAATTTTTCTTTTGTTTCCTTTACTACTTGCTCAATATACAGATTGAATAACATCGGGGAGAGGCTACAACCCTGTCTTACTCCCTTCCCAACCGCTGCTTCCCTTTCATGTCCCTCGACTCTTATAACTGCCATCTGGTTTCTGTACAAATTGTAAATAGCCTTTCGCTCCCTGTATTTTACCCCTGCCACCTTCAGAATTTGAAAGAGAGTATTCCAGTCAACATTGTCAAAAGCTTTCTCTAAGTCTACAAATGCTAGAAACGTAGGTTTGCCTTTCCTTAATCTTTCTTCTAAGGTAAGTCGTAAGGTTAGTATTGCCTCACGTGTTCCAGTATTTCTACGGAATCCAAACTGATCTTCCCCGAGGCCGGCTTCTACTAGTTTTTCCATTCGTCTGTAACGAATTCGTGTTAGTATTTTGCAGCTGTGGCTTATTAAACTGATTGTCCGGTAATATTCACATCTGTCAACACCTGCTTTCTTTGGGATTGGAATTATTATATTCTTCTTGAAGTCTGTGGGTATTTCACCTGTTTCATACATCTTGCTCACCAGATGGTAGAGTTTTGTCAGGACTGGCTCTCCCAAGGCCGTTAGTAGTTCCAATGGAATGTTGTCTACTCTGGGGGCCTTGTTTCGACTCAGGTGTTTCAGTGCTCTGTCAAACTCTTCACATCTTCATCTACATCCTCTTCCATTTCCATAATATTGTCCTCAAGTACATCGCCCTTGTATAGACCCTCTATATACTCATTCCACCTTTCTGCTTTCCCTTCTTTGCTTAGAACTGGGTTTCCATCTGAGCTCTTGATGTTCATACAAGTGGTTCTCTTATCTCCTAAGGTCTCTTTAATTTTCCTGTAGGCAGTATCTATCTTACCCCTAGTGAGAAAAGCCTCTACATCCTTACATTTATCCTCTAGCCATCCCTGCTTAGCCGTTTTGCACTTCCTGTCGATCTCATTTTTGAGACGTTTGTATTCCTTTTTGCCTGCTTCATTTACTGCATTTTTATATTTTCTCCTTTCATCAATTAAATTCAATACTTCTTCTGTTACCCAAGGATTTCTACTAGCCCTCGTCTTTTTACCTATTTGATCCTCTGCTGCCTTCACTACTTCATTCCTCAAAGCTACCCATTCCTCTTCTACTGTATTTCTTTCCCCCATTCCTGTCAATTGTTCCCTTATGCTCTCCCTGAAACTCTGTACAACCTCTGGTTCTTTCAGTTTATCCAGGTCCCATCTCCTTAAATTCCCACCTTTTTGCAGTTTCTTCAGTTTTAATCTACAGGTCATAACCAATAGATTGTGGTCAGAGTCCACATCTGCCCCTGGAAATGTCTTACAATTTAAAACCTGGTTCCTAAATCTCTGTCTTACCATTATATAATCTATCTGATACCTTTTAGTATCTCCAGGGTTGTTCCATGTATACAACCTTCTATCATGATTCTTAAACCAAGTGTTAGCCATGATTAAGTTGTGCTCTGTGCAAAATTCTACCAGACGGCTTCCTCTTTCATTTCTTAGCCCCAATCCATATTCACCTACTACGTTTCCTTCTCTCCCTTTTCCTACACTCGAATTCCAGTCACCCATGACTATTAAATTTTCGTCTCCCTTCACTATCTGAATAATTTCTTTTATTTCATCATACATTTCTTCAATTTCTTCGTCATCTGCAGAGCTAGTTGGCATATAAACTTGTACTACTGTAGTAGGTGTGGGCTTCGTATCTATCTTGGCCACAATAATGCGTTCACTATGCTGTTTGTAGTAGCTTACCCGCATTCCTATTTTCCTATTCATTATTAAACCTACTCCTGCATTACCCCTATTTGACTTTGTGTTGATAACCCTGTAGTCACCTGACCAGAAGTCTTGTTCCTCCTGCCACCGAAATTCACTAATTCCCACTATATCTAACTTTAACCTATCCATTTCCCTTTTTAAATTTTCTAACCTACCTGCCCGATTAAGGGATCTGACATTCCACGCTCCGATCCGTAGAACGCCAGTTTTCTTTCTCCTGATACCGACGTCCTCCTGAGTAGTCCCCGCCCGGAGATCCGAATGGGGGACTATTTTACCTCTGGAATATTTTACCCAAGAGGACGCCACCATCATTTAATCATACAGTAAAGCTGCATGTCCTCGGGAAAAATTACGGCTGTAGTTTCCCCTTGCTTTCAGCCGTTCGCAGTACCAGCACAGCAAGGCCGTTTTGGTTATTGTTACAAGGCCAGATCAGTCAATCATCCAGACTGTTGCCCTTGCAACTACTGAAAAGGCTGCTGCCCCTCTTCAGGAACCACACGTTTGTCTGCCCTCTCAACAGATACCCCTCCGTTGTGGTTGTACCTACGGTACGGCTATCTGTATCGCTGAGGCACGCAAGCCTCCCCACCAACGGCAAGGTCCATGGTTCACTTTATGTGTTCATTAAGGTGACGTCGTTTAGACGTTCTTGTCCCATGGTGATCCTTACTCATTTTTCCTGCTCTTTAATGATGGAAAAGGACGTTCTTCACCGAGTATGTGACCATGAAAGACAAGTAAATGCGAAAGACTCATTCCGGTCATGATTTCCAAAAGTGAAAATAACTGTCGATTAAAAGTTGATAAAACTGCAATTTCAAGGGCTCATGCTTTTTGCTATCTATAGCAGCAGCCACATCCGTTTTGAGCAGCTCAGCAAACTGCACCAGTGCGTCACATAGGCTTTCTTCCAAATAGTCTGAGTAAGCACTGACAACCAGTTTGAGTTCTATTCAAGTTATCATCTGCTGTTACTGACTCAAACTGCTGAAGCATTCGAAATACACTGTTCACTTGATGGTACGCTTCCATGCGTTTCGATAATGCAGACAGCACATTATCAGTTATAACAATAAACACCTGAATTATCAAAATGTTGTCTAGGTGCTTGATTTTCTCCAACTTCATCGAGTGGTCGTACTTTGCATCTTCTTAAATTCTGTTGCTTATACTCTGTACAGCGGGTCCAAACTTTGGCTTTTGCTTCATCTGGAAAGATGGAGTGCATTGTCGGACGTACCCGTGCACCGACTTATGAAGAGCGTATCGCGTATCCCGTGTTAAGGTCTTGATCAGACAACTGTAGCGAATCGCTAGCAGCTAGCAAGCGCTCAACGATTTCGCTTCAAGCGATAGTCGTTATAACTTGCATCAGAAGTAAGTGAATAATGGCGATAACATTTTATTATCAGATCAAACACCGATAGTTGATACCCTGCCGGCCGAAGTGGCCGCGCGGTTCTGGCGCTGCAGTCTGGAACCGCGAGACCGCTACGGTCGCAGGTTCGAATCCTGCCTCGGGCATGGTTGTGTGTGATGTCCTTAGGTTAGTTAGGTTTAACTAGTTCTAAGTTCTAGGGGACTAATGACCTCAGCAGTTGAGTCCCATAGTGCTCAGAGCCATTTGAACCATTTTGAGTTGATACCTGCATTGTTATATACGTTACACGTCGAACCTACTTGGTTATGTTTAACAGGGAAGTGTATGTAAGATCGTTCAAATGGCTCTGAGCACAATGGGACTTAACATCTGAGGTCATCAGTCCCCTAGACTTACAACTACTGCAATCTAAGTAAACTAAGGACATCACACACATCCATGCCCGAGGCAGGATTCGAACCTGCGACCGTAGCAGCAGCGCGGTTCCGGACTGAAGCGCCTAGAACCGCTCGGTCACAACGGCTGGAGTGTTTGTAAGGAAAACGAAGTAATAAGCTTACCCTCTTCTTCTGTGAATCTCGTTTTTCCGTCGGTAAATATCGAAATCAGTTGATAAAATTACACTCCTGGAAATTGAAATAAGAGCACCGTGAATTCATTGTCCCAGGAAGGGGAAACTTTATTGACACATTCCTGGGGTCAGATACATCACATGATCACACTGACAGAACCACAGGCACATAGACACAGGCAACAGAGCATGCACAATGTCGGCACTAGTACAGTGTATATCCACCTTTCGCAGCAATGCAGGCTACTATTCTCCCATGGAGACGATCGTAGAGATGCTGGATGTAGTCCTGTGGAACGGCTTGCCATGCCATTTCCACCTGGCGCCTCAGTTGGACCAGCGTTCGTGCTGGACGTGCAGACCGCGTGAGACGACGCTTCATCCAGTCCCAAACATGCTCAATGGGGGACAGATCCGGAGATCTTGCTGGCCAGGGTAGTTGACTTACACTGTAACCTCCCCACAAAAAATAAAAGTCAATACTCAAATGTTAATCGGAATAGAACCAAGTGTAACCTCCCCACAAAAATATTCGAATGACAATACTTAATAGAAATGGAGCAAAAATATTAATGACAAAGACAATTAAACAAAATTTAGCAATCTGACTCAAGTATAAGTTCTCCACACAAAATGTAAGATAATCCCATGATAATGAAACTACAGTGATAATCAAAACTCAATTTAACCGAAATGTCGGTCTTTGGCCCTGTGCAAAAAATCAGAATTATTTTCTTACCTCAGTATGACTGCATGTCAAAATTCTGCTCTTATTGTTGGGTGCGGCTTGGATGAAATGCATTGCAAGTATTTTGTAATCTAACTGAAATTTTTGTTTAAGGAAATGAAAGGAAATCGAATGATTCTTTAGTTAAAAAAATTTGCTTTGAAATCAGATTATTATTGGGGCGATTCTTGAAAGTTAGTTACAATGAATGTACATTAGATTATCTGATGAAGGCAAAGCTGCATGAGTACTTATTTAATAAAATTATACCTCATCCTGAATCTCGACCATTGCGGTGCCGACGCCCGCCGACTGCTCTGGGCTACCACTACTGAACTCTCTCGCAACTAGACCGCAACTCTACTCGGCTACAACTGCCGACAGACTACTGCTCGCTACTACTGCAACAGCACTACTGCGCCTCGAGCGCAACAGCTCTGGTCAGAGATTCTACAATGCCTCGCCATCGCCGCCGCACAACATACGTGTTTCATAACCCTCCACTGGGGGGGCAAAAATTTGGCAGCGATGGTGAGTCATTTGGACTTGCCAATCGCGGCAAAATTTTTCTGTAATTAATTAACTTTTACATTTTACAAAAAAAATTCAGATGTAGTACATGAATTAAATGTTGTGCACATGTACCTAGTACAAAACACTTCAGACAAGACAAAATATAAGTACAAAACATATTAGTAAATCAGAAAAATGTATATACAAATTATTTGACAGATAACAAAGTGCACACGCACTGTAAGATTCTATAGCATTTTTTTTTTTTTTGAACAAAATCATGTTGGCAAGGGACATAAGTGCACATGCACTGCAGTGGAGAACATATCAGCAAAAGACGAAATGTATATGCAATGAGTAACAAATGACATAAATCATAAAAAGTATACACAAATCATATCGAAAATTGAGAAGAGTGCACAGGCACTGGAGTTCAGTTGAAAACATATTCACATAAGTGCACATGCACTGAAAACTTTTGAACATTTTTATAACAAATAAACGCAAGGGTAGAAAAATCATCAAATCACAAAAAGTATATACAATATAGATGACAAGAGTGCATACATACTGCACTTCAGAACAAATCGAAAATGTCTTTAGTATTTTCACAACAAATAAACAATGACAGAAAATCATGTCGACAAGTGACACAAGTGTACTCGCACTGGAGTTCAACAAATCGAGAAAAAATGTATAGGCCATAAACATAAATGATGTTAGCTAAAATGATTTTCACTATTAGGATAGGAAAGGAAAGGATTGCATCATGGTTGTAGCACTTTAGTTTGCACACAGCTGCACTGAAAGTCCATATCTTTCCACAGAATCACAACACTAAGTGATACAATCTGCAGTTCCGTTCCCAGAAGTATTTATCAGCGTATCAAGACACTGAAACGTCGTAGTAATATTCCATGCTATCATTTGGCAGTATGCCAGGTACACCAAACAGTGGGACCATAATAACGTCTTCGTCGCTTACGGTGGTGGACAGCATGTCGTGTCAACACCACGCTCGTAAGAGGCACACCAACGTAGAATTAGTGCAAAAACCAAATATAGTGCTCCATGATCATGAGGATGGACAAGACAAATGGATGTTACAATAATTCCAGGTAGTTAGGTCAGAGGGTGAAGGACATTATATCATAGACTAGTTTTGATTACATTAGTAGTTTGCGGTATCCATAGCCTAGTTATTGAACATTTCTGTACCATTTATGTAGTATTACAGAAAAATGTTCATTAATTGTTTTACAGACAACATTGTCATTGCTCATTTCAATACCGTAATCAGTAGCATTCATTTCCTAATTACAAAGCGTAATTAATTAATCATTGGTCATTTCAATACAGTAATCGGTAGCATTCTTTTCCCAGTTACAAAGCATAATTAGTAGCATTCAATTCCTAGTTACAAAGCATAATTAATTAATGTTCATTTCAATACAGTAATCAGTAGCAATCATTTTTCAGGTGACATTATTCATAGCTGATCAGCATTACACAGAATTCTCTTAAACTGCTATCATTATTTGGGACTGGTAATACATTTTGTTAGCAATGCATTGCGTTGGGATCGATAATTAATTGCTCAGGCATAACAATATTTGCTTTTGACCTATTGCTGCAAATGAGGATAGGTAACGTCATTCGTCATGAGTCAGCTGTAGCAAGGTTATGAAACAAGGCAGTATATGTGATCACATTTATAAATTATAGACACAAATGGGTAAAAAATAAAAATGCAAGTATTAGAACGGTATAATAAGTAACAGGTTTAGTAAGTATCATGAAAAGCTTCTGCTGGAAAATACAAAATGGATTATTAAGCTGAAAGAAGAAACGTAGACTATGCTGAAAAGTAGTGAACTTCGAATTAACAAGTAGTGAAATGTGTATAAAAAATGTGTTCCATAGCTGTCCTTTCCAAAATCTTCAGTCATCCTACTATGCAATATAACACCTGCTGTCAAAGCAAACTGCAACAAATACTTAAATAACTACATAGCATAAATTCATAACTTCAACATTATCCTCATCTGTAAAGAAAAAACTTCATTATCCATAGTATCATTACTTCATTATCATCATCACCTGTAAAGAAAAAACTTCATTATTCATAGTAGCATATTCTTCATCATTATTCTTCATCAGCATTCATTATCATCTGCAAAAAGTCACTTCATTACTCATTACATAACTATTCCTTATTTCTATCATATTTCATCACTTAAAACTAAGATGTGTAGTTCTGTCTGACAGCTTGCATCAATCGCCTTGTATTCTGAAAGAAAAAAATTAGTTAAGACTGCTATTCTGCGATGTGTATAGTATATTCTTGTTAATGCTTGTTAATTCTGATCCATTTACTCGTCCTCATAAGGTTTTGTATCTTCTTTCATCTATTCCGTAGTTGAAATTCCCATTTCTGTTTAATTTATTTCCTTTACGCATCATTCTTTCTGAAACTGATGAACAAAGATTAATGTCTTGTATTTAAATCATATACCCATTAGATAATGATTGGTTAATGGTGACACAATTAAGCATACAGCAAACGTAATATGTCAAAAACATGGACAGTGTTCAAACGCAAAAATGTACAGAGAATATCACAATGCAGCAGCAAAAAAAAAAGAAGAAAATGTAAAACAGTCACGATGTTGAGATATCATAGGGCAAAATGTCAAAGTCAACTGGTGTGTGTTATACCTTAACTCGTTCACAGTGCATACAAACAAAACTTGAAAACAATCGTACACACAAAAAAATGAAAAATGTCCACAGTCCGATGTGTAACGACAAGAAAAGCGACCTGTTAACCTTACCTTGCCGGGCACTTGCCAAGAAAAAATACGATAATCATCATCAGTAATTAGTCATATAATTATAATTGCATAAGTGGTCATAAAAAAGTGTAAGTTCATCTGGAAAATATGCACGGTCTGATGTGTAACGACAAGAAGAGCGACCTGCTAACCTTACCTTGCCGGGCACTTGCCAAGAAAAAATACGATAATCATCAATAATTGTTCACATAAATATCTGGAAAATGTATTACAGTGTGATAAATCATAAAGTATGTTCATTCAATAAACGGTTTAACATTGGAGATATGGTGATTGCCTTTCGATTTCCTGGTTCTCAGAGTTTCGACGTGTACAACATTGGGGTGAGGAATGCTGCGAATCCGATATGGACCTGCGTACAGAAGTTCAAATTTACTGCACTTACCTTTTAATTTGCTGGATAAATAGTGTGTACGTACTAACATCTTCTGTCCAACGTGAAAATCTCGGCGTCTACAAACCTGTTTTTGCTGTCTTCTCCGGCGCTCTGCGGCACGTTTGATGTTGTTCAGCGCAATGTCAATTATTTCGTGGTGTCTTAGTCGACGTGATCTAGGAAAATTTACTAACTCTTTGATTTTGTTTGGTGGTTCAACGTTTTTCAGTATAACAGACGGAGATAGCATAGTGGATTCATTTGGAATGGAATTAATTACATCTTGGAATGAGTGTATGTGTGTGTCCCAATTAACATGTCTTTTGTGGCAGTATATTCTACACAGTTTGCCAATTTCTTTCATTAATCGTTCACAAGGGTTCGAAGAAGCGTGGTACTTGGATATATAGATCGGAGAAATGTTTCTAGCTCGTAACATGCGTATCCATATAGCAGAACGAAATTGTGATCCATTATCTGAAATTACTCTCATCACATGCCCTACATGAAATAGAAAATGTTTTACAAACGCTTTCGAAACAGTTTTAGCAGTAGCTTTGCGTAACGGAGTGAAAGTAACAAATTTTGAAGTGAGTTCAACAGCGACAAAGATGTAGCAAAACCCTCTATTAGTTCTCGGAATTGGACCAAAAATGTCTACTGCGGCCATATGTCTTAATTTAACAGGTACAATGGGATATAATGGAGGAATGTGTGAAGTGGTGTCAGACTTAGCTTTCTGGCAAATTTTACATGACGCTAAAACTCGTCGTATACGTTTTTCCATGTTCGAAAAATAACAGTTCTGTCTCAATATAAGAAAACATTTTCTTGCTCCGTAATGTGCGTAGCTTAAATGAGTGTCCAGATTAATTTGTTAACAAGTTCGTCAGGAATGCATAATAACCGATTGTTGCTGTCAGGATGAGAGCGGCGAAACAGAATGTCATTGCGTACAGTGTAGTGGTTCCTAATCGTAACATTATTCTTATCTTGCCAAAGATGTTTAATTTCTTTCCACACATTGTCTTTGCTTTGCTCTCGTGCTATGTCCTGTAATGACGAGGAAATAAAATTTTCAAATGCTACTTGCTGAATGTACATGACACTGAAATTTGCTTTGCAGAAGTTGGTTGCTACGTCTTGCTGATTGTTGCTGAGAGAACGAGAAAGTGCGTCTGCTACAACATTTTGTGTGCCGGGAATGTGAACTACTGTAAAATTAAATTCCTGTAAATAAAGTTTCCATCTACTTAACCTGTCGTGAGTAAATTTAGCCGAAAGTAAGAATTGTATAGCTCTGTGATCCGTGTAAACGGTCGTATGTCTGCCATAAAGAAAGTGCCGAAATCTCGTAAAAGCCCATACAACACATAATGTTTCTAGTTCAGTAACGGAATAATTTCGTTCAGCAGGTGACAAAATGCGGCTTGCAAATGCGATGTTTTTAATTACTGTAGAACCATCTTCTTCAATTTCCTGAAAAATATGTACGCCTAAAGCTGTGTTGGAACTGTCGGTGGCAATGGAAAAATTTCTGGTAAGATCTGGGTGCGATAAAAGTGGAGCATTCAACAAAGCATGTTTCAGGTTCACGAATTCAGAGTGTGCTTGCTTATCCCATGACCAAATAGTGTTTTTACCTGTTAATTGGCATAATCTAGGCGTGTCTAAAGCAGAGTGATGAATAAATTTACGAAAAAAGTTAATTAAGCCCAAAAAACTGCGTAATTGTTTCTTCGTCGTAGGAACAGTAATGTCACGTAGAGCTTGAAGTTTTTCCGGATCAGGCGCAATGCCTTCTGCTGAAATTACGTGTCCAAGAAATTTTATAGAAGTTTTACCAAAATGCGATTTACTGAGGTTAACTGTGAGTCCTTGTGCATGGAAAGTTTGCAATAGTCGTTCTAAAATCAGATTATGTTCAGACCAGTTAGCTTCTGCAATAAGAATGTCGTCTACGTACGTCGTAATTCTGTCTTTAAGTTCTGTCGGAAGTATTGTGTTCAAACCGCGAATAAAAGCTGCAGAAGAAATAGTTAAGCCGAATGGCAATTTGCAAAATTGATAACAGTCGCCAAAACAGAGAAAAGCTGTATATTTCTGCAATTTGGATGAAGTTGAATTTGCCAAAATCCCGATTTTAAATCTAGTGTAGAATAAATAGCTGTACCGTGAAATTTCTGTAGAAGTTCCTCTAATGTCTGTGGTCGATCTGTTTCATTAATAATAATGTCATTAATGTGACGTGAATCAAGTACAAGGCGAAGTGAGCCATCTTTTTTCTTAACAATATGTAGCGGGTTTATGTACGGACTAACTGCCGGTTCTATAATTCCTTGGTCGAGCATATCCTGCAATTCTTTTTTAACTTGTTCTCTGTGGATATATGGAATGGGATAATGCTTTGCTTTAAATGTATCGTGCTGTTTGACTTGAAATTCGTACATAAAGCCGGACATAGTACCAGGAATGTTATCGAAAACTGGAGCTTGCTGTAAAAGAATTTTGTGTAATTGCGTTCGTTCGTCGTCTGTATTTGCACTGCTCTGTTTAACTTTGTCAGTAATCATCTGCATTACGTCATAGTCAGTTTCGTCTGGAGTATTATAGTTGTGTACGTACGTATCCGTGAACAATGTGGGATTACAGTCTATGTTACGCAATACTGAAATGACCTCTGTACAATTAATTGTTTCCTCTTCTGATGATAATGAGTGCTGAAATTCTAAAGCCAATTGCACATTTTCGTCCTTCAACATTAAATAAGAATTTTGAAAGTCAACCACTGCGTCGTGTTGTACGAGAAAATTAGTACCTAAAATTACGTCTGTTGTCAACAAGGGAACAATCCAAAAATTTGAGTGAAAAGTATGACCTCCAATACAAAATGATAAATGCGTCTGTAATTTTACGTCCACTCCTTTACTCGATACTGCTCCTTTCACTTTTGTTTTGCCTAATGGTAATGTGGGATACGTATTCTCTTTGTTACACTCGTTAAAAGTTTCTTCATTAATAACCGACATAGGTGAGCCAGAATCAATTACTGCTGAAAATTTCGATGAACCTATTTTAACTTCGATGACAGGATGTGAAATGGTTTTCTGAACAACTGGTTTTTCCTGCAAAAGAGTGTCTCTGATATCGTCAAAAGTAATTACATTCTCGTGAACAACATTTTGCGTGTCAAAAGTAGTGCTTGTGTTATTGGAAGATGCGTCCTGAACAGTATCTAGTCAAATTCTATCTGACGTGTTACTATTATCAGGAGGATGTTGTGGCATTTCTACTATTTGAACAGTTCTATTACTTCTTCCGGACGTGTTACGCCCTGGATGATACCTACTGTCGGGTTCATCCATGAGAATAGGTTCTTGTGGATAATTTTGCTGTTGGTATGACCGACTGTTGTTAGATGTACGCTGAAAACTATCGTCATTATTTTTACGTCTATCGTAATAGTCATTCCTATACGGTGCATTGCGATAGGAATTGAAAAACTGTCTTCTCTGTACGTAGTTATTTCCTTGCTGCCGTGCGTTACTATTTGTTGTATCAGGGACTATACGTGCACGCGGTGAAACATTAAAGCCTGGTTGACCTTGTGCATTCCATTGTTGGTTAGGTATGCTAACCGGCTGACTTTCACGCTGCTGTGGTGGAAAACGTCTATTGTTACTAAAAGGTGGTTCCTGTTGCTGAAAATTTTGACGATATTGATAATCAGAATTTTGTCTGTGACTTAAGTTCTGGTAGTTTTCATTCCTAAAGCGTCTGTTATTTTTCCTATTGAAATTACGCCGGCCGAAGTGGCCGCGCGGTTCTGGCGCTGCAGTCTGGAACCGCGAGACCACTACGGTCGCAGGTTCGAATCCTGCCTCGGGCATGGATGTGTGTGATGTCCTTAGGTTAGTTAGGTTTAACTAGTTCTAAGTTCTAGGGGACTAATGACCTCAGCAGTTGAGTCCCATAGTGCTCAGAGCCATTGAAATTACGTGACTGATCATAATTACTGTAAGTTTGTTGACCTTGGTTATTATACGAAAAGTTTTTGTTTACAAAAGAATAATCAGATTGCTGCACTTCTAAAAGCTGCAGCAGATCCCTGAATGCCGAAATGTTTTCTTTTTGCTGACCGGTTAGAAGTGAAACTCTTAATGATCGTGGCAATTTAGAAATGCATAATTGTATAAGTGCAGATTCACTATAAGGTTCATTTAAATACTGATTTTGTTGCACCATGTGTTCAAAAAATTGCGTAACACTGGGAAAATTGGAGTTCTCATAATTTGGTAAACTAATTAGCTGATCTTTAATTCCGCGCTGTGTCGTCTTCGACCAGTACGCTGATAGAAAAGCATTCTGAAATTCCTCTACTGAATAACATTGTCTCGCGATCGGTCTCATACGAGTTGCCGGTTCGCCTTCCAAAAAGCTACAAATAAATTCCAGTTTGTGCGTTACAGGCCAAGTCGGTGGAAAAGCAAAGCTAAATTGTTGGATCCAATCTAGCGGGTGAATCTGTGTTCTGTCGTTTTTAAACACTTTAAATTTTCTTACTGACAGAAAATGTTTGTAATCGAAATTATCGTCTCTGTGTGATGGAACGGGATCAGGATTGCAAGAAAATCTGTTGAACTGTGGTTGTTCGGAATCTAAGTCCCGTACTCTCTGTAGATTACTCAAATTACACGCGCTGCGTGAGTCTGGCAAATGTTCGAAAAATGGCGTCTGCTGTGATGCGTTATTAACTGAAATACTTTTCATTTCTGTTACTTCCTTTTGTAAACTAGACAACTTTCTGCGCAACATGTTATTAGACGAATCAATTTCATTAATTGTCTGCTGTAAATTTTGAAATTCAGGTGTTTGATTAAACGAAACCGGTGAAGTATCATCTGATTTATTGTCATTAGTACTTTCGATGACGTCAATACGACTGGCCAATTCATCACATTTTTCAGTCAGTATTTTAACCTGATCATCGGTTTTAGTGTCTGTGGCATTAATCTGGTTTTGCAATTTACGTGTAGTTTCGTTCAGTTTTCTAACGTCAGCTTTGACGACATCGGAATCCTGTGTTAGTTCTAATTGTTCGAGTCTGTCGGTCACTGTTTGAATATCTATTGTGTGTGTATCTGTTTTTGATTTAAGATCCGAAATTTCGTCACGTAATTCTGTGTTCGACTGTTTGAATGTATTAATTTCGTCGGACACTGTGGCAATATTATTGTCTACATATGTTTTTGCCTTCGCAAACGTTTTGCGTTTGTCTTCCTGTCTCTGAGCAGTGATTGTTTCCATTACTTGACGTTTTACTTTATTTTGATCATCAATAAATTTGCGGAAACGCGTATCACTGTTTTGTATGTGAACACTAAGACGTTCGTTAATTTGAGAGTTCTGTTGTTCGAATTTCGCGTCAATCTTTGCATCCACTGTGCGCGAAAGTTCTGCTGTCATTGCTTTAAATTCGTCGCGTAATTGTGTAGCTTTTTCAGAGCATTGTTTAGCGACTCCGCTAATTTCGTCTCTGAGTGTTTCTGTTGCAGCTGTTTGCAATTCCCTTAATTCCTGAGCAACAGCCTCAATTTCTTCGCGTAACTGTTCCTTAGTGTCATGACACTGTGCGGCAACGGCTCTAATTTGTTCACTAAGCTGTCTCGAATTGTTGTCTAATTTTTCATCTAACTGTCTGGAATTGTTGTCTAATTTTTCATTAAACTGTTTGTTCTGCTCACTAAGTTGTCTGAAATCTTCACTCTGTTTGTCTTGTTTTTCATTAAGTTGTCTGAAATTTTGTTGCAAAAATGCCATAATTGGATCCGATAAAAAATTAGCATTTCTGTTCTCTGTGTTAATTAATGCTGGATCTGGAATTGTCTCATTTTCCGTAACCATTTGGTTATTCTGAGATTCACAAAAAGGTTTGTCAGTCGGATGTGTACTATCAGACATTATTTCGGAATTAAATAAATCCGGCGTACTTTGTGTATCCTGCTCATTCTCATTAGAGAAATTTGTTTGTACGTTATTTGAATTTTCCAAACCGGGTGTGTTAAGCTGGGCAGCGCTCATTCCAACAGAACGCCCCGCGTCATCAATTGTCGTCAAATTAACAGAGGAGACAATTGAGTTCTCTTGTTCATCATTAAGGTAAAAGTCGTCATTCGCGATTGGAACGCACTGACTGTTAGTGAACGCAGGATTGTCATCATTGCACTGCGTGTCACTAGTACTATTGGTGAAGTTATTTAATTCGGTCATTTCGTTCATGATACCTCGCGATACACTATTCACAGTCTTTCGCGGCATTTTCACAATAGTCACAATTAATCACAAAACAAATAAGCACAATGCAAAATCAACACACAAATACAACAGAGCAACGAATTGCCGTTGACCTGTAGAAAGAAAGTCACAAGATTAGTAAAAGCGTTGCGCCAAATCCTAATTATATCTAAGAAATAAGAGCAGATATCTGACTGTTTTTCAAACGATTCTCTACGAAATACGATCCTGGACCGGGTGTCGCCAAGTGTAACCTCACCACAAAAAATAAAAGTCAATACTCAAATGTTAATCGGAATAGAACCAAGTGTAACCTCCCCACAAAAATATTCGAATGACAATACTTAATAGAAATGGAGCAAAAATATTAATGACAAAGACAATTAAACAAAATTTAGCAATCTGACTCAAGTATAAGTTCTCCACACAAAATGTAAGATAATCCCATGATAATGAAACTACAGTGATAATCAAAACTCAATTTAACCGAAATGTCGGTCTTTGGCCCTGTGCAAAAAATCAGAATTATTTTCTTACCTCAGTATGACTGCATGTCAAAATTCTGCTCTTATTGTTGGGTGCGGCTTGGATGAAATGCATTGCAAGTATTTTGTAATCTAACTGAAATTTTTGTTTAAGGAAATGAAAGGAAATCGAATTATTCTTTAGTTAAAAAAATTTGCTTTGAAATCAGATTATTATTGGGGCGATTCTTGAAAGTTAGTTACAATGAATGTACATTAGATTATCTGATGAAGGCAAAGCTGCATGAGTACTTATTTAATAAAATTATACCTCATCCTGAATCTCGACCATTGCGGTGCCGACGCCCGCCGACTGCTCTGGGCTACCACTACTGAACTCTCTCGCAACTAGACCGCAACTCTACTCGGCTACAACTGCCGACAGACTACTGCTCGCTACTACTGCAACAGCACTACTGCGCCTCGAGCGCAACAGCTCTGGTCAGAGATTCTACAATGCCTCGCCATCGCCGCCGCACAACATACGTGTTTCAACACCTTCTAGAGCACGTTGGGTGGCACGGGATACATGCGGACGTGCATTGTCCTGTTGGAACAGCAAGTTCCCTTGCCGGTCTAGGAATGGTAGAACGATGGGTTCGATGACGGTTTGGATGTACCGTGCACTATTCAGTGTCCCCTCGACGATCACCAGTGGTGTACGGCCAGTGTAGGAGATCGCTCCCCACACCATGATGCCGGGTATTGGCCCTGTGTGCCTCGGTCGTATGCAGTCCTGATTGTGGCGCTCACCTGCACGGCGCCAAACACGCATACGACCATCATTGGCACCAAGGCAGAAGCGACTCTCATCGCTGAAGACGACACGTCTCCATTCGTCCCTCCATTCACGCCTGTCGCGACACCACTGGAGGCGGGCTGCATGATGTTGGGGCGTGAGCGGAAGACGGCCTAACGGTGTACGGGACCGTAGCCCAGCTTCATGGAGACGGTTGCGAATGGTCCTCGCCGATACCCCAGGAGCAACAGTGTCCCTAATTTGCTGGGAAGTGGCGGTGCGGTCCCCTACGGCACTGCGTAGGATCCTACAGTCTTGGCGTGCATCCGTGCGTCGCTGCGGTCCGGTCCCAGGTCGACGGGCACGTGCACCTTCCGCCGACAACATCGATGTACTGTGGAGACCTCACGCCCCACGTGTTGAGCAATTCGGCGGTACGTCCACCCGGCCTCCCGCATGCCCACTATACGCCCTCGCTCAAAGTCCGTCAACTGCACATACGGTTCACGTCCACGCTGTCGCGGCATGCTACCAGTGTTAAAGACTGCGATGGAGCTCCGTATGCCACGGCAAACTGGCTGACACTGACGGCGGCGGTGCACAAATGCTGCGCAGCTAGCGCCATTCGACGGCCAACACCGCGGTTCCTGGTGTGTCCGCTGTGCCGTGCGTGTGATCATTGCTTGTACAGCCCTCTCGCAGTGTCCGGAGCAAGTATGGTGGGTCTGACACACCGGTGTCAATGTGTTCTTTTTTCCATTTCCAGGAGTGTATATTTCACAATTCTAACAACTCCTGTTGCTGTTAAACATTTATATTTGCCTCCTATTAGTTCACAGCGACCAGCAAAGAAACGACGACAACAAGGAACGGCAGGAGCCGCGAAACTACAACACTTTAAACACTGAAGAGCCAAAGACACTGCTACACCTGCCTAATGTCGTGTAGGGCCACCGCGAGCACGCAGATGCGGCGCAACGCGACGTGGCATGGACTTGACTAATGAACTAGTCCTGGAGGGAACAGACACCATGAATCCTGTAGGGCTGTTCATAAATCCGTAAGAGTACGAAGGGTGAAGATCTCTTTTGAGCAGCACGTTGCAAGACATCCAAGATGTGCTCAATAATGTTCATATCTGAGGAGTCTAGTGGCCAGGGGAAGTGTTTAAACTGAGAAAAGTGATCCTGGAGCCACTCTGTAGCAACTCTGGACGTGTGGTGTATCGCATTGTCCTGCTGGAATTGCCCAAGTTCGTCGGAATACACAATCGACATGAATGGATGCAGGTGATCAGACAGGATACTTACGTACGTGTCACCCGTCACAGTCATATCTAGACGTATCAGGGGTACCATATCACTCCAACTGAACACGCCCCACATCATTACAGGGCCTCCACCAGATTGAACGGTCCCCTGGTGACATGCAGGGTCCATGGATTCATGAGGTTGTCTCCATACCCGTAGACGTCCATCCACCCGTCACAATTTGAAACGAGACTCGTTCGACCAGGAATCATGTTCCCGGTCATAAACAGGCTAATGTCGGTGCTGACGGGTCCAGGCGAGGCGTAAAGCTTTGTGTCGTGCTGTCATCAAGGGTACACGAGTGGGCGTTCGGCTCCGAAAGCCCATATCGATTATGTTCGTTGGATGGTTGGGACGCTGACACTTGTTGATGGCCCAGCATTGAAATCTTCAGCAATTTGCGGAAGGGTTGCACTTCTGTCACACATTGAACGATTCTCTTCAGTTGTCGTTGGTCCCGTTCTTGCAGGATCTTTTTGCGGCAGCAGCGATGTTGGCGATTTGACGTTTTACGGATTCCTGATATTCACAGTACACTCGTGAAATGGTCGTACAGGACAATCCCCACTTCATCGCTGCCTCGGGAATGCTGTGTCCCATCGCTCGTGGGGCGACTGCAACACCACGTTCAAACTCACTTAAATCTTGATAACCTGCCATTGTAGCAGCAGTACCCAGTCTAATAACTGCGTCTGACCCGACAACAGTGAGGTATTCTGCCTGTTTACGTATCTCTGTATTTGAATACGCATGCCTATACCTGTTTCTTTGTCGCTTCAGTATACAAGAATAGTCCATCAACAAGAAAGCAGATTTCGTTCTAGACAACTGGTATGGAAAGCACTGTAAGTAAACGTGGTGTGAAAGGTATGAACGATTGTCATAGTACACTTACAAAAGTAAATATGGTATCTATTAATTACTTTCTTATTGGTAATCAATAGAACCTTGTTCTAAGTGATCGGGTTATTGCGACTAGCTCGGACAGGGTTAGGGAATTCCCCTATAAGCTTTGCGCGAGGCCCACGAGAAAGACAGCACGTGACACAGCAGTCTCCGGCGGTGATCGAGTAACTATTTCAGACGAATTTAATAATTCTTGATGGCGTATTTCAATGAATGTAAGTTCTCGATAGCACACGACAAAATTAAGTCCTTCAGTGAGTACCTTTTCAATTAAATATTGATTTTCCGCCAGCCCTGAACGGAGACGAGAGTTCGCCAAGCGTGTCGGACATGCCGATTAGTGTGACGTCACAAGTTCGTTGAAAGGCCCGGGTGTTGTACTCGTGACACGTTATGTATGGCGTGGCTAGTACTCACTTTTAGAAATGAGCTAAATTGTTAGCATTCATTGAAGATTTGGACAGCAACGTCTTTTCATTGGACGGTCGGCAGAATACCATTCAGTGTAACTAGACAGATTTTTATTTATACCCAGGCGCACCGCCGGCTAACTAGCGAAGGCCCGCAGCACATGGCTAACTCTTTCTACGTGGCTAGTCCGGCACTGCCTCAGACATATTCAAACCAGCCTTCAAACTAGCAACTCTGTCCGACAGATTTTCTTTCAGTGAAACGCTTGCAGTAAGATCACAGTTTTTCTTGTGCCCATTAAAAATGTACATTTGTTTCTTTGGATTTCCGTAATGACTGCTACTTTCAGGACTTCGAATGGGGCAATCGACATCTCGCGCGACATCAGCACACTAATACAGGGTAGGTAGTCCATTGATACTGACCGGGCCAAATATCTCAAGAAATAAGCAGCAAACGAGAAAACTACAAAGAACGAAACTCGTCTAGCTTGAAGGGGGAAAAGAAATGGCGCTATGGTTGGTCCGCTACATGGCGCTGCCATAGGTCAAAAGGATATAAACTGCTTTTTTTTAAAAAATAGGAACCCCCATTTTTTATTACATATTCGTGTAGTACGTAAAGAAATATGAATGTTTTAGTTGGACCACTTTTTTCGCTATGTGATAGATGGCGCTGTAATAGTCACTAACGTATAAGTACGTGGTATCACTTAACATTCCGCCAGTGCGGACGGTATTTGCTTCGTGATACATTACCCGTACTAAAATGGACCGTTTACCAATTGCGGAAAAGGTCAATATCGTGTTGATGTATGGCTATTGTGATCAAAATGTCCAATGGGCGTGTGCTATGTATGCTGCTCGGTATCCTGGATGACATCATCAAAGTGTCCGGAGCGTTCGCCCAATAGTTACGTTATTTAAGGAAACAGGAAGTGTTCAGCCACATGTGAAACGTCAATCACGACCTGCAACAAATGATGATGCCCAAGTAGGTGTTTTAGCTGCTGTCGCGGCTGACCCGCACATCAGTAGCAGACAAATTGCGCGAGAATCGGGAATCTCAAAAACGTCGGTGTTGAGAATGCTACATCAACATCCATTGCACCCGTACCATATATCTATGCAGCAGGAATTGCATGGCGAGGACTTTTAACGTCGTGTACAGTTCTGCCACTGGGCACAAGAGAAATTACGGGACAATGGCAGATTTTTTGTACGCGTTCTATTTAGCGACGAAGCGTCATTCACCAACAGCGGTAACGTAAACCGGCATAATATGCACTATTGGGCAACGGAAAATCCACGATAGTTGCGACAAGTGGAACATCAGCGACCTGGGCGGGTTAATGTATGGTGCGGCACTATGGGAGGAAGGATAATTGGCCCCCATTTTATCGATGGCAATCTAAATGGTTGAATGTATGCTGATTTCCTACGTAATGTTCTACCAATGTTACTACAAGACTGCATGGCGATGTACTTCCAACATGATGGATGTCCGGCACATAGCTCGCGTGCGGATGAAGCGGTATTGAATAGCATATTTCATGACAGGTGGATTGGTCGTCGAAGGACCGTACCATGGCCCGCGCGTTCACCGGATCTGACGTCCCCGGATTTCTTTCTGTGGGGAAAGTTGAAGGATATTTGCTATCGTGATCCACCGACAACGCCTGACAACATGCGTCAGCGCATTGTGAATGCATGTGCGAACATTATGTAAAGCAAACTATTCGCTGTTGAAAGGAATGTCGTTACACATATTGCCAAATTCATTGAGGTTGACGGACATAATTTTGAGCATTTATTGCATTAATGTGGTATTTACAGGTAATCACGCTGTAACAGCATGCGTTCTCAGAAATGATAAGTTCACAAAGGTACATGTATCACATTGGAACAACCAAAACATAATGTTCAAACGTACCTGCGTTCTGTATTTTAATTTAAGAAACCTACCTGTTACCAACTGTTCGTCTAAAATTGTGAGCCATATGTTTGTGACTATTACAGCACCATCTATCACAAAGCGAAAAAAGTGGTCCAACTAAAACATTCATATTTCTTTACGTACTACACGAATATGTAATAAAAAATGGGGGTTCGAATTAAAAAATCGCAGTTGATATCCGTTTGACCTATGGCAGCACCATCTAGCGGGCCAAGTGTAGCGCCATCTGCTTTCCCCCTTGAAACTAAACAAGTTTCGTTCTTTATAGTTTTTTCGTTTGACGCTTATTTCGTGAGATATGTGGCCCGGTCACGATCAATGGACCAGCCTGTATAGTGGCTAGGAGAGGGCGCGCGAACATCCAGCCGGCGGTGGTGCTAGTTTCGGCGGCGCAGCTGCGCGACAAACATGGCGTCAGCAGCGGTGTCGGGTATTGCTTGGCAACGGACGCCTCTCCCATCCTCGCGTTGCGGGCTGCCCACCGCACCCCGCATCGTAAGCGCAGCGTCGGCGCATTCCGCAGCTCTCCTCTGGTGGACCAGAGTAGTCAGCAAGCAGGGCGCACATCTCACAACCATCCGTCCAGGGGCTTTCAGCTGTGACGTAGAACTGTTGAGCCGGAACGTCATTCAGAAATCAAACATTATCTTCGGTTGTTTTACTAACTAGAGAAAACAGTGGTTACAATTTACATGAATTTGGAATTATTTAAGAATACATTTTCCATTGGAATATAAAATTCTTGAATCACGTGCTACATGCTTTGAGATATGGAGGCTGAGTTAGTTTGCGGTAATTTCCAGGAATGATTGCCTCTCGAATTCGCGGGCTCCTAACTAAGGTACGAGGATATGGGATTGATTCCCAAGTATGTGAGTGGCTCGAAGACTTCTTACGTAATAGAACCCAGTACGTTGTCGTCGATGGTGAGTGTTCATCGGAGGTGAGGGTATCATCTGGAGTGCCCGAGGGAAGTGTGGTAGGTCCGCTGTTGTTTTCTATCTACATAAATGATATTTTGGATAGGGTGGATAGCAATGTGCGGCTGTTTGCTGATGATGCTGTGGTGTACGGGGTGTCGTCGTTGAGTGACTGTAGGGGGATACAAGATGACTTGTACAGGATTTGTGATTTGTGTAAAGAATGGTAGCTAACTCTAAATATAGATAAATGTAAATTAATGCAGATGAATAGGAAAAAGAATCCCGTAATGTTTGAATACCCCATTAGCAGGAGACCGCTTATAAAACACTAATACGACCTATTCTTGAGTACTGCTCGAGCGTTTGGGATCCCTATCAGGTCGGATTGAGGGAGGACATGGAAGCAAATCAGAGGCGGGCTGCTAGATTTGTTACTGGTAGGTTTGATCGACACGCGAGTGTTACGGAAATGCTTCAGGAACTCGGGTGGGAGTTCCTGGAGGAACGGAGGCGTTCTTTTCGAGAATCGCTACTGAGGAAATTTAGAGAACCAGCATTTGAGGCTGACTGCAGTACAATTTTACTGCCGCCAACTTACATTTCGCGGAAAGACCACCAAAATAAGATAAGAGAGATTAGGGCTTGTACAGAGGCATATAGGCAGTCATTTTTCCCTCGTTCTGTTTGCGAGTGGAACAGGGAGAGAAGATGCTAGTTGTGGTACGAGGTACGCTCCGCCACGCACCGTATGGTGGATTGCGGAGTATGTATGTAGATGTAGATACATATCGAACGTGCGATCGTAAATCGATCATGCGACTCCGGTGGCAGGAGTTGTCGGTATGTTTACAGTGGTCATTGCGGCAACGACAAAAGAAGAGCGTTACAAAATACTTGTAATTGCAAAGGAGACAACTTACCTCACTCGCCGTCGGTGTTGTCGTCATGTGAAAGTCCATTACGGTGGTCTGGATAGATATTTGGAAGAGTCGAACCATGTATTCGTCTTGAAACTCGTTAGTTTTTCGCAATGAAAGTGTAACGGTATTTCAGCATCGAAGCTGTTCTTATGAAGTTTTACACACTTCGCACCACCGCAGTCTACACAGTCCCTTCTTTCCTCGTCCGGTAGTACTCAATATTTGCGACAAAAAGGCGAACAATTTTCTACACTGGGTAAACGTGGAATTAGATTTTTCCATGTGAGAGAATCCGCCGAAGAAAGAACACCAGACAACCCACTCACTAACGACATAAATCGTCTGGGTTTCCCTAGCAACTCACAAACAATTCGCGGAGGTATGTAATTTAGAGCAACTAAGGGAACGACGGAAAACGATTAAAATGACGATGACAAATAATTGATCACAACACCCACGACCGATTTACGATCGCACGTTCCATATGTATCGTTTGGACCCCACAAATTTGATAGGCAATTATTCTTGGAAATTACTTTGTTTGCTGGAGTCATGTTGATCTATTAATCCTTTGTTTTCTTTCCACTCAGTGCTTCGTTGATTGCTGCTATTTTCGGCTACTTGTTCTGGTATCGCTATTAGATTTTTTTTTTTTTGGTACTACTGTCGGTTTTCGAACTTTTGCAATGGTGTCATTGTCAGGTCCGGCATTAGCTGGCGCGGGGCCATGTGCAAAACTTCCGCGGGGGCTCACCCGTATCCCTCCCTCCTCAAACGTAAGTTATACACCCTCGTCACGTACGGAAGAATTCTGCGAGGGCTGTTCGGAAAGGAAGGTACGATCTGTCGCGAAATGAAAACCACAGTGAAAACCAAAATTTTTTTATTCGCAACAGTTAGCCACACCTTCCAGCTACTTCTCTAAATAGTCGCCGCTTTGACGTAAGACATTTGTCGTGGCGTTGTACCAACTTTCCAGAACCCTCGACACAGACGGCAGCCGCCTGTCCTTTCCGCAAATTCTCTACGCTGGTCTGCCTTTCGTTGTTCGTGCAAAATGTCTTCGTAGCCAGCGGTCCATGCGAGCAGAGATGGACAACGGAGGAAGCCAATTAACGGCTGTATTGTGGGTGATCAAACACTTCCCATTGACAACGCGCAGGAGCGCCTTCACTGCCCCTCCAGAATGCGGTTGAAAATTGTCTTAAAGAAAGAAATGCGTGACATATATGTTACATATGCTGCATAGCTTCAGGCAAAATCTCTCACCAGATCCATATACACGGCGGGAAACACTGTTGTTTTAGGAATTTCCACGTGATCACTTTGCGTTCTGAACTGAAAAGGGCGACGTGAAGCGATCGATAGGCACACTACCCGACACATCTGTGCAACGTTACATCAGAGTTTCACAGTGGTTTCCATTTCGCGCCTAGTCGGACCTCGCATTCCGAATACGCCTCGTACGTTCCGCCATTGACACACCACCTATACATCAAAAGACTGTTACTACAGCAGACCTACTGTTGTGATAGGAAAATACACTCCTGGAAATTGAAATAAGAACACCGTGAATTCATTGTCCCAGGAAGGGGAAACTTTATTGACACATTCCTGGGGTCAGATACATCACATGATCACACTGACAGAACCACAGGCACATAGACACAGGCAACAGAGCATGCACAATGTCGGCACTAGTACAGTGTATATCCACCTTTCCCAGCAATGCAGGCTGCTATTCTCCCATGGAGACGATCGTAGAGATGCTGGATGTAGTCCTGTGGAACGGCTTGCCATGCCATTTCCACCTGGCGCCTCAGTTGAACCAGCGTTCGTGCTGGACGTGCATACCGCGTGAGACGACGCTTCATCCAGTCCCAAACATGCTCAATGGGGGACAGATTCGGAGATCTTGCTGGCCAGGTTAGGTGACTTACACCTTCTAGAGCACGTTGGGTGGCACGGGATACATGCGGACGTGCATTGTCCTGTTGGAACAGCAAGTTCTCTTGCCGGTCTAGGAATGGTAGAACGATGGGTTCGATGACGGTTTGGATGTACCGTGCACTATTCAGTGTCCCCTCGACGATCACCAGTGGTGTACGGCCAGTGTAGGAGATCGCTCCCCACACCATGATGCCGGGTGTTGGCCCTGTGTGCCTCGGTCGTATGCAGTCCTGATTGTGGCGCTCACCTGCACGGCGCCAAACACGCATACGACCATCATTGGCACCAAGGCAGAAGCGACTCTCATCGCTGAAGACGACACGTCTCCATTCGTCCCTCCATTCACGCCTGTCGCGACACCACTGGAGGCGGGCTGCACGATGTTGGGGCGTGAGCGGAAGACAGCCTAACGGTGTGCGGGACCGTAGCCCAGCTTCATGGAGACGGTTGCGAATGGTCCTCGCCGATACCCCAGGAGCAACAGTGTCCCTAATTTGCTGGGAAGTGGCGGTGCGGTCCCCTACGGCACTGCGTAGGATCCTACGGTCTTGGCGTGCATCCGTGCGTCGCTGCGGTCCGGTCCCAGGTCGACGGGCACGTGCACCTTCCGCCGACCACTGGCGACAACATCGATGTACTGTGGAGACCTCACGCCCCACGTGTTGAGCAATTCGGCGGTACGTCCACCCGGCCTCCCGCATGCCCACTATACGCCCTCGCTCAAAGTCCGTCAACTGCACATACGGTTCACGTCCACGATGTCGCGGCATGCTACCAGTGTTAAAGACTGCGATGGAGCTCCGTATGCCACGGCAAACTGGCTGACACTGACGGCGGCGGTGCACAAATGCTGCGCAGCTAGCGCCATTCGACGCCCAACACCGCGGTTCCTGGTGTGTCCGCTGTGCAGTGCGTGTGATCATTGCTTGTACAGCCCTCTCGCAGTGTCCGGAGCAAGTATGGTGGGTCTGACACACCGGTGTCAATGTGTTCTTTTTTCCATTTCCAGGAGTGTAATTAATCGGAGAAGGAATCTTAACAGGTATGGTAATTACTAAAATGTTAATAACAAAAACTAACTTAGCTGTGGGCATCTTTCCTATTTACTGAAATTCAAAATCAAACAAGGTTCACAGGTGTTGTTCAGGATAGGTATACACGTAAATGTTTTTATTACTTGACTGTGCTCTGTTCTTGACCTCTTCAGCCCCCGCATCGTAGTTTCTAAATCTGTCCCTTTCACGAGACACTTCCCTGTTGGCACTCTGAACTTCACAGGACAGGCAAAAACACTCTATTATAACAAAGAGGGCACACACAACATATGAAAGGGCGTTAACTGGAACAGCTCCGTACGTTTAGACTGACGACAATGAACAAATCATCCCGTGGGAAACACCTGCTGATGGAAGAATGTAAAACTTGATTGTTAGGCACAACAATGACAACGAAGGTCGCGGAGAGACGCTGAGAAACAATGAATCGCATACCTCTTTAATTTTCGCATGAGCAATAGTCATGTGCTGACTATAGATATTACTATAGTGCATCAGTATCATAGCCCCTGGTTCCCTCGACTCCGATGCAGGCACAGTTGTCTGAGACGTACTACAGTGGCCATAGCCGTGTCACAGTGGGTATATAGTTGAATTAAATTACATTAAAAGTAGTTTCAGAAATACCTCACTTTCTGTTTTCACTTTATCTGTAACAAGAAAATTACGGGCGTCAGTTTTCAAATTACCTTCTAATGTTTTGCTCTGGGTCACTAGAAGCGCGGTGCCCTGTTCGGTTGCACCGTTTAAACATACTTTAAGGCCGGCCCCCATAATGTCATCAACAAATCCCAATGTTTTTATTTCTGCCCTCACCCAGTTCCTTCTTTGTTTCCTTTACAGCTCGAGCTCGTTGAATAACATTGAGGATAGATTACAAGACTGTCTCACCCCGTCCTCAACGACTGCTCCCCTCTGGTGCCTTCCAATCTTGTAACTGGAGTCTGGTTTCTGTTAAGTTGCAAAAAATCTTTTCTCCCTATATTCCAACCATGTTATCATCAGAATTTTAAAGAATCTATTCCCTTCTATGTCCCTACATCTCTCCGAAACCCAAACTGCCCTTCCCTGAGGCGTTTTCCTAGTCTTCTGTAAATAGCTCGTATCTCTATTTTGCAAGCATGATGAGCTGAAAGTTCGGAAACATTCACACCTGTCAGTACGCACCTTTTTATAAGGTGTTCGGGACAGGAAGTCGTGGAGATGCGCTTCAAAGCCAATGTGCCGGCCGGTGTGGCCGAGCGGTTCTAGGCGCTTCAGTTTGGAACCGCGCGACCGCTACGGTCGCAGGTTCGAATCCTGCCTCGGGCATCGATGTTTGTGATGTCCTTAGGTTAGTTAGGTTTAAGTAGTTCTAAGTTCTAGGGGACTGATGACCTCAGATGTTAAGTCCCATGGTGCTCAGAGCCATTTGAACCATTTTTGAAAGCCAATTTAGAACGCTGACGACCCAAATTTTCATCTACATCAATACTTCGCAAACCACCGTGAGATGCATGGCAGAGGGTACGCCCCAATGTACCAGTTATTAGAGTTACTTCCTACTTCATTCACGTATGGAGCATGGAAAGAACGATTGTTTGAATGCCTCATTGCCTGCAGTAACTATTCTAGTCTTATACTCACGATCATTACGTGAGTGATGCGTAGGGGGTTGTAGTACCGGGTGATCAAAAAGTCAGTATAAATTTGAAAACTTAATAAACCACGGAATAATGTAGATAGAGAGGTAAAAATTGACACACATGCTTGGAATGACATGGGGTTTTATTAGAACAAAAAACAAAACAAAGTTCACAAAATGTCCAACAGATGGCGCTGGACAGCAAAACGTCAGTGACTGTGCATGACAAGCGTGTATAAAAGGAGCTGTAATGAGAGAGAGAATCAGATGCGCCAGCAGTCGCAGCATGTTGACGTTACCTGAAAAGGCACTTTTAGTGAAGCTGTATTATCAGAATGGGGAATGTGCTAGTTAAGCGTTACGATCCTATCGTCATAGGAAGGGGATTCGGCGGGTAACGGTCCGTTGACAAATACAGCTGTGGCGAGAATGATTTCGAAGTTCGAAGCCACAGGTTGTTTAGACGATAGACCCCGTACTAGCCGGCCGAGCACAAGGCGTAATGCTGCTGAGACAGTTCAGGAAGAAATGGACACTGTAGTGGGTTCGTCTATGCACGGAGAAGTCAGCGCTCGTGCAGTCGCACGTCGCACCGGCATTCCATACACTACTGTTTTGTTGGCAGTGAGGCGTACCCTCCGATGCTATCCGTACAAAATCCATCGGCATCATGAACTGTTACCTGGCGATTTAGTGAAGCGGAGGGCACTAGCGGTGTGGGAGTTTCAAAAGATGGCGGAAGATGACGATTGGTTGAGCAACGTGTTGTGGACCGACGAAGCTCATTTCACGCTCCGAGGGTCTGTCAACGCCCACAACTGCAGGATTTGGGCTACCGAAAATCCTAGAACTGTCGTGGAAACTCCATTGCACGACGAGAAAGTCACGGTATGGGTTGGATTTACCACATCTACCGTTATCGTGCCTTTTTCCTTCGAGGAAATGCGTGACTCTGGTTTTGTAACTGCTACCGTGACGGGTGAGAGGTACGCCGATATGTTACAGAATCGCATCAGCCCCAGCCTGGCTGATAAACACCTGCTGGAACGTACGACGTTTATCCAGGATGGCGCTCCACCCCATATTGCTAGACGCGTGAAAGATCTCTTGCGCGCGTCGTTTGGTGATGATCGTGTGCTCAGCCGCCACTTTCGTCATGCTTGGCCTCCCAGGTCCCCAGACCTCGGTCCGTGCGATTATTGGCTTTGGCGTTACCTGAAGTCGCAAGTGTATTGTGATCGACCGACATCACTAGGGATGCTGAAAGACAACATCCGACGCCAGTGCCTCACCATAGCTCCGGACATGCTTTACAGTGCTGTTCACAACATTATTCCTCGACTAAAGCTATTGTTGAGGAATGATGGTGGACATATTGAGCATTTCCTGTAAAGAACATCATCTTTGCTTTGTCTTACTTTGTTATGCTAATTATTGCTATTCTGATCAGATGAAGCGCCATCTGTCGGATATTTTTTGAACTTTTGTATTTTTTTGGTTCTAATAAAACCCCATGTCATTCCAAGCATGTGTGTCAATTTATACCTCTCTACTTATATTATTCCGTGATTTATTCAGTTTTTAAATTTATACTGACTTTTTGATCACCTGGTATATCCCTTGAGTAATCGTTTCAAGACGGTTCTTGAAACTCTGTTAATAGACTTCCTCGGGATAGTTTACGTTTGCCTTCAAGAGTCTGCCATTTCAGTTCCTTCAGTATCTCAGTGACATTCTCCCATGTATTCAACAAACCTGTGACCATTCGTGCTGTCCTTGTCTGTACACGTTCAATATCCTCTGTTAATTTTATCTGGAACGGGCCCCTCACACTTGAGCAATATTCTAGGATGGGTCGCACGAGTGATTTCTAAGCAATCTCTTTTGTAGACTGATAGCACTTCCGCAGTGTTCTAGCAATTAGCCGAAATCTACCACCTGCCTTAACCACGACTGAACCTATTGGATCATTCCATTTCATATCCCTAGAAACTGTTACGCCCAGGTACTTGAAAATGTGGCCGATTCCAACAGTGATTCGTTGATATTATAGTCATAGGATACTACCGTTTGTCGTTTTGTGAAGTGCAAAATTTTACATTTCTGAACATTTAGAGCAAGTTGCCAATCTCTGCACCATATTAAAATCTTATGAAGATCTGACTGAATATCTATGCAGCTTCCCTCAGACAGTACTGTATTACAGATAACTGCATCATCTGAAAATGCCTGATTTTACTATTATTGTCTGCAAGGTCATTAACAGACAACATGGAGAGCAAGGGTCCCAACATATTTCCCTGGGACACACCCGAAGTTACTTCTACATCGGACGATGACTCGCCGTCCAAGATAACATGCTACCACGCAGTCCTCAATCCAGTCACAAATTTCACTTGATACCCCATATAATAGTACTTTTGACAATAAGCGCAGATGCGGTACTGAAACTGCTTTTTCGGAAATCAAGAAACACTGCATCTACACGCTCGCCCCGATCCAAAGCTTTCAGTACGTCATGTGAGAAAAGTGCGAGTTAGGCTTGACGTGATCGATGTTTTCGGAAACCATGCTGTTGGCACTGAGATGGTCATTCTGTTCAAGATGCCTCATTATGTTTGAGCTCAGAATATGTTCTAAGATTCTACAACAAGTCGATGTTAAGGAAACTGGACGGTAGTTTTGAGGATCACTTCTACTACCCTACTTGTAGATGGGTGTCACCTGTGAGTTTTTCCAAGAACTGGGCAGGGATCTACGATAGTGAGAACAGGTGCTAACTCAGCCGCAAAAATGGACAAATGTATGTGAATTCCTGAGGGACCGAACTGCTGAGGTCATCGGTCCCTGGACTTATAAACTAACTTATCCTAAGAACAACACACACACCCATGCCCCAGAGAGGACTCTAACCTCCGGCGGGAGTGGCCCGCAAATTCAGTATAGAATCAAACAGGGATTCCGTCGGGGCCTGGAGCTTCATTCAATTTTAACGATTTCAGCTGTTTCTCAACTCCACTGTCACTGATACGTATTTCATTCATCTTTTCAGTTGCTGCCTCTGGATCACGGGGTCTCAGGTTCGATTCTCAGCCGGGTTGGGGATTTTCTCTGCCCGGAGACGGGGAGTTTGTGTTGTCCTCATCATTTCATCATCGTTATCATCATTTGTGACAGCGGTCAGATTGAACTGTGTAACAACTGGGATTTCGTTCATATGGTTCAAATGGCTCTAAGCACTATGGGAGTTAACATCTGATGTCATCAGTCCCCTGGACTTAGAACTAATTACACCTAACGACATCGCCGGCCGCGGTGGTCTCGCGGTTCTAGGCGCGCAGCCCGGAACCGTGCGACTGCTACGGTCGCAGGTTCGAATCCTGCCTCGGGCATGGATGTGTGTGATGTCCTTAGGTTAGTTAGGCTTAAGTAGTTCTAAGTTCTAGGGGACTGATGACCAAAGCAGTTGAGTCCCATAGTGCTCAGAGCCATTTTGAACCTAACGACATCACACACATCCATGCCCGAAGCAGGATTCGAACCTACGACCGTAGCAGCAGCGCGGATCCGGACTGAAGCGCCTAGAACCGCTCGGTCACAGCGGCCGGCTGGGACTTCGTACGGGCGCTGATGACCGCGCAGTTGAGCGCTCCATAAACCAAACAAATGGTTCAAATGGCTCTGAGCACTATGGGACTTAACGTCTGAGGTCATCAGTCCCCTAGAACTTAGAACTAGTTAAACCTAACTAACCTAAGGACATCACACACATCCATGCCCGAGGCAGGATTCGAACCTGCGACCGTAACGGTCTCGCGGTTCCAGACTGTAGCACCTAGAATCGCTCGGCCACCCCGGCTGGCCCATAAACCAAACATCATCAACATTTTTTCAATGGTTCGAGGATTTAGAAAGACTAAAAGCTTAACTCCGCGCGAACAGGTCTAGAAGGCCCAACGGTACCGACCGGCCGCCGTGTCATCGTCAGCCCACAGGCGTCGCTGGATGCGGATATGTACGGGTATTTGGTCAGCACCCCGCTCTCCCGGCCGTGTGTCAGTTTACGAGACCGGAGCCGCTACTTCTCAAACAAGTAGCTCCTCATCTGCCTCACAAGGGCTGAGTGCACCCCGCTTGCCAACAGCGCTCGGCAGACCGGACGGTCACCGATCCCAGTGCTAGCCCAGCTCGACAGCGCTTAACTTCGGTAATCTGACGGGTGCCGGTGTTACCACTGGGGCAGTTCTCCTGGATTTTCCGCTGTAGAGGGACGGAGTTAAGCTTTCCAGCTTTCGCTTTGCTACCGTTAATTACACTTCCCGTGTCATTCGCTAGGGGCTTGACATTGGTGCCACTGGCAGCCTTTACAGCCTGTCGCTGTGGGAATCGGCAGCAGCTGTAGGGCGGCAGAGCGCGGACTGTGTCAGGGGCGGCGCCCGTTGCCGCAGCGACCCTGGCAGAGGCAGGCAGCGGGTGGCGCCCTTCCTGCGCCGCATCCGGCGCGCCGCACAGTGGCGGAACCCCGGGCCCGGGCTCAGCAGAGCGTGCACGGGGCGGACACGGCGCGCAGCTCCGTTCTGCCCACCTGCCACCTGCCACCGAGGTCGCAACGCCGGCTGGCTCGCGCCCGGCTCCTAGGCAAAGGCTGGATGGCGCGGAGCCGACCCACAATTTATTATATTAAAATACGGGGCGAAGAATAAATGCCGCACTTGGTTATCGGCATGCGATTCCCCATCCAGATTCAACACAAAAGCCTGTCTAGCAAGATCAGGTGCTTTTTGAAAACACATGTATGAATAAGAGGAGGTAGTAACACTGTCACATAGCGTAGCACATCGGAATGTTCAGAGGAACGTGTATCATGCCGCACTAACGTAGAAACTATTGCAGCTTACTGAGTAGACTACTGTGTCATCAGACCCATATTCAGGATGGAGCTATTGTTGGAACCCTCTTTTTTTTATTTCTTTATTTTTTACACGTCCTTTCCCTAGTTCTCGTCCTTTATGGGCAGGACATCAGTTAGCCACATGATAATAGCACCTGAAATGACTGCGGGATCCATTAAACAGCATGCATGTGTCTAATAACCGCGGACGGATTTCCGATGCAGTACATAAACGATGACTACGTCGATATGCGCTTGTGTTGGTTCTACACTACTGGCCATTGAAATTGCTACACCAAGAAGAAATGCAGATCATAAATGGGTATTCATTGGACAAATACATTATACTAGAACTGACTGTAAGTAAGCTGTTTAGGATTTTATATTGGTAACGCCAGGTAGCGCTCTGTATGAAAATCACTGGCTGTTCTGTGTGCAGTCTGTGGCTGGTTGGCATTGTTGAAATATTCGCTATTGTAGTGTTGGGCAGTTGGATGTGAACAGCGCGTAGCGTTGCGCAGTTGGAGGTGAGCCGTCAGCAGTGGTCGATGTGGAGAGTGAGATGGCGGAGTTTTGAGAGCGATGATCTGGACGTGTGTCTGCCAGAAAGCGTAAATTTGTAAGACTGGATATCATGAACTGATATATATATATAATGACTTTTGAACACTATTAAGGTAAATACATTGTTTGTTCTCTATCAAAATCTTTCATTTGCTATGTATGCCTATCAGTAGTTAGTGCCATCAGTAGTTACACGATACCACAGTTCATCGAGAGTAGTGACTGGTGTATTGTGACGAGACAGTTGCTCTGCCACCATTAACCAGACGTTTTCAATTGGTGAGAGATCTGGAGAATGTGCTGGCCAGGGCAGCCCTCGAACATTTTCTGTATCCAGAAAGGCCCGTACAGGACCTGCAACATGCGGTCGTGCATTATCCTGATGAAATGTAAGGTTACGCAGGTATCGAATGAAGGGTAGAGCCACGGGTCGTAACACATCTCAAATGTAACGTCCACTGTTCAAAGTGCCTTCAATGCGAACAAGAGGTGACCGAGGCGTGTAACCAATGGCACCCCATACCATCACGCCGGGTGATACGCCAGTATGGCGATGACGAATACACGCTTCCAATGTGCGTTCACCGAGATGTCGCCAAACACGGATGCGACCATCATGATGCTGTAAACAGAACCTGGATTCATCCGAAAAAATGTTTTGCCATTCGTGCATTCAGATTCGTCGTTGAGTACACCATCGCAGGCGCTCCTGTCTGTGATGCAGCGTCAAGGGTAACCGCAGTCGTGGTCTCTGAGCTGATAGTCCATGCTGCTGCAAACGTCGTCGAACTGTTCGTGCAGATGGTTGTTGTCTTGCAAACGTCCCCATCTGTTGACTCAGGGATCCTGCCCGAGGCAGGATTCGAACCTGCGACCGTAGCGGTCGTGCGGTTCCAGACTATAGCGCCTTTAACCGCTCGGCCACTCCGGCCGGCTGTGCTGCAAACCTCCACATGATTACCGCGTTCCGTTCCTTACAACGAAGTGGCTTAACCTCCGCTACCGAGTCTCTGTTTCTCTGTATTATGCTTTGCTGCGTCATTAATTGATGTTAATATCACGTTTTGATAGATCTGAAGTTAGTTTTTTTGTGTCTGACATTGGTAAATCAGACCAATGTAGTAAGGGTATGCTAATTTTGTAAACGTCTCGCTAGATTACAATAGAATACGGCAACGTAAGCGTCACCATCTCGCGAAACTTTAACGAATGATTAGAGGAAATAAGGGAGCGAAACAGGTGCAAATAATTTGTTATTGTGCCTTACTTCCTATGAATTTTATTTCCTTCCGAACGACCAGAGCTTAGCGAAAGCCAGGAAACAGCACAGTGTGAGATAACATTTTTAGGCAATGACGTCACATTTCCTGACATTTTAACACAACATACTGCACTACAAATGAAGCGTCTTGGAGAGATCTTTATGCTGTGTTACATTTACACTACATACTTTCATAATATCTAAGCATAAATGCGAAAACCAGGAAATACGGCATGTTAGCTTCGCAAACACTCAAATGAAAATGACAGACGCACCGTGTGCCTCTGTCAAGTCATTCACAGCACTGGATCCGTAAATTGAGGGAACCGTTAATTGTTTCTAGCGTGAAATCATAAATGTCACAGACCGAAGATACATCAACGTCTCAAGTTTGGAACTGAAAACACGAAGACCATTAAGCAAGCAATGAAGCTAACATACACCGCATTAAAGATCTCTCCAAAACGCTTTACTTCCAGTGCGGTTTGTTGTGATAAGGTGTCTGTATAAACGACATCGGCAGCTACAGATCTCATCTCGGAGTTAGACTTTAATGTTATTTAATAGTTGATAATAAAAATCAACGGAGTTCAGTGCGTAAACTTCATAAAGGGTCGTGGTACTATGGCGTAGTCTGCCCCAATTTGGAAACCACGAGCCGAGCCTGTACAAACTCATAACATTAAACCATCCTCATATGGAACGCGGAACCGAACAAGGAACTGCCCGAGTTTTGTGACGTCACAACGTCAAATTTCACTTTGAGGAGCATTTGCAAGCGAGAAAGATTTTTGCTTCATGGAGAGGAACGTGACTAATGGACTGCAAGCTCACATTTACGACACAAGCAGAACTTCGGGAGACGCCATATTGGATAATGTCGTTTGGAGTTGAAGCTCATTTTTGGTGGTTTCTGTATTACAATTCAAGGCATCGGCTGACTGAAGATTTATATTTGGTACGATTTGTCATAATTAACTGCCAGTTTATGACATAACTGTGACTAAAACCTCGACGCCAGTGTAAGTCAAAGACGTAGACTGAAACTGCTGTCTGTTGACTGTAGTGTACAGGTTAGAGGTGTGGGGTAAGGTGCCCAAGGGTTGCAGATTCGCGTCCTACTCTACGAGTACATTATTTATTCAACATTGTGAAAGATTCTGGGCCTTCCTTATCAATTTAGTAAAAGAATATTCCGTAATATTTGTTGTGAATTAGCAGGAGCCAATTCACGGGGTTTGGAGGAAGCCGAAAGGCACACGTTTAAGCTCACGCAGGCTGGCGTGAGGTCTGGAACAGGTAAAGTAATTACTATCAAGAAAAGTACGTAGCTGCTGGAATACTTAATTTTAATCCATAATTGATGAACATCGGTCTGACTGTACATGCATCCCAAGATAAATAACAAATGATAATGGCGCCTTGCTAGGTCGTAGCAAATGACGTAGCTGAAGGCTATGCTAACTATCGTCTCGGCAAATGAGAGCGTAATTTGTCAGTGAACCATTGCTAGCAAAGTCGGCTGTACAACTGGGGCGAGTGCTAGGACGTCTCTCTAGACCTGCCGTGTGGCGGCGCTCGGTCTGCAATCACTGACAGTGGCGACACGCGGGTCCGACGTATACTAACGGACCGCGGCCGATTTAAAGGCTACCACCTAGCAAGTGTGGTGTCTGGCGGTGACACCACAATATTCGATACTATGTCGATGTAAAAGTGTGTTCCGTTCGGTTGTGCCTGGGAAGCTGGACCAACAAATTGCAAAGTTGCTACTTATATTACTGCCTGATTTGCTCGCATTTCAGTATTTATTTATTTGTTCATAAAAATATCGTTCCAGATTGTGGGATACGTCATTCCTTTCAAAACATTGTGTATGAATGTTGACACACACACACACATATGCACTCTTAAACTGACTACAGAAAATATAACAGTAATTCTGCATGTAAGTCGATGATTTTTGATTTTTATCTATCTATTCTACGAGATTTCGCAGTTCGTTTCAAGTTTCTTGTATTTCGTATTTCACATGATAAAAAGCTGCGCTACTGAACAGAAGCAGTGATATTATGAAATGTCATTTAGATTTTACAAAAAAGAACGGTGAAATATTTTTTTACCTAATGTGGAAGACTATAGTAAATTTTTATCGTGCTGTTGCTAATGGAACTTTCAAAATATGGCGTCCTTACTGACTTCACATACAACTTTTCTTTTTGCCTTGCGTTATGTTCAATATCGAAGTTTTTATTTATGTGTACTGCGGTCAGAAAAATGGAAATTTTTATTTAGGTGTATTAGGGGCAGAAGATAATGGTTAGCATATGGACAAGATGTAGCAATTATAAATACCTTACTAAACAGCGATATTCACAACTCATTTTCAGTAGCTGCTCTTTTGCTGATATTTTAGATGTTTCTGGAGTTACAGTCACAATGGTTGAGGTACCCACTTAGAACGCGTGCGCTTTCAAAATCATGGAGCACCTGAGTGTCTGTGGCTGGATATAAGAAAAAGTATTGAACAATCTTCGGTGGAGTAAATAAATAACGAAATATTCTTATCTGAACTAGATCAAAGAAACTGACCTACTTGGCTAAACACGATGAGTAGTGTTGGACTGTGAAAGTCTTCCTCTGCTTGAAATTAAAAAAAAAAAAGGAAAAAAGTTGTTTAAGTAAGTTTTATTATTTATGAACAGTCGTTAAACACGGTTCACAGTAAGTATAGAATGCAGCGCGCAGGTTGGATAAGGCTCGCAGTTCAATCAGACAGCCGTTTGCTTACGTGATGTAACAAAAATCGTGTCTAAAATGCATACCCTGCACTTGTTCAACAGAAGGGATGTGTTTCACAGTAGCAAAGATAAATAAAGTATTCACAGCTATTAACTCTGGGACTTAAGGCCCACATTTACTGGACAGCATTTCAAATGTGCAAAGCAAAGAGCTTGCAGTATTGTGCATTTCAGAGCCCATGTTAGCTAAACTTATTTGCTCCGAATGGTCGTTCCTGTCATATTCTGTATACTGGCCACTCCTCCTGTGACACCCTGCAGATAAGAGGAAGGGGATTACAAAGTTCTTTGAAACAGCACATACTCATACCACATCAGTTATTAAAAAAACCGCCAAACGGAGACGTCAACTGCAAATGACGTAATCCTTTACGGTGTCTCTTTAGTTCTGTCTGTGAAGTAGAAAGTGATCTAGCATCTCATTAGGCACATGCCTCTTCACTCTGCAAAATCTGGTAGGTCTTATTCTGCCGTTGACGCTCGGGATTTCTCGGCAAAGTGAAATTCTATGTTATGACGTCACACAGCCTGTCTACTTACATGTACGCGTGCGCTTATACCTGTACGTCTCATGTACTCGCGCCAAGTTTCGAACAAAAGCGAAACTATATTGTTTTCGCTCAGACACGTGACTGCAGCGCTGTCAGTGAGAGAAGCAGAAAACAAATGCGAGAGCGAGATCGAAGCATTTACAGAAAAGGCCACAGATAGATGTTGCCCTGCGATGCGAAATATTTTCTATCCTTGGAGGACAACATCGACACCCTGCGGCAATACGCCAGCAACTACCTGCAGCAGTCTGCCACACCAGCAATGTTGCCCAGTCATACCACTGAATTGGTGTCTATTGCAGCCATATTGTAGCAATGTTGATGGCAACTCTATTGCCGCCAAATACTGACGAAAATATGGCCCATCTAAACGCACCTTTAGAGTGTGGCTGGGTTATCTTACTTTGTCTATAAAACACCATTTAGCTGTTGTATTCTTAATTCTACTTCTCAGGGTCGGGTAGCATAGAACCCATTGAGGCTGAGTGGAGCTGACTGCTGTTGCCACGGCTCCGTCACTGTCTGACAACGTATGTTCAAATAAAAGGAATTTCTGGAGTCTTTCTTTCATACAGTCAGTTCCAAAAGAACGTGTACGCCATAATTTTAATGCAACATCCACAACGAAGCCTCTGGTAGTGGCCTCGAATCTGGCATCACTGAGCTTTTACACAGTGTATAGCTAAACAGAGTGGAAGTTGAACGTTTTGTTCTGTCGGTTTCAGTTTAAAATAAGTGCAAAATACCTGAAGCGTCACGGGGCAGTGTTCCTTGTAAATCATCCAAAGGGACCAAAGCTTTAATATGGAGCTGCTCCTAGAAATCTTAGAAAGTCAAAGACATTCGTTGCGAAGTAGATCAAATTATTTTATAGGTTGGAAACGTGGATGATTTACCGGAGAAAGGGCTAACGTGCGCGACGTGGTTTATTGACAGCCAATTTAAACGCTGAAAAAATGAGGAAATTGTATCAAAACTGCCTTCTGAGGTACGTTAGGAAGCTATTTGGCTCGAACGAGACAAACTGGGTGCTTCGAGAGGATAATGATCCGAAACATCGTACCGTCTCAATACAGCGTGGAAACGAGACAATTGGGTGTCCAAGATGGATTGGCCGCAATGTCTCCGGATGCAAATTCGATCGCAAGTGTTTGGTCGCATATTAAGATAAAGCTTAAAGAAAAGCCAGTACGTACTTTGAAGCAGCTGCCATATGAAATCAGGACGATATGGAGATCATTACCGATAGAATATGCAGAAAATCTCGTGAAAAACAAGCCAAAAAGTTGGCGAGCTATAACAGATAATGGCGGCGATTGGATTAACTATTATGTAATTGTGCAGTTAGTAATAACATGTATTTTCACGTAAACATATATTTATGATAGTGTCTTTTATTTCATACAGATAACGGCGTACACTTTCTTGTGAAACTGACTGTACATTATTCCATTCATGATGACGATGAGTTAGTAAGGTGGGTGAAGATTAAAAAAAACAGCAAACATATCTCTTTCTTTAATTACTTTGCTAGCATAAATTTCGAACTTTCACTTCTCGCAAGTCAGTTTTATTTTTGCATGTTTATCGTCAATCACTTCCTGCATTTTTTGTTTATTTATTGACAATTCGAATGTTGCAGCGGATCTATATAAAAGAAAAATTCTTTTTGCTCCCCAGTTTTCTTAGAAAATTGGTTCGAAAACCACAGTGTAGTATTAGTCATGAACTTGTTCGAGACGATATGCTCTTGATTTTCCTGCGACCATTTAAACCAAGTTATCCAGTCTTATGAATTTCCTGATCCTCGACTGTCACCGAAAAGCAAACTGTGTGCGGTGTGAGACAGACAGCCTCCTTGACAATGCGTGCCCAAGCACCGATGCCATTGCAAATGGCGAGATTAAGCATTTTTTATTGGGAAGTTTTTCACCACCTTTCCTATAGCCCTGACCTCACCCCCATTTACTACAACCCTTTCCTGCATTTGATGCGATCGTCTCGTCGATAACGGTTTGGGGATAACCAAGAACTCATGACACCTATTGTCAACCGGTTCAGTTCTAGGGTGGAGACCTTCAGTGGATAGGGGCTGAGAAAGCTAGAGCAACTAAAATTATCAGTCAAAGGTTTACCTACCGAATGAGTTATTTTTCTAACGGAATGGCCCTTGTCTTGTAAACGTTGCTGTTATATATAGCGTTTCCTCATTACAGAGGCTTATCCCCAACATAATAATTTACTCGGAAATTACAATACAAAGAATAAACGTTCTTAAAATATATTTTCAAAATATTACTCCAGGTGTTTCGATCTTGTGTGTCCTCTTCCTCTGCGCCCCCATTCTCCTCATTGTGTGCTGTACATTTTGGAGCCAGGTGGTCATAGGTCGTCCTCTTCTTCTTCTCCCCTCCGGTTCCCAATCCAGTATCAATTTTGGTATTCTGGTTTTCTCCATTCGTCGTACATGCCCCTACTACTGTAATTTCTTCTTATCCATTAAGTCATATATTCTTTCTTTTATTTCCATTCTCCTTATTATTTCGGTGTTCCTTATCTTTTCTTTCCTGTAGATTCTGCCGATCTTCTCCAGAGGTCCATCTCTAGAGATTGTAATTTTTTAATGTGCTTCAGGTTAATTGTCCAGATCTCCGTTCCATACAGAACCACCCTCTCCAATACGGATTTGTATATTAAATTTTTAGTTCTGCTCATTACATTCCTGCTCCGTAAGACTGAGTTAAGTATCCCAATGACTTTCCGTCCGCTACTAATTCTTTTATTGATTTCTGACTCTGATTTTCCCTCTATTTCTAAAAAGGATGATGATGTGTGTGAAATCTTATGGGACTTAACAGCTAAGGTCATCAGTCCCTAAGCTTACACACTACTTAAATCATGCTAAGGACAAACACACACACCCATGCCCGAGGGAGGACTCGAACCTCCGCCGGGATCAGCCGTCTAAAATGGATCCCAAATAACAGAAAGTGTTTATCTTTTTGATTTTCTTTCCTTCAATGTATAGCTCATCTGAGTCATTATTCGAGTATTCTGTTTTTTGGTAATTAATCTTCAAACCCCAAGTTTTGTATGCTACTGCTAGTTGATTTCACATATAGTTAGTATCCTCCCCATCTTGTGCTACGACTACTTGATCATCAGAAAACAATAAATGATGTAGGTAAACTCCATCTCTTACTTTTAGTCCCGTAGTATTACATTTACGAGACCATGTTCAAAGGTTAATATCTACATAGGTTTTAAATAATGATGGTGACATGCGACAGCCCCATAAAAGGCCTTTGCTTGTTCTAAATTTCTTTGAAAGTTTACTACCAACTTTCACTTGGCACTTATACATCTGTTGTATTATTTTAATCAAGGAAGGGTTTATGTTTGCCATATGTAGTGCTCTCCAAAGTAATTTTCTTGGAACAGTTTCATACGCTTTTTCTAGATCTATGAAAAGTTATCCTATATTTTTTTTATTTTTCCGTATGTTTCTCCAAAATCTGTCGTAATGTGAAAATATGGTCTACACATGATCTCCCA
Source organism: Schistocerca nitens (assembly GCF_023898315.1). NCBI lineage: Eukaryota > Metazoa > Arthropoda > Insecta > Orthoptera > Acrididae > Schistocerca > Schistocerca nitens. Next base: position 100,957,778 of record NC_064621.1, on the reverse strand, counting down.
GCCGTGAATCCACATTGTTCTTCTTGGGTTCTAAATTATTTTTCCAGTTTGTTTTTAATTACTTTCGCGAAAATTCTCATTAATGTGTTTGAAACACAAATTCCTCGATAGTTAGAACAAATTTTGCGATCCCCTTTCCTAAATATGGTATTAATGTAACCTAGCTTCATCTCGTTGGGTATTGAATCTCCATGTATCATTTTGTTGAAGAGCTGTGTTATCAGTTTCACAATTTTGTCACCACCATATTTCAGACACTCCAGTTTAATGTTGCCTGGTGATTTACCATTCTTTCCTGTTCTCAACACCTGAAGTACTTCACTTTCTAAAATCTGGATCTCATCATCTTCAAACTTGTTATTCTTTTTCAGGTCAATTTATGCAATGTCAGACATGCCATCGTACACATTGATAGCACCAGTTTGTTGTTTCGTCGTTTGTTAGGTTGGGCCGACGGCTAACGGACGAGACAAAGTCATATCTAATTTAACTCTGAGCGCTTCCAAAATCTATATAACCAAACGTAACTCCGACAGGCAACTTTCCGCCTATCACATACCACGCCACGGTATAAGTCTTGTAAGGAATCGTGACAGTAGTGTTCTGCGGACCCTAGCTTCTAACAAACCCGTACAGATGCCATACCTTGAGCTTTCGAAGGCTTTATCTCCTCTTTTTCCTTTTAAGATAGCATAAGGGCGTAGACTTCTATGGGTGGGAAAGACGTAGCATGGAGTAGCATTTTTTATTGATATCTACCTTCCTTCCTACCTACAATCTCTTTTTTGCATAAAACTTTACTTTCTTTCTTGGAAAATATCACGGAGGTAACAACAGCTTACAGGTACACAATTTTCTCATAAATCGAACCAATATTTTGTTAACTAAGATACACATACGAAATTGTCTCTTCTAAAATATAGATCATCCTGCCATTTTTGGTTCAATTAATGTCTAATGAAGAGGTAATATAGAGTTAAAAGTTGTTTTAATTGAGTCGCGGCAGTAATAACAACGCAGAGCGAGCGAATCGGTAGCAATGAACCGCCATTGTTATTACTTTTGTTATGCAAAGCTTTAAGCTGGGGAATAAGAAGGCTTCGTTATTTGAGACAACATAAGCGGCTCTGGACAAAGCTGAAGGCAGTTTTACTTTTCTACGGAAGAATCTCTCTTTAATTCTGCAATTAATACTCAGAAACGGGAATGAGCCTCTTATTCACTTTTTCGTCCGTTTTCTGAATACTGAAAGCTTTAAAAAAATCTAGCTTTCCTAGAGAAAATCAAGAGTTAAATTGGTTTGTTACCACCCATAACACCGTACATTTATTGACCTGTCTACTGCGTGTGATCATCTATATTGTTAATTTATTTCAGCGTATAATCTGCTTCAACGCGTGCTCCTAATGGAGATTAGCTCGCCGAACTCTTTGCCTTGTTTTATATCTGTAGCCCACAACACCGCTTCATTCAGGAAACAGGAATGTTCTGTGAATCTCCTAAGCTTTGTTCTGTGCCTATTCGTGACTTAACCATTTGCAGCCTGAGGCAGAAGATTGGCAACAACGGTTTTTCCCCTATAGGAAACTACGTAAAACTTTCCGCAAATCGGCCAATGTACTAGACCAGCGTCCGTTAGCTTGGTAGATGGGTTTGATCCGGGTATGTATCACCTCCCTTCTGCGGTATACGAAAACGTCAATGTAGGCATCTGCAGTACTAAGAATGAACAAAACCAGTGTCTTATCAGTCAAAGTGAGCGTTATGTGGCAGACGCACGGATCTGGGATGTCAGATGACGTGGAGTTCCAAATTCATCCATGTGAACGTGAGATTAAAACACTTAACATCTCAGCCGAGTGCGTTGATCTACATCTACATGATTACTCTGCAATTCACATTTAAGTGCTTGGCAGAGGGTTCATCGAAACACAATCATACTATCTCCCTACCATTCCACTCCCGAACAGCGCGCGGGAAAAACGAACACCTAAACCTTTCTGTTCGAGCTCTGATTTCTCTTATTTTATTTTGATGATCATTCCTACCTATGTAGGCTTGACTCAACAACATATTTTCGCATTCGGAAGAGAAAGTTCGTGACTGAAATTTCGTAAATAGATCTCGCCGCGACGAAAAACGTCTTTGCTTTAGTGACTTCCATCCCAACTCGCGTATCATATCTGCCACACTCTCTCCCCTATTACATGATAATACAAAACGAGCTGCCCTTTTTTGCACCCTTTCGATGCCCTCCGTCAATCCCACCTGGTAAGGATCCCACACCACGCAGCAATATTCTAACAGAGGACGAACGAGTGTAGTGTAAGCCGTCTCTTTAGTGGACTTGTTGCATCTTCTAAGTGTCCTGTCAATGAAACGCAACCTTTGGCTCGCCTTCCCCACAATATTATCTACGTGGTCTTTCCAACTGAAGTTGTTCGTAATTTTTACACCCAGGTACTTAGTTGAATTGACAGCCTTGAGAATTGCACTGTTTATCGAGTAATCGAATTCCAACGGATTTCTTTTGGAACTCATGTGGATCACCTCACACTTTTCGTTATTTAGCGTCAACTGCCACCTGCCACACCATACAGCAATCTTTTCTAAATAGCTTTGCAACTGATACTGGTCTTCGGATGACCTTACTAGACGGTAAATTACAGCATCATCTGCGAACAACCTAAGAGAACTGCTCAGATTGTCACCCAGGTCATTTATATAGATCAGGAACAGCAGAGGTCCCAGGACGCTTCCCTGGGGAACACCTGATATCACTTCAGTTTTACTCGATGATATGCCGTCTATTACTACGAACTGCAAGCTTCCTGACAGGAAATCACGAATCCAGTCGCACAACTGAGACGATACCCCATAGGCCCGCAGCTTGATTAGAAGTCGCTTGTGAGGAACGGTGTCAAAAGCTTTCCGGAAATCTAGAAATACGGAATCAACTTGAGATCCCCTGTCGATAGCGTCCATTACTTCGTGCGAATAAAGAGCTAGCTGCGTTGCACAAGAACGATGTTTTCTGAAACCATGCTGATTACGTATCAATAGATCGTTCCCTGTTGTACTGGATTATACCTGTGTTGAGAAATACGATGCAATGCTCCTTCGGACATGCAGGCACTGCGGCGACTGCAGCGGTTATGAAATATATGAAATGCATTCGCAGTTGCGAATATGGACAACCATCAGCCTGTGTAATGGAATGACAACAATTAAAATTTGTGCTGTACCGGGACTCGAACCCGGATTTCCCTCTTATCGCGAGCGGTCGCCTTAATATTAGGCTATCCGAGCACAACTAACGGCCAGGCCCAAATTTCCATAAGTCGTGAACCACGAGTCTACAACCTGTACTCGTATGTTCCCGTACAGAAAGACATTTTTACTGAAAGTCGCTTTCGCGGTGTCGGCGGATAAATACAATATCGCAAGGCCTATGTTGTTCTGAACTGCGATGCTACGTTCCTTGGGAAATGTTTCAGCAGGTAGTGTAGCTGTGTGGTTGTGGGGCTCGCCTGCCGTGTGGGTACACACGGTTCAGTTCCTAGGCGATGCTACTTATTTAACAAATATTCATGTTCAACAAGCATTTCCGTGAAGTGTAAAATATGTAAAGATGGAAAAAATCGGTAGGGTAGCGCTCGAGAGTGGCAAACGCGTTTCGAGTTACGTTTTAATTATTATATTTTTCGTTTTTTCTTCGTTCAGTTCGAATATCTACGTAATTTAAATATAATACACATTAAATACAGTATATGCTAACTGACGCATGTTTGTCATTTTCATGAAAACGGACGTCTTATTTCCAATTATATGTCACACAGAAAATTATTTTCATTGCAAATATAAATTCTTAATTACCGATCGTTTAAAGATAGTAATAAAAATTTCATCTTTGTTTTACTATTCATGGAAATCTCGTAAAACATGCACATTTGTTCAAAAATTCACCCGTGCTGAGAATCGAACCCAGGCTACTTACATGGCAAGCGTGAAGTCTACCATATCTCCCAGGAAAAAAACAGGACATTTGTTTTACGATATTACAGTCATCCGGAAACCTTCGAAGTCGATTTTGTCGAGAATTCTTGAAATTTGCAGCTAATCACTTTGTGTGATTGATATTTGAGTTCTGCCGCGCGGGTTAGCCGCGCGGTCTTTGGCGCCTTGTCACTGTCCGTGCGGTTCCCCCCGTCGGAGGTTCGATTCCTCCCTCGAGCATGGGTGTGTGTGTTGTCCACAGCGTAAGTTAGTTTAAGTTAGATCAAGTAGTGTGAAGGCTTAGGGACTGATGACCCCACAGTTTGGTCCCATAAGACCTTACCACAAATTTCCAAATTTTCCAAGTTCGGATCTTCATGTATCGCAAACGTAAAAAATACTAAATTCCAACTCCCATATGGTCTCCTAGTTAGCAGCCGTGACCGGCTTCTTTCTGAGACGCAGGGATTTAAAGTTGTCAGAGGTCCAAAGCCAATGATTAACGCTATCTAAGTACATTCAGAAAAAAATTTCCACGATCCGACCAGTGTAGTGGAAACCGTACATCGCTAGCGGTCAATACATTGCCTCCAAGTGATTCGTAGCAACATACTCCGATAATCTCTGTAGTGACAAAACAGGATAATTGTTGATAATAAACAGGTAGAGAGTCACACGGAAGCATCACACTTCAAGTTCGCACAGAAACAAATGTGATCGAATGATTTGAATTAGAGCTATGCAGGCCTGTCAATTTTATTACGCACCGCGTCCAGCAAGGCAATCGCTCAATTCTCAAACGTGTGGTATCCTCCTATCAAATACGTGCAGACCCGTAAACATTAAAACCGGAAAAGATTAACAAGGGAAATGCTTGGCCTCGAACGCACAAATCCGCACAAATGTGCACTTCGAATATAAGTCGCTGGTCCCAAAAACAGTGGTATGTTCCATTCGTAATCAAAACTGTGTGTTTTACGAGGAGAAATATGTGGGTGATACCGCACACAAGGTCTAGAACGAAACTTCGATAATGCGAAAAAACAAAAATCCATATGACATGACCAAAACCACACATATTATAATGTCGTGAATAATCACAGTTAAAATAATTACGCTATCTGCACAAGAAAGTTTTTATACGTAACTGGTAGTGTTAACACCGCTATTCAGTCTTCAAAGTGCAGGTGTGGGATTTCAATGGTCGTCAAAGCTTAGTGGAACAGAGCAATATGTGCACCTGACAGCCCTTTTTCACTTGCAAAATCACTTTTGCATTCAAGCAGTCCAATATCAAACGCACAGTTGTTAATTTTCAAACAATGATTTTGGTATGTCACTGTCATACACAACCTTTTGCCAAGCATATTTAACATAGGCTCGCACTTGGGTGTAGAAATTGATTGTACAGCACGGAGTCAGATTCTGATGATGAAATAACGTCATTTAAATAAGACAGAATATCTGTGCAACATCATCAGGTCAGTAGAAAAAGTTTGTTATTCAGATACTGCAACTATTTTAAGGAAAGGAAAATGCAGCAGCAAGTCACGACATGCTATATGTTATTTTCGGTCATATTACATTGGTATTTTGTTTCTTCGCGGTATCAAGGTACCTTTCTTTAAATCTTGAACAGGCGGTCATTCAAATGCCTCTCATGCTAAAACGCTCAGTCTAGCATAAAAATGGCTCATTGCACTGGCTTTTGGATGAGCTATTTATATTATAAAACCATTTCCGAGCGGTTCTGAGCGTTCGAGTTCACACATTTCCTTACAGGCAGAGTTCAGCTTCCACACATAGAACCGCATTTTTAAACTCTTCTAATTTTTTCCTAACGGAAAAGCGACTTTTCAGATGGCTTAATATTACCGACTTCGGCAATGTTAAACACTTACAAACACCCGCTGCGCCCTACAAGGTCCACTGTTGCTTCCTGCACCCGCGACATCGGCCAGACCACTGTACGATTTCGTTTAGCTACAGTCGTTTTAATATTAAGGTAATTCAGACGATCGACGTCAGAAGCAGGAAGCAATCATTTTCAGTGGTCATTTCGCACGCCTACTAGGAACACTCCTATGGCAAATACTGATCTCCGCCGGAATGTTTCACAAGCTTAATTCGAACAGGTCCCTGAAAAAATTTCCTAAAGCAGCAAGTGGGGTCAGATCGCACACCACTTTAGAGGACCAGGGCAGATCAATCCACCATTTCCAACCTGGACTAACACTCTAACCAAATCCAGCGTCCTGTTTATTAGTTTCTTACAGCGCGCCCTCAGGCGAACGGCAAAATACGCGTGTGATTAGACGTCCCTTAAAGCGCACCTCATCACTGCACGCACATGGAGTAAGCTAACGTGGAGTCAAGTGCTGAAAGGACATGGGTCAATTATTTCTCTGTGACTGCTGCATTATACAGGGTGTTTCAAAATGAACATACCGATTTTAAGGCGTTGTAGCATCTATTACGTTCAAATGGCTCTGAGCTCTATGGGACTTAACATCTATGGTCATCAGTCCCCTAGAACTTAGAACTACTTAAACCTAACTAACCTAAGGACAGCACACAACACCCAGTCATCACGAGGCAGAGAAAATCCCTGACCCCGCCGGGAATCGAACCCGGGAACCCGGGCGTGGGAAGCGAGAACGCTACCGCACGACCACGAGCTGCGGACTATTACGTTCAACTTAAAACTGTAAATAATCCACCAAATGAAAGAGCAACTCAGACAGTTTTGTTTGTATACCTGTACCCAATGGGAAGAGTATGTAATGACAAAGAGTGGCTGAAAAACGTGTTGAACGAGTGCGAGTCTTTCACGCTTAGCCCCAAGAAATATCCCCGCGGAAAGTTTATGGACCTTTCTTTTTCGGTAAATCAACTGTAACTGATGTTTCTTATTTTGATGTGCTATAGCTATGGCCCGTGCCTCAATGGGAAGAAGTTGAACATCTTTATTTGGGAGCAAGATGGCATAGCTGAGTACGCGACTGGTTATACGACGTTGTATCCGACCGGTGAACTGAGCGCAAAGAGACGGTTGACACTGCAGTTTATGCATGACCTCCACGTTCACACATGATCTCACGCGGTCATTTGTATCTGCCTCCGATACGAGCTGATCTATCCGACTTTAGAAACAGTGTTATTGCAACAGTTACTCCTGACACATTGGTCAAGGTTTCGGAACAACTCGCCTATCTACTTGATGTGTGATCGGTATTCACTCTGAATAACTGTAAGAAAAACTGTTTGTGTTTCTCTTTCATTTGGTGTATTATTTATAATTGTAAGGTGAATGTAATATGTACTACAAAGCCTTTAAACCAGTATATTCATTTTGAAACACCCTGTATATAAAAGTAATTATTAAATACAGCAGCTATATGATAATTAACGCAGAGTAGAAAGTTATACGCGACAATTGTTTCGATACGTCTAAAAGAAGAACACATCTACTGGTATTGTGGTCGCTAGGACTGTTGGGCAGGCAACGTTCAGAATTGATAGTATGGACCAAAACAAGGAAAACTGTCTAGTAAAGATAAGTTCTATCGATAGCTTAAGACTGGGAGCACTTGTTCATCTTCCGATACTGTGAAACAATCTCTTCTAGCGCATGCGGTTTGGTTTCCATATTTTCAGAGGTGGTAGTATGGACCAAAACAGAAAAAAGTGTCCAGCAGATATGGACTGTGAATGGCATAAGTGTAAGAGCTAAGAGAATTTGTTCATCTTCGCTACTGTAAAACACTTCCCTTCGACTGAACAACCAGCACCACTTCCCTTCGAGGTGACGTGTCTTTGTCTGCGGTACTGTGAACGCACAGTTTTTATTTGCTTTTTAATTTCCCACTTTGTAGTCTGAAGATAAATTCTTTTAACGCACAGCATATCTCTTTGAAGGCCGTATTTTTGTTCCCGTTGTGTTAAGCATCCCTTTTAATGTCAAAAAGACAGCTGCATTTCATATTAGGAATTTAAATTGTCTCCTGTTCTTTGCGCCAAGCAGTCATATCGCACATTCTTTCTTGTCGACACCACTTTGTGAGCGCGCCGCTTTACCTGTTAAAGGGCCCAGGCGCAGATGTCTTTCGCGCTTGGAAACACCAGTGAGCGACGACTTCGGCTTCTGTCGCCACTATTAGCGTGACATCGTATGTGCTTACACGCACGTATGCTAGTACAGGTAATAACTGTCGTCAGATTACAGAACGATTTTGTTGCAACACGACGAAAAGGGCGACAATGCGCGGCAAGAGTAAACAGTAGCGTGTCGCTCGCTTCTGGGAAGCCGCCGCCTGCCATCTGCCACCGGCTGCAGTTGGCAGACCTGCCGGCACGCGGCGGAGCTGTACCTCACCTCAGTACACAAAGCACAGCAGCCTCGCTGAGGCAGGTTCCCCACTACACAAAACATACGCTCTGCGAAATGGCAGGTTCCCCAGTGCACAAAACATACTCTCTGGACACGGCAGGTGCCTCGGTACACAAAACATAGATTGTGTATGTCAGCCAGGGCAACTAACCATTTCGTCTGGGGTCTGTTGTTTTGGAAGCGTCTCTTTCGGAATATAGATAGAGGGACGCACTGTTGGACTCCATGATCAGTCACCCACCTACCCACGGTGTTTCGGAGTCTCAAATTTTACAGCTCGCTACATCCCTAGAGAGTTGAGTGGCGTTAGTTAACTTCAAGTTATATTTAAGCAATCTACCTAACAGTTGTGATGGTCGCAAAAACCTGCCTGTATGTTCCAAAGAAGGAAGTTATATCCCATCACCACAATGCGTTCTCACGTACGTATAAATGACCTAGTAGATTGTGTCGGAAGTTCCATGCGGCTTTTCGCGGATGATGCTGTAGTATACAGAGAAGTTGCAGCATTAGAAAATAGCAGCGAAATACAGGAAGATCTGCAGCGGATAGGCACTTGGTGCAGGGAGTGGTAACTGACCCTTAAAATAGACAAATGTAATGTATTGCGAATACATAGAAAGAAGGATCCTTTATTGTATGATTATATGATAGCGGAACTGTGGTGTCACCGCCAGACACCACACTTGCTAGTGGTAGCTTAAATCGGCCGCGGTCCATTAGTACATGTCGGACCCGCGTGTCGCCACTGTCAGGATCGCAGACCGAGCGCCACCACAAGGCAGGTCTCGAGAGACTGTACTAGCACTCGCCCCAGTTGTACGACGACATTGCTAGCGACTACACGTACGAAGCCTTTCTCTCAATTACCGAGAGACAGTTAGAATAGCCTTCAGCTAAGTCCATGGCTACGACCTAGCAAGGCGCCATTTGTAACATTGCATATATCTCAAGATAGTCTCACTTGTCTCATCAAGATTGCTGTATACCAAAGGGCGATATAAAAGTTAAGTGTTCTAGTAGCTACGTTCTTTTCTTTATCACATTCATTACGAATCCTGTTCCAGACTTCGCGCCAGTCGGCGTGTGTGTACGTGTGCCTATCGGCTACCCGTCTCTGTGGACTGGCTGCCTTGTCAGTCCACTACAGGAACAAACACTGGTAGCAGTTACTTCTGTAAAATATCTGGGAGTATGCGTACGGAACGATTTGAAGTGGAATGATCATATAAAATTAATTGTTGGTAAGGCGGGTGCTAGGTTGAGATTCATTGGGAGAGTCCTTAGAAAATGTAGTCCATCAACAAAGGAGGTGGCTTACAAAACACTCGTTCGACCTATACTTGAGTATTGCTCATCAGTGTGGGATCCGTACCAGGTCGGGTTTACAGAGGAGATGGAGAAGATCCAAAGAAAAGCGGCGCGTTTCGTCACAGGGTTATATGGTAAGCGTGATAGCGTTACGGAGATGTTTAGCAAACTCAAGTGGCAGACTCTGAAAGAGAAGCGCTCTGCATTGCGGTGTAGGTTTCGAAAGGGTGCGTTTCTGGATGAGGTATCGAATATATTGCTTCCCCCTACTTATACCTCCCGAGGAGATCCCGAATGTAAAATTAGAGAGATTCGACCGCGCACGGAGGCTTTCCGGCAGTCGTTCTTCCCGCGAACCATGAGCAGGGAACAGGAAGGGAGGTAATGACAGTGGCACGTAATGTGCCCTCCGCCACACACCGTTGGGTGGCTTGCGGAGTATAAATGTAAATATAGATGTAGATGTCTTGGATCACTGATGCCAGACTGCAGGAATTGTTACCTATTTGGCTCAAAACGAGTGCTTTCACTCGTCATACCAGAACAAATGGCTTTGTAGACGAAGATTCATACGAATAATGAGGATGAAACTGAATCAGACGCCAGTGTCGCCCAATAATATACAACTTACGTTACTATAGGAACTATGAAGTTGACAACGAAAATTTTTGTGGCAATATTCTTGAAAAATGCTTCACTTTTTGCCGCCTCAATTTTGGGCTTGGTCTCAAGTTTTCGAGGAATTCCTCGTCCTCATTGTGATACTATTTCTGTAGGCCGTTGGGACAAAACTAAAACGGTAAGAGCTCCGTGAAGCGTTTATTCACGAATTATGAAGCTGACTGAAGGGACGAAAGGCCTTACACAACATGATTGTGTGTGGTGGAGCAAATCCATTAAAAACGACATTATTAAAAGAGTACAGTATAAAATTGTTGCGATAATTATGCTCCAGAGTGTGCGACGTAAGTAGATGACGGAGGAAATTACAATGTCTGGAGATGGATGTAATGACAGGAAGGTGCAGTTCATCATGTGCCCACAAAAATCGTAAACGAAATAAGGAAGATGAGGAATATACATTGTAGACGATGGAACGAAATAAGCTGCTCCTGTATAAACACCTTTCTATTAGAGACTGACAAATGAAAACGAGACAACTGCAGAAAGATAAGTTAACTGTTTAGTATTTCAAAAGTAACCACCTCACTTATTAGGTTGGTGCAGAAATTCGTAGCGTTTCTGTTTTACATGTTGGTATTCCGGTTGCTATGGGTTTATTTATCGATTGTCAGTTTTTACTTTTAGTTCACCGTTGCGAATTGAGTTTACGTGTTTTCATTTTGTTATTTCCAAATAGTGTTGATGATGCCACTGGACAGAGCACGGCAAGAAAATGATTTTCTCGTTTTAAGGAGGATCATTTTGACATTAGTGGCTTTCCACGTCCCGGAAGAGCTTCGGTGTTTGAAGATCGTTAAACGCTTTGATTCACCATGATCTACGCCAGTGTACTCGGGAACTGGCACATGTGATGAGCTGTGATCATTCCACCATCGTGCGATATTTGTTTGCAGTTGGGAAGATTCAGAAATCGGGTATATGGATGCCGCATACTCTAAGCCAGTGCTTTTTTTCTAAAAAAAAAGTTTGAGGGTACTCCGACATTGGATATAATGCAGCGAAAATTACTTATAACTGAAGCATGGGATACCACCCGTCTGCTTTAAGCCATGACGTCATCACCATCATCGTGGTAGCGGGACCGTAGAGACATTTATCGGCAGTTGGCCTTTGAGCTTACGCATATCCGTTTAGCACTAACATCGCCCACTATTAGCGAGCGAGGGCACTACATGCTTGTCGAACTGACTGCCAGCGATTCAGTTGTCGAGAAAGGTTGCCGCTGCTTCGAAATGCTTGAAACATTCAATGACATCGTTTTTCCCACTAAAAACTGCACTGGTATCATTCGTATTGCAATTACCAACACGAAAAAATGAAATAAAAAATCTTGCAAGTTCTCAACATTGTAAAAAGTTACTTTCTCGACGAAAAAGTTTAGGGGTACGCATCCCCCAGCGTTCCCCCAGAAAAACAGCACTGCTCTAAGCCAATATCACAAAAATCAGTGGTTGTCCATATGTTCAGCTCTTCTTGCTCATCATGGATTGGCTCGTGAATAACACCGACCACTCCTATCCCGTATCGTTATGGTGACGACGACGACAAATGGTGTCTTTGTATTAACCTCAGGAAAAGAAAGGAGTGGCTGAGCCAAAACAAAATGGTTCAAATGGCTCTGAGCACTATGGGACTCAACTGCTGAGGTCATTAGTCCCCTAGAACTAGGAACTAGTTAAACCTAACTAACCTAAGGACATCACAAACATCCATGCCCGAGGCAGGATTCGAACCTGCGACCGTAGCGGTCTTGCGGTTCCAGACTGCAGCGCCTTTAACCGCACGGCCACTTCCGCCGGCGCCAAAACAAAGCAGCACCTCACGGCACAAAGACCTCAGCGCACCCACGAGATGCATCCGGTGGAACAGCGACGGTGCGGTGTACTACGGATTGCTTCCCCGAGGTGTGACATTATCGTCCACATCTGAGACGTCTTGCAGACGCAGTCCGAGAACAACTGTAAGTACGCTGTTTAGGTTTTTATGTTGGTAACGCCACGTAGCGCTCTGTATGAAAATCACTGACGGTGCTGTGTGCAGTCTGGGGCTGGTTTGCATTGTTGCAATATTTGTTATTGTAGTGTTGGCCAGTTGGATGTGAACAGCTCGTTGCGTTGCGCAGTTGGAGGTGAGCCGCCAGCAGTGGTGGATGTGGGGAGAGAGATGGCAGAATTTTGAAAGCGGACGATCTGAACGTGTGTCCGTCGGAAAATGGAAATTTGTAAGACCGGATGTCATGAACTGATATATAGGTATATTATGGCTTTTGAACTATTAAGAAATATACATTTTTTGTTCTCTATCAAAATCTTTCATTTGCTAACTATGCCTATCAGTAGTTAGTGCCTTCAGTAGTTAGAATCTTTTATTTAGCTGTTAGTATTGGCGCTCGCTCTATTGCAGTAGTTCGAGTAGCGAAGATTTTTGTGAGGCAAGTGATTCATGAAAGGTATAGGTCATTGTTTGTCACAGCCATTCTTTTGTGGGGATTATTGAAAGTCAGACTGCGTTGCGCTAAAAATATTGTGTGTCAGTTTAGTGTTGATCAGAATAAGTAAAGAGAGAAATGTCTGAGTACGTTCAGTTTTGCTCAGTTGTTTGAAAATCAAATGACGTAAGAGGTTTACCAACATTGTCATTCTTAATTTTTCTAAGGGGATGTTTCACAACGAACAGGAAGACTGCGTGAAGTGATGCTACTCTACGATAACGTCCACCCGTCTTCTGCTAGACCGGCAAAAAACATTATACAGAGTAGGATTGGATAGTCATTCCACACCCACCTTATTCAACTGATCTTGCGCCCACAGAGTTTCACCCTTTCCGCTCTCTATCGAACAACCTTCAAGGAACTTTCTTTCCGGGTGAAAATGCGCTCTGAACATGACTCGATGAGTTCTTCCCCTGAAAAACACGTGAATTCTTCAGTTGCGGGATCGAAAGTTATCCCAGCTTTGACTTGCAAATAGTGAAGGAGAAGTCTCTGTTATTTTTATCTGTCGTGTTTACTAAAATTATGGAAAAACGCTAGGAACTTACGCACCAACCAAATTGTTGTAACTGCGACCGGGACGGTCGCGGGGTTGGAATGACGGAAAGCGCGGCGGGACCCGCGGAGAGGCCCGCGAACAACAACACAACGGGAGAGGACGGACACGACCAACGAAGGACAGAACGAACAAAAACAAGATCGAACAACGGAGTCACAAGGAAACCTAACAAACACATCCACTCGTACACACAACAAGAAAGTAAGCTCTCTAACGCGAGGCGATGTGTCCACAGACGTACGCGAGATTAGACTGGCTGGCTGACTACCGCTCATTACCTAATTGGGTAGTGCCTGACTACCTCTAGGTTAAGCAAGTTAAGTGCTTTGCACTATTCCTGCGTTTCCTAATATGTGTTTTGAGTGGGCCTATCGTGTGTGTAGGTCCTATTTTGTGATGAGCATTTTATGTTAGTTAATAATCGTTACTGTGGTGGTTATTTACTGCCGTAGCAGGTCGGGCCATCTTGTGGTGCCCCTTCTATGTATTTGGTTCCCGAGGTTCGAGACCAGTCTATCATCCTAAGTACTTACTCTACCCTGGAGGCCCTGTAATCTCCGGATGTGGCAGTCTGCCGCGTTGCCCCACACTACTGCCGCATACTCCATCACCGGCCTTACAAGGGCGAGAAACAGCGTAATGCCGCAGCGTGTGGGTAGGGTTGTCTTTGGGTTCAGGATCGGGTATAGCGCTCTCAATCTGCCATAGGCTTTACCCACAATGTCGCTTATGTGTGGTCCCCACGTGAGGCGCCTATCCAGGGTCACCCCAAGGTATTTCGCAGTGCGGGTCCATGTGATGGGGCCTCCCATGATCCGCACCGGCTGTAGGTCGATGGGGATTCTTTTCCTAGTAATGATAATTGCCTGGCTTTTGCTGGCATTGTATTTCAGGCGCCACTTTGTGGCCCATGTACCTAGAGCTTCACATGCCGTCTGCAGGCGGCGGCGCATGAGGTTCACGTTCGCGCTTCTGGTATACAACGCGATGTCGTCGGCGTACAATGCGATCGAGACTCTGTTAGCCTTTGGCGTGTCCGAGGTATATAACGAGTACAGAAGGGGGCCAAGGACAGAACCCTGTGGCACTCCCGCCTGTATGGGCCTTGCTGTGGATATACCCGCTCCCGCTCGGACATTGAATGTTCGTCCACTAAGGTAAGACTTGATGAGTCGAACGTGTGGCGTAGGTACCCCCATTGCAAACAGTTTGTAGAGGAGGCCCTTGTGCCACACACAATCGAAGGCCCTAGAGACATCAAGCAGCACTACCCCTGCGTACTGTCGACTCTCCACGGCACCCATCGCATCCTCCACAAGACGTAACAGCTGTTGCTCTGTGCTATGTCCACGTCGGAAGCCGAATTGTTCCGGCGGGATCAGCTCCTCCGCGGTTACGTGAAGCATTAGCCTCTTACAATACAGGCGTTCAAATACCTTGGAGATTGCTGGTAAAAGGCTGATCGACCTGTAATTCTGTGGAAGCCTGGTGTCTTTGCCCTGTTTTGGTATGGCAACCACCTCTGCATGTTTCCATGCAGAGGGGAAGTTGCCAGTCTGCATGATTCGATTGAAGATCGCGGTGATGGGGCGGATGGCTGCTTGTGGTAAATGAAGTAGTGTTGCATTTTCTAGCTGGTCGCACCCCCCGCTTTCCTCGGGTTTAACTGCTTCAATTGTGCCTGTACTTCCTCCTCTGAGAAGTCTTCTATGTCTGTTCCTGCATCACTTTCTAGGAAGACTGGGAGCCGTTGCTGCACTAGACGAATGTGCTCCTCGTCAATGGGATCCTCTACAGGAGTGAAGTTCTCTGCAAAGCCATCGGCCGAGGCACTGGCCTTGGCGTCAGGCTCGCATATCGCCTCACCCCTGACTTGTAGGGGAGGGATGCTTTGACCTTTCCTCAGAAAGTACTTAGTCGTTTTCCAGGCTGACCCGTCGTTTATCTGCAGGCTGGCTATCTTCCCTTCCCATTCCCTATTACGATGGCCTTCCACCGCCACTTTCAACTCTCTCCTGAGCCTGTTGAGGAGACGCTTAGTGACAGGACTTCTGGTTACTTGCCATTCCCGAAAGACACTATTTTTGCGGGCTATAGCGTCTATTAGCTGTGGGGGGAGCTGGCGTGAGAAGTCTTTAATTTTTTGTGGGCCTCTGGGAGACGCGTTTGCTACAGCCTGTATTGTAGCTGCATTAAATGTTCTGATTGCCTCATCAGTACCTATGTCGGCAAGGTCTGGGAAGTCATTGAGGGTACCTTGCAGGCTCTCTCTAAACTGTTCCCAGTTGACTTTACCTAGTGGCCTTCGGTGGCTCTGGAGTAGCTCGCCTTGAACCTCCAGGTCGAATATTACCGGTAGGTGATCCGATGAGAGCGCGTTTCGGGTTGTCGCAGTTGTGCGGTTGCCCACTCCCTTCAGCAGTGCGATGTCGAGCACGTCGGGACGGCCTCCTTTCGCAGGGTAGGAGGTGGGATCATACGGTCCTAGGGCGACTGCGTTGTGCTGTCTAACCACTTTTAACAGGCGACGTCCACTCGTGTTGGTCACTCTGGAGTTCCATTCGGCGTGTTTGGCATTGAGGTCCCCCGCGATAAAGATTTTACCGCGGATGGACAACAATGCCGCCAAGTCCGCCGGGTCCAGTAGTTTACCTGGTGGTCGGTAGGTTGCTACGAAAGTGGTTTCGCCTGTCGATGTTTTTACTACAACTGCTGTGGCTTCAACTGTGCGAAGTTTTGGCAGTTGCACAATGTGGTGTTTGAGGCAGTTTTTAATATAAATAGCAGTGCCTCCTCCATGAGTTAACCTATCTGTGCGGTGGCATGTGTAATTCGCCGCGCGTACGTAAATACCTGGCTTTAGCGTAGTTTCCGAAACTAGGCATATATCTATTGCCTCATCCCGGAGAAACTGCCTGAATTCCCCTCCTTGGGTACGTATGCCATTTGCGTTCCAGGCGCAAACTGTTAATCCATGAATGGCGTTATTCATTGGTTATATTGGTTCCAGATGGTTGTTGGGCCTTGTTGGCTGTCGTAAGTGCAGTTAGGAGCTGCGGTAGTGTTTTCATCATTTCGGCTACCGATGTCATTAGAAGGCGCATCTCGCGGAGTTCTTCCGCGATGTTTGTGGAGGTGTTATTCGCGCCATTGGTGTGTTCTGTGGCCGTCACTGTTTCGCTCGTGTTAGCTGCGCTCTCGGGCGCGGTGGCTTGCTCGTTAGCGCTTCCTGCGCCTGCGCGCTTGCCACCCGCTGTTCCTTGCGCGTCATTTCGCGGCTTGGCAATGTTGGCGTAACTTACGCCATTTTCGATTTTCCTGGCTGGTGTGGTGTTTTTTCTCGCCGGTATGTTGTTCCTGGTCTGTTTGGTGTCAGCCTTCTTGAAGACCACGCACCCCCTGTAGCTTGCTACGTGGGCGAGCCCACAGTTGCAGCACTTGGGTGTGTTCGTGCTTGGTGTGGGGCAGTCTCTACTTTGGTGCTCCCCTGCGCATTTCACACACCGTGGGAGCATTGTGCAATATCTTGCCACGTGGTTTAACCCTTGGCAGGAGTAGCATTGTGCCCTGCGCCCTTTTCCACGGAACTTCTCAACTTGCACGTTCGTAATGTTCGCGACCCTAGTCACTTGGAATATTTTCCTATTTTCTACATTGTCTACTAGGACGACCATGAATAGCGGCGTTTGCCGATTTGTCTTCGGCGTCTTCATGCGTGATACAGCCCTTATTCCATAACCTAGGTCCTCGAGTTTCTCTTTCAGATGGTCAGGGTCCATCTGGAAGGGGAGTCTGCGGAACACTACCTTCAGGAGCCTCAGTGGTTCCGTGCTGTGAGTATATGAGTGCAGCCGTTTATCTTTCACTACCTTCATAATATTGTCGTAGTCCTCTCTGGATTTTGTGAGGACCTTGTAGGTCTCTCTGCCTGCCACCTTGAATGATAGTGTGGACGATGTCACACCCTTCAGAAGTATTTGGAGGCTTTTGAAGTCCTCGGTCCATACAATGACTATTGGGGGGATTTGAACTGTTCTCTGTCTCGGTTCCTCAGTGGGTTCCCCTATTGTTGGTTCCCCCGGCGCGTCCGTGAATGTGACGTACCTGTTTGAGGTGTCAAGTGGTCTTACTTGTTTGGGCACCGCTGCTCTGGCCGTGTGCCTCTTTTTCGGCACTTGGAAGCCGTCCTCAGTTAGCTGTACGCCTTTTGTGGCCTTTGTGCCGGCATGTGATGCCTTTTTGCACGTTTGCAAACTGGGAGCTTTTCCTTTCGAGGTGGTTGGCTTTTCTGGTGATATTATTTGGGAAGTTGCCGCTGGCCTCTTTCGTGGGACACTTTCCTCTCCTAAATCGGTCTGTTTTGGTGGGAGTGTCTTCTCAGAGGCCGCCTCTGAGCACCCCTGCTGGACAGCCGCCGCGAGAGGCAGGCGCTTAAGTACTCTATCGGGGGCGCTGCTATTGGCCGCTGGAACCACGTGTTCACTGTGGCGCCCTCACACTAAAAGCGAGCCAATAGGCGCGCGCCGCCAGACCTTACGGCGCGATGGTGCAGAGACCTCTAGGGGTCTGCGACGTCCATGACGTTTAGCGCGGATTCAAATTCCGCGGCGCGCGGTACCAGGCAAATATTAATACGTTTAGTCCCCTGTGAGATCAGAGCGTCAGTGTCTTCAAGGAAAAACGTTCGCTGTTGCCTATGGAACCATGATTGTACTCAAGCGTGCACCACTTCGCCCGAAGCGAATTGACGGACTCGGAATGCCTTCCTTCTCTGCTCCAAAAATAATGAAATCGCTTGGGGAGAGATTGTGACCGTACAGAGGATGCGTAAACGCTTTCTAGCGAAACTTCTGCAGCGCAGTAGAAACAAATTGGCATTTTGTTGGCAGATTCTTTCAATTTCACTCCAGAAGATTCGCTGGGTAGTCTTCACACACCCTCCCCAGAGCCCCGATCTGTCCATATGCGAATTTTATATTTTTGGAGCCCGGAAGAAAGGCATCCATTATCGTCGATTTGTTTGGGACGTAGAGTTGTATGCCCGGGTACAATCATCTTTCTGTAGGCAACTGCAGTCTTGTCTCACAGTGGGTTACATGTGTTAATGTATATGGAGTTTACTTCCGAAATAATAAACAGTTACTTTCTTTTTTTCCATCAGTCTCGTTTTTATTTGACTGCCCCTTATAGAGTGGAGGAGGCGAGATGGTCCATAAAATAATTGAACTGGGTCTCTTCTGTATGAAGAAGTTGAAGACGGCCGAGAAAAATGTGGGAACTGGAGCAAAAATTTATTATAGTCTGCATTATGGAAATTTCACTTACTGAGTTCACACCAGATTTTCATTATTGATACTATCTGTTTAAACCATTGCCTGGAATTTCTGTAATTGCTATTTTACATGAATTCTATTGTTATCTTTTCTTGAGATTAATCAGACCAGTAATTTCCAAATTACAACTGCCTTAATTTTGAAATGATAATAATAATAATAACTTCGTGTGGCTCAGTGGTGATTCAGCTGCGCCTGCCGATGTCGTTTTATGCAACCTGCACTACGTCTGTATCACGAACGCTATCCAGACAAGTGGAATCATACGCTAAAAAATACAAGTCAAGGAGTTCCACGGTAGTTTTTGGACCAAGATCTACTTTATTTCTGCCATTTTTATCCAAGTGTCGCCAGTCTGTCTTTATGCGATTAGTGGTGTAGTCATCCGGAATATGGAAGTGTCTGTAAGTTTATTCCGCTTCTAGCACTTAATCTTTTACAAACGGTTCAGAAACGTTGCCTTATAAAATGTGTTTCACAATTGGAAACAATGAAACTAACAATAGAGATCAAAATGGAAATTGTGTGATTTTGAGTGTTGTATATAAGCTTTGTTACGAAAATAAATCTTGGCAACAATGCAGCTTATAAACCGACATTCAGTTGTACATTGTTGTAAACACTGAATAAAAAACAAATTCTCGTGCATTGTTACAACAAATTCACGGTCTGGAATTGAGCTGTGTTGAAGGAAGACCTATGACCTCGCTGTTTGGTCTCTTCCCCCAATTACGTTAATTCCTTCGCTAAGCGTCAGTTTTTTTTTCTAAGCGTATATAGCACTTTTAGCCTTGTTTACGTATTGTTTTGTTGCTGGTTCCAGTTTTTTATGTACTGTTTGATGTGTTTACACGCAAATATTTCCTCGAGCAAATTAATTTATACGTTTTGAAACGTATGGACGACACTTTCTCTTTCTCAGGAGTGTAGAGAATTACGACACGACGTTTTGAGGAGAACATCCACTATGAATTTTGCGTTGGTCATTAAAAAATCTCATTATCATTGCTTGTTCTTACATTCTCTTCCTATATTCCAGTTCTTTCGTTAAAGAAATGGTCCGTCCATAACCTTACTTTCCCCGTTCAGGTGCCAAAATGCGTAGCAGACAGCTCTCACAATACAAGCCTCTATGGCGCTGACGTGTAATCGGCGATTGGTGACAGACGAGGCTCAGTACAGGAATAAAACGCCAAGGGCGCTGCAGTACACTCACGTGCCACGGGTAGTGGAATGTGACAAGAATGTCGCTCGTCTAAAAAGGGTTTTACAGTGACGCTTCACCGGGAAGCGGTCTTTGTCGAGTTTACCGATTGTCAGACACCTTTTTAGGCCATTGACACCCTTACCTGTCGGAGCGTATCTACGTCATCAGAACTCGGTCAGCGGAAGAGGAAGAGCGGGCGGCGACGCATTGGCAGCGGGCCCGGTAGGCTAAGCTGGAGCCATCCTCTCACGGGACGCGAGGAGGAGCTGGTGACGCCACAGCGTGCAATTCCACTTTCCACTACATAGCGAAGCGTGAAATGAAGAATATGGCATGTCAGATTTTTGCCTAGTGGAGAAGAACGTGCCCAATGAGTTGCGTCATCGGCTTTAGAGTCCGTATATGGTTTTTTTTTGTTTGTTTTTTACTATGGCGCACGTGGTATACAAGGAGAACTCAGAAGACGCCATACTGCATAGAGGTAAACTGTATTTTTTTTTCTTTTTTAAATATAGAGTACGTGATATGAATAGAAGCTGTTTCAGAGCATCAGCGGGTTGAGGGCCTCTCATAAACGGATCGTTTTAGCTACGACCTCTTGTAATAAAATGACAGCCAACTACATATCGGTACTTACAGCCTTGCCGTGTGTAATGCTTTTAGTGTGATAACCTGCATGCTACGGAAGTGTACTGCTCCAATGCTCAAGCACAGTGATGATGTGCGTCGTTTTGCGTTCAATTTGTCGTAGGTCTATGTCAAATAATGACATTCCTTAACAGGCGTTACACAGTTATACCTTGTAACTGAGACAGTACATTCGTAAGCAGGCGTTACACATATACAGGGTGGTCGGAAATTCCCGTTACAGACTTCTAGGACTTGTAGAGGGGAGTGAGTTACATCGTATTTTGAACAGGAACCCATGTCCAGAAACGTCATCCTACGGGACTACAGAGCGTCAAAGTTATAGGCGCGGGCGTCTGTAAATGTACGTATACACGGGGTGATTGCGTGATGATGCTACAGACTTTCTAGGATGATGGAGAACGATAAATGTATTAATTTGAAGTAAGGATCCCTGTAGCGTCTCTCATAAACGGATCGTTTTAGCTGCGACCTCTTGTAATAAAATGACAGCGAACTACATTTATCGTTCTCCGTCATCCTAGAAGGTCTGTAACATCATCACGGAATCACCCCGTGTATACGTACATTTACAGACGCCCGCGCTTATAACTTTGACGCTCTGTAGTCTCGTTGGATGACGTTTCCAGACATAGGTTTCTATTCAAAAAAACAATGTACTCACTCTCCTCTACAAGTCCTAGAAATCTATAACGGTAATTTCCGACCACCCTGTATACCATGTAACTGAGACACTACAGATATGTCAGAGCCGCAGTGTAGTTGTTAGCGTCGTGAATATTACAGAGAAATTTCCAATTTATTTCACCTTGCGTATTATAAACGATTCTGGAATTTTCTTATTAATTTAACAGAAGTATTATCTGCAATAGTCGATGTTATTTATTGTAAATAATGTATTTGCTACAGT
The DNA here is from genome assembly GCF_023898315.1 of Schistocerca nitens. Lineage (NCBI taxonomy): Eukaryota > Metazoa > Arthropoda > Insecta > Orthoptera > Acrididae > Schistocerca > Schistocerca nitens. Next base: position 100,936,249 of record NC_064621.1, on the reverse strand, counting down.
TCTAGTTCCACAGGCCAACCATTGGAATGTTTCCCTGTTGTGGATTGGCAAGAGAGACAACCTGTTTTTGAGAGGAAGCCGGAAGGCACGCGTTTTAGCTCACGCAGGCTGGCGTGAGGTCTGGAGCAGATCAAGGAAATTAGACTAGCAAACAAGGACGTAGCTGTGGAATACTTAACTTTAATCCATAAATGGTGAACATCGCTCTTGACGGTACATGTTTTACAGCATCAATAGTAACTGGTAATGGCGCCTTGCTAGGTCGTAGCAAATGACGTAGCTGAAGGCTATGCTAACCATCGTCTCGGCAAATTAGAGCGTAATTTGTCAGTGAACCATCGCTAGCAAAGTCGGCTGTACAACTGGGGCGAGTGCTAGGAAGACTCTCTAGACCTGCCGTGTGGCGGCGCTCGGTCTGCAATCACTGATAGTGGCGACACGCGGGTCCGACGTATACTAACGAACCGCGGCCGATTTAAAGGCTACCACCTAGCAAAAGTGGTGTCTGGCGGTGACACCACATTCCCCAGTAGCCAGAAATCTTCACGTGACTGCCACTCTATGTCGGAAAGTACATGCAAGTACACACTGAAAGTTTTCGTTATTACGAAACTTTGTGTAAAACATGTTCACTTAACTCCTGGTTTTATGCACCGCTTCATGTTTGTATGTTACCAGTAAAGATCTTTTGTTTTTTTCAATAAAATATCCTCTTCCTTTGGAATGAGATTACGAAACGAAACTTTGTCTCGAAACATGGCAGAAACTCCAAAGAGATTCTGGTCGTATACGAAGTATGTTAGCAGCAAGAAATAATCATTGCCTTCTCTGCCCGACAGCAATGGAGATACCATCGGAGACAGTGCTGCCAAAGCAGATTTACTAAACACAGTCTTCCTAAATCCCTTCACAAAAGAAGACGAAGTGAATGTTCCAGAATTCGAATCGAGAACAGCTGCCAACATGAGTAATGTAGAAGTAAATATCCTCCGAGTAGTGAAGGAACTTAAATTACTTAATAAAAGCAAGTCTTCTGGTTCAGACTATATACCAATTAGGTTCCTTTCGGAGAATGCCGATGCATTAGCTCCATACTTAACAATCATATACAACCGTTGACTCGACGAAACATCCGTACCCAAAGACTGGAAAGTTGCACAGGTCACACCAATATTCAAGAAAGGTAGTAAGAGTAATCCACTAAATTACAGGCGCATATCGTTAACGTCTATATGCAGCAGGATTCTGGAACATATATTGTGTTCAAACATTATCAATTACCTGGAATAAAACTGCCTATTGACAGACAGCCAACATGGGTTTAAAAAACATCGTTCCTGTGAAACACAACACATGAAGTGTTGAGTGCTATTGACAAGGGATTTCAGATCAAAAATGGCTCTGAGCACTATGGGACTTAACATCTGTGGTCTTCAGTCCCCTAGAACTTAAAACTACTTAAACCTAACTAACCTAAGGACATCACACACATCCATGCCCGAGGCAGGATTCGAACCTGCGACCGTAGCGGTCACGCGGTTCCAGACTGAAGCGCCTAGAAACGCTCGGCCACACCGGCCGGCGATATCAGATCGATTCCGTATTTCTGTATTTCCGGAAGGCTTTTCACTCAAGTGACTTGTAATGAAATTGCGTAGTTATGTGACTGGGTTTGTAATTTCCTGTCGGAGAGGTCACAGTTCGCAGTAACTGAAGGAAAGTCATCGAGTAAAGCAGAAGTGATTTCTGGCGTTCCCCAGGGTAATGTTGTAGGCCCTTTGCTCTTCCTTATCTATATAAATGATTTGGGAGACAATCTGAGCAGCCGTATTCGGTTGTTTGCAGATGACGCTGTCGTTTATCGACTAATAAAGTCATCAGAAGACCAAAACAAACTGCAAAACGATTTAGAAGAAATATCTGAATGGTGCGAAAAGTGGCAGTTGACCCTGAATAACGAAAAATGTGAGGTCATACACTTGAGTGCCAAAAGGAACTCGTTAAACTTCGGTTACACGATAAATCAGTCTAATCTAAAAGCCGCAAATTCAACTAAATACCTAGGTATTACATTTACGAACAGCTTAAATTGGAAGGAACACATAGAAAATGTTGTGGGGAAGGCTAATCAAAGACTGCGTTTTATTGGCAGGACTCTTGGAAAATGTAACAGATCTACTCTGCAGACTGCCTACACTACGCTTTTCCTTCCTCTTTTAGAATACTGCTGCACGGTGTGGGATCCTTACCAGATAGGACTGACGGAGTACATCGAAAAAGTTCAAGGAAAGGCAGCACGTTTTGTATTATAGTGAAATATGGGGGAGAGTGTCACAGAAATGATACAGGATTTGAGCTGGACATCATTAAAACAAAGGCGTTTTTCGTTGCGACGGCATCTTCTCGCCGGCCGGTGTGGCCCAGCGGTTCTAGGGGCTTCAGTCTGGAAAGGCGGGACCGCTACGGTCGCAGGTTCGAATCCTACCCCGGGCGAGGATGTGTGTGGTGTCCTTAGGTTAATAAGGTTTAAGTAGTTCTAACTTGTAGGGGGCTGATTTGAACCATTTTTTTAATTTCTCACGAAATTCCAACCACCAACTTTCTCCTTCGAATGCCAAAATATTTTGTTGACACCGACCTACATAGGGAGGAACGATCACCACGATAAAATAACGGAAATGAGAGCTCGTACGGAAAGATATAGGTGTTCATTCTTTCCGCGCCTTGTACGAGATTGGAATAATAGAGAATTGTGAAGGTTGTTCGATGAACCCTCTGCCAGGCACTTAAATACACTCCTGGAAATGGAAAAAAGAACACGTTGACACCGGTGTGTCAGACCCACCATACTTGCTCCGGACACTGCGAGAGGGCTGTACAAGCAATGATCACACGCACGGCACAGCGGACACACCAGGACCCGCGGTGTTGGCCGTCGAATGGCGCTAGCTGCGCAGCATTTGTGAACCGCCGCCGTCAGTGTCAGCCAGTTTGCCGTGGCATACGGAGCTCCATCGCAGTCTTTAACACTGGTAGCATGCCGCGACAGCGTGGACGTGAACCGTATGTGCAGTTGACGGACTTTGAGCGAGGGCGTATAGTGGGCATGCGGGAGGCCGGGTGGACGTACCGCCGAATTGCTCAACACGTGGGGCGTGAGGTCTCCACAGTACATCGATGTTGTCGCCAGCGGTCGGCGGAAGGTGCACGTGCCCGTCGACCTGGGACCGGACCGCAGCGACGCACGGATGCACGCCAAGACCGTAGGATCCTACGCAGTGCCGTAGGGGACCGCACCTCCACTTCCCAGCAAATTAGGGACACTGTTGCTCCTGGGGTATCGGCGAGGACCATTCGCAACCGTCTCCATGAAGCTGGGCTACGGTCCCGCACACCGTTAGGCCGTCTTCCGCTCACGCCCCAACATCGTGCACCCCGCCTCCAGTGGTGTCGCGACAGGCGTGAATGAAGGGACGAATGGAGACGTGTCGTCTTCAGCGATGAGAGTCGCTTCTGCCTTGGTGCCAATGATGGTCGTATGCGTGTTTGGCGCCGTGCAGGTGAGCGCCACAATCAGGACTGCATACGACCGAGGCACACAGGGACAACACCCGGCATCATGGTGTGGGGAGCGATCTCCTACACTGGCCGTACACCACTGGTGATCGTCGAGGGGACACTGAATAGTGCACGGTACATCCAAACCGTCATCGAACCCATCGTTCTACCATTCCTAGACCGGCAAGGGAACTTGCTGTTCCAACAGGACAATGCACGTCCGCATGTATCCCGTGCCACCCAACGTGCTCTAGAAGGTGTAAGTCAACTACCCTGGCCAGCAAGATCTCCGGATCTGTCCCCCATTGAGCATGTTTGGGACTGGATGAAGCGTCGTCTCACGCGGTCTGCACGTCCAGCACGAACGCTGGTCCAACTGAGGCGCCAGGTGGAAATGGCATGGCAAGCCGTTCCACAGGACTACATCCAGCATCTCTACGATCGTCTCCATGGGAGAATAGCAGCCTGCATTGCTGCGAAAGGTGGATATACACTGTACTAGTTCCGACATTGTGCATGCTCTGTTGCCTGTGTCTATGTGCCTGTGGTTCTGTCAGTGTGATCATGTGATGTATCTGACCCCAGGAATGTGTCAATAAAGTTTCCCCTTCCTGGGACAATGAATTCACGGTGTTCTTATTTCAATTTCCAGGAGTGTATGATTTGCAGAGTATCCATGTAGATGTAGAATGCCGATCTCGAAACCTGTACGAAGTACGTTATTTTAGAGTGCGTGGTAGTCCATATAGCATCGAGGATATGGTTATTATGCATGCTAAAGTTGACATTAGGCCCTATACTTGGACTGTATTTAATTTAAATCCGAAAGTGAGATGGAGACACAATTGTGTCAACGAATGACTTCTATTGTGTTTCTCAGATCGTTGTACAGCACTGCGTAGTGTTTCTATACTGGCAGTTCGCTGCTCAAGCCATCGGCGAGTCCAGAATCCTCTTCACAGTTTTCTCCGCTCTTGCTCCACAAGCAACAGAGTCAACGCAGCTAATTTACGGGCGTCCATTTCCGTACAGAAGCTGTGTGATTTGGGCGCCAGATGCAGCCAAGAACTGCTGCTGGAGCGAGCTGTGGTCGCAAATCACGATGAGGAGCACGCTGTGTCTCGTGAGGTGTACGGGGGTGCAGCAACGACGGCGGACACCACGTCTGGTGTTCTCCGCCATGAGAAACACGCAACACGTCCCGTGTGAGGACGGCTTAGTGCGAGGCGGGTCAGATTCATCGCCTGCTGTGCGAAGGACCTCGGCAGGTCAGCGCCGGGGGGCGGGGCTGTTTTTTGTGGGCGTCCCGAGCGCAGGCGGGCACGCCACCTACCGAGCTGGAGGGGTGGAAGGGGCGGCGCAGCATTTCCCAGGGGAACCGCGGCGGGTACGCCGGGACCTACAGGGCCCGACCGCAACGCAACACACCGCCTCGCCGCTTACGATCGCTGGTGGGCACTCCCGTATCACGCGGGAGAGATGTTACGGAGGTGGTCCTATGCGAATAGAGACGGGTAGTTCGCGAACGAACGGGTGCAAAGGAACGGTTCATCAAGATGAACGTAAGGCCGAGGAACGAATTCCAAGGAACGATCGGTTCATAGTTCACTTCGGTCCCGGCGGTCTACTTATAGTTCCCGGGAACGAGTAAATATCGGTTCATAGTTCACTAGTTCAGTTCGGTCGCGGCGGTCACTTAGGCAGTTCTCGTTCCAGCCTCGGTCGCGTGCTCGTCTCGGTCTCCCTCGGCCGCACTCGTAGTTCTTCGCATGACCACCTGTCTCAGTTCCACTGCCGACTGCTCCTAGTTAGTTCAGTATTCAGTTGTTCGTTTCGTTCACTGCCCTCGTGCAAACTGTTCTTGCACTTGGTTCTGGCTATTCAGCATCCACAACCGGCAATCAAAAAGTATTTTATAGTTACGTAAATTACATAAAAATTACGTTCTATGTAATAGGTACGTCTTTTCAGGTAACAAAAGGGCATATCAGCTCACTTCATTATATCGATGAACAGCAGAAGACATACTTATAACAAGGCAAGTTTTTTTTGTTGTTCATATATTTTTTGGTTACATCGACTTGATTAAGCAGCTAACTTTCAATAATTTGCTTAATTTTTAGTATAAGAAAATTCATGTAGAACGATTTTCGTGTATCTTTCATATACAAAACATCACATTTAGGAAGGCTCTAATTATTTTTAAGTTTGGTTGTTTCCAATTTGCATTACCTGCTAGTTTGGTTTCTTTGGGGAAAAAAAGTGGTTTGTGGGTCATTTTGGCTCAGTAGGAAAAGCGGTGCCTCTCCATTTGAAAAGACATAGATTGCCATAAAATCGTATTTACTTATTATCCCAAAAAAATTTGTTCAGAAGGAGCTTGCAAACCAAAAACTTTACTACTGCAAACTTAATTACTATTGCTGCATTAACTTTAATAATGCAACATAAAAACCTAATATTTACTAAGCGTGTGACCGAAGTATGAGAAAACCACATTTTATTTTATGCTTCCATAAAGTCTCTACTTCGCCTACGAACTCAGAGACAAAGTGAAGTATATATAGGGTGTAAACGATTATTGTTTAAAATGTAGCATAGCCATGTAGTGGAAGTCGAAACGAAGAATTTTATACAAGACACTTGTGATCTATTAAGTTGGGAAACAGCCACCGTTTACAAGACTACATTAGCTATAGCCCATGGGCGTCGCATGAGATTTTCATGTCCTCTTCTCCAGCTCTCTACACATCGTCAGCGATTGTTTCGCAATTGTTGCTTGCATTAGCTTGTTATTTCTTCTCTGCCTAATTATTACATGTTTGTCTGTTTGTTGTATCTGCTCGTAACGGCCAACACATCGTCCGTAATTGACGAGCAGTCTGTACTCGGGGCCGGTTTTCAGCGCGCCACCCTATATTATTTCCCGGCGATCAGCCACACAAGGCTACGGTTGGCTAAACGAGAGGTTCTGAAGAATCACAAAAATTGCTTCTAAAAGTGTGTAAGAATTCTGCAATGAATAAAAACTCTATACTCCAGGGGGGAGGCAAGTGCCCCCTCTTGGTGCCCTCCAGCCTTCAGTATCCTACAATACTAGTTTTTAGTTTTTCACAAGAACCATATACCAAGCACAAATGAACGGTGAACGAGTAAAAATGAACGGTTCCCAAAAAAGAACGATCAGCAGTGAACTAGTTCCCAAGGATGAACGAGTTTGCCCATCTCTATATGCGAACCGACCTCGGGTTCGGAGGCAGCGCGGTTGTCATGTCACAGCTGGGTGATCAAAAAGTAAGTATAAATTTGAAAACTTAATAAAGCACGGAATAATATAGATAGAGAGGTAAAAATTGATACACATGCTAGGAATGACATGGGGTTTTATAAGAACAAAAAAAAAGTTCACAACATGTCCGACAGATGGCGCTGGACAGCAAAACGTCAGTGACTGCGCATGACAGTCGTGTATAAAGGAGCTGTAATGAGAGAGAGAATCAGATGCGCCAGCAGTCGCAGCATGTTGACGTTACCTGAAAAGGCGCTTTTAGTGAAGCTGTATTATCAGAATGGGGAATGTGCTAGTTCAGCGTTACGATCCTATCGCCATAGGAAGGGGATTAGAACGAGTAAAGGTCCGTTGACAAATGCAGCTGTGGCGAGAATGATTTCGAGGTTCGAATCCACGGGTTGTTTAGACGGTAGACCCCGTAGTGGCCGGCCGAGCACAAGGCGTAATGCTGCTGAGACAGTTCAGGAAGAAATGGAGACTGTAGCGGGTTCGTCTATGCACGGGGAAGTCAGCGCTCGTGCAGTCGCACGTCGCACCGGCATTCCATACACTGAGGCGCACCCTCTCCGTACAAAATCCATCGGCATCATGAACTGTTACCTCGCGGTTTAGTGAAGCGGAGGGCATTTGCGGTGTGGGCGTTTCAAAAGATGGCGGAAGATGACGATTGGTTGAGTGACGTGTTGTGGACCGACGATGCTCATTTCAGGCTCCGAGGGTCTGTCAATACCCACAACTGCAAAATTTGGGCAACGGAAAATCCTAGAACTGTCCACTGCACGACGAGGAAGTAACGGTATGGGTTGGATTAACCACATCTACCGTTATCGGGCCTTTTTTCTTCGAGGCAATGCGTGGTTCTGGTTTTGTAACTGCTACCGTGACGGGTGACAGGTACACCGATATGTTACAGAATCGCATCATCCCCAGCCTGGCTGATAAACACCTGCTGGAACGTACGATGTTTATGCAGGATGGCGCTCCACCCCATATTGCTAGACGCGTGAAAGATCTCTTGTGCGCGTCGGTTGGTGATGATCGTGTGCTCAGCCGCCACTTTCGTCATGCTTGGCCTCCCAGGCCCCCAGACCTCAGTCCGTGCGATTATTGGCTTTGGGGTTACCTGAATATCGCAAGTGTATCGTGATTGACCGACATCTCTAGGTATGCTGAAAGACAACATCCGACGCCAATGCCTCACCATAACTCCGGACATGCTTTACAGTGCTGTTCACAACATTATTCCTCGACTACAGCTATTGTTGAGGAATGATGGATATATTTAGCATTTCCTGTAAAGAACATTTCCTGTCTTACTTTGTTATGCTAATTATTGCTATTCTGATCAGGAGTTGCCCATCTGTCGGACATTTTATTTTTGTATTTTTTGGTTCTAATAAAACCCCATGTCATTCCAAGCACGTGCGTCAATTTGTACCTCTCTATCTACATTATTCCGTGATTTATTCAGTTTTCAAATTTATACTGACTTTTTGATCACCCGGCACATCTACGTGTCTACATCGAGAAGAACTAAAACTTGGAGATTTTGTAACTCACAATTAATAAAATATTCCGGGACAGCACTTTAAAACCTGACATTTCGTCCCCATCTGCGGAGGACATTTTACGTGGGGATCGTAGTTTTGCTGAATGTCCGTTTCACACCCTGGCTCGCTACTGACTGCAGCAAAATTCCTCTTCCGCGCCGTGGCGTGACGTCACATGGTTTGAATACGCGAGCGCAACTGGCCGTTGCTGACTTCGGCCTGTTGCGCTCGAGTATTCAAAACTTGTAGATTGTTTACTATCTACAAAGGTCCTACCACACTTCTGGAAATTCTCCTTACAACTGTCGATTTTCTTCCTTTAAGAGCGAAGTGTTGAGTACTATCGGCAAGAAAGTCTTGAATCTAGACGCAAATCTGGTCCGATACTCCATTAGCTCGTACTTTTTGCACTATGCGGCAGTGCGGGAGGGTGTAAGATACCTTCCTGAAGTCAAGGAACATCGGTATCAACCCGAACGCCTTTGTTTACAACCCTATGAATCTCATGGAGGAACAGAGCAAGATGAGTTTCGCAAGATCTCTATTTGTGGAATTCGTATTTTTGTAGAGGAGATTATCGTTCTCCAAAAACGTCGTAATTCTCGAGCATAAAATTCTTGGCGGAACGTCTCCTTGCTCGGATGAAGGCTTCAATCCGTCGTGGCTTAGCAGCTACGAGATCGTCAAGTCAGCCCTGTTTCAAATTCTCCCACTCTTCAAAGGCGATCCTGCGTAAGTCATGCAGACTGCGTGGTCGTTGTCGGCGTCCAGTTACAGCTCGTTTCGGCTGGTCTCACACATAAGTGCGATTGGACTCATGTCCGGGCAAGAGGCAGGTCACTTCATTCTGGTGATCTTACCACGCTGAAGGAAAGTGTTTACGAGAACAGCAGGGTGAGTGCGTAGGTTATCATCCGTCAAGATGAACTTTTCACCAAAATGTTTGCGATACGCCCCACTACTGGTTGCAGAATCTCATCCCTGTACCAAAGAGAAGTGAGAGTGCCTTAGACAACCACGGAAAATGTACGGTGGTCCCACATAATGTCACTCCAGGACAGCTCCAGAATTTGTCTGGAGTGTAGCCTTGTATCGAAGTGAAACGCGGGCAATAAACAATGTACACAAAGACGACAAAGAACCTTTTTATAAGGGATGCAACAGAAGAAATTAGATGGATACATCGAAATACTTTTTACTTTATTTTATTATTACAGTTATTGGCCTCTAATTGCCTATCTGTTTAGTCAGTAACATTGTCATGTTTACACATAATAAATTAAAGTCATCCGTCGCGTTTGTTTCTCTATACGAAGAGACCAATCTCAGGAAACACTATAGGGATTTGGATACAATTGTCACTAACAGACTAATTTAGGAAGGTTTGCGTGTATGATTCATCACCGCTTACGCCGAACAAGTCCTCCAGCCATAGATCCGACGCAAAGCCGGAGCGGGCTGCTAGTTACATATGTTTACATTTTCATTTTTTCTACTAACAGTGAATTTTCGAAACATTTTGTGGGGTAGCAGGTTGTTTGAATTTTCTTTGAATACCGGTCTGCTAATTTTTTTAATGGCTGCCAATCAAAATTTCAACAGCGCACACTAGACATCAGTCCACCCACTTAACAAAGACCGGTAAACTACACACACACCAAAAAGAGTTTTGCATCACCTCAGTTCCCAGAACTCCTCAAGATGGACGTTGATTGTGGATGTTGTACCACAGACACAGTACCTTTGACTGTTCAGAGATGTCACTAAACCCGGCCAAAGATGTAAACAACCATGCATCGACAGCGCCTATTAGACGAAGGGGGTCCGACAGCCGATCAGTTCCAGTCATTCAACCAGGAAGGTACACGGCTCGTGTTGTCTGTAGTTCAACAATGCCTACACGGTCAATACCGCGGTTCGATCGCGTCCGCATTGTTACTTTGTGCCAGGAAGGGCTCTCAACAAGGGAAGTGTCCAGGCGTCTCGGAGTGGACCAACGCGATGTTGTGCGGACATGGAGGGGATACAGAGAGACAGGAACTGTCGATGACATGCCTCGCTCAGGCTGCCGAAGGGCTACTACTGCAGTGGATGACCAGTACCTGACAGCAACACCACCATGTTGAGTAATGCTTTTCGTGCAGCCACAAGACGTCGCGCTACGACCCAAACTGTGGGCAATACGCTTCATGATGCGCAACATCACTCCCGACGTCCACGGCGAGGTCCATCTTTGCAACAACGACACCATGCAGCGCGGTACAGGGGGGGCCCAACAACATGCCGAATGGACCGCTCAGGATTGGCATCACGTTCTCTTCACCGATGAGTGTCACATATGCCTTCAATTAGACAATCGTCGCAGACGTGTTTGGAGCCAACTCGGTCAGGCTGAACGCCTTAGACACACTGTCCAGCGAGTGGAGCAAGGTCGAGGTGCCCTGCTGTTTTGGGGTGGCATTATGTGGGGTCGCCGAACGCAGCTAGTGGTCGGTCATGGAAGGCGCCATAACGGCTGTACGATACGTGAGTGCCATCCGCCGATCGATAGTGCAACCATATCGCCAGCATATTGGCTAGGCATTCGTCTTCATGGACGACAATTCCGCCCCCATTGTGCACATCTTGTGAATAACTTCTTTCAGGATAACGACATCGCTCGACTAGAGTGGCCAGCATGTTCTCCAGACATGAACCCTGTCGAACATACCTCGGATACCAGAATGAGATTTTCAGTCTGCAGCGGAGTGTGCGCTGACATGAAACTTCCTGGAAGATTAAAACTGTGTGCCCGACCGAGACTCGAACTCGGGACCTTTGCCTTTCGCGGGCAAGTGCTCTACCAACTGAGCTACCGAAGCACGACTCACGCCCAGTCCTCACAGCTTTACTTCTGCCAGTACCTCGTCTCCTACCTTCCAAACTTTACAGAAGCTCTCCTTGCAGAACTAGCACTCCTGAAAGAAAGGATACTGCGGAGACATGGCTTAGCCACAGCCTGGGGGATGTTTCCAGAATGAAATTTTCACTCTGCAGCGGAGTGTGCGCTCATTTGAAACTTCCTGGCAGATTAAAACTGTGTGCCCGACCGAGACTCGAACTCGGGATCTTTGCCTTTCGCGGGCAAGTGCTCTACCATTTGAGCTACCGAAGCATGACTCACGCCCGGTCCTCACAGCTTTACTTCTGCCAGTACCTCGTCTCCTACCTTCCAAACTTTACAGAAGCTCTCCTGCGAACCTTGCAGAACTAGCACTCCTGAAAGAAAGGATATTGCGGAGACATGGCTTAGCCACAGCCTGGGGGATGTTTCCAGAATGAGATTTTCACTCTGCAGCGGAGTGTGCGCTGATATGAAACTTCCTGGCAGATTAAAACTGTGTGCCCAACCGAGACTCGAACTCGGGACCTTTGCCTTCCGCGGGCAAGTGCTCTACCACTTGTTCGAGTCTCGGTCGGGCACACAGTTTTAATCTGCCAGGAAGTTTCATGCCTCGGATAGATTGAAAAGGACTGTTTATTGACGACGTGACCCACCAACCACTCTGAGGGATCTACGCCGAATCGCCGTTGAGGAGTGGGACAATCTGGACCAACAGTGTCTTGATGAACTTGTGAATAGTATGCTACGACGAATACAGGCACGCATCAATGCAAGAGGACGTGCTACTGAGTATTAGAAGTACCGGTGTGTACAGCAGTCTGGACCACCACCTCTGAAGGTGTCGCTGTGGTGGTACAACATACAATGTGTGATTTTCATGAGCAATAAAAAGGGCGGAAATGCATGTTTATGTTGATCTCTATTCCAATTTTCTGTAAACGTTCCTGAACTCTCGGAACCGAGGTGATGCTAAACTTTTTTTGATGTGTTAACGAAGATAGGTAACCTGAATATAGTCGTACATAGTCACATGCACACTTAATTTCCCTTGCTGACATTTCATCCTTGCATAACCGAAAAAAACTCTTATTTAATAGTGGTATTAGGCAATGACGAAAATTATCATTGAAGAAATTGTTCACGTCTTATTTTTATATCAACAACTTTGCTTCTGCCTTTTTTATTCTCGAAGTTCGAGGCGATATTGTGCAAAACTTACAAAAAAAATTACGATTCAAAGTACTGCTCTACCCTGGCCACTACTTTCTGTCATCTTTCGGACAGCATACGAATCTCACGGTGGAAGAACAGGGCGTCTTCCTAGCAGACCATGAATCGATCAAATTTTGCGTATTTTCATATGACCGGAAATGCCGCTCAGCCAGACCGTGTGTCACTGACCGGATAGGGCTGGTAATAAGAGGGAGCAATCTCTGAGGAATATGGTGGCTTGGGTAGAACTTCTCATTTCAACGTCTGCAGGTATGCTTTGACGGGTTTTGTGACACGGGGTCGAGCACTGTCAAGCTCCAAAATTGTCTTTTCATGTCTCTCGCCGTACCTTGGCCGTTTGTCTTTCAGTGTTCGGCTCAAATACATCAAACGCTTTCGATAACGATCTCCTTTGAATGTTCCCGTCGATTTCAGTAGCTTCTTTTCCACCGTCATGCCGGCCATCGACGTCAAAATCAATGTTCTTAAAGCGCTGAAACCGTTTTCTGCACGTTCTTTCTCTAACAGGTGCTTCGCCGTATGTCTTGCCCAGCATTTTATGACCTTCAACCGCACATTTCTTTATGTTAAACCAGATTATTAAGAGTCTCGCAAATCAAGAGAACTGGACTCGTAAGTTGACATATTGAATCGAGAATAGCTTTATGATGCAGTCACAAATCGTCTAATACTTTGATGATATTATGTTTAAAACTTCTTAGCTTATTGTATAACACACCTGTTATCTGGACCGCCACTTTCCGCTATTGCCATCTACTGCAAAACAGTGGAAGCAAAGTTGTAGACCAAATAGTTGCTTTTGATCAAACTTAAAAGCAGTAATACCGTCTGAACACCTGGCACAGTTCAGATTCGAAATTCTACCCGAAATTCCACGAATGTTTTATCAGACATCGGTCGGTTTAGTCAGCGATAGTTTTGCCAGTGCTAAAGCGAAAAGCTTGCTGCTCAATTTGGCACGCGGACTTTGTACACAGCCGTCATACACAATGTCACGAATGTCGAAAAGAATGAGACACAAAAAAACCAGTTACTCGTTTTTAGTTTTTTTTCAAAGATCCACCTGAAACTTCAGACGGAAAACAAACATAGTTTCACTCGCAAGTATGTTTTTCACAATCAGCAACGAATTCATGTTGTGTTCGCTGTTCTCAAATGTTTGGCATTAATTGCAATATACCTGTTTTGTGGTGATGATGATGCTGATGATGGTGGTGGTGGAGGGGATGTGGCGGCGGGGGAGGGGGGGATGGAGTAAGATGCATTCTAATTTCCAATTAAAAACGTATAGGTGAGATCCTAGTTATACTTACAACGCTCACTTTGAATGTTCGCCTTTGCGTGTGTTCCCGGAGGAGAAGCACGTATGACAGGACGCGGGACAGTTTTAATCGAGTCCCCGATATGCTAACTAGCAGACAAGTAATGTTGAAGACATTGGATCCTGTTATTGCTCTCACCTTCAGTACCAATATGAAAACCATGCCCTGGACAACACGCAATAACACGTGACACGCAACATGTAACAGTTCCATCCCCCACTGCTTTTGGTGACTGGCCTGCAAAGAAAACCTAGAATCACAGCTGAAAGCGTATTCGTACGCATCGAAGCAGCAGCATGGTCGCATGTACCGTATACCTCTTCCATCAGCAGTTGTTGGTGGGCACAATACGGCCACAAAGTCCTGATTTTGCCATGTTCTACTGTAGTAGTAGTAACAATCTACAATCAACTTGTAACCTCCCCACAAAAAATGTATGTCTAATCTTACTCAAATGGAAATGGACCTAGAGCTAAGTGTAACCTCACAGCAATTAAATTTAAAGACAATGACAGTTAAATGAAAAATAATAGCAATCTGACCCAAATGTAAGCTTCGCACAAAAAAATGTAAGTCAATTCAGTGATAATAAAATCTCAGGACAATGAAAACGCAAATAGACCGAAATGTCGATCTTAGGCCCTGTTCAATAATTAAACTCAAATTCTTACCTCAGTAAAACTGCATCTGCTCTTATTTTTCGCCATAGCTCGAAGGAAATGCATTGCAAAAATTTTGAATTTAAGGGAAACTTTTCTTTAACGAATACCAAGGGAAATATTTCTTTCAATAAAATGTTTGTTTTGTTAAAATGCTTGGTTTGAAAACAAATTATTATTGGGGCGATTCTTGAACAAATTAGTTACAGTTAATTTACATTACATTATCAAATGTGCGCAATGCTGCTTCATTACCTTATTAAAAAATTATACCTTGTCGTGAATCTTGACCAGAGTGCCATGTCGACGCCTGCCGACTCCACACACACAACTGCGACTCCCTACATGCAACTGAACTCTCTCACAACTAGACCGCAACTGCCACTACTGCGACTCGACCGCAACTACTTCATCTCACACGCGCTACTACTCTCCAACTGAACACTCGCGCGGTCAAGCGCAGACTAGGAACGACAAATAGCTCTCTGGTCAGAGACTCTGCAATGCCTCGCCATCGCCGCCACACAACATACGTGTTTCAGACTAATGTAATAATGTAGCCCCTGATGACGAATATTTTATACTTTGAGCGCTGTTTGGTCGGGTTATAAATTGATGGCCTTTGGATTTCCACTGTCCATCAATGTAAATATAGATATCGGTAGCCATATGGACATTCTACCATCCCGAAAATATTGGTAATACTTTAGTGGCTGATAGAATATGTCCCCCTAAAGTAATCCTTAGTTTCAAGCGTTAGGACTTTCATGTCTCAGATCTATTTGGTGCTGCAAACTGGCGAGAAATTTTCGTAGCCTGAAGAAAAGTACTACTAATTTTACATTGAAAATTGGCTTCGTTTTCACTGTCGTGAGAATAAATGTCTTTCGGTTCTGAGTTGTTACACTTTTTTTCTATATTTCCCATATTGATGAAGTCTCTCTACAAAATAAAAATTAACTTTGAAAATCCTATGTTCCAATGAAAGAAGGGCCTAGTCATGTTTGTGAGACACATATGTCATGCCTCATTGGTTTTCAAAATCAATCAACTTTAATTTTTTTTTTCAGTGTAATACTGATCGCGAAGGAAGACTGTTTTCGATCTATTATTTTTCTAATATATGTAAAATGAATTTATCCACAAAATGGTTAAGACCAGTATCATCAACTTTGCACGTGCTTCACACACGGTTTCTTTAGTTCGTCTATGTTCTTTAGTTCGTCTACGAATGCAGAACCGCAAGACGTGTTGCTTTTTACAAGATGAATTCTGCATTTCTGCAAATCAGGTTACGAGAGACTCCGACGCATTTCTGTCCCTGCGGCAAAAACACTCACGTGTGCCGCAGGAAGGAGCAAATTGCTTTCCCCCGACCCCTTACCGTATCCCATATCGCATCATCCAACTATTCAATTTGGCACCGCGAGATTGCTTTTCTCGTAAATGTTTCATGGTCAGCCGTGAAGTTAACACCAGCTACACCCCTTCTTACGATGTAGGTCATAACACCGCCAAAATGTAGCGTGTACAGAGGACGTGGTCCAGATAACGGAATCACTTTGATATAACCCACATTTCGCGCAGAATACACATAGAGCACGACCTGTAAAACTGAACTGCTTGGATGAATTTCTCTTTCTTACTCCAGTCCTAAAAACAGACAATAATGGTTAAATAATAACACTCCGCACTGAGTGGGAAGACCTGTATAGCCATCAAGGTTTACTATCATTTAAAAAAAATTGATTATTAAGAAAATGCCTATAGGGCGTATAGTAATCTCCAAGCTATGCGTTCGTATTACAGAACTTATAAATTTTTTTATTCTCTCCTACAACCCAGAAATTAAGGGGGCATCATTCCAACTTTCATACTTCAGTGTGTACTCTGAGTGGTCTGCCTACATTAGGCTTCTCTTTAGAAACTGAAGGCATTGACATGGCAAATGTGGACACCAAGTCAACTCCCACCACAGCAGCACAAATTTATATGCCTGTTACTTCCACATATGAGGAAGAGATTGCAACGCTGTACGAGGAGGTAAAGGGAATTCTTCAGACAGTTAAAGGAGACGAAAATTTAATGAAGGGGCGCTGTAGTTAATGTGGCGAACATTTCATGAAGGGGCACTGGGATTCGATTGTAGGAAAGAAAGGCAAGGAAAAATAGTGGGAAAACATGTCCTGAGGAAAGGAGTGGAAAGAGAATCCGATTGGCAGAACTTTGCGCACGCATAATTCAATCATTGCAAACCCTTGGTTTGAGAATCGTGGAAGAGGGTTGTGTACGTGAAAGAAATTAAGATACACCAGAAATTTTCAGGTGGACTACACCCGGTGATTCAGTTGCCTCTGCCGATGGGTATTGTGAAGCCTATAACGTCATCAAAAGCCATCGTGAGGTTTTCATATTCTCTCGCTCGCTGCATACGAACTGGTAGTCCCACACAATAATGAACAGGACCTTTTTGTAGGAAATAGGAATACGTTTTCGCTGGAGGCCGCGGCTTTCGAGTTATTCAGGAAAAACGCGTCTGAAGATCACTTTTGTATCTTTTTCTCGAATAATTCGAAAACTACGGGCTCTATCAAAGTTCACAATTTAACTACATTAAATTTCCTAGAAAAAGGTGAAGTTCATTTTTTCTGTGGGACTAATAGTTTGCACACAGCGAGTGAGAGAATGTGGAAATCTTGCGCTTGGTATTTGAAGGCATCGTGGGTTGCATAAAACCCATCAGCATGGGCAGCTGAATAAGCCTGTATAATGATAAGAGGAAGGTATATAAACCAGATTTTAAACTGCAAAGCCGGCCGTGGTGGCCGAGCAATTCTAGGCGCTACAGTCTGGAACCGCGCGACCGCTACGGTCGCAGGTTCGAATCCTGCCTCGGGCATGGATGTGTGTGATGTCCTTAGGTTAGTTAGGTTTAAGTAGTTCTAAGTTCTAGGGGACTGATGTCCTCAGAAGTTAAGTTCCATAGTGCTCAGAGCCATTTGAACCATTTTTTTAAACTACAAAACATCTGAAGAGGCAAATGTCGACGTCGACCATAATTTATTGGTTATGAACAACAGATTTAAACTGAAGAATTTGAGGAAGTGGGATGTGGATATCATGAAATAAACAGCTATTGTTGGGAGTTTCAGAGAGAGCATAGATAACGACTGACAGACAGGAGAAAGGAATACAACTGAAGGTGAATGGGCTGTCTTGAGAGATGAGATGGCGAAGACAACAGATGATCAAATAGGCAAACAGACATAGCCCAGTAGAACAGGTTGGACGACAAACGAGATAGTGAATTAAATGGAAGAAAAGATAAAATACAGAAATGCAACAAATAAGCAGACAAAACGGAATCCAGCCGTAAAAGAACTGAAACTGACAAAAAGTGCAAAAGAGCTAAGCAACAATAGCCAGAGGAGACATTCAAGGCCGTAGAAGTATACATGACTATGGGTAAGACACAAGCGGCCTACTGGCAAAATAAAGAGACATTTGAAGAAGAGAGAGGCACCTGCATGGATATAAAAAGCTCAGATGTCAAGGTTGGTGTTGGGGAATAGGACCAGACAGTGTGGTCATCGGTCTCATCGGATTAGGGAAGGAAGTCGGCCGTGCCCTTTCAGAGGAACCATCCCGGCATTTGCCTGGAGTGATTTAGGGAAATCACGGAAAACCTAAATCAGGATGGCCGGACGCGGGATTGAACCGTCGTCCTCCCGAATGCGAGTCCAGTGTCTAACCACTGCGCCACCTCGCTCGGTACGCTCAGATGTCAAGACAGTATTAAGCACAGAAGGGAAAGCTGAAAGGAGGAGTGCATATACAGAAGGGCTATGTTCGGGAATATACTCGAAGGTAACATTATAGAAAGAGAGGACATAGAGGAAAATGAGATGGGAGATATGATTCAGCGAGAAGAATTTGACAGAGCACTGAAAGATCTATATCGAATCAAGGCCCCTGGGGCAGATGACATTCCCCTCACAATTACTGAGAGCCTTGGGAGATCCAGCCGTGACGAAACTATTCCGCCTGGTATGAAAGATGTATGAGACGGCGACACACCATCAGGTTTAACAAAGAATGTAATAATTCCCATTCCAAAGAAAGCAGGTGCTGACAGGTGTGAATATTAACGAACTATCAGTTAGATAAGATATACCTGCAAAATGCTGACGCGAATTCTCTACAGAAAAACGCAGAAACTGGGACAGGCTTAACTCGGGGAAGATCAGTTTCGGATTCCGGGGAAATATAGAAACACGCGATGCCATACTGACCCTACGACTTGCTTTAGAAGATAGGTTAGGGAAAGGAAAACCAATGTTTATAGCATTTTATAAATCTACAGAAAGCTTTTGAAAATACTGATTGGACGACACTCTTGACACGAGTAAAATATAGGGAGGCATTAGTTAGTCACTATTTGCACAGAAAGCAGACTGCAGTTGCAACAGTCGAAGGACATGAAAGATGAGCGGTGTTGGAGGAGGGAGTTAGGCAGGATTGTACTCTAGCCCCGACGTTATTCAGACTGAGCAGTGAGAAAGCGGGAATGAAAACAAAGAAGAAATTTGGAAAGAAATTCAGGGAGGAAAAATACACTGAGGAGCCAAAGAACTAATACACCTGCTTAATATCGTGTAGGGCCCCCGCGAGCACGCAGACGTGTAGCAACGCGGTGTGGCATAGACTTGGCTAATGTCTGAAGTAGTGCTGGAGGGAACTGACACCATGAATCCCGCAGGGCTGTCAATACATCCGTAAGATTACGAGGGGGTGGAGCTCTCTTCTGAACATCACATTGCAAAGCATCCGAGATAGCCCAATAATGTTCAAGTCTGGGGAGTTTGGTGGCCAGTGGAAGTGTTAAAACTCAGAAGAGTGTTCCTGGAGCCACTCTGTAGCAATTCTGGACGTGTGGGATGTTGCACTGTCCTGCTGGAATTGCCTAAGCTCGTATCTAGACGTATCAGGGGTCCCGTATCACTCCAACTGCACACGCCCCACATCATTACAGAGCCTCCACCAGCTTGAACAGTCCCCTGCTGACATGCAAAGTCCATGGATTCGTGAGGTTTTCTCCATACCCACACACGGCCATCCACTCGATACAATTTGAAATGAGACTCGTCCGACCACGCAACATGTTTCCAGTCATCAACTGTCCAAGGTCGGTGTTTACGGTCCCAGGCGAGGCGTAAAAGCTCTGTGTCGTGCAGTCATCAAGGGTACACGAGATGGGATTCCGGCTATGGAAGCTCATATGGATGATGTTTCGTTGACTGGTTCGCACTCTGACACTTGTTGATGGCACAACATTGAAATCTGCAGAGTTTACGGAAGGGCTGCATTTCTTTCTTGTAGCATCTTTTTCGGCCGCAGCGATGCCGGAGATTTGATATTTTGCCGGATTCCTGATATTCACGGTACACTCGTGAAATGGGTCGTACGGGAAAATCCCCACTTCAACGCTACCCCAGAGATGCTGTGTCCCATCCCTCGTGCGCCGGCTGTAACACCACGTTCAAACTCACTTAAATCCTGATAACCTGCCATAGTAGCAGCAGTAACCGATCTAATAACTGCTCGAGACACATGTCTTATAAAGGCGTTGCCGACCGCAGCGCCGTATTCTACGTATCTCTGAATACGCATGCCTGTACCAGTCCCTTTGGCGCTTCTGTGTATAAACACTGAGGTTTGCTGATGACGTAATTCTGTCGAAGATGGCAAGCGACTTGGAAGATCAATTGAACGGAATGGATAGTGTGTTGAAAAGAGGTTTTAAGGTGATCACGAAAGAAGTAAGACAAGGGTAACAGAATTTAGTTGAGATAAATCAAATGATTCTGACGGAAATAAAGTCGGAAATGACACGGTAAAAGTAGTAGATGAGTATTCCTGTTGTTGTTGTTGTTGTTGTTGTCTTCAGTCCTGAGACTGGTTTGATGCAGCTCTCCACGTTACTCTATCCTGTGCAAGCTTCTTCATCTCCCAGTACCTACTGCAGCATATATCCTTCTGAATCTGCTTAGTGTATTCATCTCTTGGTCTCCCTCTACGATTTTTACCCTCCACGCTGCTCTCCAGTACTAAATTGGTGATCCCTTGATGCCTCAGAACATGTCCTACCAACCGATCCCTTCTTCTGGTCAAGTTGTGCCATAAACTTCTCTCCTTCCCAATTCTATTCAATACCTCCTCATTAGTTATGTGATCTATCCATCTAATCTTTAGCATTCTTCTGTAGCACCACGTTTCGAAAGCTTCTATTCTCTTCTTGTCTAAACTATTTATCATCAATGTTTCACTTCCATACATGGCTACATTCCATACAAATACTTCCAGAAATGACTTCCTGACACCTGAATCTATACTCGATGTTAACAAAATTCTTTTCTTCAGAAACGCTTTCCTTGCCATTGCCAGTCTACATTTTATATCCTCTCTACTTCGACCATCATCAGTTATTTTGCTCCCCAAATAGGAAAACTCCATTCTACTTTAAGTGTCTCATTTCCTAATCTAATTCCCTCAGCATCACGCTATTTAATTGGACTACATTCCATTATCCTCGTTTTGCTTTTGTTGATGTTCACCTTATACCCTCCTTTCAAGACACTGTCCATTCCGTTCAACTGCTCTTCCAAGTCCTTTGCTGTCTCTGACAGAATCACAATGTCATGGGCGAACCTCAATGTTTTTATTTCTTCTCCATGGATTTTAATACCTACTATGAACTTCCTGTTTGGAAAACAAAATGTGTAGTGGCTGCCGAAGTAGAGACGATACGTTAATACAGCACCCACAGAGGCATTTAAACAATCAGTCTTGACACGTTTAATGTGTGAATGGAACGCGAAGGAACTGTTATGACTGTTACAATGGGATGTACCGTCTGCCATGCTTTTCACAGTAGTTTGAACAATATAGATGTAGATGCAGATTTCGTGAACCCTGTGTGGTACAATTATATTATTTTGTGCAGGTAATTTCGACTGTATGCGTGGATACTGTCTGCAAAATGTGTTGCGAACAGAATTACTAACAAAGAAGTAATATACTAAAACGTCGTGCCTGATTTTTAAATATTGCTGCGTGAACAGCGGAAATGTAGTAAGCGATGAACTTTTCTTTTTTCGTTATTTTGTGGACGGTGTCAGTGAGAAAGAGTATCGAAAACGTTGAAAATAATATGAAAAGTTTTTTGGGGGTGGTTTCTTTCTCAAATACTAGATGAATAAAGTGTGGACAATTTGCGGGTCATGAATTACACTGTCTCAAAATGTATACACAGTTGTGCTATAATATTGTAACTATAATATTTGTCTTACTGCATTGAACCTTTAAGGTTATGCCTCTTGACGATTAGATTACGACACCAATTTAAATTTTAAATTTCGGTCAATAATTATAGGAAATTATGACAATCATATTTTTGTTATTCCTGGAAGTAGTCAGACAACGTCTGACTGCGCCGTGGCACCGTTTTAGGCGTTCAGTAATACACTGAGGTGAGACAAAAGTCATGGGACACCTCCTAATATCGCGTCGAACATCCTTTTGGACGACATAGTGCACCAACCTGACGCGGAATGGGTTCAACAAGTCGTTGGATGTTCCCTGCACTGAGCCATGCTGCCTCTATGCCGGCCATAGTTGCCAAAGTGTTGCCGGTGCAGGATTTTGCGCACGAACTGACCTCTCCATTATGTCACATAAATGTTCGATGTGATTAATGTCGGGCGATCTGAGCGGTCAAATCATTTGTTCGGATTGTCCACGATGTTCTTCAAACCAGTCGCGAACAATTGTGACCCGGTCACATGTAGCACTATCATCCACGAAAATTCCTTCGTCCTTTAGGACATGAAGTCTATCAAAGGCTACAAACAGCCTCGAAGTAACCGAAAATAACCATTTCTAGTCAATGATCGCTCCAGTCTGACCACAGGACCCAGTTAATTCCATGTAAACACGGCCCACACTAATATGGAGCTATCACCAGCTTGCTAAGTGGCTTGCAGGTAACTTGGGTCCATGGCTTCGTAGAGTCTGCGCTACACTCGAAGCCTACCATCAGCTCTTGCCAACTGAAACTGGAACTCACATCATCAGGCCACGGTTTTCCTGTCGTCTAGAGTCGAACCAATATGGTCACGGGCCCAGGAGAGTTGCTACAGGCGATGTCGTGCTGTTAGCAAAGGCACTCGAAAAAAAAAAAAAAAAGGTTCAAATGGCTCTGACCACTATGGGACTTATCATGTGAGGTCATTAGTCCCCTAGAACTTAGTACTACTTAAACCTAACTAACATAAGGACATCACACACATCCATGCCCGAGGCAGGATTCGAACCTGCGACCGTAGCGGTCTCGCGGTTCCAGACTGAAGCGCCTAGAACCGCTCGGCCACACCGGCCGGCCTAAGCCACTCGTGTCGGACGTCTGTTGTCATAGCCCATTAACGCCAAATTTCGCTGCCCTGTCCAAAATGATACGTGAAAGGTCTCTGTTGGATTCCTTTCATGTTAATTTCTTAAATCTGTTGTCATTTACGGCATAAATTCCTCTTCTAAATTTACTGTGGCGTTTCTGACTATCTGGGAGGAGACTGAGTAGTGGAACGTGTTACTTTTACACATAAACAAGAACGATCTGTCACACTACTACACTTTAAAACACAGTTTATATATAATTCATGTCACACAGTCTCATACGGAACCTACATCCGCTTTCTTTTATATACTGTATATGATAAGATACTGTCATCCCCCTTCCCTTCTGTGTGAGAGGATGAATGAGCAAATGTATTTCTAGTTGCTTGCTTGAGGGTAGCAGACAAGCCTGTCTGCTAGAGAACAGTAGGACCAACGTCGGAACAGGTAGCTACGCTTTCTAAAAGCAAAGAGGTTTCTATCCTTAGTATGGTCCTGTCCGTCCCTTGTCATGTTGGTATAGGAAGCTGCCCCTCTGGCCACTTCCGTTTGTATTTGTGAGCCACCCTCAGGAAGGGACCAGGTCAGTCTGTCCGCGGCGAGCGTCTGAAGTGGTAAGATCTCCGGCTAAGCGCGTGTCTGCTAAGTCCGTAGGACAATGGATTTCTTAAGATCAGCCTAACTGAAAACTTAATCACCTTTATTTCAGGTTTAGCTCTAAAATATCTAATGTTATCTTAAATTGCAACGTAGTGTAATTCGAGTGTGAAGTTCAGAATATATTCCGGCAGTTGCTTTGTCGCTACTTTGTGAGTAAAGTGGAACCACGTGTTGGTCAGTAACTCTAACTAAGATCATCAATCTTAAATGCGAATGTGCGTGAGATTATAACGTCTCGTCTTGACAATATTTTTCAATATAGCAACTTTTCTTTATGTTCAACCCACGTGGGATGTACTTTGTGAGACCAGTACCACGTGCTTATACAATTGTTTGACCCATCAGGTTAATAGTAAGACGATAGTAACCAGTTCGAGGTTTTTCTTTTGTAAATTGCTTTTCGATCTAATTTATTTTAATTATCAAAATTATTGTGGAGTTACACTCTTTGTGTAAACCAAGTTGACCACGTGAAGCATGTGGTGTATTCATCAAACTAGCCCTCAGCTATTCTTTTCGGAAAGATTTCACACAGAGTTAGTATGAATTTAGTATACCAGTGTGTGGTAATTACATGACGGACAGGATTGTGCTACGAACGTAACTTCTTTGGGTGAAAATTGAATCGGTTGCTTGTGGTTAATTTCCTCTTGCATATGTTTCAACGTTCTTCGTGTGTTATTTTATGAATGCAGTGTTGTATGCAGTCTCCAAATCTTGGGTCCATATTTTATGTGTTCCGTAAGATTACAATCTCACATTTTCACAATCCTAAATAAGGCACCAGCTTAGTTATGAATCGAGTTTAATATGCTGAAATTTCAATGATCAATGTTAAAATAAATTTTCAAATATAAACTGATTTCTTTCTTTTTATTTAAATTCTCTTTTTTATATACATATTACCGGTTGTCGTATGACTATTAAAAGATTATAATTAATGTTAGTCTGGTTGGGGATTTGGTAAGCTAGACTGGATACCTGGTGAAACAGTTGCTCAGTAATGCAAGGTTAACTTCGCCAGACAGCTCACAGCTTTTAACCCGCTTTTATTGGCTATCAGTACCGCTTTCATAGCAAATTAAAGCAACAACATTAATACGTTCATCGTAACTCCACATTCACAATATACATAAATGACCTTGTGGATGACATCGGAAGTTCACTGAGGCTTTTTGCGAATGGTGCTGTAGTATATCGAGAGGTTGTGACAATGGGAAATCGTACTGAAATGCAGGAGGATCCGCAACGAAGTGACGCATGGTGTAGGGAATGGCAATTGAATCTCAATGTAGACAAGTGTAATGTGCTCCGAATACATAGAAAGAAAGATCCTTTATCATTTAGCTACAATATAGCAGGTCAGCAACTGGAAGCAGTTAATTCCATAAATTATCTAGGAGTAGGCATTAGGAGTGATTTAAAACGGAATGACCATATAAAATTAATCGTCGGTAAAGCAGAGGACAGACTGAGATTCATTGGAAGAATCCTAAGCAAATGCAGTCCGTAAACAAAGGAAGTAGGTTACATTACACTTGTTCACCTACTGCTTGAATACTGCTCACCGGTGAGGGAGTCCGCAGCTCGTGGTCGTGCGGTAGCGTTCTCGCTTCCCGCGCCCGAGTTGCCGGGTTCGATTCCCGGCGGGGGTCAGGGATTTTCTCTACCTCGTGAAGACTGGGTGTTGTGTGATGTCCTTAGGTTAGTTAGGTTTAAGTAGTTCTAAGTTCTAGGGGACTGATGAGCGTAGGTGTTAAGTCCCATAGTGGTCAGAGCCATTTGAAACGGTGAGGGATCCGTACCAGATAGGGTTGATAGAGGAGATAGAGAAGATCCAACGGAGAGCAGCGCGCTTCGGTACAGGATCATTTAGTAATCGCGAAAGCGTAACGGGGATAATAGATAAACTCCAGTGGAAGACTCTGCAAGAGAGACGCTCAGTAGCTCGGTACGGGCTTTTGTTGAAGTTTCGAGAACATACCTTCACCGAGGAGTCAAGCAGTATATTGCTCCCTCCTACGTATATCTCGCGAAGAGACCATGAGGATAAAGTCAGAGAGATTAGAGACCATACGGAGGCATAACGACAATCTTTCTTTCCACGAACAATACGAGACTGGAATAGAAGGGAGAACCGATAGAGGTACTCAATGTACCCTCCGCCACACACCGTCAGGTGGCTTGCGGAGTAAGGATGTAGATGCAGATTTCTGCGGTTATTTCCCGCAACTTTGCTTATCGTTAGGAAGACCATTAACGCCATATTTCGCTACACTGTCCCAAATGATATGTTCATCGTAAGTCCCACATTGATTTCTGCGGTTATTTCCCGCAAAGTTGCTTGTCTGTTAGAACTGACAACGCTACGCAAACGCAGCTGCTCTCGGTCGTTAAGTGAAGGCCGTCGGCCTCTGCGTTATCCATAGTGAGAAGTGAAATTTGGTATTCTCGGCACACTCTTGACACTGTGGATCTCGGCATATTAAATTTCCTAACGCTTTCCGAAATGTAGTGTCCCGTGCGTCTTGCTCCAACTGACATTCTGCGTTCATAGTCCATCAGCTACTGTCTTGCTGCGATAATCACGCTGGATACCTTTTCACGTGAATCACCAGAATACAAATGACAGCTCCGTGAACGCAGTGCCCTTTTGTATCTTGTGTAGGCGATGCAATCGCCATTTGTAGTTGCGCATATCACTATCGCATTACTTTCGTCGTCCCCTAGAACTTAGAACTACTTAAACCTAACTAACCTAAGGACATCACACACATCCGTGCCCTTTTGTATCTTGTGTAGGCGATGCAATCGCCATTTGTAGTTGCGCATATCACTATCGCATTACTTTCGTCTCCTCGGTGTATAGCTGACTTCGCTGGAGAAGGCTGAGAAAGGGTACCCACTGATGCTTTCTTTTAAGAAAGAAACGTTTTCTATGGGACGCTGATCAGTTAGGTGACATGCGGATTTGAAGGCGGCAACTGCAGGCTACAAATCCAGCACCTTGTTCACCGCGCCTCCCCGTGCTGAGGTGCTAAGGTAATATTCTGAGGCAGGCGGAGGCTACGATTCAGGGTGCAGCCGACACGATTTTCCCACACCTCTCTCGCAGTCGCTCCAGTCTGCGAAGCGGGCACACGGTAAAGGAGATTGCGGTCCCGCCTGCCGTAATGTGCTTTACCGGAATCTGATTGCTGCGTGTCGTACACGTCCGATAACCCGAGACCTGCGATTCGTTTTTTTTCTTTATTGTGAGTCGGCGCGCCTCGACGTAATTCGCCGAGAGCCGCCTGCGACGCCAGAGACTCGCCATGCTCGATGCTCGTGTAACTCAGTGAGCGGTCGCTGCTACCACCTACCTGGATTACCAGACGGCTAAAACGCTCACCCAGTTCCAGTTAGCTGGTTTCATGTCCCATGGATCATTTTGCACGATAACTCGCGATGATGTGAAACGAGTCATTTTACTTTCAAATCGCAAATTAATTTGTAAATATAGCTACATGCAAAACATTTATAAGTTAAAAAAAAAAGGAAAAACGTGCGAACGTGAGTTAGTAATTGCTAACCACCACCTTTTATGGATTACAATAACAGACATCCTTCTACAGAATGTCAAGGGGAAACTTCTTCAGTTTGTTTTTAAATTTTACTTCGCTCTCTGTCACACATTTATATCCCCAGATAAGTGGTCAAAAATTTTAGTTGCAGCATATTTTGTTAAAGAAAACCTTAATTTTTTCCCCGATTGTATTCTAAACGATTCTGGATCTTTCCCATTAATTTAATAGAAGAATTATCTGCAATAGCCGATATTATTTGCTATAAACAATGTATCTGTTGCAATTCTAGTTGCACAGGCCAACAACTGGAATGTTTCTTCAGTGTCCAGAAATCTTAACTTGGCTGCTGACCAATGCCAGAAAGTAAACGTAAGTTACAAGATCGAAGTTTTTGCTATTACGAAACTTTTTGCCATTATGAAACTGTGTGTGGTGTCACCGCCAGACACCACACTTGCTAGGTGGTAGCCTTTAAATCGGCCGCGGTCCATTAGTATACGTCGGACCCGCGTGTCGCCATTATCAGTGATTGCAGACCGAGCGCCGCCACACGGCAGGTCTAGAGAGACTTCCTAGCACTCGCCCCAGTTGTACAGCCGCCTTTGCTAGCGATGGTTCACTGACAAATTACGCTCTAATTTGCCGAGACGATAGTTAGCATAGCCTTCAGCTACGTCATTTGCTACGACCTAGCAAGGCGCCATATTCAGTTACTATAATTACTTCAAGAATGTATTCTCAACAGATAATATTGTGACTAATGTATCGTCAAGAGCGACGTTTATCATTAATGGATTAAAGTTAAGTATCCAACTAATTACGTCCGCTTTCTGAATTCTCATACCTTGTCATGTTCCAGACCTCACGTCAGTATAGTTCTTCCCTCCTCACGCCAGCCTGCGTGAGCTAAAAAGCGTGCATTTCGGCCTCCTCTAGTAACACGGTGTTGGCTCTTCTGCTAACACAAAACTTTGAGCATAATGTATATACGAGCTATCTCTTGCTTTCGCGGACTGCCTCATGTTATTATTTGTACTGGCATAAGCTGTCGCCAGCACACCGGTCGGCAAAAATGAAGCAGCTTAACGTGACTGCCAGTCTAAGTAAACGCAAGTTACACACTGGAAGTTTCGTTATTATGAATCTCTGCGTAAAATATGCACACTTATTTCTTGGTTTTATGGACTTCTTCAAGTTTTTATCTTGCCAGCAAATATCTATTTCAACGGTGGTGGTTTCGTTATTATGATCTTTGTGTAATATATTCACACTTATCTCTTGGTTTTATGGACTTCTTCAAGTCTGTATCTTGCCAGCAAATATCTTTTTCAACAGTGGTGAGCAGCTTCGAAAAAATATCCTCTTCCTTTCGAATGAAATTACGAAACGAATGTGGATCTTGAAACTGTATGAAGTAAGTTATTTCAGTGATGGTAGTCAATACGACATCGAGAATATGAATATTATCCATGCGAAAACTGACATTAGGCAGTATACTTTAACTATTTTCACTTTAAAGCCGAAAGTGAGTTGGAGACACAATTGAGTCAACGAATAACTTGTGTTAGTGTGTGTCTCAGATCGTTGTACAGCACTGCATAGTGTTTCTCTACCAGCAGAGCCGGCCGCAGTGGCAGAGCGGCTCTAGGCGCTTCAGTCCGAAACCACGCTGCTGCTACGGTCGCAGGTTCGAATTCTGCCTCGGGCATGGCTGTGTGTGATGTGCGTAGGTTAGTTATGTTTAAGTAGTTCTAAGTCTAGGGGACTGATGACCTCAGATGTTAAGTCCCATTGTGCTTAGAACCATTTGAACTGATGTGTCGGCAGAAGTGCCAACACCGTGTTGTTTGAGGAAACCGAAATGCACGCTATAAACTCACGCAGGCTGGCGTGAGGTCTGAAACAGGATACGTAATGAATGCTATCGTAGCTTCTGGAATACTTAACTTTAATCCATAATTGGTGAACATTGGTCTTGTTACTGTACATGCTTCATTAGATACATAGCAAAGGAGAAATGGCGCCTTGCTAGGTCGTAGCAATTGACTTAGCTGAAGGCTATGCTAACTATCGTCTCGGCAAATGAGAGCGTAATTCTCAGTGAACCTTTCCTAGCAACGTCGGCTGTACAACTGGGGCGAGTGCTAGTGAGTCTCTCGAGACCTGCCGTGTGGTGGCGCTCGGTCTGCGATCACTGACAGTGGCGACACGCGGGTCCGACATGTACTAATGGACCGCGGCCGATTTAAAGCTACCACCTAGCAAGTGTGGTGTCTGCACACTGAAGGTCTCGAGAGACTTACTAGCACTCGCCCCAGTTGTATGGACGACGTAGCTAGCGATGCACACTGACGAAGCCTCGCTCATTTGCAGAGCAGATAGAATAGCCTTCAGCTAAGTCAATGGCTACGACCTAGCAAGGCGCCATTAGCATTACATAGCTTGTATCTAAAGAGTCTCACTTGTATCATCAAGAGCGATGTACCACAAGGATGGATTAAAGTTAAGTATTCCAGGAGCTACGTACTTTTCTTTATAGCATTCATTACGTATCCTGTTTCAGACCTATCTACTAGCCTGCGTGAGTTAACGCGTGCCTTTCGGCTACTTCCGAGTGGCGTGGCTGTCTTGTTACGCCACAACAAACCATCTACCAGCAGTTCGCTGCTCAAACCATCGACGAGTCCGGAATCCTCTTCGCAGTTTTCTCCGCTCTTGCTCGACAAACAACAGCGTGCGCTGCTATTTTACGCGTGTCCATTTCCGTACAGAAGCTGCGTGATTTGCGCGCCAGATGCAGTCGAGGACTGCCGCTGGAGAGCGCTGAGGTCACAAATCGCGATGAGGAGCACGGTATGTCCCGCGAGATGTAGGGAGGCCGTTCCAGAGCGTGCAGCATTTACGAATGACACCACACCTCGTGTGCTTCGCGACGAGAAACACCGTCATTAGAGGGGAAGGCTACGGACGCTGGACGGGAAGCAGAGCCCTGAGTGGATTGGAACGTAACACGTACAGGCTTAGGTATGCTGCGGCTGCCGGGGATTAGGCGAGGGCAGGCGGCGCGCTGCGGTGAAAGTTGAGCCGTGCCGAGAAAGCACGCCCCAGGGCAAGACGGTGGCGGGCAACGAGAGCTCAGCACGGGGGCAGCGGCCAGAGCTGCAACCGACGCCACCGGCAAGTGCCCCTCAGGGCGTTATGCTGTCGCCACTCATGTTTCCGCTATGTACACTATGTGACGAAAAGTATCCGGACACCTGCCTGAAAATTACTTACTAGTTCGTGGCGCCCTCCATCGGTAATGCTGGAATTCAAAGTGGTGCTTGTCCACCCTTAGCCTTGATGACAGCTTCCACTCTCGCAGGTATATGTTAAGACAGGTGCTGGAAGGTTTCTTGGGGAATTGCAGCCCATTCTTCACGCAGTGGTGCACTGAGGAGAGGTATCGATGTCGGTCGGTGAGGCCTGGCACGAAGTCGGCGTTCCAGAACATCCCAAAGGTGTTCTATAGGTTTCAGGTCAGGACTGTGTGCAGGCCAGTCCATTACAGGAATGTTATTGTTGAGTAAGCACTCCGCCGTAGGCTGTGCATTATGAACATGTGCTCGATCGTGTTGAAGGATGCAATCGCCATCCCCAAATTGCTATTCAACAGTGGGAAGCAAGAAGGTGCTTAATGTGGTGTCACCGCCAGACACCACACTTGCTAGGTGGTAGCTTAAATCGGCCGCGGTCCATTAGTACATGTCGGACCCGCGTGTCGCCACTGTCAGGATCGCAGACCGAGCGCCACCACAAGGCAGGTCTCGAGAGACTGACTAGCACTCGCCCCAGTTGTACGACGACGTTGCTAGCGACTACACTGACGAAGCCTTTCTCTTATTTGCCGAGAGACAGTTAGAATAGCCTTCAGCTAAGTTAATGGCTACGACCTAGCAAGGCGCCATTAACCATTTGTAACGTTGCATGTACCTCAAGATAGAGTCTCACTTGTATCATCCAGAATGCTGTATACCAAAGGACAATATAAAAGTTAAATGTTCTAGTAGCTACGTTCTTTTCTTTATCACATTCATTACGAATCCTGTTCCAGACTTAACGCCAGACGGCGTGAGTTGACGCGTGCCCTTTCGGCTACTTCACTGTGGACTGGCTGCCTTAACAGTCCACTACACTTAAAACATCAGTGTAGATCTGTGCTGTGATAGTGCCACGCAATACAAAAACGGTCCAAATGGCTCTGAGCACTATGGGACGTAACATCTGAGGTCATCAGTCCCCTAGACTTAGAACTACTTAAACCTAAGTAACCTAAGGACATCACACACATTCATGCCCGAGGCAGGATTCAAACCTGCGATCGTAGCAGCCGCGTTGTTCCGGACTGAAGCGCCTAGAACCGCTCGGCCACTCTGGCCGGCGCCACGCAATACAACAAAGGGTGCAAGCCCCCTCCATGGAAAACACGACCACACCACAACACCCCCGCTTCCGAATTTTACTGTCGGCACTACACACGGTGGCAGATGACGTTCACCGGGCATTCGCCATACCCACACCCTGCCATCGGATCGCCACATTGTGTACCGTGATTCCTCACTCCATACAACGTTTTTCCATTGTTCAATCGTCCAGTGTTTACGCTCCTTACACCAAGCGAGGCGTCGTTTCGCATTTATCGGCGTGATGTGTGTCTTATGAGCAGCCGCTCGACCATGAAATCCAAGTTTCTCACCTCCCGCCTGTCATAGTACTTGCAGTGGATCCTAATGCAGTCTGGAATTCTTGTTTGATGGGCTGAATAGATGTGTAACTGTTACACATTTCGGCCCTCTTCAATTGTCGGCTGTTTCTTGTCAGTCAACAGACGAGGTCGGCCTGTACGCTTTTGTGCTGTACGTGTCCCTTCTCGTATCCACTTCACTATCCCATCGGAATTAGTCGACTTAAGGATGTTTACGAGTGTAGAAATCTGTCGTACAGACGTATAACACAAGTGACACCCAATCACCTGACCACGTTCGAAATCCGTGAGTTCCGCGGAGCGCCCCATTCTTCTCTTTCAGGATGTCTAATGACTACTGAGGTCGCTGATACGGAGTACCTGGCAGTAGGTGGCAGCACAATGCACCTAGTATGAAAAACGTATGTTTTGGGGGTGTCCGGATACTTTTGATTACATAGTGTATCTCAAAGGTGAAACTCCCAATCGCAAACCCCTCAAATTTAGTGGTAAAATTGCCTAGTGGATAGTCTGTCAAAAACTGAACACAGATCAAACGTGAAAACAGAAGGAGGTGTACTGAACTGTGAATAACAAGCTAAACAGAAACATCGAACGGTCCGAGGTTTCCACATCCAGCAATGAGGTAATGCGAGCGGTGAAGGCGTCCTGGTTGAGTGGTCACAGTGTGAGGCTACGAAGCGGGAGATCCGTGTTCAACAATACCTCGTATCTAACTTTTTTTTCACAAAACTGTTAACTGTCCGTCCAATCATTGACGTGTCTGTTCTCCTTCTGTAGTCTTGGTAATTGTCATACCATACACTGATTACAGAATATGAATAATGTGGTAAGAATATACTAGGGCTGTTCGGAAAGTAAGGTCCGATCAGTCAGGAAACGGAAGCCACTGGGAAAATGAAAAATGGTTTTTTTTGTGACAGTTTGCTACACTTCCTAGCTACTTCTCCACACAGTCGCAGATCAGACTTAGACATTTAACGCAGCGTTGTACCAACTTTCCAGTGTCCTCGGCGCAGCAGGCATCCGCCTGTGCTTTCCACCAATTCTCTGTGTTGGTCAGCAGCCTGTTGTCTGTGCCAAAATGACGATTTCATGACCAGAGATGAGCCTCAATGATAGCCAATTGCAGGCTGTATCTTGGGTGATCAAACACTTCCCATCGAAAACGCTGCAGGAGCATCTTCGTTGCCCTGCAGAGTGCGGCCGAGAATTGTCATGACGAAGAATACACGTGACAGTTACATT
Source organism: Schistocerca nitens (assembly GCF_023898315.1). Classification (NCBI taxonomy): domain Eukaryota; kingdom Metazoa; phylum Arthropoda; class Insecta; order Orthoptera; family Acrididae; genus Schistocerca; species Schistocerca nitens. Next base: position 100,903,082 of record NC_064621.1, on the reverse strand, counting down.
ATGAGGGCTGTATGACATCAGGCGAAATCTCTCACCAGGCACTATTTTCTAGAAATCTTTACGTGCTCACTGTGCGCTCAGAAATGAAAAGAGCGACGTGATGCGATCGAAGGGTAAGCTAGAGACATTGCCCAACACGTCTTTGCAAAGCTTCATCGGATTATCACTGTGGCTTCCATTTCGCGCTTGATCGGATCTTACTTTCCGAGAAACCCTCGTATTATTATAAGAAGTAAATGTGATGAACTGTGAGAGCAGGAGGGATGCCGCATACGCCACTCACAGAAACTAAAACAACAAATAAACGGGTGTGAAGTATGTTACAACAAAGGCATTCAGGAGTGAAAACTTCCTAAACTGAACGCAAGAATCATAACATGTTGTATCTGTATAGAACAAACTGAAGGTACATACGTCTGGAGGTCCCTTCGTTACATCTCGCTGTTGCAAACGGCCGTTACACCACGACGCAGACACAAATTTGAATACAGCGGAAAAATACACCAATGACCGGACGGACAACTCATAATTTACTGAAAAAAATTATGAGACACGAGGGAGATTTCAACACAGCTATCCCCCGTGACCATCTAACGATGACGACAGAGCTCTTCAGTGCCGCTCTATGTTGCAAATCTTAATCTTGAATCGTTCACCGTTTCGATTTTGCTTCTTTTTCACAGTTCAGTACACCTTGTTTTACGCTTGATCTGTATTCAGTTTTTGACTGGCTGTCCACTGGGTCACTTTACCACCACATCTGAGGGCACATTCAATCACCGGTTCTGGGCGCTTCAGTCTGGAACCGCGCGACCGCTACAGTCGCAGGTTCGAATCCTGCCTCGGGCATGGATGTGTGTGATGTCCTTAGGTTAGTTAGGTTTAAGTTCTAGGGAACTGATGACGTCAGATGTTAAGTCCCATAGTGCTCTGAGCCAAGTGAACCATTTGGTACATTCAATCTGTGTTGATCAATCATGGACAGGGCTCACGACCTGGTTGAGTAATTGTCGATATCAATGAAATTCCCCAACAGCCGTGTAACTTAGATGTTATTTTATTTTATTTTGACGACGAGTTCCGGCATTTCACTATGCCATCTTCAGGCCCCATATGTACCTCGCAAAATAAACGATATTGTCATACAGTGCCATATGTTCCTGGGTGTCGTGAATTCAGACCGTTTCACAAGTGCTTCATTCGAAGACTTGGTAGCAGCTCAGGAGTCATATCGTTTACTTTGAGAGATGCATGTGGAACCTGAAGATGGCATAGTGGAATGCCGAAACAGGTAGTCAAAATGAAGTAAAATAACATCTGACTTACATGGCTGTTGGCGAATTTCATTGGTATTGACAATGATCGGAGAGGGGTGCAGTGGGGGGTTTCCCTTGTCAGACACCACTTTACCAAACAAGGGCAATGAAGGGTCCATATGACCACAGTAACTGCGATCCAAAAGTTCAACAGCGACTATAACAGGATGTACAATAAACGATTTTAGAATTGCTAGGCGACTTCAAAGCGTAAATTAGACAAGCCGTCGCATTCTACGGCCATTGCCCAACAAGAATGACGCATTGTCAGAAGAGAGTACATAATGTTGTAGGTTTCCGATAGCGGAACGCTCCAGTACGTGTAACAGGCACATCATAGTAAGGTAGTGCAACGGCGCAGTAACTGGACACGTCCTCCGAAGTATAAATATGTTGAACAGCACGACTTTTGCAGGAACAACGTCTAAACTGTACACAGCTTCACCGTGACATTCTGGTGGCATATCGATTAAATTCGGTGACGCTCCCAGTCGTACTGAAATAGTGCCTACAAGACGTGGATGACGCTGATCAGGAAGGAAGATCATAGACCTCGACCACAGATCATAATGTCCAAGCAGTCGATGGACCGATTCTGTTGTGGTCAAACGAAACTACTTTCGTCCGGCCATAACTGTGAGTTCTTTGATTGCTCTGGGAGAAAGTTCATCGAACTAGAACACACGAAATATTGGTTCATTTTATTACACTAATAAACTGAAACGCCAAGAAACTGGTATAGGCATGCGTATTCAAATACAGGCAGAGTACGGCGCTTCGGTTGGCAGCACCTATGTAAGACAAGAAGTGTCTGGTGCGGTTCTTAGCTCAGTATACTGCTGCTACAGTGGCAGGTTATCAAGATTTAAGTGAGTCTGAAGATTGTGTTATAGTCGGCGGACGAGCGATGGGACACAGCATCTCCGAGGTAGCGATGCAGTGGGGATTTTTCGCACGACAATTTCACGAGTATACCGTGAATATCAAGAATCCTGTAAACATCAAATCTCCAACATCGCTGAGGCCGGAAAAAGATGCTGCAAGAACGGGACAAACGACGAATGAAGAGAATCGTTCAACGTAACAGAAGTGCAAACCTTTCGCAAATGGCTGCAGATTTCAAAGCTGGGCCATCAACAAATGTCAGCGTGCGAACTATTCGACGAAATATCATCGACGTGGTCTTTCGGAGCCGAAGGCCCACTCGTGTACACTTGAAGACTGCATGACACAAAGCCTTACGCCTCGCCTGTGAACGTCAACATCGACATTGGACTGTTGATGACTGGAAACATGTTGTCTGGTCGAACAAGTCTCGTTTCAAATTGTATAGAGCGGATGGAAGTGTACGGGTATTGAGACAACCTCATGAGTCCATGGACCCTGCATTTCAGCAGGAGACTGTTCAAGCTGGTCGAGGCTCTGTAATGGTGCCAACCTCTTCATCTCAGAGAAGGAGTTGCAACCTGCGTCCTCAATTATTTGCTGGATGTATTCCAATCTCTGTCTTCCTCTACAGTTTTTACCCTATACAGCCCCCTCTACTACCATGGAAGTCATTCCCTTATGTCTTAACACATATCCTATCATCCTGTCCCTTCTCCTTGTCAGTGTTTTCCTCACATTGCTCAGAACCTCCTCATTCTTTACCCTATCTGTCCACCTAATTTTCAACATTCGTCTGTAGCACCACATCTCAAATGCTTCGATACTCTTGTGTTCTGGTTTTCCCACAGTCCATGTTTCACTAGCAAACAATACTGCGCTCCAAACGTACATTCTCAGTGATGTCTTCCTCAAATTAAGACCTATGTTTGATGCATGTAGACTTGTCGTGGCCAGGAACGCCCTTTTTGTCAGTGCTAGTCGGCTTTTGATGTCCTCCTTGCTCCGTCCGTCATGATTATTTTGCTGCCTAGGTAGCAGAATTCCATAACTTCATCTACTTCGTGACCAACAATCCTGATATTAAATCTCTCGCTGTTCTCATTTCTGCTATTTCTCATTACTTTCGTCTTTCTTCGATTTATTCTCAGTCCATATTCTGTGCTCATTAGACTGTTCATTCCTTTCAGGAGATCACGTAATTCTTCTTCACTTTCGTCACACGATATGCCTTCAAATTACGACTTTTCAATATCCGCTGCCACTTTCTTCTACTTACATGCGCCTGTTGGAGCAATTTACGTGTAGACTTTTTTGAATTCTAAATAATTCTTCGACGAATGTCTGTGATAACTTCTGGTGAGCGAACTGAAGGAATTCTTTGTCGTTTTACATTTTGCACACATCCACAGGTGCGCCAGTCAGTACAGACTCTGTATTGCTCTCTTTGCTGGTAGTCCTCTATCCAGATACTTGACACCGAAAATTTCGCGAGTTTCCTTAATCGAACCTTTTTACGCATATGCTTTCACAATTTAGATTCTTTCTTCTATGGAGAAAGTCATTTTGCAGACCACAAAGAGAAACCTCTAACTTCACTGATGAAATAAACTGGAATGCCGACAGAAGAATGCTAACAATCCATTATTGCGTGAAGCTGTTCATTGTTGTAGCTGTTTACTCTTTTTCAGAAGTCGAAATGTTGCATTCACATTCAACGGGGAGGCGGTCTGTATCAACACTGTACCCACTGAAAACGCTACCAACACAAAAATCTGTAAAATTTGTGATTAGTATTTCTGGTAGCAGTGAAGACTGTGATATTCTTAAACATATCTGTAATCCGGTATATCGATATTTAAAAATATCATTATAGGTTCTCGACACATCGAAAAAAAGTATGGACATATCACGAAAAAATGTCGACGTACATGGCTATAGAAATATAGGTTGCACTTAGTAAATATACTACCGGTTTTAGGTCTGTATATTTAAGTATTGATTTATTATTAGATATTCTCTACAGCAGTGGTTCCCAACAGGTGGTCCGCTAAGCCAGAGCTATGCCAGAGGGGTCCGCAAGATGCTGTTAGAATAAAAAATATATATTAAATATATTTCGTATGATAACAGATTTTTTGTTTTGGCCGCTTCGTGCATGAGCAGAGTTTTACCGAACGTTAACTTCTGCGTCTAGCGTCTTCCTAGAGCCAACTGACACTAGCACACTCTAGCGCAAAACTAGAATTAGGTAGAGGCAAACAGTTCTACTGTATGCCGTTAGACTGCGCGCACTGCCTCTTTGCAGCTGACAACTGACAGTCACTTTACACAGAAACTCCCATTTCAGACGACAATAGGCCATAGTTAATTTATTGCCAGTGCTTTCACAGACCGTGTTGTTTACACATTCAATATTCTGTATTAAAACAATAGTGTTTGTAAAGCGTTGATTTTCGCGGAAGCTACAGTTCGCGTAGTTAAAAATGGACCTTTGGTTAAAAGTGGTTCGTTAAAGCGAGAAAGGCCTACAGATGAAGAGGAAGATAATGCATTTGATGTTCAAGCAAGTAAGTCAGTGACTCTCGAACCGAAGTTGTCAGTGTCCATTGAACCTAAATCGCCGGCGTCCCTTGAACCTAACCCTTCCAAAATCAGTGTTAAGCTTACTGGAAAAACTAAAAAATATAACTCTGATTACTTGGAAATCGGTTTTATGTTCACTGGACCGGAGCAACAGCCTAAACCTCAATGTGTAATTTGCTGTGAAAGCCTTTCGAATGAATGTATGAAGCCAGCAAAACTCCGGCGCCATCTTGAAACAAAGCACCCAGAGTACAAAACTAAGTCATTAGATTTTTTTCAAAAATAAATTAGAAGAGTTGAAAACATCTCGTAAAACAATTACCAAACACTGTGGTGCAAATGTAAATGAAAATGCAACCCTTGCGTCTTACAAGGTGGCTCAGCTTATTGCTAAATGTGGAAAAAACCACACAATTGCTGAGGAACTTATACTGCCATCAGCAATAATACTTTGCAAGAGAATGTTAGGTGATGCAGCTGCTAAGGTAATAGGAAGTGTCCCGCTCACAAATAATATTGTTCAAAGACGAATTACTGATATGGCAGTTAACATCGAAGAAACATTGCTGGCTAGAATTTGCATGAGTGACATGTACGCTCTACGACTGGATGAAAGCACAGACATATCAAAAAAAGCTATAATGTTGGTTTTCGCACGATTCTTATGGAGGACCAAATGTTCGAAGATTTTCTTTTTTCATACGAACTACTGCATACAACAGCAGACGATATTTTTACTGCACTAAATAATTATCTCAATGAACACGATGTCACCTGGAAAAAAATGTGTAGGCTTGTCGACGGATGGAGCAAAGTCAATGGCTGACAAAAGAACAGGACTTCTAGCTCGTAACAAAGCAGTAGCCCCTGAGGTGAAATGGACTCACTGTTGTACCCATCGTGAAGCGTTAGTAACCAAAAAATTGCCTGAACCTTTGCAAACGATACTTAACGAAGTAGTTCAAATCATCAAATACACTAAAACTCGACGTCTGCAGCCTAGCCACCACTTTTAGAGTATTTCTCTGCACCTGACCCTGACGACAGATGGATTCGAAATCCCTTTAGCTGTGAAGAAACAGACAAAATCCAAGGCCTCACTGAAGAAGGGCAAGATCAACTTGTGGATCTGTCCAGCTGTGGTACGATGATAAACATTTTCATCAGTGATAAAATTACAGACTTCTGGGCATCAGCACGCAAGGACTACAAGAAACTTGGAGATAAGGCAATGAAAAACATCCTTCCATTTCTAACCACATGTCGGTGTGAGCAAGTATTTTCTCCCATGTGTTTCATGAAAAACAAATATAGGAATCGGCTTTACATGCGGTCGGATTTCAGAGTGAAAGATTCAAGTTTGGAACCTAATATTTCAGAAATAATGGGATCAAAGGTCAGATTGAACTCATCTCATTAAGAACTGAAAATTAAAAATAACTGTATACTGATGGAGTACTCTGTTGTAACTGTATTTTTTCAAATAAATAATACCTTGTATGAAATTAGTGTTTTCTTATTTTTTACACATGTCTACTCAATGCAACCTCCAGTGTAGTACACTTGAAAGACCAATACACTCAATTTTAATTTTTTCCTGTCATTTTCAGTTCATACTCAGTTTTTATTTTTTTAAGGAGTTTGTTATACTAAACACACAGATTTGAAGACAAAGATTTTGAGCAATAATCAAAAATTTAACAATAACAATGATGGCTAAATTGGAAAAGTTTTAAGCTCAATATTTTTTCAATAATGAATATGTCAATCTTTTTTCTAAGTACCCAAAATAGAAAAAGTATAATACTCTTAATTTGGCTTTTTTAGGTACTTGACACTGTGATATGACGAGGTACCAATCATGCTCGATGAGGGGACCCTCGAGAAAATTTTGTTGGGAACCCCTGGTCTACATCAACAAGCTAGCTGTCTGCTTATCCCTCTTACAGCAAGAACTGAAAGGCAAACGATGCACGTTCACGCTTGGCGATAACCACTTTGCAAACGATGGTAATTGCACGTAAGTGGCACAATAAAAGGTGTCCGATGCGTCCGTCGTTCGGTTTCGTCGCATATCGGATTTGTCTGGAACACTTCATGGCGACTGCACTGTTTTTTCCTTTCTGCTAACGCCAGCGACCTAGCAGTTCTAGTGTAAAAAATGCGAGGTGAAGTTAAGCTTTGCAGTTTCTGTTGGTACTGCCGAGTGCCTTTTACGTCAGCATTTCCCCTTACGCCTCTCCACCCACAGCAAAAACCAATCTCGTCATTTTGATTATCGTCATCTTTTCCAGGAAATATTTTTGAAGAATGCCGACGTGAAGAAATAGCCCACTAATTGCGTTAAAAATTATTTTTTAACTCAACTGGTGAGCTACTTCTTCATATAGGAAATCTTGTTATTCCATTCACACCGAAACCCCCTAGTGGAATCGGACTTCCACTTTGTGCAACCTATACTTGCTTTATCTAGTCATAGAGAAAGACTGGACGTGATGGGAGCTCAAAAAGTAGTAATACTCCTGCACACAGTGAAAGTAAAATTATATTCTATTAGTCTACAACTTCCGAAGAACTGTTTCATATATTTTCCAAAAATTGTGAAATAAACTTAATATAAAATAAAAATGTTGCTCAGTACTGTAATTTCGATGTTGATATATCGGAGAAGAAAACATAGCCAATCTATATCGGTATACTCTGAAAAAGTATCGAATTATCGATATTTTATCAACAGCCCTTGTAGCAATCCGCTCACTGTCTACCTACACCCTGAAAGTCGTGGTCCACCGGAACCGCTCCGTATTCCGGCAGTAGGGTGCTGTGCCATCCTGTCCGAGGCACTTCGACGTCGCCATGCAAATAATCGACAACGTAAATACAAGAAAAAAAGAAAGATGTTCAAATGGCTCTGAGCACTATGGGACTCAACATCTGAGGTCATCAGTCCCCTAGAACTAAGAACTACTTAAACCTAACCTAAGGACATCACACATATCCATGCCCGAGGCAGGATTCGAACCTGCGACCGTAGCAACAGCGCAGCTCCAGACTGAAGCGCCTAGAACCGTTCGGCCACAAGGGCCGGCACGTAAATACCCTGCTGCCAAACGAAGAGCGCTAGCAATGGTTGACAGAACATGCCGCAACATATCCACTTGCTTACGCACAGTGCACGGCTTCTTATTGTTCTAACGTGTTAACGAATGCTGACCCACGGGTAAGGGGCATATTTTACGTGGTGTCACGTATCGATACCACCCTACGGGCACATCACAGTTGGCAACAGAATTGCCAGTTTCCGTCCAATGCTGACAGCGGTACCACGGGATCCGGTGGACCCAATGGAGCACACCCGCTGAGCCACGCCTACCACGGCTCTGGACTGCGAGCGCCCCCTGACGCCGCGGTACAAGACGGCCGGCGGCCGCGAATCGCCTGCCTCGGACTCTGACCTACTTCGTCACCTGATGCCACGCAGATGCCGCCTAGTCACTGCACCGACACCAATGTTCTTGCTTTAGTTCAGAGAGGCTCTTCCCTGTTGACACTGAAAGCTGGGCTCTATTTCTTGTCACATTATCTGTAATGAGTCTTTATTTGTTTGGAAGTTAAGCAGATCTTCTGTTTGCAGTGTTACTTGTTCATTCATCATTTCTGGCCCTGACCAGCTTCGCTACGACGACAGTTGCCATAACACTCTGTAACCCACCACTCCTTACCGTTTTGTATGAAATCCTACAGAATATTTTATTTTTCATTTATATTAAAGTATGCTTTGTTAAGCAGAGGAGAAACGGTTTTTTAAATTCAGTGTTTGAAATTTGGTTTTTGCTTTTTCCACTGTAGTTTCTCAAGAAACGGTCGTAAATAAAAATTTTGTGATTGCGTCTGAGAGAAAATAAAAAAAAAAATACTACTTCCAATTGTAAAAATTTCCACATGTCAGTCCTTGTTCGAGCATCTACTCTTCATCAATAGTTACTATAATGTAAAACGTTACGCAACAATGCTCTGCCCTTCTACATGCCGGGCGAGTTACAGAGTTCGGGTGCAGGGATTAGAGTACCTTTCCACGCGCAAATTTCACTGGCAGTAGTTTAGAGAACACCGGAAAATCCACACGCTATGGTAACCGTGCTATCCCGCCTACCTGCTATCGTATTAGAGCTGCCTAGACTACACTAAGCCGGCCGAAGCATCCGCAAGCCCTCTTGAGCAGCTTACCTGCGACCTTAGGCACTCCTGCCAACAGCAGCAGGCCACCTGCAAGAAATATCCACGCCACCTACACTCATGCTCATAAGTTAAGGATAATGCTGATACATGGTGAAACAACGCTCTGGTGGGCGGTTTGCGGGTTTAAATCACCTCGCTGTATGGCCATCCGGTGCATTTGACCTGCGGTCGCACAGTGGCGCTGGCAGCAGTCCACATACGCAGAGGTGTGTTGGTGCACGTCATACTACGGTGCAGGGAGCAAGTGTGCAGACGTGCTAATGGTGACTGTGTGTTGAAAATGGCTCGTTATGAGGGGTAGAATACTAGAGCGACTGGAGGCTGGTCAAAGACAGCAGGTCGTAGCACGGACCGTCCATGTGCCACAAAGTGTGATCTAAAGATTATGGCAGCGATTCCAGCAGACAGGAAACGTGTCCAGGAGCTACTGTACAGGACGTCCACAGTGTAAAACACCACAAGAATACCGATATCTCACAATCAGTGCCCGCAGACGGCCACGGAGTACTGCAGGTAGCCTTGCTCGGGACCTTACTGCAGCCACTGGAACGGTTGTGTCCAGACACACAGTCTACAGACGACTGAACAGACACGGTTTATTCGCCCGGAGACCTGCAAGATGCATTCCACTGACCCCTGTCCACAGGAGAGGCAGTAAAGCCTGGTGTCAAGAACACAGTACATGGTCATTGGAACAGTGGTCCCAGGTTATGTTCACGAACGAGTCCAGGTACAGTCTGATTCTCGCCGGGTTTTCATCTGGCGTGAAGCAGGAACCAGATACCAACCCCTTAATGTCCTTGAAAGAGACCTGTTTGGAGGTTGTGGTTTGATGGTGTGAGGGTAGGATTATGACTGGTACACGTGCACTCCTGCATGTCTTTGACAGAGGAACTGTAACGGGTAACGTGTATCGGGATGTCATTTTGCACCAGTATGTCCGCCTTTTCAGGGGTGCAGTGAGTCCCACCTTCCTCCTGATGGATGATAACGCACGGCCCCACTGAGCTGCCATCGTGGAGGAGTACCTTGAAACAGAAGATATCATCGAATGGAGTGGCCTGCCTGTTCTCCAGACCTAAACCCGCACGTGTGGGATGCTCTCGGTCGACGCATCGCTGCACGTCAATCAAACCCCTACGACACTTCAGGAGCTCCGACAGGCCCTGGTGCAAGAATGGGAGGCTATACCCCAGCAGTGCTCGACCACCTGATCTAGAGTATGCCAACCCGTTGTGCGGCCTGTGTACGTGTGCATGGTGATCATATCCCATATTGATGTCGGGGTACATGCGCAGGAAACAGTGGCGTTTAGTAGCACATGTGTTTCGGAACGGTTTTCTCAACTTATCACCAATACCGTGGACTTATAGATCTGTGTCGTGTGTGTTCCCTATGTGACTATGCTATTAGCGCCAGTTTTGTTGTGTGGCACCACATTCTGCAATTATCCTTAATTTATGAGCATGAGTGTAGTATCCACTTCCCGTCCGCTGTTTCCCTCCAGATTCCCGACGCTACACCGTCGACAACGTGCGGTGTAAACGCACCTCCACTTCCCCCCCCCCCCCACCCTATCCCCCCCCCCTCCCCGGCTCCTCCTGCTGGTCGCAGAGCGCCTTCCGCAGCGGCGCCTCCGAAGACCAGAGGGGCACCTCGCCTGCAGCGGACAGGTCCGCGCGCCGCACCGCCACCCACACCAACGCGTGCCCCCCCTCCCCCCACCCTCGCCACCAGCGAACGCAGCCGCATTCCTCAGAGTGCGAGAGGGACGCGCAGGGACACTCCCAGCCAGTTCCTGTTCTGGCCGCCTCTCTCCTCCTGCCAGCTGCTCACCCCCGCACCGCACCGTAGCTGCACAGCCCGCGCGAAAACACGTTCCTCCCAGTCGGTTATTTAGCTGCAAGCTGAGAGCCACAGCGGCGCGCAGGTAACGCAGACTCTAGAAGCTGCTGTGGCAGGTGTCTCTGTTCCCGAACACGATGTGTCGGTACCTGTGGGTCATCATCTGTCGTTACCGTGTTTCTGTCTGTAAACATACAAACTTTTGTCTGGTTTCGCATTTTACTTAAAGTGTTTATTGCAATAACTTTTTACAGCGTCCTAGCTCCTTTCATGCTGCCTTCCACGAAGTACTGCGTGTCTCTGTTGCATCTCGGGCGGTCACAACAATAATCCGTAGACTACGAAGCAGGAGACAGACCAGGGTAGCAGGGCACACTACAGAATATCTTTATACAGTGTTATTGTTCTTGTTGTTGTTGTTGTTGTCTTCAGTCATGAGACTGGTTTGATGCAGCTCTCCATGCTACGCTATCCTGTGCAAGCTTCTTCATCTCCCAGTACCTACTGCAACCTACAGGGTGTTTCAAAAATGACCGGTATATTTGAAACGGCAATAAAAACTAAACGAGCAGCGATAGAAATACACCGTTTGTTGCAATATGCTTGGGACAACAGTACATTTTCAGGCGGACAAACTTTCGAAATTACAGTAGTTACAATTTTCAACAACAGATGGCGCTGCAAGTGATGTGAAAGATATAGAAGACAACGCAGTCTGTGGGTGCGCCATTCTGTACGTCGTCTTTCTGCTGTAAGCGTGTGCTGTTCACAACGTGCAAGTGTGCTGTAGACAACTTGGTTTATTCCGTAGAACAGAGGATTTTTCTGGTGTTGGAATTCCACCGCCTAGAACACAGTGTTGTTGCAACAAGACGAAGTTTTCAACGGAGGTTTAATGTAACCAAAAGACCGAAAAGCGATACAATAAAGGATCTGTTTGAAAAATTTCAACGGACTGGGAACGTGACGGATGAACGTGCTGGAAAGGTAGGGCGACCGCGTACGGCAACCACAGAGGGCAACGCGCAGCTAGTGCAGCAGGTGATCCAACAGCGGCCTCGGGTTTCCGTTCGCCGTGTTGCAGCTGCGGTCCAAATGACGCCAACGTCCACGTATCGTCTCATGCGCCAGAGTTTACACCTCTATCCATACAAAATTCAAACGCGGCAACCCCTCAGCGCCGCTACCATTGCTGCACGAGAGACATTCGCTAACGATATAGTGCACAGGATTGATGACGGCGATATGCATGTGGGCAGCATTTGCTTTACTGACGAAGCTTATTTTTACCTGGACGGCTTCGTCAATAAACAGAACTGGCGCATATGGGGAACCGAAAAGCCCCATGTTGCAGTCCCATCGTCCCTGCATCCTCAAAAAGTACTGGTCTGGGCCGCCATTTCTTCCAGAGGAATCATTGGCCAATTTTTCAGATCCGAAACGATTACTGCATCACGCTATCTGGACATTCTTCGTGAATTTGTGGCGGTACAAACTGCCTTAGACGACACTGCGAACACCTCGTGGTTTATGCAAGATGGTGCCCGGCCACATCGCACGGCCGACGTCTTTAATTTCCTGAATGAATATTTCGATGATCGTGCGATTGCTTTGGGCTATCCGAAACATACAGGAGGCGGCGTGGATTGGCCTCCCTATTCGCCAGACATGAACCCCTGTGAGTTCTTTCGGTGGGGACACTTGAAAGACCAGGTGTACCGCCAGAATCCAGAAACAATTGAACAGCTGAAGCAGTACATCTCATCTGCATGTGAAGCCATTCCGCCAGACATGTCGTCAAAGGTTTCGGGTAATTTCATTCAGAGACTACGCCATATTATTGCTACGCATGGTGGATATGTGGAAAATATCGTACTATAGAGTTTCCCAGACCGCAGCGCCATCTGTTGTTGAAAATTGTAACTACTGTAATTTCGAAAGTTTGTCTGCCTGAAAATGTACTGTTGTCCCAAGCATATTGCAACAAACGGTGTATTTCTATCGCTGCTCGTTTAGTTTTTACTGTCGTTTCAAATATACCGGTCATTTTTGAAACACCCTGTACATCCTTCTGAATCTGCTTAGTGTATTCATCTCTTGGTCTCCCTGTACGCTTTTTACCCTCCACACTGCCCTCCAGTGCTAAATTTGTGATCCCTTAATGCCTCAGAACATATCCTACCAACCGGTCCCTTCGTCTTGTCAAGTTGTGCCACAAACTCCTCTTCTCCCCAATTCTATTCAGTACCTCCTCATTAGTTATGTGATCTACCCCTCTAATCTTCAGCATTCTTCTGTAGCACCACATTTCAAAAGCTTCTATTCTCTTCGTGTCCGAACTATTTATCGTCCATGTTTCACTTCCATACATGGCTACACTCCATACAAATACTTTCAGAAACGACTTCCTGACACTTAAATCTATACTCGATGTTAACAAATTTCTCTTCTTCAGAAACGCTTTCCTTGCCATTGCCAGTCTACATTTTGTATCCTCTCTACTTCGACCATCATCAATTATTTTGCTCCCCAAATAGCAAAACTCCTTTACTACTTTAAGTGTCTCATTTCCTAATCTAATTCCCTGAGCATCACCCGAGTTAACTCGTCTACATTCCATTAACCTCGTTTTGCTTTTGTTGATCATCTTATATCCTCCTTTGAAGACACTGTCCATTCCGTTCGACTGCTCTTCCAAGTCCTTTGCTGTCTCTGACAGAATTACAATGTCAACGGCGAACCTCAAAGTTTTTATTTCTTCTCCATGGATTTTAATACCTACTCCGAGTTTTTCTTTTGTTTCCTTTACTGCTTGCTCAATAACATCGGGGAGAGGTCTCACTTCCTTCCCAACCACTGCTTCCCTTTCATGCCCCTCGACTCTTATAACTGCCATCTGGTTTCTGTACAAATTGTAAATAGCCTTTCGCTCCCCGTATTTTTCGCCTCAACCTTCAGAATTTGAAAGAGACAGTTCTATAATTCAATAATGAGACACATTTGCTTATCTTTTCGGAAGCAGTCATGCAGAACATAAAAAGCTTTTCTAGCCTCTGGATAAAGTCTTTTGTCAGTTCAACAATAAATTACCTTTCTAGCTCCATTGATTCTCGCACACCTAATTATGACGTCGGCAGCCGCTGTCCCGGTGGAACTGAGCTGTCGAACTGAAGAATCCCAATATCGAATCTCATCATCTCAGAGTAACACATCCGACGAAAGTTCTCTATTAATCGTCGGATATGTTCTAACATCTCTGATCTCTCCCTCTACTGACAGTCCTAGTACCACGGAAGTTATTCCCTGAGGTCTGAACGAGTATTACGGGCCACATATTTGGCGATCCACATTAGGAGTCTTTAATGCAGTGGATCCCGTTACATTCTGCAGCCTCTCGCTGTTGATCATTGCCGATCCTTCTGTCCTAAGAGACAGCTTCCTACCCCGGCGGCACGAGCATTCCCTGAAACTCTCTCCGCTCCTCCGCAAGGCCGTTATCAGAACACAGAATCGAAGCACCGACTGGTACAGAACTCAAGACATTTCGATTAATAGCAGAACTGCGAAACCGTGGTAAAACTTCTTTACCCGTAAACAAAGTTTTGAATGATAAAGTAACGCGGATGGACGTGTGCGGGCATGGAGACAACCTCATGAACACATGGACCCTGCATGTCAGCAGCGGACTGTTCAAGCTGGTAGAGGCTCTGTAATGGTGTAGGGCGTGCGCAGTTGGAGTGATATGGGATCCCGATACGTCCAGATGCGACTCTGACAGGTCACACGTACCTAAGCATCCTGTCTGATCACCTGCATCCATTCACGTCCATTGTGCATTTCGTTGGACTTTGACAATGCGACTTTGGCTCCAGGAACACTCTTCTGAGTTTAAACACTTCCGCTGGCCACCAAACTCCCCAGACATTATTGAGCACATTTGGGATGGCTTGGAACCTGCTGTTCAGAAGAGATCTCCATCCTCTCGTACCATGCCCCGCAACAACACCAAGCATGAACAACATTTACGCAGCATGTCGACCGTTCTGCCTGTAATAGAGAATATCACCTATAAACATTTACATCCTCGCCGATGTTGCGTAGGTGTACGAATTTAAACTGGGAACCGACCCTGTCTTCTGTGTACTTCGCTTTTTTTTTCTCACACAGCGTACATTATTATCACCTACATACATTTCTGGAACAGACGATGAATGTAAAATCAGAGAGATTCGAATTCAGACAGGGGCATACGAGCAGGTGTTCCCCTCGCGTAACATTCGCGATTGGAACAGTGATGTTTGGAATTGGCAGTACTGCGACGTACCCACCGCCGCGCACAGTGTAGGATGTAGGTTATGATGGTGACATTTTTGTCCCGCGGTGTGCAGGTACGTAACAAATTAGCATTATGGCAAAGCAAATCACTCACGGGAACAGAATCGCCGTCATCGTTGTTGTCGCAATCACCTGAAAACAGAACATTACGCTTCTGTGTCCACGTCTGTAGCTTAGTAGTTAGCGTTTCTGGCTGCTAGTATGTGTTTGTTAGGCGATGCAATACAATGTATTGTGTGAAAGTGTTTCAGGTGAAATGGCGAAATACGAGTATTATATTTGCCAAAGACTATTCGCGTTTTCATTCATACATTCATACAGAATCAGTGCATGCAGTATGGAGATTATTTTTAGAGGATTTTCCTGATATTCAGCTTCCTAATCGGATTGCGATTCATTAGTTGATAAATAAGTTTCATGAAACTGCAAATGTACTTGACAGGAAACGTAGACAGTCACATAAAATACTCACAGTTCTAAGAAAATATGGATAATAGTGAGCACATTTTGGAAAGGTCTCTTGGAAAATTAGTTCGAAATCTTTCTCAGGGAATGAGAATTTCCTATGGCTCTGTGAAACAGCTACAAAGTTATTAAAGTTACAGCCCTATACAATAACTGCAACTAAAGAACTTAAACGGGGTGACCCTGCAAAAAGGTTGCGGTTTTGTATATCGATTTTGAATAGGGTGCCTGGCTGAGAAACTGCCCCTCACCTAACTTCCTTTTTGGACAAATCATGGTTCCACCTAAGTGAACGTGTTAGTCACAAAATAACCGTTACTAAAGTTTTGAAAACCCTAATGTGATACACGAGGCACACTTGCATGATCAAAAAATTGGCGTGTCGTGCGCTATTAGCGGTGAGATAGTAGTAGGCCCTTTTTTTGGGAAACAATTGGCAGTAAGACACATGTGGAAAACATTTTGCGGCCTTTTTTTTGGCTAATTAATTGAGAGAGAAGTGCTTCCCCGACCTTTCAGCAGGACTCTGCACAGCACATGTGACCAAATCCTCTCGCGGTTCTAGGCGCGCAGTCCGGAACCGCGCGACTGCTACGGTCGCAGGTTCGAATCCTGCCTCGGGCATGGATGTGTGTGATGTCCTTAGGTTAGTTAGGTTTAACTAGTTCTAAGTTCTAGGGGACTGATGACCTAAGATGTTAAGTCCCATAGTGCTCAGAGCCATTTGACCAAATCCTCGCTATAGGAAATCCGTGGCATCTTTCAAGACAGAGTTATCACTAGCAACTTATGGTCTCCTCGTTCCCTCCATGATTAACCACCTGCGCGTTTTACTTCCGAGGGGCGTTAAAAGAGAAAGTGTAAAAATCAAATCCACACACTTTAGATGAACATCAAACTACCTCTCTCTAAAAACTTTGCTGCCCTTTCTCAGAGGACATGGGGAAATGCAGTGTGTAATGATTAATGTAGTTTTCTTTTGAAGTGTTTATGTTATGTATGATATAAATAACTTGCGCGACGAAACATCTACACTGATGGGGAAAAAATCGCAACACGAAAACGAATTAATGTACAGTAATGAAATTTCAGGAATACATTTGTCTAGGTAACATGTTTAAGTAATTAACATTGCAAGATCACGGGTTAATGTAAGCGTTGTAACCTATACGAAATGAGAAATGCTAGTAGATTAACGACTGGTATTCCCAACAGAATGCTGAATGCATGAGTGCAAACGTGCGCACTGTGTTCAGCTGCCGGATGTCAGTTTGTCGCATGGAGTTCCACTGCTGTTGCACTTGGTTGGTCAGTACAGGGACGGTTGATGCTGGTTGTGGATGATGCTGATGTTGTCGTCCGATGATATCCCATATGTTCTCGACTGGAGACAGATCTGGTGATTGAGAAGGGCAAGGCAGCATGTCGACACTCTGCAGAGCATGTAGGGTTAAGACAATGGTATGTGATCCTGCGCTGTCCTGTTGGAAAACACCCCTTGGAATGCTGTTCATGAATGGCAGTACAACAGGTCGAATCACCTGGCTGACTCACAAATTTGCTGTCAGGGTGGGTGGGTAGGATGAGCACGAGAGTGCTCCTCCTATCATACCAAATCGCCCCCCAGACCATAACTACAGGTGTGTCTAGCACGAAGACAGGTTGGTTGCAGCCGGCCGCGGTGGCCGATCGGTTCTAGGCGCTTCAGTCCGGAACCGTGCGACTGCTGTGGTCGCAGGTTCGAATCCTGCCTCGGGATGTCCTTAGGTCAGTTAGGTTTAAGTAGTTCTAAGTTCTAGGGGACTGATGACCTCCGATGTTAAGTCCCATAGTGCTCAGAGCCATTTTGAACGACGTTGGTTGCACGCCCTCAGCTGGCCTCCTCCTAACCAACACACGGCCATCACTGGCACCGAGGCGGAACTGGATTTCATGAGAAAACACAACAGACCTCCACCCTGCCCTCCAATGAGCTGTCGTTGACACCACCGAAGTCGCAAATGGTGGTGGTTCGGGATCAGTGGAATGCACGCCACATGGCTCGGAGCTGTACTTGAAGTAACTGATTTGTACCAGTTCATTGTGTCACTGTGGTGCCAGATTGCTGTTGCAAATGCAGTACTATGCGCCAGAGCCATATGCCGAACACGATGGTCTTCCCTCCTGGGAGTGCGACGTAGCCGGCCGGAGCCCGGTCTCGTATCGATCATACACTACTGGCCATTAAAATTGCTACACCACGAAAATGACGTGCTATAGACGCGAAATTTAACCGACAGGAAGAAGCTGCTGTAATATGCAAATGATTAGCTTTTCAGAGCATTCACACAAGGTTGGCGCCGGTGGCGACACCTACAACGTGCTGACATGAGGAAAGTTTCCAACCGATTTCTCATACACAAACAGCAGTTGACCGGCGTTGCCTCGTCAAACGTTGTTGTGATGCCTCGTCTAAGAAGGAGAAATGCGTACCATCACGTTTCCGACTTTGATAAAGGTCGGATTGTAGCCTATAGCGATTGCGGTTTATCGTATCGCGACATTGGTGCTCGCGTTGGTCGAGATCCAATGACTGTTAGCAGAATATGGAATCGGTGGGTTCAGAAGGGTAATACGGAACGCCGTTCTGGCTCCCATCGACCTCGTATCACTAGCACTCGAGATGACAGGCATCTTATCCGCATGGCTGTAAAGGATCGTGCAGGCACGTCTCGATCCCTGAGTCAACAGATGGGGACGTTTGCAAGACAAGAACCATCTGCACGAACAGTTCGACGACGTTTGCAGCAGCATGGACTATCAGCTCGGAGACCATAGCTGCAGTTACCCTTGACGCTGCATCACAGACAGGAGCGCCTGCGATGGTGTACTCAACGACGAACCTGGGTGCACGAATGGCAAAACGTCATTTTACGGATGAATGCAGATTCTGTTTACAGCATCATGATGGTCGCATCCGTGTTTGGCGACATCGCGGTGAATGCACATTGGAAGCGTGTATTCGTCATCGCCTTACTGGCGTATCACCCGACGTGATGGTATGGGGTGCCATTGGTTACGCGTCTCGGTCACCTCTTGTTCGCATTGACGGCACTTTGAACAGTGGACGTTACATTTCAGATGAGTTAAGACACGTGGCTCTACCCTTCATTCGATCCCTGCGAAACCCTACATTTCAGCAGGACACTGCCCGACCGCATGTTGCAGGTCCTGTACGGGCCTTTCTGGATACAGAAAATGTTGGACTGCTGCCCTGGCCAGCACATACTCCAGATCTCTCACCAATTGAAAACGTCTGTTCAATGGTGGCCCAGCAACTGGCTCGTCACAATACGCCAGTCACTACTCTTGAAGAACTGTGGTATCGTGTTGAAGCTGCATGGGCAGCTGTACCTGTATGCGCCATCCAAGCTCTGTTTGACTCAATGGCCAGGCGTATCAAGGCCGTTATTACGGCCAGAGGTGGTTGTTCTGGGTACTGATTTCTCAGGATCTATGCACCCAAATTGCGTGAAAATGTAATCACGTGTCAGTTCTAGTATAATATATTTGTCCAATGGATACCCGTTTATCATCTGTATTTCTTCTTGGTGTAGCAATTTTAATGGCCAGTAGTATATTTAAAATACTTGTAACAGAACAAATGGGATCTACAGACAGCGTGTAGAAAACACATCTCGAGATACGTCCGTGTCGGATTGTCCGCGAAACGAAAGCCAACTTTGGATCCGTCCGCAATGTGTTAGGAAGCTGGGCGTAGCGCCTGTGGTCACGGCAGAGCGGCGCGCCGAGTGCCGGCCCTGGGTTCGAGTCCGCAGCAGGTCTGCGGGCACCGCGCCCGCGTGCCAAGGTCGCCCAGCCGGCTCATCTCGCAGAGCTGCCTGTGACGTCACGGACGCGAATACCTGCCGTGCCGCCGCCGCTGCCGCGGGCGGACGAGCACAGCGCAGCATACGAGCCGAGCCGAGCTGCGCGGCGGCGCGTCAGCTGCCTGTCTGCTCGCGTCATACACCGCGGCAGCCAGCGCAACTCCAACTGCAGCTGCAACCGATGGCATAGCACCGCATAGCCTAGCTCAGCCGTCGCGTCTCGTGAACTCCACTCGTAGCTGCCGCCAGCGGCGGGGACCTCCTGCTTCGTTCGATTGGTAGAGGTCGTGGAGTGCGCTGGAGAAACCAGGACAGTAGTCCTGGAACTCTTCAATATACACGAATTAATCTATCAGCGTACAGAATAATACTCTAAAGAGCCAAAGAAAGTGGTACACCTGGCTAATATCGTGTAGGGCCCCTGCGAGCACGCAGAAGTGGACAGAAGTGGACTCGACTAATATTTGGAGGGACCTGAGACCATGAATCCTGCCGGGCTGTGCATAAATCCGTAAGAGTACGAAGGGGTGGAGATCTCTTCTGATCAGCACGTTGCAAGGAAGTGCAGATTCGCTCAAGTATGGTGACCAGCTGAAGTGTTTAAAATCAGAAGAGAGTTCCTGCAGCCACTCTGTAGCAATTTTGGACGTTTGGGGTGTCGCGTTCTCATGCTGGAATTGCCCAAGACCTTCGGAATGCACCATGGACATGAATGGATACAGGTGATACCTGTCGTATCTAGACGTACCAGAGGCCCCATATAATTCCAACTGCACACGCCCCGCACCACTGATGAGCCTCACCAGCTTGAACAGTCCCTGCTGACATCCCGTGCCCGTGGATTCATGCGGTTGCACCCATAACCGTACACTTCCATCCACTCGATAGAACTTGAAACGAAACTCATCCGACCAGGCAACATGTTTCCACTTGTCCCTTTCTCACAAAAAAAATTCCGTAACCTCCCAACAGTAAAAACAAATATATATGATTCAGATTTAGTGCAACCTCCCCATAAATAAGTTCAGTAACCTATCAATAATAAAATGTGACTAATCTCTCAATAAAAAAAATTGTGGCTCACTAATAACCTTTCAATAACTGACTGTGAATTTAAACTGGTAAATTTTGGACGTCAGCAGTGCTGCGTCATGGCCCTGAAAGATCATTCTGAATAAATTGAAAATTCTTACCTCAATAAGGTCGCCGGATAACGGATATATATCTGCTACTATAAGAAATTTTTCTGGCACAGCCCAGTGCAATGCTGTCCGATAGATTTGACATGTATAAAAAGAAACAACGGATTTTTCTTTTCAATAATTGGGATGACCAAGGATTGGAGAAATTAGTAAATTCCTTAAATTGAAATGAATGATTGTCAAAGGTTACTTTTTATGACAAAGACTATTATTAAGAGATTTTTTTTAAAACATTTACATGGGACTTGATATAACAATAGTACATATGCGCGAGGCTGCTTTTACCTTATACTACAACGCTCAGGCACCGCCATCGCTCCACCACGACTGCCCCAGCCAACTCGATACACACGACTGATAGCTACTACCACTACTACTGCTACACAGTTCCTGCTGCTGACAACACTGCTCTCTGGTCTGAGACTCTCTTATAGCTTACATATCGCAGGCAGCGTGTGAGCAATCCATCGAAATTACATCTGCTCGAGTGCGCTAGCAACAAATTCCTTAATCATGGACCTCTTACACACTCTTCAGCAGTACAGTGTCAGCGTTGACGGGCCCAGGTGAGGCGTAAAACTTTGTGTCGTACTGTTATCAAGGGTACACGAGTGGGCCTTCGGCTCCGAAAGCCCATATCGATCACGTTTCGTTGAATAGTTCGCGCGCCGACACTTGTTGATCGCCCAGCTTTTAAATCTGCAGCAATTTGGGGAAGGGTGGCACTTCTGTCACGTTGGGCGATTCTCTTCTCGCAAGATCTTTTCCAGCCGCAGCGATGTCTGAGATCTGATGGTTTACAGGCTTCCTGACATTCACGGTACACTCGTGAAATGGTCGTACGGGAAAATCCCCGCTTCATCGCTACCTCGGAGATGCTGCGTTCCATCGCTCGTGCGCCGACTGTAACACCACGTTCAAACTCACTTAAATCTTGATAATCTGCCATTGTAGCAGCAGTAACCGATCTAACAAGTGCGCCGGACCCTTGTCTTATATAGGCGTTGCCGACCGCAGGGCGCTATTCTGCCTGTTCACACATGTCTGTATTTGAAAGCGCATGCCTGTGGCAGTTTTTTTGGCGCTTCAGTGTATTATCTCTTCGATATGCTGGAACTGATCTATCAGCGTATCGACTAACACAAAAGCGTGCAATTTCTCTGTATGAAATGGCCTGATAGACGAACGCAATTGATGACCAAGTAACAGAGAGTAGTATCACGGAACGAATACCTATACTTGTATGTCTGCCTTCACCAAGACCAGAAAGTGAGCACCAGATGAATGGTACCGATTCTGGGAAATCTCTCAAATGGACCTCGCGGTCCTTTCAGAAAAGAAACTTAAATGCCATGTTACAGAAGTAATACCTTCGTTGCTTTTCAAACGCTGTACACGTAAAGTCAAAGTAATGGGAGCGACCCATTTACTACTTTGGACAAGCTAGTGGCGCTCGATGTATGAAAGCTGGAAGCCACGTAACTCACTTCCGTAACAAAACAACACAGGCAGCTGCTTACAGGGCGAAACAGCTTATGTCACGGCGACAGACAGTGGGAGCAGCAATTAGTTCCAGTCGTTGCAGACACGATGTGAACCACAATGTTCAAGGACAACGGGAACCGAGCACGAACAATACAACCTGCTTTCGTAATACTAGCTTCTGAGGGACGTACCGGACAGCAACTGCTGCGCCTTCCAGTGACACGAGACAAGCGATTGCGAGCGGGCAGCAACTCCTCTAGCTATTGTTTCAGGGATAAATCGTCTTACCGTCGTCGTACTACGATCGGGATCCCTGAACATCGTGCTGTGCTGTCAGCGGTACTCACACGCACGGCAAAACAAACAGGAACCACAACATTACAACACACACTCAGGGACTCCCACAAACCGGGACAACTAAATGAACTAATAGATCACAAGACAGAACACACCATCTACTAACAAATGATTCCATGCCGACCAGGTTGGCCGAGCGGTTCTAGGCGCTACAGTCTGGAACGGCGAGACCGCTACGGTCGCGGGTTCGAATCCTGCCTCTGACATGGAAATGTGTGATGTTCTTAGGTTAGTTAGGTTTAAGTAGTTGTAAGTTCTAGGGGACTGATGACCTCAGAAGTTAAGTCCCATAGTGCTCAGAACCATTTGAACTATTTAAATGATTCCATACAGGCATCGTAGCAGACGTCAAAGAGACAACTGGGGTAGTTCAGATGAGGAGTCCATTACTACGGTCTCCTCCAACACCGACACATAGTACATAACACACGAAGAAGAGCGCGTAGACACATAAATATGTGAAAATTAAACATAGATCAAAACAGACAGACATATGTTGTTATATAATCGTGATCGGTTATCGTACCAGGCGTCACGTTAAACCTCTTACTACAGTAACATACATTCTTAACATATAGTATAAATTAGGATAAGAGTAAATTGACTATAAAACAAATGAAGAGATACAATACACAGCATGTGACGTTTACGCCACATTACTGTCCACGTTCATTTTTGTTGATATGTTAGAGGCTAGCGAGTAGTGAATGTTCTTGGGTTTAACTGTCCACGTCGGAAATGGCATACGCTCTGCTTACCAGAGACCTACGTTGCTGTGGTAGATGGCAGCTCTTAGCATGCAGATACCGATCGGTGTGTGTCGGCTTTTAACGAACACTATGACCCAGAGTGCCATCTTGTTTTTTGTACACCATGACGTCCAAAAATGGAAACATTCCATGACTTTCAACCTCCATGATAAATTTAATGCTGGCATGAAGACAGGTAAAGTGGTCGAAAATTCTGTTGAGAGCATCACGTCCATGAGGCCAGACGACAAAGGTATCATCTACGTACCTCCGGAAGCACATCCGTTGCAAAGCTGATGTTCTTACTGCTATATCCTCGAAATCCTTTATCGCCCATAGTCGCCACTTTATTTATGGAAGACTTGATAGTTGCCAACACCTCCGGTTTTTCGAACTGTTTATAAAGAGGCAACTGAAATTAAGTAGGCAGACAATTTGATTAAAAGGGGCGATGGCTTTCATCTTTGCAGGATGTGGAACCCTGTATTACCCCGCATCAAAACAGGGCGTTCTTCGGTGTAGCCAGTCCGAGTGCGAAAATAATCGTTGAGTGCGATGTGTCGCTGCCGCCGGTGTTCTACTAGCGCAGCGCCACCTGCCCGGTCTTGAAGGGCAGTAAGTGTGATGAACTGCGCATGCGCCGTGTACAGTACGGAAGCCTATATAGCGCGACGACCTGCAGCCTTATTACGTCCTATGTCACCATCCATAACACGGATTCCTACACCTTCTACCCCTCTGCCGGTGTGCCCCAAGGTTCCGTCCTCTCCCCTCTTCTATACCTTCTGTATACGGCGGACATGCCGCCGCCTTCACCCCTCGTCTATCTTCTCCAGTACGCCAATAACACCGCCTTCCTTGCCCTCGCCCCCACCCTGCAACGCTCCCAACACCTTCTCCAATCCCATCTTGACCGGTTCACCGCTTGGTGTAACCAGTGGTTGCTCAAGGTCAATCCTTCCAAGACCCAGGCGATCATTGTAGGCAAAACCACCCCTTCCTTCCGTCTCCTCGACTTCTATATCACTATTTATGGTCGTCCTATCACCCTCACTCCCACCCTCAAGTATCTTGGCGTCACCCTTGACCGTCGCCTCTCCTGGACCCCCCATCTCCGGATTATCTGAGCCAAGGCACACTCCCGACTCCATCTCCTCAAGCTTCTTTCTGGCCGCACATAGGATCTGGACCCCTCCACCATCCTCCACACCTATAAATCCCTCATCCGCCCTATCCTCTGCTACACTCATCCCGCCTGGATCTCCGCCCCTCCTACCTTCTACCAATCCCTTCAAATCCTAGAACGCCATGCGCTCCGCCTCACCTATCGCATCCGCCTCCCATCCCCTATGCGGATCCTGTATGACCTCATCCCGTTCCCGCACCTTCCCCTTTTCCTCGAATGGACACGGATCCTCTACACCTCCCGCAAACTTGATCCCCCTCACTCGCTTGTCTCTCCCATCCTCTCCCACCCCTGTCCGCTGCCGCGCCTGCATTCCCACATCCCACCTGCTCTCCATCTCTCCAGTCTCCATACCCTCGCCCAAGGTGGCTTCCACCAACTCCCCCTCCCTGATGATGCCCTCATCCCCTCCATCTACCCCTCCTATCAACTTTGATCCTCCTCTGCCACAACCTGTGTTTTTTCCCCAGGGCACCCTCTCTCCTTTCTCCCCCTTAATCCGTCCCTCCT
This sequence comes from Schistocerca nitens, assembly GCF_023898315.1. Classification (NCBI taxonomy): domain Eukaryota; kingdom Metazoa; phylum Arthropoda; class Insecta; order Orthoptera; family Acrididae; genus Schistocerca; species Schistocerca nitens. The sequence goes on along the minus strand of NC_064621.1, from coordinate 100,878,053 downwards.
CCCCCTGGGCTTCCCTACCTTCTTTCCTCCCCCCTCCCATCTCCTCTGCCACTGTCATCTACACCCTCCCCTCTCCCTCCTCCCCCACCTTTTCCCCTTTTTGGCACGTCCCCGGACTCGTACACGTATAGTGAACTTTCGCGCGCCGGAGATGGTCGCCTAGTGTTTGTGTGTGCCGTCGTGTTCGTGTTCAAAATGTTGAAATGTTTGTGAAATCTTACGGGACTTAACTGCTAAGGTCGTCCGTCCCTAAGCTTACACACTATTAACCTAAATTATCCTAAGGACAAATACACACACCCATGCCCGAGGGAGGACTCGAACCTCCGCCGGGACCATGTTCGTGTTCCAGTGTTCAAGTGTTTCATCGTTTGTGCTCCATCGTTCGCGTGTGTCGTCTCTGTCATCTCTGTGCGTGTCCACGTTTCTGAACGTTTTTATTTTGGACACTGCGCCCGTGAACGGCTCCGTGTGTTTTAATTTTGTATGTCTACGTTTGTATATCAACCATGTCTGTTTTTCGATTGTCTCCTTTTGTATCATTAGCCATCTCTGTGGTCGATGAGCGGCGTAGTATGCCGCTGCTGGCCTACCTGTATCAGGTGTGAAAATAACAATAAAGGAAAAAAAGCGTTATTACTCCGGGAAAGCCGACGACTTCCCAGGACTTTTGATGGTTTTCACAACTCTGATTAACGACCTGACCTTAATGAAAGGATGCCAAGGGTTCCGTGGCAGACTCTGGCGGTAGGGGATTGCATCGTGACGGGCAGCTGTGTTCCGCTTTCTAGCTAGCGTCTGTGTTATATCTTCAGCTGTTATCGCGGAGTTCAGTCCTGTTCGTGGAACTACCCACTCATCTCTGCTCCGCTTAGACACGTTGCTTACAGCGTCACGTGTCCGCAACGCTGCCAGATGGTATTCACTGTCGCGGTCATCTAATGTTTCGGCGCACCGGTGGCAGCGTAAGGCACGTGCCCACATTGACTCCGCTCACCCGGTGGTGCTATCCCCATATATGCTGTAGGAGAATGTCTGATCAGTGTGCAGAAATCGTAGTTGAGAACGTCAGTGCCAGTGACACTGAATCAATCCTGCAGATACAGGGTGTTTCAAAAATGACCGGTATATTTGAAACGGCAATAAAAACTAAACGAGCAGCGATAGAAATACACCGTTTGTTGCAATATGCTTGGGACAACAGTACATTTTCAGGCGGACAAACTTTCGAAATTACAGTAGTTACAATTTACAACAACAGATGGCGCTGCAAGTGATGTGAAAGATATAGAAGACAACGCAGTCTGTGGGTGCGCCATTCTGTACGTCGTCTTTCTGCTGTAAGCGTGTGCTGTTCACACCGTGCAAGTGTACTGTAGACAACATGGTTTATTCCTTAGAACAGAGGGTTTTTCTGGTGTTGGAATTCCACCGCCTAGAACACAGTGTTGTTGCAACAAGACGAAGTTTTCAACGGAGGTTTAATGTAACCAAAGGACCGAAAAGCGATACAATAAAGGATCAGTTTGAAAAATTTCAACGGACTGGGAACGTGACGGATGAACGTGCTGGAAAGGTAGGGCGACCGCGTACGGCAACCACAGAGGGCAACGCGCAGCTAGTGCAGGAGGTGATCCAACAGCGGCCTCGGGTTTCCGTTCGCCGTGTTGCAGCTGCGGTCCAAATGACGCCAACGTCCACGTATCGTCTCATGCGCCAGAGTTTACACCTCTATCCATACAAAATTCAAACGCGGCAACCCCTCAGCGCCGCTACCATTGCTGCACGAGACATTCGCTAACGATATAGTGCACAGGATTGATGACGGCGATATGCATGTGGGCAGCATTTGGTTTACTGACGAAGCTTATTTTTACCTGGACGGCTTCGTCAATAAACAGAACTGGCGCATATGGGGAACCGAAAAGCCCCATGTTGCAGTCCCATCGTCCCTGCATCCTCAAAAAGTACTGGTCTGGGCCGCCATTTCTTCGAAAGGAATCATTGGCCCATTTTTCAGATCCGAAACGATTACTGCATCACGCTATCTGGACATTCTTCGTGAATTTGTGGTGGTACAAACTGCCTTAGACGGCACTGCGAACACCTCGTGGTTTATGCAAGATGGTGCCCGGCCACATCGCACGGCCGACGTCTTTAATTTCCTCAATGAATATTTCGATGATTGTGTGATTGCTTTGGGCTATCCGAAACATACAAGAGGCGGCGTGGATTGGCCTCCCTATTCGCCAGACATGAACCCCTGTGACCTCTTTCTGTGGGGACACTTGAAAGACCAGGTGGACCGCCAGAATCCAGAAACAATTGAACAGCTGAAGCAGTACATCTCATCTGCATGTGAAGCCATTCCGCCAGACACGTTGTCAAAGGTTTCGGGTAATTTCATTCAGAGACTACGCCATATTATTACTACGCATGGTGGATATGTGGAAAATATCGTACTATAGAGTTTCCCAGACCGCAGCGCCATCTGTTGTTGAAAAGTGTAACTACTGTAATTTCGAAAGTTTGTCTGCCTGAAAATGTACTGTTGTCCGAAGCATATTGCAACAAACGGTGTATTTCTATCGCTGCTCGTTTAGTTTTTATTGCCATTTCAAATATACCGGTCATTTTTGAGACAACCTGTATGTTCACACGGGGAGGCCACGACGCTGGAATCACGGATTCTCCTCAAACTTTGTACACCTCTAGTAGGCCATCAGAACAATATTATCTGGAACTAGTAAGGTGCACCACTCTGGCAATTCCGAGAAAATCGCAAGAGAAGTTTTACGCGTCTGTTATGTAACTGATGTACCTGTGTATAGGTGCTGGATGTTAGAGTTCATTGTGGTCAAGTGGTTAGCGTTCCAGCTTCGTAAGACGAACATGCATGAAGCGGCGGTTCGACTACCCCCGAACTAAATATCATCACTGGTCATATTATTTAACTTCTATGACATTTGGGAGGTAATCTAATTTAAAAAGACACGTGAATTTGCATGAATTTTTAGTGAATTTCATATTATTGGCTACTTACCATTTTTAGTTAAATTTAATTATTAGAACAAACATATTTACAACTATCGACAAGTAAATGAAGAAACGCGTGGAATTTTCCTGAAAATGTATGTCTGTCGTGATTTACAAAGTCCCTTACACATGCAGCCTGGTAAGGTACCCGGAACTACTTTGCACCTCGACGCTTTGAGCTGCAGACACAGAGGCAGCCGCCATTTGACAGTTAACCAGTCTAGTGGTGAAAAGTTGTTAATGTAGCAAGAACGAATAGTGTAGGTGCTAATTTTTTGAATATCACAGAATTTACACTAGTACTATAAAAATGGAAGTTTGGGCGGGAATTGAACCGTCGCCTTATGCACGTTCGTCTTATGAAGCTCGATAGCTAATCACTTTTTTTTTTCTAAAAGAACCTTCCCGGCGCCCAAAGGGAGGGGTGGGGGCAATGTGGGCAGGGGTCGCAACACGAGGCCTTGCCGCCATATCCCGTTCCCACCCACCAGGAACCAAGGAAAGCGTAGGGAACGTCGAATAGACCTACAATGAACACCGTTTATTCATTTATTTTTCTTTTCGTTCTTTTTTTGTAATATTCATTTATTGATTTATTTTTGTGATTAATACCACCGAGAATATCAGGAAACCGACATCACGCGAGGAGGAGAGCGCAGCAAGACATTAGACTAATTGAGACTATCAAAGTACTTTTATTTTTTCGAAAGAACATTCCGATTACCAGTAAGAATGTCGGTTCTAAGTGTGGAAGAGGCGGTAACCAACTCTTCTTGACAGGAACACCCCAGCTTTGGGGCGTGTTGAGGAAGACACTTCAGAGGAAATTGGAGAAAAATTGTTTGTATTTTGGACTGCCGACAACTGCACAATACCGTTCATTAAGGAACTGCCAAAAGAAAAGTATACTTTTCCCGCCATCAGCAAACAAGTAGTATGCTGCGTGTCCGCAAATCCACCTCACAGTGTTTGTCTTCACTTGCGGGAGGTATCCCGCGTCCGTAAAGGGGAGCAGTTGAGTAGGTATCTGATGATGAGTCTCACGGGTAACTGGGTACAACATCTGTCGCTCCAAGGGCCAGACACTTCTCGCCGATCTGCACAGCAGGCGGTGCTCGTCTGTGTCCATAACATCGCAGTCGACACGCAACGGGGTGTCTGCGAGGTGAATCCTGTGAAGGCGTGACCGGCATACTTGTTTCCCATTGACAGTAAGGCACCGTGCAGACTGGACGTCAGTGTCAAGATAAGGAGCGCACACAGATCGCGAAACGGCGCGCCAATCGACGGGGGGGGGAGCTTCCTTTCAACCACATTCGGTGACCTGTGCTGCTGAAGGAAACCATAGATCGCCTTCGTGGATGTCAATTGCGCCGGCAGTATCACAGTACGGGCGTAGCTCAAATCAAGGAGAAGGTGGCGGAAGTAAAAGAAGGGCGGCGGAACTTCGGAAGTTGGACAGGTGGTCAGAGACAATGTGGTGCAAAGGCCTCCAGCAATAGGCTGGTGAGGCACGTAGGACTACGGCGCTAACCTCTTGACCACCATGAACTCTTAACACCTGGCACCTACGCACAGATGCATCAGTGACATAACAGGGTGTAGAAAAATTTACGCTACCAGTCACAATAAATCAAATAAAGTCCAAATAAAAATCACACGACCGATTTCAGGCTTGTGCCCATCCTCAGGTGTTTATACATTCATGTACATTTTTATATTGCTGGAGATCACTGTACAAATACAAAAAAAAAAATTATTTACTGGTGAGTAAACAGATACAAGTGGAACAACTGTAAGTGGCAGGGCAGCATTTGTCGAAAATATACCTGTACTTACATGAACATGAATCATCATTATTATAATTACGCTGTGGTGACAGTTTTTCCATTTAGTTGCACATTTGTTACAATTTTCACGTCCGTGTTTCAGTTTTATAAAATTTCGCTGCATATTTCACTATTGCGACGTGCACTCGTGACATACACTGTGTTTACGTACAAACATGTAGGATACGGTCAAATAACTCAGACGTAGGAGGTGTAAAGATGTTGCTCATGTAGAAACATGTAGGTTGTGGTCAAAAAACTTAGTCGTAGGACATGCAGGGATGTTGCACACATAGAAACTTAAAAAGCTATTATAGGTTGCGAAATTTTTTGATCCACATTACGAAATTTTTGATCCACGTTTGATCCACTTAGATCTAGGAAGTACAATGATATTATATGTATGAAATTACTAAAACCTATTACAAATTAAAAAGTGACAGAACTGTTTTGATGGACACTGTTGTCAGAAAATTAGATCTAGAAAGTACAATAATGTTCTTTACATAAAATTTTGGAAGCTATTACAATTTACGAAAATGACAGTTAAAGCTTTTGTTTACAATATGACTTTTACAAATTACGACAATGACATTTGATCTGTTGCATGATTGCTACATCGGATTTCCATATCATATTACTTTGTTATTATATCAGAGGATAACGAGTTTTGTTTTTGAATATTTTATGAAATACGTGGAGATAAGATTTGTTTGCAAGCTCAACTTGTTCGTTGAGAATAAGGTGTGGTGAGTTAGAGCTGTGGATGTAAATTTCTAGCTCTTCGAGCAGGTTCATTTTCTTTCCTTTGTTGACAGTGTGTAGTGTTTGCAGGTTGTCTGAAATGGCTGTGGCTGAGTGGGGATGGTCTTTTAGATACATAGCAAAAGTGGATTTATCAAAGTTATTTAGCCGAAAGGCATCCATGTGCTCACGGTATCTTATAGTGAAACTCCTTCCAGTTGAGTCTATGTAGAACTGTGGGCAATTGTCACATGAAAGTTTGTAAATACCTGATATGTGGTGGCATTGGTTATTTGTCTTACTGTTGTGGATGCCTAAAAAAGGAACAGTCACGGAGTTCAACAGCGTCCACTATGGATAAAATTCAGTTACATAACAGACACATTAAACTACACTACTGGCCATTAAAATTGCTACACCAAGAAGAAATGCAGATGATAACGGGTATCCATTGGACAAATATATTATACTAGGACTGACATGTGATTACATTTTCACGCAATTTGGGTGCATAGATCCTGAGAAATCAGTACCCAGAACAACCAACTCTGGCCGTAATAACGGCCTTGATACGCCTGGGCATTGAGTCAAACAGAGCTTGGATGGCGCGTACAGGTACAGCTGCCATTGCAGCTTCAACACGATACCACAGTTCATCAAGAGTAGTGACTGGCGTATTGTGACGAGCCAGTTGCTGGGACACCATTGACCAGACGTTTTCAATTGCTGAGAGATCTGGAGAATGTGCTGGCCAGGGCAGCAGTCGAACATTTTCTGAATCCAGAAAAGCCCCTACAGGACCTGCAACATGCGATCGCGCATTATCCTGCTGAAGTGTAGGGTTTCGCTGGGATCGAATGAAGGGTAGAGCCACGGTTCGTAACACATCTGAAATGTAACGTCCACTGTTCAAAGTGCCGTCAATGCGAACAAGAGGTGACCGAGACGTGTAACCAATGGCACCCCACACCATCACGCCGGGTGATATGCCAGTATGGCGATGACGAATACACGCTTCCAATGTGCGTTCACCACGATGTCGCCAAACACGGATGCGACCATCATGATGCTGTAAACAGAACCTGGACTCATCCGAAAAAATGACGTTTTGCCATTCGTGCACCCAGGTTCGTCGTTGAGTGCACCATCGCAGGCGCTCCTGTCTGTGATGCAGCGTCAAGGGTAACCGTAGTCACGGTCTCCGAGCTGATAGTCCATGCTGCTGCAGACGTCGTCAAACTGTTCGTGCAGATGGTTGTTGTCTTGCAAATGTCCCCATCTGTTGACTCGGGGATCGAGACGTGGCTGCACGATCCGTTACAGCCATGCGGATAAGATTCTTGTCATCTCGACTGCTAGTGATACGAGGCCGTTGGGATCCAGCACGGCGTTCCGTATTACCCTCCTGAACCCACCTATTCCATATTCTGCTAACAGTCATTGGATCTCGACCAACGCAATGTCGCGATACGATAAACCACAATCGCGATAGGCTACAATCCGACCTCTATCAAAGTCGGAAACGTGATGGTACGCATTTCTCCTCCTTACACGAGGCATCACAACAACGTTTCACCAGACAACGCTGGTCAACTGGTGTTTGTGTATGAGAAATCGGTTGGAAACTTTCCTCGTGTCAGAACGTTGTAGGTGTTGCCACCGGCGCCAACCTTGTGTGAATGCTCTGAAAAGCTAATAATTTACATATCACAGCACCTTCTTCCTGTCGGTTAAATGTCGCGTCAGTAGAACGTCATCTTCGTGGTGTAGCAATTTTAATGGCCAGTAGTGTACTTCTGCGAATTTCTCGGAATCGCCCGAGTAGTGCACCTTACTACTCGCACGTTATGTTGTTTTGACGGCCAGCTAAACGTGTACGAAGTCTGAAGTAGATGCGTGATTCCAACGTCGTGACGTAACCTTGTCAGACAGATTTATGGTTGGGCAGCTCTCCTTATGGTTGGATCGACTAGCCTAGTAAATAGTTTGACTGCTCGCAGTTACCCAGAAGTCCGGGTTCAAGTCTCGGCTTGGCACAATTTTCAGTTGTCAGTATATGCTCACTCATAACAATGTGTCAGGAACTTTTGCCGCCGTAAAAGTAATACAAGGCATAACAGTGTTATGTTCAGCGGTAATTGTTCCAGGATAATATAAAGATATAATAATTCCAATCCCAAAGAAAGCAGGCGTTGACAGATGTGAAAATTACCGAACTATTAGTTTAATAAGTAACGGCTGCAAAATACCAACGCGAATTCTTTACAGACGAATGTAAAAACTAGTAGAAGCCGACCTCGGGGAAGATCAGCTTGGATTCCGCAGAAATATTGGAACACGTGAGGCAATACTGACCCTACGACTTATTTTAGAAGCTAGATTATGGAAAGACAAACCTACGTTTCTAGCATTTGTAGAATTAGAGAAAGCTTTTGACAATGTTGACGGGAATACTCTCTTTCAAATTCTGAAGGTGGCAAGGGTAAAATACAGGGAGCGACAGGCTATTTACAATTTGTACAGAAACCAGATGGCAGTGTATAACAGTCGAGGGGTATGAAAGGGAAGCAGTGGTAGGAAAGGAAGTGAGACAGGGTTGTAGCCTCTCCCCGATGTTATTCAATCTGTATATTGAGCAAGCAGTAAAGGAAACAAAACAAAAATTCGGAATAGGTATTAAAATCCATGGAGAAGAAATAAAAACTTTGAGGTTCGCCGATGACATTGTAATTCTGTCAGAGACAGTAAACGACTTGGAAACGCAGTTGAACGGAATGGATAGTCTTGAAAGGAGGATATAAGACGAACATCAACAAAAGGAAAACGAGGATAATGGAATGTAGTCGAATTAAGACGGGTGATGCTGAGGGAATTAGATTAGGAAATGAGACACTTAAAGTAGTAAAGGAGTTTTGCTATTTGGGGAGAAAAATAACTGATGATGGTCGAAGTAGAGAGGATATAAAATGTAGACTGGCAATGGCAAGGAAAGCTTTTCTGATGAAGAGAAATTTGTTAACATCGAGTATAGATTTAAGTGTCAGGAAGTCGTTTCTGAACGTATTTGTATGGAGTGTAGGCATGTATAAAAGTGAAACATGGACGATAAATAGTTTGGACAAGAAGAGAATAGAAGCTTTCGAAATGCGGTGCTACAGAAGAATGCTGAAGATTAGATGGGTAGATCACATAACTAATGAGGACATATTGAATAGGATTGGGGAGAAGGTTATGCCACAACTTGACTAGAAGAAGGGATCGGTTGGTAGGACATGTTTTGAGGCATCAAGGGATCACAAATTTAGCATTGGAGGGCAGCGTGGAGGGTAAAAATCGTAGAGGAAGACCAAGAGATGAATACAGAAGGATGTCGGTTGCAGCAGTTACTCGGAGATGAAGAAGCTTGCACAGGATAGAGTAGCATGGAGAGCTGCATCAAACCAGTCTCAGGACTGAAGACCACAACAACAACAAGATGCAGATGGAAGTCGGCGAGCACTTTCCTCGGTGAACGTTAAAGTGGTCGGCGACGGCCAACGTCTTGCGCACCGCCTCGGCGTCGACAGCGGGGCTGTGATGTGGGTCAGGGCAGGCTGGCAGCGCAGCTGTGCCTTGTCATGCCGTGCCGGTGGAGTACCTGCCTTCTGCACCGGCCCGCTGGCTCTCCGTTCGTGCCTCGCCAACGAAAGCGACATCGGGACACAAATTCTTTCACCTGCAGCGGCGAAATCGTTCCACGGTACTTCTCCCAGTCACATCCAAAATGAGCTGCTTTCGCTCACAGTCACGGTCATTCAGGCGGGCGATTCTTTCGTGGCAGAGCGACTTCCCACTGTGCGCCGTTCCGTCAATATCCGAGCAGAGCAGTCACTCGGTCATCCCGTCTCACTAGAAGGTCACTTACCTACCGTCTTCCAGGGACTACAAAAATTTGATTTTAAGTATTTTGTTTAAGGAGAGGTTCACTATCTTTTGGTTCAAAAAATCGATTTTTTTTAAATTGCATTTTTGGATTCATAAAAGTGTTTGTTATTAGCAGTTGAACAAAAAAATGCACCTGCCTGAATTCAGCCTTTTTCATGCACCAGTTTTTTTTTTCTTTCAGAGGACGAGTTATTGCACCGGTGCTTGGGAGGAAACACACAAAATTCAAATGAAAGTTTGAACGAGTGTGTTTGGAAGGTAGCCCCCCAAGCATTCTGGTGCGAATACTGTGGAGCTTGAGACTTTCCTAGCAGTAAGCAGCTTCAACGAAGGGTATTCAGTTATTCTGAAGATCATGACAACGATGGACGTCACCCTGGGACTCTATTCGACGCAGTTCGGCAAACATTCGGACGACCACCGGATTCAAGCGGCTGAAAACCGCTTGTCACCGGCCGTACGAGCGGCTCTGGAGCAGCGCAGGATGGCCGAGATCGAGCAGAACTACCTCTATGAGGAAGTTTATGGACCTGAAATAGCAGAGTGAACGTAAGTTGCATAATATTGCATTTATATGTAGTCAAAACTTGAAACGCGTTTTTCTCGAAATGACTCTTTTTTTTTATCGCGCGGTATGGTAACTTCAAATCTACTGAACCGATTGGCATGATTCTTTGTTTCCGACGAAGCTAACTAAATTTTCTAGGAGTTGTACCACTTTTATTCCGATCCATCAACTATAAATATTTTTACTTGGCCGACGAAGTCGAAAAATCGATGAAAATAACCTTATTTTTTCAAATGGCCGCCATTTTCCTTCCTATGGTCCAAATAACTTAAGCGAGGTACAACTCTTAAAGAATATATCAACTCAATTTTGATTTCAAACGAGCCGGCTGACCTGTGACATACCGCGCGTGGAGGTCTACATCGAAATTTTGTTTCGTTTCGACGGCGCTTCCGCCTTTGCTCTTCGACATTTCCGGTCGAAAAAATTCCAGTTTTTAGAGGAAATATCAAACATTTTGACCAAATTTGCTATTGATATCTATAACACATCCCGAGAAAAAAATTCTCAAAGAACGTGCTTTTTTCGGGGCAAAGGTAGTAAACCTCCCCCTAATTAGCGATAATAAGAGAAGAACTGAAGTTAAAAAATGTGTATATGTCCCGAGGAAGCGTATCTCGTGGCGAGCAAATTACCCAGATTACATGCATGCAGTATTTGAGAAGTACAGCATACACAAACTTTGCACATAATCTCAAACCTCTTCCAAAAATAAATAAATAAATAAATAGAATAAAATAAAAATAAAAAAATTTAAGAGACCGCAAATTACCGGGATTATAGTTACGCAGTTTGTAATAAGGAGAGCACTTACACACTCCAGATACATAATCTCAAACCATTTATACATTTTTTCATTAGTCTTTGAGTGAATAAAAGAAATTGATAAGACCAACATAATTAGGGTTTCGCGTTTTCGTCCATGAAGATCTTGCATGATTAACGTCAAATATTTAATACATAAACTTATTTGTTAAGTAATCAGGCGTTTGTAGCTGCTTTATACACGGAATTTAGATTCTTTAAAGAATACGATTTTACTGGTTAACAACTAAGCTGTGGGAATATGACTCAATGAAATTTTTTTCTTAGAAAACTGTTTTAGTCTTTCGATCGAACGATCCATTCAACTTGCAAAATTTTCGAATATGTGCGTCACTTAGTGAAAGAACAAACAGCATCTTGTAGTTACACAGGATGATACAAAAGTCATCTCCCAGGAGACAGTCTACACTGGTGATTTGGCTGGCTGGCTCTGAGCACTATGGGATTTAACATCTATGGTCATCAGTCCCCTAGAACTTAGAACTACTTAAACCTAACTAACCTAAGGACATCACACAACACCCAGCCATCACGAGGCAGAGAAAATCCCTGACCCCGCCACGAATCGAACCCGGGCGCGGGAAGCGAGAACGCTACCGCACGACCACGAGCTGCGGACTACGCGAGATCTGTTTCATAGTAGCGAAGATGATGAAGTGCTCATGCATTTTACAGTTCAAGTTCATTACAGTTTTTTTGCTTCCAATTATCATTCCTGTCATATCTCTGAATACAACGTTGTGCTATGGGCCAACACTATTGAATCACCACTCACCAATGTAGACTTTGTCCTACGGGACGTGACTTCTGAGTCACACTGTACACATTGTGATATTCTTTGACGTTATTTACGTGCTGAGGACGACGACTCTGAAACGTTATGCTGTGCGTGCCGTCTGGAAATGGAAGTTTAGACTTCAGGAGCTGCGCTGCGCCTGGCGCTTCGGGTCTGTTCTGTTCCGTTCCTGGGCGCCTTCTCGGTCTAGTCCACTGGGTGGTCGATAGTGCAGCCTCTAGTTTCTGCTTTCGCCAAGTTAATATTCGCCAAGTTGCGGCGGCCGGCCAAATACGAACAGTCCCTTCGATTATAGCATTGTTCACCGCAGCCCACGGGCACAGTTGTAACAGAGGAAACAGCTCCATAGGAAACACAAGACGTTATCTAGGAAAGGGGCGACGCGAGACGTCGCTGAGAGAACAGAAGTTACCGTGGCTGTTTCACGGGTTAAGCTGTTAACTTTGTAATATACGTACAGACCATTAGACCGCAGTGCTTGAAGTAATTTGGGAAAAAAGCGTAGATTTGAAGCCCCAAACTTCTTGATATCAGCACCTCAGTCATTGCGCCTCATCGTTCGGTTACGGCGTTAACGAACTGCGCGCCACATTGCAACTTCGGCCTACTGTTGTCTTCCTGTCAATATTCCAATTCGCGCGTCACTGCGTCTTATTAGTCAAATGTTGCTCGGCTGACATTTCCACTCTTTTCATCGACAAGCTTCCTTCAAAAACGCTCTCCATGCTACTCTATCCTGTGCAAGCTTCTTCACCTCCCAGTACCTACTGCAGCCTACATCCTTCTGAATCTGCTTAGTGTATTCATCCCTTTGTCTCCCTCTACGATTTTTACCCTCCACGTTGCCCTCCAATACTAAATTGGTGATCCCTTGATGCCTCAGAACATGTCCTACCAATCGATCCCTCCTTCTAGTCAAGTTGTGCCACAAACTCCTCCCCAATCCTATTCAATAACGCCTCATTAGTTATGTGATCTACCCATCTAATCTTCAGCATTCTTCTGTAGCACCACATTTCGAAAGCTTCTATTCTCTTCTTGTCCAAAGTATTTACCGTCCATGTTTCACTTCCATACATGGCTACACTCCATACTAATACTTTCAGAAACGACTTCCTGACACTTAAATCTATACTCGATGTTAACAAATTTCTCTTCTTCAGAAACGCTTTCCTTGCAATTGCCAGTCTACATTTTATATCCTCTCTGCTTCAACCATCATCAGTTATTTTACTCCCCAAATAGCAAACTCCTTCACTACTGTAAGTGTCTCATTTCCTGATCTAATTCCCTCGGCCGGCCGAAGTGGCCGTGCGGTTAAAGGCGCTGCAGTCTGGAACCGCGAGACCGCTACGGTCGCAGGTTCGAATCCTGCCTCGGGCATGGATGTTTGTGATGTCCTTAGGTTAGTTAGGTTTAACTAGTTCTAAGTTCTAGGGGACTAATGACCTCAGCAGTTGAGTCCCATAGTGCTCAGAGCCATTTTTTAATTCCCTCAGCATCACCCGACTTAATTCGACTACATTCCATTATCCTCGTTTTGCTTTTGTTGATGTTCATCTTATACCCTCCTTTCAAGACTGTCCATTCCGTTCAACTGCTCTTCCAAATCCTTTGTTGTCTCTGACAGAATTACAATGTCATCGGCGAACCTCAAGGTTTTTATTTCTCTTCTTATTTATTTCTTTAATTTCGTAAAATTTTTAATTTATTAACTACTTGGCCCAATATGTTTTTTTAAATTCCACACAATTGCACAAAGTTTTCAACAGAAGTTGTAGCGAATTTAATTTTGGAAAAATGATGGTAATAACGTTAACTGAAACTGTATGAATGTGTCACACAATCTCCTTTTATTAATACCACAGCACGCGTGAATTCATGTTAAATAGATTTAAAAGAAGCTCAGTGTCAAGGAAGTTGTACAGTGTACGTACAATTTCACGATCCATTTACAATAAATGTGCAAAAATGTCTCCATCAAGTTCAATTCATATAGCTGCACGTGTATGAACAGATTTTGTTGCTCATTTCAGTTTCACAGGGTTGTTCTTAATTTCGTCTACTGCATTCATAATGCGAGCAAGTATTATTGCCTCACGTGTATTGACTTTGTCCTCATAAAGGTGGTTTGACTTACACTGTTGTTATTATGTTCTTTCACTAAACAATACAGGAAAGTAGCTCGTTTGAAGGTTAGGAAACGATTGAAGCAGCTCACTAACGGTTGCCAACAATGACTTAATCGTTTCTACATTGTTAATGGAAAGTAAACAAATTTACTTGTATAATAATCTTTGCTTCTCTGGATGTTCTAGAAAACTACTGCAGATACACGTCTGGTAGATTTTTTATTATATATACAAAGACAGTAACTTGTTCTCGAAAGAAGAGTTACTGTTGATGACCGTGCAGCTTTTTCCTGGAATAAATGATGACTAACTGACAACCTCAGCTGCCGACAGGTGTTGTTGTTGTTATACCTCGATGTGGACAGCTGAAAATGTGTGCCCCGACCGGGACTCGAACCCGGGATCTCCTGCTTACATGGCAGACCAACAACATCAAAATAAAAGGAAATCGTGTTTTATTTAAACGTCGTACAGTTTTTCGATGGCTTCACATTAGAGAAGTTGCTAAATTTCAAGCAAAATCTTTTATTAGTCGTAATTCTGTAACTAAAAATTTGCGGTCCTATGTTTATATGAAGTTTTCCTATAGTTTTACTTGTGGAATAAAGTATTAAAATATTTGCATTTCTTCGTGAATCACCCTGTACCTGGCACAATGCATTTGTTTCATGAAAACTGGTTCAAATCACCATCTTCTCACTCCTGAGAATGTCTGTACTAACCGCCCATGCAGTCACATTAATGTGTACACCGCCTATGGATATGTAAATGCCGTGTGACTAGGGCCTCCCGGCGGGTAGACCGTCTGCCTGGTGCAAACCTTTCGAGATGACGCCACTTCGGCGACTTGCGTGTCGATGGGGATGACAACACAACACCCAGTGCCCTGAACGGAGAAAATCACCGACCCAGCCGGGAATCGAAACCGGGCCGTTAGGTATGACAATCCGTCGCGCTGACCGCTCAGCTACCAACGGCGGACTTTTGAGATACAAGTTCACAAATGTCGTGTGACTAGGACCTCCCGTCGGGTAGACCGTTCGCTAGGTGCGAGTCTTTCTACTTTACGCCACTTCGGCGACTTGCGCGTCGATGGGGACGACAACACCAGTCCCTGAGCGGAGAAAATCTCCGACGCAGCCGGGAATCGAACGCGGGCCCTTTGGATTGAGACATTCTGTCGCGCTGACCACTCAGCTACCGAGGGCAGACACCGCCTATGATTGGCAGCACTAGCAGTGGAGGATATATAAAGTGGACGCGGAAAAACAGTGCGGCCATTGTCGTAATGAAGAAACGGAGCTATTTATCTGGCGTCCAACAGGGCATGATAATTAGCTTTCGGGCCAAGCATTTCCGAAAGGGCGAAGTTGGTAAACTGTTCACATAGCGCCGCAGTTAAAGTACACCGTGCATTGCAAAATGGCGCTATCCAAAACCGGCAGCGAGCTGTGTTGTGTTACAGCACACGCCGTAGGTGACAGGGGAGAAGGCTGCGGCAATGCGTATGGGCGAACAGATGAGCAACTGTTGAGCAACTGACAGCCCAGACGAACCAAGGGACTACCAGCAGTGTCTGCTCAAGGACCATCTAGCGAACATTGCTGCGTATGGAGCTCTGCGGCAGGCGCCTGATCCACGCACGCACGATGACTGCTGTTCATTGGCGATGAAGGCTGGAATTTGTGTGTGAGTACCACATCTGGACGTCCACAGAGCGGTGACAGGTGACCTTTCCCGACGAATTACGTTTTAGGCTTCATCAGCGTCAAAGCTAACAACCTGCAACAGTCGTAGGAAGTATGCAGGCCGTTGGAGGGTGCGTAACGGTATGGGGAACGTTTTCGTGGCATTTCCCTGGGTGACGTCGTCATTCTAGAGGGCACAATGGATGAACACTAGTATAAATGTATCCTTAGGGACCATGTCCACCCCTGCATGCAGTTTGTTTTCCCTCGGCAGAATGACATCTACCACCAGGACAACGCAACGTGTCACACAGGTTTCAGTGTACGTGCACGGTTCCAAGAGCACCAAGACGAGTTTACCTTTCTCTCCTGGCCATCAAACTCCCCGTATTTCAATCCAATCGAGAATCTGTGGAAGCACCTTGATTGGGCTGTTTCCGCCATTGATATTCAGCCGAGAAACCTAGCACGACGGCACTGGAGTTGACATGGCTCCATAGCCCTGTCGCTACCTTCCAGAATCTCGCCGACTGTCTTCCTGCACGTCTTGCAGCCGTCCGTGCTGCAGAAGGTCGTCACACATTAATCTGACAGCGTAAATAAGTGATCTTACACATCATATCCATTGTTTTGGGACCGAGCGAGGTGGCGCAGTGGTTAGACACTGGACTCGCATTCGGGAGGACGACGGTTCAATCCCGCGTCCGGCCATCCTGATTTAGGTTTTCCGTGATTTCCCTAAATCGCTCCAGGCAAATGCCGGGATGGTTCCTTTCAAAGGGCACGGCCGACTTCCTTCCCTAATCCGATGAGACCGATGACCTCGCTGTCTGGTCTCCTTCCCCAAACCAACCAACCAACCATTGTTTTGGAAACATTACTACGCTCCTCAGTACTTCTGCTCATTTGTACTTGTAATTTGTATTTAGTTGGACACACACGCCGCACCAACTTCAAAGATAAAAAACTTTGGTATTTGGAGTGTCACAGCCTTCTTAAAATTTTTATATTGAAAATTTGTGTAATTTTTTTTTTGCAACAGTCACGAGAATAAATGCGTTTTTTCGCTGATTTGTTATTCTTTTTACCACATTTGCCATCCTGATAAAAACGCAATACAGACAAAGATTAATTTTGAATACCCTACGTTCACGTGAAAACATGCAGCTATTAAGGTTTTTCCGACACTTGTCGTTCCTCACCGATTTTTAAAATCGGTCAGTTTAAAAATATTTTGGTGAACCTCATTCAGCTGCTGTCACAACCTCTATGCACAGTATATGGCACTGGTGCTGACTGCATAGTTCTCGTAGCAGTTCTTCTTATATGCTGACGACCTCGCTCTAGTGACCCAGAGCACAGATTGTGAATCAGTGGATAACAACCTCACGAATGCCCTTGAAGATCTGTTCAGATACTACAACACAAATCAGCTTAAACCAAACCCTTCAAAGGCCCCAGTGTGCGCTTTTCCTTTGAGAAACAAGGAAGCCACTCGCGAGTTGAAAATAGTATGGTCGGGGGTCGAACTGGAACACTACGAGACTCCAAAATACCTGGCCGTGACACTTCACAGACCTCTCACTTTCAAAAAGCACTGCATGAAATGCAAGTGGAAAGTTTCCACCAGGAAGAATCTCCTACGGAAACTGGCCGGATCACAGAGGGGTAGTCAACCTGAAACAATCCGAACATCCGCAGTGACACTATTCTGCCTGTCCTGTTTGGTATAATTCAGCCCACTCCAAACACGTCGATGTAGCTCTTAACGAAACCTGCAGAATTATAACACGTTGCTTGAAATTCACTCTAGTCGAATGGCTTTACCACCTCACAGGAATAGCACCACCACCTGTTCGAAGAGAGATAGCTGCGAACAAGGAAAGAAAGACAGTTGAACAGGAAATTACCTATCCTCTGTATGAGCATGAACCGCATCCGCAACGACTGAAGTCAAGGAAGAATTTCCTTAGGACATCAAATGAACTTAGAACCACTGCTGAAAAAGCTAGGTTACAACTGTGGAGGGCTGCAACCTACCTTCCCTCTGGTTGGAAACGAGTTGTTGAAGCTTCCCCTTCAGGCCATGACGTGGAATGGACAACTTGGGAGTCCCTGAACAGACTGAGATCCGGAGTTGGAAGATCAAAAGTTATCTTAGCAAGATGGCGACACACTGATCCAAATGATATTCGGTGAGACTGTGGAGAAGAACAGACAGTTCGGCGCATGCTTCGGTGTCGATTGTGCCCAGTCTCCTGTACAGAAGATGATCTTCAACAAGTAACAGAAAATGCACTGGAAGTGGCCAAGTTTTGGTAAAAAGTAATTTAATCATATCTGTGTAAAATATACGTACATGTACCTGTATGTTTCTGACACGAGAATAATAATAATTCACCTGCTGCGATGAATTGTTTAAACGACTCAGTGCCGCTTGCAGCTGTCGTATCTTTTTCTTTATTAGTTGTAGGACTGGAAAATTTCCATCTCTTTGTTAGTGAAAGCGTGTTCGTGATCATAATGGAAGATAATTTTTGATCTTTTATTTTGCAAATATATGTAAATTAAATTTCAACAACAAAAGGTCAAACCTTGTCCTTGGAGCATTGCACATTAGGTAGCTACCACATTTCCACTGTGCATCTAGCAGAGTTCTCTCTGCCTGATCAAAAGACGCTGTGGACTATCTGCATCGCGCAGACAGCCGCACAAGCGTCAAACCAGCTAACTTGCGTGAGACTTTGACGGAAAAAATGGCGTGACGTTTCACCACCAGCGTTTCACCAGCGCAGCTCTTGAACTTTCACACATTCACAGACAAGCAGGAGGTGCAAAACTTACTAAAGCATTTTATATTATGGACTCACGTGTTATACGGGGTGCACATGATAACTAGGTTAGGTTAGGTTAGTGTTGTTTTAACGTCCCGTCGACAACGAGGTCATTAGAGACGGAGCGCAAGCTCGGGTTAGCGAAGGATGGGGAAGGAAATCGGCCGTGCCCTTTCAAAGGAACCATCCCGGCATTCGCCTGAAACGATTTAGCGAAATCACGGAAAACCTAAATCAGGATGGCTGGAGACGGGATTGAACCGTCGTCCTCCCGAATGACATGATATCTGTTTACAACGTAACACAGTGGTGTAGGGCAAGTGGAGACGAACAATTTTATACGGGACATTTCTTGTCTGTTAAGTCGGAAAAGTAACAAAAGTTGGTCTACGAAAGCTACCTGAACTATAGCGCATGCGCATCACGTGAGGTTTTCGATATACTCTCGCTCTCTTCGCGCAAGCTATTAGTCCTAGAGAAAAAAATGACAGGACATTTCTTTGGAAACTTTAATGTAGTTTCATTTTGAGTTGGGATATGTTTTCGCTGAAGGCGCGTTTTACGAGGTATCCGAGAATAACGTAAAAAAGTGACTCTGAAAAGATTTCCCCCCGGGATACAAACACAAACAGACTGGAGAGGATTTCTAGTATACTGTTCAGCCGCGCGGGGTTAGCCGAGCGGTCTGAGGCGCTGCAGTCATGGACTGTGCGGCTGGTACAGGCGGAGGTTCGAGTCCTCCCTCGGGCATGGGTGTGTGTGTTTTCCTTAGGATAATTTAGGTTTAGTAGTGTGTAAGCTTAGGGACTGATGACCTTAGCAGTTAAGTCCCATAAGAGTTCACACACACAGTGTACTGTTCATTACAATCCATCCTACCACTGTACAAAAATTTGCTACTGCTCGAATTATTTCCCATATTCGACGTTTTTGGTCTTCATTGAATGGGCTGTAACGCCACCAACTTATTGTACATTTCGTTAACACCACTAATTCGGTAAGTGTAATGAGAGGAAAAAGAGTTTCTTAAAAGTAACGCAAAAACTAATTGTGCCGACAGTTCCGCCCAAACTTAACCCTTAGAAACACAGTAGTTTCGAAATCACAGGGCCACACAAAAAGAACTATTTAAATGTTAATTTTAAATTGTTAAAATTCACAAAACTGTTACATAAAATTTACACAGACATCAGTTTTACAATTTGTAAGTGCACGACTAAGCGAATGGCGTAATAAGCCCAGTCAGTGAAGAACAAACTTGATAGAATATGGGAAATAATTCGCGTTTCGCAAATTTTTGTACAACGGTATGAGGAAGTGCCATGAACATCACACTAAAAAATCTGACCAGTGGTAGGTGAGTGTGGGGATGGGGGTGCCGCTTTTAGGCCACTTTTGTATGTTTTTGTTGAATAACTCGAAAATCACCGGCTCTAGCGGTGTACTATACAAAAATAATTTACATTAAAAGTGCTGAAAAAATATCCTACTAATTTTCTCTGTATGACACATAGTTTGTACGTAAAGAGCCAGAGAATACGAAAATCTCGGGCGACGCGCATGCGCTGTAGCTCAGGTGGTTTTTGTAGGGCACTTTCAAATCGACTCCCTACTTGACAGCCCACAAGTGTTCGTCTCGAGTTCTGCTAAACCAGTTTAGCACGCTGCATATAATTATTGTTTACGTCCTCTGTCGGTTGTCCCCATTATAGCACGAAAATGGCCCAACGAAGCTGAACCTACATTCTAGATGACGAAGCGAGTGCCTGTCATGTACCGCTAGCAGTACATTATGCGACACAAGACTGCCAAAGCTATCGTGGCGAAGAAGGAAGTGCTCTGCTTCCGCAAGACATGTCGGATCAGCGTGCGAAGCAGATAGCCACTGGCCGTGATATTAACTGTTCCCACGACACTGTCTCGACAAGAGCGATTCCGAGCTGTTCTTTCCGTTCCGTTGCTCCATATGCTGGAGAAGCAAGAAAGCACCAAGTGACAGGCAAAACCAGCAACGAGGCTCGTTCGTTTGGCAATCTGTTCGGGATATACAAAAACTGAGCTCAGTGTTTTTGGAAATAGCCTGCTGCCCGACTGTAAGGCCGGCCGGGGTGACCGAGAGGTTCGAGGCGCTACGGTCCGGAACCGCGCGACTGTTACGGTCGCGCGTTCGAGTCTTGCCTCGGGCATGGGTGTGTGTGATGTCCTTAGGTTAGTTAGGTTTAAGTAGTTCTAAGTTCTAGGGGACTGATGACCTCAGAAGTTAAGTCCCATAGTGCTCAGAGCCATTTGAACCATTTTTTGAACCGACTGTAAGTTAAGGCTCGCCGAGAGCCCTCGTCGACCGAAAACACACCGTATGCGCGCACTGAGGCGCTCTGACGCCTTGTCCGACCCAAGCGGACGCCACAAGGCAAATGACCAGCAGCGTAAAGAAAACCTCCTGCTGTCGGAAGGAGGGAGTCATCAATGGCCGACATAACGTCCTGCGATATGCCCTCCTACATAAGCACACTGCATAGGTGCAGTTATTTTAACGTGTAAATTCTGCCTTTCCTTTTTCTAGGATGCAAAGTCGCACTGAGCTTGATGACAGATAAGGCTACTCCATTATATGCTACCTCAGCTCTACGCCAGGGTTCATCATCAATCAAAGTGGTTGGAGAATGATGGTGTGTTACACTCGCAGCAACCCATGACCAGACGTTGTCAATAGATAAGAGATGTGGAGAACTTGGTGGACAGGGCAACAGTCGGACATCAAACGTTGCCGCACCGTCATTGTCGATACTGCCTTGCTACAAGCAACCACATTTGTTGATCACACTCCTGTACGATTCTGTCTGACAGAGTGGGCAATATGTTCAGTCTTTCGGGCGCTAGTCACGTGGGGCCGTTGAGATCTTGCCCGGTTGTTGAATAAACCCCACGATCGACAGGCCACTATTCTGTCGCTGTTGAATTCCGACACGTGCTGGAAGACATATCGCCTCCTTTCACCGACATCACAGGATCCGCACACAAGCACACAAGAGGCAAATGCGATTTATGTCTAGATGGCGTTACTCTTACGTCCTCGGCAAGACTGCGCTGAAGTGCTGGTCTATTTAAGCTCTGCATCGTCCTATTATGGGTAGAAATTAGGAATAAATTTGCCTCTGACAGCAAGAATTATGTTCAGTTTCTTTCTACTGCGGCATCATTGAGCTCAGGGTTACCAGTGCATAAGGAGTACAGCAGCATTACTCGCTGACTATGTGTTACTGACTTTTTCCGGTCTTGAGATCGGTAATACCCTTACGATCAAGTCAGAGTGCACATTAAGTTAAAATTCCATACAGACATAGCGAAAACATTTATACGCATCTTTAGTATCGCCTAATAATGATGGCAAACAATTTGTTGTTGTTGTTGTGGTCTTCAGTCCTGAGACTGGTTTGATGCAGCTCTCCACGCTACTCTGTCCTGTGCAAGCTTCTTCATCTCCCAGTACCTACTGCAACCTACATCCTTCTGAATCTGCTTAGTGTATTCATCTCTTGGTCTCCCTCTACGATTTTTACCCTCCACGCTGCCCTCCAATACTAAATTGGTGATCCCTTGATGCCTCAGAACATGTCCTACCAACCGATCCCTTCTTCTAGTCAAGTTGTGCCACAAACTCCTCTTCTCCCCAATCCTATTCCGTACCTCCTCATTCGTTATGTGATCTATCCATCTAATCTTCAGCATTCTGCTGTAGCACCACATTTCGAAAGCTTCTATTCTCTTCTTGTCCAAACTATTTATCGTCCATGTTTCACTTCCATACTCCATACTCCATAAAAATACGTTCAGAAACGACTTCCTGACACTTAAATCTATACTCGATGTTAACAAATTTCTCTTCATCAGAAAAGCTTTCCTTGCCATTGCCAGTCTACATTTTATATCCTCTCTACTTCGACCATCATCAATTATTTTGCTCCCCAAATAGCAAAACTCCTTTACTGCTTTAAGTGTCTCATTTCCTAATCTAATTCCCTCAGCATCACCCGCCTTAATTCGACTACATTCCATTACTCTTGTGGTGTCACCGCTAGACACCACACTTGCTAGGTGGTAACTTAAATCGGCCGCGGTCCTGTAGTACATGTCGGACCCGCGTGTCGCCACTGTGTATTCGCAAACGTAGCGCCACCACAGGGCAGGTCACAAGACACGGACTTGACCTCGCCCCAGTTGTACGGACGACATAGCTTGCGACAAGACGTATCACGTCTTCCTCTCATTTGCCGAGAGACAGATTAAATAGCCTTCAGCTAGTCCATCGCTACTACCTAGCAAGGCGCCATGTGTATCATTGCTAATTGCTTACTACTATGCAAGAGATGTATTTCAACAAGAAGAACATCATTAAAAGTTAAGTAGATGACAATCTCTCTTCTTTTCTTTATAGTTTTTCATCCAGTCTCCTGTTTCAGAATTTACGCCCGTCTGCGTTAGTTTCGCGTGCACCTAGCCACTCATTGTGTCGAGACCTTAGGGAATCGACACAACAATATTTTGGCGCCGAGGAGTGGTGCCGCGCCCACGTTGCAGTCTTTGTGTTATACTTGCTCTAATTTGCTTGTGTCATGGCTTCGCCGCATTCTCCAGATGTACTGTCCGAATTTTTTCGCTTGCAGAATCAGCAGACGCAGGCGTTATTGGAAGCCCTTGGACAGCTCGTCCAGGGTCAACGTGCGCTGCAAACCGATGCGGCACCCGCCGCTTCTTCGCTACCGCAGCCACACAACGCTGTCGCACCGCCATTTAGGCCCTTCGAGGCCACAACCGAAAGCTGGACTGAGTGGGCCGATCAGTTCAACTTCCACCTCACTGCTTATGGAATTCAAGGTAAAGAGCGGCAGCCGTTTTTGCTTTCTTGTGTCGGTGTGTCTACCTACCGTGTGATAGTGAAATTGTTTCCCCGACGCGACGTAGCAACTCTGACCTACGAGGAAATTTTGTCGGCTTTAGATGCCTATTTCAAAGAAACAGTAAATGTAGTTGCAAAACGGTATACGTTTTTTCGTACAAAACGTACGGCCGGTCAGACTAATAGGGAGTGGGTAGCAACTTTGCAAGGACTTACTAGAGACTGTGCGTTTGCCTGTGAATGTGGCCTCCCATATTCAGATACTATGGTGCGTGATGCAATTGCACAGAACGTTTCTGATGTTCGCATAAGGGAACAGATTTTGAAGCTAGTTAATCCCTCCCTGCAACAAGTGATAGACATTTTGGACAGGCAAGACACACTTGACTTTGCTCAGGAATCATTTGAAACTTCGCCAGCAGTGTGTCACATTAATCGGCCCGCCGGGCCCGCTGCACGGGACGCTAAGCGGCCCTCGCGCCCGACTTCGCTGCGGCCGCCTAGCTTGCAACCACGTGCGCCGCGTAAGCAAGCAAATGCAGTGAAATCTTGCCCGCGGTGTGCAACTAGACATTCGCGTGAAAATTGCCCGTCACGCCAAGCTCTTTGCTTTTACTGTCAAAAGAAAGGACATGTACAAAGTGTTTGCCAGAAAAAGCTTAGATCAGACACTCGCAATACTTCCAGGCCTTTTGCTTCGCGCCGGAATCGAACCCAGGACAATCAGGCTCGTGGACCTTCGCCCATGGACATTCATGTAGTTCATGCCCACCCGTCCACTGACACTTTAGCTAACAGTGACTGTGTTCGTCCCACCCAACGTGTGCGTCGACGTCGCCGGAAATCCCGTAAAGTTGCAAGTGCTTCTGGACCTGTATCAGTTCAAATTGCACGTGACAGTCGCTCTTGTCGTCAACAAGACAATAAACTTTTTGTGGACTTAGACTTTGCAGGAAAAGTGATACCATTCCAGCTCGATACCGGAGCTGCAGTTTCATTGCTCAATCACGACACGTACAAACGACTGGGCGCCCCGCCATTGCGTGCCGCAAATGTTAAGTTAACTAGTTACTCAGGACAGCATATACCTGTGTTAGGACAGTGCAGCCTTATTGCAACATACAAGGGACAGACAAAACTTGTATCATTTTACGTTCTTCGTTCCTCTAGTGCAGTGAACTTGTTTGGCTTAGATTTGTTTCAATTGTTTAATTTGTCTATAGTAAATCAGGTCCTATCAGTGAATCAGACTGTGCCTTCCGCCAGTGTTTCTAGTCTTTGTGAAGAATTTGCAGACATTTTTGCACCGGGCCTTGGTTGCGCTAAGAACTATGAAGCGCATTTGGAACTGAAAGATAACGCGCAACCAAAATTTTTCAGGGCGCGCAATGTTCCCCACGCATTGCGTGATGAGGTCGCAAGAACATTAGCCGAATTAGAATCTCAAGGTGTCATTGAACGTGTGCAGGCTTCTCTCTGGGCCTCACCCTTAGTCATTTTGCCAAAACCTTCCGGAAAACTGAGACTTTGCGTGGACTTCAAGGCAACTGTGAATCCACAACTTGTGACTGCTACTTTTCCTTTGCCCCGCCCGGCAGATCTTTTTGACAAACTGTGCCCGGGAAAGTATTTTTCAAAATTGGACCTAGCAGATGCGTACTTGCAGATACCTGTGGACGAAGAATCCCAGCGCGTCTTAGTGGTCAACACGCATCTTGGCTTGTATCGCTTCAAAAGACTGCCATTCGGGTGTGCATCCGCCCCTGCTTTATTTCAGCAATATTTACAAACTATTTGTGCGTCGGTCCCTACTGCTGCGAACTATCTGGACGATATTGTGATCTCAGGAAAGACAGAAGCCGAACATTTGCAGAATCTCCGAACATTATTTCAGGTATTGCGTCAGAATGGTCTTCGCTTGAGGAAGGACAAATGTGTGTTTTTTGCTCGTGACTTACCGTACCTGGGGCATGTCATAAATGCCCAAGGTATACATCCGAGTCCAGAGCACCTTCGTGCCATTCAGGACTTGCCGTCACCGCAGAACTTAAAACAGCTACAGAGTGTGCTGGGTGAGGTAAATTATTATTCAAAGTTTGTGCGCAATGCTTCTTCCATTTCAGCTCCGCTTCATCGCTTAAGCCGTAAAGGTGTTCCGTTCGTCTGGACGACGGAATGCGAACGCGCCTTTCGCCAGTTGAAATCGGCGTTACTTTCCAATACTTGCCTTACGCCATTCGATCCCCGAAAACCCCTTTTGTTGATGGTTGATGCATCGGATTTCGGGATCGGTGCTGTGCTTGCGCACAAAGATGGCTCGCATGATCGCCCTATTGCCTTTGCGTCCAAATTACTCTCATCTGCGCATAGAAATTATTCACAAATAGAGAAAGAAGCTTTGGCTCTTGTGTTTGGTGTAACAAAGTTTCACGATTTTTTGTATGGTCGTCACTTTACAATCATCACGGACCACCAACCTTTGACATCGCTTTTTCATCCGAACAAACCTGTACCTCCACGTACAGCGCAGAAATTCATTCGCTGGTCTCTTTTTCTCTCGCAGTACCGCTACGATATCTTGTATCGGTCCACCGCTAAGCACGGAAACGCTGATGCGTTGTCCCGTTTGCCTGTTGCTGAGGATAAAGCATTCGATTCTTCCGAACTTGCTTGCATGTTCATTGATTCGGACGCCGATGACGTGGTCGCATCGTTTCCGATTGATTTTCGTCGTGTAGCTACAGCCACAGCTGCTGACCCTGTCCTTGCTACTGTTTTGCGTTTTGTTGCTACGCAATGGCCCTTGTCAAAGTCACGGATCGAGGATCCTTTGGTTCGCCGTTTTTTTGCTCACAAGGAGAGACTTTTTGTACGACGTGGTGTTTTGTTGTTGCGTTCCGATAATGATCAATCCCGAGTCGTAGTCCCACGTTCGTTACAGTCCTCTGTCTTAAAGCTTCTTCACCAAGGACATTGGGGTATAGTGCGCACGAAACAACTTGCTCGTCAGCACTGTACTTGGTTCGGAATCGATGCTGCGATTACGAATATGTGCTCCTCTTGCGTGGCGTGTGCCGAACAACAATCCGCACCGCCGCGGAAATTCTTTGCATGGCCGAAAGCCACTTCCCCTTGGCAACGCTTGCACATCGATTTTGCTGGTCCATTCTGGAATGCTCGATGGTTGGTTGTGGTCGATGCTTTCAGTAATTTTCCTTTTGTTGTCCGGATGTCTTCCACGACGTCTTCTGCCACAATCCAAGCCTTGTCTGCTATCTTTTGCATTGAGGGTCTTCCGCAGACTATTGTTTCCGACAATGGCCCACAATTCATGTCCGCAGAATTTCAGTCATTCTGCCAGGCCAATGGTATTCAACATCTGACGTCCGCGCCGTTTTCGCCTCAGTCAAACGGTGCCGCTGAACGATTGGTCCGGACTTTCAAGTCGCAGATGTTGAAGTTGAAAGAGTCGCATTCTCGGGAGGACGCTTTGTTGCTCTTTTTGTCTTCGTATCGCTCTCAGCCCCGCGATGGTCGCTCGCCGGCTGAATTGCTCCATGGTCGTCCTCATCGAACTCTGATGTCTTTGCTGCATCCGCCACATCCGGTTCCTGTGCAGCGGCAGACTCCTGCTTTTGCTCCTGGCGACGTTGTCTATTATCGCAACTATCGCGGTTCACGGCGTTGGCTCGCAGGGCGCATTCTTCGCTGCCTCGGCCGCGCGATGTATTTGGTTTTGGGGGCCTCTGGTGAGGTGCGTCGGCATCTCAATCAGCTGCGCCTCTGTCGTCGCCTGGGTTCTGCCGCTCCCCGTCTGCTTTCAGCGACGGAGCCGTCCGGTCAGCGCCTTGGGGACCCATCTACTGGCTCGCCTCATCCCCAGGTGTTACCGACGATGCCTTCCATTTTGCCTCATGGCGTCGCGCCGCCGCAGCCGCCGCCGGCGCCGCCAGCAGCGGACGCTTCGCTGCAGCCGCCTCGCGCCTCCCTGGGTCACGCGCCGCCGCTTGCTTCCCGTGACCAGCCGTCCTCCGCCATGGACCTCTTGCCCGCTCCGGACCAGATGTCGTCTTCGCCCGTCGGGTGCTCCGACCACATGGAGGTCGACCCCGCGGCTCCTCTTATATCATTACGTGCACAAACACCTCATGTTGACGTGCACCCTGGACTAGGTTTGCAGGCGTTTCCTAGCTCCCCTCGGACCGAATGGCCGGGTGCGGGTGGCACAGCCTCGCCTGTTGTTAGGCTCCCCACCTCATCGCATACGTCAACATGGGGTCCTCCCCACGGCGGGCGGAAGCCTTATCTCACGACCGTTCGCCGATTTGCGGGGGAGGAATGTGGTGTCACCGCTAGACACCACACTTGCTAGGTGGTAACTTAAATCGGCCGCGGTCCTGTAGTACATGTCGGACCCGCGTGTCGCCACTGTGTATTCGCAAACGTAGCGCCACCACAGGGCAGGTCACAAGACACGGACTTGACCTCGCCCCAGTTGTACGGACGACATAGCTTGCGACAAGACGTATCACGTCTTCCTCTCATTTGCCGAGAGACAGATTAAATAGCCTTCAGCTAGTCCATCGCTACTACCTAGCAAGGCGCCATGTGTATCATTGCTAATTGCTTACTACTATGCAAGAGATGTATTTCAACAAGAAGAACATCATTAAAAGTTAAGTAGATGACAATCTCTCTTCTTTTCTTTATAGTTTTTCATCCAGTCTCCTGTTTCAGAATTTACGCCCGTCTGCGTTAGTTTCGCGTGCACCTAGCCACTCATTGTGTCGAGACCTTAGGGAATCGACACAACAACTCTCGTTTTGCTTTTGTTGATGTTCATCTTATATCCTCCTTTCAAGACAATATCCATTCCGTTCAACTGCTCTTCCAAGTCCTTTGCTGTCTCTGACAGAATTACAATGTCATCGGCGAACCTCAAAGTTTTTATTTCTTCTCCATGGATTTTAATACCTACTGCGAATTTTTCTTTTGTTTCCTTTACTGCTTGCTCAATATACAGATTGAATAACATCGGGGAGAGGCTACAACCCTGTCTCACTCCCTTCCCAACCACTGCTTCCCTTTCATGCCCCTCGACTCTTATAACTGCCATCTGGTTTCTGTACAAATTGTAAATAGCCTTTCGCTCCCTGTATTTTACTCCTGCCACCTTCAGAATTTGAAAGAGAGTATTCCAGTCAACATTGTCAAAAGCTTTCTCTAAGTCTACAAATGCTAGAAACGTAGGTTTGCCTTTTCTTAATCTAGCTTCTAAAATAAGTCGTAGGGTCAGTATTGCTTCACGTGTCCCCATATTTCTACGGAATCCAAACTGATCTTCCACAAGGTCGGCTTCTACCAGTTTTTCCATTCGTCTGTAAAGAATTCGCGTTAGTATTTTGCAGCCGTGACTTATTAAACTGATAGTTCGGTAATTTTCACATCTGTCAACGCCTGCTTTCTTTGGGATTGGAATTATTATATTCTTCTTGAAGACTGAGGGTATTTCGCCTGTCTCATACATTTTGCTCACCAGATGGTAGAGTTTTGTCAGGACTGGCTCTCCCAAGTCCGTCAGTAGTTCTAATGGAATGTTGTCTACTCCCGGGGCCTTGTTTAGACTCAGGTCTTTCAGTGCTCTTCACGCAGTATCATATTTCCCATTTCATCTTCATCTACATCCTCTTCCATTTCCATAATATTGTCCTCAAGTACATCGCCCTTGTATAGACCCTCTATATACTCTTTCCACCTTTCTGATTTCCCTTCTTTGCTTAGAACTGGGTTTCCATCTGAGCTCTTGATAGTCATACAAGTCGTTCTCTTTTCTCCAAAGGTCTCTTTAATTTTCCTGTAGGCTGTATCTATCTTACCTCTTGTGAGATAAGCCTCTATATCCTTACATTTGTCCTCTAGCCATGCCTGCTTAGCCATTTTGCACTTCCTGTTGATCTCATTTTTGAGACGTTTGTATTCCTTTTTGCCTGCTTCATTTACTGCATTTTTATATTTTCTCCTTTCGTCAATTAAATTCAATATTTCTTCTGTCACCCAAGGATTTCTATTAGCCCTCATGTTTTTACCTACTTGATCCTCTGCTGCTTTCACTACTTCATCCCTCAAAGCTACCCATTCTTCTTCTACTGTATTTCTTTCCCCCATTCTTGTCAACTGTTCCCTTATGTTCTCCCTGAAACTCTGTACAACCTCTGGTTTAGTCAGTTTATCCAGGTCCCATCTCCTTAAATTTCCACCTTTTTGCAGTTTCTTCAGTTTTAATCTACAGTTCATAACCAATAGATTGTGGTCAGATTCCACATCTGCCCCTGGAAATGTCTTACAGTTTAAAACCTGGTTCCTAAATATCTGTCTTACCATTATATAATCTATCTGATATCTTCTAGCAAACAATTTATATCTTGAATTAAGGAACATTTACACTCAGCCGGCCGGTGTGGCCGAACGGTTCGAGGCGCTTCAGTCTGGAACCGCGCGACCGCTACGGTCGTAGGTTCGAATGCTGGCTCGGGCATGGATGTGTGTGATGTCTTTAGCCTAGTTAGGTTTAAGAAGTTCTACGTTCGAGGGGACTGATGACCTCAGATGTTAAGTCCCGTAGTGCTCAGAGCCATTTGAACCATTAACAATGAAGCGACTGGTATAGGCATGCGTATTAAAATACAGAGATATGTAAGCAGGCAGAATATGGCACTGCGGTTGGCAACGCCTAGATATGAAAACAAGTGTCGGGCGCAGATGTTAGATCGATTACTGCTGCTACAATGGTAGCGTATCAAGATTTTAGTGAGTTTGAGGATAGTGGTGTAGTCGGCGCACAAGCGATGAGGCACACCATCTCTGGGGTAGCGATGAAGTTGGGATTTTCCCGCACTACCATTTCACGAGCGTACCGTGCATATCAGCAATCCGGTAAAACATCATATCTCTGACATCACTGTGGCCGGAAAAAGATCCAACAAGAACGGGACCAACGACGACTGAAGTGCAACCCTTTCGTAAACTGCTGCAGATTTCAATGCTGGGCCATCAACAAGTGTCAGCGTGCGAACCATTCAATGAAACATCGATATGGGCTTTAGGAGCCGAAGCTCCACTCGTGCACAATTGATAACTGCACGACACAAACATTTACGCCTCGTCTGAGCCCATCAACACCGACATTGGACTGTTGATGATTGGAAGCAAGTTCCCTAGTCGGACGAGTCTCGTTTCAAATTGTATCGAGCGGATGGACGCGTACTGGTATGGAGACAACCTCATGAATCCATGGAGCCTGTATGTCAGCAGGGGACTATTCAAGCTGGAGGAAGCTCTGTAATGGCGTGTGCAGCTGGAGTGATATGGAACCCCAGATACGTCTAGACACGACTCTGACAGGTGACACGTACCTAAGCATCCTGTCTGATCGCATCCATTCACATACATTTTGCATTTCGACGGATTTGAGCAATTCCTGCAGGACAATGCGACACCCCAAACGTCCAGAATTGCTACAGAGTGGCCATCGAGCTGCGCATACACGAAGATTATTGAGCATATCTGGAATGCCTTGGAACGCGCTGTTCAGAAGAGATCTCCGCCCCTTGTACTCTTACGAATTTATGGGCAGCCCTGCAGGACTCATGGCGTCAGTTCCCTCCAACACACACTTGCTTCAGACATTAGTCGAGACCATGCCACGTCGTGTGGCGGTACTTCTGCGTGCTCTCGGGGTTCCTACACGATATTAGGCCGGTGTACCAGTTTCTTTGGCTCTTCAGTATATAATGACTGTGTGTGTCGCATTCCACTGTCGTCGCACATTTTTGGCGGCAAGGACAAAACTCAAAACATTATGATAAAACCTCGACATGTTACTCTAAATGGTACCGAAACATAATAAAGTACACTGCGCAACGCAGTTAAAGGATCCCTTTTTCGAAAACCCGTAATTACCTCCGTAATTACTTCCCATTGTGACATAGTCTGAAATTTGGCTCAGCGGTGCCTACGGCCTTCCTCTGTAATGATGCAAAAGCTTGGCGCCTTGGGCAGTCACCTCCGGGCTCGACGACGTTTCTAACAGTTTGTACTTCATTGAAGTCTTACAGCAAGGTGTCGACACAGGCGAAACAAAAAGAAGTCTGAGCTCAGAAGCTCATGTGAGGTGTAAGGTGGGTTAATAATGTCACACTGGCGCCAAATTTCGATAGTATTCTGCCCGACGCCACCGTGAACATGTCACACGGTGGAAAGGTCATTGCACCCCCTCTTACCCGCATTTCACCCTTCCTTTTGACGCCTCCGTGATGGAGGTTAGAACCACAACGCGCAGCGTTCAAATCGCGTGGTTTCCTTATGGGAGGGCCAGGAAAACATTTCAGACATACAGGCGCTCAGAAACGACAGGGAAAAGAGCGTCAATGGAGGCGCCCCTCTTCTTGGGACGTTGATTCCCACACATTTTGCGGTCGAAAACAACAGTTCCCAGTGCGATGGGCAACGAGATGACTTTCCTAACAATCTTTGGCCCTTTGCAGACCTCCACGAGTGCTTCAACCCCTTCTCTAAGGACATCGTGGGGCAGCAACCCCTTGCGATTGCAGCGAGACCGCAGTTTTTGCTCTCGTGTAGAGGTTGAAATGACAAGGGACCTTTCAGAACCATTCGACGAAATTTGAACGCGATTCGAAGCAGCAAATGGTGCTTATGCTTTTCCAGATCTCCTGTTTTGCGCCCTCCTGCGGCGTGATCACGGAGAGCTACGACACTGACGTATGTCTGAATACAAAGACAAAGGGTTCCTCTAACACCGCCAACTGAGACAATGGTAATCTTTTGCGTATGCCAGGACGTGGTACAGTTCATCACAATTCTTGCATGCCGCCCTCCACGGTGTTGGAGTTACAATGACCAGCAGAGTAGACATGGAAGCTCCACAGCGCAGCGACCACTACAGGTGCGCAGCGCCCGGCGGGATTCCTGGACGGTCAAGGATGGACGGTACGCCAGCCGGCTGCGTCATTCACTTTCACCAGCCCCCCTTCCCTCCCCCTCCCCCCCCCTCCTTGCGTCACCACCACCATGACGCACTGCGGTAGGTACTCGTTTGCCACATGTCACCTCCTGCACACTAATAGCTTACCTCGCCTTAGGTGGCGAAGCGAACACTGCGCCAGAGTGAAATTTGCTTCGGTATGAAAATGGCCCTTGCCCTGTGTTCTCAGTACTGTTCCTTTTATAACAGTGGACACGCGACATCGGCCACAAAGCAAAAATCTGTGGTGCTTCGTCCGGAGCCGCAAATACGACACCGTTGTTGTTCGAATACACGGCGCAAATACCGAAAATCCTTGCTCAACAGGTGTACAAACAGAAGAAAAAAATTGAGAGCGGTCAGATCGAGAAAAGACTCTTCGCTCCTATCCATTCTTACGTGACTATGTTTATGGGACCTTTTTTCTCGATTTGGTGGATACTGCCACTTCACGAAATATTCGACACTTTTTTTTAACGCCATGTATACACAGTTTCTAACTTCAGTACGTGACGTATTGCATTAAACTTTTAACGTATTACTATATTATATCTTAATGGTTAGATAACTAGAGCATTTTAAATCTGTAAGAGTTATTGGAAATTAAATTTTTGTTGCCACTGGAACCCGTCAGACAACCAACTTGCGACTGTATGGGTGACTCTTAGCTGTTTCTTATTATACACACTTTGAACTGTCATAGACAATTTATTTCCCGTTCTACAAGGTTAAATATCTGTGAGAAAGTAATGTTATGTTTCTTCAACAGGTGGCAGCAGTGGCAAGGAAGTAGCTGCAACATGGCGGACGTGCGTTTGAGCTTTGAAGCGCGGAAGCAGATAATTAAGTGGTACTGGAAGTTTGAGAATGTAGCTGCGGTTCGAAGACAGCGGAGAAGCGAGTATGGTACAGAACCACCTTCAAGGTTAACAATTACACGCCTACGGGACAAATTCGAAATTCATGAAACAGTGTTTGATGTGCATAAAGGTCGATCAGGGCGACCTCGTACAGCTACAAGTGATGATTCCACAACTGCGCTCTTAGAAGTGTTTCAGCGTTCGCCTCAAAAATCTTCAAGGCAGGCGGCACGTGAGAGTAATGTAAGTGCTAGTAGTGTGCTACGCATTCTGAAGAAGGCAAGTTTCGTGTGTACATTCCAAGGCTGGTGCAACAGCTAAGTGATGACGATCCAGATGGAAGGTTAGAATTTTGTGAATGGGTTCAGGAGATGGTGAGACGTGAACCGGGATTTATGGGTAACATAATTTGGTCGGATGAAGCCCAATTCAAACTCAATGGAACTGTCAATAGGCACAATTGTGTGTACTGGGCTGAATATACTCGTCACATTACAGTTGAAACGGCTGTGAATTTGCCTGGTGTAAATGTGTGGTGTGGTTTGTCAGCAAGGGGACTCATTGGGCCTTTCCGCTTTGAAGGTACTGTTACTGGAGAAACGTACCTAACAATGCTTGCTGACTCCATATTCCATGCCATTCGTGCATTATACGGTAATGATGAGTTTTATTTCCAACAAGATGGCGCCCCGCCGCACTATCATAGGGACGTACGAGCATACCTGGATCACAATGTGCCAGGCCAGTGGATAGGACGCAGGTGACCAATCGAGTTTTCTGCACGCTCTCCAGACCTCACGCCGCTGGATTTCTTCTTATGGGGCACAGTAAAAGATGAGATGTACAAACGTAAACCACGTATCCTGGACACACTTTGGAATGAGACTCAGGCAGTGTGCGCAGAAATCTCATTGGACGCATTGGTACGATGTACGGAATCAATGGTGACTCGTACTCAGAAATGTATTGATGCTGAAGGCCACCTGTTTGAACATTAATCACATTTGCAAAGTACATTTATTTTTCCAATTGGAGTTTAAGCTTTCCATTTCCAGAAATTTAACATTGTAGAACAGGAAATAAATTTTCTATGACGCTTCAAAGTGTGTATACATTTTTTTGACGCACCCTGTATATTCTTTTTTTTAAAAAAAAAAAAACACACGACAAAGGAACTATTCGAATGGGACGAAAATAGATAGATGTGATGTACCTGTCAGACAAACAAACGATTATAATTTCACAAAAAGGAAGAACTTCAATAAACTGAGCAGGTCAGTAACGCGTTGGTCCACCTCTTGCCCTTATACAAGAAGTTATTCGGCTTGGTATTGACTGACAGAGTTGTTGGATGTTCTTGTGAGGAACACAGTCCCAAATTCTGTCCAACAGCCGCGTTTTATCGTCGAAATCACGTGACAGTTGGAGGGCCCTACACATAATGCTCCGAACGCTCTCAACTGGGCGGAGATCAGTCGAACTTGCTGTCCAAGGTAGGGGTTAACAAGTGCGATGGCAGGCAGTAGAAACTCTCGCCGTGTCCGGGTGAGTATTATCCTCCTGAAATGAAAGCCAAGGACGGCCCGCTATGAAGGACAACAAAACGGGGCGTAGAATATCGTCGACGTAGCTCTGTGCCGTAAGGGTGCCGCAAATGACAACCAAAGGGGTCCTGCTATGAAAGGAAATGGCATCCCCGATCATCACTGTCCCTTTTCAGGCCATATGGCGGGCGTCGGTCTTGTGGTATCCACTACTCTCCAGGGCTTCTTCAAACACGTCTTCGCCCTGTAATCTCATGGACTGAAGTGGAATTGTCTTCAGAGATGAGTCCCGCTTCGAACTGAGCCCCGATGACAAGACATGTCTGGTGACACCCTGGACAGCGGTGGGATGCGAACCTGACTGTTTTCCGCCAAACTGCCCAACAGGCAAAGTGGCGGTCTTGGGTGCCATCCCTTTTCATAGCAAGGACCCCTTTGGTTGTCGTCTGCGGCATCCTTACAACAGAGAAATAGGTCGACGATGTCCTACGCCCCGTTTTGATGCCCTTCGTGTGGCAAACTGTCCTGCGCTTATTTTTCAGCTAGACAGTGCCCACGCGCTCACGGCGAGTGTGTCTACTGTCTGTTTTCGTGCTTGCCAAACCCTACCTTTGGCAGCAAAGTCGCCTGGTCTCTCCCCAATTGAGAACGTTTGGAGCATTATGGACAAGGCCCTCCAACTGTTTCGGGTTTTTGAAGATCTAATGCGCCAATTGGACAGAATTTGGCACTGTGCGCCTCACAAGGGCATCCAACAACTCTATCAGTCAATACCAAGCTAATTTCCTGCACAAGTGCCAGAGATGGACCAACGTAGTACTGACTCGCTCAGTTTATTGCAGCTCTTCCTCTAGAATGAATCATCAAATTTTTCTGAAACTGTAGTCATTTGTTTGTAGGTACATATACATCACATGTACTGATACCCGTCCGTCCCATGGTGCGTCGCTTTTTTGTCTTAAAGTGTAGTTGTTAGGGAATGGTCTCTGTGTGATGTCAGATAATCGGCTTTACAGAAGTACATGCAGACTCGTCAACATCGTTGTTTTCAAGAGAAGTCAGCGACTACAACTGATTTCGGCCGGAGCGTGACTACACAGAGCCACAAATTGAGCTGTTCGTCAGAGGGATTTTACAAGATCTCCACTTTCTCAGGTGCACTGCTAGCTAAATTAATACGAAATATAGCGAGAGGGAATCAGTAAATCCAGTCTTCGCTCCGGCAGTTGCTAGAAATTACCCGGCATACACCGCCAACATCCGAGGCGCACTGTGCACAGCAACTCCCGGACATACTTCCAAGTTACTGCGAGCTGTTTGGGTCGCAGCTGAGGACAGGACGATCATTAGAGAGGCAGCAGCACTTTGCCTCCATGGGTTCCCCTGCAGCTCGTAAGCCACTGGGCATAAAAGAGAATGTGCAAGTTCGTCTGGAGTAAGAAAAACAACACCACCGTTCTAGATTTAACATTGATGCACCGATTGTGGAGCTCGCAAATGAGGCCTCTGAGTACCGTTTCTAGTCACTCCCTTTCCTGTTGCAGTAGCAAATGGAGCGAGGGAAAAACGGTTCCTCATATTCAGCTGTACCACTGCTAATTTCTGTAAGTCTCGTCCCTCCGCGAGATGCAAAATAGAATCGTTCTACGGTGTGTTCCAAATGCTTTTCTCAATAGCTTCTCCAGGAAAGCGCAGAGTACAGCATTCCAAATTTTCGATCAATGCTCTGAATGTGTTGCACGAGCAGTCTCCGTTATACATCCGGTAGCTGTTTCCAGGACTTCACCAATAAACCGATATTTGCCGCTGGCTTATCCTACACTGACGGTATATCTTCCTTCCATTTCATGCTTTTTAATAATAACAATAACAACAACAATGGCCTGGTGCAAGTCTTTTTATTGGACACCACTTCTGCGACTTGCGTGTCCCTAACCTACCCCATTTATCGAACAGGGGAAAGAGGACCTACAGCTTCTACATCTACATCTACATGATTACTCTGCAATTCACATTTAAGTGCTTGGTACAGGGCGCATCGAACCACAATCATACTATCTCCCTACCATTCCACTCCCGAACAGCGCGCGGGAAAAACGAACACCCAAACCTTTCTGTTCGAGCTCTAATTTCTCTTATTTTATTTTTATGATCATTCCTACCTATGTAGGTTGGGCCCAACAAAATATTTTCGCATTAGGAAGAGAAAGTTGGCGACTGAAATTTCGTAAATAGATCTCGCCGCGACGAAAAACGTCTTTGCTTTAATGACTTCTTCTGCCACACTCTCTCCCCTATTACGTGATAATACGAAATGAGCTGCCCTTTTTTGCACCCTTTCGATGTCCTCCGTCAATCCCACCTGGTAAGGATCCCACACCGCGCAGCAATATTCTAAAAGCGGACGAACGAGTGTAGTGTAAGTTGTCTCTTTAGTGGACTTGTTGCATCTTCTAAGTGTCCTGCCAATGAAACGCAACCTTTGGCTCGTCTTCCCCACAATATTATCTACGTGGTCTTTCCAACTGAAGTTGTTCGTAATTTTAACACCCAGGTTCTTAGTTGAATTGACAGCCTTGAGAATTGTACTATTTATCGAGTAATCGAATTCCAACGGATTTCTTTTGGAACTCATGTGGATCACCTCACACTTTTTGTTATTTAGCGTCAACTGCCACCTGCCACACCATACAGCAATCTTTTCTAAATCGCTTTGCAACTGATACTGGTCTTCGGATGCCCTTACTAGACGGTAAATTACAGCATCATCTGCGAACAACCTAAAAGAACTGCTCAGATTGTCACCCAGGTCATTTATATAGATCAGGAACAGCAGAGGTCCCAGGACGCTTCCCTGGTGAACACCTGATATCACTTCAGTTTTACTCGATGATTTGCCGTCTATAACTACGAACTGCGACCTTCCTGACAGGAAATCACGAATCCAGTCGCACAACTGAAACGATATCCCATAGGCCCGCAGCTTGATTATAGGTCGCTTGTGAGGAATGGTGTCAAAAGCTTTCCGGAAATCTAGAAATACGGAATCAACTTGAGATCCCCTGTCGATAGCGGCCATTACTTCGTGCGCATAAAGAGCTAGCTGCGTTGCACAAGAACGATGTTTTCTGAAACCATGCTGATTACGTATCAATAGATCGTTCCCTTCGAGGTTTGAATACAGTATATGCTCCAAAAACCTACTGGAAACCGACGTCAGTGATATAGGTCTGTAGTTCGATGGATTACTCCTACTACCCTTCTTAAACACTGGTGCGACCTGCGCAATTTTCCAATCTGTAGGTACAGATCTATTGGTGAGCGAGCGGTTGTATATGATTGCTAAGTAGGGAGCTATTGTATCAGCTTAACGTATTCTAACTACGTGTCGTTTCTACTGAATCTTCACGTCATTGAAAGGTGAAGGCTAGATTAAAGGAGAAAATGAGAAAAATCCGTGGAGCGACCAGGATTCGATACAGCGCTTTACCGGTTTTTTCCTTCATTCTTCTTTTAGGGATCTGTATCTTAGTGAAAACTGAAACCTTATAGGATCACTTATTTGTCCGGCTGTCTCTCCGACTATTGAAAATCCTTTTTCTCAGTAACAAGTAGACGTATGAAGTTGAAATTTGTGTCACATACTAAGGCCTACAGTCCTTTAGCGAT
This sequence comes from Schistocerca nitens, assembly GCF_023898315.1. Taxonomy (NCBI): domain Eukaryota; kingdom Metazoa; phylum Arthropoda; class Insecta; order Orthoptera; family Acrididae; genus Schistocerca; species Schistocerca nitens. The sequence goes on along the minus strand of NC_064621.1, from coordinate 100,839,667 downwards.
GTAAAAAAAATGTAACTTCTAAGTCAGTGCAATTAAAAGATACGGTCATTTATGTCACATATTTTGTTACTCGCAAACTCACTCGTTAAAACCCACAGGGTACTTCCCGTTTATGTACAATCATGAAATTTGGCAAAAAGCAAGGTTTCACAATAGAAGTAAAGGAAAAAAAATGAGAAAACTGTTAATCTGTAAAATATTTGATTTATCATTTGTTATCTGCTTTCAAGCTTAAAACTAACACGTTCTCGAAAGCTTGGAATCTCTGGGACCGGTATCTTGCCAGCATCAATATCTATAACAGGCAAAAATCGTCGGGGTTATGATTCCCGGAATAGATTAAATGTCTCTATAAGTAATTAAGTTTGTGCGGAGCCCTCAGTGTGCCAGTCCTATTCGCAGCTGGCCAATTTTTTTTGTCCCCTCCAGGTTGTTGGAGAAAGGGAAATAAGTAAACAGAAAATTTACTTCTCGGTACTAAAACGGTTTATTCAAAAAATGAAAGAAATGATGTTGATTAACTAAACCTTTCGTCTTCGGTGTTGTATATATACGTAAATCCCAAAATAAACACATGACTTAGTACTAAACAGTTCACCAAGCAAACTAAAACTACGGATAACATGGGTACATTGATAAGATCTTTACTCTTCTTTGTTGTATGTTTGGAAACAAACTGCGTTAATATGGTTTGGTGACTATTAATTCGCGGATAATAATATTAATAATAATAATAATAATAATAATAAAACTTTCCTCTGTATAATTTTATGAACTTCAACTGTTCTTTGATTTAGTGGTATTGTTAGGAAATGTTGAAACTTCTCTATTGATGACAAGGCTAAAAGGCTTTTCACGCTGTTATGCCCTGGTATTTAATCTAGGTGGAAACTCAACAAAGCAATTTCACCTATACACACAACATAAAATAATGTAGATGTGATGAAAATTATGGATGATATGAAAACATTGAAACTTCCCGAGAGGCTGAAAATATGTACCAAATAGGGACTAGAACGCCGAGGTCTGCGTTTGGTTGTCAATGCTCTTATCGCGAAAAACAGGCCTCTGGTTCAGAATTCCAGTCCGGTGAACAATTTTGATCAACCTGGAAGTTTCAAAACAACGCGCACTTTCTGCTGCAGACTGTAACGTTCAGTGAAGTTTCAACACTATTTGGTAGATGTTCTCACTGGTCCGTATCTACGGGCAGCACACACAAATTTATTCTTGTGTCTTACATGCGGTCACTGACCAAGGAGTAGGAGAAGTAGAGCAGAAAGCACGGTAAGTCATGAGAGCGCGATGACTTACGTATAGCAAGTAATGTCACGGCAATACGTCAACTGTTCTGACCAGACGAAACTACAATCGCCCAAACACGACTATGGGTCTTTGATTGCTCGGTGTCGTGGCACATTGAACTAAACTGAAGCACCAAAGACACTGGTATAGGAATGCGCATACAAATACAGAGATATACAAACAGGCAGAATACGGCGCTGCGATCGACAACGCCCACATAAGACAACATGTGTCTCGCTCGAGCAGCTGTTAGTTCGGTTAGTGCTGCTACAATGGCGTGGTGTTACAGTCGGCGCACGAGCGATGGGACACAGCATTTCCGAGGTAGCGACGAAGTAAGGATTTTCCCGTACGAGCATTTCACGAGTGTACCGTGAACAGCAGGAATCCGGTGAAAGATCAAATCTCAGACACCGCTACGGCTGGAAAAAGATCTGCAAGAAACGGACCAACGACGACTGATGAGAATTGTTTAACGTGACAGAAGTGCAACCCATCCGCAAATTGCTGCAGATTTCAATGCTGGGCCATCCACAAGTGTCAGCGTGCGAACCACTAAACGAAACATAATCGATATGGGCTTTCGGAGACGATGGACCACTCGTGTACCCTTGATGACTGCACGACACAAGCCTTCACGCCTCGCCTGGGCCCGTCAACACCGGCGTTGGACTGTTGATGACTGGAAACTTGTTGCCTGGTCGGACGAGTCTCGTTTCAAATTGTATCGAGCGGAAGGACGTGTACGGGTACGGAGGCAACCTCATGAATTCATGGACCGTGCATGTCAGTATTGACCATGTTGTGGGGCGTGTTCAGTTGGAATGATATGGGACCCCTGATACGTCTGTATACTACTCTGACTGGTGACATGTACGTAAGCATCCTGTCTGATCACCTACATCCTTTCATGGCCACTGTGCATTCCGACGGATTTGGGCAATTCCATCAGGGCAATGCGACACCCCACACGTCCGTAATTGCTACAGAATGTCTCCAGGAACACCTGTGTTTAAACACTTCCGCTGGCAGCCAAACTCCCCAGACAAACATTATTGAGCATATCTGGGATGTCTTGTAATGTGCTGTTCAGAAGAGATCTCCACCCCTTCGTAGTCTTACGGGTTTATGGACAGCCATGCAGGATTCATGGTTTCGTTTCCCTCCAGCAGTGCTTCAGACATTACTCGAGTCCATGCCAAGTTGGGTTGCGGCACTTCTGCGTGCTCGCAGGGGTCCTACACGATATTAGGCGGGTATAACAGTTTCTCTGGCTCTTCAGTATAGTTAGTTTTATTACATAAATGAATGAAAGACTTGCTTAACTTTGACACAGATCTTTACCACAGGATTCCTTGATAAGTTACAACTGTTAGTGACTATTAAAGCACCAGTTGATACACTGATTAACAAACTGTTCTCTTGCAGTACAATGTTACACATTTAAATGATCAAACTCATCAGAAACTTCAAGTACTCGCTGGTCTTATGCTATGATGTTAACTGCTGTAGCTGAGGTCTGGAACTGGGATGAGCTCTTCCGTGCTCGACACTATATTGACCTCAGTGTGAGGGCATTGCTGTGGTGCGTGAGAGGGCATGTCCTCTGGAACGCTGTGGATTCCAACCAGCCGTCGCTGTGTGGCATCGATTCGCATTGCCAACTTTGCTGTGGGAACGGTATCTCCGCCCGATACTACATCAACGGTGGCAGTTCACATGACGGTCTTCTGATTTACACCATCATCGCTCCAAAGAATGTCACTAACGTTTCATCCAGTGAGCTGACTTGCACGACTGGCCTCTGTCTACTGAAGAACACCGTCCACATGGAGACTTTCGTCCTCACCGAGACGTTGCACTTCACAGCCTGGTCGCTTAGATGTGCTGGACCTACCCAGCGGCACTCGCACGCCGCAGGTGCTCTGTCCCGAGAGAATGTTGAGACTGCACTACCGCTTAACAGCGTGAAGGCCACCGTATACCACAATGAGCATCGGTTTCTTCTCTTTGCGACAGTGTAACGATGGGCGGAGAATACCGAGTCCCGACTAGTGAAGAAGTGCCGCCGAGCGAGAACTGGTTCCACGTACAGCGGTGGCTCCTTTTTTTTCTTACTATGTGAAAGCAGCTTTACCGGTTGCTCCGGGAGAAGCTATGCTTCGTCCTTCGAAATAAACGTCACTATTAGCCGACGAAGCAATGCGGCCGGATGGTGATTGCAAAGGGAAACTAAACTCTCCATCGACGTCGGGGTCATTGGAACAGGGCACATCTAGGACAGGGCCAGGATGCAGAAGGAAATCTATAGTTTTCTTTACGAATTAACCGTCCCTTCTTTTTCCTTAAGCGATAGAAGGAAACCGCAGAAAATCTAAATCTGGAGGACCGGTCGGGGATATGAAGCGCTATCCGCCCGAATACGATTCCAGTCTCTGGCCAACACGCTAGCTCAGCCGTGCTTCTTCTAGAAATGTCAATGAGTCAATGAAATCTTCTCGGGTTATAAGTCGAGTCTTGCTTAGTAGTGTAGAGGATGACACGCGTAAAGCTGAAATACTAAACACCTTTTTCCAAAGCTGTTTCACAGGAAAGACCGCACTGCAGTCCCTTCTCTAAATCTTCGCACAAACGAAAAAATGGCTGACATCGAAATAAGTGTCCAAGGAATAGAAAAGCAACTGGAATCACTCAACAGAGGAAAGTCCACTGGACCTGACGGAATACCAATTCGATTCTACACAGAGTACGCGAAAGAACTTGCCCCCCTTCTAACAGCTGTGTACCGCAAGTCTCTAGAGGAACGGAAGGTTCCAAATCATTGGAAAAGAGCACAGGTAGTCCCAGTCTTCAAGAAGGGTCGTCGAGCAGATGCACAAAACTATAGACCTATATCTCTGACGTCGATCTGTTGTAGAATTTTAAACATGTTTTTTGCTCGCGTATCGTGTCGTTTTTGGAAACCCAGAATCTACTCTGTAGGAACCAACATGGATTCCGGAAACAGCGATCGTGTGAGACCCCACTCGCTTTATTTGTTCATGAGACCCAGAAAATATTAGATACAGGCTCCCAGGTAGATGCTATTTTCCTTGACTTCCGGAAGGCGTTCGATACAGTTCCGCACTCTCGACTGATAAACCAAGTAAGAGCCTACGGAATATCAGACCAGCTGTGTGGCTGGATTGAAGAGTTTTTAGCAAACAGAACACAGCATGTTGTTATCAATGGAGAGACGTCTACAGACGTTAAAGTAACCTCTGGCGTGCCACAGGGGAGTGTTATGGGACCATTTCTTTTCACAATATATATAAATGACCTAGTAGATAGTGTCGGAAGTTCCATGTGGCTTTTCGCGGATGATGCTGTAGTATACAGAGAAGTTGCAGCATTAGAAAATTGTAGCGAAATGCAGGAAGATCTGCAGCGGATAGGCACTTGGTGCAGGGAGTGGCAACTGACCCTTAACATAGACAAATGTAATGTATTGCGAATACATAGAAAGATGGATCCCTTATTGTATGATTATATGATAGCGGAACAAACACTGGTAGCAGTTACTTCTGTAAAATATCTGGGAGTATGCGTGCGGAACGCTTCAAAGTGATTTGATCATATAAAATTAATTGTTGCTAGGGCGGGTACCAGGTTGAGATTCATTGGGAGAGTCCTCAGAAAATGTAGTCCATCAACAAAGGAGATGGCTTACAAAACACTCGTTCGACCTATACTTGAGTATTGCTCATCAGTGTGGGATCCGTACCAGATCCGGTTGAAGGAGGAGATAGAGAAGATCCAAAGAAGAGCGGCGCGTTTCGTCACAGGGTTATTTGGTAACCGTGATAGCGTTACGGAGATGTTTAGCAAACTGAAGTGGCAGACTCTGCAAGAGGCGCTCTGCATCGCGGTGTAGCTTGCTCGCCAGGTTTCGAGAGGGTGCGTTTCTGGATGAGGTATCGAATATATTGCTTCCCCCTACTTGTACCTCCCGAGGAGATCACGAATGTAAAATTAGAGAGATTCGAGCGCGCACGGAGGCTTTCAGACAGTCGTTCTTCCCGCGAACCATACGCGACTAGAATAGAAAAGGGAGGTAATGACAAATGGTTCAAATGGCTCTGAGCACTATGCGACTTAACTTCTGAGGTCATCAGTCGCCTAGAGGCAGGATTCGAACCTGCGACCGTAGCGGTCGCTCGGTTTCAGACTGTAGCGCCCAGAACCGCACGGCCACTCCGGCCGGCGAGGTAATGACAATGACACGTAAAGTGCCCTCCGCCACACACCGTTGGGTGGCTTGCGGAGTATAAATGTAGATGTAGATTAGTTTTCATCTTCAGGCAAAGTGGTGTGTTCACGTCCAGGAACGAATATCATTGATGAAGTCTTTTCAGGTTATCAGCCGAGTCGTGGCGTCGTGTTGTTGCAACGTTTCGATTAGTTTCCTAACCGTCATCTGCAGGCAAAATGTCTGGTTCATGTCCAGGAAGAAACTGGGCACTACAATACGTCAATTAGTAGTAATGTCCGCAGCTGCCGCATACATATGTAATTTTATCTCGTTAACATTAACGTATCTTATGTATTCAAATAATTAGAAAAAGATTTTTATGTATGAATCGACGAATTTCTTACAACTGCATCCTCCCAAATTAGACTGCGGAGAAAAGCCATTGCCCTAAGTAATGGCCGTCAATCTTGGCGAACTTCCAGCAGTTTTCCACTCGCATGTAAGAAATTCCGGGACGGTGTCTTTCACTCTCTGTAAAGCCTTTTTAAAAACAGGAAAATGTTGCAGTTTCCTTCCAGAGCGCAATATACTAATATTACCCTGCCCCTACAAAGCAGCTGTCGAGATAATTAAGACAAAATTTAATAGTAATTCACACAAATGCACGTTATCATAATTTTTCTCAATTTGAATTTGCGAATACAATGATGAAAATATCTTTAATGTGTCCTATAGCTCGCACTGCACTGTGGTAATAATAAATAATAATAATAATCTGGTGTGGCTCAATGGCCTGGAGCAACTCTTTCAAGTAGACACCACTTCTGTGTCTTGCGTGTCGCTAACCTACCCCAGTTATCCAAACAGGGAAGGGGCACCTACAGTTACCGTGGAATCCGAACGACGTATCGTTCCCCGCGACTCCTCAGATCGTTGGATAAGACAGGTTGAAAATTTCCACGGTGCGATGGCTGTTCGATCCCGCGACCCTTCAGTTTTCATGCAAGAGCGTTATCAACTAGAGCACGAGGCGCGACAGATGTCCAAATATTTGCAGACTTGTAAATATGCAGTCAGCAACTATCCCTCAAAGGGTACAGAATGATTCTAACCTTTGGATAAATGGAAGAATACCGTATGCGCTATTATTTCAAGGTTTTCAGTAATGAATCAGCTATCCGTGAGGAAACTTGTTTTGCAACTCTGTAACGGACAGGGTTCAGCGGTACAGGCTTGAGAGAGTTAGCTATCGACATGACGGCCATAGATGAAAATGGTCACGTTTCGTTGCTGCAACAAATAACCAGCTGCTAGAAATCTGTCACGATGCTGTCTCTGCTTTCACAGAATCTTTCTAACATGGGTAGAATCTTTCTAACATGGGTATCGGATCCCTCACAGCCTCCCTTGGCAGTAGGACCACGTCAGTAAAGTGTGTTCTTACAACACACGCGAATTTCATTCGTTTGATGCTCCGCATTTTCATCCCCAGAGGTGAACGTTCGATATTGAGTACTCAAGTAGTCTGCTGCCTATCGCCTTGTCACACTTCCTAAGCAGTCATGGTTTCTTTTCCCTCTTACTTACCTTTTTTAATACAACTATTCATTCTTGCTATAATAAAAACTTACCGTCACTGTTTCCCTCGACCTCTTAAACTGAATAGAAAGGTCAGGGCCTGTCACCAGACCCGGATCCAGCGTGCGGATCTGGAGCGGCCAGGGAGGGCGGTTGTATTTCACTGCCCCTGCCTCCCTTGCATCCAAAATATAACTCTCACATTTAACGTGCCTACGTCATTAATAATAATAACAATAAAATATATAAAATGTCTTAGTATAATCATGAAAATTTATTTACAGTAGCGGTTAGTACAGCAGTTCTGTGTGTATGTAACGGTGGGGGGGGGGGGGGGTAGAGAGCATTGGGGAAATTAAATTCATGATTCCCGCCCCCTGCCCCCTTGGACACGCGCCTCTTTGTCACCATTAATTCTAACGCATTACCGTCACGAGTCGGATGTCGACGCATTCTTTCGATCATCACACAAATCCCAAGCCGTGCCAACTGTTGTAATTATTTATCTCTCCCTGTCTGCAGCTGGTAAGCGGAAATCTTATAGCTTGAACACAGTGAAGGAACAAAAAAAGCTTAACCACACTGACTGCATATAGTCCTGAATCTCAGTCCCCGCCCCCCAAATATGAGTCCAATGCTTAAGCTACTGCGATACTTTGCCCGTTCGCAGTTGATAATACTCCGGAAAAAAGGGTGCTCCAAAGCGTGCGACATTAAAGCTTCTCTCCTCTAGTACCCAGTATACACCGCATTATTTTAACGCCATTACGTGTTTCGGGCTATCACGCCCATCTTCAGGTGGCTTCTATTGTCTAATTACAGTAACATTTTCGTCAGAAGCATTTCGTTTACTCCTGCATTGGGTGACCAGACGTCCGGATTAATCCGAACATGTCCACCTTTTTAGCTCTTGGTCCGGGGTCCGGGCGGATTTTTACAGTGTCCTGCTTTTTCGCAAAGTTGAGCGTAATACAGTTAAATTTAGAATTCGTCCCCTTCTATTGCTCTTTTCGTAAAGTATCAATAATTGTTAAGGAATGCATGTATGTAATGTCTATAAATAATAAACTCATTTATTAAAATTGAACGTATGTTTGATGGGGAATACTGCAGATGAGGGTACCACCCGTCAGCCTTGGACAAATCACATGAAAGTAGCCAATCAGGAGTGGCGTTTAGGCAGCCGTCTTTGTTAAATCTTAAAACTACGCGTAACTATAAAAACAATTGATGCCACACTGTCACCACAATCAATGTTTGTAATTTAAAATAAAAAAATATTGCTCTGGGAATCACCACCTGACCACTGGTAACAATTGACTACTAGTTTTACCGGTTATTCGCGGCAGTCACGTGACTTGTCCAAAGCTGACGGGTGGTATCCTCATCTGCAGTTGACCCGTTTGATGTGTCCTCTTCTTTCTTCCTTTGTCCTCCTTTTTGAATTTGTTTGTCGTCCTTTTTAAACAATTGCATCTGGTCACCCTACTCCTGCACTGCATAAGAATATTTGAGCAGTTAGCGCCACTCAGTACGTTGTTTGAAAGACTTGAACAATACAGAAAAATATCATAATGTGAGTGACATTTATAAGATATAACGCCTGCTAGAGTATACACTTAAGAGTTGTTGTAGTGGGCGGCGTTTCGTCTCCTTGTGGTCCTCACGAATTTTCAGGATGATGCAGATAGTGTTTGAACGTACACAGTACACACACACACACACACACACACACATACCACATAAACCACAGCGTTCGTGTGCCAAAGCGGTCTGTGTGGTACATGTGTACCGTGTACACTGAAACACTTCCTGCGTCGTTCTGAAAATGCATAAGGACCACAACGAGAAGAATCGCCGTCCACTAGGACAACTGTAAATGTATATACGCTTTGACTTTATATCTTATCAATAGCAAGCACATATTTTTTGGACTACACTCCCTGAAATTCTGCAGGTACAAGAGATACAATACAGGAAGGGTACGTTGTTTACGAATGATAAAGAAAGGTGAATGCACTTACGAGAATCGATGGGCATGAAAAGGGAACTGTAGCTGAGAATGGAGAGAGACAAGGTTGTAGCCTTTCTCTGTACTCATTCAATCTGTATAATGAGCAACCATTAAAGGAAACTTTGAAGAAATCTGCAAAGGGAATTAATAGTCATGGAGAAGAAATAAAAACTTTAAGGGTTAACACTGACACTACTTCTGCCAGAGACGGTAAAGGGTTTCGAAGAAAAGTTGAATAGAATGGATAGTGACTTGAAAAGAGATTGTAAGACGAATGCGGTCAAAAGTAAAACGAGGGTAATGGGGTGTAGTCGAATTAAATGATGCGATGCTGAGAGTGCTAGATTAGGAGTTGAAACGATAAAGTAGTAGATCAGTTTTGTTATCTGATGTGTAAAATAACTGATGATGCTTGAAATGGAAGCGATGTAAAATGCAGACTGGCAATAGCAAGAAAAGCATTTCTGAAAAACAGGAATTAAGTGTTTCGATGTCCCTTCTGAAGATATTTGTTTGTAGCGTAGCCTCGTACAGAAGCGAAACACTTATGAGAGCGCTTCTAACAAGAAGAAAATAGAGGCTTTTGAAATGTGGTGATGCAGGAGAATACCGAAGATTAGTTGGATGGATCGAATAACAAATGAGGATTTACTCAATCAAATTAGGGAAAAAAGTAATTTATGGCAGATCCTGACAAAAGGAAGGGATCAGTAGGTGGGATGCATCCCGAGGCTTCAAGAAATTGTCTTTGGGAATGGAAGGAAGTGGTGTGGGGGGCGAGAATACACAGAAAATATTGTGGGGAAGACAAACCAAAGACTACATTTTATTGGGCGAAAGAAAATGCAGCAGATATGCTTAAGAGACTGCCTACACTACATTAGTCCATCCTTTTTTGGAGTACTACTGCACGGTGTGGGATCCTTACCACATGCGGTGAAAGGAACACATCGAGAAAGTTCAAACGACGGCAGCACGTTTTGTACTGTCGAGAAATACGGGTGAAAAAAAAAAAAGTCTCTGAGCACTATGGGACTTAACATCTGAGGTCATCAGTGCCCTAGAACTTAGAACTACATAAACCTAACTAACCTACGGACACCACACACATCCATGCCCGAGACAGGATTCGAACCTGCGACCGTAGCGGTCGCTCGTTTCCACACTGTAGGGCTAGAACCGCTCGGCCACTCTGGCCGGCCAAATACGGAAGAGAGTGACGAACATGACAAAAGGTTTTGGGGTGGACAGCATCACAAAAAAGGCGTTTCTCGTTGTGGCGGGATCTTCTACGGAATTTCAATGACCAGTTTTCTCCTCCTAATGCGAAAATATTTTGTTGACGCCGGCCTTCATAGGGAGAAACGATGATCATAGTAAAATAAGGGAAATCAGAGCTCGCACGGAAAGATACAACTATTCGTTTTTTCAGCGCGCTGTTAGAGATTGGAATAATAAAGAATTATTGTGAAGGGGGTTCGACAAACCCTCTGCCAGCCACTTACGTGTGATTTATATATGTAGAAGTAAACTGGGGCTAAATTCTAAATATCTTTGTACTGCGCCGGAGTTGACATGTTGCTGACGGATGTGTTGCTGTAATCAGAAGGGTGTAGACATCTGAACATGTCCGTGATAGCCCGAAATCGGTAATGGCATTCAAATAAAGCTTTTTAAAAGCATATGCGACCGATTCCGTTCTCCTTAACTGAAAACATGTGGTTAGGTACCGTAGGTGATAATTTGGGATGCAAGATGTAGCGAACGAGTGGTGTGACGGTGTAATGGCTCGAGCAACAACGCCACCTTGGGCGCCATTGCTGGCTCTGGAATCTCGTCTGCGCCTCAGCAACACCACCGCTCGTTCTTTCCACTCACCTGCGGTTACGACAGAGCACGGGAACGCAGGAGCCGAGAGGCGGCGACGGTGCTGCCGCCTGGTGGCGGAGTCAGCGGCGTCAACAGCGAGGAACACTGCACAACAACAAACCACCACAGGAGAAAACAAAAAGCGGACTCCACGGCGCACTGTGTTTCGCTCGCACTGCGCGGAGAGAGTGATCACACGACACGAGGGCAGCTCCGACGTCACCGGACGGGCTCTGCGCCCACGCGGGATCGCGACAAAAACACTGGCCGTTTCGGCGGCGACCACCTGTGGCACGCAGGTAGGTGCGCGCTGGGCGACCACGCGTCGACTGGCAACGGCGGCGGCCGGCGGCCGCGTCCGCAGGAGCGCCTCTACCCCCACCACCGCCGCCGACGCCAGCAGCCGCCTGCGTTCCTCCGCCTCTCACGTAGCGCGCCGGCCGGCCGGCCGGCCTCCGGTTCTGTGGACAACGCCGCGCGCGCCACCTCGCCTGCTGCTGCGGCTACATGTACACCTACGTGATTACTCTGCTATTCACAATAAAGTGCCTAGCAGAGGGTTCAATGAACCACCTTCAAGTTGTCTCTCTACCGTTCCACTCTCGAAATGTACGCGAGAAAAACGAGCACTTGAATTTTTCTGTGCGAGTCCTGATTTCTCTTATTTTATTGTGATTATCATTTCTCCCTATGTAGGTGGGTGCCAACAGAATGATTTCGCAATCGGATGAGACAACTGGTGATTGTAATTTCATGAGAAGGTCCCGTCGCAACAAAAAATGCCTTTGTTTTAATGGTTGCCACTCCAATTCACGTATCATGTCTGTGACACTATCTCCCCTATTTCGCGGTAATACAAAACGAGCTGCCCTTCTTTGTACTTTTTCGATGTCATCCGTCAGTCCCACCTGATGCGAATCCCACAGCGCACAGCAATACTCCAGAATAGGGCGAACAATTGTGGCGTAAGCTGTCTCTTTAGTAGACCTGTTGCACCTTCTAAGTGTTCTACCAATGAATCGCAGTCTCTGGTTTGCTCTACCCACAATATCATCTATGTGATCGTTCCAATTTAGGTTATTTGTAATTCTAATCCCTAAGTATTTAGTTGAATTTACAGCCTTCAGATTTGCGTGACTTATCGCGTAATCGAAATTTAGCTGATTCTTTTAGTACTCATGTGTCAATAAATCGTTTTCTTCGAGGTACTTCATAATGTTCGAATACAGTATAAGTTCCGAAACCCTGCTGCAAATCGACGTTACTGATATAGGCCTGTAATTCAGCGGATTACTCCTATTTTACTTTTTGTGTATTGGTGTCACTTGAGCAATTTTCCAGTCTTTAGGTACGGATCTTTCTGTGAGCGAGTGGTTGCATGTAATTGCTAAATATGGAGCTATTTTATCAGCATACTCTGAGAGGAACCTCACTGGCATACAATCTGGAGGCCTTGGCTTTATCAAGTGAGATACCTACTTCTATGTTTCTCATCTTGGTAGTTGTTCTTAATTGGAATTCAAGAATATTTACTTCGTGTTCTTTGGTGAAGGAGTTTCGGAAAACCGTGTTTAATAACACTGCTTTCGTGGCACCGTCATCAGTGACTTCACCGTAGTTATCGCGCAGTGGAGGTATTGATTGCGTCTTGCCACTGGTTTGCTTTATGTATGACCAGAATCTCTCTGGGTTTTCTGCCAGATTTCGAGACAGAATTTCGTTGTGGAAATTATTAAAAGCATCTCGCATTGAAGTACGCGCCATATTTCGAACTTTTGTAAAACTTGCTCAATCCTGCGGATTTTGCGTTCTTTTAAATTTGGAATGCTTTTTTCACTGCTTCTGCAACAGCGATCTGACCCGTTTTGTGTAGCATGGGGGGGGGGGGGGATCAGTACCATCACTTATTATTTTATGTGGTATATCTCAATTGCTGTCCATACTATCTCTCTGAAAACATTCCACAACTTTTCTACACTTACATGATCAGATCGGAAGGAGTGAAGACTGTCACTTAAAAAGGCGTAGAGCATTTTTATCAGCTTTCAGCTTTTTTAAATAGATATACTTTGCGTTTCTTTTTGATGGTTGTAGGTGTTACGGTATTCAGCCTAGCAGCAACTGCCTTGTGGTCGCTAATCCCTGTATTCCTCACAATACTCACTATTTGTCGAGGATTATTTGTTGGTAAAAGGTCAAGTATGCTTTCGCAACCATCGGCACTAGTACGTTATCTGTCTAATATTCGACCACCACTTGCTAACCTCACGTTGCTGCGCGCTGTACCAAGTGTATCAGTACAGCCGTCGGTACACGGACCGTGCTGTCGAACGTCAACGTTGAGCGTGCCCGGTTCAACGTGCTGCTGAACGTTCAGGAAGGATGCGACTTCTACGTACGGCCCACCGTGGTATGCGCGATCGCAACGCCCTCCGGCCGCCGTTGTCGGCTGTATCTGACTCTCAAATCACACTCTTTACGAAACAGACGCGCGTAAAATTCCCAACAAAAGCAAAACGAGGATAATGGAAAGTAGTCGAATTAAATGGGGTGATGCTGCGGAAATTAGTTTAGGAAATAAGACGCTTAAAGTAGTAAATGAGTTTTGCTATTTGGGGAGCAAAATAAATGATGATGGTCGAAGTAGAGAGGAAATCTTAAGAAAGCTATTGAAAATTTCAATACTGACCTCGATGCACTTTCAAAATGGGCACAGGACATAGGACTAAAACTAAACCCATCTATAACCCAAGCCGTACTTGTTGGTCACTCTAAGCTCATTAGCACAAAACATCGAGAATCCGTACCATCTCTTACCCTAAATGGAACAAATATTAACTTCTCTCCCTGAGCGAAAAGTTTGGGAGTAATAATAGATGAAAATCTAAATTGGACAGAGCACGTAACTGCAGTGTGCAAAAAACCATCAGCATCCCTTCATGTCCTTCAAAAATATAAAAAACTCTTCCTTTCGATTTGAAAAAGAAATTAGTACAAACGCTTATACTCCCGATCATTGACTACAGCGTTATTATCCTACAAGGCCTCTCTCAGGAAAACTCGCGACGTCTGGAACTGGTCATTAATGCCTGCGTCCGCTATATCTGTGACGTTCGACCTTTTGATCACATTTCACCAGCATATGCAAAATTGTCCTGGCTGCGTGCAGACAAACGCAGAGGTTTCCATACACTCTGTCTCATCTACTGCCTTATAAATGTACACTGTCCCTCATATCTCTCCTCGGCCTTAATGCTTATGTCAGAACAACATGACAGAAACACACGTTTCCATCATAATAAAATCCTCTCTGTTCCACTGCATCGCTCAGTCACCTTCTCCAAGTCCTTTACAGTAGCGGGAACCCAACTCTGAAATACCCTCCTTCGTTATGTTAGAGAACTTAAAAACATGTCCGGCTTCAAAAAACAGTTAGTGACGTATCTACTTAAGCAACAGTAATGCCTTCCTCTGTACATGAATGCACTTCACCTCATTACTTCCCTCTTTCCCCTTCCTTAAATCTCCTCTCCCCAAAACTCGCTATGCTAGTAAACATCTACTTTACACACCAAGATATTAATGTACATCTGCACAAATCTTCATTACTATTGCCAATTTTTCTCGTGTTTATCATTATTATTTGATTTTTTACTGTTATTATTATTGCTTTTATCATAATTTGTATGTATAGCACCTGTTGTAAAAACACTCCTAGCATTTACTTTATTAGGTCTTAGTCATCACTCTTTATTCATATTGTCACTAGAATAATCTAATTTTCTTATTTAAACTTTTGTCATGATGTAACTCTGATGTGTGAAATGCTGCATGTGTGGAACACTGGCCCGATGTAAGAGAGGGCCTGATGGCCCTAAATCTGATCAGTTTAAATAAATAAATAAAATGTAGACTGGCAATGGCAAGGAAAGCGTTTCTGAAGAAGAGAAATTTATTAACATCGAGTACAGATTTAAGTGTCAGGAAGTCGTTTCTGAAAGTATTTGTATGGAGTATGGCCATGTATGGAAATGAAACGTGGACGATAAATAGTTTGGACAAGAAGAGAATAGAAGCTTTCGAAATGTGGTGCAACAGAAGAATGCTGAAGATTAGATGGGTAGATCACATATCTAATGAGGAGGTATTGAATAGAATTGGGGAGAAGAGAAATTTTGGCACACCTTGACTAGAAGAAGGGATCGGTTGGTACGACATGTTCTGAGGCATCAAGGGATCACCAATTTAGCATTGGAGGGCAGCGTGGAGGGTAAAAATCGTAGAGGGAGACCAAGAGATGAATACACTAAACAGATTCAGAAAGATGTAGGGTGCAGTAGGTACTGGGAGATGAAGAAGCTTGCACAGGATAGAGTAGCATGGAGAGCTGCATCAAACCAGTCTCTGGACTGAAGACCACAACAACAACAACATCCGTGAAAACGTTACAAGGCAAAAAGGAAAGTACCATGTCCAGTCAATGTACCATGTACCATGGTACCATGTCCAGGCTTATATACGTTCCATTACAAATAGTGCGATACAAAATTAACAATAGTTCGCCACATCAGATAAAAATTATTTCATCATTATCACTTTTTAGTAAAATCCTAAAGTCATTCTTACTTGATCACTATTCCTACTCAGTAGTAGAATCTCTAGATGTGAATTACGAAACTTAAAAGAAAAAAAGGGCAAAATATCTTACAGTAAGCCGTGGAAGGAGTCCTGTAGATTAAGGCAACCGAACAAACTCATCCCTCAAAAAGAGCTCCCTGATATTTACATTACCTAGAACATTATACTATATACTTATATTAAACTAATAAGCGAAGGTTAGAAGAAAAAATATGCGAGTTTGGTGAGATGCGAACCAGCAATCTGTAACGCTACTGATTCCGCTACCGTGACCTCGTTTCAGCAAGTTCCGTATCTGGTTTGTTACCATGCCCTGAAACCTTTAACTGTAGCCATATTACTAACTGAAATTTAATTATAACAAATTGTACCAAAAACAATGCATTTTTATTGGATCGTCAACATGAAGTTGATTTCAAATGACCTACTCTCATAATACGCATGTTACTATAATTCTTTTACCACGGATATGACGTTTCTTGTCATTTTACTACAGCGAATCATACTATTAACGGAATGTTTTAAAGAGGTCTCCAGCTTGCTGGTGCTCAGAAACGACATATATACATACGGGCTACAAGTTGAAGCCAATATTGGGAAATGCCGTGCAAGTGACGTACGTGGCGTTCTTCCATCTTATTGGTCAATGTTCAACCAACGTTCAGAATATCTGACATGCTATATGTTGCTTTACACGTTCGGAAAGACTCGCGAACGTGCTATCCGCAGTTATGACGACAGAAACTCGGCACGCTCAACGTACGGATGCACGGTCAGTGTGCCGACGGCTTACGCTGAGGTGACATAAGTCATGGGATACCTCCTAACATCGTGTCGGACCTCCTTTTGCCCGACACGGCGCAGGAACTCAGTGTGGCATCGAGTCAACATGCCGTTGAAAGTCCCCTCCAGAAATATTGATCCATGTTGGCTCTTCAGTCCTGAGACTGGTTTGATGCAACTCTCCATGCTACTCTATCCAGGTCAAGCTTCTTCATCTCCCAGTACCTACTGCAACCTACATCCTTCTGAATCTGCTTAGGGTATTCATCTCTTGGTCTCCCTCTACGATTTTTACCCTCCACGCTGCCCGGCAGTGCTACACCCTTCTTCTAGTCAAGCTGTGTCACAAATTTCTCTTCTCCCTAATTCTATTCAGTACGTCCTCATTAGTTATGTGATCTACCCACCTAATCTTCAGCATTCTTCTGTAGCACCACATTTCGAGAGCTTCTATTCTCTTCTTGTCCAAACTATTTACCGTCCACGTTTCACTTCCATACATGGCTATACTCCATACAAATACTTTCAGAAACGACTTCCTGACACTTAAATCTATCCTCGATGTTAACAAATTTCTCTTCTTCAGAAACGCATTCCTTGCCATTGCCAGTCTATATTTTATATCCTCTCTACTTCGACCATCATCAGTTATTTTGCTCCCCAAATAGCAAAACTCATTTACTACTTTAAGTGTCTCATTTCCTAATCTAATTTCCCCAGCATCACCCGAGTTGACTAAATTCCATTATCCTCGTTTTGCTTTTGTCGATCTTCATCTTATATCCCCCTTGCAAGACACTGTCCATTCCGTTCAACTGCTCTACCAAGTCCTTTGCTGTCTCTGACAGAATTACAATGTCATCAGCGAACCTTAAAGTTTTTATTTCTTCTCCATGGATTTTAATATGTACTCCGAATTTTTCTTTTGTTTCCTTTACTGCTTGCTCAATATACAGATTGAATAATATCGGGGAGAGGCTTCAACCCTGTCTCACTCCCTTCCCAACCACTGCTTCCTTTTCATATCCCTCGACTCTTATGACTGTATCTGTACAAATTGTAAACAGCCTCTCGCTTCCTGTATTTTACCCCTGCCACCTTCAGAATTTGAAAGAGAGTATTCCAGTCAGCGGTATACTATGTAATTGCGGAAATGTTGCCAGTGCGGGACTTTGTGCACGAACTGACTTCTCGATTATTTCGCGTAAATGTTCGATGTGATTCATGTCGGGCAATCTGGGCCGCCAAATCATTCTCTCAAATTGTCCAGGATGTTCTTCTGTCCAGTCGCGAATAATCGTAGCCCAGTGACATGACGCATTGTAATCCACAAATATTCCATCCTTGTTTACTACAAACGGTCTCCAAGTAGCCGAACATAACCATTTGCAGTCAATGATCGGTTCAGTTGAACCAGAGAACCCACGGCCCACGCCGTTATGGAGCCAACACCAGCTTCCACAGTGTCTTGTCGTCAACTTGGATCAATGGTTTTCGTGGTGTCTGCGGCACACTCGAACCCTTCCATCGGCTCTTAAATACTGAAATCGGGACTCATCTGAGCAGGCCACGGTTTTCCAGTCGTTTGGGTTCCAGCCGACATGGTCAAGAGCCCAGGAGAGGCGCTGCAGGCGGTGTCGTGCTGTTAGCAAAGGCACTCGCGTCGATCGTCTGCTGCCGTAGCCCCTCAACGCCAAATTTCGCCGCATTTTCCCAACGGACACGTTTGTCGTAGGTCCTACACTCATTTCTGCGGTTATTTCACGCAGTGTTGCTTGAATGTAAGCACTAACAGTTCTACGCAAACGGCGCTACTCTCAATCGTTAAGTGCAGGCCGTCGGCGTGTCCGTGGTGAGAGGTAATGCCTGAAATTTGATATTCTCAGTACACGCTTGACTTTGTGGATCTCGGTATGATGGCTTCCCAAACGATTTCCGAAATGGAACGTCCCATGCGTCTAGCTCCAACTACCATTCCGTGTTCAAAGTCTGTTAATTCCCGCCATGCGGCTATGAATCATCTGAGTGTAAATGACAGCTCCACCAATGCCTCATGTATGCGGTACTACCGCCATCTGTAAATGTGCATATCGCTATCCCTTGATTTTTGTCCCCTCAGTGCGTACAGGGTCCTTCAAGAACAGTGCCAAATGTGATATATCGAGTTATCAACTTTACTTACTTATTTATGGAGACTTTTCCCACCACAGACGTTTCTCTCCAATACAAAAGTATACACGGCATTTATTATAACGAGTATTACACAAGGACTCAACGCTATCTCTTCAATACGTTCCTCCAGGTACTTCTATCTTGAGTATCCTCTTCTTCTGCAGCAAATATCCTCACTGTCATCTGTAAGTCATCGGTCGTCCTCAGTATTGGGACAAAGTACATTCTGAGCCACTCTGCATTGTTGCCAGATGCATCCAAGATGGCGGCGATGACGTTATCCAAGATGGCGGCATGTAGACTTGGCAACATCATCAAAGATGGCGGATTTTTGTGGGATGTTTGAATTCTGGCGGGAAGATGGGTCAATTGGGCTACCTCCACTAACCTACCCCCTCCCTCCCATCACCCAGAAAAATGTCGGGAAGTTCAAATTCAAACAGGATAATGCATCACACCATGGTTATCTCTACTAACCTAAGAAAATCGCCGGAAGATAAGTCACTTGGGCTACCTCCACTAACCTATGTCACCCGACTGCCACCTCCTCCTAGGGATTCGTGGGAAAACGACTCAGCCTGCACTGGGCTGGTGGAGAGAGGAACGAGTGTACTTTATTTGTTTTTGAACAACTTATTTAGGAATGGAGTATATTTATCACAGTTATACAGAACACATGCTCTGACATGCCACACAGCATACAGATTTGCAAACTACTCCTAAATAACTCATGTATAATGCTCTACACATGCACCTGCTAATTGTAAACTATCAAAATAACGCATTGCACAGCCTACAGACATGCAAACCACTCATAAATAATGCAATACATTTACGTCCAGAGAGCCAAACAACTCGTAAATTGTCAAAATAATAATCCATTTAAAAGACTCTGCAAAAATGATTGCTAATCGTCAGCTGTTGAAGTCATGCACCATCCAATGTATTCGCCAGGGGGTCTGCACTCCAACTGACCTACTACACAGTACCATGACTGTACTGAAATTATTTTGGGAAATTAGGAGTTGTTCGTGTCTGCAGAGCGTTATTTAGGAGTAGTTTACAGGTCTGTGGGCTGTGTGGTGTGGCCCCAACATGTGTTCTGTATCAGTGTGATAAATATACTCCATCCCTAAATAAACTGTTCCCCAAAAAATAAATGAATTACACTCCTTCCTTACTCAATCCAGGCTGAGTCATTTTTGCGCCATTTTCCCCCTCCAGACGACCATCTTGTATTACATCACAGGAGGGATGACAGCACCCTCTGGTGGCAGTATTATGTACTAGGACAGTTGGAGTCTAGATCTCATGGTGGAGACGTTGTCTGCAAAATAAAAACTTATGTCCAGCACAGGCAGAGTCGTTTTCCCACTATTTCCCCCCACCATCTTGGATTACGTCATGAAACAGACGACAGCGCTCTCTGGTGGTGGTACTGTGAACACACTATTTGCCGCCATCTTGGATAACGGTACTTGCGTCATCAGCCGACATCATGGCTGCCATCTTTGATTACATCATGGAACAGATGACAGTTCCCTCTGGTGGTAGTACTGTGTACTAAGTCAGTTGGAGTGCGGACCTCCTGGCAAATACACTGGATGGTGGTGCTGTCTCTAATTGTTTAAATAAAGACTGGTGAATGATTTCAACAGTTGACGATTAGCAATCATTTTTGCAGAGTCTTTTAAATGGATTATTATTTTGACAATTTACGAGTTGTTTGGCTCTCTGGACGTAAATGTATTACATTATTTATGAGTGGTTTGCATGTCTGTAGGCTGTGCAGTGCGTTATTTTGACAGTTTACAATTAGCAGGTGTGTGTGTGTGTGTGTGTAGAGCATTATACATGAGTTATTTAGGAGTAGTCTACAGGTCTGTATGCTGTGTGGCATGTCAGAGCATGTGTTCTGTATCACTGTGATAAATATACTCCACTCCTAAATAAATTGTTCCAAAATAAATAAAGTACACTCGTTCCTCTCTCCACCAGCCCAGTGCAGGCTGAGTCGTTTTCCCACAAATCCCTAGGAGGAGGTGGCATTCAGGTGACTTAGGTTAGTCCAAGTGACCTTTGGTTCAAATGGCTATGAGCACTATGGGACTTAACTGCTGAGGTCATCAGTCCCCTAGAACTTAGAACTACTTAAACCTAACTAACCTAAGAACATCACACACAACCATGCCCGAGGCAGGATTCGAACCTGCGACCGTAGCAGGTGCACGGAGCTAGAATGTAGCGCCTAGAACCGCTCGGCCACTCCGGCCGGCAAGTGACCTTTCTTTCGCGCCACTTTCTTAGTAGAGATATGCGATTGACCTATCTTTACCACCAGAATTCAAACTTGGCGCCAGTTCCTAGGATGAGGTGGCAGTCGGGTGACTTAGGTTAGTGGATTTTCTTAGGTTAGTAGAGACAACTGCGGTGTGATGCTTTATCCTGTTGGAATTTGAACTTCCCGCCATTTTTCTGGGGGAGGGGAGGTGAGGGGTATTTGGTTAGTGGAAGTAGCTCAATTGACAGATATTCCAGCCAAAATTCAAACTTCCCACGAAGTATCACCATCTTGGATGATGTCATGCTCTGTTGCCAATTCTACACACCGCCATCTTGGATGACGACACTGCCGCCATCTTGGATACATCTGGCAACAATGCAGAGTGGCTCAGAACATACTTTATCCCAATACTGTCCTCTTCTTCTTCCCCCCCCCCCCCCCCCCCAATTTTTCACACAAGTATTGATATTGGTATTCTTGTTCCCTTCATTCTTCTTACATGTCCGTAACACCGTAATTTTACAAAATCACACACATATTCCTCCCTCCAGTTCCATTATGTCTATCGCTTCAGTGTTCCTTATGTAGTTTTGCTTGTGATCGTCGCTGATCTTCTCCAGAAATCTATATCTAACACTATCAGCTTCTTTATGTGTCTCTGAACAGTCGTCCAGATCTCTATTCCATACAGGACTATACTATTTAATATCAGTCGTTTTGTTCTAGTCATCATCACTCCTGCTCCATAAGACTGAACTGATCATGCCAGTGACCATTACTAACAGTTTTATTAATTTATAAATTTGAATTTCCCTCTTTTTCTAAAATAGTTGACTTTTCGATTCTTTTCCTTCTAAATGTACAGTTCATCCAGATTATTAGTAAGAGATTCTGTGTTTTGATAATTAATCTGCAAAATCCAGTTGTTTATTCCATTTTTGCTTTCCCAGAACACATTAACAACATATGGCATATAACCTTACTGCGCTGCCATGCAGGAACTGTATGTGAAATTCGCTATGCTAACAAGACTCTACTTCATTTAACCAACAGCACGTCGATTTTTCTGCTCCAACTCGGGAAAGTTGCAAGGTTTATTGACATACACCAATGATTTAGGATAACCCCAAAGAAAAAAGTCTCAAGGGGCTAAGACACATGACCTTCGTGACCGTTCTCGGCCACCATTACGCGACGTGAGGTGGTGCGGCGGTTGCTGGATGGTGTGAGGGATGAAAAAGGACGCCGGCCTCGGTGACCGAGCGGTTCTAGGCGCTTCAGTCCGGAACCGCGCGACTACTACGGTCGCAGGTTCGAATCCTGCCCCGGGCATGGATGTGTGTGATGTCCTTAGGTTAGTTAGGTTTAAGAAGTTCTAAGTTCTAGGGGACTGATGACCTAAGATGTCAAGTCCCATAGTTCTCAGGGCCGTTTGAACCCTTTTTTTAAAAAGGAAATCGACTGTGCCCTTTCAAAGGAACCATCCTGGAATTTGCCCGAAGCGATTTAGGGAAATCACACAAAACCTAAATCTGGGTGGCCGGAGGCAAGTTTGAGCCGTCGTCGTTCCGAATGCGAGTCCAGTGTGCCAACCACTGCGCCACCTCGCTCGGTGGCACAATCCTCCTGAAACCACAACGCTTGAACGTCCGTTACATTAAAATGAGGTCAGAAAAATCTATTATCATCGTACAGCATCGGTTTCTATTAACTAGCACAGCCTGTCTTACTCATTAAAAAAAAAAAAAAAGTTAAGGGCCGATGACGCAGCCCACCCAAAAGCTACACTAAATAGTGAATCAATGTGGATGTATTTTCCTCTCTTGAACCGTTCAAGGATTTTCTGATCACCGATACGGCAGTTCTCTCTATTCACAAATCCATTTAAGTGGACGTGCGCCTCGTTACGAAAGACGAGGTTTCGTCACAAAATGTCGTCCTCCTGTCGTCTTCTCAGAACCTGGTCAACAAAATGTCGCCTTTTCCCATGATGGGATTGTCTCTGCTTTTGCATCATCTGAAATCTGTGAGGGTAGTAACAGAGACCAGTTAGTGAGCAGGGTACTTTGTAACCAACAAAAACATTGGGCGACTCACAACTTCCAGTGATAAGAGAAGGGGATATCAGGTTACACCAGAGGCAGTTGGGGTTATCTTGAAGGTTACCTGGGGAACTCCTTTAGCTAAGGCAATGGTATCCGGTACAGCGAAGGTTCCTCCTCTCCCATTCTTCTCTCGAAACCAATAAAGAATCAAGTTCCCCTCGCTCCTTTCTCCCATTTATTACTAGGGCAAGTATGTGTGTCTCGCCATTCACTGTAGCGGAAGGCTCACCAGTTACACCACTTAAAACGTGGCGGCAAATATTACCGTAATTTACGAAGTAAGACACTTTCACATTACAGCGTGTGCCTGAATTACTACAAAGTAATAACCTTATGGCATATTCCGCAAGACCGTGAGAAATATTAGTTTTCTAGGCGAACTTTGTGACAGGGTGCTTACCTTTATTAAAAACGGCCACCTTCAAGTTCCAACATTTCGTCTGCTCCGATCATTAAAGCAACAAATTATTGGGCAGTTTCTCTAAGCCAGTGGTTCTCCAACTTTTTGAGCTTCGGGCTGAGCTTCGGGCGCATTTAAAAGGCCGCACTATCCACACATTTCTGAGGAATATTTTACAACAGTCAATACAGGAAATAAATACTGTGATAAAATAACAATTAAGTCATTTTACTCGTATTTTGAATTTCGCGTCCAGACTACAGAAAATGCAACTTATATTAACAAAAAATATACATTATCACAATATAAAAGAAATAAGAACAAATAATTTTTGTGCAAAAAATGTGAGTGATTCATGAAGCACGATTGTCATCCAAATGCGACGGCCGAGCGCCGTATTGCCTCCCACCCTGCCAAGACGAAAGGCAAGAGAAACTATTAAGTGAAACATAATGAAATGAAATAATGCAAAAAAACTAACGATTAAGTCAAATTATAGAGAAAAGTAATAATGGAATACAAATTAAACGTATCTTACGTCTACTCTTTCTAGTGTTTATGAGAAACGTGAGCCTGATGTGTCCTTGCGATTTCTTCAATGTTTGGAGATATGTTTGAAAGACAAACTCTCATTTCCTCATCAGTACATTGAAGAGTTCCTCTCTTTTTACATGTAATTGTGGTGAGAGCAGAAAATCCTAATTCACGTAAATACGACGTCGAATATTGAAGTAAACTTATTCATAGCCTTTCTAGATATCGACACATATTCTTCTTCTAAAGCAATCCAAAAGGCCTCAAGAGACAATTCCATACGCTTAATCATCAGTCCATGATCAGTCGATACAGCTGCCGGTTCTTCTTCTTCTGTTAATGTTAAGCCGAAATCATCTGAAGTTTCCATGAATTGGTTTCGAATCCAATCGCACTGTTCAGTGTTGAGGGATGAAAAATATGAACTCAGTTTCTCTTCTAAACTTATTAAATGATCTACTACTATTGGAAGTATTTGATTTATGCACGTGCTCCTTATCAATGGGAACATTTCCAAGTTACCTTGAACAGCTTTTCTTTTCCATATTTGTAGTTTTTTGTGAAACGATTTAATTTTGTCTATGGATGTGAGGATATTTCCTTCTTTCCCTTGCACTCTAGTGTTCAAACTATTTAACTGCTGAAATATATCAGCCAGATACTGCAATCTAACAGTCCAAAATTCATTCCAAAGGAGGTTGCAAAAATGTAAATGTTTCATTTCTTCGATAAACACGAGAACTTCTTGTCGTAGCTCATGCACACGGGTAAGTAGTTTACCCCGGACAACCACCTGACTTCTGTGCGTAAAAGCAACCGTCTGTGTTCTGACTCCATATCGATACAAAGGTTTTCGAATAAACGGATTTTGACAGGTTTTGTTTTAATAAAATTTACCATCTGAACAACTTGCTCTAAGACTTCTGTCAATTTTTCTCCCAATGTTTTTGCTATTAAGGCCTACCTATGAAAAAAGTAGTGAGCTACGATAACATCTTTCTTTTTTCCTTTTTTTTTTTTCACGACAGAAATAAGGCCCTTAACACAGCCTGTCATTGAAGGAGCGTCATCCGTACAAATGCCTACACACGACTTCCACGTTAACTGCCACTTTTTAAGATAATCTTTTAAAATGTTGAAAACATCCTCACCTTTAGCAGATACACTTAATTCTTTGCAAAAAGGAAACTGATTTACTATTTGATCTTAGTAAATGAAACGGACAAATGCTGTCAGTTGCGATTGGTTGGTAATGTCTGTTGATTCATTAACTTGCAATACAAAGTTTGAGTGCTTGAGTTTATTACCGCATCAGTAGACATTTCTATGATACGCCTGTGAATTGTATCAATCGACAAAGGAATCTTGTGTATTTTCATAGCTGCTTCATTTCCTAGCACGAGGCAAAATAAGTGACTCACCTATAGTATGAGCTTTCATACTCTTTGCTATTAGTTCAGAGATTTGGTAGGAAGCGATCAGGTAAGAAACAGACATTATACTTTTAAAAGAATTTGCTGCCCTTGTTTGCTGTTCAGACGATCTCTTGAAATTGCTTACAGGTTTAGCTTGCAAATGTGAATTCATTGTTTTGAAATATTTGCTCAGTTTACTTGGAAGCAGAGATTCATTTGCCATTTCATACCCACATACTAAGCTTAGTGGGAAAGGTTAATCTACACTCCCAGTCCAATTGAAACCATGGCTTAAGTAGCTTTCATTGTACTTACGAATAGGCCGCTGTTTTGCTTTTTTTCTTGCACTTAGCGTTTGTTCACTTCTCGAATCGGATCCTCCGACGGCATGCTTGTTTTTCTGATATCTAACCATTGTATTCGATTGTATTTTGCATATAAGATTCATTTCTAGCGTTTTGAAAATAAGCAGTACGCTGTACACAAAACACGAACCCCACACGTACACTAACATGTCACTACTGTGTCACCTGAAAGCTCTGCGATAATGCACGCGCACAACAATGGAAACGCGTTTTCCTTCTGGGCCTGGACTCTAGTGCCCAGGATTAATAGTGTTGCCAACGATCATTTTCAAGTTCCGTTAACCTTGCTGGAAGCTTCTGTCATCAGTCCGCTGAATTACTAAACCGCAGTGGAAATGACGCTCAGAAGTAGCAAGGCTTCATGAACAATGACGATCACGGTCACATGTTCTACTCATCTGTAGCAAAGAATATGAAATTAAATTGTTTGTCACGGACAGCTCGAGGTCAAACAAGCAGCTCTCATACATAATTTCCTCTCCCAGTTTCTCTTTTCAATAATATTTTATTGACAACAGAAAGGTATACATTTTCAATGAAATATAATTAAAAAGTGACTGGTTGCTGCTGTTATTTATAATTTTTTGATACACTGTCACGGTATTTAAATACGTCACAATGGCCAATAATAATAATAATAATAATAATATGCAGTTGACTTCCTACCTGCTGTTGCAGAACCGCTTGCAGTTAGATGGAATAGATTTGCAATCATTGGGAACGACACGAAACCTTCCGAATTCTATGGACAAGTTGTGATCACATGCATAGCGCACAAGGCTCAATTCAGCATGGCTACCATCATAAAAGAAAGACATCCATAGGGAAATCGACTGCAAAACAAAAGCACGACACGATCTGATAATATCCGTAAGAGTTTCGTCGGAAAAAATCCGTCAGTCGTCAAATATTTTTTCACCTTTTTCTCCTGATTTTGAACGTTTGGATCTGGACAGAAATCCATTAACGCTTTACAACACTGTGGATTAACTCAATGTTTATTTACAAACTTTAAGTGCGACACAAATGTCGTACCGTTTGGTTTCGGAAAGAAGGCATGGAACGAGGCGTGCGGAAATAATTTTCACGGCGCCTACAGGACGAAGGGTGGTGAGACGGGGGACACGACCAGTGCTATAATCCGTTCATCATAAGAATAAACCTGATGTAAACAAACACAAGCGCGATTATTGGTCAGAAGCCGTAGCACACGTACACTGGTGTTGTTACGCTCTTGGAAGTAGGTCCAACTTATGTATTAGTAGGGTGTCCATTTCATTTTCATTGAAAAAGGGGACATTTAAAATAAATTAGAGAAAAACCTGGGACAATGAAGAAAAAAAACGGGACATAATATTGTATTGACTAAATTTAATGCACATACAAGTTTACCTTTACAACGTGCACTCAGATGATCGCAAATCACTTTTTACAATTATTCTGCCACACTATCACCGTACTTTTCACTTTTATGTACTTTACCGAGAAGTGCATTTTCGTTTGAAATTGTATCATAAAAGTCAGTACACGATACACCATTAAAGTGTGTTTTAACAATGAGCAAGGCCATCACTGTTTCAGCTTTCATTCTGTTTTCTTCATCTGACCACAAAGAGTTCACTAACGAAAACACACGTTCCACAGCAGCATCTGACCCAGGAATTGCCAGACAAAACTCCACCAAATGAATCATGTTTTTCGTGTTAATGTTTTTACTTTTGAAATAAGCAAATATTTTACACCACGTTGCACTAACACTTTCTTTGTTTCCTTCTTCACTTTTTATGAATTTCTGTGCTCATGAAAATTCATCGAACAGTTCGTCTTCATCAACAGGAAAATTTGGTACAATACTTTTAACAGAAACACAACAGTCCTGAATTTCCTTCCACTGTAGCTGCTCCTTTTCAGTATTAACCCAGTCAGATGCTTTAAAAGGTGTGAGAAATGGTAAACACCATTCCTTAATATACTCAGTGCAAGAGTCATAGAAGATGTCAGCATAAATATGAAATTGTTCTACAGTAATTTCACCCTCTTCTTCCAGCTTTCTTAGAGTCTGATGTACAAAGGCTGTGAGAAATCTTTCAGATTTTCTAAATTGTAATTTGCCCAATAATTTGTTTATTTGTAGATAGACTTCCACTATTGTGATTCCTTGTTTCTCAATACATTTAATTCTTGTGGAGAAAGGTTTTAGCTGGCTGACAAGAAAATTCAGAAGAACAATAGACACAGGGTTATCAAAGAGTTGTTTAAGGATAACGGGACACTTATCAAGGGAAATCAAATATGATTTCAAAGCAGGAAATATCTCTACAATTCTTTCCAATGCTGGTAGCAGAGATAGCCACCTTGTCTTGCTGTGCCCAAGTACAGTTTTGTATTCAGTTTCGGTAAGTTTACAGAACGACTTCAGAGATTCAACCCTTACTGTATATGAGTGGAAATACTGGTAGATTTTGTTCACAATTAATTGGCAGTCGATGGGTAGGCAATCTGAGCCAGTTTGTAAGGAATTGTGCACCACATGTGCTGGACAGGCAACACCTACTACACTCCTGGAAATGGAAAAAAGAACACATTGACACCGGTGTGTCAGACCCACCATACTTGCTCCGGACACTGCGAGAGGGCTGTACAAGCAATGATCACACGCACGGCACAGCGGACACACCAGGAACCGCGGTGTTGGCCGTCGAATGGCGCTAGCTGCGCAGCATTTGTGCACCGCCGCCGTCAGTGTCAGCCAGTTTGCCGTGGCATACGGAGCTCCATCGCAGTCTTTAACACTGGTAGCATGCCGCGACAGCGTGGACGTGAACCGTATGTGCAATTGACAGACTTTGAGCGAGGGCGTATAGTGGGCATGCGGGAGGCAGGGTGGACGTACCGCCGAATTGCTCAACACGTGGGGCGTGAGGTCTCCACAGTACATCGATGTTGTCGCCAGTGGTCGGCGGAAGGTGCACGTGCCCGTCGACCTGGGACCGGACCGCAGCGACGCACGGATGCACGCCAAGACCGTAGGATCCTACGCAGTGCCGTAGGGGACCGCACCGCCACTTCCCAGCAAATTAGGGACACTGTTGCTCCTGGGGTATCGGCGAGGACCATTCGCAACCGTCTCCATGAAGCTGGGCTACGGTCCCGCACACCGTTAGGCCGTCTTCCGCTCACGCCCCAACATCGTGCAGCCCGCCTCCAGTGGTGTCGCGACAGGCGTGAATGGAGGGACGAATGGAGACGTGTCGTCTTCAGCGATGAGAGTCGCTTCTGCCTTGGTGCCAATGATGGTCGTATGCGTGTTTGGCGCCGTGCAGGTGAGCGCCACAATCAGGACTGCATACGACCGAGGCACACAGGGCCAACACCCGGCATCATGGTGTGGGGAGCGATCTCCTACACTGGCCGTACACCACTGGTGATCGTCGAGGGGACACTGAATAGTGCACGGTACATCCAAACCGTCATCGAACCCATCGTTCTACCATTCCTAGACCGGCAAGGGAACTTGCTGTTCCAACAGGACAATGCACGTCCGCATGTATCCCGTGCCACCCAACGTGCTCTAGAAGGTGTAAGTCAACTACCCTGGCCAGCAAGATCTCTGGATCTGTCCCCCATTGAGCATGTTTGGGACTGGATGAAGCGTCGTCTCACGCGGTCTGCACGTCCAGCACGAACGCTGGTCCAACTGAGGCGCCAGGTGGAAATGGCATGGCAAGCCGTTCCACAGGACTACATCCAGCATCTCTACGATCGTCTCCATGGGAGAATAGCAGCCTGCATTGCTGCGAAAGGTGGATATACACTGTACTAGTACCGACATTGTGCATGCTCTGTTGCCTGTGTTTATGTGCCTGTGGTTCTGTCAGTGTGATCATGTGATGTATCTGACCCCAGGAATGTGTCAATAAAGTTTCCCCTTCCTGGGACAATGAATTCACGGTGTTCTTATTTCAATTTCCAGGAGTGTATATTATTCACTGGGTTCGGTTGCAGTTTATAGAACTAATTGTTTGTTCCTTTCTTCTGCTTACCACCAAAATTGGTGTTAGTGTTGTCTGTAGAAACTGCAATCGCCTTTCCCTCAACATCATATTTATTTAAAACCTCCAGCACATAATTCTGAAGTAAACCTGTTTCTCCAGCTAAATTATCAAATTCGAGCACTTTCACGGTGATGCCATTTTCAGGGTGAAAATACCTGATAAGGAGAGGAACCAACTTGAAATCCAGATGATTCGACTTATAGTCATTCCAGAAATGAATCGAGCACTTTTCATTTAATTTAAAACCTGCTGAGCTGCATACGGTGCGATAACATTTGAAATGATTGCATTACATTTTGTGTGTCCACATGTGAATTTAGGATTGAGAAGTTTTTTAACAACTGCTGTAGTACAGTCCATTGACTTAAAGCTATTGTTATGCATTGCCCTGTGGTATGCAAACGTAGCTTCTTGTGCCCCCAACAGCCTGTCCATTTCTGTTACTGATTTTAAGTTTGCATAGTAGTCACTCACGCATTTATTTGCTCTTTTCGTTTCATCACTTATGCGATGTTTCTTCGTCTTAATGTGATTCACAATGTCAGACCTTCCACCATGACCAATAGCAAATTTTGATCTGCACAATGTATATTCTACAGTTTCTCCACTACCAGTGATAAAAGGAAACTCGCTTTTTATATTGCTGTTAAAATTACACTTTCGTTTTGGCATAATGAAACAGTGATCGCACAGTGCAAAACATTAACAGTGTGGTGACGAAAGCCAGAGAGTAAGTATCAATGGTGCAGAATATCTCAAGACCGAAAGGACGGATTCAGTGGATCGATTTAGAAGAGAAGAATCTTCGTTGTTGTTCGTAACCGATAGTGCGTTTAAAATTACTTGCGATTTTTGACAGTTCGGTACATGTTTGGGGTATGCTGAAAGTCATCACACGCTTCCTAGCGTAAATAATTGCGCAGTTAATAGCAAGTCGAACAACCGGTAGCATAAAATACTCCAGCCAAGCGGAATCAAACAACGGGACATTTGAGCGTCCCCCAAAAAACTTTCGGGACAGCGGGACATTCCGGTAAAAAACGGGACTGTCCCGGGAAAAACGGGACGAATGGACACCCTAGTATTAGGTATCTTATTACTAAATTACGTTAAATGAAACTTTAAGATATTCAAATGTATTAACAGCCTTCAACGTTTTTGTTAATCACGCTTTGGCTACGTAGTTTTTATTTCAAAAATCGCGTACAGTCGCTGCCTGTGCAATGTTGTGCTCTGATTGTCGCGCTGTCATTGCGCAATATGAAAATGGCTGAGGCTGCATTCCGTTCCGTAGTGAAACACGCGCTTAAAACACGGTTAAAAAGTGCCGTGAAACAGGCTGCTCATAATGTTTTTTCATAAATTTACGGACATAATCGCCTTTGAAGCTTTTGGAGAGTTGCATGCAATGCAGATTTTAACAAACCCACTTTGAAAGTGTAGCGCAGTCGGTAGTGTATAGACATGTGAACCAATTGCAGTTATTCGTGCGTTGGTTCAAATCTCTTCGGTATTATTTAAATTTCTCGTTCAATTTGAGATACCTACATCTCGTAATTATAAAACTCATCATTTTTTATGAATAATGCACGTCTTCTTGTTTCTAATTACACATTGGACGCGAAATTCCTTTTTCCATTTCAAATACAAATACTTAATTATCGATGGTATATGAAAGAATGTTAATAAAAGTTGCTTCAATTAATTAAGAAAACATAATTTAATTTTTAAGGCAAAAATGAAAAATCAAATTCTCTTTATTTGGACTATGTCCATCGTTTTATACCACAGAGGTAAATAAGTATCGTAGAAATATGAAAAACAATCATTTTCACAGCATCGAGCACATCATACAAATGCTGCATTTTTACATTTGCTACTGTACCATTACAATATGAACCCAACAGAACTGATCTGGAACCAAGCTGCGGGATTTGGCCCGAGAAATAACAAGACTGTTAAGCTGCCAGTCGTACTGGAACTAACGCACACAGCTTTTTCACACGTCACTGCCGAACGCTCGCGGGATATACGTAGAACGGCTCGTCATAAAAAAAAGAGAAAATGCTCCGCCTAGTTGGCTTCGTGGACTCTGTTGTTGATGGCTCGTTATCAACGTAGCAGATGACACTTTCAGAAATGAAATGTATTTCTCAGATTCGGATAAGGAAGGAGCTAAGACATTACTAGACGACAGACTGTAAGTAATACCGACAGTGGCTTCAATATTTAACTATACGGTGAAATTGTTCAATACCCTCTTAGGTTACACATAGCTTATGCAGGAAAATTACCCTGTGGTTATGTCAGGAATTTTCATCATTCCTGTTTTTAATTACAAATGGTTCAAATGGCTCTAAGCACTATGGGACTTAACATCTGAGGTCGTCAGTCCCCTAGACTTAGAACTACCTAAACCTAGGCTAAGGGCATCGCACACATCCATGCCCGAGGCAGGATTCGAACTTCTGACCGTAGCACCAGCGCGGTTCCGGACTGAAGCGCCTAGAACCGCTCGGTCACAGCGGCCGGCTTTTTATTAAATAGTATGTTGGCTAAAAACGATAACGTGTTGCGGTTTTCGTCTAGTCATCTAAGGATCGTATTGTGGTACCTTTGCAGTGTGTTATTTCATCCTGCTTAAAAATTAAATGACATTCGAAGCTGTATCGCTCCTCTGCTCGTCTCTTTTTACGCGTGAACTGCAGCTGGCCACGTCACTGCAGGCTAGCTGTACCAGCTGACCGGCCAGTGCCGTCCAAATTAAATGCGCCGGTAAAGCTGTTGTCCCGTGTTATCGCTAAGTCGACGTGCGCGTAACGCACAGCACAAAACGTACCCTTATTATCGTACTTTACAGTACTCGAGACACCATGGCTGCAGTCCCATGTGAAACGGAAATCCAATGAGGTTCCAGCAAACGTGGAATAATACATAGTGCAATATTTACATCAAGTTTATTCTTATGATGAACGGATTATGGTCATCCATATGCCTGGTAGCCAAGTACTGACCAGCGACTAAGATAGTTACACTTTTACCCACAAAAATAAAAAGGGTTCGCTAAAAGCGCATTATTTCTATCGAAAATTATAAAATTAAGGTAAGGCTGTTGTAATGCAGTTCAAATGCAAAGAGTTGAATAAAATGGCATTTGAGGCATTTATTAATTATAATGACCATGAAGCATTATGTTGTAAGAAACTTGCAGTCCATGGTTGCAGTCTTGGACTGCAAGTTTCTTACAACAGATCAAGTAAGTTACTGTGTTGGCCACACCAAACTCTACCATGAATAAAGTATTACATTTATAAATGCAATTACATTCATTTTTAAATGAATTAATCTCTCACACCACTGCATATTGTTATGACTGTAGCAAAGTGAGAATTTCTGACCATTCTGTTTCTCCAGACCGTAGCATTCTGCCATCCGAATCGTTATTTTTCTCGCCCCACTGCGAATTACAGTTTCCCCAGAATTCCTTACACTTCTCGATGGTGTAAGGGATGACCTCGATGGACCAGCAATGGCTTTATCATCATTCATTATTTTGAAATACCTTTGTCCAGTTCCCAAACAGCCCCTACTATTAGATAGCTAAGATTAAGAGCAATGAAAGACATAAGACAGTCGGCATCAAACGTTCCGAATACTGTCGACACTACTAGGAGAACAAGCCACCATATTTCCTTCAAGAAACTGAACTATTCGACAAAACTTGGACTCGTTCCGTATTATACCTATCGTGGAATTGATAAAATTGAATAGCTATTTGTTCTTTTGTATTTGGTTCAAAAAATGGCTCTGAGCACTATGGGACTCAACTGCTGAGGTCATTAGTCCCCTAGAACTTAGAACTAGTTAAACCTAACTAACCTAAGGACATCACACACATCCATGCCCGAGGCAGGATTCGAACCTGCGACCGTAGCGGTCTCGCGGCTCCAGACTGCAGCGCCAGAACCGCGCGGCCACTTCGTCCGGCTTTTTATATTTGGCCATATGTTTTCCTAAAATATTATAGAGCGCACCCATAACTGTTCTAAGGCGCACCAGTGCGCCCTGGCGCACACTTTGAGAACCACTGCTCTAAGCACTCCAATCTCCAATTGCTGTTCACAATTTTTTGCCATTTTTCCGCAAGTACACACTCTAAGTACGATATGGAGCAACTACCAAAGTGTAACTGTTGTGTACATAGTTCCGCGTAGTCAGCGCGTACACAACTTTCCCACTAGAGCGCGCCCCGCTAGGCACAACAGCGCAGGCGGAGCGCTCGTCCGTCTCCGCACTACGAGATGGCGCTCTCTTAGAGACGGACCAAATTCTGCTTCCGCCGATCCGCGTATTAATACACTCCTGGAAATTGAAATAAGAACACCGTGAATTCATTGTCCCAGGAAGGGGAAACTTTATTGACACATTCCTGGGGTCAGATACATCACATGATCACACTGACAGAACCACAGGCACATAGACACAGGCAACAGAGCATGCACAATGTCGGCACTAGCACAGTGTATATCCACCTTTCGCAGCAATGCAGGCTGCTATTCTCCCATGGAGACGATCGTAGAGATGCTGGATGTAGTCCTGTGGAACGGCTTGCCATGCCATTTCCACCTGGCGCCTCAGTTGGACCAGCGTTCGTGCTGGACGTGCAGACCGCGTGAGAGGACGCTTCATCCAGTCCCAAACATGCTCAATGGGGGACAGATCCGGAGATCTTGCTGGCCAGGGTAGTTGACTTACACCTTCTAGAGCACGTTGGGTGGCACGGGATACAGGCGGACGTGCATTGTCCTGTTGGAACAGCAAGTTCCCTTGCCGGTCTAGGAATGGTAGAACGATGGGTTCGATGACGGTTTGGATGTACCGTGCACTATTCAGTGTCCCCTCGACGATCACCAGTGGTGTACGGCCAGTGTAAGAGATCGCTCCCCACACCATGATGCCGGGTGTTGGCCCTGTGTGCCTCGGTCGTAAGCAGTCCTGATTGTGGCGTTCACCTGCACGGCGCCAAACACGCATACAACCATCATTGGCACCAAGGCAGAAGCGACTCTCATCGCTGAAGACGACACGTCTCCATTCGTCCCTCCATTCACGCCTGGCGCGACACCACTGGAGGCGGGCTGCACGATGTTGGGACGTGAGCGGAAGACGGCCTAACGGTGTGCGGGACCGT
The DNA here is from genome assembly GCF_023898315.1 of Schistocerca nitens. Lineage (NCBI taxonomy): Eukaryota > Metazoa > Arthropoda > Insecta > Orthoptera > Acrididae > Schistocerca > Schistocerca nitens. The sequence goes on along the minus strand of NC_064621.1, from coordinate 100,804,728 downwards.
AGCCCAGCTTCATGGAGACGGTTGCGAATGGTCCTCGCCGATACTCCAGGAGCAACAGTGTCCCTAATTTGCTGGGAAGTGGCGGTGCGGTCCCCTGCGGCACTGCGTAGGATCCTACGGTCTTGGCGTGCATCCGTGCGTCGCTGCGGTCCGGTCCCAGGTCGACGGGCACGTGCACCTTCCGCCGACCACTGGCGACAACATCGATGTACTGTGGAGACCTCACGCCCCACGTGTTGAGCAATTCGGCGGTACGTCCACCCGGCCTCCCGCATGCCCACTATACGCCCTCGCTCAAAGTCCGTCAACTGCACATACGGTTCACGTCCACGCTGTCGCGGCATGCTACCAGTGTTAAAGATTGCGATGGAGCTCCGTATGCCACGGCAAACTGGCTGACACTGACGGCGGCGGTGCACAAATGCTGCGCAGCTAGCGCCATTCGACGGCCAACACCGCGGTTCCTGGTGTGTCCGCTGTGCCGTGCGTGTGATCATTGCTTGTACAGCCCTCTCGCAGTGTCCGGAGCAAGTATGGTGGGTCTGACACACCGGTGTCAATGTGTTCTTTTTTCCATTTCCAGGAGTGTATGTAACGCAGCCAATGAGATTGCTGCTAACGTAGAACCTTTTCTCCTCGCAGATCACACTCGCGCAGTGATACATGAACGCGCGAGTGTACAGACCTCCGATTAGTCAGTCTGCATTTGTCTGCACCAGTCTGCATTTGTCTGCATTAGTCTGTACCAGTCTATAGTCAAGTTTCAGTCTGCGCCTAATAAGATTACAATATTCCTTTACATAGCCATGAAGAGAAATGTATAGACACTCTGTCAAGTATCAGAGACATGTGAGAATAAGATTAACGTACCAAGACCAAAGGAACTTCAGATTGTCAATTGTAAATAGCATCCAGAATCAAGTTAAGTAATGTTTATGCTTATTATTACTTTAATAAATGTGTGTGAAAATTAATCAAGTTCAGTTTAAAGTTGGTCACCGTCAATCTGCTACTCTAAGCGTGCAAGTGGCATTTCTATCGTCTGACCTAACGGCAGAAGATACACGCCACGATAAGACCACGAGACATATTGCTGACACTCGCCTACTTCGTTAGAGCGACAAATCAAATAATCTGATGGTGTGTGTACACCACAGTAACACCCACCGCTGTTTACAATTTCGGCCAATTTCCTATGAAAACACACACAGACACACACACACACACACATGACTGAACAATCACGCGAGTGCAAAGTCCTCAAGGAACTGGGTCAGAGGAGCCTCTGCCTGACAGCTGGCCCGGCACCACCATTGTTGCCCCCTGGACCATGCAATTGGCCAGCCAGCTCACAAGGGCAGGCCACCACGTTTGGAACGCGGGTTTACGGCAAACTTCGTACACTCGTAGTACTCCACCAGGACAACAAAATGTGTAAGCGGTAGCGCGTACTTCTCAAGCGTTATTGAGAAAATCGCAAGATAATTTCGGTCGTCAACTATATACACCTGTGCGTGGCCATTTCTACCACGAAGCGCCGGCTGGCGCCGGCACGGTAACTCAGCGTGTTCGGTCAGAGGGTTAGCTGATCTCTGTAATAAAAAAAAATGAGTTTATGGATCAACGACGAACTGAAACGGGTGTCTTGCGACGTCCGCCCCGAGCAGATACAACGAACGAAAACGAACAAAATGAGATTTAAAAAAATGTGATTAGCGTTCAAGCCCCGTAATCGATGTGTCGCTCGATCGAGTCTCACTCATCAGTTTTTTTTTTAATTTCTAACACAGTCATTTTCTTTACTATTTATATTACAGTTGATGTAATGGAAAAATACGTGTAATCGGATCAACTTTTATTAAATTTACAATGTTATTTGGTAGTCTATAAATTTCTATTATCGCAAATAATATAATATTCATAACTACCGACTAGCAAACGACCAAACTCATAAAGTGATACTGAAAATATATGCTTGTCCATGTCTTCAAATTTGTTCGAATTTAATCGAAAGAGAACGAGAAATTGCTTCTTGTGAAGACGCTATTAAAATACACTCGATACAGCATGAGCAATGATCAGCGCCGATATTTAAGGGAATGCTGCGTTATGGCGTTATGCATGGTTTGCTTCCAAATTATCGGCTGAAAGAGAGGTTTTTGAAAATGTTAACGGGGGTTGTTTTTCCACGGAAAACGTCAAAAGACCTTGCGTGTGCGGAAACATAGCATTTATTCAATGCAGCTGGTGCCGTATAACTTTGTTTTTCATGTTTTTACGAAAAATACCATCCCGCAACTTGTAATGTCGAAAGCGACAATTAATTGTACATCTTTAGAAACCGTCTGTGCCGGTCAAACCTTGGAGGTAACAAGTCGTTTCGGGCTCCTTCCAGGTATAAGGGAGTTCTCAAATCACGGACAAGCATACATTTTCAGTATCACTTTATGCATTTGGCCGTTTAATAGTCGGTAGTTATGAATATTATTTGTGATAATAAAAATTTGTAGACTACCAAATAACATTATAAATGTAATAAAAGTTCATCCGATTATTTTTCCCATTACATCAACTGTAATATAAATAGTTAAGAAAATGACTGTGTTAGAAATAATAAAAAAAAACTGACGAGCAGGACTCGATCCAGCGATTACGGAACTTGAACGATAACCACCTTTTTTTTTTAATTTTGTTCGTTGTTGATCGTTGGGTTTGGTCGTTACGGACGTCACATGACATCCGTTCAAGTTCGTTGTTGAACCTGTCACTCAGTTTTTTTATTACAGAGGCCAACCAGCTCTCTGACCGAACACGCTTTTTTTTTTAATCTCATTTTGTTCGCTTTTGTTCGTTGCATCTGCTCGGGGCGAGAGACATCCGTTTAAGTTCGTTGTTGATCGATTAGCTCAGTTTTTTTTATTACAGAGGGCAGCCAACCCTCTGGCCGAACACGCTGAGCTACCGTGCCGGCTATCGCTGAGCTACCGTTCCGGCTATCGCTGAGCTACCATGCCGGCCGGAGTGGCCGTGCGGTTCTAGGCGCTGCAGTCTGGAACCGAGCGAACGCTACGGTCGCAGCTTCGAATCCTGCCTCGGGCATGGATGTGTGTGATGTCCTTAGGTTAGTTAGGTTTAAGTAGTTCTAAGTTCTAGGCGACTGATGACCTCAGAAGTTAAGTCGCATAGTGCTCAGAGCCATTTGAACCATTTTTGAGCTACGGTGCCGGCGCCACTCGGCTGCCGGCGCTTCATGGTAGAAATGGCCACAAACAGGTATACAGTTGACGACCGAAATTATCTTGCGATTTTCTCAATAACGCATGAGAAGTACGCGCTACTGCTTACACATTTTGTTGTCTTCTTGGGTTAATACGAGTGTACGAAGTCTGCAGTAAATCCGCGTTCCAAACGTCGTGGCCTTCGCTTGTCAGTGCCCACTACCCTTGCCTCGAGTGGATGCTGTCCTACCACAGGTGGAACAACTGCATCGGCTGCCAGCTGCCACCACATCGGATCAGCAGAGGACAGGACCCGACGCGCAAACATCACACTTGTCGGTCACCAGCAAAGGCGGAAAGGCCAAGAACATCCATGTAGTGGCAGCACCTCTGATCACACATCTGACGCTAATAGCCGGAAGCAGAGGCTTGATAAGGAAGGTAGGATGCCGCCAGTCGAAGCACCCAACAGCAGTGATTAATCCGAGCTGTATTAAACATTCTGATTTTTTAAATTACGTATCTATTTAATTCTCAAGGACATTTTCCAGAAATCAAACGTTATTAATATGTTACTACCACTATTAAAATATTCTGTACATTTAAGTCAACTATACTTCCCCCATGAACCATGGACCTTGCCGTTGGTGGGGAGGCTTGCGTGCCTCAGCGATACAGATGGCCGTACCGTAGGTGCAACCACAACGGAGGGGTATCTGTTGAGAGGCCAGACAAACATGTGGTTCCTGAAGAGGGGCAGCAGCCTTTTCAGTAGTTGCAGGGGCAACAGTCTGGATGATTGACTGATCTGGCCTTGTAACATTAACCAAAACGGCCTTGCTGTGCTGGTACTGCGAACGGCTGAAAGCAAGGGGAAACTACAGCCGTAATTTTTCCCGAGGACATGCAGCTTTACATGCAGCTTTACTGTATGATTAAATGATGATGGCGTCCTCTTGGGTAAAATATTCCGGAGGTAAAATAGTCCCCCATTCGGATCTCCGGGCGGGGACTACTCAAGAGGACGTCGTTATCAGGAGAAAGAAAACTGGCATTCTACGGATCGGAGCGTGGAATGTCAGATCCCTTAATCGGGCAGGTAGGTTAGAAAATTTAAAAAGGGAAATGGATAGGTTAAAGTTAGATATAGTGGGAATTAGTGAAGTTCGGTGGCAGGAGGAACAAGACTTTTGGTCAGGTGATTACAGGGTTATAAATACAAAATCAAATAGGGGTAATGCAGGAGTAGGTTTAATAATGAATAAAAAAATAGGAGTGCGGGTTAGCTACTACAAACAGCATAGTGAACGCATTATTGTGGCCAAGATAGACACAAAGCCCATGCCTACTACAGTAGTACAAGTTTATATGCCAACTAGCTCTGCAGATGATGAAGAAATTGATGAAATGTATGACGAGATAAAAGAAATTATTGAGGTAGTGAAGGGAGACGAAAATTTAATAGTCATGGGTGACTGGAATTCGTCAGTAGGAAAAGGGAGAGAAGGAAACATAGTAGGTGAATATGGATTGGGGGGAAGAAATGAATGAGGAAGCCGCCTTGTAGAATTTTGCACAGAGCATAACTTAATCATAGCTAACACTTGGTTCAAGAATCATAAAAGAAGGTTGTATACCTGGAAGAATCCTGGAGATACTAATAGGTATCAGATAGATTATATAATGGTAAGACAGAGATTTAGGAACCAGGTTTTAAATTGTAAGACATTTCCAGGGGCAGATGTGGATTCTGACCACAATCTATTGGTTATGAACTGCAGATTGAAACTGAAGAAACTGCAAAAAGGTGGGAATTTAAGGAGATGGGACCTGGATAAACTGAAAGAACCAGAGGTTGTAGAGAGTTTCAGGGAGAGCATAAGGGAACAATTGACAGGAATGGGGGAAAGAAATACAGTAGAAGAAGAATGGTTAGCTCTGAGGGATGAAGTAGTGAAGGCAGCAGACGATCAAGTAGGTAAAAAGACGAGGGCTAATAGAAATCCTTGGGTAACAGAAGAAATATTGAATTTAATTGATGAAAGGAGAAAATATAAAAATGCAGTAAATGAAGCAGGAAAAAGGGAATACAAACGTCTCAAAAATGAGATCGACAGAAAGTGCAAAATGGCTAAGCAGGGATGGCTAGAGGACAAATGTAAGGATGTAGAGGCTTGTCTCACTAGGGGTAAGATAGATACTGCCTACAGGAAAATTAAAGAGACCTTTGGAGAGAAGAGAACCACTTATATGAATATCAAGAGCTCTGATGGCAACCCAGTTCTAAGCAAAGAAGGGAAGGCAGAAAGGTGGAAGGAATATATAGAGGGTTTATACAAGGGCGATGTACTTGAGGACAGTATTATGGAAATGGAAGAGGATGTAGATGAAGATGAAATGGGAGATAAGATACTGCGTGAAGAGTTTGACAGAGCACTGAAAGACCTGAGTCGAAACAAGGCCCCGGGAGTAGACAACATTCCATTAGAACTACTGATGGCCTTGGGAGAGCCAGTCATGACAAAACTCTACCATCTGGTGAGCAAGATGTATGAGACAGGCGAAATACCCACAGACTTCAAGAAGAATATAATAATTCCAATCCCAAAGAAAGCAGGTGTTGACAGATGTGAAAATTACCGAACTATCAGTTTAATAAGTCACAGCTGCAAAATACTAACGCGAATTCTTTACAGACGAATGGAAAAACTGGTAGAAGCGGACCTCGGGGAAGATCAGTTTGGATTCCGTAGAAATGTTGGAACACGTGAGGCAATACTAACCTTACGACTTATCTTAGAAGAAAGATTAAGAAAAGGCAAACCTACGTTTCTAGCATTTGTAGACTTGGAGAAAGCTTTTGACAACGTTAACTGGAATACTCTTTTTCAAATTCTGAAGGTGGCAGGGGTAAAATACAGGGAGCGAAAGGCCATTTACAATTTGTACAGAAACCAGATGGCAGTTATAAGAGTCGAGGGGCATGAAAGGGAAGCAGTGGTTGGGAAAGGAGTGAGACAGGGTTGTAGCCTCTCCCCCATGTTATTCAATCTGTATATTGAGCAAGCAGTAAAGGAAACAAAAGAAAAATTCGGAGTAGGTATTAAAATTCATGGAGAAGAAGTAAAAACTTTGAGGTTCGCCGATGACATTGTAATTCTGTCAGAGACAGCAAAGGACTTGGAAGAGCAGTTGAACGGAATGGACAGTGTCTTGAAAGGAGGATATAAGATGAACATCAACAAAAGCAAAACGAGGATAATGGAATGTAGTCAAATTAAATCGGGTGATGCTGAGGGGATTAGATTAGGAAATGAGACACTTAAAGTAGTAAAGGAGTTTTGCTATTTAGGGAGTAAAATAACTGATGATGGTCGAAGTAGAGAGGATATAAAATGTAGACTGGCAATGGCAAGGAAATCGTTTCTGAAGAAGAGAAATTTGTTAACATCGAATATAGATTTAAGTGTCAGGAAGTCGTTTCTGAAAGTATTTGTATGGAGTGTAGCCATGTATGGAAGTGAAACGTGGACGATAACCAGTTTGGACAAGAAGAGAATAGAAGCTTTCGAAATGTGGTGCTACAGAAGAATGCTGAAGATAAGGTGGGTAGATCACGTAACTAATGAGGAGGTACTGAATAGGATTGGGGAGAAGAGAAGTTTGTGGCACAACTTGACTAGAAGAAGGGATCGGTTGGTAGGACATGTTTTGAGGCATCAAGGGATCACAAATTTAGCATTGGAGGGCAGCGTGGAGGGTAAAAATCGTAGAGGGAGACCAAGAGATCAATACACTAAGCAGATTCAGAAGGATGTAGGTTGCAGTAGGTACTGGGAGATGAAGAAGCTTGCACAGGATAGAGTAGCATGGAGAGCTGCATCAAACCAGTCTCAGGACTGAAGACCACAACAACAACAACATACTAAAAATGTCCTGGCACATTGGAAATGATAATTATACAATGAACTGTTTCTTTGTGACAGCCTGACCTAACTTTTGTGTATTATTTACACAAGCAGTAGTAAACTACGATCGTTGTATCACATATCATCATGCGACACATGTCCTCCACGTTGGTTACTACAAGATATTGCGAAATCTTATTACCTATGGAAGCTGAAATCATTAAATAAAATTTTAGCAGTTTCTCAATAATACTTTTTCCATTTTTCATTTCGTATGCACATGGTTAGGGTGAACCATAGTGATATCCTTTATCATAGACAATTCTCAATGAGTTGGGTAAAGGTTGTTTCCATTTGGCAAGAAAAAATTCCTGATACATGCGAATATTTGTAAGCTTCCAACTTCAGTTGCGTGGTGTTATTTACCAGTCATGTTTCGAGTACGTTTACTTTTACCCAAAACTCTCGAAAGTAGGCAAGAATGACTAGTTTTCTAAACTCATAAAGAACTGGTGTAATACACTGAAGAGCCAAAGAGGCCGGTACAACTGCCTAACATCGTGGTAGGCTCCCCCGAAGACGCTGAAGTGCCGCGGTAGGGCGGGGCGTGGACTCGACTAATGTGTGAAGTAGTACTGGAGGGAACTGACACCATGAATCCTGCAGGGCTGTCCATAAATCCGTAAGAGTACGAGGAGGTGGAGATCTCAACAGCAAGGCATCCCAGATATGCTCAATAATGACCATATCTGGGGAGTCTGGAGACCAGCGAAAGTGTTTAAACTCAGAAGAGTGTTCCTGGAGCCACTCTGTAGCAATTCTGGACTTGTGGAGGATCGCATTGTTCTGCTGGAATTGCCCACGTCCTTCGGAATCCACAATGAACATGAATGGATGCAGCTGTTTAGACAGGTTGTTTACGAACTTGTTATCTGTCAGAGTCGTATCTAGACGTTATCAAGAGTCCAATATCACTCCAACTGCACGCACCTCAGACCATTACAGAGCCTTCGCCAGCTTTAATAGTCCTCTGCTGACATGCAGGGTCCATGGATTCACGAGGTTGTCTCCATAACCGTACACGTCCATCCGCTCGATACAGTTTGAAACGAGACTTTTCCGGCTAGGCAACATGTTTCCAGTCATCAACAGTCCAATATCAGTGTTGATGGGCCCAGGCAAGGCGTAAAGCTTTGTGTCGTGCAGTTATCAAGGGTACACGAGTGGGCCTTCGGCTCCGAAAGCCCATATCGAAGATGTTTCGTTGAATGGTTCGCACGCTGACACTTGTTGATGGCCCAGTACTGAAATCTGCAGCAATTTGCTGAAGGGCTGCACTTCTGTCGTACTGCACGATCCTCTTCAGTCGTCGTTGGCCCCGTTCTTGCAGGATCTTTTTCCGGCCGCAGCGATGTCGGAGATCTGTTGTTTTAGCGGATTTCTGATATTCACGGTAGACTCGTGAAACGGTCGTACGGGAAAATCTCCACTTTGTCGCTGCCTCGGAGATGCTGTGTTCCATCGCTCTTGCGCCGACTATAACACCATGTTCAAACTCACTTAAATCGTGATAACCTGCGATTGTAGTAGCAGTAACTTATGTAACAACTGTACCAGTCACTTGTTGACTTATATAGGTGTTGCCGATCGCTGCGCCCTATTCTGCCTCTTTGCACATCTCTGTATTTGAATACGCATGCCTATACCATTCTCTTTGGCGTTTCAGTGTATAACAAAATACTCTGGCATTTGGTGAAGACAGCGTCTACCGCATCGAAAAAATGTGCTTGAAAATCGAAATCATTTCCCAGAAGATATCATACAGGTGATAAATAATTCTACTTTAGCTATTTTATGGCTGGTAGCATTTCCAGCAAGTTATTACTGTTACAGGAGAGTTTTTTGGAACAGTCATGGAACATATGAAAACTCATGTAGATTCATAGTAGATACTCATCTTCAACCTGAATAATTAATTACAATCAGAGAAATGAATTGATATTAAACGTACAAGTGATTGTTAGATTCCATAGTAAGCTAAAAGAGATTTGCATGCTGGTTGATAGTAAGGGAATGTTTGGGCGACATGGGCACAGAACTGAGCGTTCGAATAGTCGGGGACCCAGCTGAGTCCCACTCACACGGCCAGCGCGTGGATGAGCTCATTTCCATGGCTGGACCCAGCACGCACCTTTGTCATACCCCACAGAGCCGCCGTGCAGATCGACTACACTAAGGACATCCCGTAGCGACCGCTCGCGCAGTTAGTTTTTGCGAGGGGAGTAAGAGGAATTTTTACTGAAAGGCGCCACTGACAGTCGAACTTAGAAAGCCAACTTTTGGGATGGATGCTGTAGATCGCCATCTTGCAGGTGAAAAGCGACTCCCAAGCTAAGCCTTTGAAAACTGTGAAGCGCCGCCGGACGTTAGCTGTTAAAAAAGAATCTTCAATTAAGGACGCAATACTTACGGACATTCGTTTCTCTAAACTTTTCCAGGGTGACAGGGAAGCACGACAGTCAAGCTGCCTCATTGGCTGAGCATACACGTGGAAATAGTAATTACGAGGGTCACTTCAAAAGAAATGCACACTATTTTTTTTTTAAATCCATCTTTTATTCTACATGTTTGAAAGTTTTACAGTGTGTAGTTACATCCTTTAAGAACAATATTTTCATTTCTCCACGTAATTTCCATCCCTCTCAACTGCATTACGCCATCTTGGAACCAGCGCCTGTATACCCGCACGGTAAAATTCTGGACCAACCTGTTTGACAGCGTTCACAAGGGAGTCGTCATCTTCAAACCTTGTTCCACGAAAAGAGTCTTTCTGTTTCCCAAAGAGATGATAGTCACATGGAGCCAGGTCAGCACTGTAAGGCGGGTCTTTCAGTGTTGTCCATCCGAGTTTTGTGATCGCTTCCATGGTTTCTTGACTGACATGTGGCCGTGCATTGTCGTGCAACAGCAAAACATCCTGCCTTCGCCGATGTCGTCGAACACGACTCAGTCGAGTTTGAAGTTTCTTCAGTGTCGTCACATATACATCAGAATTTATGGTGGTTCCACTTGGCAAGATGTCCACGAGCAAGAGTTCTTCAGAATCGAAAAACACCGTAGCCATAACTTTTCCAGCAGGAGGTGTGGTTTTGAATTTTTTTTCTTGGGTGAATTTGTATGATGTCACTCCATTGATTGCCTCTTCGTCTCTGGTGAAAAATAATGGAGCCATGTTTCATCACCTGTCACAATTCTTCCAAGAAATTCGTCTCCACCATTCTCGTACTGTTACAAAAGTTCGCTGCATACCGCTTTTCTTGTTTCTTTGTGAGCCACTGTCAACATCCTGCGAACCCACCTGGCACAAACCTTTTGTAACGCCAACACTTTCAGTATTCTGCAAACACTTCCTTCCCCTATCCCATCGTGGCGTGACAATTCGTTCACTGTGATGCGTCTGTCAGCAGTCACCAATTCGTTAACTCTCTGCACATTGTCTGGAGTGTGTGCAGTACGAGGCCTGCCGCTGCGAGGACAATCCTCAATGTTGCCGTGCCCACTTTCATCACGTGACCTGCTTGCCCAACGACTAACTGTACTGCGATCGATAGCAGCATCTCGATACACCTTTTTCAACCTCTTGTGGATGTTTCCCACTGTCTCGTTTTCACAGCACAGGAATTCTATGACAGCACGTTGCTTCTGACGAACGTCAAATTTAGCAGCCATCTTGAAGACATGCTGTGACGGCGCCACTCACGGGAACGGGTTGAACTAAGTTTGAAAACAATCGGGAAGGATGTATCTACACACTGTAAAACTTTCACGCATGCACAATGAAAACTTTATTTTTACAAAAATAGTGTGCATTTCTTTTGGAGTGACCCTCGTACTTTTTCAGAGAAGAATGGTACAAAGGAAATCAATGAAATTTTCTGACAGATTAAAACTGTGTGCCGGACCGTGACTCGAACTCGGGACCTTTCCCTTTCGCGGGCAAGTGCTCTACCAACTGAGCTACCCAAGCACGACTCACGACCCCCCCCCCCCTCTCCATTTCCGGCAGTACCTCGTCTCCTACCTTCCAAACTTCACAGAAGCTCTCCTACGTAACTTGCAGATTTAGCACTCCTGGAAGAAAGAATATTGCGGAGACATGGCTTTGCCACAGCTTGGGGGATGTTTCCAGAATGAAATTTTCACTCTTTCCGCGAAAGGCAAAGGCGTCGACTTCGAGTTTCGGTCCGTTGTATTGCAGAATGGCACCAAACCTAGTCTGAAAATATTTCTACGAAGTGATGTAGCCATGAAGTACAATGCTTCATTTACTTTAAAACATTACAGATTTGTCTGTCATTTCTACGACATAATTGTTACGGCGTAAAGTCAAGCGCCGACATGCCAGTCAGGAACGAGAGAGCAGAGAGGGCTGTGAAGAAGACGTCACCCAATTGCACTGACGGAAGAGGACGTAGATGAAGATGAAATGGGAGATACGACAGTGTGTGAAGAATTTGACACGGTACTGAAAGACCTAAGTCGAAACAATGTCCTGGGAGTAGACAACATTCCATGAGAACTGCTGATAGCCTTGGGAGAGCCGGCAATGACAAAACTCTTCCATCTGGTGAGCAGGATGTGTGAGACAAGCGAAATACCTTCAGACTTAAAAAAGAATATAATAATTCCAGTCCCAAAGAAAGCAGGTGTTGATGGGTTTGAAAACTACCGAACTATCAGTTTAGTAAGTCACGGCTGCAAAATACTAACACGAATTCCTTACGAACGAACTGAAAACCTGCTAGAAGCCGACCTCATGGAAGCTCAGTTTGAATTCCGTAGAAATGTTGGAACACACGAGGCAATACTGACCCTACGACTAATCTTAGAAGCTAGGTTAAGGAAAGGCAAAACTACGTTTCTAGCATTTGTAGACTTAGAGAAAGCTTTTGACAAGGTTGACTGGAATATTCTCTTTGAAATTCTGAAAGTGGCAAGGGTAAAATACAGAGAGCGAAAGGCTATTTACAATTTTTACGGAAACCAGATGGCAGTTATAAGAGTCGAGGGGCACGAAAGGGAAGCAGTGGTTGGGAAGGGAGTGAGACAGGGTTGTAGCCTATCCCCGATTTTATTCAAAAATGTTCAAATGTGTGTGAATTCCTAAGAGACAAAACTGCTGAGGTCATCGATCCCTAGACTTAAGCACTACCTAAACTAACTTATACTAAGAATAACACACACATCCATTCCCGAGGGAGGACTCGAACCTCGAGCGAGAGCGGGTTGCTATTCAATCTGTATATTGAGCAAGCAGTAAACGAAACAAAAGAAAAATTTGGAGTAGGCATTCAAATCCATGAAGAAGAAATAAAAACCCTGAGGTTTGCCGACGACATTGTAATTCTGTCAGAGACAGCAAAGGACCTGGAAGAGCAGCTGAACGGAATGGACGTGTCTTGAAACGAGGATATAAGACGAACATCAAAGAAAACAAAACAAGGATAATGGAATGCCGTCGAAGTAAATCAGGTGATGTTGAGGGTATTAGATTAGGAAATGAGATTCTTAAAAGTAGTAGATGACTTTTGCTATGTGTTGAGCAAAATAACTGATGATGGTCGAAGTAGAGACGATATAAAATGTAGACTGGCGATGACGAGGAACACGTTTCTGAAAAAGAGAAATTTGTTAATTTCGTGTATAGATTTAAGCGTCGGGAAATCTTTTCTGAAAGTATTTGCATGGAGTGTAGCCATGTATGGAAGTGAAACATGGACGATAAACAGTGTAGACAAGAAGCGAATAGAAACTTTCGAAATGTGGTGCTACAGAAAAATGCTGAAGATTAAATGGGTGGATCACGTAACTAATGAGGAGGTACTGAATAGAACTGGGGAGAAGAGAAATTTGTGGCACAACTTGACTAGAAGAAGGGATCACTTGGTAGGTCACATTCTGAGGCATCAAGGAATCACCAATTTAGTACTAGAGGGAAGCGTGGAGGGTAAAAATCATAGAGGGAAACCAAGAGATGAACACACTAAGCAGATTCAGAAGGATGTAGGTTGCAGTAGTTATTCGGAGATGAAAACGCTTGCACAGGATAGAGTAGCATGGAGAGCTGCATCAAACCAGTCTCTGGACTGAAGACCACAACAACACTTCCAACCAATGCAAATTTTACGAATAAAAATTACTCCTTTTTTAAAATAGTTTTATTTAAAAACAAAAATTTTTAGCACTGGTGCCATGGCTAATTGATATTTCAGTTTCTTACTCGGTTATTAGTAAAAATTAAAAATGTCTGTTATAACCGAGATCAAACAAATGCCGAAAAGTACCTGCTATTCAGAGCTAAAATACCGGTATCGGTTTTAACCGGTCTGTTTTTCCCATCCCTAGCTCTGAGACGGGAAGTTGCGAGGCGACAAACAAGAGGAATATAGCGGGAGTGAATGCATCGGAGAAAAGTGTAATATCCTTGCAGAGAGGAGTGATGAAACGCACTTTTGCAAAACAACTGTTTGTTGCAGTAATTAAACGAAGTATACTTCTGAAAGAGAATGTCCTCAGAACTTGATAGCTGGAAACTGTCTATCCTGGACAGCATCTCGAGGAGCAGCGATGAGAGTTCGGCACGGTCCTACGGGGCGAGGAGCTCCTAGGCAGCCGTTGGAATCCACGGCGTAGTTGCGCCTCCCGAGCGGCTGTTGGAAGGGCAGCGGCAAAGACGGCACCACATCTCGGCAGGCAGCAGTCAGGGCAGGCAGAGTCCGCTGCGGAGACCTAAAGCGGTTCTTTAGGATTGCACTATTAAATGTCTTTGTCCAATATCTTTGTCAAATATCTTAGTCAATGAAATTTGATGATGTAATAGGGAACTTTGTCAAATGTCGTCAAATATTTGATCAAATCTAGGGCCTCGCTGTACATTTGATCAAAGAAATCGCTTGTCTTCTGTTCACCGCAATGTGACATGTTACCATGTGGAGCGCCAGCATCGCTGCAGAGTTCTGCCATCTGTAGTGTTTTTATAAACATTGCCGGTAAATGCAATTGGTGTGTACCGACAACTACAAAATTAATAGAGACGTATGAAGCTGACGAGGCGCATTACAACGTGAGGCACCCTGAATACAAAAATAGATTAAGAAGATTGGAGGCCTGACCTGACCTAACCTAACCTAACCCTCTCCTGTAGCAAGGAATCGGAGTGTTCTTAAGTGAGTATTGTGCTTTGTCATATGAGGATACACTTCACTGAGCACATACAGAAATGTATGCTCATCCATTCTTAAGTAATTGATGTACGACTTGACGTCCTCCACTATAAGCTCACGTAACAAGTTTTGTTGAATGTTTTTATCGTGTCGTCGTAAATCCCACGGCTTCACCCTGGTACGTTTCCTTTTTTTTTTCCCCGCTTGTCTTCAGCATGTACACACAGTGCAATTGTGGTACATGCAACTGCTGCGGTTAATAACAAGTTGTTGTCGTCAGCCATCTTGAACTTTGCGAAAAATATGATGACAGAGTAATACCCTTTTTAGCGGCACGTCAAAGATCTTTGTCAAATATATTTGACGAATATTTGATCAAATCTTTGTCAAAGAAATTTGATAGCATAATAGCGGCCTCATACATCGGTGTCCGGAATGTGTCTGGCCTCTGCGGAAGGTTATGGCGCGGTACCACGTGAGAACCAAACCGTGAGGACGAAAAATATAGTGTGGAGCACGGTGAATTGCTCTTTTAGAGTTCACGTTGTGGCGTCTCTGTAGGTCGAATAGAGGGGAGAGTGGGCGTGGTTTATAGCGACCCACGGGAGGTGTGTATCCATTTGTTGTTCAGTTGCGATAATGCAGTTGACACGTGAGGAACTCTCATTTTGTGTTGAAGTGTACTTCTCGAATTCCCACTCAGTCAATGCAGTGCAGCGTGCTTTTCGTTTGCGATTTGCAATACCCCCAAGCGGAGTGTTCCCGGAAGGTAACCAATTTTGAATTGAAACTTCCTGGCAGATTAAAACTGTGTGCCTGACAGAGACTCGAACTCCGGACCTTTGCCTTTCGCGGGCAAGTGCTCTACCACTGGTCTACCCAAGCACGACTCACGCCCCGTCCTCACAGCTTTACTTTTGCCAGCACCTCCGTCTCCTACCTTCCAAACTTAACAGAAGCTCTTCTGCGAACCTGTTAAGTTTGGAAGGTAGGAGACGAGGTACTGGCAGAAGTAAAGCTGTGAGGACGGGGCGTGAGTCGTGCTTGGGTAGATCAGTGGTAGAGCACTTGCCCGCGAAAGGCAAAGGTCCCGAGTTCGAGTCTCGGTCCGGCACACAGTTTTAATCTGCTAGGAAGTTTCATATCAGCGCACACTCCGCTGCAGAGTGAAAATCTCATTCTGGAATTTTGAATTGGATAAACGCATTCAGAACAACATGGGATGTGTCATCTGTACGAAGAGGACCTGAGAGAAGCGTTACAACACCACAAAATGTCGAACGAGTTAGAGCAGCAGTACTGCAATCTCCGAAACTCTCAGCTCGGGAACACACACTTGCTCTTGGCGTTTCACGACGTTCTCTCCTCCGGATTCTTCATAATGAACTGAATTTTCACTATAAAATGTGCGTGGTCCAGCAGTTGTCAGTACGGGATTATGTAACACGAAGAACATCTTGTGAAGACGTGCTTGCAACCATACCCCGTGACGCCAATGTGTTCTTTTCTGATGAGACATTTTCACCTCAGTAAGTGTGTAAACAAACAGAATATGCGATACTGGAGCGACACGGACCCCAGGCAAATTCACCAGAGACCCCTGCACTCAGACCGCGTCTCTGTGTGGTGCGCCATATCTCGAGTAGGCATCACTGGCCCTTACTTTTTCCAGAAAAGTCGTCGTGCTGAAGCTGTGAATTCGGATCGTTAATTAACTATGCTGCGGGAGTTTTTCCAGCCAGCTTTCGAGGGAATGCAATAATAGGATATCTGGTTCGAACAAGACGTACCACTGCACACACAACGGGCATTACCATGAATTTTTTGAGGCAAACGTTTCCTGGAAGGCTTATCTCTCGGATGGGAGAACTCAACTAGCCCGTATGACCACCGGACTTAGCCTCGTACGATTTTTTTCTATGGGGTTATCTGAAGTCAACAGTGTGTTGCAACTGTCCCAACACCCTGGAAAACCTACAGAAGAATATTGAGGCTGAAATTGCAAGAATATCAGAAGACATGATAAAAAGAGTGCATGAGAATTTCAGAAAATGACTGCGGCAGTGTGTGGATTGTGAAGATAGACATTTGCCACATGTACCGTTTAAACCACCTAATTAGAAACTTCCATTATTGTCCAATATAAGAAAAATAAAAATGCAACTTTCTAAGTGTTCATTATTTTTTTTATTTCATTCCCAAATCAGCAATTAACCGCTCTTCGCCCTGTACTTAGCTGTCTGCAGAATAAGGTGATGTAGGGGCCGTGCCTGGCCCGTTAAACGTAGACGGAAGTGTGGGGGCAGCCCTGCATGCCCCACAGAAGGAAACTGTAACAGAGGGAGCAATCAGGAAGGGAACAATCCACGAAGAACCGTCGCAGGTAAACGTACACAGTAATCCTAACTCATTAGACCCGGAGCCAGTCGATCTACTAACACTCAACAGAGAAACGAAAGGAGAAACGAGACGTGGAGAGTAATGCGAGAGAGATGGGAGTAGGAAAGATTACGGAAATCGTCAAGCAGAGAGACGACGTAAGCGACATGTATTGAACTGTGACTTACAAGAAAATTTTTGCGATCACTTTGAAAATCGCAGAGGGATGTTCGCGAGGATGGAAGAAAGCATGCACGGATAGTATCGGAAAATGGAAGAATGGGTAAAGAAAAATGAAGAGGAAACAAATCAACGATTTACGGGATGTACGCACGATTAGAAGAGAGAATAAATTGAAGTCGGGAATACGAACGGTAGACTGATGCACAATCAAAAGAGCAGAAGCAACATTTTCAGAATTATGAAAACGTTTAAGAAAGATAGAGATCTCATGAACGCTATTTTGGGTCAGGTTAGAGATCAGTATGAATCATGTGATAGCCAAATTCAAAAGATCAAAGGAAGGCTGGGCACACAGGTGAAAAAAATTAAAGTACTAGCTGAAGCAACGGAAGCCCAACGACGGAACATTCAGGGGCACGAAGAAGGAAGAATAGTGAACAGTATCGAAAGAGCAAGACGGAGAACTGAAGAAGGCATGGGAAAAGCTGTGAAATTAGCATTTCGAATATCTACCACCACCAAGCATGGAGTATCGTCAGTGAAATACGTGAATCAAGAAATGGATGAACTATTAGAGCCACGAGACAAAGGGGTAGAAACTGATTGAGAAAACAGAGACACCTCAGGACGACAACAGGAAGAAAAAGCTGGGAACGATATTTACAATACAGGACAGCAAAAGGAAAGAATAGATTTTGTGTCAGCGCCGGATTTCTTAGCCTCAGAAGCATAGATATTTCCGGGACTGGGTACATCTATTCTAAAATGTGTTGCCCTGGTCATGGACCGACGGACACCAGATACGATTTACGTCAGAAGTGAAGAAACAGCGGAGCTTCTGCACAACAGCGAGAACAAGTGCAAAACATTCAAACGAGCGTTTGTATATGTGTACTGGTCAGAGCTGACGCAGGAGCGGGCAAGAGAGGACATGTGTATGTTTGAACTGTACGATCCATCAAAGTATATGGACCCAGTACAATATCTGAGAGAAATGGCAAACTGTAACCATCATATGGACAATCCACACGAAACCATCCTCATAGTCAGTTTCAGCATAGGAAAATTACTATCGAATCTACAGCGATAAATATAGTAAGCTGTGAAGGCGCTGAGTGACACTGAATAAAACAGATGTACCACATCTTGGAAAGTCAGTATGACGAAAGAAGAAGCCTTCATGGGCAATGACATGTAACTACACGAAAGCGATGAAAGAACAGGACTAATTCAAGGAAGTACAAAGAATGAGAGGAGAATGGATCCACTGAGATTGGAGATTTCAATAAAAACGTCTCACATGGACCAATTGCCCTATGTATAAAATGGCGGGAAAGTAAAAAATTGCAGGAAATTCAAGTATTAGTGCGAAATACAAAAATAGCTCAATTGTGCTGGTGGGTTTTCCCCATTCTTATAACATTACTGTGGAAGAAGCTCTGTTACCCTAAGTATAAGGTGGTGGGAAATTCAAAAGTCCTAGGTGGTGGATGGTCATGTTGGTTGAAATTTTAAAAAAATGGCTCTGAGCACTATGGGACTTAACGTCTGAGGTCATCAGTCCCATAGAAATTAGAACTACTTAAACCTAACTAACCTAAGGACAGCACACACATCCATGCCCGGGGCAGGATTCGAACCTGCGACAGTAGCGGTCGCGCGCTTCCAGACTGAAGCGCCCAGAACCGCTCGGCCACCCCGGCCGGCCAAAAATTCAGGATGGCAGACCAAGGTAGCAACTTTTCCATATTGGCACAAGCTCTATGACGTCATAATCCAAGACAACGATCTGAGATAACTGACATGGGATACTAGTATGCTCTGCATTATTGTCAGATAACCTGGATCTTCCCCAGACTTCACTCGGCTGAGACACAGGATATTTGTTCACCCTGCAGGTCCGAGCCTGCCTGTTAGAAAAAGGATGATTTCTCCCACCAGTGTGAGCCTGTGGTTCTTCGATACAGGGCATTGTCTCTAAAAGCTACCTCCCCACCCAATCTCAGTTCTAGAACAAAGAGAATTGTCTCTCTCAAGACAATGTTTCTCCCAGCAAAGTCCAAGTCTGTCAGCTGTTCACAGGCAGGATGAAAGGTGTATGTTTCCCCTACAGGTCCAACCCTGTGTGTTAAACAAATGATGACAGTCTGAGCCTGTTGGCTACAGAAGTATGTATTTCACCCAACATATAGCAACCTGTATTAAACTTTTTTGTTGATTTACTTTCAGTTCGTTTTGAATTCTATTTCATTTTCAGTTCGAATTCATTCAATTCTAACTCAGTTCAATTTTAATTCAATTCAGTTCAAATTCAATTCAAAACTGGAGCTCACTTTCCCTGAATTTAAAACGGTTACTAGCCTAGCTGTCCAAAGTTTAACAGTTGCCCATCTGAAATTATATTGAAACAGTGTCTCCCCTACCCCCCCCCCCCTACCACACTGCAGTCAGCACACAGGCAGGTTCCTGATGTACATCAAAGCAGTACACAGAACACAGAATTGTTACTGGACTTTGACTTCCCAGTACACCAAACACTGGTACCACTCTCTGAGCCTCTGATAAATCGTTTCAGAATGCTGTTGTTCAACATACCTGCCAAAGAATCAGTGTGTTAATGTCGGTTTAGCACTTCAAAGCTGTAGTAGAAGTAGAAAATATATGATGGGTTACAGAGGTGCACTTCAGTGATATAGAGTGGCACTGACTGTGCAGGAAGCAGAAATATATCAAGAATTGCATTACAACCGAGTACAGTGTTTCATCAAGACATGAATATCTTCAGCAGCAACAGCGTATCCATTGCCAACATGTGTGGGAGTAATACGATGGAATTAACATCTCAAGAACTGACAGTGTGTGTATATTTAATGCGACCAAGTGTTAGGAACCTGTGTGTCTTGTACAGTGCAGTAAGGTGTTAAACCAGTCTTTGATAATATTGTCACAGGCGCCAACTCCATGAGGAGGCGGCCCCAGGCCCTCTCAAAAATTCGTCTAGACGGGCAGAGCCCCCCCCCCTTCCCCCAATAATTTAAGAAAATTGTTAGTTATATTATGCTTTGTAAAATTACAAAAATATGTTGGAATGTTTTTACTTTCCTTGTTTGACGATAGTTACCTTTTAAAATACATTCAGTAATGAGTAAAGGCAAATGATCATTATGGTAGTAACTAGGTCAACTGAAAACGAGTGGTGTGAATCATGATAGCGTGTTATCGTGCTGCGTGCACACTTAGAATTTGTCTCTGTGCGCGAACCTTCGGGTAAAGTCTGGCGCCGGCGGGCCAGCGCTTCAAAAATGGCTCTGAGCACTATGGGACTCAACATCTCAGGTCATAAGTCCCCTAGAACTTAGAACTACTTAAACCTAACTAACCTAAGGACACCACACACACCCATGCCCGAGGCAGGATTCGAACCTGCGACCGTAGCAGTCCCGCGGTTCCGGACTGCAGCGCCAGAACCGCTAGACCACCGCGGCCGGCGGGCCAGCGCTGCGGCTGCGGCGACATCATAAGCACTGGAGCAGAAGCGCCTGGAACCCTCGTGTCGCCTTGACGCTTCTAGATATTACGATGACGCGGCTATATAAAGCACACCCTGCTGTCGCAGTCATTCGGTGTGGATAGTTTCATTCAGTGCATGTTCAGACATGTTTAATGTTCTGACTTTAGTGTCTAGTGGACTATTTTATATGACTATATTTTATTCGTTTACGTTAGTCTCTAGTGTATTGTGAATTAAGTTTGCAATGCAGAAATTTGTTACCAAAAAAGCGCGCTTGGAAGTTGATGATACTGCAAGCCAACCTCCAATAATTATTGTATCATCAATTGCTTCATCGTCTTCAGGCGAGAACCGTTCACAGCTGAAACCTGGACAATCCGGTAACGGAAGATCATTTCAGAAGTCTTGGTTGATCTAATATACGTGGTTAGAATATGAAGTATCTACCAAAAAAGTTTTTATAGCAATTTTCTTCAAAAAAAGAAGATGCATTTCCTTCCGTGGGGTTTTCTAACTGGAAAAAGGCTTTGGAAAAATTCCGTCTTCATGAAAATACGTTCACACATAAAGAAGGTGTTATGAAACTACGAGGGTAATCCCAAAAGAAAGGTCTCATATTTTTTTTATAAGCACACAGGCCTGTTTATTTCTACAATGGTTTACATCAGTTTACAGCTTGGACATTTAGCTATTTTTCGACATAATCACAATTTCTGTCGATGCATTTTTGTAGACGATGTGTCAGTTTTTGTATGCCCATGTCATACCAGCTCGCCGCCATGCTGTTCAGAAAGTTATGAACCTCTTCTTTCAACTCGTCGTCGGAACTGAATCGCTTTCCGGTCAAATGTTCTTTTAACCAGTCCTGAAACTTGAGCTGCTCGGCTGCAAGGCAGTGAAGACATGCGCGGGAAGCATCAACTCGTTGCCGTGTGTGGTCTTCAGTCAGCATGCATGGCACCCATCTTGCGCACGCCTTCCGGTAGTTCAATGTTTCCGTTAAAATTCTGTGAGCGGTGCTTCGGGAAACCTCAGGAACCAACGTGCAGAGATCATAGTCACCATTTCTGTCGATGAATTTTTGTAGACGCTGTGGCAGTTTTTGTATGCTCATGTCATACCAGCTCGCCGCAATGCTGTTCAGAAAGTTATGAACCTCTTCTTTCACATCTGTGAGCGGTGCTTCGGGAAACCTCAGGAACCAACGGTCAGAGATCATCCAGGCTGATCCGCCGATCTCCACGCATGCTTTGCTCAACCTTCAACACTGTCTCCTCAGAAACTGACGGCCTCCCGCTCGTTTGTTCGTCGTGAATTTCGGTCCGACCAGCTGCAAACTCTCTACACCACTTACGAACATTTTTGACATCCATGCACGACTCACCATACGCTTCCGTCAATTGGCGATGGATTTCAATCGGCGCAGTGCCCTTTGCGTTCAAAAACCGAATAACTGCGCGCAATTCGCACTTGGCGGTAACGTCCAACGGGAGCTCCATTCTCAACGGCTACCAAGCCAAGACTGAGCGCCTGAGCATGTTTACACACACCGCGTGGAGCACTCTTCATAACAGTGTGACCAACTACCACACAAACAGAGTTCTGTACTTATAAAAAAATAGGAGACCTTACTTTTGGGATTACCCTCGTAAACTCTATCACTAACCGAAGTCTGGCCTCCCAACTGAATGAACAAGTGGATTGTGATATGAAGAAATGCCGTTTAGCTCTTGAGACAATTTTTACTGCCGTGCAATTTCTATGCCGACAAGGACTAGCAATTAGAGGGCACGAAGATGTAAACTCAAATTTTTTCCAATTGTTGGAACTCTGAAAGAAGACATACCTGAGTTTAAAGATTAGTTATGGCATTCGGGGCAGAAGTGGACATCCCACAATATTCAAAACGAGATCACTGATCATCTGGGAAAGTCTGTGTTGAGAAAGGTATTGGCTTCAATCAAGAAGACTGAACATTTTTCTATTATGGTTGACGAAACAAGTGATTCTGCAATTCACAAACAAGTGTCATTTTGTATTCGTACTGTCGATGATTCCTTAATCATCAACGAAGACTTTATTGGGTTATATGAGACCCCCAGCACTGAATCACAAACTGTTTAGTATTTTAAAATACGTTTTTGCTCGTCTTGATTTGTCAGTGGATAACTTAAGACGACAGTGCTGTGATGGTGCCTCGAATATGAGAGATAAGTTCAAAGGACTAAAAAAGTTAGTTTTGGATATACAACCAAAAGCACGTTATGTGCAACTACACTGCTCACAGATTAGACTTGGCAGTTGTAGAAAGTCTCCGCCATCTTACGTGTATGAGGGATATTATGGCTTTAGCCAAGGACTTAATAAACACCGTAAGGGAATCCAACAAAAGGATGGGACTTTCCAGAAGCATACGCTGTGAGAGCGCCAACGACCAAGCTGGTCTACGACCCCTTTGCCCGACTCGATGGACTAAGCGAGCTTCAAGTATCTTGGGCGTACTGAAAAACTTTGAAGGACTCCTAGAGCTTTTCGAAACATTTTCTGCAGAGGACAAAACAGAGGGAGGTTACAAATGTGCAGGCTACCTTGTGTCAATGTTACAGTTGAAGAGCTATTTCTTTTTATGATTTTATTGCCATGCAATGAACCCAGTAGAGGGTGCCAATGAAAAAATTAAGTGTTGCTGATCTAGAAAAAATATATGACGGCTTGATTTGTAAATTGAGTGGAAGACGTGATAGTTTTGAACACGTTTGGGAATTGTGTTTAAAAGAAAAACTTTCACAAGCTGATGATCCTTCGCGACCTCGGAATCGAAGTATACCAAGGAAGCCTGAAAACAACGAAGCCAGCTCACCATACACTTTCAAAACCCCAAAGGAATACCACAAAGATATTTACATTGAAGTATGTGAAACGGTGCTATCTTGTATTACTGGGCGGTTTGATTCAACTGGACTTATACAGGTCATGACAGGTGAACAACAGTGCTTGCTTTTAGTAAACAGAGGTTAAACAAATTTGGAAAAATCAACAGAGTTTTTCTAAAATGACCTAGACATTGAGAGACTGCGCTTACACTTGAATATGTTAGCCGATATCGCTAATAAAAAACAGCTGGTCTTAACAAACATGCGTGATGTAAGAAAGTACATTACACAATAACCTGAAGTTGGAGAAATGTTATGTGAAGTAGTGAAGTGCATTAACCTTCTCCAAGTGGTTCCAGTCACGACAGCAACAGCAGAACGGCCATTTAGCGCCCTTAGAAGTCTGAAGTCATATTTCCGATCAACAATGGGACAGAAGCTATTGAACAACTTTTCCGTTCTTCATGCCCACCGAGATGTTTTGGATGAATTGGATATCCGACCAGTCATCAACGACTTCATATTCAGTAATCCAGTCAGATGGTCGACATTTGTACCTTTCTAAAGACATTCTAACCCTAATAATGACATTTAGAGGAATGTTAAAAATCTTTATAAAATAGAGAATTAAATACAAACATAATGTTAAATTTTCGGTTTCGAAATATTAGTACTAGTTTAGCCCTATATTACTATAGTAATATAGTACTGTATTAGTTATTTTCAAATACTTAAATATTTTTAGGCTGTAAGACCCAATTAAAACCGGCTATTTACATACTTTTTGACTGAAAGTATTAGGCATACTCTATTAACTTTATTAACTGCATTAAATAATTAACTTTGAGATATTGTTTCTATTTAATGAGCCCTGAGCCTTATTCAGAGTAAGCTTAAATTATCTATTTCACTTAGTAATCAAAGTGCTATTACTGTGCGACAGCAAATTTTTTGTTTTATTCTTTTAATGATAGCTTAGGATTTATTTAAATACAATTTCAGTCTCTTCAGAGCTATGTATTTACTGCTCTCTAGTAGTCTATAAGCATGATTATTACTGTGAATTAAATTAGCTTTTTACGAAAATTCCGTGCTTGTTCATGATTTGTTTCTTTTTTCAAAGCCAAAAAATGTGTCAGGCTTGTCGAGATTCCCGGAGTGTCGAGTTAACGAAAGTCCAGTTTCCGGGGTTCTAATGTTGATCATATGACCCTAAAACGTTGAAAAATCTTTAAAACTCACTATTTTTCATCTAAAATTTAGAAAATTTCCCGGGGCAACACCCTCAGTATGGATCCGCCCAATGTTTTTTATAAGTCGGCGCTCCTGAATATTGTCAAGCATGTGTTCGAACTTCGTGTTGAGAGAAGAGTTATATGTGTGTATGTAGGTGTGTGTGAATGTGTGCTACACGTAGGTCTCTTAGTAGTATTACTCCTATAAACAGAAATTCCATACAAGAGGAATTTACAGATGGCATTCCTAAGTGCTACAATTGGTTTTCGTGAAATATGTGCTGAATTTACAGTAAACAAAAACAGTTGTTTGGAAATTATTGCAGGGTGATAAATAGCATTGATGTAGAAAAAAAGAGAATGACGATTTTTAAAAATCTTAGTGATCTGTTTACTACAGTTTACAAAGTATGGAATGTATATTGACAATGATAAGAGTTGTATAATTTTATTTTATTTTATTTTTTTTTTTTTGCTAGTTGTAGTATGTTTCATTGCATCACACACACATGTCAGAATACTTACCAGTTCAACAGTTCAGATGCTGGGGATAGCGCCTTCGTAGTTGATAAATCGGCAGTGTCAGAGAGACTTTACAGTTTAGTTGTTGCTATATCGAAGAGACTAAACACATTTTTGAAATTCATAGTTACATTCCGTTCAGATGACAATGCACTTTAGGACTAACAAACATAATGGATTTCTGAAGTTTAATATTAGCTGCATCCCTTGCTGTAATTAGTATTTCTTTGTTCAGACATAGAGTATCTATAAAATACCTTTTCCTTGAAATTTACGCCACATATGACTCCTATGGCATTATATACGAAGACAGTAACTTGTTCTCGAAAGAACAGTTACTGTACCGTGCAGCTTTTCCCTGGAATAAATGATGACTAACTGACAACCTCAGCTGCCGACAGGTGGTGTTGATATACCTCGATGTGGACAGCTGAAAATGTGTGCCCCGACCGGGACTCGAACCCGGGATCTCATGCTTACATGGCAGACGCTCTATCCATCTGAGCCACCGAGTACGCAAATGAATAGCGCGACTGCAGGGACTTATCCCATGCACGCTTCCCGTGAGACTCACATTCCCAACTGTCCACAATTCGACATATGTATTGTACCTTATAAACATTTGCCCACCCACTCATTACTCGCGCACGCTTTGGCGATTCCCGTAAGAGTTTGGGCAACCTGTGCGCATTCGCACAGACGAAGGTCAATGGCTGGGTAGCCTTTAACTATATATACGAAGACAGTAAGGTACAATACATATGTAGAACTGTGGACAGTTGGGAATGAGAGTCTCACGGGAAGCGTGCAAGGGATAAGTCCCTGCAGTCGCGCTATTCATCTGTGTCCTCGGTGGCTCAGATGGAAAGAGCGTCTGCCATGTAAGCAGGAGATCCCGGGTTCGAGTCCCGCTCGGGGCACACATTTTCAGCTGTCCACATCGAGGTATATCAACAACACCTGTCGGCAGCTGAGGTTGTCAGTTAGTCATCATTTATTCCAGGGAAAAGCTGCACGGTCATCAACAGTAACAGTTCTTTCGAGAACAAGTTACTGTCTTCGTATGTATATATATATCGTAAACAAATGCTGTCTGTGTGCTGGTGTAGATCATGTGCCAAACCCGATTAAACATACAGGTATTGATCCATTCAGTTTCCTGCACAGACTAAAGTGAAGCCGCGCAGGATTAGCCGGGCGGTCTAGGGCACTGCAGTCATGGACTGTGCGGCTGGTACCGGCGGAGATTCGAGTTCTCCCTTGGGCGTGGGGTGTGTGTTTGTCCTTATGATAATTTAGGTTAAGTAGTGTGTAAGCTTAGGGACTGATGACCTTAGCAGTTAAGTCCCATAAGATTTCACACACATTTGAACTAATGTGAAGTGTCATCACCTGTACTGTAGGAGGAGTACCATATCCCACAGACTATACTACCAGTTTCAAGAGAAGATTCCTCTACCCCTGTTTTGTTGTTTGTAACATTGTTTTTTCTCCTATAACACGTCCAAGCAGTGTATGACACAGCTTTGTACCCTGCCAAACATTTTTGTTTTCTCCATCAGGACTTCGAGGTCTGTATCAGGTTTAATGCTGACATTAACACGTTTCAAGCCAGTGGCTCTCATAGAAAACTGGGCGTTGCACAGTGTAAATTATGTTCCTGCAGCTCCCGCAACACACACACTGGATGACTTTAAATAAAAGACAGTCACAACATATGTTTTGCGGCATTGTGGAGCATTTCCAAACAGCTGTCCTAAGGTGATTGACGGCCTGTACATTTAAACTCAACTTTCACAGTGACGGTATACCTGATAGCTCGGTGTACTGTTTCAATTGATTCCTCGTATTCCAGTCATGTATGTAATCACTGTTTAGGTGCTAGCCATTCCTGGAAGGTACTGCCCCTCCACCAAGACTCTTTCTCCATCTCAAACAAGTGATGTCAGTCAGTCATTAGGTGGTAAAATGGTTCAAATGGCTCTGAGCACTATGGGACTTAACTTCTAAGGTCATCAGTCCCCTAGAGCTTAGAACTACTTAAACCTAACTAACCTAAGGACATCACACACATCCATGCCCGAGGCAGGATTCGAACCTGCAACCTAGCGGTCGCGCGGTTCCAGACTGTAGCACCTAGAACCGCCTGGCCACCCCGGCCGGCCATTAGGTGGTAATCAACTATGTATCAGTGGATGGATGGGATGGAAAACACAATGTCTATGTACTGTAATAATAAGCGTCATAGTTGATAGTGCGATCAATTTCAGCAATTTTATCGTAATTTCAACACAGACCAAAGACGTGGCCGCGTGCTTCAAAATTTCTGTATTATCGCTAAACCATCCCTCCACTACTTCGCGAGCACCATATACTTGATTGTGAAAGTAGAAAATGACTGTGCAGTATGTCCATTCATTGTTAATTCTCGAACACATACACCAAAGTATACCAAACAGCGACCTACATATTTCTAGCACTTCGATCATAGTGCGAAATTTAGGAACTTTCCCTATGTGGATGGATGCCACAAAGCATTCTCACACCTAAGGATGAAATGGTTCAAATGGCTCTGAGCACTATGCGACTTAACTTCTGAGGTCATCAGTCGCTCTAGAACTTAGAACTAATTAAACCTAACTAACCTAAGGACATCACACACATCCATGCCCGAGGCAGGATTCGAACCTGCGACCGTAGCGGTCACGCGGTTCCAGACTGAAGCGCCTTTAACCGCACGGCCACACCGGCCGGCCCCCCCTTAGGATGAAGTTGGAGATTGAATGATCTCCTCGCACTGTTCTTGACCAACCCTTCCTGCAGAACTGTCACTAATTTAATTTGCAGCTGGTCAGAAGTAGAACGCTACATTTCGCGTCTCGTTAAGATACAGAGTGAGACGATTCTCCAACTGCTGATCTGCACAAATCTTGCTCAGGGTACCAATCCAAGTGCACAAGATTTCTCCAGATGTGCACATGTCGAGGAAGTTAGCACCCGTTGTCGGTGTACAGTAGTAGATATGAAAGTGTTGTGTTGTAATAGCAGACGGTTACGAAGAAGAAGAAACAGGTGGTTTTCATGCATGGTGGAGCTCCTGGCGGATGGAGTTTGAAGCATTTTACATAAATCCAACTGCGCTATCAATTCTAATCTATTGTTCTAGTGTCTGGGATCATTACCAAGAAATTATTCGTAAGAGAGCCTTCGGGGTATAAGGCTACACTATTCTGCACTTAAAACACGCTTTTATGTTAGAGCGGTGCAGTTAGTCCCGTGGAATGCAAGGTTGTTAACATTCCAGTGTAAGATATATTTCCAGCACATGATATACATTTTCTTTGCAGGGTTCTCTACGATAAACTATGGTAAACTGTAAAACGAAAAAACTACTTCCTTACAACATCGAATCATTGTGATAATTGCTTCTCTGCCTTGTGATCACTGGGTGTTGTGTGATCTCCTTAGGTTAGTTAGGTTTAAGTAGTTCTAAGTTCTAGGGGACTGATGACCTCAGATGTTAAGTCCCATAGTGCTCAGAGCCATTTTTTGTGATTCTTGCACAAAACAGCTTAGCCGCGGTGTGCAGCGTCCATTGTTTACATCCGATCACGGTTCAGAAATTATACTAGGCTCGCATAAAATGATTGTTAGCTACTGAGAATGCCTCTTACAATGAAACAGACAAACGCATATCAGCGGTGTTTGACATGTGAAATTACACGTCATGCCGTCACTAGCTCCATAAACAGGATATCTGTCAAGCACATGTATACATAGGGATTGCAGTACCTCACCAACACCTGTCGGTAACATACAATCACCGTAGTTATAAAACTGAACGCTCTATTTTATGCTCAAGATGTGGCAGGGAAGTGGAACACGTCGCATAAATCTTCGTTCATGTAAAGTGCTGAAACAGAATGGACATATTTCATCAACGTCTCACATGTGATGGAGGTCCTCTGATAACTGAGATGTTTGTTGTTAACGGTCGCAAGTAGATAGTGCTCCAAGTCACACACAGAACACGCAGTTGTATACGAGTCGAACGCAGGTTATCCCACACAACTCATGTACACTGACAGAGCAAAGGAAAAAAATGGTTAAATGACGAGCAGCACTTTATATACAGGGTGGTCCATTGACAGTGACCGGACCAAATATCTCACGAAATAAGCGTCAAACGAAAAAACTACAAAGAACGAAACTTGTCTTGCTTGAAGGGGGAAACCAGATGGCGCTATGGTTGGCCTTCTAGATGGCGCTGCCATAGGTCAAGCGGATATCAACTGCGTTTTTTTTAAATAGGAACCCCCATTTTTATTACATATTCGTGTAGTACGTAAAGAAATATGAATGTTTTAGTTGGACCACTTTTTTCGCTTTGTGATAGATGGCGCTGTAATAGTCACAAACGTATAAGTACATGGTACCAAGTAGCATTCCGCCAGTGCGGACGGTATTTGCTTCATGATACATTACCCGCGTTAAAATGGACCGTTTACCAATTGCGGAAAGGTCGATATCGTGTTGATGTATGGGTATTGTGATCAAAATGCCCAACGGGCGTGTGCTATGTATGCTGCTCGGTATCCTGGACGACATCATCCAAGTGTCCGGACCGTTCACCGGATAGTTACGTTATTTAAGGAAATAGGAAGTGTTCAGCCACATGTGAAACTTCAACCACGACCTGCAAGAAATGATGATGCCCAAGTAGGTGTTTTAGCTGCTGTCGCGGCTAATCCGAGCACCAGTAGCAGACAAACTGCGCGAGAATCGGGAATCTCAAAAACATCGGTGTTGAGAATGTTACATCAACATTGATTGCACCCGTACCATATTTCTATGCACCAGGAATTGCATGGCGACGGCTTTGTATTCGTGTACAGTTCTGCCACTGGGCACAAGAGAAATTACGGGACGATGACAGATTTTTTGCACGCGTTCTATTTTGCGACGGAGCGTCATTCACTAACAGTGGTAACGTAAACCGGCATAATATGCACTATTGGGCAACGGAAAATCCACGATGGCTGCGACAAGTGGAACATCACCGACCTTGACGGGTTAATGTATGGTGCGGCATTATGGGAGGAAGGATAATTGGCCCCCATTTTATAGATGGCAATCTAAATGGTGCAATGTGTGCTGATTTCCTACGTAATGTTCTACCGATGTTACTACAAGATGTTTCACTGCATGACAGAATGGTGATATACTTCCAACATGATGGATGTCCGGCACATAGCTCGCGTGCGGTTGAAGCGGTATTGAATAGCATATTTCATGACAGGTGGATTGGTCGTCGAAGCACCACACCGTGGCCCGCACGTGCACCGGATCTGACGTCCCCGGATTTCTTTCTGTGGGGAAAGTTGAAGGATATTTGCAAACGTGATCCACCGACAACGCCTGACAACAAGCATCAGTGCATTGTCAATGCATGTGCGAACATTACGGAAGGCGAACTACTTGCTGTTGAGAGGAATGTCGTTACACGTATTGCCAAATGCACTGAGGTTGACGGATATCATTTTGAGCATTTATTGCATTAATGTGGTATTTACAGGTAACCATGCTGTAACAGCATGCGTTCTCAGAAATGATAAGTTCACAAAGGTACATGTATCACATTGGAACAACCGAAATAAAATGTTCAAACAAACCTACGTTCTGTATTTTAATTTAAAAAAACCTACTTGTTACCAACTGTTCGTCTAAAATTGTAAGCCATATATTTGTGACTATTACAGCGCCATCTATCATAAAGCGAAAAAAGTGGTCCAACTAAAACATTCATATTTCTTTACGCGCTACACGAATCTGTAATAAAAAATTGGGGTTCTATTTAAAAAAAAAAACGCAGTTGATATCCGTTTGACCTATGGCAGCGCCATCTAGCGGGCCAACCATAGCGCAATCTGGTTTCCCCCTTCAAACTAGCAAGTTTCGTTCTTTGTAGTTTTTTCGTTTGACGCTTATTTCGTGATATATATATCAGACGAAGTTGTAGGAGCTTTTATAGTTTGTAGTTTTTTATTCTCTGTTGGGTGGTACATGACAGAGGGAATGTTTGGCTGACAGACGTGGAGGATACACTCTGAGAGACACAGATCTCCTTTGGATTGCAGCGCCTGTATGTAGTTTGGAGATGCACTGCGATGAAGGCGCAAAATCCTCCTTCTCCCAGTTCCCATAACTGCTTGTGCTGTCTTTTATACTATCTTGCATTGCAGGAGCTTCGTTTGGCGCTGACCTTACACAGCGTATACCATTGGCGGACTTACAACAAAATGTCCCAATTACTACAGAGTGGTCAAAATAGACGGTCCTGTAGCATTAACGCAGCTCACCCTGTTTGTGCACGGGTTGCAGCAGGTGGTAGATATAACACTCTCCAACTTCTGCACAGTTCCGATATAAATTGCAACAACCACGTGCACAAAGCCGCACGGATGGCGGGACAGAGTCTGAGGAACAGCTGGAGGCAGCTTACCCGTGATGGTTGGGCGCTATGCATGCCTGACCGACCTCGCAGAAGATACACTATTTGATCAAAAGTATCCAGACACGTGACTGAAAATGACTTACAACTTCGTGGCGCCCTCCAACGGTAATGCTGGAATTCAATATAGCTTCACGGAGTGCTGCACTGAGGAGAGGTATCAATGTCGGTCGTTGAGGCCTGCCACGAAGTCGACGTTCCAAAACATCCCAAAGGTGTTCTATAGGATTCAGGTGAGGACTCTGTGCAGGCCAGTCCATTACAGGGATGTTATTGTCGTATAACCACTCCGACACAGGCCGTGTATTATGAACAGGTGCTCGATTGTGTTGAAAGATGCAATCGCAATCCCCGAATTGCTCTTGAACAGTGGGAAGCAAGAAGGTGCTTAAGACATTAATGTAGCTCTGTGCTGTGATAGTGCCGTGCAGACAACAAGGGATGGAAGCTCCCGCCATGAAAAACACGACCACACCATAACATCACCGCCTCCGAATTTTACTGTTGGTACTACACATGCTGGCATTCGCCTTACCCTGCCATCGGATCGCCTCATTGTGGACCGTGTCACTCCACACAACGTTTTTCCCCTGTTCAATTGTCTAATGTTTACGCTACTTACACTAAGCGAGGAGTCGTTTGGCATTTACCGTCGTGATGTGTGGCGTACGAGCAGCCACTCGACCTCCCGCCTTCGTGTCATAGTACTTGAAGTGGATCGTGATGCAGTTTTGTATCCTTTTGTGATGGTCTGTAGAGATGTCTGCCTACTACCCATTACGACTCTCTTAAACTGTCTGCAGTCTCATGTGCAGACGTATGACACAAGTGACACAAAATCACCTGACCATGTTCGAAGTGCGTGAGTTCTGCGGAGCGCCCCATTCTGCTCTCTCACGATGTTTAATGACTACTGAGGTCGCTGATATGGAGTACTTGGCAGTAGATGGCAGCACAATACACCTAATATGAAAAACATATGTTTTTGGCGGTGTCCGGATGCTTTTGATCACATAGTGTATCTAGTGCTGTGAGGACTATATACAGTGCATGTGTTTATGCTGTCTGTCTTTATACTATATGTACGAGTGCCAGTTGGTCGATAGCTATATGCAGGATGCAGAAGTGATTTTTTTTTGTATGGTACAGGATACGAATTGTGTTTAGTACTTCATCGATATGGTATGTGATGATACAGCCCGGTTGGACAACTGTTTCGCTGAAAAATTCAAGCGTTTTCTCGATGGTAGTTGAGCAGTGTAATTGAGGAAGTGTCTTTGGGGATAATTCCCATATTTCATGATCTGTATACCACTTTTGCAGGGTTTAACTGTTAGTGCAATATGACTGCTCTAATTTTTTTCGGTCTGTACAAAATAGTTTCGCTGTTGAAAGTGTTGTAATTTGTCTGTCTGCATAAAAAAAGGCGGACAGTGCTCCCACACTGGAAGCAGCAGTTTGGTGTATGAGTATGCTTCATTTACAGGACATCCTTTGTGCGGGGTGTAGGAGCCTCTACAGATCGGTTCGAACAAGATGGGGGTAAAATGTCTACTGAAAATTCTACGATGTCTGAGAGTAACGTGATTTCTTCTTTGTTCATGTGTTCAGAGACATGTCCAAGCAGACCACCCTCCTCTGGTTGAATGCTGCCGCTCATCCGCCATTGTGGCTTTAGAGCATCTCCAGACCAACAGCTGTAGACACCGAAAATTCCCCGAAAATTCCATCGATTTTTCTCGTCTGTTGGACAGTGCTTCGAATTATGTTTGTTTCATTGTTCTGATTTTCCCATCTGTGCTTAGACACCAGTGTGGGCCTCCAGAAGAGAGGAAAAAATATTGTCCCTGACTAATATAAATTAAGCCCACTCAACGTTTCAGAAAAGTAATGAATACCACAGCAGCTGTAGGATTTAGAGATTTCTATCTCTCTCTGGCAGCGCATTCAAACAAGCAGCTAAAACTTGAAAAGTGGTGAGTGTCCCGTTTAGAGTTACAGAGATATTTATTTCGACTTCCAAATATCATCGTTATGGTGTAAATTCAGATACTGCAACTGCTGTCGGTTTTGCAATGTATTTTCCTCCAAAGCGTGTGAAGCGTCTCAGGGAGGTTTCACAAGTGTGCGGCGATCTTTCAGAGTGAGTTTTCAAGTGCGGCGGTATACATCGCAAAATTGAGGCAAACTACTGTGCAGTGATCTTTTGAAAGAGCATTCAGAGACATATTCAGTTGGATTTAGTAACTCCTGAAGCAGCTCATGCTCAAAGACAAGCGTATTTCCCACAAAAGCCCCCTATGTGTTTATGGGACGGTTTCACAACTGTGTCGCGATCTTTTCCTTTTGGAGTCCGTGTGCAAGTGTGGCGGTTGTGGTGTTCCTCGGAATAAAACTTGTTATTGTTTAAATATTATCGAGTCATCCGCAAAGCTCTCTCTTTCTTTCTCGCTATCTATCTCTCTGTGCAGTAGTACATTTAGTTCCTGTGATACCTTGAAGTTATGTATGTGACTGTTTTCCGAAACGCCAGATGTAATAACTCCTGAAGCAGTTCGTGTTGAACAACAAAGGGTATCTGTGCGCCAGGTATGGGATGCAGGAAGGCCACGAGTATTTCTAATGCGACAGGAAGAGCTTAGCGACTACTGCTGACTGTGCCATAAGCCTGCATGCTCCCTAGCCATGGCGTAAGCCGGATCACTCACTGGCCATACCGTAAGCTGGCACATTGCGTCTCTTCCAGAGGGGTGTGGAGAGACTGGCGAGAACGTCTTGCCTCTTGCACTTTGGAAGGCTTACTGAGTGGACTTTTATTGGATGATCTATGGTTACAGCACTTGTATTTATCGGCATGAGCTGCAAAGCATAACTTAGCCCCATTTCCATTATTTCATGAAGTGTATTCGTCTTCACTAAATATCATTGGTATTGAGCAGTCCTCGGATGCTAATATATCCTCCTTCTGCAGCACAGACATCTCGTCCATTGAACACTGTACACACTTACGTCCGTCTTCCCAATCCAGCAGCTGGACACAGACTGAGTCCTTTTCTCGTCGTTTTTCCCCTTTTCCCGAGACTGCTCTGTTGGGTTATGTCACTGGAGGGGAGAGGGCGAGGGGGAGGGACGACAGCGCCTCTGGTGGCAGTGTTGTGAACTATGTCAGTTGGACTCCAGACCTCATGGTGGACACACTGGATGGAGCTACTATCTATGACAACTCAAATTGTTTAAATAAACGATGCATACTTAAGTCTGTCCTATCCAGCAGCCCAGCAGAGACTGAGTCTTTTTCCTGCCAATTACCAGGTGGGGGAGGGGAAGGGAAGGGAGGGCGGTCAAGGGGATGGAGGAGGGCGTTAGGTTTGTGGAGGTAGCCCAATTGACCTATTTTCCCACCAAAATTTGAACTTCCCGCCACATCTATGGCCACCGTATTGGATCCGCCATCTTGAATAAATCTGGCAACAGTGCAGAGTGGGGATGTACGCAGTTTGCCTTTCTACTAGTGACTAAACCACTTTGAACTAAAAAGTGGAGGACTACGCCCTTCCACCCTAAGGATAATGGCCATATTGAGCAAGCTCGTAAAACCATCAGTCGAAGGAACATATTCTGGTGGGTGAGATATATCCCATTTGTCCAGTCTGTTAAATATAGCATAATCATGAGTCCCTAGGGCATACCCACTATGAGGTAGGTTATGAGCGCCCCATGAGCTCCCCCTTTTCAATAGAGACATTACCACCAGAGCTCCAGAACAGTTTTACCCAAGAGAATGACATCATCATTTAACTATACAACAGAGCTGTACGCCCTCAGGAAAAATTGCAGCTGTTGTTTCCCCTTGCTTTCAGCCACTCGCAATACCAGGACTGCAAGGTCGTGTTGGTCGACGTTTCAAGGCCAGATCAGTCAATTATCCAGATTGTTGCCCCTGCAACTACTGAAAATTCTGCTGCCCCTCTTCAGGAACCACACGATCTTCTGGGCTCTCAGCAGATACCCCTTCGTCGTTGTTGCACCTACGGTACGGCTATCTGTATCGTTGAGACACGCAAGCCTCCCCACAAACGGCAAGGTCCATGGTTTATATCGGAACTGTGCTGAGAACAATTTCGTGTTAAGTGCGCTAGCCATATGAAACTTTCTCGACTGTGCACAGTCGTGTGTAAACACAAAGGTAAAAGTTGGAGGCGGCCTGGATGAAACTGATGTCCATTATCAGAGCTACCACTGTTTCTGCCCTCCTGTTGACGCTATGTGTTATACCACTGAAACGACCTTGCCAGTTTGGAGTAATTTTTACGTTCTATTTGTCCCACCCACCTGTTAATGACGCCAACATTAAACTCGTGTCGTCGGTCCTCCTATTATTCCTATTTTTGTTCCATTCCTCGTATTAAATACACTCCAACTATCTCAGGCCAGTTAATGACATGTAATGGGATGCATTCCCCCTATTCAATGCAATGTCAACTTGCCACTTTCTCCATCAGATGGTTCTTGGAGTAATTGGAAGACTGTGGTCATATTTCACTCGCATCCTATAAATTTGCACGTTCATGTGGGTATAAAGAAATTATAAAATACTAAATGGTACTAATTGCCTCGTCCCACTTCGATTTCATGATGTGTATTTTGTCGTCCTGCTGCAAGATCTGAAATTCGGTGCAGTGGCCAGTCCTCTCAATATGAGTTATAGCGTTTTGTGTGATATGGGCTAGTACTTATATATGTACTCTGATCGAATCTATCAGCCTTACTGATGATACAAAGGCAGCACAGTAACACGTACAGCATGGTACACTTATTTCCATTTGTCTCTCCCTCTACTGATATTGCTCTTCCGGCTGGAAGGCCACCCCGAACGGACTTTGCACTTGGCCTTGCAATCCGCGGCATCAGCTGCTGAGTCCCACTCAGCCACGTATACTGCTGTCCACTGCTAAGCTTCTTACAACTGCTACACGACAGCACAGTTGAAGTTTGAAAAAGTTACGATGCTATGTTTTACAGATTTTTGCATTTCACGATCGTGGTAGCACAACTTCGTATCGTGTAATGCGTTTATTATTCTGTCTTTAGCCAGTGGTGGCTTATGTCACTAAAGTTTCACAAACACGCTTCGATAATCTCACTATGTGTCCCCGCAAATGACCAAATGAGAAGAAAGCGGCAGCAAAATTACCCAGCAAAACCAGTTACCGCTTTAACACCACCATATTTGGCTTTCCAGTTTTCCTATTTGAACTCATGAAACCTCACTTTCGTCATCATTCTGTTGGCATTAACTGCCACCTAGTACTTCAGCAAGAAAACTATTGTAATATGGACTGCTTACTGCCGAACTGTTCCTTTCTTCGATACCGCTTGGTGTACCATTACCTGTCCTCAATGAGCTTTATTATTTCCGCTTGGACTTCTTTTAAATTCGTACCAACAATGGTCAGCTAGCCAGTTGTGGTAGCAAAAAGGGGTCACTAGTTGAAATTCCTCTGATGCATACGATAAAATACACTGAAGTGCCAAGGAAATTGGTTAGGCATGCGTTTCCAAATACAGAGACATGTAAACAGGCAGAATATGGCGCTGCGGTCGATAACGCCTATATAAGGCAAAAAGTGTCTGGTGGAGTTGTTAGATCGGTCACTGCTGCTACAATGGCAGGCTATCAATATTTAAGTGAGTTTGAACGTGGTGTTATAGTCGGCGCATGAGCGATGGGGCACAGCATCTCCGAGGTAGCGATGAAGTGAAGATTTTCCGGTACGACCATTTCACCAGTATACCGTGAATATCAGGAATCCTGTAATACGAGGTGCATTCAAGTTCTAAGGCCTCCGATTTTTTTTCTCCGGACTGAAAGAGATAGAAACATGTGCATTGTTTTAAAATGAGGCCGCGTTCATTGTCAATACGTCCCAGAGATGGCAGCACCATACGGCAGATGGAATTTTACCGCCAGCGGCGAGAATGAGAACTGTTTTAAATACTTAAAATGGCGACGTTTTCCTTACTTGAACAGCGTGCAATCATTCGTTTTCTGAATTTGCGTGGTGTGAAACCAATTGAAATTCATCGACAGTTGCAGGAGACATGTGGTGATGGAGTTATGGATGTGTCGAAAGAGCGTTCGTGGGTGCGACAGTTTAATGAAGGCAGAACATCGTGTGACAACAAACCAAAACAACCTCGGGCTCGCACAAGCCGGTCTGACGACATGATCGAGAAAGTGGAGAGAATTGTTTTGGGGGATAGCCGAATGACTGTTGAACAGATCGCCTCCAGAGTTGGCATTTCTGTGGGTTCTGTGCACAAAATCCTGCATGATGACCTGAAAATGCAAAAAGTGTCATCCAGGTGGATGCCACGAATGCTGACGGACGACCACATGGCTGCCCGTGTGGCACGTTGCCAAGAAATGTTGACGCGCAACGACAGCATGAATGGGACTTCCTTTTCGTCGGTTGTGACAATGGATGAGACGTGGATGCCATTTTTCAATCCAGAAACAAAGCGCCAGTCAGCTCAATGGAAGCACACAGATTCACCGCCACCAAAAAAATTTCGGGTAACCGCCAGTGCTGAAAAAATGATGGTGTCCATGTTCTGGGACAGCGAGGGCGTAATCCTTACCCATTGCGTTCCAAAGGGCACTACGGTAACAGGTGTATCCTACGAAAATGTTTTGAAGAACAAATTCCTTCCTGCACTGCGACAAAAACGTCTGAGAAGGGCTGCGCGTGTGCTGTTTCACCAAGACAATGCACCCGCACATCGAGCTAACGTTACGCAACAGTTTTTTCGTGATAACAACTTTGAAGTGATTACTCATGCTCCCTACTCACCTGGCCTGGCTCCTAGTGACTTTTGGCTTTTTCCAACAATGAAAGACACTCTCCGTGGCCGCACATTCACCAGCCGTGCTGCTATTGCCTCAGCGATTTTCCAGTGGTCAAAACAGACTCCTAAAGAAGCCTTCGCCGCTGCCATGGAATCATGGCGTCAGCGTTGTGAAAAATGTGTACGTCTGCAGGGAGATTACGTCGAAAAGTAACGCCAGTTTCATCGATTTCGGGTGAGCAGTTAATTAGGAAAAAAAAAAATCGGAGGCCTTAGAACTTGAATGCACCTCGTACATCAAATCTCCGACATCGCTGCGGCCGGAAAAAGATTCTGCAAGAACGGGACCAACGACGACTGAAGAGAATCGTTCAACGTGACAGAAGTGCAACCCTTCCGCGAATTGCTGCAGATCTCAGTGCTGGGCCATGAACAAGTGTCAGCGTGCAAAACATTCAATGAAACATCATCGATATGGGATTTCGGAGCCGAAGGCTCACTCATGCACCCTTGATGACTGCACAACACAAAGCTTTACGCCTCGCCTGGGCCCCTCAGCACCGACACTGGACTGTTGATTACTGGAAACATGTTGCCTGGTCGGACGAGTCTCATTTCAAATTGTATCGAGTTGATGGACGTGTACGGGTATGGAGACAACCTCATGCATCCATGGACGCTGCATGTCAGCAGGGAACTGTTCAGGCTGGTGGAGGCTCTGTGATGGTCTGAGTCGTCTACAGTTGGTTTGATATGGGACCCCTGATACGTCTAGATACAACTGTGTCAAGTGATACGTTCATAAGCATTCTGTCTGATCACCTGGATCCCTTCGGGTCCATTGTGCATTCCGACTTGGGAAATTCCAGCAGGACAACGCGACACCCCACACTTGCAGAATTGCTACGGAGTGGCTCTAGGAACACAATTCCACTGGCCACTAAACTCCTCAGACATGAACATTACTGAGGATAGCTGGGTTGCCTTGCAACATACTTTTTCCGAAGAGATCTCCACCCCCTTGTACTCTTACGGATTTATGGACAGCCGTACAGGATCCAAGGTGTCAGTTGCATCCAGCATTACTTCAGACGTTAGTGGAGTCCATGCATCGTCGTGTTGTGGCAAGAGCGTGTGCGTCTACGCAGTACCCTATGCATACTCGCATAAGAGCTGCCGGCCTCCTGGGGGGATAAAGAGGCATGGTAAAGGTAAAAAAATGGCTCTGAGCACTATGGGACTCAACTGCTGTGGTCATAAGTCCCCTAGAACTTAGAACTACTTAAACCTAACTAACCTAAGGACAGCACACAACACCCAGCCATCACGAGGCAGAGAAAATCCCTGACCCCGCCGGGAATCGAACCCGGGAACCCGGGCGTGGGAAGCGAGAACGCTACCGCACGATCACGAGATGCGGGCATGGTAAAGGTAGACTAATTAGCTGTTGAAAGCTTTTCTATGGTACTGAGTGACATACAGCATTTTTTTGAAAAAATACACCGCCATTTGACTGTATTACTGTCGTTTTCTTCTGTAGAATCTAGATTTTGGCTTTTACACCACCATACAGTGAAATGCTAAAAGATTTTAGACCACTGACACGTCGTGTCTGGTAAAGACTGCTCAAAGCAGATAAACAAGACTAACACATGCCTTTAAGATATCACAAAGTCAAACCGTGTTAGTTTTTAACTGTTGGTAACTGTTCTAAAAGCTCTTTTTTTTAATTTATTTATTTTTTTTTTTAGTGTTGTCATATTAAGACCCCAGAAAGTCAGGCTGTGGGTAACAACAGAATCAGTGTAAGTAAAGTAGACAATTTTGCTACAATGTCTACAAGGCGCAACACTACTAAGACATTACGCAAAGAAAGCAGGACTGAAGTTGTTATCAAGCTAGTGGATGTGGGGTTTCCAGTTTAAATTTTCTTCTATTTGCACACCTAAAATTTTTTTGACAGCTACACTCTCAACTTCTTTATTTTTTATTCTAAGGTCTGCGTCATTCTGTGACTGTTCATTTCAAACCAGTTTTCTAAATACTCCAAAACTCTAGTTCAGGTATTGGCAAGACTTCGTTTACGTAAATTATATCATTATTTGTATCATCAGTAAGGTCCTAGAACACTTCCCTGTGGTCCCCCAATTGGTACTGTTTGAAAATCAGATCTGTAAGCTATACTTTTGTTTTTAATGTTGGCTGAGGTAATTTCTTCTGCCTATAATGGGAATAAGACATACCATTTTTCCGCAACTCCTCGTAAACCAATAGCTTCTAATTTGTCTAGCAAGATGATATATTGGACAGTATCGAATGCCTTCGACTAGTCAGCATATATTCCTATTGTACTGTTGTTCCTGTCTAGTCACATTTCAATTAACGAGTAACAGATGATTCTGCACTCAAGCCATTATCAAAACCGTGTTCGTTTACACATAAGACATTGAATTTGTGAAGGAAATTTGTAATTTTATGTTTCATAATTGTCTGTTACTTTTGAAAACACAGTTAAAGCTATTGGTATCTAATTTCCCTCTTTATGTATATATAAACTGAAGAGCCAAAGAAACTGGTGCAACTGCCTAATATCGTGTAGGGCCCCCACGAGCATGCAGAAGTGTGGCAACACGACGTGGCATGGACTCGGCTAATGTCTGAAGTAGTGCTGGAGGGAATAGACACCATGAGTCTTGCAGAGCTGTTCAAAAAACTGAAGGAGTACGAAAGGGTGGAGATCTCTTCCGAACAGCACGTTGCAAGCCATCCAAGATACGCTGAATAACGTTCATGTCCGAGGAGTTTGGTGGCTAGCGGAAGTGTTCAAACTCAGAGGAGTGTTCCTGGAGCCACTCTGTACCAATTCTGGACGCGTGGGTTGTCGCATTGTCCTGCTGGAATTACCCAAGCCCCTCGGAATGCACAATGGATGCAGGCGATTAGACAGGATGCTTAGGTAGGTGTCACCTGGCAGAGTCGTATCTAGACGTATCAGGGGTCCCACATCACACCAACTGCACATGCCCCGCACCATTACAGAGCCTCCACCAGCTTGATCAGCTCCCCTGCTGACATGCTGGGTCCGCGGATTCATGAGGTTGTCTTCATATCCGTACATGTCCATCCTCTCGGTATAATCTGAATCGAGTCTCATCCGACCAGGTAACGTGTTTCCAGTCGCGAAAAGTCCAATGTCGGCGTTGACGGGCCCAGGTGGGACGCGAAGCCTTGTGTCGTGCGGTCATCAAGGTTACACGAGTGGGCTTTCGTCTCCGAAAGCCCACATCGATGATATTTCGTTGAATGGTTCGAATGCTGACACTTGTTGATGGTCCAGTACTGAAATCTGCAGCAATTTGCTGAAGGGTCGCACTTCTGTCACGTTGAACGATCCTCTTCAGTCGTCGTTGGCCCCGTTCTTGCAGCATCTTTTTCCGGCCTCTATATTATATATTAATCTTTGTGGAAACACTTCTGACAATAATATACAGGGTGCCTCACGAAAGATGTCCAGTAGTGGACCGCTGGTCGAGCGGGTCATCGGTCGGCGCCACCGTATCCGCCTGCCACTGCCATGCTCGACTCTCCGACACTAATCTGCCAATAGTCGGCCATTTGCTCGATTCAGGTACTTAAAATTATGTCCCTCTATGGTAAGAGCAGATCTCAGGCTGCTCTTACCATAGAGGGACATCAGCCTGACATTTGAACACATTAGCGAACACTCGACGAATTTCGGGTGCCGAAATATGGGAAATGACTAGCCGAACCCTGTCTTTCAGCTCTTCGAGCGTGCGGGGACCGGTTGCATACAAAAAAGGGCTCAAATGGCTCTGAGCACTATGGGACTTAACATCTATGATCATCAGTCCCCTAGAACTTAGAACTACTTAAACCTAACTAACCTAAGGACAGCACACAACACCCAGCCATCACGAGGCAGAGAAAATCCCTGACCCCGCCGGGAATCGAACCCGGGAACCCGGGCGTGGGAAGCGAGAACGCTACCGCACGACCACGAGATGCGGGCGGTTGCATACATATTGTCTTTTAACATCCCCAATGATAAAGCTCAAACGTATTTAGATCTGGAGAACGAGGAGGCCAGTCAAATATCCTATCATAAAAAAACACTTTGTATTTCTGCCGTAGAAGCGTTAGCGATGTATGGTCTTGCATAGTCCTGCATGAAACAATCGTACAGTTTTTCGTTAGGTGTTAGTTCTCTAAAGAGGGATGCAGCATATTGTTCACATACATGTCAGACCATATGGTTTCGTAGACAAAGATTGGTCCAATAACTCTCCTTGCGCTGATTGCACACCACACTCCTGTTATCACATCATGCAGAGTTTGCTCACGTAATTCACGAGGATTTTCGGAGCTCCATCTTCGATTGTTCTGAGAATTTACGTAACCTGACAAATGCTTCAAGTGCTTCATCAGAAAAAAGAGCATTTCAGGGTCAACTTCCCCATCGTGCACAGACTGTAACAGTCAGTTGCAATAACGACCTCGAGCAACAAACAATATCTGAGTTCCTCAGCTGATGCACCGCCGTTACTTTGTATGGTTTCAGTTTCAGTTTGCGCACAGCTCTGTGAGCAGATGCTCTCGACACACCAGTGCGAAGTGCCAAACGGCGCAGAGATTTTCTCAGACTTCTTTCCTGGACCTCCGTATCTCGTCTAATTTATTTTCAGTTAAAACACAACGTTCTCTGGGTCTTAGTTTGTGTAACACACATCCAGTCTCTTGAAATTTCTTCACTAATATTCGTATCGTCGAATCATTGCGAACATGCACACCAGGAATTTTTCGTATGGATTCAGGCCGTTATTCCACATACGATTCTATTTTTGCATAGTTCAACACAAGAAACACTCG
Organism: Schistocerca nitens; assembly: GCF_023898315.1. Taxonomy (NCBI): domain Eukaryota; kingdom Metazoa; phylum Arthropoda; class Insecta; order Orthoptera; family Acrididae; genus Schistocerca; species Schistocerca nitens. The sequence continues at coordinate 100,761,429 of NC_064621.1, read as the reverse complement.
TCGATCTCTCCTGTGTACCATACCGAATGGAAACTCTACAGGAAACTCAAAACACACGAACACAGTGGCGTACCAACTATTTCTTTATAGGGCAGGGTGGTGGGAGGAGGGAGGGGGGGGGCAAGCAAAACCATTTACGGATTTCATTTTTCAGCAAAACCGTTAAGAATACATGTGGGAAGGTATGTAACGTAATCAGTGCTACAGTGTTCTGCAAAAACAACTCTTTACTAATATGGACCCAGTTTTATAGGTCGTACTCTTGAAAACAATTTCGTTGCTTTAATTCTTAAAATAGACATCATTTACCTGCGAAGACATTGGTCCTACTTTGTTTTGAGACCATTTACGAAAAGGAGCTCATATTTACTATAGACTGCAATATCAACCGGTCAGAGAGAAACCTTTTGTTATTATTACTATTTTACAAACACTGTGCTTCACATCTTAATGAAAAAAAGAGAAATATAATTTCTTTGAAAAAGAAGAACAAATTTATTTTGTTTTTAGTCAGACTAAAACATTTTACGTACAATTTCCAAATGTAGCTTTCCTATCGACAGTTAGGGAAACAAATTTTTTCATGACATCCATAAGATTAATTTATCCAACTGTCTCGATGAACATGGAGGAGGAGTAGATGGGTGAGTCTAGATTGAGTCATTGTTGATCTGAGGTAAGTTTTAAGTTGCCTCAAGGCGCTGGATGACCTCTCAGAGGATGCTGTCGATGCTGGAACTGTCAGAATCAGAATGATGAGCCGAATAACTTCCTGAAGGAGTCGTTTAACCCTACCAATTTTCTTCCAATAGAGGATATATTACATGGTTGTGCACCAGTCATAATGCTTCGCAGCATTTCGAGCTGTACATGAAGGCCGTCCAGGTTAAACTCTGTTGTATATACTCCAAACAATTCTTCCAAATGTCGTATGGATGACGGATGTGTTAGGGAGGGCGTAACAAGTATCTTTTCAAGATGGGACTGTCGCTTTAGATCCTCTTCCTTAAACTTTCTATCAATCTCATTCAGAATGAGATCAAGAACTTCAAGAACTTCAAGCAAATCTTTCCTAAATTTTCGTTTTTGAGACAATTCTTTGGGAACAGAAGGTGTTTCTGTGTGTTGCAATTTTGCTGGTATTTTTCTTGGTCGTGATATATTTGAGTCTTTCGTACGAGGGTTGGAACTTTAATAGTGACAACTATTTCTTTACAACTCGTACAAAATAGATAAGCTTTCAAAGTTTTACTGGCCTTCGGAGTAGTCTCCAACATTGTGTATAACCCGTTGCCAGCGACGTGGAAGTCTTAGGATACTCTTAGTAGTGCCAGTCGTGTTGACTGTTCGAGCGGCGCGGTGTATTGCTCGACGAATTTGTAGCAGTTCTGAAGCGAATGCCGTGAAGTGTTTCCTTCAGTTTAGAAATCGAGTTGACCTCAAGAGGGCTTTTAAGTCAGGGGAGTGCAGTAGGTGGTGTAGCACTTAGCAGCCCCATCGGTCAAACAAATCGGTAACAGCTTGCACTGTACGTTATTGAGCATTGTCCTGCAAAACGATGGTCAGGTCCTGCAGAAAGTGTCATCACTTCTGTCTCTAAGCTGGTGGCAGGTTGTGTTCCAAAACTGAACAGCATAGACACAGAGGTGATGCTTTCTGCAGGACCTGCCAATCATTTTGCAGGACAATGCTCAAGCACGTAGAATTTTGGAACACGTATTAATGACTTTTCTGGAGACTAGAAATCTACTCTGTAGGAATCAGCATGGGTTTCGAAGAAGACGGTCGTGTGAAACCCAGCTCGCGCTATTCGTCCACGAGACTCAGAGGGCCATGGACACCGATTCACAGATGGATGCCGTGTTTCTTGACTTCCGCAAGGCGTTCGACACAGTTCCCCACAGTCGTTTAATGAACAAAGTAAGAGTATATGGACTGTCAGATCAATTGTGTGATTGGAATGAGGAGTTCCTAGATAACAGAACGCAGCATGTCATTCTCAATGGTGAGAAGTCTTCCGAAGTAAGAGTGATTTCAGGTGTGCCGCACGGGAGTGTCATAGGACCGTTGCTATTCACAATATACATAAATGACTTGGTGGATGACATCGGTAGTTCACTGAGGCTTTTTGCAGATGATGCTGTGGTGTATCGAGAGGTTGTAACAATGGAAAATTGTACTGAAATGCAGGAGGATCTGCAGCGAATTGACGCATGGTGCAGTGAATGGCAATTGAATCTCAATGTAGACAAGTGTAATGTGCTGCGAATACGTAGAAAGATAGTTCCCTTATCATTTAGCTACAAAATAGCAGGTCAGCAACTGGAAGCAGTTAATTCCATAAATTATCTGGGAGTACGCATTAGGAGTGATTTAAAATGGAATGATCATATAAAGTTGATCGTCGGTAAAGCAGATACCAGACTGAGATTCATTGGAAGAATCCTAAGGAAGTGCAATCCGAAAACAAAGCAGTACGCTTGTTCGCCCACTGCTTGAATACTGCTCAGCAGTGTGGGATCCGTACCAGATAGGGTTGATGGAAGAGATAGAGAAGATCCAACGGAGAGCAGCGCGCTTCGTTACAGGATCATTTAGTAATCGCGAAAGCGTTACGGAGATGATAGATAAACTCCAGTGGAAGACTCTGCAGGGGAGACGCTCAGTAGCTCGGTACGGGCTTTTGTTAAAGTTTCGAGAACATACCTTCACCGAAGAGTCAAGCAGTATATTGCTCCCTCCTACGTATATCTCGCGAAGAGACCATGAGGATAAAATCAAGAGAGATTAGAGCCCACACAGATGCATACCGACAATCCTTCTTTCCACGAACAATACGAGACTGGAATAGAAGGGAGAACTGATAGAGGTACTCAGGGTACCCTCCGCCACACACCGTCAGGTGGCTTGCGGAGTATGGATGTAGATGTAGATGTACAGTGCAAGCTGTTACTGATTTGTTTGACTGATGGGGCTCCTAAGTGCTACACCACCTACTGCACTCCCCTGACTTAAAAGCCCTCGTGAGTTCAACTCGATTTCTAAACTGAAGGAAACACTTCACGGCATTCGCTTCAGAACTGCTACAAATTCGTCGAGCAATACACCGCGCCACTCGAACAGTCAACACGACTGGCACTGCTAAGAGTATCCTAAGACTTCCACGTCGCTGGCAACAGGTTATACACAATGTTGGGGACTACTCCGAAGGTCAGTAAAACTTTGAAAACCTATCTATGTTGTACGAGCTGTTAATAAATAGTTGTCACTATTAAAGTTCCAACCCTCGTATTTAGGTTTTTAGAATAATCTTTGAATTTCTCTAACAGCATATCAAATGCTTCCGTAGGCATAAGATTTGCTAGAGCTTCTTTTAGAACCTCTACTGGACGTTTCACTCCGGCTGCATTAAAATTTGGGTTCTGCTGGGATTTGGCCAGTTTCTCAGACAGTCGAAACACTTCAGTTGCTACCGTTACATAAAAGATAGTTACAAACTTTTTGAGCTGCTTCGCATAGCCCCGCAAGACTGACCTCCTTTCATCTGTAACTGAGCTCGGTACGTTCAATATTTCGGTCACCGTTTTCTGGATCCACTCATAGTTTTTCCTGAAACGTGAAGATTTTACTCTTACACCCCATCGGGTGGTACACATTGGAATCCGTCATTGAGCTTTTGTGTTCGTCTCATCGACACCAGATGGTAGCACAACATCTAGAGATTCCAGATTTATCTTTGAGACGTTTTTCATAGTTACCAGTACACCGCACAATGGATCACAACTTCTTGAAATTTCCTGCAGTGACAATCCAAACAATGATTGCTGCAGTGGATGTAACAACTCTTTGGCTGGTATTGAAGGAGATTTCCTTCATACCTTTGTTCCGCCAGGACATATTAGCTGCACCATCGAAACAGTGGGCCCGTAGAAACACAGTTTCTAGTGAAACTGTCTTTAGTGGGATTTGCCAGCGTTTGCGCCTTGGAGTACGCAAAAGTTCTTTTATTTTGAGTGTCTCAGGGTCAACACAACGTACACAAAGAGTGAACTGTTACTGGCCAGCCACGTCCGTCTTTAAATCTGCCTTAATTTCGTATAATGGGGGATTTTTTATTTGCTGTAAAATTTCTCGCTGGATCACGTGAGCCATAATTTCTAGTACTTCGTTTTGTATCGGTGGCGCCAACTAAGTGTCACGGCGTTTTAGACTTATCTTTGGTTGTGGAACATCATCCTTCCTTTGTCCGCAGCTCGTGGTCTTGGCGGTAGCGTTCTCGCTTCCCGCGCAAGGGGTCCCGGGTTCGATTCCCGGCGGGGTCAGGGATTTTCTCTGCCTCGTGATGACTGGGTGTTGTGTGTTCATCATCATTTCATCCTCATTGACTCGCAAGTCGCCGAAGTGGCGTCAACTAAAAAGGACTTGCAATACGGCGGCCGAACTTCCCCGCATGGGGCCTCCCGGCCAACAATCCCATACGATCATTTCATTTCGTTTCATTTCATCCTTCCTTTCATTGCGAAGTGTCATGAAGTCCCCGGAGACAGTTTAATGATCTCTCAGTGAGTTTCCAGTTCCACCCAGGAACTGGAGTGAACTGATAATTACTAATAAAGCGGTTCCACCTTTCTACTGACCGGTCAGCAGATGTCGCGCGACTTGGGCAATCAGAGGCGTGCTATTTTCAAGTTGCTGAGTAATTGAGAGACTCTCGAACAAAAAAAAAAAAAACTCTTCCCGTGTATCTTGAACTTTTCCGTGGCTTTTTTCCAGTTACAGAAACCTCCTTTAGGAATAGCCGTCTCTTTCTGTTATCTTCTATTGTTCACTAAGTGGATAGACATAATGCCGTCATAGCAGAAAACACTATCACTGTTTTCTTCGTAATGTAGCCACAGATAAGCCACAAACCATTCCGATTTCCAAGAACTTCCATGCCTTCGTGGAAACTTATGCTTCTCTGGCGGGTGAATTTTTTTTTTTCATAAACAGGTATACTTGAAGTAGAGCCCATTGTATTTTCATGTGAGAATGCGGTGTCTGCATGCTTTGACAATTATATGCCACAATTTTATGTCCATCGCCTCCACCTGAAATCGTTACGGATAAAAAGTGCAACATGACGTGTCTCGCACACATCACACTACATAAAAATAGTTCTCAACAAACAAAGTATGTTAATGGTGAGCACAATGTATAACAGCACAACCACAGGGAGAAACACTCCTAGTTGACCATAAAATATTTAGCTTACCAGTATCAATGCTTGTACTTTCTTGTAAGTATCTTCGACTAATATTATTACTATTAGACCACTGTCATGTATAACACTAATACAAACTATCTGAGATTTTTTAAACTGCTTATACTACCTCCAACAAATTTCTTGATAGATTTGTGACTGTGTAGCACCACACCTAAAATAATAAAATAGTAACCTTTGCATATAAATATCAGATACTGAAATTTAAAAATGACGCTATACCTCACTAATTGTATGTGTCGCAAATGAGAGAAATCATTGGTAAACATTATTGAACATCTATATTGTGAATTACAAACGAGCCGGCCGTTGTGGCCGAGCGGTTCCAGGCGCTTCAGTCAGGAACCACGCTACTGCTACGGTCGCAGGTTCGAATCCTGCCTCGGGCATGGATGTGAGTGATGTACTAAGGTTCGTTAGGTTTTAGTAGTTCTAAGTTCTAGGGGACTGATGACCTCAGATGTTAAGACACATAGTGCTTAGAGCCATGTGAACCATTTTCTGAATTACAAACGAAGGTGCAAATCAGACCTTAAAGCAATATCGCGGTGTAAAAGGAAGAACATTAACATCAGACATAACAAAGAAACTTGCACAATTCACATCAAATCGATTGCGACTGTTGATTTATAAGAAGGTAACTCACAAAATATTTTCAGCTGTAAAGATAATATGCACTACCATATTTGTTCAAAGATCAACTGCAGTGTGAAGCACTGAGTTTTAGTGTTTATTTGACATTCAACTTTCAGTTGTTGAATCAATTTAAGTAAACTGAACAATGTTTGTACAGTAACATGTAATATTTGTGATGAAACTAGTATGAAATACAGAGAACTCAAACCTCGTTTTCTGTGTACGAATGCTTTTCTGAATGGCTGTAACGGGCAAAAATGAAGGCGCACTCACAGTATATTAAAAGCTTCTTGCCGGAAGTGACAATGTTTTTACTTGCTGCTGTTTTTGCGCCAAGTTTTATTGTAACCATTGACTTGCATTATAGCACTGTACTTTTCCTTTCATAAGCTAACGAATGTCATTAACATACACTACTGGTCATTAAAATTGCTACACCGAGAAGAAATGCAGATGATGAACGGGTATTCATTGGACAAATATATTATACTAGAACTGAGGTATGATTACAATTTCACGCAGTTTGGGTGCATAGATCATGAGAAATCAGTACCCAGAACAACCACCTCTGGCCGTAATAACGGCCTTGATACGCCTGGGCGTCGAGTCAAACAGTGCTTGGATTGCGTGTACAGGTAAAGCTGCCCATGCAGCTTCAACACGATACCACAGTTCATCAAGTGTAGTGACTGGCGTATTGTGACGAGCCAGTTGCTGGGCCACCATTGACCAGACGTTTTCAATTGGTGAGAGATCTGGAGAATGTGCTGGTCAGGGCAGCAGTCAAACATTTTCTGTATCCAGAAATGCCCGTACAGGACCTGCAACGTGCGGTCGTGCATTATCCTGCTGAAATGTAGGGTTTCGCAGGGATCGAATGAAGGTGAGAGCCACGGGTCGTAACGCATCTGAAATGTAACGTCCACTGTTCAAAGTGCCGTCAATGCGAACAATAGGTGACCGAAACGTGTAACCAATGGCCCCCATACCATCACGCCGGGTGATACGCCAGTATGGCGATGACGAATACATGCTTCCAATGGGCGTTCACCGCGATGTCGCCAAACACGGATGCGACCATCATGATGCTGTAAACAGAATCTGGATTCATCCGAAAAAATGACGTTTTGCCATTCGTGCACCCAGGTTCGTCGTTGAGTACACTATCGCAGGCGCTCCTGTCTGTGATGCAGCGCCAAGGGTAACCGCAGCCATGGTCTCCGAGCTGATAGTCCATGCTGCTGCAAACGTCGTCGAACGGTTGGTGCAGATGGTTGTTGTCTTGCAAACGTCCCTATCTGTTGACTCAGGGATCGAGAGGTGGCTGCACGATCCGTTAGAGCTATGCGGATAAGATGCCTGTCATCTCGTCTGCTACTGATACGAGGCCGTTCCGTATTACCCTCCTGAACCCACAATGCCACAAGAAACCTGTTATCACGCCAAAACATACCAGTGCATACCAGTGAAGCGACGGCTACTGAACAATAAACGCTTTTAACAAGTTGCATCTTCTTCCACAGCTAGTAATCTGTGTCCTTAAAGACAGTACACCGTTGTGGAATGTTTGTTTCATGCGCTACGACGGGGAGCCACGCGGAGAAGCAGAGACGAGTGCCGTGCCGCCAGCCAGCCGGTCGCGGTAAACCACTGCCATTCGCCGACATCGGCGAATGGTTCGCCGCGGTTCGCGACTGCTTGGGCGCCACGTCAGCACGACGTCGCTGTTACTGAGAGCCGGTCGTCGAACCCAGCGGCCGTCGGTACGCGGCGTTCCAGACGACGCTACTCAACAATTGCTTCGCGCCGCCAGCTCCGTACAACATTGTTGTCATTCAAATGAACTATCAACTATGTATCTAATGCACTAACATGAATAGGGTTTAGTGCACACGAAATGATGTGACAAACATTTTTTTTTTTTAGTTATCCAACACAAATTCAAAGTATTCATGGGTTTAGTGATGTATCGATCTAATATGTTTTCGTCATGTTAATGAAGGATACTCGCACGAATGCTAGACATTTTAAACCAACTGTCGCGAGTAAGTGCAAGGACGATTCATTATACTATTGTAAAAATGTGTAATAAGTGACTTTCATTACAATCCAGAACACAAATATTATATTGATAACAAAGAGACTAAAAGTTTAACATACTATCACAAATAGCCTTTGTTATATGTGAACATTGAATAGAGTCTGAACTTTTTGTGAGATGACCATGGCTCCGGCGCAGTTTTCCCAGGTTTTCTGATCGCACGTAGCCCGAATGGGGGAGCCAAATAAATGTAATGACCCTGGGACTAGGTTGACGGTCACCTCGCAAAGTGTAAGAACAGTATAAAAAGTGTAATTAAACCTACAGTGTGAAAGAACTAAGAAGTGTAAAGTGAATGTTCCAACCAAGGTAACAGACAATAACCAAACAGACGTTAGTGGCAGCATATTGCCGAACATTTTCAACGTTAGTCAATTGCTGCCAGGGGGCATTGTAACGTCTAGTAAGAAACAAAAACAACATATTATGTAGTAATTAGAAAATTAGATGTATCATATTGTGTCATTGTGTAAAATTATGTATTTTTTTTTTATTATTTATTTTTGAGAACGTCTGCGTCGGCGAGTAATAAAACCGCCACAGAAGATAAATGTTGAACAGAGAATACAAAAGGAACTAGTATATAATGCGTGATGTAAATTAAATTCTTTGTCTTCTTAATCTGGAAGTTGTGAGAGTAAGATCTCCTGTTGTTGTCGTGGAGAACGCGAATGTAGCATTCTTTTGTCGAGACTGGGAAATGTACGCCATTACGTGTGAATTCACACAGGTCTGTAATCAATGAGATATTAAATGTTTTAATAGAGTTGTTTAAATGAAAACTTGTATTATTAATTGTTAAAGCTTGCTTGCCTATTATCCCATCCTGTTGAGACATTTTTCAGTTATATAAATATTATCTGTGGTGCTGAGCTGCGTGGAGAACGAAGAGCCGCTGCCGCGGCGTATTTAAACGACTTACAATATAGTCGAGCATACCGCAAGGAAGCGGTAAAATAATAGTAAAATAATATTATTTCTTTTAGCTCCCAGGCTGGCAGTGAAGATCAGCAGATTTTATGATGTGTTGCAGGTTGACGCGGGCTGCTGATAGGATATAATTTACAGTGCAAATAATTTAATGTACCTTCAAAATCTCATAGTAATCTTGCTGTGCTCCGTTCTGATCTGGCAAATTTTATAGCGATAACGTAATTTTTTTTATGAGAGTCTCATGTTCTTGGGCTAGTCGTGGTATGAAATAGTATTTCACCAAGAAATAAAATCCACTGCGAACTTGTGTTTTTGAACGATCATACGAACTGTAACATCAGTGTTCATTAAAAGTAATTTCAACTTTTAATAACTATGAAGTAGGGAAGTTATATTGATCCTTAGCATGAGTTGCAGTTAAGAAAAATCGTTCTTTAAATTGTAGGCCAGATACAGAACAATAAGACTTCCATAGATACATTTTATTTTGCAAAAAGGTAACGATGATAAAGAAATTCAAAGCACAGCATTGTTAAAAGTATTTCACGTAACTCTTTCCATATATGCGTTGTTACGCCAATAATCAAAAAATAAATAAATAAACCAAAGAGCAACAATTTAAAACAATTCGAGAGAGTAGTGACGTGAAACCACCGATTCCATATTCTGCTAACAGTCATTGGATCTCGACCAACGCGAGCACCAATGTCGCGATACGATAAACCGCAATCGCGATAGGCTACAATCCGACCTTTATCAGAGTCGGAAACGTGATGGTACGCATTTCTCCTCCTCACATGAGCCATCACAACAACATTTCGCCAGGCAACGCCGGTCAACTGCTGTTTGTGTATGAGAAATCGGTTGGAAACTTTCGTCATGTCGGCACGTTGTAGGCGTCGCCAACGGCGCCAACCTTGTGTGAATCTTCGACCATAAACATAATAGACAGGCCCTGACGTCATTTTCGTGGCTCCAACATCTCTGGGCTGAAGTAATTTGAATGTTGGCAAAACATGGTTGTTTCGTGTTGCGCTTATGGCTGTAGTCAGCGTTTTGTCGGGGGAAATGGCATTACATTTCACGTGTGTTTCTATGGTAGTGCAGATGCGTTTATTGAAATCTGCTGAAGTGACTTTTATATCTTTTTTACACTTGAAATAGAGTATCACGTAAATTAAAGTGTTGAAAGTGATGCCTGTAAAGTCAGACTCATATTACATTTTGGAAAGTATCAGTGATGATTCGGTTACAGAAGTAAGTATAATTGTTTCTCGTTCCTACTCATAGGTTCCCTAAGGATGAAAGCCGAAGGCAGCTTTGGATACAGGCCCTGAAACGGAGAAACTTTAAGCCATCTGCACATACGCGCCTTTGATCGAAGCACTTCGCGGAGAAGTGTTTTGATAGGTTAGTTATTATTTACAATGTATATTTATAATTTATATTTACAGTGTCTGTCATTTTTAAACCTAGGCTCCAAAATTATTTTCTGAAACTTCAAAGTCTCACCTTTCATCTAAAATATCATTTTTTTCTAAACCGATAGTTTAAAATTTTGTAAAAATAGTGGGAACTGAACCTTTGAAGTGCACCTAAAATTGATACTCTAAAATTGATCTGCTCCTAAAGTCGACAATTTTGGCACCTATAGTTGACATAATTCCCATATCCCATTTTCTTTTATAAGTGACTAGAGCTCAAAACGCGGCGAATCCAATGTTTAAAGTTTTGTCACGAGCCCACTCTTACTGTTTAAAAGAATTTTAACGACATTTTACTTTAACTGATAGTTCATAGTAATTTCGCCCCGCTGCCCACCAGAGTGGCGTTAGATGTATTTGTTAGATTTTATAAATGGTACTGTGAACAAAACCAGGTCAAATGTAGTTCTGTCATAATTTTTCGCAAATAAAGTAATTTTTGATGGAAGCGTTTGGCAGTCAATTGAGAAATGTGGGGAAAATACGATACAAGCATAGGATGGCAGACCGCTGATTTGAAATCCCGCCACGTTTTGCTAACAGTCACGTGGTTTATGTTGGAGCCACACCAGCCCTATAGCTTCTGCGCAGCAAGGCCAGTCTACTAGTATCTATGGTCGAAGGTGTGGATGCTCTGAAGAGCTAATGGTTTGCATATTACAGCATCTTCTTCCTGTAGGTTAAATGTCGCGTCTGTAGCACGTCATCTTCGTGGTGGAGCAATTTTAATGGCCAGTAGTGTACTTCCAAGTTATGGTAGATAAAAACATCTCAGTATTTATTGTGCAGATAACAACTAATCTCTTTGCGTACAATTATTTCCTGAAAACCTTGTTTCAGTATCTTGAAATATTTGTATACTGACTTGTCACACCACACTGTGCAGAAACCTATCACTTACGACGCACCACCAAAACATACAATCCAGTTACTCGTCACTGCCAAGACACAGCTTCCCTACCACGATAAAAGAATTACTTGGGTAGGTTAGCTTCAGTTGGTACGCTGCACTACATAACCTGAAGTGCACAAAACGTGAAATAGCCAGTGAGGTCATTCTTCACTGCAAATTCTTCAAATTACGTTCAATGAGTTAGGGTACTTCTTTTATGAACATCGTAAAACTCTGACTAGTAACGAAAAGATAGCCATTTCGCTCCCAAGCACGAATATTCAGATATAATATATTAATTTTTTTATGATATCACTTGAGAAACATTGGATAGCGAAAAGAAAAACCCTACGCGAATACAAAAACAGTATTTTCTTAATTTTTAGGTAGAAATAGTAAAACGTTTTCCGAACAAACTAATGTCAGAAAAGGTTTTAGCTTTGTCTCATTTACATAAAACAATGATCCGTGTAATTGAAAATTCGGTTTCCGCTTCGGTTCTTTTGTGTTGCAGGGCGAGAAAGTTTCCCACAACCTGTCCGCAACAAGAATATCGCGTCTATAAGCCAGGGATAAAGAATTGCGATAATGAGTCTGGATAATAAATGGTTCAAATGGCTCTGAGCACTATGGGACTTAACATCTATGGTCATCACTCCCCTAGAACTTAGAACTACTTAAACCTAACTAACCTAAGGACAGCACACAACACCCAGTCATCACGAGGCAGAAAATCCCTGACCCCGCCGGGAATCGAACCCGGGAACCCGGGCGCGGGAAGCGAGAACGCTACCGCACGACCACGAGCTGCGGACGGATAATAAATCGGTGCGTACTTCAGGGTAAAACTATTTAAAATGACTTAGTAAACTTAAGAGCTGTTTTTAGCGAGAAAGACATCATCTAAGGAATAACTGCCATGACTGATCGGATGCATTGCTGAACTACTATCGCATGTCTATGAGAAATGTGATCTCTAAACAAAGCAGCCTGTATTAAGTCATGAATATAACATGTATTGTGTGTTCCTATGAGGTACACATGGGAGATATTTCTAACTTGTCAAATTAATTAAAATTTTCATGCTGAAATGTGAATGTATTGCATGTCACGAACTATGAACGTCGTAACTTGCTATATAGTAATGTTTCGGAACATGAGTCTCACTTTCCTGATCCTGCAAGAGGAGTGGATTGTATCTTGCTGTGGAATAAAAGGACCATCTGAATACACTGTCACGACGCCTAATTTCAGGACAAGCTGCGATGGACTGTAGAGGAGTTTTCTTGCAATACTAGAACTAGCTCAAAAGCATGCGTCCAAATACTAGTTTTATTGCAACTTACAAGAATCACTCCATCTTAGTTCTCGATACAATGTTATACGTACGTGATTTGCGCCTTCCTGTACGAGTTTAACTTATATTGTTGCACAGCGATTATCGATACCGTTGTTGATTGAACCTCTACTTGCTTTGTTGTAGTGGTAAGGAATGCTTATTCATCGACCGTTGTAATTATTTCTGGAACATTTCGTTTTTTCCTGCTTGAATCCTCGGGGGTCGACCTGTTTGCCACTGATACGGATAGTCAAGTGAGTTCTAAGTGTTCCGGTGTTGCTCCAGGCACTGTTTTGTCGCTTTTGCAGTGAGGTTTTGTGTTCCCTTTAACTCAACAGTACTTCCACTTATCGGAAATAACTGACGTCTTTTTGAAAATACTTTCGGGTACGCCACAGCTCAGCTCCCCTCGCCTCGTCCCTTCCCATGGAAGTCTCACTGGGAAGTGTGGGAATATAATTACAGTTACGTTCTTCAGTGAACTACTAAGAACAATCAATATTGAGCTAGGAGGTTTATGGCAAATAAATTACATAAAATAATTACATACCTTTCACCACGAATGTTCACTCATATCACCCCGAAACTGCAAATCAAACGTGCGTGTCTTTTTCTCTGTATAGAAAATTGGAGAAAAATCACTAACTACACTGTACACGTTTCACGTTCGTCACCAGAGCAACAGTGCATGGCTATGTAGCTACGGCGTGAAGGCCGGTGAGAGGGGAGGGAAGGGAGGGAAAAGGGGAGGGGGTTGTTAGAATACTGCCTCTCCTCACGTTTAGGTTATCACGTTTTTATTTTCTTAAATGTCGGATTATTCGTAGAGTGCGGCGGATATTGCCGTAGTTGCCAGCCAGGTCAGGCGCGTACTGTTACATCCGGCCTCGTCGTTGATTATTGGGTGTCTAGAAAACCTAGACAACACTCAAACAAATCGTATTAATGTATTTTATTATAAAATGAAAAATACAATACTTCGTGTTACACAAATGTGTCGCGAGCAAAGCACAACATACGAAATAAGCAATGTTCAGTATAAAAATTCTAAGTTGCTGCTATACAAGTCACTAGTCTCGAAACTACTGTTGAACTGGGCCGAGAGGAGTGGCGCGCCGTTTATGTCCTCTTCACATAGAGGCCGCTGCTGATGTCTTTTCTATCGTTCCCAACTGGCGTGCCAGCGCTTGACTTTACCCCGTAACAAGTATTGACTGCTGTTCGATCACTGTTGGCTGGTGTTAGTCATTTTCGACAGGTCCGCACGTTGCTTGTGCCTGCAAGGCTAAACTGATCAAAAAAAGTTTTGACCACATACAGGTCTGCGAACGTGTGTGGACTTAGATCAAGGGAAACCGAGCAATTAGTAATGAGGGTTGTGGCAATATTAGTTTTGAACAGTATATTATCGTACAGGTACAGAGGATAATTTGTTAACAACCTAAAGGGACAGCAAAACCAATTCTTTTACAGTTAAGATTTCTGCCTTAAATCTGGCGCTCCTCCCCCAAATTTGGCGCACTGGCTACTTTGCAGTCCGCCTAAGCGACATAGCCGGCCCTGAGGGCCCGACAAATCTCAAACTACTGTTCGGAAGTGCTATGCAGAATTTTTTACATGTGCATTCAGAGGCTGTCCCCCATTAGGAGTCACAGACAGAAAAATGGGACGAACGGAGAGCACAAAATGTAGTAGGTGTTAGATGCTTCAGTCAAAAGCAAAAACCGCTGCCAACAAAATCATTGATCCCATATTTCTTGACGGCAACATAATTTATTCTTTGTCTCTCCCTATAGGTCAGATAAAACTCCAAATGAATTTGGGGGGGGGGGGGGGGGAGAAACCGTAACTTGCCCCCGCCTCCAATCCTGTTGGCACGGCGCTGTTCTAATAATGATGTCCAGCAACAATATGTGAAGGGCTTAAACTTGACAAAAAAACTCTAAAGAAAAAAATCAGTACATTCAGGAGCACAATGTACTGGACACGTGCCGAAAGTGTTGGTGTCCGAGAACAATGCATAGCGACAACCTGCAATGCAGCGGCAAACGCGCCCTGCCGACCCCTCCCCGTTGTCTTTAGCTAGACAACCTGTATTTACGATAGGCGGGAGTGGTTCTGATATGACACTTGCACTTTTTATTGTGACTGAACCACGTACTGAAAACGTGGTATTCTTCATTATTGTGACTGAACCAGGTGCTGAAGACGTATTCTTCATCGGTTTCCTTATTCTTCAAACATCTGATTAATTTGTACTCTTGAAACAGAGGTTCTACCATTCCTAAGGCTATTTTTACTCACGTTGACCAGACTATTTATGGAGTAGACATTCACGTAATTTGCTAAGAGTAAGATTTCCGATTAACACACTGCTCATCCTTTAAAACAATGTGAACTTGACTTAACATTTTTGTTTATTTGTTTTTTTTTTCTACACTCAATACAGCTTTTGATTTGTTTGCTGTCCCTAAAATTACTTTGTATGTCTTAAAATAGTCTGTTAAGTGTTTATGGTTGTTTCCCTTTTCGAGTTCACTCAAATGTTTTTGAGAATGACTGGATGCTATGACAGCAGGTGATACCCATTGGATATTGTTCCTTGGCATTACACTGATTCAAATAGAGACATGAAGTACTAGAAAATGCACTGAATGATTCATCAGTTGTTTTTGCAAATAATGTTTCCTTTGCTAGCATTTAAATTAAAATACTCACTTTTTCTGAGAGAAGTGCCTTTTATATTCTCATTTATATTTTATTTCCTTTTGTATGGAAGAATTTATACACATGGCAGGTCTTGTGATATGAAAGGCCTGAGTTTACATTTAATGCCTCAGGGACACGATTTTCTACATTTGTGAATCTATTGTCTAACATGGTAGATAACAAATTTGTTGTTCTGCAGGGGCCTATAGGGAATTTTGACTTTCAGTTTGGTCAGTTTTTATTCTTCTGGCACATTATTCAAAATGTTTTTCGGTATTTAGATGGTCCTCTTCTGTTTTTGCTTTAAACTATAATCCTGCTCTTGTATAAATGCAGTCACCATTTTTACTAACACACTAGCAGTAATGAGATGCTAATTTAAAGTTGCTTATAAGACTTCTTCCATTACTCTTGCAAATAAACTACTACAAGAGGATCATCAAAATTATTTAAAGCAAATTCTAAATCTAACACTTTGTTCTTGAGGCACTGTATATTTTGACACACTATCCTAAATTTTGTAAGTATTTTTACTTTTGTCATTACCTTCTACAGAGTGTTACAGAATGGTATGAGGCAAGTAATGTTGAGGTCACATCTTGAGAAACATCTCGTTCCTGAAGTTCTCTATGGCAACTGGCTAGTAATTTGTTGTAATATCCTTTAAAACCTCTGCTGTAACACTCCAATGTTGACAGACAATCCTCAAGCCACCTCTGCTACAAAAATACCCCCCATCACTCTCAGTTACCTACACATACCAGTTATAAAGAGTTCAGTCTCCTTTATATGAATCAATCAAAATATTTGTGTTGATCATTTAAAATACATAGATGAGATTCTTGAGAGCTTCTGGGGTTGGATTTCAATGCCATGGGGTAAAGAGTAATTTTAGTAATATTTGAGGATTGCTCTGTAAGTCTGTTGACTCACTGTTTGTTGGGATAAGTTGTACGGTTAAATGTGTACTTATTCCTTCCTTCCTTCCTTGTGTGCAGTATCCAGCTGCTGCTGGGTCTGGACTGGTATGAGACATCTAATTTCACAAAGAACCAATCACACCTGTAATTAAGCTATTATTATGACGAGATCACCACTCCAAAAGGAATTTTTAAGCTACTGCCAGCACTTACCTGGTAAGGAAACTGTGTATGCATGTCTAATGTAGTTTGCAAGTTCAAATGTTACAAATTCTTTCAAAGTGTTTGTGTATTGTGTAATTGAAGTAGGCCATGGGAACCACCCTCTATATCTAGGGGGATGAGGAAAACCACCTAATATTCACATCCAGGCTGGCCGGCACACTGGTCCCCATTGTTAATCTGCAAGATCAGTTTTATCTGGGGCCAGCCTGCCTCTAGTATCCCAGAAGCAGGTGCTTTAACACACTTGGCCATCCGGACTAGTAAATATGACATGGTGAAGTGCAGGAAATCACTGTATCAAATAACAGCACTGTTAACAAAGAGGATTAAATTTTTAAGTCGTTGCACCTATGGATATTTTGCAAAGAGCAGCATCAAAAATAAAAATGCTAGCAAAAACAAAAGATTGGATGGACTGGAACTGGACTGTAAGTCTGTGCAGTGGCAAATTTGAACAATACCCACAAGCAACTTACAGATTATTTACTCAATGCTATAGTGCAAATACAGGGTGATAATTATTGAACTATATATAAAAAAAATTAGCTACAAACTACAGCATGCACACACTTTATTCAACATGTAAAAGACACTACAGGTATTCAGATTTAGGTTGTGACACGTTTGATATGCCTGCCATCATCGACGATAACGTAGCACAGACGAATAGCGAAATTTTGCATGCCCCTCTGAAGTGTTGGAACATCAGTGCTGTCGATGACCTCATGAATGTCTGATTTCAGCTTAACAACAGTTTTGGATTTATTTCTGTACACCTTGTCTTTAATATACCCCCACGAAAAGGAGTCGGATGTGTTCAGAGCTGGAGAATATGACAGCCAATCGAGGGCCAGGCCAGTGGCCTCTGGGTACCCCAGAACCAGAATGTGGTTCTGTAAGTGCTCCTCCAGGCTATCAAACACTCTCCTGCTTCAAAAGGGTCAAGATCCATCTTGCATGAACCACATTTTGGCAAAATCTGGGTCACTTTGGATAGTGGGACCGAAATCATCTTCCAAAACCTTCATGTACTGTTCAGCAGTCACTGTCACATCAAGGAATATCACACCAATTATTCTGTGACTGGACGTTGCACACCACACAGTCACCAATTGAGGGCGAAGAGACTTCTCAATCACAAAATGTGGATTCTCAGTCCCTCAAATGGGCCAATTTTACTTACTGATGAACTCATCCAAATGAAAGTGGGCTTCGTCGCTAAACCGAGCCACACGCATATACTAATTCCCATCATGTTCCATGGCCAATCACACATTTTGAACATTGTAACGCAAACTGTTCACAAGTTATGACAATTTTATAGTTCAGTAATTGTCACCCCTTATGTATGACATAAGCCTTTTTAACTGACGTAACTAACTATTTTACTCAAATATCCAGGTGTGTTGAAACTATGTCAGAGCAGTGTGCAAGCTTTAAAAATAGTGACAATAATTATCTAATAGTATTTTAAATCTTGTAAGTCATCAATCAGAAATAACTTTGTGGCAGGTCTGATATCAACAAAATTTATGGCATGCTAGGATCATGTTATCAGTTTATATTATGTATCCTCCTCCAAATAACAGTTTCACATGTCTGTACACACACACACACACACACACACACACACACACACACACACACACACACACACACACACACACACACACACACACACACACGAAATGCACAAGCGCACACATACACACTGGTATTTGAATTAATACATTTCATATAAGTAAAATGCATACTGCTTAAAATTATGTCACAGCCATGAATCACATTCTAGTGACATTTACATCATATAAAGACAGAAGAGACTTTTCTTCTATGTAATACTGCTACCACTTATTTTGTATATATATCTTCTCCTTGTGTTTAAATATGTATGAAAGTTTCCCATTTCCAAAAGGTTGACATCTCTTCAACTTATTTTATATTGGATGACTGCCACTTAATGTTTCAGTAATCATAGTTGTTTTAAATAAGGTCACATTTTAAGATTTCTTTTTTAACTTCAAAGACAGTATAATAATATCTTCTGAAAAAGATGAGCTTTTTGGGGATGACAGTTTACTGTATCCTAAAAGCACCTCTCCTGATCAAATATAAAAATCATCATCATCATCTTATTTATGTTAAGTGGAATCCAGAATATTAAAAGTTCTTCCACATTTAATTATGGCACATGTTTTACAATGTCACTGTGTTTTAATATTTGTCATAGTATATCTTGATCCAGTTCAAAAAATTGTTCACTTTTGTGAAAAGAGCCCTCTGACTTGAACATACTTTCCCTCCTCTTGACGGAACACCCAAACTCACTATTCCCTGAATGAACCATTGTTTTGTTGAGGCTGTTACCTCCTGCTCAAATGACAAGCCACCTCCACTGTCACCTTGGCAGACTGCAGAGCCTGAAAAGACCAAGTGTGATAATTCCCTTCAAATGCAGGTTCATATTCATTTTATTTTTAAAATTTTATTATTATTTATTTTATTTGTGAATACTTACCATTTATATATCCTGCACAGAATTTGTCAGGAGTAAAGTAAGGTTTAAAAGACAAAGGAAGTAGTTTGTAACACTGCTTGAACTCAATAAATGGCAACTGGGTTGTTAGGAGTGTCTCACTTGGTGCTCCACTTTCAGTGTAACCCCAGCCAGCAACCTTAAAATGACAGTAAGAACGATTTTTTAGATCTGTGTCATCCTTCCAAGGGTTGCTTTTTTAAATAAAAATAAAAAAATAGTTATAGAAGCTTAAACACACACTGTGAAATATCAGATAAAACGCTAAAATTTGATTAGAAAATGTAAAAATATCCATCAACATTTTAGGTAATAAATTTACTGCAACCAAGCTGAAGCAAATATCTATGAATAAATTTAAATAATTTAAAGGAAATAGCTTGATTGCTCAGTGAAACCCTAGTTGTTACACTCCAGAATAGCAACGTGTGTGTGTGTGTGTGTGTGTGTGTGTGTGTGTGTGTGTGTGTGTGTGTGTGCACACTATCATATACAATATTTATATAGGAAATATGTCTCCCACAATCTGAAACGTTTATTGGACGCATAAACCAATATTGCCTCTCCCCTCCCGTCCCCCCCTCAAAATGTGAAACTTGCTAAGGTGAGGTGGCTTGCATGACTCAACAGTACAGACAGCCATACTTTAGGTGCCACCACAATGGTGGGGTATCTGTGGGGAGGCCAGACATGTGTGTGGTTCCTGGAGAGCAGCCTTTTTGATAGTTGCTGGGGCAACAGTCTGGGTGATTAACTAACCTGGCCTTATTATGCTGGTGCACCAAATGGCTGAAAGCAAGGAAACATGCAGAAATTATTTTTCCTGGGGGGCTGCAGCTCTGCTGTATGGTTAATTGATGATGGCATCCTCTTGGGTAAAAATTCCAGAGGTAAAATACTCGTCCATTCTGATCTCTCGGCAGGGAGCATTCAGGAGGATGTAAGAAATCATCACGAGAAACAAAATTGGCATTCTACAGGTCAGAGTGTGGAATGTTAGATCCCTTAATGGGGATGTTAGATCCACTAATGGGTAGGTATAGTGGGAACTAGTGAAGTCCCATGGCAGGACGAACAGGACTTCCGGTCAGGTCAGTACAGTGTTAGCAACACAAAATCAAATAGGGGTAATGCAAGAGATCTAATAACGAATATGAAAATAGGAATGTGGGCAAGCTACCATGAACAGCATTGCAAATACATTATTCTAGCAAAGATAGACACAAAGCCAACATCCACCACAGTAGTCCAAATTTATAAGTGAATTGTAAGAATCTGAAAGAATGTATAATGCAATAAAGGAAGTTATTCCCTTGGTCAAGGGAGACGAAAATTTTAGTGCAATGGATGACTGGAATTTGGTATTAGGAAAACAAAGTGGCAGGATAATATGGACTGGGGTAAAGGAAAGAAAGAGCAAGCTGCCTCAGAGTTTTGCACAGAGCATAATTTTGTGATAACTAACTCTTGGTTATATTTGGATGCAACCGAGGGACATTGGAAGGTTTCAAATTCATTACCTAATGGTAAGGCAGAGATTTTGAAACCAGATTCTAACTAAAGCGTTTCCAGGAGCAGATCCAGACTATGGCCACAGTTTATTGATTGTATCCATACTGGATCAGAGGCCGTGGTTGTCAATTTCAGTGTTAAAAAATATATCGGCTCAACCACTTGTTCATAGTGTAAAACACTATCTTAGTGTTTTACACTATAAACAAGTGGTTGAGCCGATATATTTTTTAACATCACAATTTATTGGCTATGACTGGCAGATTGAAACTTCAGAAACTGTGAAAAGGTAGAAAATTAATGAGGTGACATTTGCATAAACTGGGGCACTGAAACAGCGGAAAGGAATACATCAGAAGATGAATGGGTAGTGTAGAGAGATGAAATAGGGAAGGCAACAGGTAGGAAGACAAGGCCTACCAGAACTTCTTGCATAACACATCAGACACTGAATTTAAGTATCAAAAAGAGAAAATATAGCAAATAAAGCAGGTAAAAGGGAACACAGACATCTAAAAAAGAGAGTGATATGAAGTGCAAAATGCCTACTATGGAATGGCTAGAGGTTAAATGCAAGGCTGTGAAGCATGCATAACTAGAGGAAACATTGATGCTGCCTACAGGAAAATTAAAGAGATCTTTGAAGGAAACAGAAACAGGTATGTGAATCTCAAGAGCTCTGGTGGCAAGATGCTGTTAAGCAATAAAGGAAAAGCTGAAGGTGAAAGGAATATAGTGAAGATCTCTATATGGTAAACAAAAAATAGAGGATGTAAGTGGAGATGAGATGGGAGATATGATGCTGTGAAAAGAATTTGTTAAAGTACTGAAAGCCCTAACTCAAATTACCTCAGAATTACTAAGATCCTTGGGAAAGTAACCTATGCCAAGATTATTCCATCTAGTGTGGTAGATATAAGAGAGAGAAAATGTAATAACTCCAATTCCAAAGAATGCTGGTGCTGACTGTGTGAATATTACTGAACTATTAATTTGATAAGTCATGTTGCATTATATTGACACATGTTATTTATGGAAGAATGGAGAAAATGGGAGAAGCTGGCCTCAAGGGAGACCGGATTGTCTTCCAGAGAAATGTAGGAGTATGTGAGGCGATACTGACTTTAAAATGCATCACAGAAGAGAGTGAAGAAAGACAGACTTGTAGATTTAGAGGAAGTTTTTACCAGCATTGACTGGAATGTACTCTTTGAAATGTTGAAAGTATCAGGAATAAAATACGGGGCCAAAAGGCTATGTACAACTTTAACACAAAACCTAACTGCAGTTGTAAGAGTCAAAGGACATGAGAGAGAGAAGACATAGTTCAGAAGGGAGTGAGATAGGGTTTTAGCCTATTCTTGATATTATTCGATCTGTACATTGACTAAGCTGTGAAGGAAACCAAGAAGAAGTTCAGAAATGGAATTTAAGTTCAGGGAGAAAAAACAAAAACTCTGAGGTTTGCCGATGATGCCAATTCTGCCAGAGACAGCATAGGACTTGGCAGAGCAGCTGAAGGAATGCATAGTGTCTTGAAAAAAGAGAAAATGAACAACACAAGCAAATCCAAGTATAATAGAATTTGGTTTAATTAACCCTATGAAATAATATTTCAATACCCTATACCCAACTAGTTTTTGTGAAATTAGATGTAATATGTGGCATCGACAAGTACAAATGACGTAACTCCACCATAGCAAGCTTTTTTTCTCTGATGGCCCATGCCATCTTGTTTGTTAAGTTGGATGAATGAATTATTGTAATTTGGATGTCTGTAATGAAATTGCAGAGTCTTACAAAAAGGGGGTGTTTCCTTGGGCTACAACCCAACCAAAATCCAACAGCGCTGTTTGCAACCTCACCTTTCTCAGGACAGACCACGTGTACCAATCGTGCTTCTGTGATGCCCGAGTGCTTTACCACTTCATCAGTTTATGAAGTGGACAATACCTAACATATATCACGAACATTTCCAGGCCATTTGGCCCCTCAATACACTTTATAGGCTTCCAACTGATCGAACAATGTGCCGCATAGTGATACTAACTGCAGTTTCTGTCCATCCGAACATGCACCAGCTCGTCATGTCAACAGCCCTGTGGGAACATATTACTGTGCTGCTCTGCAAATGTCTGATTTTCCACCTCCCCCCACCCCCTCTCCCCCCGGCCACTGCAAGTAAACTTGCAGGGGGTTTTGGCTGCAGCCATTCATCCTTTCACTTTTCACATGGCGCTGGCCATGCCTTCTGCATCAGACATCCATGCCACAAACGTTGCATCGGACACTTCTACAGCATCATTTCTCAGTGCTTCGGTGCCGTTCTCATCTGCTCAGACAGTCTGCTAGCTCCCACGCTACACAGTGCTGTCTGTATCGACCACACCGGTCCAGCATACACGTCATACAGGCGATTTGAGGGACTCAGATACAGAACTAGTTGTGCCTTCATCGCCACCACCAGGCCACTTACCAACCCTGCCCCTACTATCCAAGGAAAACCCAGCAACATGGTTCACACTGGTGGAGAACTTGTTCGAACTGTACCGCATCACCAATGACAGTTCAAAATTCCTGTGCCTCACGACTCAACTGCACGGGCACACAGACCTGATCTGTGACCTACTTCTGACACTTACTTTGAAGTACGACTTCACAAAACAGACTATCATCAAACACCTCTCGCATTCCCCAAAAGAGGTAATTCTGCAAATAGTGTACGAGGAACATTTTGGCGACTGCACCCTGTCCCAGCTTTGGTGCTGGCTAAGCCTCCTGGTCAGAGAACAGATGATGCCGGACAAAACCCTGTGGTCAGTGTGGTTATCAGAACTGCATACAGATCTCCAGGTTCATCTCCTCCCCGACACCCTGGAATCGATCGGTTGATGTCTGCAGATGGCTGACCAGGTCACTCACACACCGGCCCCACCAGCAGGAGCTCACACAACAGGCTGGCACTCCTGCAGTGGTAGCTCACCCGGCCGAAGGCAGGGGCAGGCCGTGCTCTGCCTCCCCAGACTGCTGCACCACCTGGTACCCAGCATGCGCACTCCCTGCCCACCGAGCTGCTGCATATCGCACCTGTGCTGACGAACCTGGTGTATCAACACACGGAGGATGATCGACCACCTCCTCTCCCAACGTACCCTCACTGTTGGTACCACACCGTATTTGGCAACGGCACAAAGAAGAGCCATCCCCGTGCAAGTGTCCAAAAAGCCAATTGTCGGATAAGTGCCAACCCATGCTACACTCCGTCCGTGCCTCAACTGCATCGAATGGCTGCCTTATGTCAAAAACTATGCTTAGAGTCGCAACTTCCTCGTGGACACCGGTGCTGACGGCTCAGTCTTACCTAAATCGATGGTCACCCCCCCCCCCCCCCCCCTCACATGCACATGCTCTCTCCTGCAAGCTGTGAACTCGTAGACACTGCAGACCTGTGGCACCGTTGATCTTCATCTCTGCCTCTCTAATGTCCTCTCCCTCCCCTGGATCTCCCAAGTGGCGGACATCACAGAACCGATCCTGGGAATTGACTTCTTATCACACCACCACCTGTCTCGAAACATTGTTTGAGGATCACTGTTTCACCACACCTCTAATTCTCACACCCCATGTGACCGCTCTCTGCCACCTGCTCTGAGTGTAAACACCGTTAACTGTTCAGTGTGCAACTCTTGCAAGCAGGACTTGGGCAAACGTGGATCGCATCCTGGTGGAAAGTTCCAAGACATGTGCCCTTGAGAACGCCATTTTGAGATATCTCACTGCACGTGCCGAGGATGAACTTGCCATGATTATTGCCTGCATCAATTCACACTGCTCAGCAGCGCCGACACCTGAACCTTCACCCACCGCACCTAACAGCTCCGCCAACAACAGCGCACAAGTTAGCAACACCACAACTATCTCGTGTGACCCCAGTTTTAACCACACAGTGTTAACCCCCCCCCCCCTCACCCCCCTCCTCTGCCTCCATCACGTGTGTTCCACTCAACATCTCTCTGACTTGTTTCGCTAACTGACACTAATGCAACTCATGACAATTCAGCCATCCGAGCTCCGACCATGCCCCCTGCCATCACATGCACGCCTGCTCAGTGTGTTGATAAACATTCGTCCTCCCCCCCACCCCCCCACCCACCCCCCTCTCGCACCTCCGTGCATGGCTCGCTCCATAGCTGCATGCGCGAAAGCAGTGCTGCCAATGCCCAGAGTTCCTCCCACACACTATGGACAATAGACATCCTTGCTCGCACTGCCCCACGCTTGGTGCTCAAACTGCCATCCGTGCCTGCATAAACATAACAAAAATGTACCTTTTTCACTGCCATCCCCCTCTAGAGCAGACAACTACATTGCTTACAAGCCATGGGCCCCTCATAAATCAACCGACACCCCTCCCCCCCCACCACGCGCATGCAGTCATCGAACATTCGGTTGCCACCATGATGAACCGGACTGTTCATCACATCATCACGTCTAAGGGCCCAACTATTGGCCACAAAGTTCGCCACTTTAACCCATCCAAGTTACGCTGAGCTCAGCAGCAAATACAGAAACTTCTTGAGGTGGGAATTTTACAGCCCTCAGACAGTAACTGGTCATCATCCAGTCATCCACACCCCTCACTCCGAAAGTTACTACAGATGCTTGACACTAGAACTGTGATGGACAGTTATATACCAAATATTTCCTATTTCACTCACCTTCTCGTGGGTGCTACATTTTCCAGCATACTGGATTGCAAACATTCTTATCACCAGATCCCAGTCGCACCCAAAGACATTCCAAAAATGGTGATTATCACCCCCACCGGGTTTTACAAGTACCATGTTATGCCATTTGGGTAAAAAAATGCCGCCCAAATGTGGCAACGATTTATTGACTCTCTCTTGCTCCAGTTTGACTTCTGTTTCATATATCTTGGCGATATCCTGATCTTCAGCAAATCCGTGCAGGATCACAAACGCCACATCATGATAGTAAAGGACACACACTCGTCAAACGGAGCTGAAAACAACACCAACAAACTGCAACTGCCCCAACAATCTGTCCAATTCTTGGGTTACTCAGTCTCTGCCACTGATATACACCACCACCACCACCACCACCACCACCACCACCACCACCACCACCACCACCACCACCAAATCGAAGGTGCACTCAATCTCATCCATACCACTTCCTACCACATGCAATGAGCTCCATCGGTTCCTGGGAATGAAAAGCTACTACCATCGTCATTTACCTGCTGCAGCCGAGACCCAGGCCACCCTCACTAATGCCCTCGCTGAGAAGCAAACTTTAGGGACGTGCCCCATTCCGTGGGTGGAACCAATTCACACAGCCTTCCAGGCCTTGAAAGACTCTCTCGCACGAGCTGTCACCCTCGCTCATTCAATCTCGGATGCTATACTCTTCATCGCCATCGATGCCAGTGATTCTGCAGTAGGCAAAGCCACAGTGACATGGTCACATCACTATTTCTTTTCAAAGAAACTTTCATGCACCCAACAAAAATACTCAGCCTTCGGTCGTGAAATTTTAGTAGTTTATGAGGTGGTGGAACACTTCCGCCCTAATGTTGAGGCCGACCTTTCCACATCCTGACTGTCCATAAGCCAGTAGCAGATGCCATACACAACCACCCTCTCAACCCTCTCCCTCGTCGCTTTTCGGTTTTCGATTTCATCTCTCAGTTCTCTACTGACGTCCAACATACCAAAGATGCTGACAACATCGTTACAGATTTCATTTCCCACATTAGCACCACCTCAATGGTCATCAACCTTTCCAACCTTGTGTCCCTACAGAACCAGGATGAAGTTACACACCAACTTCCCAACAGCACGTCCACTTCACTGTCTTTCACCAAAGCAAAATTCGCTGGCATCTGAGAGGAAGTCTGGTGCGACTCCTCCACCGGCACCCTCCAATCCCTTATTCCCGCCCCCCTCCACTGTTCAGTGTTTGACACACTACATTCTCTAGCAAACCCCAGAATTAAGCCACTGACACACCTTGTGTCCGAATGATTCATGTGGTGAGACATGAAGACCAGTTGTCAGACCTGGGCATGGAACTGCATTACCTGCCAGTGCAACAAAGTCACCAGACTCACTGTTCCATCTCTCTGCAAATTCAACATCCCATGTGGCTGCTTTCGCCTCATACACTTGGACCTCATCAGCACCCTCCCCGTCCCCCCCTCTCAAGAGGTCATTTGTTATGTTCTATCTTGCATCAATAGTTTATCTTAGTGGGCAGAGGCTGTACCTCTCGCCCACATAACTGCCATCCCGTGGCTAAGGCTTTTGTGTCTTCCGGGACTTCCTGCTTCGGCTGCCCCACTACCATCACTACCAACCAGGGCCGGCAGTTTGAATCTGCTCTCTTTGCCCAACTCTGCCAGCTGTGTGGTATCAACAAATGTCGCATGACTGCCTATGACTCCCAAGAAAATGGACTAGTAGAACGGTGGCATCGCACTTTCAACACAGCACTGCAGTGTCATGACGGTCTTTGGGTCGAGGCCCTCTCACATGGGTACTACTCGGTCTACGGTCATCTTACAAACCAGATATCGAGGGCACCACGAGTGAGTTCATCTATGGTGAAAAGCCTGTCCTTCCTGGGGAGCTGTTGCAACATCCCCCCCCCCCCCCCAAACAATCTCCCCTCCCAAAAATCCCAACTTCATACACCAGATCCGTATGCATTTTGCAAACATTTCCCTGGCCCCCCATCTAGCCAAATCCCCCTGCTCGTATGTGCCTTCAAATCCCCTTTCATGCAAGTTCATTTTTCTCAGTGATGACACCACCCAGGCCTCACTTGCCCCACCATATTCAGGCCCATATGAGATCATAAACCGCACCACTAACATGATGGACATCTGGGTTGAAGGTCCACAGCTCACTGTTTCTCTCCACCATATGAAACCAGCACACCTCAATCCAGCATCTTTCATGCCCAATGACATTATGCAGCCTCCAAGCAGTGAGGACTCGCACTCAAGCTATGACCCATCAGAGCTGCCGCTGCAGCCATCACCCAAACATGCGTCTGCATCACCATCAACACTGTTCATCGGGTTCTCTCTCTATCTCCACCCCCAGTTCTGCAAACTGATGTCCCGCCCGAACGTGTGGAGGGCATCACCATCCTCATCGACGACAACCACATCTTCATCCTGCTGCAAGACAACTTGCCCCACCCGACCAGGGAACCGATTCATCAAACCGACCAGGGACCCGATTCATCAAACGATTGCCTGCTCCCACGCGGGGTCGACCACACGCTCCTCCGAGCTATGGTAACCCCCCTAGGGAGGGTTACAGTTCGAATGCTGCCAGCCGATCATGCGGGGGATACAGTCCCTCCCCACACCACTCAATCCTCATGCGTAGGCCCATGCCTCGTCCGCCCACCTTGCAGCGTGGTCCCTGCCACAACAACTTCTGGAGATGGATATCTGCATCATAGCACTGCCATCTCCCTAATTGCCTTCACCGCCAGACATGCCCACCTTCCACTGCACTCAAACCGTGCTCCACACTGTGTGTGTGTGTGTGGGGGGGGGGGGGGGGGAGGGCTGTTTGGCATCAACAAGTATGAATGATGTATCTCCGCCATCACAAGTTCTTTGACTCTGTTAGTCTAATGGCCCACGCCATCTTGTTTGTTCAGTTGGCTGTAAGATTTTGTAATGTAGACATCTGTAATGAAATATACTGAGTCTTACAGAAATGTTTATGTTTCCTGAGGCTACAACCAAACAGAAATCCCACAAATACATGTCAACTAGTAAACAGTTGTAAGTATCAGTTAGTATGATTTTTAGGTATGGCAGACATTGGAAACTGTCTTGAAAATGTAGAACAACAACAACACACTTTTTACGCTTTCATGCAGTTTCACACCTTTTTCTTACTGAGTAGCTTACAACACACTTACTTCTGTCATTTTTATTCTTTTCACTTTGGGGCATTTGGAACAGGAAAGGAGCCTATGTTTTATTCAACTGTTCTCTCATGTAAACATTGATCTTCTCACAAATTGGTCTGAACAATGGCCTCATACATTCTAAAAAGTACATAGTATATACACTGGCCATGATTTATATTTATTGAACAAATCTTCACATACAGACACTGTAAACCTTGAAGGGAAAGGCAATCATTACCAATATTTTCCACTCCTGTTCATTCACTCTGCTTTATCTGCATCATAGAAGGGAACATGTTTTGAACAGACCAACACCACTCACCATTATTGTCACTTACATCACTACCATCAGAATCAGGTTCACTTTGGACTACTGCTTGCAGACCTTCAGAACCTATTTTCACAGAAAGGGAAATCTACACCATGAACTATTTTCTTTGTGATGGTTATTCACTGTGATCATCACATGAGACACACTGTCTGCACTTCATTTTAGAATACACTAGCAAAATCAGCAATGCTTTTAATTTCTAACATGTATGGAAATTGGATATATATCTTAATCTCCTCCAGTGCCCTCTCTGTCCATCTTCCCTTTCTCCCAATCTATTTCCATTTCCTCCCCCCCCCCCCCCCCCTCTCTCTCTCTCTCTCTCTCTCTCTCTCTCTCTCTCTCTCTCTCTCTCTCTGGCCTAGAGCTTTGTTTATTGTTATTGCCAACAATACTTTGTTTGGGGATTGAAGTCACTTAAAATGAATGGTTAAATAAGTTGAGATCATTGGTACATGGCTATGAGAGATCTCCCCTGTTGCTGGATCTGTGAGGGTAGTAACTTCAATGACTGTGTACTGTATAGCTAGTTTTAAACTGCAAATGAGTAAGATTACATTCAGACAAGTCAGATTCCACAGTTGTATTCTAATCCTAAGCTAATAAACCTTAAAAACAATTTTCCTGTTTTCTGTTAAGTGCAGCTGTGAGGAAAAAATGAAACCCCACATTTTCACAGCACTGCACTTTCTTTCACACAGTTTGTTTAACAAAAAATATACACATTGTTGTTTAAAAAAATATATATGGCCTCTGTCTGTCTGAATTTTAATTAGAGAATTGTGTAAATATGTGAAGTAAGTCAGTTCAGAGCATTTCAAAAGTTTTTCCAACAACATTTCCCTATATACCCTGCCCTAATGTTTAGAGTGTTGTGTAGAAATCTGAAGTAAATTGATCAAACAACTTGTCTTTATATAGTGGTGTGGATTTAAGAGCCACCGATTAGTTAGAAACTGAACTCTACACAATTTTACACCACTCATCATACCATTTAAGTACCATAGCAACTTTATGTGACTACAGCTTGACACTTCGTGTTATTGGGTTAAATAAGGTGATTCTGAGGGAATCAGATTAAAAAATGAGACACTAAAGGTATTAAATGAGGCTCACTATTTCGGCAGCAAATTTACTGATGATGGTCAAAGCCAAGTATGTGAAATGCGGACTGCTCACAGCTAGAAAAGTGTTTCTGAAAAAGACAATATGATGAAAAGGAATGTTGCTACTCACCACATAGCAAAGATGCAAGTCAGAGAGAGGCACAACAGAAAGACTGCAAAACAAGGCTTTCAGCCATACCTACAAAAGTCACACTGCAAGCAGCAGCAATTGATGGGAGAAGCAAAGTAGATGGTGGAGGTAAGGAGGAGAGTAGGGCAGGAAGAGGGAGGGATAGCAGCATAGGGGTGGGGGACGATGAGGTGTTGCTTGTGGGGGGCATACAGGGATGGGGGTGAGAGCAGGGCAGCTAGGTACAGTCAGGAAGTTAGATGGAGGGGGAACGGAGAGAAGTAAAGAGATTGTGGTGTGTTAGTGCAATAAAGGGCTGTGTAGGGCTGGAATGAGAACAAGGAAGGGAACAGGTGGATAAAGGACATTGACTAATGAAAATTGAGGCCAGGAGGGTTATTGGAACATAGAATATTCTGTAGGGAGAGTTCTACCTGCACAATTCAGAAAGCTGGTGTTGGTGGGAAGGATCCACATGATGCAGGCTGTGAAGCAATCATTGAAATGAAGTACACTGTGTTGAACAGCACGCTCAACAACTAGGTGGTCCAGCTGTTTCTTGAACACAGCTTGTCGGTGGCCGTTCATGTGGACAGACAGATTGTTGGTTGTCATGCTTACATAGAATGCAGCACATTTCACAGGTAGCCCTGCCTTTGATGAGATAGATTATGCTTGTGACCAGACTGGAGTACATGGTCATGGGAGGATGCATCAAACATGTCTTGCATCAAGTGATATGGGCCATGAAGCAAGTGGCTGGGAGCAAGATTGGATCTTCCACAATTGGTATTCCGTCACCCACCAAACCTATGGAATATCATCATCCATCTCTACTCCACCCCTGCTCCAAACCCCTTGCCTCATGGATCATAGCTCTATAACAGACCTTGATAAATCCACACACTACCACCTACTGAAGTCTAGTCACAAACATCACCTATCCCATTAGAGGCACGGCTACCTGTGAAAGCAGTCATGTTATGTATGAACTAAGTGGCAACCACTAAGCTGCATGACAACCAACAAGCCATCTGTAAGTTTATATATTTATTTTTGATCCAACATCAACTGATTATTAAAAAAATTTTTGTTCCTGTCTTCTGGATAAGTCAGAGAGCCTTACTTACTAGAGTTGCATATTATTACCTGGTATTACTATCTACACAAATTTTTCTAAGTTTAGTTGAAACAACAACACTACATATGTGAACAACATAAAAAATAGATTAAAATTAAGAAATTGCAAAAATGTAGACATTTAAGGAGGTGGGACCTGTATAAGTTGAAATAACCAGAGGTTTGGAGAGGTTCAGAGGGTTGACTAGGACACAGGAAAGGAATACAGTAGAAGACAAATGGTCAGCTTTAAGAGATGAAATAGTGAAGGCAGCAGAGGATCAAATAGGTAAAAAGACAAGATTTAGTAGAAATCCTTGGATAACACAAGAGGTATTGAATATAAATGATCAAAAGAGAAAATATAAAAATGAAGCAAATGAAGGAGGCAAAAGGGAATACAAACATTTAAAAAATGAGATTGACAGGAAGTGTAAAATGACTAAGCAGGAATGGCTAGTGGACAAGTGTACAAATTTAGAAGCATATTTCAATAGGGGAAAGGTAGATACTACCTACAGCAAAATTAAAGAATCCTTTGGGGAAAATAGACACAGCTGTATGAATATCAAGAACTCAGATGGGAAACCAATACTAACAAAAGAAGGCAAAGCTGAAAGGTGGAAGGAATGAATAGAGGGCTATACAAGGGAGATAAACTAGAAGGCAAGATTATAGAAAGGAAAGTGGACTTAGATATTATATTGTGAGAAGAATTTGATAGAGCTGTCAAACATCTAAGTCAAAACAAAGCCCCTGGAGTAGACGATATTCTTTCAGAGCCACTGATAGCCTTGGGAGAGCCAGTCATGACAAAGTTATTCATCTCGTGTGCAAGTTGTATGAGGTAGGCGATATACCTTCAGACTTTAAGATAAATGTAATAATTCCAATTCCAAAGAAAACAGTTGCTGACTGATGCTACATTTATGGCATTTGTAGACTTGGAGAAAGCTTTTGATAATGTTGGCTGGAATACTCTTTGAAATTCTGAAGGGAGTATGAAAAGAGATGGCAGTTATTAAAGTCAAGGGGGCATGAAAGGTAAGAAATGTTTGAGAAAGAAGTGAGACAGGGTTATAGCCTATCCCCAGTGTTATTCAATCTGTACACTGAAGAAATGGTAAAGGAAAGCAAAGAAAAATTTTAAGCAGAAGTTAAATTCAGGAGGAGGGGAAAAAAAACCTTGAAGTTTGCTTATGATGTTGCAGTTCTGTCAGAGATTGCAAAGGACTTGGAAGAGCAGATGAACGGATTGGACATTGTCTTGAAAGGACACTATAAGATGAAAATCAGCAAAAGCAAAACAAGGATAATGGAATGTAGTCAAATTAAACCAGGTGAAGCTAATGGAATTAGATTAGGAAATGAGGCACTTAAAGTAATAGATGAGTTTTGCTATTTGGACAGCAAAAAACTATAGAGGATGTAAAATGTAGACTGGCAATGGCAAGAAAACATTTCTGAAGAAGAGAAATTTGTTAACATCAAATGTAGAGTTAAGCATTAGGAAGACTTTCTGAAAGTATTTGACTGGAGTGTAGTCATGTATGGAAGTGAAACATGGTAAGTGAACAGTTTACACAAATAGAGAATAGAAATTTTCAAAATGTGATGCTACAAAAGAATGTTGAAGATTGGATGGATCGATTAGTGTGTTGACATTTTGTAGCGTGCAGTTGCAGCTGTAGCGGTTACAAAGCTAAGTACTGACAAAGTTATTTGTGCACTATTACACAGTTATTAAATTTAATAGTTTTCAGTGGTGTTCCATGCTGTTTGTGGTGAAATAACAACTTAATAAACTTTTGCAAACATTCACTCACTGTGTTTTTTTTTTTTTTTTTTTTTTTTTTTTTTTTTTTTTTTTTTAGAGTTTTCTGTGCATAGAAGTCATTTAGTAAATTTCATGCTTTAGTTTTCAGTTGACATTTCTTATTGTTTCTAGTGAAATATTTCAGTAGAATTTTCATTCAGTGTTTTAACTTCATTGAGCATTCCAGTGGCCACTTGAATTTTTAGTTTTAGCTAATAATTTTGTGAAGTTTTATTGGCATTGGTATTAGTTGCAGTATAGTAGTATTAATACACGTAGTTGCTTTCTTAGTAGAGAGAGAAGTAACTAACTGCCACTGTTAGTTCTATAAATAGTTCTACTAGTGTAATTGAACTTAGGTAATGTAGACATATATTTTTTTCAGTAACTGTAAAATTTTACCCTGAGTGAGAAGTGTAGGCTCTGTCATAGGTTTAGGAGTACTGGGTTATGGTGAGGGATTTATTCAAACTATTTTCATTGGGGGGGGGGGGATGTAGGGGGAAGCCAGTGGACATTATAATGAGATCCTCTACTGGGAATGCAGAATCTGTTGTAGAAATAAGTTGACAGAGGAGCAGGAGCATACGATCTGTGTCCTTCAGGTGCAGTTACAACATGCAAAGGAGGAACTGGATAGGTTGAGGAGGGTGAAGGGTGCTGGGGAATGGGGAATGGGAACTGGCAGTTGGGAAGAAGGCTGCTAGGAGGACGAGATATTCAGATAGTTATACTGTGCATATATACAGTAGATCTGACCAACTGTCAGAGCTGCGTGGAGAGGAGCCTCCTGTATCTGTAAATGTAGGGAACATGCAGCAGTCCTCAGCAATTAGGAGGCCTAGGTTAGTTGCAAAGTCTAACAGAAAGAAGATGGTTCTGCTGCTAGGTAGTTCGCACGGTGGAGGTGTGGGCCAGCAGTTGCAGGATGTACGGGGAGTGAGTACCGGGTCACCAGCATTGCGAAGCCTAGTGAAGGATTAGCTCAGGTGACTGACAGCATAGGGGAGTTCTGTAGGAATTTTACGAAGGGGATCAGGTAGTGATAGGGGGTAGAACAGGGAACAGTCTTCATAGGGATGGGGAATATGATGTAGGTGGTGACTTGGTAAAGATAGATACTCAAACTGGTGGCCCTAACATGCATTTTGTGCAACTGTTTCAGCGTCAAGATTGGCCTCATATTAATGCTGCTGTTAGGTGCGTTACACGGGGCTGGAGAAGGCACTGATGGCAGAGGCCATGGGTCAGTTCAGTGGTGCCAGTTGAGTCTATCAGTAGATTGGGTTTCACTCCAAGCTTCTAGGTGACAGTGTAGTGGGTGGTGATTGGGTCACTCATGGAAAAATTCCTGTAGTAGTTGGTGTTAGAGCTGCATCTATTTTAGATTGAAGTCAGTCAATAGGTATACCTGCTTAAAGTAAGTTCCTTTAACTAAGGTCTCACCTTCAGAGGACATCATGTTTCCAAGTAGAGAAGGAATTAGCATATTTCATCAAAATCTAAGCGGTATTAGAGATAAGGTTAATGAACTGCTTATAGATGTTGACTCTGAAATTATCAGTATACCAGAGCACCACTTAAATAATTTGACAATTCAGATGCTTCCTTTACCAGGATACAGATTAGCTTGCTGACTTTCAAGGAGTTCCTTGTGGGGTGAGGGAATGCTATGTACATAAAAAATAGTATTCCATTCGAGTCCATAGACTTGTCTCGGCACTGGACTGAACAGATTTTTGAATGTTGTGCAGGGGCAGTTGAATTTAGTGAAACTAAACTGCTGATTGTTGTTTATAGGTCCCCTAACTCTAAGTTCAGAGCATTTCTGCTCAAGCTAAAGAGGGTTCTCGATTCACTTTATATGAAGTACCAGAAATTAGTTATATGTGGCGACTTCAATATAAATTTTGTATGTTATGGTGCAAGAAAAAGGGTGTTGGTAGATCTAAATTCATATGATCTGATGCAGACTATATTTTTTTCCAAATAGGGTGCAGGGGAACAGTAGCACAGCCGTAGACAATATTTTTGTTCATTCTTCATTACTAGATGGGCATTCTGTTAGTAAAAGGGTGAACGGCCTTTCAGACCATGATGCACAAATTTTAACACTAAAAGGCTTTTGTACTCAAACATATGTCACATATAATTACAAACTACATAGGGAAGTTAATCCAACAGCAGTAGATAGTTTTCTAAATCTCATCAAGGAACAAGAGTGGCAGGATGTTTATAGTGCCAATAACATAGATGACAAATATAATGCTTTCCATACCACATTTCTCATGCTCTTTGAGACTTGCTTTCCATTAGAACATTCTAAATGGGGTACTAGCAGTAAAAGGCAGCCTGGGTGGCTGACTAGTGGGATAGGGATATGTAGAACAAGGTGGGAATTATATGAAAATGTTAGAAGTAGACACAATCAAGTTACAGTAGCCCATTAGAAACAGTACTGTAAGACGCTTAAAAATGTTATTAGGAAGGCAAAGAGTATGTGGTATGCTAATAGCTAATTCACAGGATAAAATTAAAACCATGTGGTCAGTTGTGAAAGGTGTGCCTAGAAGAATATCAAAGTACTGTGCTCCGTATGTTAGCCCCATATTGAGTCATATTTGTAATTTTTCCTTTAGGGATGGTCAGTTTCCTAAACAATTAAAGAACTCAGTAGTAAAGCAGCTTTTTAAAAACAGAGAAAGTGATAATGTAGACAATTTTAGACCTATATCAGTGTTTGCTAAAGTTATTGAATAGGCTGTGTATGTAAGGATAATTGATCATTTTATATCACACAATTTGCTATCAAATGCACAGTTCTGCTTTAGAAGTTATTTAACAACTGAAAATGCTATATTCTCTTTTTCTGTGAGGTACTGGATTGGTTAAACTAAAGGTTTTGAATGCTAGGCATATTTTTTGATTTAACTAAGACGTTTGATTGTGTTGATCACAAAATATTGACCCATGAGTTCGACCATTACAGAATACGGGGAGTAGCTCACAATTGGTTCTCCTCTCACTTTATTAACAGACAGAAAAAGATCATTATTCACAGTTTTGAGAATGGCTGTGATACGGGGTCTGAGTGGGGTACGGTCAATTGGGGGTGCCCCAGGGATCAATGTTGGGGCCACTCATGTTCCTTATTTATATAAATGATATGCCCTCTAGCATTATGGGTAACTCTAAAATATTTCTGTTTGCTGATGACACTAGCTTGGTAATAAAGGATGTTGTGTGCAACATTGGGTCGGTTTCAAATACTGCAGTCCATGACGTAAGTTCATGGCTTTGTAGAAAATAAACTAATGCTAAATCACAGGAAGAACCAGTTTTTACAGTTTCTAACATACAATTCAACAAAACCTGACATTTTAATCTCACAGAAAGGGCTTATGATTAGTGAAACTGAACAGTCCAAATTTCTAGGAGTTCAGATAGATAGTAAACTGTCGTGGAAAGGCAACATTCAGGATATTGTTCAAAGACTAAATGCTGCCATTTTTACTATTCGAATAGTATCTGAAGTGAGTGATTGTTCGACACGAAAATTAGTCGACTTTGCTTATTTTCATTCACTTATGTCATATGGTATTATATTTTGGGGTAACTCTTCCCATTCTAAAAGGATATTTTTGGCTCAGAAACAGGTGGTTTGGGCAATAAGTGGTGTAAGTTCAAGAACCTCTTGTCGACCCCTGTTCACGAGTCTATGACATTGGCCTCTTAATATACATATTCCTTACTGTCATTTCTTGTTAACAATATTAGCTTGTTCCCAAGAATAAGTAGCTTTCACTCAGTTAATACTCGGCAGAAATCACACCTGCATTTGGAGGGACTTCCTTAACTCTCATGCAGAAAGGGCTGCAGAATACTGCTGCATCCATTTTCAATAAGCTACCACTAGAATTAGCAGTAATCCATGCACTTTCAAATCGAAAATGAAGCGTTTTCTCATAGGGCACTCCTTCTATTCTGTCGTGGAGTTCCTCGAAAAATTAAGCTGATTTTTGTTGTATTATTGATTGCATTTACTTACACTTATGGCTTTCAGGTTCTAAACATTTTGTTTTTATCTGTTGTTACTTTTATGTTGTTCATGTATTGACGTGTTGCTTGACCTTTGAGATTTGCTCCTCAATTTGGTCCTACAGAACTTGACGTGTAAATAAATAAATAAATCTGAAAACAAAGATGATGTTACTTACCGAACGAAAGCGCTGGCAGGTCGATAGACACACAAACAAACACAAACACACACACAAAATTCAAGCTTTCACAACAAACTGTTGCCTCATCAGGAAAGAGGGGAAGGAGGGGAAGGGGAGGGAAATACGAAAGGATGTGGGTTTTAAGGGAGAGGGTAAGGAGTCATTCCAATCCCGGGAGCGGGAAGACTTACCTTAGGGGGAAAAAAGGACAGGTATACACTCGCACACACACATATCCATCCACACATATACAGACACAAGCAGATGTCTGCTTGTATCTGTATATGTGTGGATGGATATGTGTGTGTGTGCGCGCGCACGAGTGTATACCTGTCCTTTTTCCCCCCTAAGGTAAGTCTTTCCGCTCCCGGGATTGGAATGACTCCTTACCCTCTCCCTTAAAACCCACATCCTTTCGTATTTCCCTCTCCTTCCCCTCTTTCCTGATGAGGCAACAGTTTGTTGTGAAAGCTTGAACTTTGTGTGTGTGTTTGTGTTTGTTTGTGTGTCTATCGACCTGCCAGCGCTTTCATTCGGTAAGTCACATCATCTTTGTTTTTAGATATATTTTTCCCACGTGGAATGTTTCCCTCTATTATATTGATATAAATAAATAAATCATGTAACAATGAGGTGGTACTGAATGGAACAGGGGAGACAAGGAATTTGTGGCACAACTTGACCAAAAGAAGGGATCGATTGATAGGACGCATTCCAAGACATCAAGGGATCATGAATTTAGTATTGGTGGGAAATTTGGGGGGCATAAAAGTTGTAGAGGGAGA
Organism: Schistocerca nitens; assembly: GCF_023898315.1. Classification (NCBI taxonomy): domain Eukaryota; kingdom Metazoa; phylum Arthropoda; class Insecta; order Orthoptera; family Acrididae; genus Schistocerca; species Schistocerca nitens. The sequence continues at coordinate 100,723,413 of NC_064621.1, read as the reverse complement.
CCAAGAGATGAATATAGTAAGCAGATTCAGAAGGATGTAGGTTGCAGTAATTATTTGGAAATGAAGTGGTTTGTACAGGAAAGAGTAGTGTGGAGAGCTGCATCAAACCAGTCTTAGGACTGAAGACAACAACAACAACAACAACAACATGAACATTTCTGTAGCAAAAACCTCTTTACATTTTTGCTTGGTATTTGTACCAAGGTGCATAAATATTAATGAGATGGATGCCTAAGAAGTTATTTACAGTGCTGCAACATGATTCGGTACTAGTAACAGCTGCAACAGCTTTTCTGCTGAAATTCAGTACTGCCTCATATTCTGACATATCTACTAGTTTAATGGTAGTAATTTATTGTATTAGAATAATATTGGTGTCCATGGCACAATCATATTGTTGGAAGTTTATTGTCAATTTGATTATGTTCACGTTAATTGCTGAAAGGACAAAACTCAGATATATGCGTGTAATCAATCTTTTATTCTGTGTTGTCCATCCAATGTAACCAGTGACTGTGGTCTTTCCTTTGTTTGTCCAAGTTTTGCTCCTTCACTGTTTCCCTGCTTTGCATGGCCAAATAATTGTTGGCAACTTTGGTGTTTGTTTACTCCTCCTGCTTCCTTGAGACACTGCTAGAACTGCATGTACATTGTAATTTCCTTTCTCATGCATTATCCTGAGCATCTGAATGCGTTATCATAGCATTTTCCATTGTAGCCATTCTCATTGGCTCAATACAATCAATGTCCATCAGATCTTCAACAGACATGCCTACAACATTCCTTGTACCGGTAACTGTTTCAAGTTTGCCTGGATCTTCAATCATTTTGCAATCCTGTCATGGGGTACAGTCTTTTGCAGTACATGCTTTCATCTTCTCAGTATTATGTACCTTGTCTGTGTGTAGTTCTGATTCTGCACTTGTAGGAGTGCAGGAGGAAGTGGTGCCAGGCATATGGATGGGTTGGCATGATTATAGTGGCCAGATAGGAAGCAGCAAACATGGAATGACATGACAGAAGAAGGGGAAACTGTTGGGTGGAGGGTGCAGGGCAGTGGATGGCTTGAGACAGGTCAGGACAATTACAGGAGTGGGGAAAGTGTTGTAAGGATAACTCCCATCTGCATGATTCAGAGAAGCTGGTGGTGGAGGGCAGGATCCAGATAGCTCAGGTTGTTAAGCAGCCACTGAAATAGAACATGTTGTGCTCAGCTGCAAGTTGTGCCACCACCTTTCATCCTGGTGGATGTCTGGTTAGTAGTTGTACCAACGTAAAAAGCTGTGCAGTGTTTACAGCAGAGTTAATATATAACATCAATGCTTTCACAGGTGGCACAGACACCAAAAGCTGCCAAGTTTTCTTTCTTTTGCATGTGTCAATTGACAAATCAGTGCTTCTGCTCCTTTAACACCTCTGGTCTTCTTTAATCCAAACATATGGACAATCTATAATTTACACTGTTATGATGTTGATGTTGCAATGTCTTGAAGGCTTTAACTGCCAATCTCTCCTTAACTGCCATTTAACTGTAACAAATCACAGTAAGAATGACTCTTGAGAAATCTTCAGTGTGCTGGTGCCCTAAAATGACATTCTCACAATGCACAGAGTGTTACACAAAAAAGAAAAACAAGTACCAAAATTCCTTAACCAATATGACATTTCCTGTCATTTTATTGCAACAAATCACAGAAAACAACAATGTGTTTGCAAGAGATCTTCAATGTGCTGGTGCTTTGAAACAGCATATATTTGTAACATGTAAGTTATAATATGAAACCCACCAAATATGGGTATCAACTAAAAATTACTAAATCCAGTGTGGCGTCTCTGAAGCTCTGCTTGTGACACAGAACACAATATTGCATCATACCGGCCACAGTCCACGAAACAAAATCTGACTTGCTTATTCTGTTCTTCACAGTACAGAATGCTGTGGAATGCAATATTCCATTTGGAATGTCATAAAACTCAACTAGCTACTTGTCCATGTCTGAACTTTTTCACATCCTGTGTGAGAAGGACACCTGGACTAGGTCTTGCAGACATACAGGCCATTATTGATTACAGCTTTTACATCACAAACTGGCCATCCAGCATCAGACAAAACGTGCACAAATGTTATAGGAAGTAACATGTTTTGCTGTCATTCTCAAAATTTCCCTCACATCTAATGTATCCAAATTCAGGGTTTGTAGCAAATTTTCAATTCTAACATTACCCATAAATTTCACCCTTATTTCCTATTTGTTAATTTCTATTTCTTCTGAGGAAGAAAAATTGATTTATAAACTTCAGAATCTACATAATTATCCATGTCACTTTTTTCCTTATTTTATTTTGTGCACGTTACTTCTGTTGCACATCATTTTTTTTTTCCAGTTATTTGTAAGCCCATCTTCTCTTCTACCTCAAATAATCAGATATAAGAGGACCACTTTAAAGAAATTAACTTTCAGAGTCATTGTTAAATTACGAAAGTCAGCATACATAAATGAAGGTAAAACATATGCAAACGACAGCACAAAAACAAAAAAACAAAATTAAATAATGTTGAGTACATTAACAAGACAGAACAACTGACTAATTTCTAGGAAAGAGTATGCCATATGTATATATGTAAAATGAAATTCTTTGCATGCCTGTAGATACTTGTATTTTGAAGCTGAGTAATCATAAAATTCCAAGTGTAATAGTAATATAAAAAATATTTCCATACAAACTCAAGGACAGGAAATAAACTATGTGCAAGAGAATGATTGGAAATGATAATGACATATACTCACAGAGCCACTATTTCCAGAAGACAGCTGTTCCCTGTCGTATTTACTTTCCAGATCTACACAAACTGGTCTCACAAAATCAGAGATCGTTATTTCAATTTTCAAAACTATTATAGCAATGTCATCTGCATAATTTCGTGTAGCTGCTTCATATGTATCTATTACCTCAATTGATTCTACCTGAAAATTGATTGTATATTAACTAAATGCGTCCAATGAAGATTCATTCAAGAAAATAATGCTAGACAGTACTTACTTTCAATGATATGAAAAATTCAGTACAGCTCATAGACCTATATAATGGTAAAAAGTGGCACTACCTATCTTTCAGAACTAATAGTTCCTTCATCAGGTAGGAGAGAGCGATATGTTTTGGAACTTGAAACAGGAAGGGTAGGCCATTCAGACCTCAGAATGAGAGGAAGCCACCTTTAGAGAGGACAATGTTGGACGAAGGTTAAAGAGGAGGTGTTGGAGAGAGTAGGTCAGAGATGATGGATAGATAATCACTGTGCCAACTTCATTTCAGAGATGGTAAGGAAAAAGTGTGAAGTAAAGATACATTAGTGGGTAAGAGAAGGAATACTACAAATAACTGTTAAGAAAAAGAATCATATCTTTCTGGCCCCTAATCTACCTTTACTTTTTATTTTTCCCTTATTGTTTCTGGACTGAAGCTGGTACAGGGATTACATATCCACCATCTCTGACCTGCTCTCTCCAACACCTCCTCCTTCAGCTTCATTTACCCTCATCCTCACCACAGGTGACTACCTCTCTTCTGGGGATCTGAATGGCCTTCCCCTCAATTTTCATATGCCCAAAAATATCCCTCTCTTCTACTGGAAATATTTCCAAATGCTAGGTAGTGTGTCTCTTTTTTCCAGCAATTTTGTCTTATAATCAAGCACATATTACTTACACATAAAAAAGTTAAAAATAGATTGTAACAAGAATGTTGCTGTATATGAACATTTATTTGTAGTTGTCATTCTACAGCAAGTTTCTAATTTAACTGATGTAAAATATGGACATATATTCCAAAATTTGAGATCTGTGTGAAGTGCAGCACAATCTCAGGTATTTAATAAATACTTGATTTATATGTTGGTTTACATTAAGTCCATTTTTTATACTTTCAGAACAGTGTGTATGAAATTTATTAAAGATCACATACGTAACATTTCAACAAACATTATCATACTGCTTCTTATGACCTAGCAGAATAAATTAGGTTTTACAATTAGTATTAATTTGGACTGAATTTTTTTAGACTTTTTATGAGATGGTATCGGAGCCTATTTACCTGGAGCAAGTTTTACATTTGTGCAGCAGTTCAACAGTTCAGTCTCTCTACTGCTACTTTGCAAAATTTAGCATTCTCTGAAAGCAATAGTAGTTCTATATTTATGGATACTAATGCTGCTCTTAATATTTATGCACAGTAAACATAAAATATGTATGTTGTATTTATCAAAAATGGAAATTCATGGACAGAAAATTGTGCAAAATAAGGGAAAGGGCAACCACTTACTTATAGATGATTGGTGTGTGGATTCACAGAAACATATAATAGAAAACTGTTAAAATTATCTTTCAAATGTGTAGCCTTGGTCTGTGTGGTTGGTGTGTAAATGTGTGTACCTGTACCAGAAAAAGAGGAAGAGTGCAAAAGCTAGTTTTAACTGTTTTCTGTTACATGTTCCTGTGCACCACACACCAATCCTCTACAGGTAAGTGGTTGCCTTTCCTTTATTATATGTGTAAATCACATTTTAAAGTTTCAAACCTGATTTTAGCTTCCATGGCCATTGTCATGCACTTAGTGATGTCCTTTCAAATAAAATACAGTTGGCAACATAATGAACATTTACACTTCTATGAACACACCAATCAAAATCTCCTAGATGTTTAGATGATGCAGAGCTAAAAATTGTGGAGACCTACATTTCACCCACAATTCCAAGTAGTTCCAAACACCATCTATGGGATTATCATCAGCCAATTCAGTGGGCTAGTCAGTGTGCAGTCAGGTGGCTAAGTATTCACCAGAAACGGAACATGTGTGAGCAGCCTTGTTACCATGGCTGTTATTTTGGAAGATAGAACAGACTACAACATATTCATCATGAAGATGTAGAAGAAAGGGCAAGACTTGATCACTGAGAATGGTACAATACAAACCCTGGTTTACACTCAGGGTAACACAAATGAATGGGTCCAAGTCTAGGTACAATAGTGCCTTTCTGCCTTTCGGTCATGTCTCCATATTGATCCATACAAATGACTGGCACATACACACCACTTCACTGCCATGACTTATGACAGTAGTGAAGGTCACATGACTACTTTGTACCAGTTTTGCACCATGTAGAGTGCAGACAGCTCAGAATCATGGACAAAAAATCTCACTGTAACAGGTAACTGCTCAGAAAGATCTGTTGAACAAAAAAGTGCCAGCAGAAACACGTTACCATCAAATACTATTAAATGAAAAAATCGTGTGAGAGCAACTTGTAATAAAACTGAACACGAGACAAAAAAGGAAACAGAGAAGAAGAAGGAAGAAATATACATATTATCGACGAGTCATGGCAAGGGACTGGCTACAATCTTGTCTGATATGCAGTCCGAATATAAAGTGATTGGAATTTCGAAACCTGGTGCTCCTCTACGAGAAGTGCTGAAAAACTGTGAAAGTTCCGTGAAAAGCAACGTCAACTGTGTCATAATCGGAGGGGGAAACAATGTCTATAAAAATGAAAGCAGCCTTGCTGTAAGAACACTGAAAGAATCGCTAGGAAAAATTTCACAGGCGAAGGTATTTGTTGTAAACATTCCCTACAGACACGACTTAACGGAAGACTCGTGTGTAAACAAAGAAATCATCGCGACAAATCGGAAATTCAGGAAGATTTGTAGCGGTTTTGTGCACACAACTTTCATTGAAGCAACGAGTTCAGTAAGAGAGCATTTTACTAGACATGGACTGCACAGAAACAACCTAGGCAAGAAAGTGCTGGCCAAAGAAATTCTCCAGGTGATAAAGACAGCAGGAGTGGGTGCCTATGTAAAAATAGCACTACCTGCAACAGGTTTTCTGCCAATGACAACAGAAAAGAAAAGTGCACCAACAGCATATGAGGAAGAAACATCTGCAGATACACCCTACGATGAAAAAATTACAACTGTGCAAACATGTAAAGCGTCACAGTCACCAGTGGCATTATCAGTAGCAGCAGTGGAAAAGGAAGTAACAGTAGCATCAACAGCAGAAGTTTCACCAGCAACAGTAACTATAGTGCCTCTAAAAGGAGAAATGAGAATTGCAGCAGGAGAAGCAGCATCAAGTGTTATGGGTAGACGGAAAACAGCACCTCCTGTCCGTTTAAATGATTTTTTAGTGGAAGGCAGCAAGATGAAGAAGCCCACGAGATAAGTAGTGTAACGAATTTCATAACACCTCACCAAAATGTTCAATCTAAAATAAACAACAATTATGATCTTAAAATTTGCTATCTGAATGTTCAAGGACTAATAGATAAAGAATTTATTGTAAACAGTTTTGGACTAGATAACAAATTTGATATTTTCTGTCTGAGTGAACATTGGGTTACTGAGAGTGTACTTCCAGTTGTCAAACTTGATAACTATGATGTAGCAAATAGTTACTGTAGAAAACTGCATATAAGAGGTGGTGTGGTAATATATATTAATCAGTCATTCAGATGCTCCATTGTTAAGTTGGACCTAGATTATTTATGTGAGGAACAGAACTTTGAAGCCATTGGTATAGTTATGGACAGTCTTAACTTAGTAATAGTATCCCTTTACAGGTCACCTAAGGGTATCATCAATGTATTTCTAGAAAAATTGGACATGCTGTTATATGTACTAAGAGGGACCAGATGGTTGCATTATGACATAGTAATTGGTGGAGATCTGAATGCAGATTTTGATATAACAACACATAAACGTACTGTGACTGAGTTGAAAAACCTTCTAAGACAGTGCAATTTGCACTCAATCAATAACAGGCCCACAAGAGATAAAGCATGTCTTGACAATATTTTTGTCAACTTTAAAACTACAGAAGAATCTGTGCTGTTACAGCGTTTCCATTTTCAGATCATGACTGTGTATCTTTAAACTATACAAGTAGGTTCTGTATTGATAATAGTAATATTCCTAAGCCTGTCCCAAAAGTTATAATCACCAGGCCTGTCACAGATGACAAAATTGTTCAGCTCTGTAAGTCCCTTGCTGAGAGAGACTGGTTCAACCAATGTCATGGTGACACAAGTTATAGTCTTAGTGCTGATTTGTCAGGGAAACTATTATTTGAGAGATTTTTTAAAACATTTCTGACACAGTTTAATGACAACATCCCCATAAAGAAATGCAAATTAACTGACAAAGGCTTTACAAACAGGGCTACAAACAGACAAAATTCATGGTTCACTAAACAATTATCAAATATGAAAAACCAAGTTATGGTGTTGCACAATATATGTAGCAATCAGAAAACAGAACATGCCAGATTAGCCTATATAAAATGCAGGAATGAGTATAAAAAAGCCATCGTGGAAGCCAAAAAAGCACATAATTTCAATACCATTGATAATTCCACAAATAAGTGCAAAGCTGCATGGAAATTAATAAATGGTGTTGCTAAAGATGTAAGAAGCAAAAAAATTAATATAAGTCCCCAAAAATTCAATGATTTCTTTATTAAATCTGTTGAAAATGTAGGAAATACTATAATCAAACCTGATATCAGTTCATCAGAGTTACTTTCTAAAAATGTTTGCAGAACACCAACAGACACAGGTACGTTTATGTTCTCCGAGGTCTCACCTAGTCATGTCCTAAGCATTGTAAAATGGATGAAATCTTCAGACAGTGTAGATATATATGACATATCCTGTAATTTACTAAAGAAAGTAATAGACTATATTGTGTACCCCTTAACATTCTGTATAAATAAATGCATATCTGAAGGATATTTTCCCGAAGAACTCAAAGTGGCTAGGGTAATTCCAATATATAAAAAGGGAGATACGGACTCACCTTCCAGTTACAGACCAATCTCCATAGTCCCAGCTTTTTCTAAAATACTGGAATGTGTAATTTACCAACAGCTATCTATTTTGAAAAATTAGGAATAATTAGTGAATCTCAGTATGGTTTTAGGAAAAAGTTGTCTACTGTGGATGCTATAGACTTTGTAGTCAAATACTTACATCAAGTGTTTGAGGATAAGGGCTATGCTCAACTCACATTTTGTGATCCAAGCAAAGCTTTTGAATGTGTAAAGCATAAGCCACTCCTAGAAAAACTGGAATTCTATGGCATTAGACATAACAGCCTTAAATTAATAAAATCGTATCTTCAGAATCGTAAGCAAGTTGTTTGTGTAGGGAGAGAAATGTCGAGTATAGAGCAAGTCAAGGTAGGTGTTCCACAGGGATCTGTGCTGGGCCCCTTTTTGTTCCTGATAATGATAAATGATCTTCCGTCATTTATCAAGTCCACCACTGTGTTGTATGCAGATGATACAACATTTCTTCATGCTAGTGAGGATTTCAATAGCTTTAAAACTTGTGCAGCAAAGACAATTGACCAAGCATCCTATTGGTTCAAGGCAAATGGATTCCTGCTGAATGAAAACAAAACACAGCAGATGGTCTGTAGTCTTAGAGACAAGCTTCTGTTAGATGATCCAAGTTAAGTCAAATTTTTGGGGGTATACATTGATGATAAATTATCTTGGGGTCAACATGTACAATATATTAGTGGTAAATTGTCAAGAGTTATTTACCTGTTAAGGCGACTTATGGATTGTGTTCCTGAAAAATACGTTAGAACATCCTATTTTTCATTCTTTCGAAGTATAATAACATATGGAATTATTTTGTGGGGGAACTCTAGCTGTGTACATGACATATTAATACTGCAAAAAAAAGCTATTAGGATAATTACTGGTTCTGCATGTAAGGCACACTGTAAACCATTGTTCTGTGAACAGAAAATCATGACTGTTATAAACTTGTACATATACTATGTTCTAATTTATACGAAGAAGAAATTACCAGAAACAAAAACCACAGAAAATGTACACAGCCACAATACAAGAAGGAATAGGTGCCTCTATATTCCTTACCACAGATTGTCAAAGTCACTCAACAGCTACGAAATCATGGGGTACAAATTATTTAACAATCTTCCTCAATCTGTTCAAGAATTACCTGAACAATTATTCAAACAAACAAATCATGACTGGCTAGTCCTCCACCCATTCTATGACACAAGAGAATTTATCAACTGTAATATAATACTATAATGTTAACAAGAAACCTGTTGTTTCTTTCAAACTATTAATTGTATTTTAGTATGTATATGACGTTGTCTATTGCTGTAATGGCCGAATGACAATAAAATTATTATTATTATTATTATTATTATTATTATTATTATTATTAAAGCAATGAGTGTGCTCTCTTACAGGAGTGAACAATATTTTGTTTGGAGAGCTTATGTATAGCAACTAAATACTTGTGTCACAAAAACATTTAACTTATGCTTCAGCTACATCATTTTCACAGTAGCTGACATTGTTTCACAGAAAAGAAAATTCTACAGATCAATGTGATTACGTTTCTAGTGGAATCCAGTGACCTCTTCTATCTGAATCTCCCTTATACATGTTCACGGGGGTAAAACATATGCATTATTCTCAGAAACAAATGCCAATCAGCATTATTTAAAGTAAGAACTGTGTGTCACCTATCATAACTTTCTGCTAAAAATATGTTTTGTTAATTAAAGATCTATGAGTAATAAACTTTTACTTACTTCAAATCGTTGCTCTGTTTCATCCTTTACATCCCATCCTCTGTGGTATTTGCCAGCTCCAATCATGTAATCTTTAGGATCTTTTGATTTTACAAAACAGTGAGCAGCTGTAAAAAATAAATAAATAAATAAATAAATAAATAAAAGAAACAACAGAATTGATGTACCACTCTCCACAACGCAGATACAAGACAAAATCTACAAATAAATGTATTTAGTTATAACATATATTTTTCTGGTATATCCTAATATCAAAAACCTATTGTCTATTACCTTTTGTTATTATTATTAGAAGTAGTAGTAGTTGTAGTAGTAACAACAAGTGAGGATTAATTTTAGATTCAATGTGACACTGTTTAGCACAGTGTTCTGACCAAGTCAGTAATTCTCTCAAAGACAACATAACACTTACTATCGTATCAGAGGTCACATACATTTGTCTGGTATCACACTTGTGTTATGGTGCTACTTGGATGGCAGTTGCAGTGAAACTGATACTGTGCAACAAATATTTACATTGAAAAACTAAAGAGAAGTATTCTCACAACCATTACAGAAGAACAAAAAAGTGGAAGGAGAACCTATATTCACAGAATTCACCACACAAGTTTGCTGCTCTGATTTTTCTGATATGCGTATTAACTTTGTGTGAGGCATTTATGAGAGTGAATCATTTGTTTAGAGTGTGCTCTTGCCTCAATAATTAGTACTATGTAACTCATGCATCAATATTCAGTTATAGTACATCATTACATTAGTGTTCTTTGGTGGTATCCACATACAATGATGAAATTTTGAGGAGGAGCTCTAGCCATCTGCAAACCTGCATACACCACAGCAGAAGTCATCAGCAGAAACTCTGCAAAAATTTCCATCACAAGAATTAGGCAAAAGTCTTGCAACTGGTGACCAATGTGCCTAATCCAATAGCCAGTGTTGATACAGCAAGAGTGTGTTTCAGATGCACATGGACATAGAGATATTTAATGTATTTGTGCAACTGAAGGACAAGAACTCATGAAAAATTTACCCTATGATTACCAGGAAACTACTTTATGGCTCATTGTCATCATTTATATAAAATATTGTTAATGTTTGTGAACTCATATAACTGATGACTGGAATTCAGACAGCATTGAAATCAGCTGTGAGTGCTAACATGTTAGTGAACTCAGAAAAAGAATTAGATGCCTATATTCTCTTGTATAGTGTTAAGGAATCATACAAAACACTGGAAAAAGCCTGTTATTCAGTTAACTGCATCTGTTACTATCAACAAATAATGTACCAAGAAGATTACCAAACTCATTGAATTGACGATCATACACACTTGCTGACATTTTATTCCCAAGTATTACCAATTCAAGTTGTTATTCAGGTGTTGCTGAGTATCCCCACTGTAAAGCAGAATTTTAATTGCACACAATTTGGACGTATCAGGTATGCAAAAAGCAATTCAGATGTTTTAATGTGACATTCACAATCCTGTAAGGCCCCTTATATTATATGCGCTGACTGCAGCAGTGTACATTTCCCCCACAAACAGATCATGCACTCAGCATCATAGAAGGAGAATGGCTGAGGAATTAAGTTTTATCCATAAAATCTCCTTAGCAGAAGTTCAAGCTATGGCAAGTTTTCTTCGTATGCTAGGGAAGTTATAAAAGGTCACTGTTACTTAACCACCCTGACCACTACAACCAGCAGACAAATCCCATGTGTTGCGCTGGACATACTATAACAGTTCCCAGCAATGAAACCGTAATGAAACCATCACAGCCGGCATGCATCCCCACTGCAAGCAATAGTGGAGGTTCACTTTGAACATGCTGTAAGCTAATGTTAGGAATTGACTGCTCGATCAACATAGCACCAAGTAACCGCCTCTCATCACAGTAGATATCTTTCACTTTTATCAACCATCCCAATTTTCTGGAGTAGTCTAGTAACAATGCTTGGCAGTCCCATGGGAGATATCACAGCCTACCTACATCTAGATGTATACTTTGCAAGCCACCTTATGGTGTGTTGTGGAGGGTACTGCTGACACTACTATCTGTTCCCCCCAGAAAAATGGTTGTCTGTAAAGCTCTGTATGACGTCTAATTTTTTTTCATTTTCTCATCATGATCATTTCATGATATGTATGTGGGAAGAAATAAAATGTTATCAAACTATTCTTGGAATGTAATATCTGTAAATTTCAATAGCAAACCTCTCCTGATGCACAATGCCTCACTTGTAGCATTTGCCACAGCTCATCAGTCAAGCTCAGGGCACATAAGGAACAATATTTTGGCCCAGTATAGCACCCAATACCTAACTGATTGCAAATGTAATCTTGTTTTAGTAGTAAGGTCAACTGGATCTAGATGCCATTCATCCAAGAAAGAAGCCTCGATATCTTCAAGTTGACAAACAGGACTATGTATCCTTCAACTGAATACACAGTTAGTGAGATCTAATAGATAAGCTGCTCAATTTGATGCAAACCATTCATTGGTCAGAACTGATTATTGCAGAGACATGGTTGAAGCACAACTCTCCAGCTGTAACATAATTTGGTAAGACCAAATTGATGGGATGGGTGGCACTATCCTGTTCAGCCTTCAAACTATAGAATACGAGCAATTAATATTCCCTTTCTCACTAAAAAAACACCACTCTACCCCATGGCACTGCACATTATTCTACCAGATGTGTCGCGTAACTATCCAACAAGACACATGGCAGGAACTGTTTCTAGACTTTTATATGCCCATTTCTTGATGACTCTTCATCTGGATTCTTTTTGCCTTTTAATTTAATAGCAATAATTTGAAAGCTAGATTTGTTAATTCAGGTGTCACTGCATTGCTTGACATCTTGGTTGAATTTGCCCAATGCAGTTTCTTAACTGCAGTCTTCTGTAATACTCATTTGCATATGGTATTGTTCAAATCCCTAAACCAATACATATGCTTTGAAATCTGGGAATTCGAAATCATCATCATCTTCATGGATCTACAGGCTGCTTCACACTCAATGTGCCTACTTTTGGTTCAGGAATTGGATGGTTGGCTTAGATAGAACATTAAAATGACCCCCCTCAAGGGTTGATCCTCAGCCCAATATTGCATAGCACTTTTAACACTGAAACTTCCCTTCTACCACCCATTAAAACTATTACTTGACATGAATTAGGTTTCACTGTCATAGTATTTCAAGACTGGCTGATACAAAATGTACTAACAATATCACCACCCAAATTGCAAGCAGTGATGTTTACTTGTCAACATGTATAGCATCTTGCTCCACAGATGAAGTTGGGAGGCTATACAATAATAGTAACCTTGACTGCACAGAACTGATCTATGTTCAATGGCTGATGTAGTATGCCCACATCAGGCATCCGCACCTGAGGCTATAACAAGCAATAAATGTTCATTTGTGGTGGCACTAACTTTGTATTTGGTGAACACACATCCTGTCCTCCCATGATGCTGATCTTGTACCACAATATTAACAAAATTAGCATCCACCAATTACACAATATACACTGTCACTGGATTACAATGTTGATCAAAGTAAAGTTGACAACACCAAACAATGGTAATCAATTTGACGCAGTAGGAAAGCCTCTCCATACTTGGTTTTAGTTCCCATTAGATAACCCTGGAGCTTCCTGTTGTCAAGAAATTAACAAACCTACAGGAGTTTTTAGACCGGTTACATTTCTCTATTGAAATAAAAAATACATTGTTCAATAATGTCCAGTAACTAACAGGAATGTTCTGTTGGCTCTCATAAATGTTCATATTATGACCACAATCCAGAAAGGTGGTTTGCAACAATGATGTTTAATTTGGGAGAACTTTCTCTGGATCCAACACAATGAAGATCTCCAAAAAAATAAATATGTGGCTCGCTTAAAATCACTGTGCTTTTGCATATTTGAAAAGAGGAACATTATTAATGAAGCTATAACATAGCAGAGATGATTCATTTGAAGTTTACATTCCTTCAGACATGTTCCCTAAACCTCATCATGAAGAAGAGTCTTCAGGGATGTGAAATAAATCTAGCTGAACATTACCACGCAGAAGCAGAAACTGCAGGCTACAGCTGTAAAGTATAGTAACTACAAATTATGGCAGTGGTAATTTACTTGCACAGTTAATTATTGGAATTATTTCTAGATTACTTTATCTTTGATGAAAGCCACTGCTGCTCCTCTTGTACTACTCAACTGCTGGTTTCATCTAGTACTACAAACAAAGCAGAAAATACAGGATGGAATGTAATAATATTCTGAAAAGAAAAGCTGCTACTCACCATATAACAGAGATACTGAGTTGCAGATAGGCACAACAAAAAGACTCTCAAAATTAAAGCTTTCTGCCATTAAGGCCTTCGTCACAACTGCAGTCTCAGGCAACTGAAACCACCAGTTGCCTGAGACTGCAGTCATGTTTGTGTGTGTGTGTGTGTGTGTGTGTGTGTGTGTGTGTGTGTGTGTGTGTGTGTGTGTGTGTTGATTACGGCCTTAATGGCCGAAAGCTTTAATTGTGAGAGTCTTTTAGTTGTACCTGTCTGCAACTGAGTATCTCCACTACATGGTGAGTAGCAACTTTCCTTTCCATAATACTGCTACAAACAGAGTGTTTATATTACTTTACCTAGAATGCTGTTAGCTGTCTATATACTGTGCAAGTCAAGATCTGTAGGGACTGAACATTTGAGTTTAGCAGAATTTATATTCTTGAGAACTTATAATGTGGTAATTTGTAAGAGAAGTGCTTTGTAAATTAATCATCAATTTTGTTTTTTGAATAGCTGGAGTTGAAAAAGTGCCTATAAACAGAGGTAGCCACTAAATTCCTCAGGATGTGATTAGATTACACTCTACAGTATGGCATACATTAAAAAAAAATTAGTAAACTATCCAGACACCTGTTAGTGAACATGAATGTGGGGTGTGTCCAGCCTTCAATTTATGACAACTTGGTATCTGCTGGGGACACATTCAATTAAATATTTGAGTGTCTCTGGATGAATGGTATACCATTATTCCTCCAAGAGCTGAAACCAGAGAACGTTGTGATGTTGGATGCAGGGGTCTGGTGTGAAGTATACATTCCAACTCATCCTAAAGGTGTTTCATTAGGTTCCAACTGGGACTCTGGACACACCAGTCCATTTCAGGAATGTTATTGTTAATAAACCAATGCCTCACAGATTCTGATTTATGGCATGGTGCACTGTCGTGCTCATTCAAACTGTCATCTCTGAACTGTTCCTCTACTGTACTCAAAGTGCAATAAGGGGACTGCACCACAACCATGAAAAACACCTCTGTACTTCACTGTTGGCACTACACCTCATGGGATTTAACATTTTGGAAGCTGCCAAACCCACACCTTTCCATTGGATTGCCAGAGGCTGTAGTGTGATTCACCACTCCAAATCACTTGTTTGCAATCATTACCTATGTAGCAGCGTAGCTCTTTACTCCACCTCAACTGTCACTTAGGACTGACTACAGGAAGGGTGGCTTATGAGGAGGTGTTTGACCACTGTTCCTCATTCTTTTTAACTCCCTATGCATAGTCACTGTGCTGGCTGGATTGCTGGTAGCACCTTGGAACTCACAAGTGACTCCTACTGATCTCATATGAATGCTAGACAGTCCTGTGTGTCATTACATGAGGTCTGCCAGGTCTTGGCTCAGCTGTGGTCATTCTTTCATGTTTCCATTTTACAATCACATCACCAACTGTTGACTTTTGCAGCTTTAGAATTGTCAAAATGTTCCAGATGGTGTCTTTACTCATGAGACATCCAATGACTAGTCCACATTTGAAGTCAATGAGTTCTCCTAACCGACCTATTCTGCTTCTCTACTGACAACCTAACACACTCCATCTCCTTTTATACTGATGGGCCCACCTCTCATGATATCTAGTGGTCAATTCATTACATAGGGGTGTCTGGATACTTTTGATAAGGCAGTTTAGACTGAGATGTTTGTGGTATGTATTTGATGTTCTCAGTAAAGTCTGCAACACTGAAAGGTGAATATATTAACTTGTAAACTCAGTACTCACATATTGCTTTTAGTTTTGGGGTGTCTCACTCAGAGATAATTATAAAGCAGAAAAGTGCCTTCTTCCACTATCATTAAACATCTATTTCTGGAGCTCGGTATCCTGCCAGTGCCTTGTATTTACATTCACAAAAATTTATGTATTTTTTAAAAAAATAAATACATCCACTTCTATCAGACCCATCATCCCAGTCACATACATATAACTGGTCAGTGACAGTGTAAGATCTATGGGAGTTGTTCCATACAACAAGCTACCTGAAAGCTTTAAGTCAAATAGTAAAAGTAAGAACATTGCATCAGAACTGCTTTGGTACAGCAGAAGAATCTATGAATGACAGCCTAAAATAACAGAGTTAAATATTTTCTTATGTATCATAAGTTTATAGTTGATTTATTTCATTTTACAGAGGGAATTTGTTTTTCTTATGATGAATCTAAAATAACCAAGTTAAAACAAATCAAATCAAATAAAATTTCACTTTCCTGCTCTGATGTCTACCACCAAACTGTTACAGACTTTTGGACCAGGCTGTAAAACTGATTTCCAAACCCTAGACAGGAATATATAGTCAATACAGAAATTAATTTTTTCTTGTATTATTGTGGTTGTGAATTGCATGTTCACTCTTGTTATTAACCAAAACTCTCAATAATGACTACATTTACTGGCAATAAGTGTGTGGTTTTCTAGGTCCTAGAAGAGGTTTCTACAGGATATTCACATATCACCTTTACACTATACTCTTGCTGCACATAACGTCACCCCCCCCCCTCCCCCCCATCTGCAGCCCCAGAAGATTATACCATAGGACAATATTGAGTGGTAGAATTCCAAGTATATGTCACTAGCTTGTTCTAAAGTTGGTAAAGTTTTTCCTTGGTATTTTAATATGTGAACAGTGACCACATTTCTCATTTCCAATACATTTGGTAAATAATTACAGTGTCTCAGAACCAAATAAATTATAGACTGGGATTCAAAATCAGGTAATGTATTTGGAGGAAACACATTTTTGCCTTTGAATTTTATCTTTACTTAAAAAGCAGCATAAATGTATGCATATGGTGTCCATAGAGCTACGAGAATTTTTTTTCAGTTGATAGAGTGGCCACAGAATTGTCAATTTTAAAGCAGAGCATTAGATCATTGTAGTGGCTAGTTCATAGTTTCTTCACTATCCCTTGCACATAGTTCCCTGCATGAAGTTGGCTATGCCTTGCACTAGCACCGTGAGTCAAATGTCACACGATTGTTCGAGCTAGATTGATACTATGTTGAGGACTTTGACATATCAGGAAATCTTCAGCCTATTCAAACCCAAGTATTGTTTGCTAAGCAAATTTTTTGAAATTCTTCAAAATAAATTTGTATGAAACCTCAATGGCCAAAGCTTCATCTAAAAATGTAAGACAACACCTATAATCATCCATTAAATGATGCAAAACTGCTGATCTCAGCAGCCATAGTTTTATCTGTGAATATAAGATGACCCCCATATTTTTGAATGACTAATAGGGGAAAAAAAACTTTTCTTATAATCAGATAAATGTGGTATGCTTATAGCATTTGTATACTTAGAGAAAGCTTTTTACAATGTTGACTGGAATACTCTCTTTGAAATTCTGAAGGTAGTAGGGGTAAAATACAGGGAACAAAAGGCTATTTACAATTCTTACAGAAAACAGACTGCTGTTTTGGAAGAGCCAATGGGTATGAAAGAGAAGCAGTGTTGAGAAGGAAGTGAGACAGGGTTGTATCCTACCCCAATGTTATTCAATATGCACTTGAGCAAGCAGTAAAGGAAACTGAAGCAAAATCTGGAGAAGAAATTAAAGTTCAGTGAGAAGAAACAAAAACTGAGGTTGGTTTGCTGATGTCACTGTGACTTATGTATAAGAGAGCTTGGAAGACCATTTGAATGGAATGGATGGTGTCTTCAGAGGAGGATACAAGGTGAACATCAACAGCAGCAAACCAATGATAATGGAGTGTAGTCAAATTAAGTCAGGTGGTGCTGAGGGCAGTAGATTAGGAAATAAGACATTTACTGTATCATAATAGATGAGTTTTGCTATTCAGGCAGCAAAATAACTGCTAAGGGCACAGTACAGAGGACATAAAAGTATAGATTGGGAAGAAAGGCATTTATGAAGGAGAGAATATTAAGTGATAGGAAGTCTTTTCTGAAGGTATTTGATTGGAGTGTAGCCATGTATGAAAGTGAAACATGGGCAATAAACAGTTTAGACCACAAGAGAGTAAAGACTTTTGAAATGTGGTGTTGCAGAAGATTGCTGAAGATATCACATAACTAGTGAGGAGGTACTGAATAGAACTGGGGAGACAAGAAATTTGTGGCACAACTTGACTAAAAGAAGGAATCAGTTGACAAGACACATTCTGAGACATTAAGGACTCACCAATTGAGTACTGGAGGGATGTGTGGCGAGTAAAAATCATAGAATGAGACCAAGAGATGAATGTAGTAAGCAGATTCAGAAGGACATACATTGCAGTAATTATTCAGAGATAAGAGGCTTGCACAGGATAAAGTAGCATGGAGAGTTACATTTATTCCCTTCAATGTTACTGTTGTGATCTGAAGGCTGTTTTGATGCAAGTTAACTTGTTTAAGACAACCATGAAAAGTATAAACAGAGAAACATATATGCTGCATTGGTAAATAGTAGTAAACAAAATCTTAGATAACAAATATCGACTTATGCATGAAAATTTTGTGTGTTACTTCTTAATAACATTATAAATACGCTTAATATTTATTTAAATCAATCCTCTAACTAATGTATCACGAAAAATTCATTATAAATGTATGCAGGACATAAATATTGCATTTAATATATTTTCCATGTACAAGAATATACGCTGTGCTCAATACAATAGGCAGTTGGCTAACGACCTTCATGGTGAAACATAACCAAGTGGAGTTAATCCATATGCCACTATTCCTCTCCTTTGTATACTTATTTTTTTTCTTATTCTTTGAGAGTGTCCACCTAAACATGCAATTATGTCGACCACATCTATAAAGAATTACCAAAATATTGTTCAGCAGTATTTTACTTAATCTTATTATTCATGTTGTAGTTTTCAGTCTGATGAGTCAAGTGATAATTCAGCTTTGCTTAAAAGCTCATTCATTAAGAAAATTTGGTAACTTAAGTTTTTACAACAGCATGCCATAGTCAAATTAATGTGAGCTACTCAGTAGCTTTAACAAGATTGACACTAGTCATTAGAAAGCCTTGACTTCATTCTCTGCAGAGCTGCTTTCATTTTTCCAAAACTTAATTAACTAAAAAATATTTATAATTTAAGTTTGGTTTCACCCAAAATTACATCTTCCATTTGAGCCATTATGCTCATTTGATTGTAGGATCTGACATTATGCTTCTGTTGCCCTAATTTTTCTAAATCTAGTAATGTCCTTAGTTATCTAACCAAGCCATTAATTATGAAACTGAATTATTTACCAAAATTTTTAACAAGGTTGTTTTATATGAAGGCAGTGATCCACTGCAGAGACATGCTGTTTATTAATCAAATAGTACTTTGTACTTTAACACTTTCCTAACCAACTATCATTTCGTTTAACAAGATTATTGTGACAATATTATGAAAAGGATGGATTGCTATTCACTGTAGGGACAGAAGTCACCCCCTTCTGGATTCCTGATCACTGTTGATGGATTCCTAATTCATTCATTCATTCATTCATTCATTCATAATCTGAATTTAACTATTATTACATAATCATTGTTTACAAGGCTATTTTTAAAAATTCTTTTACAGAGTAAAAACATTTTTCCACTAGAAATGACTTAAGATTATGTTTAAAAAAATTTATGTTGCTGTGATTTTAAATCACTGGGTAGGCTGTTATATAGCTGATACACTTTTTTGGTACAGTGCTGTCCTACATTGTGACATGTGGATATTATGTGTGTTTCTTGTGTTGTGACTATGTCTATGCTTATTTTGTTGAAGATGTCCAGTTTGGTTTAAAAGATACTCATTTGCGAACAGGATACACTCATATATGTAAAGGATTGGTAGGCTCATTATTTTCATTTGGATGAAATGTGATCTACATGTTTCCAGTTTTCTTAGGTTGCAGATAGACCTGATTGCTCTTTTCTGCATCCTAAAGATCTTTATGCTGGTGGCTGAATTTCCCCAGAAGATTAGCCCAGATCGAAGTAGTGCAATGAAGTATGCACAATACGCCTGAATAATTGTTGACTTGCTTGCACTTTTATTTAACACATGCAGAGCATAACAAGCTTTTGACAGTTTTTTCTCAAGTTCTTTTATATGACAGTCCCATTTTAAATTATCTTGTGCCCATAGGCTTGGTTACTGACACTAAGGTTCTGAGTTCAGAAACGTATTTTCAAGGTATGGTACTGTAACAAAGTTTTGCACATGTGGAGAAGAGTGGAAATTCATAAAGACAGTTTTTATTTATTTATTTATTATTATTTTATTTTTTTGAAATCACTGTTGATGCCACTTGTCTATAAATCAACACCCCTTTTACCTATGGTCTTGTTGCTATCGAACACTACCTTTCCCAATATCCTTCAGACTCCAAACCCACTGCCTCATTCCCCTTACACTTTACTTACTTTATTCTAGCTCACAGCTACTACTTCTTTGAAGGGAACACAAATAAACAAATCTGTGGCATAACCATGGGCATCCACATGGCACCCTCCTATGCCAACCTGTTTGTGGGCCATCTAGAGGAAACCTTCCCAGCCCCCCACAACCGCAAGCTCTTAGTCTGGCTCATGTTCGTTGACGATATCACATAAGCTGGTCTTGGGGCCAAAACAGTCTATCCTCATTCCTTCACAAACTCAACACTTTCTCTCCCATCCACTTTACCTGATCCTCATGAAGCCAGCATGCCATCTTCCCAGACATTGACTTCTTCCTCTCCGATGGCTCCATCCATACCTCTGTCCACATTAAACTCACCAACTATCAACAGTACCTGCATTTTGACAGCTGACATCTGTTATGCAACAAGAAAATCCCTTCCACACAGTGTGGCCACCTGGTGATGGTGTATCTCCAGTGACAAGAACTTCCTTGCCCTGCTTGCTGAAGGTCTCAAAGGCCTTCATAGACAGGCACTATCCCCCAGACCTAGTCAATTGTCACTTGTGAAAGCAGCCATGTCATACACCACTGCTTTTTATATTGGTATGACTACTTATCAGCTGTCTAACAGGATGAATGACCACTGCCAAAATGTGGCCAAGAGCAAATTGGATCACACTGCGGCAAAAGATGCAGCTGAATATGACATGCTTGGTTTCAATGGTTGCTTCACAGCCTGGGCCATCCAGATCCTCTCCTCCATCACCAGCTTTTCTGAACTGTGCAGGTGGGAGTTATCCTTACAACACATTCTCCACTCCCAAAACACCATCAACCTATGGTAATACATTGTCACCTACTCTGTACTATCACTTCCACTCAATTCATGTCCCCTGATCCTCATAGTGAAACACACACTGCTAATGCAACCACAGTTTTTTCCCCTTCTCTGCTCCACTCTCAGTTCTGTCCCCCCTACCTCATTTGTACCCTGCTATCCCTACTCCTTTCCTTTTCCACTCTAGATTGTTACTTCTTTTCAATGAAACACAATTGCGTTCTGCGTGGAATCAGTGGGAGGTAAAAGTCATGTGTGCATGAAGTGTGCCTGCTGATGTAAATGTGTGTGGGTTTTTCTTTCTGAAGAAGGCTGTGGCTAAAAGCTCACTGGGTAACAGTCTTTTGTTGCACCAAGTGCATCATCTTTATGCTGAGTAGCAATCTATCCTTTTCATAATAGTGTTAATATTCCAATTTGGACTTTCCATTGTTTAGTTCTATTTTATTCCTGGAAAACCAGTTATTAGCCTCAATAAATAAAACATCAGCTTCCTGTGCTGTTCCGACAGCACTCTTTCCATCCCTGAACAAGGACATACCATTTGCAAACTGCAACATGTTACCCCTGTAGCTCAAATCATTAATTACAACAGAGATGAGCTGTAGCCCTAGTACGTCATGTTGCAGCTGCTGACATAAAACTGCCCCTTGTAGCCTGATGCCAGTTATCTAGACAGATTGTGTAAGAGTTATGTGGCTTATTCTACAGCACCACAAATTCTTAAATTGGTGCAGGAATCAATTTTAAGCCTTCATTATTTCCTTAAATATTAGTAAAGACTCTCTACATAAACCCAACTTATTTCTGCTATTTCATCTTTAACTGCTGCTGTTGTGGACATCCCCTAAAGAAATCATGCTATGCATTTTGAGGGAGGTAGGCATCTTAAAGAATATCTGCATAATTGCTTTTTTACAATAGACTACCTATTCTAACCTTAAATTGGAATTTATGTCTAGCTTGATATATTAGCAGTTTCATTTTTCTTTACACAGATATACAGGTTCTACCTTCTAGAAGAATAGTAGATCACCATAATGCAAGCACATGAAGTATCTCACTGTAACCAATGTCTCAGAAATTTCATTTACTATTTTAACAAGGGCCAGCTGCAAATACACTTACATTGATTGATGCTGAATAACATTGTGCAATATTTTACTGGCACAACTGTTCAACACCTTCATGTGGTGGTAGTTGCTGTCATCACTGCTGGAAGATGCCATTGGCGATACTCGTATGAAGGGGTCTTAATTTACCAGGGCAAGGAGCAGCATTCAAATGTCGAGTGGGACTCTCACTTTGAGGAGATTAGTGCTCAGTGGCCACTGCTGGAAGTCAAAGAGAGATCTCCCACATGGGTACAATGCGATGAGTTTGTTGCCAGATGCTTCTGTAGTCAATAGCTGAATTAACTGCTTGCAATACATACTGACATGACTCAGAAGTTATTGTTCCACAATGTTTAATTTAATGGTGGCCAGTGCTGAACTGCAGGCAATGCCTTGCTGAAATCTTGCATGGATGTTGATAAGACTGACTGTCATATCGATACTTATGGTTTCCTTAAAAGCACAATCTTGGAACTATGATGCTGAGGATAAAATTTCTGTCTTCTCCTCTATATGCCCCATTTCTTAGGCTGAGGTAGCCTGCACCTTCATTTACACCACTACACTGAACTCTTTTTGATGCATAATGCATTCTGATTAAATTAAGTTCAATGTAGGGATGCAAATAAAGATGTGCATGTTCCCACTACAAGACTGGGTTATTCATTTACCAACAAAACTGAGGAACCTGTCATGTTTTGTCGAAGATGATCATGGCCTCAGAAGATTGTATCTCAGTTTGGGAAGACTTACATTGGATAGACATGTGCCATCATGTGACAACATTATGCTGAACATCACTGACAGACGCGCTAGAGCCAGTCCAACAATTTAGCTGTGGCAGAACACTGCTTGAACACAAGTCATTGCATGTTTTATGAGAAAACAAAAGTTTTATCCTTAATGTCATTGTTCTGGGACTGAGGTTTTAAGGAGGCCATACATATCTACATGACAGACAACATTATCAACAGGGATGCAGGATTTCAGCTAAGTACTGCCTGAAGTTCAATGCTGACTACCACTAAATCAAAACAGGAGAAACAAGAACCTCAGATTTATACTCCAACACAGTTAACTCAACTTTTAACCACAGCAGCACAATCACTACTCACTGTGCATGGACAGAAGGCCTCTCTTTGGCTTCCATCACGGGCCACTACGAAAGCTATTCTCATCGAGTTCTGAGCATCCCCACTGTGAATGCATAATTCCTGCTCCTGGCTGTGATAAATTTGGTGCCTCTGCACTTCTTGTCTCTTCTTTCTATAGGTCATATTAGCTTATTAATAGTACAGCAAAGCATATCTGTACTTAGTGTGTATTCAAGTTTTTTTAACAAATCACACAACATATAAAAATGCATTTTAAACTATGAATGCTAAGAGTGGACCACACCATAAGGTAGAAAAACAAACTACAAACAAATCACAAAGATCACTACATCATCACTTGAAAATGTCAAAATAGTATCCATCCTGAAGATATAATTAACTACAAATGATGTTTTCGAGCTATCATAATATCACTCTTGGGCAGCTGGAAATGGAGGTGTGCACTGAGGCTTAAAACTGCCTGAAAGTTAAAAAATGGATAAATTATATGATCAGAAAATACTATTACTACTACTACTGCTACTACTACTACTACTACTACTACTAGAGATATAAATCAATACATAAAAAAGGGTGAACATCCAATGGAAAAGGAACCTCGCCTACTGAGAATAATATGCTCATATTTATCTTGCGGTAAATGCTCTTTGTATTTGCATACTATTATTCTTTGTAGAAGAAATTATAGTGCCAAAGGCATACTGAATATTTGAAAATGATTAGTTAACAGCATCATTTAACTACCACCTACAGTAATGTATTTGTGTACCCTGTGTAGACTTGGACCAGAAAAAATAGTTCTGGAGTTCCATATTCAACTTTTCTTTCTTTCTTTTCTTTCACCAGACAACATTTTTAAAATGTAAGTCAACTACAAAAAATTCTGTATATGACATCTAACTGAACAGGGGTCTAACATTTCCATATACAATAATTTCAACACGCACAGTGGTAAAGCTATGATAATAAAAAGTTATGGAATATTTCAACAATATCTAGAACTTCCAGCTTTACTGTGATAAAGCTGAGCATTATGTTTTAGAGCTTCTCTGTGTGCCTGTCACCAGCTCACCACTTCAGTTGTACTGTATGTGGTTTTCTTTGCTCTTTTCGTTGTTCATAGTTTTTCCACATTGTATGGACTGGGATTTTATGAAGATTTGTCAGGAAGGTCAGGTAAATTTTCTGGATGAAGGGAGGACCACTGCAACAAAATAAGAGGCAAATGAACAATGAGATGCAAGAGTCAGTTAAGATGTATAAGCCTAAGATTTTCAGGGAGTTAAGGAGGGAGTGAACAAATTAAAGATTACTGTCTTTCAAGAAGCTTGAATGACACTGTTTAATGCAATGCAGAATACATTAACCAGAACATAACCAAAAGTAACACACAGTGTAGTGAATACTTAACTTGCAAATGACTCACCAGTTAAAACCAGCTTTCTTTTTATGATGGATCCACCGCATTTTTGTTCAAAATTACCATTTTCAAGTAAGTATATACCAACATGCCATGGAAACTCCCCAGCTAACACAGGCCTTCCATTAAGGACATATGTCTGCCCTTTCGGAATTGGTTTTCCACATTCTGCAACATTTTAATAATTACATTTTTTATTTTACGTTCTGTATTATTTTAGTCTTTACTTGCATGATGAGAAAGATTAACCTAACAGATTATTATTGTTAACATCAGTCTTACAATTATTATGGACCCCAACATGTTCAGGCAATATAGACAAAGAAATGGAAATCTTTAGGAAGCATAGTTTTTGATCTGCATCTATACTCTGCAAACCACTTTGAAGTGGATGGTTGGTTGGTTGGTTTTGGGGAAGGAGACCAGACAGCGTGGTCATCGGTCTCATCGGATTAGGGAAGGATGGGGAAGGAAGTCGGCCGTGCCCTTTCAGAGGAACCATCCCGGCATTTGCCTGGAGTGATTTAGGGAAATCACGGAAAACCTAAATCAGGATGGCCGGACGCGGGATTGAACCGTCGTCCTCCCGAATGCGAGTCCAGTGTCTTACCACTGCGCCACCTCGCTCGGTTTGAAGTGGATGGTAAGGGATATTTTCCAGTAGTATCATGACTCAGCAAAACAGTTCATAATCACACAGTAATTAATCCACACATTTGGTCTGCATGGCTGTGTACTTTTTATTACAAGCTGGGCAGTGTTTTTCTGCTCTAATGCACTGGAAAGTTGTATTGATGTTTCATCCATATAAATCCTTCAGCTTTCCTCAGAGCTTAGATTTAGTAACAACTATTACTGCTCACTTTATCATTTTTCTAAATTGTTCTTTCATAGTTTTCATAATTGTTTTTAAAAATTTTCTTGCACTCACTTTGAATTGGAGACGAGTTAATAGTACCATGTGTTAACTGAACCCTCTGTAACAAGTAAGACAGCTTCTGCTGTATATTCAGACACAGAGTGTCAGTTACTGGCCATCTTATTTGCCACTGTTCAATTTCACCACAAGAATCACTAATTCTACCACTTCTATCAAAGTCTTTCATTGACTATACCATTATGTTCCTGATTTTTTCTATGTTTCTGTATTCTCTTTTTTTGTTGCTTCTTTCATTATACCCTGAACCATCGTATGCATTCACCATCACCATCACCACCTCCATTCTGATGTCGTCGTTCATCTTCCTCATTCACAAAGCAGGGCAATGGTAGCTTCTCTTTTGCAAACTGCATAAAAAGGAAAATTTACTGACTATGATTTTAAAATTGCTGGCCTTAATTTTCTTCAGGACATGAAATATCAGTACTGCAAATAGACACACAAATTCCAGAAGACTATCCTAACTTTCAGAACTAATAGTTACTTCCTTAGGGAGGGGAGAGATGATGATGATTCATTTGTGGGGCGCTCTACTGGGCGGTCATCAGTGCCTGTACAAAGTCGCAATTTTTATGCAGTCCAATTTTTTACACATTCCAATCGAGCCACTGTTACAAATGATGATGATGATGATGATGATGATGATGATGATAACGACAACACAAACACCCTGTCTCTGGGCAGAGAAAATCCCCACCTGGCCTGGAATCGAACCCGGGACCCTGTGCTCCAGAGAGAGCAAAGCAAGCCACTAGACCATGAGCTGCGGGCAAAGGAGGGGAGGGAGGGAGGGAGGGAGGGACGGAGGGACGGAGGTTGTGGAAGAAAGGGCAGATCACTCAGACTGTAATATGACAACGAAAATTATCAATTTTTGACAATATAATGTAATTGAACAGATTAAAAAATCTACTCACCAATAAATGGCAGGAGAGAACACACACACACACACACACACACACACACACACACACACACACACACACACACACACACACACACACCTTTTAACTTATGCTGCTTTTGGAGCCAGTGATTCCCTCTTTCAGCAGAAGAGTTGAAGGAAAGAAAGGGGGGTAAAGGCAAAGGGCTGGAGAGGTTTAGGAAAAGGGGTACTGTTCAGAAAAATCACCGAGTCAGAGAAGACTTACCGGCAGCGTCAGAAGGAAAGACTGATGATTGGGGACTGCACTGGATGAGATTTGAAAATGTGAGAGCTTAAAAGTGGAAGACAGAGTAACATGCAAGATCTCATTACTACTGAAACAGTCACAATTATCACAAGAGCCAGTCACAACAGTATAGTGTTCTCAACCTCTCATATAAAGCACTCTGCCCTCCTGAATTATCTGTACTATCCAAGGGTCTCATTTTCAGCCCTAAACCTGCATTATTCATGGTTCTCTGGTGAAGGACTTACTTTCCTTTGCATGTAATGTCAACTGGAAATATCACTTTGCAACCCAATTCAAAAACTTTTCCAACAGCAAACTTTACATTGAACCCTGCCTTGAACAGTTCTGACCATGATCCCAACTTGATCCATCACTACTACGTCAAAATCATCCCTTACAGGCCTTCTGACAATTCTTCACATCCAGCATTGCTTCACAACCCTTCCTCAGGTCCCTACAAACATGACCCTAACCTGTCCTCTAAAGAACTCCAGGCTCTGTGTTCCCTAAAAGCTGATGATTCCATCATTAACCTCTTAGCAGACAAAGGACCTACCACTGTGGTACTTGACAAATAGGAGTACTTTAGTAAATGCCTGCGTCAGATGTCTGACACCTCCACATCCAGCATCTGCCGTCAAGATCCGACCCCTGTGATTCAAACTGACCTGCAGTCCCCCCTAAAAACTTCAGGCCCCTCAAGGACTTACACCTCAATCCATAGAACTTCTTACCCCACCCAAACCATGCACTCTCACCTTTTACCTTCTTTATAAGATCCACAAACCCAATCATCCTGCCGTCCAATGGTTGGTGACTTCTAAGCACTCACTCACCAAATGTATACCTGCCTTTGTTGTTCAGCAACTGCAACTCATAGTAGAAAGACTTCCCTCCTATATTAAAGACAGCAACTGTTTCCTAGAGCATCTGTAATACATGCCTTCCCCACTCTCGCCAAACACATTGCTTGTCACCATTGATATCACCTCTGTCTATGCCAACATCCCCCATGTCCATGGTCTGTCTGTGGTGAACATTTCCTCAGTCAGCACCCACTTGATTCCAACCCTATGACATCCTTCTTGCTCATCTTAATCAAATTTATATTTACCAACAATTACTTCACCTTTGAGGGGCAGACAAACAAACATATTAGGGGTACAGCATGGGAAAAAGGATGGCTCTTTTCTATGCCAACCTTTTCATGTGTCACTTGGAGGGGCTTTCCTGGGATCCATAAGCCTTCTGCCCCTGTTTTCGTTTAGATACATTGGTGATGTCTTTGTCTTATAGACATATGGTGAGGCTGACCTGTTAAAATTCCTGGATTCATTAAATACCTTCTCCCAATTAAATTCCACATGGTTCTATTCTGAATCCCATGCCACTTTCCTTGATGTTGATCTCATCCTCACTGAGGGCCAGCTACACACTTCTGTCTACGTTAAACCTACTATCAAACTACAGTACTTACATGTTGACAGTTGCTATCCTTTCCATGTCAAATTTTCTCTGCCATACAGCCTTGGAATTCAAGGCAAACATTTGTTCTGTTGCAGATACTTTACAGCGATACACCGCCATTCTCATCTCAGCCTTCACTGGACATAACTACCTCACCAGCCTAGCTCAAAAGCAGATTTCAAAAGGGCCATCACATCCAATACTGGTACTGCTGATCCCTCCAAAACACAATTTCAGAGCACACTACTGGTCATTGAGTATTATCCTGGTCTTGAATGTATTTATCAGCTGCTTCAACAAGGCTACAAGTTCCTAAAATCATGCCCTGAAATGAGATCAATTCTGTCCAAGATATTTCCAAACTTAGAATAGCATTTTGCTGCCCACCCAAGTTCCGCAATATCCTTGTCAGACCCTATGCTCATTCTGCACCCATCTCCCTACTCTATGGCTCCTATCCCTGTGACTGTTCCTACTGCAAGACTTACCCTATGCACCCTCCTACCACTATCTGTTCGAGCCCTGTAACTGATAAAAGATGTTCTATTGAAGGGAGAGATACCTGTAAAATGACACGTCATATACCAACTGTTATGTAAACACTGTTTAGCCTTTTACATTGGCATGAGTACCACCCAGTTATCAGTCAAGATGAATGGACATAGACAGAGGGTGTATACCAACAACACACAATATCCTGTTGCAGAGCATTCTCTACAGCATCACAGTCATCACCTTGGTGCCTGTTTCACCACACATGCCATTTGGATTCTGCCCCCAGACACTAGTTTCTCAGAACTCTGCAGGCGGGAACTAGCGCTACAACATCTCTTTGGTTCTCACCATCCACCTGGCCTTAATCTACATTAATTCCTTCCATCTCAGCATTTCTTCACAGTAACCACTCCTTTCTTGACTCAGTTTTAGTTTTCTACATCTTTCATTATCTCACTTGTCTATTTTTCACTGTCCCCCTCCCATCTTTGTTGTATAAATCTTTGTTGTATACAATGCACATATCTTTTCACTCTCGTGCATTATGTTTTAGTAGTAATCTTTGTCTTGCATACTATCCTGTCTTCCACTTTTATGCTCTCATGTTTCCAAGTCTTCTGGTGCAATCCCTAACAGTCAGTCTTTGCTTCTTATCCTGTCCGATAAGTCTCACCTGACTCCAGGTTGTGCGTTACATTTCTGAACTGTACCCATTTTCCTAAACCTCTCCAGTCCTTTTCCTTCAACCCTCTTCCTTCCCCTTCAACTTCTTTTGCCAGAAGAAGAAGCCACTGACTCCAAAAGCTTGCACCAGTAAACCTTTTTTCTGTGTGTGTTCTCCTGTCACTGCTTGGTGAGTAGAGTCTTTTATCTATTACATTGGACTCTAAGATGAGAAGGATCAACCTGTTTTGAGGATGAGGCAAGAAAAATATCTCCCTTCTTTCTGTATCCTGTTTATCCTAGAGGGAGTGATCTGCCCTACTCTTTTAACATTCTTCTGCCTATTCGTCTCCCCTCCTCAAGGAAGGGAAAGCTATGGTAGTGTCACATATTTTTATCTGTTTTGCATATAAAAAGTGGTAATGGATAATGCTTAAAGTGTCATTTTTTCACATACTTTATTTTCTGTGCTGTTGTGTTCTTGGTAGTGTGTTGCATGCCCCTAGACTTGATCCAGATGCCAATCCATGGAGAAAGTCTTTCAAACATACTTTAGTAGATAGTGTATGGTCTCTGTGTTGAGCTGTGTGTCCCTCTCATGTTCCAAAATTTAGAACACAAAAAGTTGTTTTTGTTGAGTACAGTCCTACTAGTTAAAAACCTAATGCTGCATCTGTACTTATATTATCGCAAATAAAACATTGTGCCTCAGTATTTATGTCACTTGGAACCAAAAATTTGTTCCTGCTATTGATGTTTGTGAGAGACTGTGACTGCATGCAAAATGCAATTTGAGTCTTGGAAAGAAGAAAACAGCAACCAGTCGCTGTTAATAATGTTATTTATTTGCACAAACAGTGTTGTTACCAGATTCAAACCAAGAAGTTCATTTCCAGACACATGTTCACATTTAAGTTACATCACATTTGTTGTTTCCATTAGCTGTCGAGGGTGGGGTGGGGGAGGGGGGGGAACAAAAAAATAAATGTAATACAAACATGAACAGCTCTCCAGTAATGAACCTGTCAGTTCAATACCAGTAATGGCACTGTTTGTGTAAATAAACAGCATTAAAAATGTGGCTGGTTGCTAGTTTCTTCTTTGCAAGTATCACCTTGTAAAATATTTTGTACTGGCACTTGGAAATAGTTCCCTGGTACAATACTTTGAACACTCACAAGAAAAAACTTATTTTCTAATTTCTTTCATTATTTTTTGTAGTGATGTGGCAAGCAGCATAATTCTATTATATTTCAATACTTTCTCAACTTTTCAGTGCAAGTCAGTTTTGTAAACAGATAAACTGCTTTCTCATTCTCCTGATAAATGTCAGATTTGGCACTTAAGTTGTTTTCCATTTCCACTCTTCCAATGTCTCGAGAGTCACATTTACAGTAATGCCAGTATATGATTATTTCTAAGGAATGAAATATTTTTAGTGTTAGCTATCTTATACAAATAGTTGTAATGAATTACATCCAAAAGACATGTAAAATCAAAATTACACATTTCTTTCAAATTGCAATTGAATTCATCTTGATTCACCCAAAATTTAATTTTATTGTTAATTTTAATATTTTAAGAAGATTATTTACAACACATTACCAAGAACACAACAGCTTCAAGTAATATTGAAATTCTTTGCAAAAAAAAAAAAAACACACCCCATATGGTAGTAATTTTTATCCCAAAATATTTTTGTTGTTGCTTTTCCTGTAAGATGAAATGTAAAGCTGTTGTCAACTGGAAAGTTTGATTTGAGTACAACAGTGATTTTTGCACTGACTTCCTAGTCAGTTAAAGGTGAACCTACTGTTAAATCTGGGCCCTGAACTGCAACAGAATTCTGCATTCTTCATATTAACAAACAGTGGTGCCAGGACTGGAGTAAATGACGCAATTACAGCCCCCACCCCTGACCTTTGAATCTTTAGTCTGGCACTTAACTATGCTTTTATCAATCACATTTCTTTTGTTACCTTTCTGTTACTGAAGCCATAAAATAAAACAATAATAAAAACCTGGAATCAGTACACTATAATCTCGAATTTCTCTTTTTAAAGTGCAATTTCATAAGTAGACAAAAACCCATTTTATTATAGGCACATACTTTCAAAGGTGCCGTAGTCAGTCAGTCAGTCCATCAGTTTGACCTTTATATTCAAGTTATTGAATGGTACACATTGGACTGGAATGAATTTTTTTATTACTATTTATACTTTAGCAAGTTTTTTGTTCACTATACAAGAGAGGTATTTTATCTTACCTTCAATTGAACATTTGTTCTACTTAAATTAGGATTGTAGGAAGTTTGAACCATTTCTCTTCATGAAAACATTGCAAATGTTGAGAAGAAGGTGCAGTTGTGGAAAGGTATCTGCATTAATAACACTTTACTTTATGAATAGAACTTTTGGTTACATTTCAAAATAACAATTTTGATCCCATCACCACTGTAATAACTAACATTAAACATTACTGATTCTCCAATGATTATTTTTTTTAAATGTTTGCTGTTACTGGCGGAATTTATAAACAGATTGCATTTTGTAATCATCAGTGTACCTCTAACAAAATGTAAATTCTCAGGTAAATAATAAAGCTTTTAGAAATAGATAAATAAATTATGCACATGTTTAAGGGGGTCCAAACAATTACAGAAAGGGTACGCTGCTACTCACCATAAAGAAGATACACTGAGTTCCAGACTGGCACAACAAAAAAGACTGTTTCACACTCAACTTTTGGCCAAAGGAGTTGTGTGCCTGAGTTGTTCCAGCTTCTTCTTCTTCTTCTTCTTCTTCTTCTTCTTCTTCTTCTTCTTCTGCATGTGCACACGCGTGTTATCTGAAGATGGCTTTGGGCCAAAAGCTAAGTGTGAAACAGTCTTTTCACTTTGCCTGTCTGTAACTCAATGCATTATCTTCACAATAAACAGCAATTTATCCTTTTTATTGCTATTCCAACCTGGAATTTCCATTGTTTAAGGGCGCCTGGTAGTTAACATGAATGCATTTCATGAAAGCCATTGTATGTACATGTTTAATAACCAATATACAAAACTGAGTCAGTTGCAGTCTTTATTTAATTTTTTATGTTAAGTTTTTACTCCTTTACAAATAATAGATACAGCTAATAAGCAAACACTCATTTCTGTATAATACATATATATGTATATTATTCTAACAGTAATGTCAGAAGCTTCAAGCAAACCACCACACCCCATATGATAATATGTACATACTAATCTCATGGAATGTATGCCCTGAGTAATGCTCAAAGGATTCGCATTTACAAAATACTAAATTACTATAATAACAAAAAGCTATTAAAAATGTGCCAACTTATTTGTTGAGATTTAAAACTGCCTGAATGACCACTTCGTAATTATCTCAGTTCAGAAACAACAATAAAATATTTGATTGCTGTTACATTTCGAGATTTTTTTCCCGTATGGATTACTCAGAACTAATTTGCACATTTTACATGGGTATCAGGAAAATTAGCTCATTTATTTTGAGATAGCTATTATGAATACTTAATGACTTGCATAAGGGCTAAATGTGCATAGAAGTGGTGTATTTGAAACTACAGGTTAATAAATTTATAAAATAAAAACCTTTTAAGTAGTGTAGCTGGATACAGCACAAGAACCAATGGATTTTGGGCATGAGGGGGGCGGGGACACGAACAACTTTTGGTATCTGGTATTAGAAATGGAATTTTGTACAAATTGAATATTAACTTTGTGACTATATCTTTCGATTAATGATAAAATTCAGTAAGTGACTGTCATGGAAACATCCAGAGCAATAATGTTAAGACTGTCATCATGTAAGTGCTTTTTAGTTTACACCATAGAAATTATTTTAAAGCATTACTGTACTAATTCAAACAAGTTTTATTGATATCATTACATTAATACTTGTGGTTCTGATGATAACAGCAACTGTGAGACCAGCATCGTTTACTTTAGTTCAATACATTATCTCTTCCAATACTAGTGATCAGTTTTATTACATTTGGAAAGATTATGAAAAGAATTATACATTATTTAACTAAATGATAAAAGGGTGGTAATCCAAAGACTGATTATGAAAACATTAATTTATTAGGAGTTCAGTTGGTGCACTGTTCATAAACAAACAATTTAATAAACGGTTTATACTTTCATATTATGTATACCAAAGGCCCTGATATTGCAAAAGTAAATATCATCAAGATGGAGCTCTTAAACAACTGTAGCCCGTCCTGTATTATTCTCTCCTATTTCCTCCTCAAATGCTTCTGGCTTTGTCCTCCACTCAATTCTGGTATGGACAGAAGAGTTAGCAATGATATTTCTCCAGGAAACAAGTTCAGAAAATTAGGTCACTTGGAGATACTTCTGTTCTGGGAACCACCTCGACCTCATCTCATACTGCTGAAATACCCTTTGCCAGAGGAACAGTAGTCACAGAACAACAGTTCCTTTTCATGTGATGCAGCCCCTCTATGGATTCGGATTCTTTTTCGCCTCAAAAACTCTTTCTTCTGTCCTTTGTCCTCTCCTGTCCTCCTCCAGAGATTTTCAGTATCCTCCTCTCTTCTAATGTCTGCTATTGACTTTTCATCTTTTCACTGTAAACTTCTCTGTAGTTTACCACTGGCATAATTTCTCTTTTGCATATTTGTCAATGTGTACTTGCTTCTCCTATTTTCCTTCACTTCCACCCTGATTTTCATCTACAAACATTTGTGTCTGTTCTTACACTTTTATCATAAATTGTAATATACTGAAAATTACTTTGCAGGCTCCGTCTCTCTAGCATCTGAGAAAAAACTATGTTTTCCCACCATGATTGATGAACATATAATTGAGGTTGTAGGGGATTATCCATTTACAGATAGTTCTAACAAAAGTAACTGGCAAACACAAGTAAAGAGAAAGAAAGAATCCACTTAAACTTTAGTTTTTAAAAATTTAAAGCAGTTGTGTAATAATGAAGGTAGCTAGTGGCGTGTTATCTCAGGCCACAGAAAATCCAGCATACGAAGCAGGCATACAATATTCCCCTGCCTCTCATTACTCTCATGTCCCTTCACTAATCCATTTAGTGTTTGCCGCACTGGATGCCAACTTTCAGGCTGAAAACCACTGCCAAAAACAATGACTGAGTAACACTGGCAGAACAAAACAAGAACATCTTTGCTGTTTTTGAAACTGATATTTTGGTATAGTCAGAGATTGGTTGGAACTGTACTGACTCCTGGCCTGCAAAGATTTAGAACTGGCCATATATCCCACAGTCTCACTATTGTCTTTTCACCACAGAATAATTTCAGTTATGTTCTGAAAGGTACTTGTACTCCTGGGATGAGACTACAAGCTTCAAATCAACAACCAAGCACTTTGTAGCCACCATTTTCATGCTTCTGTGGAAGTGCTCATTTGGAAGCAAGGAATGTCCAAAGAGTGGAGGCGTCTCACATGAGCTGCATCACCACTAGTTTCACTCTTTTTTGTAACTATTAGACTAGTGCAGCTCAGATAGGCACTATTATTACATGACATGAGTCTTGAAAGCATGCTGTACATAGCTGGCTGAAGAAATTCGAGCTCCACAACAATGCACACTACTATGAAATCTTACTGAACTGTTTTGTCAAAGATAAAAATACATAATTTACTGGCTACAACAGATCACCAGAAGCACATATCTGAGTGTTACATGGTAGTTTGGAAATGTAGAAAGAAATTTAATACACTGCTACGAATGGAAGAACTTTGTGTTTCTTGTATATTAATATTCCTATTATCAGAGGACAAAGGAGTTGAGTGAAGCTGCAACTCAGAGTAAGGGACAAATCAGTGGAGGGAAATGACAGCACAACAGAATCACACTTCACCTGAGATCAATGAAATCAGAGAAAATAATTATACATATTAATACTTTCTGAAATTACTTAATCATTTGGAAATATTATTGAGTCTGTATAGTTCATCACTTTTGTAATGTTACTACATATTATATGTTTGATCCCCACATTAATTTTTATTTTTATTCCTGTTGCGGTTACGAAGAGAAGTGCACTCTGACCTGGAACACAAGTGAATGGTTGGTTATCCCATGTACCATTGCTGGTGCAAGTGAGAGCAGGGTAGTTGAACTCCACGGTCTTAACATAATTTTTTTTACATGCAAGTTGTGCTTTACTGCCAATAGACATGGGTTTATCACATGGAATCTTCTGCCCAGTGCTTGAGAAGCACTTGATATCAAGTGAATCGTAAACCAGAGGAGGACACTGAGCTGGAACAGTAATTAAAATTTGTATTAGATTTAAGTAAAGTAACACATAATTTATATTAATTTAACATTACTAAAATCCTAGGTAAATTATTTTATCACCTAAGTGACAGTAATTATGCAGTAATGTACTGTAATGGAGATAGAATATTTCTTACTCTTCTCACAAACTGGTGGTGGAGGAGTGAAGGTCTTATCAAAGCAATAGGATGCACTAAGCCCACTTATGTGGTATCCTTCATCACAGAAGAACTCCAGCTGTGTGCCAAAAGGTACTTGTGCTCCAGGTCCCAGGCCACAAGATTGAGATTCACAGCCAACCACTTTGTAGCCACCATTTTCATGCTTCAGTGGAAGAGTGCACTTTGGAGCTGGAGATGTCCCACAGAGCTCAGGGGCTTCATCTGAGCCATCACCTTCACACTGGATGGTACCATCACAAGCTGCATTCTCATCAACACAGGCACCATATGCACAGCGGAAGAAGGCATCAGGACAACTGGAAAATGAATGAAGATTGTCTTCATATAAACCTACTACCTACTCCCTCTGTATGAAAGACTAGCACATTGTCACATCTTCCTACAACTATTTAATCAATAAAGTAATTTAAACTGCTGTGCAGTAGACAGTGCTGGACAGACTGACAAAATAAAATGGTGTAACATGCTTTAACAGTATGGTATGCAACACATCCAATAAAATGTGAAATCTTATGTGCTGTTTTATTTATATGAAGTTATTCATGATTTGGACTGCCCTACTTCACATTTTTGTGGCAAAAATCGCAACACCAAGAAGTTGTGTGCCAAATGGAAATTGGTAGGCATGTTTCTACATCTGAAAGATTTCGCACTAGTTGCATACGAGTGGCACTAGTAGTGCCACTATGAGAATGTAAGTCAGGTTTGCTTTAAATATACACTGTAACAGTCATGAGTGCTAGTTATCTTTGAGATTGTGTGTGGCGAGTTGGTCTTAGTCAGTAATGCCTTTAAAGATGCCATTGTTGACAGCTCACCGAGTTTTAATGAGGTCATGCAATAGAGTTACGAGAAATTTGATGTTCCTTATGTGATATTGCAGAAAAAATTGGTAGGAATGTAGCCACTGTACATGATTGCTAGCAGCAGTGGTCACGAGAAAGTACAGTTGCAAGAAGAGCAGGCTTTGGATGGCCACATGGCACTCTTGGGAAGAAAGACCATTGTGTTTGACATATTGCTCTGCTGCACTGTACTGCATCTGCAGCAGAAATTTGAACAGTAGTTGACACAACAGTGACACAATAAGACACAATGAACTGTTACAAATCAGTTACTTCAAGGACAGCTCCGAGCCAGATGTCCTGTAGTGTGCAGTCCAATGACCACAAACTACTGCCATTTACAACTTCAGTGATGTCAAGCAAGAGCTCATTGGAGGGCAGGGTGGAGGTCTGTTATGTTTTCTGATGAAAGCTGGTTCTGCCTTGGTGCCAGTGATGGCCATGTGTTTGTTATGAGGAGGCCAGTTGAGGGCCTGGAGCCAACTTATCTGCATGCTGGTTACACAGGACCAACACCTGGAATTATGGTTTGTGGTGCAATTTTGCATGGCAGCAGGAGCACTCTAGTCATCCCAAGCACCCTAATGGCAAATTTGTGTATCAGCCTGGTGATTCGGCCTGTTTTGCTACCATTCCTGAACGGCATTCCAGGGGGTGTTTTCCAACAGGATAAAGCTCACCCCCTTCTACAGTTGTAACCCAACATGCTCTACACAATGTCGAGATGTTGCCCTGGCCTCCTCAATTAACAGATATGTCTCCAATTGAGCACATACAGGACTCACCAGATGGCAACTCCAGCATCATCTACAAACAGCATTAAGGGGGGGGGGGGGGGGGGGGGTAGGATGTCAAACGGGCCAACTTGGAGCAGAAGAGGCTCTACAGGACATTTTATTTTCTACTGTCTATACTTTTACAAATAAATTCATAAAACTTTGTCAGCATGACCAGGAAGGATTCGGGATTCACATTCATAGCAGTGAAAGTTCAAAAACTTAACAAAATAATTTTTTTACATGTGAAATTTCATCATTTTTTTCGCTTACTATTTGATGCATTTGTTGCTATAGGTACATGTTTCTTCACAAGTAAGAGAGATTCTTTGATGACTTTTGTACAGCATACAAACCATACTTACAGGTTTATGAAACTCTAGAATTTTCCAAATCTATGTTTAGAAAAAAATCAAATTTTGTAGTTAATTATCTCAATTTTTACCACAGTTTTTAATAAAGTTTAAAACGTAACTGCTCATTCATTTTTCATAAATTAAATAGATTCTAGAGTTTCAGACACCTGTAAGTATGGTTTGTATGCTGTGCAAAATTCATCAAAGAATCTCTCTTACTTGTGGAGAAAAGTGTACCTATAGCAACAAATGCAGCCAATAGTATGTGAAAAAATGATGAAATTTCACATGTAAAAAAAATTATTTTGTTATGTTTTTGAACTTCCGCTGCTACGAGTGTGAATCCTGAATCCTTCCTGGTCATGCTGACAAAGTTTTATGAATTTACTCGCACTTATAAAAGTATAGACAGTGGAAATTAAAATGTCCTGTGGTGCCTCTGCTGCTCCAAGTCGGCCCGTTTGAAGTCCTACCCCCCTTAACCGTCCCTGTATTGACTGACCAGGTTCAACAGGCATGGATCTCCATTCCACAAACTGACATCCAGCACTTGTTCAACACAATGCATGCACATCTGCATGTTTGCATTCAACATTCTGGTGTTTACAGCAGTTATTAATCCACCAGCATTTCACTTTTGCAATGGCTTACATTAACCTGTATCTTGCCATGTTAATCACTTAAAAATGTTACTTAGACAAATGTATTCCAAAATTTCATTACTCTACATTAAGTATTTTTCGATGTTGGCACTATTTTCCATCAGTGTATATACAAAAATATGCATCCAGCCCTAAAAATGAGGAACCCACTATTCCATCTAAAGATATAATCACAGCATTGGCAGTGTATATGATTCTACGATTTTAGCTTTCAAAATCAAATAAAAGGAATAATTGCTCTACAAACGTTGTTTTCATGTATAATATTTCACTTCTCTCATCATACTTTTATTCTTATTGTAAAAAAGGTAATCTAATGCTGAAAATTTTTGCTCTTGGCCCTTAGACATACATATCTCATCAAGTATGAAGGATTTTCAAAGAAAAAGGTAAAAAGTAACACTGTGGGTATAACTGCAGTCTCTGTTCAAAACTAATTAATCACCAGAGGCCGAAGCAGAACTATTTCATTGTTTCACAAACCAAAAGATTCCCTGTTTTCAGAATTCCTACACCTATGACAGGAGCCAGTGGAGCCATTTGCTCCCTCTGAGGTTTTTTTAAGTGGAGCACAGACCTGGAAGTCCCAGTGTGCCATGTCCGGTCTGTAGGGAGGTTGCTCAAGCTGCTCCCACTTGATCCCAGCCATTACACTATGTTAACCCTGGAAACGTGTATGCGCATTATCACAGAGCAGAATAACTGCCTCTGTGAGCAGCCAAGGCCATTTGCCCTTCACAGACTAGTGTAGCCTATTGAGTGTCTCACTGTACAGGTCAACATCAATGTTTTTGTTCCATTCTCAAAGAATCTGATAACTATTAGACTTTGGATGTCAAAAAAAGACGTTAAGCATTACCTTGCCTGCTGAGTGAACAGCTCTGAATATTTTAGGGGCAGGTGATGACACTACCTTCACGTCCCTAGAGATGTCTCACTATATTATCCCAAAGGCCCATACACAAATTTCAACCACTTTGGTTATTATGACATTTCGTACCTTTTCATTGAACACACTTTATACTTCAGGAAGACAAATGTCATCCCTGTTCAGAAAACCATCATTAGAAATACGCACATTTTAGGGCAAAGAAAATCATGTCGCCCACTCCTAAAAAATCTGAGTATACTATGTGTTCCCTCACTATACATATATGAGCTGGTTATCTTTGTACACAGTAACCCTGATAACAACACCAGAAACCAAAATAATTTTATGCTGTCCACCAACCATTTAAAACTTTATGCTCAAACTCCACATTACATGGGTACAAAAATTTATAACAAAGCGAAAGGAAGAGAACTGCTTAGCATAAATTTAGAAACACTGAAAAAATCCCTGTATGAGAAACTAGTGCAGAAATGTTACTATTCAGTAGAAGAATTCATAAATGACAACCCGAGAATTTGAACAGGAGAGAGCAAGTATTTAGGACTGTTAATCTTAAAAGTTTGTTACTTTTGAAGAAAAATTATTAATTGCTTAGTTAAGTAATTATTCAGTACTGTATATTATATTACTGGTATTATAAAGAAAATTGTAAACCTGCTTTTATGTTTTGATGAGTCTCCTGTACTTTAAGTCAATGGCTTGAAATTGTATGTTATGAGACAATAAACTTCAATTTCTATCAATTCCAACATGACGCCACGGACAGGTAGAGAAATCAGCTGTGGTGGAAAATATACAATCTCAAGACTGACATTCGCTGACAAGTGGGTTCTTGCTTTTGTTCAGCAAAGTGACAAACCCAAACATGTGAATAGTTATAAAAGAAAGAAGAAACCCTTGAGATAAATGGGTCATGTACTCACATGCTGCAACAAATGACCATTGCAAGTAGCAATGGAGGAGTTGCAGTGATAATGTGCAGGAAAATGCCTCATATGAATTTTAGTGTTCTAACCACTTATAATTACCAGTTGGGTAATCAAACAGCATTGCATCTTTCTGTCTATTTATGTACTGCACATTACATTTATTTGCATTGAGTTTGAAGCACCACTCTCTGCATCTGGTGTGGATCCTTTACATATCTTCCTACATTTTGTTACAGTTTTCTGACACTACAAGTTTCCTACATACAACAGCTTCATCTGTGAGCATCATCATTTACAAACAGTCTCACAAAGCTTCCTACATCATCCAACAGATCAATGTGCAAGCATGCCCCCAAAACCACACATACACAAGCACCCACACACATACAAGCTCATACATTTCCAACAAAATTTTTATTAAAATTGTTAAAACATATATTCAAGAATAATATCACAGTAGTCTAATCTGAACTAGTACAATAAACAGGCACACAAAATTCTGATTTAAGAAACATTTCATTCATAACAAAAAACTGATGTTCTTCACTGTCAATGTGTGTCGAATCAAGCACATGGTGAACAGCATTTGTTTGGGCTACTTCCTCTTATGTGTTGCCTAAAATAAATTTGAAATATCTGCCAAAACACCAGGAAAAAGGCCTGATGCCTTTTAGGTTCAAATGGCTCTGAGCGCTATGGAACTTAGCATCTGAGGTCATCAGTCCCCTATAACTTAGAACTACTTAAACCTAACTAACCTAAGGACATCACACACATTCATGCCTGAGGCAGGATTCAAACCTGCGACCACAGCAGTCGCGCGGTTCCAGACTGAAGCGCCTAGAACAGCTCGGCCACACCAGCCGGCTGCCTTTTAGGGTTGAGACAGTACATGGCCCTAAGGACAATATTATGGAAATGTAGGAGAATGTAGATGAAGATGAAACAGGAGATACGATACTGCGTGAAGAGTTTGACAGAGCACTGAAAGACTCAAGTCAAAACCAGGCCCCAGGAGTAGACAACATTTCATTAGAACTACTGACAACCTTACGAGAGCCAGGCCTAACAAAACTCTACCATCTAGTGAGCAAGATGTACGAGACAGGCAAAATACCCTCAGACTTCCAAAAGAATATAATAATTCCAATCCCAAGGAAAGCAGGTGTTGACAGATGTGAAAATTACTGAACTATCAGTCTAATAAGCCACGGCTGTAAAATACTAACACGAATTTTTTACAGAAGAATGGAAAAACTGGTAGAAGCTGACCTTGGGGAAGATCAGTTTGGATTCCATACAAATGTTGGAACATTTTACAGCCACCAACTTACATTTCGCAGAAAGACCACAAAGATAAGATAAGAGAGATTAGGGCTAATAGAGAGGCATATATGCAGTCATTTTTCCCTCGTTCTGTTTGGGAGTGGAAAAGGGAGAGAAGATGCTAGTTGTGGTACGAGGTACCCTCTGCCACGCACCGTATGGTGGATTATGGAGTATGTATGTAGCTGTAGATGTAGATGTAGACATGTGAGGCAATACTGATCCTACGACGTATCTTACAAAATTGATTAAGGAAAGGCAAACCTACATTTCTAGCATTTGTAGACTTAGAAAAAGTCTTTTGACAATGTTGACTGGAATAATCTCTTTCAAATTCTGAAGGTGGCAGGGGTAAAATACAGGGAGCAAAAGGCTATTTACAATTTGTACAGAAACCAGATGGCAGTTATAAGAGTCGAGGGACATCAACGGGAAGCAGTGGTTGGGAAGGGAGTGAGACAGGGTTGTAGCCTCTCCCCGATGTTATTCAGCCTTTATATTGAGCAAGCAGTAAAGGGAACAAAAGAAAAATTCAGAGTAGGAATTAAAATCCATGGAGAAGAAATAAAAACTTTGAGGTTCGCCGATGACATTGTAATTCTGTCAGAGACAGCAAAGGACCTGGAAGAGCAGCTGAACGGAATGTAAAGTGTCTTGAAAGGAGGATGTAAAATGAACATCAACAAAAGCAAAATGAGGATAATGGAATGTAGTCGAATTAAATCGATTGATGCTGCGGGAATTAGATTAGGAAATGAGACGCTTAAAGTAGTAAAGGAGTTTTGCTATTTGGGGAGCAAAATAACTGATGATGGTCGAAGTAGAGAGGATATGAAATGTATACTGGCAATGATAAGGAAAGAGTTTCTGAAGAAGCAAAGTTTGTTAACATCAAGTATAGATTTAAGTGTCAGGAAGTCGTTTCTGAAAGTATTTTATGGAGTGTAGCCATGTATGGATGTGAAACATGGACGATAAATAGTTTTGACAAGAAAAGAATAAAAGATTTCGAAATGTGGTGCTACAGAAGAATGCTGAAGATTAGATGGGTAGATCACATAACTAATGAGGAGTTATTGAATTGAATTGGTGAGGAGAGAAATTTGTGGCACAACTTGACTAGAAGAGGGGATCAGTTGGTAGGGCATATTCCGGGCATCAAGGGGTCACCAATTTAGCATTGGAGGGCAGTGTAGAGGGTAAAAATCATAGAGGGAGACCAAAAGATGAATACACTAAACAGATTCAGAAGGATGAAGGTTGCAGTAGGTACTGGGAGATGGAGAAGCTTGCACAGGATAGAGTAGCATGGAGAGCTGCATCAAACCAGCCTCTGGACGGAAGACCACAACAACAACATGGCCCTGTAACACTACCATGTATTATACTTAAAATTAATTTTACATCCAATGATTCTGGCCAATTAAGAGTGATGTGTTGTATTCTATCCACTACAAAGTTAAGAATACAATCGCAACGCCTGAGTGACATTGCATAAGTTTCTATTTTGTTCATTAAGCGTCACTGCAGAACTGTTCCAAATGTTTTTTGAAGGCAACGAATAAGGTTTTATTGTGGGTGCTATTATCTACAACACAAACTCAAGAATGTACAGAGTAAGCTCAGTTTCTCAAGATTTTTGAAGAAACCATGTTGACTCTTACAGAAGGGATAGTCATTCAAAAGGGTGATAATGAAAGAGCATAAAATGCATTTCATATGTCAATAACAGACTGATGACAGGAACATTTGTCTGCCAACCCTTCTTGAAAATAGGATGCAGGTCTACACCCTTTTCCCTTCACTGTTAAACCTTGGT
Source organism: Schistocerca nitens (assembly GCF_023898315.1). Taxonomy (NCBI): domain Eukaryota; kingdom Metazoa; phylum Arthropoda; class Insecta; order Orthoptera; family Acrididae; genus Schistocerca; species Schistocerca nitens. The sequence goes on along the minus strand of NC_064621.1, from coordinate 100,679,731 downwards.
GACCTACAGTATACCACAGCTAAAAGTTGTAAAGGGAAACCATCCTCTAGCATAACCTTTCTTTAACAGAAGTAATCGATACCAGAAATATTTTCAAATCTTGTATAGGTGAACATTATCTCAGCTGTTTAACTAAATGAATTTCATATGATTTTGTGTAAGATGTATTATATTTCAGGCTAAAATGTATAAAAAGAAATTACTTGATTACAATCGATATGTATTAACTCTGTATGTACAGTTAAAATTACTCTTCCTTTACAAACATTTGAAGTTACAAAATATCTGGCATACTTAAAATCCCTATTATTAATTGCACAATCTGACAATATTTATTAAATTTATTTCTGGATTCCTTTAGAAAATAATGATATAACTTTGTGACAATTCTTCTTTTAGCAAAAAAGTTCGTAAACTTTTTATTTTATAAACTGTTTGTAACACTGATAGTACCGCAGAATGAGGGAGTAGTGGGCATTCCTCTGATGGGATCAGATGTGTTTTTAATTTTAGCAATAACACTAATTTTTTGGTTTCATGGAAGTGGAAATTTTAAAGACTGTGTGATATAGAAGAATGTGACATAATGAAAAAAGTAAGTCTGCTGCGTAATTTCTGTTTTGTTTCCTTAACAGTTATCAAGTCATCTGGAACCCACAAAGTCAAAAATTTCAGCCTCAAGAATCTACCCCTAGATGTGACGAACTGCAGCCAACAACAAAAAAACTACGATAAGTAAAAAAGTTTATTTGTAAATGTTAGTCCTATCAAAGCTTGTTAAAAGAATTTAATTATTATGGAGAGACTGAAAATCTACTGGTGATATGTGGAAGGGTAAGATGACAAAGTAGAGTAAGTTCTTTCCTGTAAACTGTATAGAATTGCAGAGGTATATTACCAGGTCCAGTTGCCTTTCTGTTATACAATAATTTAGTTGATTTTCTCTTTTGCAATAGTATTTTTTGATGCATATCATCTAAGAATACATGCATATTATGATCTGCAGAGACATGATTTCACAAGACACAATTCAGTATTTTTGCATTCTTCCATGAAGAGCTTTCCTAGATTTGCACTACAACATGTTAAGTGTCAAGGAATAGGCATGTGGAAGTCATCAATGTTGGCATTTGGCATATATATGATATAGCACCAGATGTTGATGCTGCGTAATGCAATTTGGAGGTGATGTCCAGGGCAGATAATGGTGATGGTAGCTCTGAGCAGCTGAGTAGGTGATGCTTGCACTGGGGGTGAGGCTGTTGGTGGTGGTGTAGTCTGTTAACTTGTGTTGGTATCAAGTGGTACAAAGTCTGTGAGAAATGTAGTGTGAACATCTTGCAGAACTCAAGATAGGTTTGTGCCTCATGAGAACACTATTGTTGGTGTGCCATGCACTACCAAATAAAATGTGTATATATGTGGGGGGGGAGGACAGGGGGACAGGGGGGGAGGGAGGGGGGAGGGAGGGAGGGAGGGGGGAGGGGAGAGAGGGAGGGGGGAGGGGAGGAAGGGAGGGGAGGAAGGGAGGGGGAGGGGAGGAAGGGAGGGGGGAGGAAGGGAGGGGAGGGGTGGAGAGGGAGAGGGAGAGAGGGAGGGAGAGAGGGAGAGAGAGAGAGAGAGAGAGAGAGAGAGAGAGAGAGAGAGAGAGAGAGAGATAGAGAGATAGGTAGGTAGGTAGGTAAAACTGGTACCACGTTCAAATTCGAAATTGTGTGCAAACTGGGTCCACCAATGTCAGCAGGTTAGTGTGTGCCATGTCAAATGTAGGCTCTGCAAAGACTGCAACAACAAGCGATACTATTTCACTGTATAGGAGCTCAGCATGTGACACACAGATGTCATCTTTACCCATCAACTGAATGCCAAGGAGCACCTATGGCAGCGCATGGACCAGGACACAATGTGGCACATCGAAGCTGCATTCATGGGCCTGTGCCACCTCTCGACCAACCTGTTGCTTTCTGAGTGGTAAGATGTGCATTTGTGGGTGATAATGCACAGGTGGACTTCAACTGTTGGTGCTGGTCCTGGTGATCTGTTCTGGAACTGTGAAATATGTGATCCACATTTCTATAAAAGTGTGTGCTGTTGTTTCTGTAGTAATAGTGTGGATCTGATGGATACTGCCTCAACTCATCTCAACATTCTATTGATGGCCAAAGAAGGTTCCAGAAGCCTTCCAGTGAGGAAAAATCATGCAATATCAATAAGTATGTGTTTGAAACATGATTTGGACATCGCAAAGCTGATACCAATTCGCTGAACGATTAGGCAGGCCTGTGCTCAGCATCTGGAGTCTTGTTTAACCCCATGCCACACAAACTTATCTGTGATTAGGCATGTTTTGTTCCAGTTCCTGGGTGGCTCAGGTTGCGTAGTCTGTTGAACACTTCCCGTCATGTACTGAATGGCAGGATGAGGCATATTCTGTCTTGGGGCATGTCAAACAGCAATGTTAACTCAGTATTGGCTTAGATTCAGCACTCAATCTGAAGAGTAGCTGGCTGATCTGCCACGAGTTTGTTGGTGGGAGCGTCACCGATCTCTGTTCATAATCATATTGTAATGAATCTGCACTCATCTGTGAGAGGTAAGCTGCAATTACCTTGTCTATCTTTGAACATGGCAGATCAGTGGTGTACTGCAAGATGAGATCTAGGTGGAAGAAATGGCACAGGCTGATGTCTTGAAGTGGGTTTTTGACTGTGTCCACAACCAAGTAATGGTCAGCCCTCTAAGTCCCTTGAAAACATTTGCTCACAGCATAGATCACGAGCAGCTCAGAATCGAAGGAAGACTACTTAGACTGGGGAGATGTGACTTTCCTGCAGGGGAATCTAAGTGACTGCAATATGTCATTGGTGATTGGCTGCAGTACACCCCCCAATGTGGTGTTGCTAGTGTGTGTTGTAAGGGTGAGTCCTGCATTAGGGTTGGGATGGGCTAGGGTGGCAGTGTTAACTAACAGTTGTTCTGAGGTCTGGTATGTTTCTTTCATGGTTGCCATCCATTCGACCTTTTTCTTAACACGTTGGTTCTTCTCTGAATGCGTGTCTGCAGCTGCGACTGTGAAGCAGCTGCTTGTGGTAAGTTGTGGTGGTAAATGTTTAGTGTGCCATGGAAACAACACAAGTCACTGTTACCTCTGGTAGGGGTAGGCTCTGGACCATATGTATAAACACTGCTGTGGGGCGAATGCCATCTATATTCAGAAGGATGTGAGCTCATGTTTAATTTGAGATTTAACCTCAATAATGGTTAACCCCTCCCCTCTCCTCCTCCTCTTTAGAGGGTGGCTAAGCCCTGCCTTAAAACAAACCAGTGGTCTTTGAGGTTATTAGTGTAGATCAAAATATCACCTAATACTTGTAATAATTGGGGGAGGCAGAAGAGGAGCCCAGGAATGAATCACTGCCATGTTTGTGTCACGGTCTTCAAGCCATATGGCATGTACAGGTACTCAAAGAGCTCAAACTGGATAATAATGGTGGTTTTCGCAATGTTGTCTGGGTACGTTGTAAAATCTGCAGATATGCCCTTTTATGGCCGATGACAAAGAACACTGTGGTGCCTACAAATGTATGAGTAAAATCATGCATGTTAAGAATCAAGTAAATTATGACTGTCCTGGAATTAAGAACACTATAATCACCAAAGTTTCTCATGGTACCATTTTATTTCAGGAGAAGTTTGATCCTGGAGGTCCACAACTGTCTGACAGTCACATGATCTGCACTTGGAGCAGGTCATCAGTAGCATTCTTTGCAATCAGCAGATACGTTGGACATAGATGGCATGGTTTGTGGAAGTTAGATGGGCCTTCTTTCATAAAGATGTGATGTGTTGTACCGACTAACTGCACATGTGAGCACTAAGGAGCGAAAGGTGGGTGTAGTGGGAGCACTGTTTGTCAACATCCCGCATTGTCTAGTAATGATGTGGGTGTGATTGTTGTCCCATGGCAACAGTGTTGAGGGCAGTGGGGGCAACTTGTTTGTCATGAATGGAGCTGGCTGTTGGCCTGTTTGACGTAACCAACTGCTGAAAAGTAAGGAACACACATGGTCTCATGCTGATGCAAGTGCTGTATCAGTGGCTTTGATATGGCTTGTAAGAAGAGGATTCTCATGTTGTAGGTTTCTGTGATTGCTATTACAGTCAGTAATTCACTGATGTATTCTAAAGATGATTTTTACTGCATGAGCACAGTCACAGGCATAAATGCATTGCATAGGGTGCAAAGACACTGTCAAATATCCCACTATATGCTGTGAAAATTTGTGGCTTGCATGATGTCCAGTGAAAGTTGACTGGCACATAGGAAATCAATCCTCAGCACCGGCTGTGTGATGTCAGTTATGTAAAAGTCCCACTGATACGTAACACTTATTGCCAGGTGAATGGTGATTGACATTTCAATCGATGTCAAACTTATGTCTATACTAAGCTAATGATACAGAGTTACAGGTATACAGCATGATGTCAATGTGCTATCAACTGGGAGTGAGCTAATGTCTAACCATCCATCAACTAGAAAGAATATTTGGGTGGTGACGTCAGTGGAGTGTTCTGTATTTGTCTGATAATAGGGTGACATAAGAGAGGTTTGGTGATTAGCAGAGGCTACACCATCCACACTACTGGCCATTAAAATTGCTACACCAAGAAGAAATGCAGATGATAAATGGGTATTCACTGGACAAATATATTATACCAGAACTGACATGTGATTACATTTTCACACAACTTGGGTGCATGGATCCTGAGAAATCAGTACCCAGAACAACCACCTCTGGCCATAACAGCCTCGATACGCCTGGGCATTGAGTCAAACCGAGCTTGGATGGCGTGTACAGGTACAGCTACCCATGCAGCTTCAACACGATACCACAGTTCAAGAGTAGTGACTGGCGTATTGTGACGAGCCAGTTGCTCTGCCACCATTGACCAGACGTTTTCAATTGGCGAGAGGTCTGGAGAATGTGCTGGCCAGGGCAGCAGTCGAACATTTTCTCTATCCAAAAAGGCTCGTACAGGACCTGCAAAATGCGGTCGTGCATTATCCTGCTGAAATGTAGGGTTTCCCAAGGATCGAATGAAGGATAGAGCCATGGGTCGTAACACATCTGAAATGTAATGTCCACTGATCAATGTGCCGTCAATGCGAACAAGAGGTGACCGAGACATTTAACCAATGGCACCCCATACCATCACGCGGGTGATACGCCAGTATGGCAATGATGAATACACGCTTCCAATGTGCGTTCACTGCGATGTCACCAAACACAGATGCGATCATGATGATGCTGTAAACAGAACCTGGATTCATTCGAAAAAATGACGTTTTGCCATTCGTGCACCCAGTTTCGTCGTTGAGTACACCATCGCAGGCGCTCCTGTCTGTGATGCAGTGGCAAGGGTAACTGCAGCCATGGTCCCCGAGCTGATAGTCCATGCTGCTGCAAACATTTTCGAACTGTTCGTGCAGATGGTTGTCGTCTTGCAAACGTCTCCATCTGTTGACTCAGGGATGGAGACTTGGTTGCATGATCTGTTACAGCCATGCGGACAAGATGCCTGTCATCTCGACTTCTAGTGATATGAGGCCGTTAGAATCCAGCACGGCGATCCGTATAACCCTCCTGAACCCACCGATTCCATATTCTGCTAACAGTCATTGGATCTCGACAAACGCGAGCAGTAATGTCACGATACAATAAACCGCAATCATGATAGGCTACAATCTGACCTTTATCAAAGTCGGAAACGTGATGGTACACATTTCTCCTCCTTACACGAGGCTTCACAACAAATTTTCACCAGGCAACGCCGGTCAACTGCTGTTTGTGTATGAGAAATCTGTTGGAAACTTTCCTCATGTCAGCATGTTGTAGGTGTCACCACCAGCGCCAACCTTGTGTGAATGCTCTGAAAAGCTAAATCATTTGCATATCACACCATCTTCTTCCTGTCAGTTAAATTTCGTGTCTGCAGCATGTCATCTTTGTGGTGTAGCAATTTTAATGGCCAGTAGTGTAATTCGGTGTTTGGGTAATATCTGCAGGAAGCAGGGCACTTGCATGTGGCTTGCCTAGCTGGTGATGGAAGCAACACACCAGATGTTCAGCTCCAATTGTATTTTATAACATGACAACTTCCTGCTGTGATGGTGTCAGTGGTGCAGAAGAGCATGGTGTTGATAGCGGGTGTTGTGAGGTGCTGTCTTCATCAGCAGTCATGGAAGTTCAGCACAGTTTGGGCAGTGCCAAGTGCATCATTGGCTGCACCTAGCATGGGACATTTGAGCATTGTGTTAATGGAATGGTGATTCATCATCATGAACAGAAGAACTGCAAGCACTAGACATTGCTTGAGTGGTTCAGTGGCATAAGTTATCATGGGGAGCTGCAGGTCCTTGACAGGTTGATGAGCCATAGAGTCCACACAGCTGTGTTGGATAGTAGGTTAGAATGAGTGCTTGTTCACAGCTGATGACAGTACTGTGAGTTTGTTGAATTGAAATGTTGGCCATACAATGCTTTGCTGAGTACTTTTTCAGGAGTGCAGGAAAGACAATGTATCAAGGCCACTTTAGCTGTGTCATATTTATTTGTCTGTGGCAATGTCAAGACGATATCATCAATTACCTTCTCTGCTTGCCCAGATGACACAGGATGTTTGCTTATTTTGTGGTGTTGAAGATTCTGGCTGTCCAAAAAACACTTTGGGCCACAGAAAACCACAGTGTTGGGCAGTCTTTGTTGAACGGCACCAGGTTGAGGTACTTAATACTCTTCAAATGAGAAGCTAGTGGGACCCACATATGTAAGTTCAGTGTGGGTAATGATGTCTCCATTGGTTGTTCATAATGTGTCTCCTGGCATGGCATTACAATATGCAGTAATCTGAGATCATGACACCTGATTGGCACAGTAGGTGCAAGCCCAGTGGGAACATTATGCAGAAAGGTTTGAGGTCATGTAGGACTGGTTGTCAGACAACTGTTGTGTACGCCAATTAGCATTCATTGTTGGTCAGTAAAAATGATGTGCAACTGGCTGCAATGAAATAGAATGCAGATGCTTATATCCATAATGTGACACCACAGGTGTGGGTGGCAAAGAACCAGCAGTTGCATTGTATTGCAGCAGGCATTGACACAAATTGATTATGGGGGCACTGCTCGGTATAAGCAGTTGTGGAACTGTTGCAACTGTAACCCAACCAATCGAAGTCCATAATACACCATGTTGGATGATAATGGAATGGTGTAATGATACAGCCTTCCCCAAGAATCATATGAAATGTCTGATACCACCTTTTTTTTTATATGCATCCGGATAGTTATCGGACAAGTCAGTGCTTCCTAGGGAGTTGTATGTGTTTCTTTATATATATAATTCAATCCAATTTGCTAAAACACCTGATATTCATTGTGAAAGCATATAGAATGTTCTGGAAGGACATAGATTATCATGATTGTCAGGGGATTGTTGCCATTAACAAACTCATATACAGGTACCAAGTTAGATGTTTAATCAAGAAACTGAAGTGTTAAATATCTGGCAGCAAATATTAAGAGGCTGTGAAAATGTTGGCATAAGTGGTTGGCGCCTCTAATTACCTTACTTGGGGTTGATTGGTGAGTTGACACAGAGAACACCATTATCTCGAGAAACAGCTTAAAAGTTATTACCAAGCTATGTATTTTCATGTGTTATCTATTTTTATGTCCTCCTCTGTAATTAATATCCTTCATAATTACATTTATAATTGACTCTCCAATTGTTTACATCACACAACTTTCATATTCTCAGAATTTGAGGCCTTATTTGTAAATTTTATGCATGTAGTCAGATAAAGCACAAGATTTGTACTGTCACTGAATGTTAGTAACCAAATACAAACTGTAATTAATTACATAGCTAAAATAATACAAGAAACATTATTGTAATTAAAATTCAGATCGATTTTCATATTTAAAACTAATGATGATACTATAAGAATTATTTCCATTAATATTGTATTTTGTACCTTATTCGGCTGTAACATTAGTTTCTTTACATTTTGTAAATTTTAGTTGTAACATCAAAATTTTACAAAATTAATAATGGGTTATTTTGAAATTTATTGTTAAAATTTTATGTAAAGCAAAGCAGCAATGCTGCGGGAGTGAGTTAGTCGTTGAGTTGTTGTTTTGTCAGTCAGTCAAAGAGATCTGGGAAGTGTGTCAGTCAGTGTCTTGTTAATGTGACAAGTATGTAGTTCAGTTGTCAATAAATTTTGTAAAGTTGGAAACTGTTATATTCTTTGTTTTGGTTGGCAGGAGAACCAACACCGTGTTACTAGAGGAGGCCGAAAGGCACGTCTTTTAGCTCACGCAGGCTGGCATGAGGTCTGGAACAGGACACAGAAATTAGAATTTAGAAAAACGGACGTAGCTGGTGGAATACTTGACTTTAATCTGTTAATGAAGAACGTCAGTCTTGACAGTACATGATTCAATATCAATAGTAACTGATAATGGCGCCTTGCTAGGTCGTAGCAAATGACGTAGCTGAAGGCTATGCTAAATTATTGTCTCAGCAAATGAGAGCGTATTTTGTCAGTGAACCATCGCTAGCAAAGTCGGTTGTACAACTGGGGCGAGTGCTAGGAAGTCTCTCTAGACCTGCCGTGTGGCGGCGCTCGGTCTGCAATCACTGATAGTGGTGACACGCGGGTCCGATATATACTAACGGACCGATTTAAAGGCTACCACCTAGCAAGTGTGGTGTCTGGTGGTGACACCACATTCTTTCACCAAATGGACTCCAGGCAATAAAAAGTTAAGTTAAATGTAACGATCCAAAGGAATGTTATAATGGGACTGTTCATAATTCAAACACACCACAGTAGTCTCAGGTGGTAAGACATTGACACATGAATTGTGTTGGATGGCTTGCTGATTTGTTGCACTGTCCAAGTGAACATTATCCAGGCCACGCTTCAGTAAGCATGCGGTATGTCTTAAGATGGCTACCGATTATACAAATGCAACTCAATGTGTTGAACGAACAGCGTGCAGGTGCTCTTATCTTGTACACAGTATGGAGGATGTGGAAGGCACAATATTCGCCAATGGTATACACTGTGGAGAGCATGAGATTTTTACTCTGCAGCGGAGTGTGCGCTGATATGAAACTTCCTGGCAAATTAAAACTGTGTGCCGGACTGAGACTCGAACTCAGGACCTTTGACTTTCGCAGGCAAGTGCTCTACTACTGAGCTACCCAAGCACAACTCATGCCCCGTCCTCACAGCTTTACTTCTGCCAATACCGTCCTCACAGATTTACTTCTGCCAATACCTCATCTCCTACCTTCCAAAAATTGGTATACACTGTGGATTACACTGATTTGAAGCACAATCTCTCTGCATATTTACCACTAAGTCTAATAAGATGTTCATTGTTGGGAGCCATCATTGACATTGTTCAGCGTCCATGTGATGATTGAGGAGATCAACAGCACCCTTAGTTTTCACTATGTGACAGCACAAAAATGACATTGTTCTTCATGTTGCTGATGCAATCCAGCACCAGTGCAGTGGTTGCTGCAGAATGCATTGGCCACATTGTTGTGATGTGATCTGACTGAATATAATCAAATGACTAACTATCCCATGGTCAGAGAGAGAAACATGGGATCATTGAAGTGGAAGTAGAGTGCTAAAGTATAATAGAAACACTATTAAATAATGTACAACACAGCTATACATGAAATGTTTTAGTACTTAGAGAAAATTTACAGATTTACAATGTCTCTGCTTTTTCTCCTCCTGTGATACTTAAGAATATGATAAAATTTAGAAATTAAGTATTCCATTAATAATTACACCCTGGAAAGGAACTAATTTACAAACTGCCAAACTAACATCAATGTGTCTGCATTCTTCATAAAATTTTCTAGTACTGATGATGATGACATTCGCGCATCTATAAGGATATAGAAACATTTTTCTTCCTCCTCACTCTCAAGAAAGTTACACATCTCTTGTAGACATCCTGAGAGTGGCCATGATGCCACTGAAATCCTTTACCAATCATCTCTAACAGGAGCCTAGTTCAAGGGAGCCCCTTAAATCACAAATGTGTCAACTACTTGGAAAATCTATCATGACTTTTACATTTTTTTTTTATATTGTATGTATCATGAGTGACTTCATTTCCATTGACTAGATGCCACAAGATTTGTATGACATGGGCAGTGAAGAGGTACTTCCTAGCATTTACATGAATATCAGCATCTTGGACAACTTCAGCATTGTTGTCAAGTGCCTTACATACTCTTCAAATGAGTTTGAGAAAAAGTCAGTGTCATCCAGGTGGCAAAAATATATCACCCATTTATGATGTCTAAGAAGTCATTGGGATCAAAGGAGGCTGGAACATTATTAGTTCAAAATTGTACTGTTTGGTCTGTGCAGAGATCATCAACTGTTATGGTAGAAGTCTCTTCCTGGTCAACCTCATCAGCCTTCATCTGCCGGTAGGCAGGCAATAGTGGAAAAATCTTCACTCCCTTCAGACCATCGTAGACATCATCATTTATGGAAGATAATACACATTCTTTTTGGTAATTTTTTCAGCTATCAGTAATTGATATGATTCCAAGTGCAATTTTTCTTTTGCGCAAGGATCACAGAGGGAGACCAATGACACACTGATAGCTGAAGGCTCTCGTCTTGCATCAGCACCTCTATTTTCCTGTGTATTATCTGTTCTTTAGCTGGAAGCACCCTACGTGAGCACCAATTAATGGAAATATGATCCCTAGAGTTGATATGCTGTTTCATGTTGTGTTTTTGGTCTATCCTGTCTCCTTTCAAGATGTGAACGTGGTGTGGTCAATAAACTATGATGCTGTTTCTTGGTCACACCAGAATGTATTGGTGTCCGAAAAGGAGATTCCTCCAATGAGTGACTGCTAATGGTAGCATATCATGATTTTCCATCCATGGAACTGAGCTGATGTGCTGGAGGGGTTCAGCTATCCATATGCACATACCTTTAGAGATAAGTTCTAGATATGTATGGCAATTGATGACCCAGAAGCTCTCCTCGTTCACTAGTGATGGTCATGATCATAATTGGCATATAGGTTTATTTGCGAGAGTGAGTAATCTTCTGTACCTTACTAGAGTACTGCATGTGTAACAATATCCAGAGTGATTAGAACTCTTTTCACTGACTGTATGTTATGTGTATCTTCAATAGTAGGCAGTTGCCACGTTGTGTGACCTTAGTGGAGTAGCTTCATCAATCTAGAGCCCAAATCTCCCACATTCTATGACTGCTTGTGATGCCTGTAAGAAGTCCCATCTGAGTACAGTATTACTACTGAATCCTGATAAAGGGACAAACTTCACCACTGATGTAGCTGTTCTCATGACATAAAATCCTGTAGGTTGAACATATTTTCCATTTTTTGCACCATAACCATAGTTTTCCACAGGTGGTGACAAGCATTTGGTACCACACTAAATGACAAGTCACCTGGACAGGTTTGTCATTGATAACTATGTTGATGCAGTTTCCTGATATCCTGACACTCATCTATGGAGGATTTTTATCTGTGGCAATTTTATCTCAATATGTGATTGCTTCATTTAGTTATAAGTCTGAAGGTGAGAGAGCATCTAGAAACTTGCAATAACAATGGGCAACAACTGTAGCATCTTGGAGAGTGACTAACAGTGTAAGGCAATGGCCTTATTGTGCAGGTGGGCTATAGTCATCTGCAGTTCTTAGTGTGGATAGAATAGTTTTATTCTTTGATGTCTTGCAGTGTAATAGTTGTCAAGTACCCTCCTCCTTTCAATTTGGTAAAACACAATAGGCCCATTGTTTCCACAGTGGAAACATAATGCATCATCTTAGATTTGTCAAATGTCTCTTTGTCTGTGGGAAATTCGAACTGGCAGTAGTAGAGGCCATATCTGTACTGTCAAGAACACAATGTTGTCTCATGTTTACAGCACGACTCCAGTGTTGCTGACTCCATTCTTCAGTGTTGCCTGCCTTCTGGAGACTGGTGTCAATGATCAATGAACCACCCCTTGCATTAGTGATTCTAACCCCTGATGTCCGGATTCAACCTCCCAGTGCAGCTTCATTCAGCCACTCATTTACTAACTGCTTTATTGTCAATGTGAGCTCCTGATGCTCTTCCACGAGTATTGTTGTTAAAAATTTGGAAGTTACCAAATGTCTTTCATTATATTATTTTCTGGTGCACTGCCTCATCATACTGGCACCACTTGATGGTGGTATTGTGAGATCCTTAAAAGCAACACTTGATACATGTTCTCTGCCAGCCCTCCATTTTTACAGCATGTGACAGTTTCAAGACAGTCTACATGAATGCTTCATCTCCACCTGACATTAGGGTCATTTCTGTATTTATGCAGACTTGTTGCTGGTTGCCACCAAATGTTTTCTTAATTTCTGCATGAATTTTGTTCCAGCTGTTGAGACTTTCCTCATTTTTCTTAAACCACTGTGGGTCCTGCATCATCTGATCCTGTCCAGCACCTCCCAAACATACTGTTAGGTGCCTGACATGAATCTGCATCACCAGTGCTTTTGTATCCATTGGTCCATTCATAACGCAAACCATAGAAGGAATGCACTCATTATATTTGGGTGGAAAATGCTACTGTGCATCCTTAATGGAGCCTTTGTAATATATATATAATTGAATCATGCTGTCTCCTCTGATCTGAATCCAGAACCCAGTACCAGTTACAAGAGTATGGCAATCAACAAGAAATAACATTAACTGACCACACATGGAAGTACATACAGAGCTGAACTACCTGTCTCAACAGCATGTTCTCCTAAGTACATATATATAAAATGTTAGAAAAAATTCGAGTATTCCATATGTATGTAGGTCCCAGAACCTTCAGGTATCATGAATTTCAAATGATGCAGGAGGTGGGATTTGAAATGATGAACTTAAAGTTTCCAGCCAGAAACATCATCATAAGAAGTCACAAAATTAAAAATAAACTGAAATCATTCAATATTAGAAAGGCAATTGTATCTGCTGATGCAACTGCACAGTTCTATACAGATTGTGAGAAACAACTGACCTCCTTCCAGCGGCAATTTATTGTACATTGTTGGAGCAAGTGATTAGAAAAGGTTGCAGATTATTCCCATTCTCTGGAGTTGTAGGCTGTCATGCTTCAAACTTCATACTAAACCCCAAGTCCAGGAAGAATTACTCTTCACTTAAAAAAATACAAGATAAAAAAATAAAATAATAACAGCCTTGCCATAGTGGTAAAACCAGTTCCTGTCATATCATCAAATTTAAGCACTGTTGGGTTTAGCTAATATTTGGATGGGTGACCGTCCAGGTCTGCTGAGTGCTGTTGGCAAGCAGGGTGCACTAAGCACTTTTGATGTCAACTAAGGAGTTACTTTATTGAGAGAAGTGGCTTTCATCATGAAAACTGACAACAGCCAAGAGAGGTATGCTCACCATGTGCCCCTCCGCATCTGCACCCAGTAAAGCCTAACAGCTTAGGATGACACAGCAGTCTGTCAGTATTTTTCGGCCTCCAAGATCTATTTGGTCAGAGATCTAGATAAGTGCATTGCACTTGTTGATTAACAAGGCTGAAGGATCCATCGATTTGCAAACGGGGACATGAGTTTCAGGGATATAACATCACAGTAGCATACTGCCAACTGTCTTTTGTAGAGGAACAGTAGAGCACTGATGATATCTCAGCCACTGCTACACTAAAAACATTGGGCCTGAACAAAGGGAAGATCCAGCATGACATTTCATATTAGTAAATGGAACATTGTGTGTACACTGAATTACAACCCAATGGGATGTGAATTGTTGCTTATCATCCTAGTTCATTTATTGCCAACCATACTAAATTATTTGCATGATGCTCACCCATCAGGTCATCTACGATTTGTGAATACCCTTGATAGTTTCAGAAGTAGGTATTATTGGCTACATATCTACTGATCTGTCAGACGTTCTGTAAGCCACTGTACAAAATGTCTAAAATGGAAGCATTGTCTTTGTTATTTCAAAGAAAACCTAATATCAATTCTGCCAGTAGTTCCTTCATTTCACCAGACTGAAAATGACCTATTGGAGAAGTTTCTCAACTCAAAAAAAGGGAATAAATAGATAGTAGTGTATACTCACTACCTCACCTACTATGCTGCCACCAAGCCAATTACCAGGTTTCTTGTAGAAGGCAACTTTGAAGCATGATGCACCATGTGTAATGCTCTACCAGCATGGGGAAGTGTTCCTGTCAAGACTAGATGACAAGTACCTGCCACCCACTGGTCAAGTGAAATATTTTATTTAAAAGGCATTGGCAGATGTGCTTTCAATGTAAATTGATATCAAACAAAGAAATTGGGATATGATACTATCTGTTGTGGCATTTGCGTACAACACAGGAAAATAGCACACTTTATATTTAATGCTGTTAGCCTGTTCCACAGCATATAATTGTGTAAAATAGTTTTAATTTAGCCACTGACTTACACTGAAGATGGCTGTATGATGAACAGCCAAAATATTAGTGATTAGATACTTCTATCTAAAAGATGTGCCCAGAAGGTAATGGTACAATGGATACTTCATTTCTATTTAAAGTTTAACTGCAGAAGGAAGACAGTTAAGGTTCCATATAAAGCAAAAACTGTATTTCAACCTAACCTAGATTGGACTTTTACACCTGTGGAGAAAGAAAGATATTTAGAAAAATAACTGAAGCACTATGTTAGTCCAAAACAAATGCTGTTAGTTGTTTTGACATCACCTATGAAGTCAAGTATGATTTCAGGACACAAAAGCATAGATATGGTATTCATATACTTTGCATGATTTTCTGTCATTGTCCTGATGCACTGATTAATTACAGTGACTTAGATTGCAAGGAACATGAAGACCTGCCAGATAATCACTATGCATGAATAGAAGTAATCCTATTTTAATGTTGCCATATCCACAAGAGTATGGCAATGTAACAGAATATGAGGTCCAGCAGCATCACCATCTGAAGGTTCACTGACATGATCCAGTTCTAGGAAGGTATAGTTCACTCAAAGACAGGAAGTGACAGTTTAGCAAGTAAGGGAATAATATGTCATTATGTGTGTCATCTGTCATGTTGTAGTTACTATAGTTGCTGGCTGATTAAGTGCAAACCACCAGTTTCATTCCTGCCTCCTGCAGTTATTTATCACTAGCAGAGAAACCTGGCATAGCTCAGGTATTTATTTATAGCTGTGTGACCACACCCATACCACACAGCATCTGGTCTTGTGCATAATGTTAATGAAACTATATCTTGTGAACTATGTCTCATACAATAATATAATCTGGCACTTACATTCAATGGTGTATGTGCATTCTGTTCATTAAATGTGTTTTGAATTAAATGAGCAATAGATAAGCAGTAAATTACAACATCATGCCTCTTGTGGAAAGGTACAATAGCAGAATAGTAGTAAGCAATAAAAATTTTTCTTTTCATCACTTTGTAGGGGCAGTCAATGAAACAAATTTCCTAATGGTCTGAAATTGTGTATAAAGTTTGTTGCAAGTCATTAAGTGTTCTCATTCTCAAATACCAGATGAATAAAGTCTGGGAATTGATGTGTTGTGGGCTATGCTTCTCTTTCACCCCCATCCCCACCCCTTAATTCTTGTTTATGACACTGCTCTCATAATTCGCAGTTAGTTCCAGATTCTCTACGACAACATGTAAAGAATTTGATTAGGCTGAACTGATTCCAGAAAACAGTCTTTCTTTAAGCAGTAAAAGTATTTTTTAAACTTAGTGAAGAGCAGCTTTCCATTAATACTGTTGAGACAGATGAATTGACAGGCAGAATAACAATGTTACAAATCTATGAACAGGAGTGTACATGACAGTCTAATTTAATTGTAAACATAAATGCCACAATGATTTTTACATTTCATAAACTTCACGATAGAATGTGCAGGACATTTCTTATCCTAGCTCTTCATTTTGTAATATTTTTAAGGTTCAGAGAAGAATAAGCTCAAATTCTTGTTTCACTTGTGGAACTAAGCACATCAGAAAGAATTCTTTACAAACTTCCCAGCACTTTTTTTATTTTTCTGAGTAAATGCAGAAGTTAAAAATTGTAAACTAAAAGCAAAATAAAATAAAGAAGTTATGTTTATTTTTGGTAAAAATGTTGTTATTCACAAGGAGTGATTATTTTATTTATGAACTGTGATACTAATTATTTCCTGTTCATCCGGAAGATTAAGTTTATAAAAGACAATGACTTATTTAATGAACAAATTTAGCTGGTTACAACAGATCATATTTTCTATCATGAATATGCATACTCAAATATACTTAAGAAAGAACAAAAAAATAATAATCATATTTTATGTTACTGGTGAGGCATACTGTTTCATTGAATTGATTAAGTCTCAGAGAATATGGCATCATTTTAGGATGAGACAGGGCAATAGTACCACTACGCACTCGTCTACAGAGCAGCAGTTTTCTCTGACAACTTTCAGATAGGGTCTGTTCTGCTTAGTAGCAAATAATAGTGAAGTATTCATCCAATCATGTCACAGGAAAAGTAGTACTGTGTAATGTTGGTGTTGTGGTATTTAGTCCATAGACTGGTTTGATGCAGCTCTCTATACTACTTTATACTGTGCAAGGCCTTTTCGCCTCCAAGTCACTACTGCAACCTACATCCTTCTAAATCTGCTTACTGTAATCATCTCTTGGTTTCCATCTGTGATTTTTTACCCCCCACAGCTCTCTCCAGTACTAAATTGCTAATCCCTTGATGTCTCAGAATGTGTCCTACCAACTGATCCCTTCTTCTTGTCAGGTTGTGCCCAATTGTTTTGAGTACCAACTCATTAGTTATTTGATCTACCTATCTAATCTTCAGCATTCTTCTGCAGCACCACATTTCAAAGGCTTCTACTCTCTTCTTGTCTAAAATGTTTATCATCCATATTTTACTTCCATACATCGCTATGCTCCATACAAATACTTTCCTGAAAGACTTCCTAACACTTAGATCTGTATTCTATGTTAACAAATTTCTATTCTTCAGAAACACTTTACTTGTTAAAGCCAGTCTACATTTTATATCCTCTCTACTTCAACCATCATCAGTTATTTTTCTGCCCAAATTGCAAACTCATCTATTACATTAAGCATCTTATTTCCTAATCTAATTCCCCCAGCATCACCTGATTTAATTCAACTACATTCCATTATCCTCCTCTTGATTTTGTTGTTGTTCATCTTATATCCTCCTTCCAAGATTCTGTCCATTCTGTTCAACTGCTCTTGCAAATCCATTGATGTGTCTGACAGAATTACAATGTCATCAGCAAACCTCAGAGGTTTTGTTTTATTTCCTTGCACTTTAATACCTAATCCAACTTTCTCTTTTGTTTCCAAGTCTACAAATGCTATAAACATAGGTTTGCTTTTCTTTAGCCTAAATTCTATGAGAAGTCATAGGTTCAGTGTTGCCTCGCGTGTTCCTACATTTCTCTGGAATCCAAACTAATCTACCCTGAGGTCAGCTTCTACCAGCTTTTCCATTCTTCTGTAAAGAATTTGTGGTAGTGTTTTGCAACTGTGACTAATTAAACTGACTTTTGGTAATTTTTACACCTGTCACCATCTAATTTATTTGGAATTGGAATTATTATACTCTTTTTGAAGTCTGATGGTATTTCGCCTGACTCATGTCTTGCTCATCTTATGGAAGAGCTTTGTCATGGCCTGGCTCTTCCACGGCTATCAATAGTTCTAGTGGAATGTTGTCTACTAAATATAATTTTTCTCACATGCGGTTAATGGCATGACACACACACATTGTAAGATAGCAGCAGCAGCAGCAGCGAACAACAGTAGATGAAATGACACCACATAAGGGAACCAGAAAGCATAGTCAATTAACAGTTACACTAACTGAAATCCTAAGAGTCTTGCCTGCACTCAAAACAAACTGCTCATCACTACTCTGGTACTAGGCTCCACAGAAGTCGAAATCCCACTGAAAATGGACCCGGATGGGTATTAAAGGCTACAGTATTGCTGCAGTGCTGCAGTCTCATAGCAAACATACCACCTGTTTATCACCAAGTGAATATGCTTGCCAACTGGTTTCCTCATGGCCGATATAAATACGGCCACCCTGCAAACAGACAGTCAGTTCTGTTTCTTGTGACTGATGTCAGTTACTATCATTGCTGCACTACAAACTATTCGATAGCAACCTTGCTTGATACTTGGCTCTCTCTCTCTCTCTCTCTCTCTCTCTCTCTCTCTCTCTACATTTCAGTTTGTCCTTGGCCTGTTGATGTTATTGTGGCAAAGGTTTCCACTTTGGACATTCTTGTTTTGTAGGTTGCTTTCAGCTTGTCCTAGTCTGTATCTCATATGCCGTCAGCCAGTTCATCAGTAGCATGAATGCTAAATTCATTTGCCTGCTGAAGCAACTGTAGCAGCATCAGATAGACTGTTACAAACTCTGCTTCAGTTTCATTGCACAAACTCAGAGTGCAAGATCACTTCGCTCCACGCCTCAGTGTCCCCTGCAGTCGGCACTCCCGTACGTCCTTCATTGTTTCCATCTTCCAGTGATGCTACTAAGGATGGGGACACATACTTGCATTAAGTGAAGCAACATTTCATCGTGCTTCAAGTCACATATGATTCCTTACAGCGATTGTTATTTCTGTCATGGGTATCACCAAACACATTTCTTCCACTCCAAAAATTGGCAGCTCTCTCTGACCCCATCACTCTCCCCTTTCAGGAGAGATGCATCCTGCTGACTCACTACTGTAGTCAGATATATGATGTGGCTGCCTCCAGGCTTGCATCTCGCCAATACCATAAATAATCTAGGCTGCCATACTGCTTCTGGATCACAGACTTTCAAGGTCTTAGCCGCTAAAATAATTTCACTTGCACTGATCAAGACTGCATGTGTTTGTACACAGATTCTTCACTTTCTGTTGTCATGGTTCAGTTGGCACTCAATCAGGATGGTCCACACAGTGACACAAACTGGATAGCCCATCACTGGAGGATATCTTGTGCATTGCACACATGTTCAAAACTGCACAGGCTGATAATGGATGACTTATAGTGTGGCTTCAAGCTGCAGCAGTTGAAATGCCACGATGTATTCCACTCTCAGTTTGCAGGCTTAAGACAACCTCCAAGTTGCAGCAACATTCCCTCATCATTGTTGGACATGTCTATAGCATCCAAGCCTCTGGTTGCCCATTGTCTATTATCATGGGGGTCACTCCCTTCGTGCTTTGAGAGTTTTTCTGCTCACTCCTGAGGAGACTGTGTGGATTGCTGTGGGTTCTGCAAATACTCTGATAAAGAAGGACCTCTCTGCTCAGTGTGTCTAAGCCACACAATCAGCTCTCATCCTAAACCCCATTTCTTTGATGAATCAGATGATGTATGCGCAACTGAGCGTACTCAAGCTGTTCCCATTCTTGCAGCATTTGGTGGTGTATGGAAACAGTTCTATCCCTCTTCATGAGCGTTTCTTGATCATTGCCACCTACAAAAGCATTACACTGCTCATTCCACATTTGTCATGAACTACCCATCTGCAACCAACATATTTGGCCATGACATCTTTATGTCATTTAGGTTTCTGATTTCTGATAAAGTCAATGTTATATCAACTGCAATCCCCTTCCAAGAACTGGAGGATCTCTGCCCTGTATTTGCATCTATATTTCAGCTGGAATTTGCGTGTGCCTTAGACTTTCAGGTGCACATCACCCTTCGACTGGATGCTGTGCCTAGACTTGACGATGCCAGACCATACGTGTGACTGTGAAGCAAGAGCTAGATCATCTCCAGACTGATGCACTGCCCACTCCACTAGTCATCATCAGAAAGCCCAATGGTTCCCTCTGAGTGTGCGGGTATTTCGAGGCTGACTTATAGGTAGAAACTTATCCTATCTCTAGCACGAAGAACTCTTCATTGGATTGCTGGAGGGGAATACTACTACAGAAAAAACCTCACCAGTGCTGCCCTACAGTTACCCTCAGATGGGGGTACCACAGAACACTTTTGTCATTACTATGCCTTGTGAGCATGGTGTATACGTGGACAAGGAAAAAAATTCCCGGATTTTTCCCGGATTTCCCTGTTAAAAATACACTTTCTCCTGGGCGAAAATACACTTTTTCCATGTTAAGTGACTGTATACTCTTCCTCGGCACTGTAAAAGTCATCAATCCTTTGAATGTTTACGGTTTTATATACCGACGTAGAATTTCCCAGCACTTTAGAAAATGAAACTCGGGGGAAAGACACGTTTTGAAAGACCTTTGACGTGAGCAACATGTACACTGCATATTTTCGTATTACGAAGGGATAAATTTGAATTCCACCAAACAACACACGCCACTTTCCGAAGCATTGAAATCGAGATTGCGATGCGCTTTTGTAAGCGTCATAGCTCATTCACATGATCTCGCCAGCTGATGACAGCAATAGGACATGTGATGAAGTCAGCAAAAAGCAAGATCACTCTTAAGTAGCGCGAATACACAAATAAGAAAAGTTAATGGCTTAAATTAATATCCATAGCATTCACATATAATATTGCTCTCGAAGATTAATAAGTTGGAAGAGAAGCTAAGCTTCCACATATAATGTTGATCTTTTTTGCGCACGTTACACTTTAAGATACATCACACAAAAGTGCCAGTAAAATATTTAATAACAACACAAATGTCTGATCTTCTGGGCTCGAAATTCTTCTAAATGGTCATCCTCAAAGAGTTGATTTTTAAATGAGAGTCAAACGCTTTGTGATTTAAGAAACTCATCGCACATTCTCGCACATAGTTCATCTTGCGTAAAAAGAAATCTGCTTTGAATGTAATGCTTTTCAAACCACAATTCGCAATATTTTCCCATGACCTGTTAGAAATTGGTTCATTTCAGCAGTTGCAAGAAAGCACCCGGTAATTGGCGTCACCGCACTTGCACAGCTATGATGACGCAGGAACCCCATATGTTCGTATGTGTAAAACATTAAAAGATCTTACATTATGTCATAAAAGAAACAATACATCAAAGGATACTTCAAGAGCATGGGGATTTCGTGAATCATACTAAAATGCATAATTCGGCTTAAAATGAACATCCGTATACAAATTTTCTTGTAGTAGTACTCATGTTTGGTTCTTTATTATAGTATAATGCCACATGTGCACTCGAAATGCAGCGAACAGTTGAAACTAGCCAATAGTGTGAAATTAAACACTTCGTTTCAAATAAATTGATTGCCTCAGTAGAAAGGATTAATAAAAGCCACATCTCTTTAGCAAACCGGCAAAAATAACTTCATGGTTTTGTAAGGTGATTAATGCTTAACTGTCAAAGGTGGAAATAAAATCTGAAACTATTAACATATTTTAGCCTGCCGTAATCATGCGAACATATTTTAATTCATTTGATAGCTCCCAGCCACAAAAATCCATTTTGTTATCATTTAACGTGAGAGCAATAAACGAAAAGGAAACAACAAAATCACTGAATCTAATCAGAGGTCACGTGGAGATGACCCACATCCCCACCACAACTCAGACTGCTGTGTGCATCAGCCCCGGATCTACAATATTTTCGAACAGGGGCAATATTAAGTAGTGGCGCCCAGCCACACTTCCATAACCAGAAACGGGAGAAGGTACTACTCATATGCGACTCAACTGTGCATGCGCAAGGGCCAGCCTGCAACTGTTCAAACGAATCTATAACAGTTTTCACGTCACGCTCATCGGAGGCAATTTGTTGTTATAAAGCATTGCAGAGTGTTCCTAAAGCCTTTGACACACTTTACTGTTGGAAGACGTTTGTAGGAGCACTGTTTTGTTGTTGTATATGGAGCATTTCCTTTGCAACTTAAGTTTTATTTTTATTTTATTTTTTTCTCCCATTCATGTTTTGTTGCTGCAGTATTATTCTGCAGTAGAAGGATATAATAATATCCTTTGTTATGGTATTGGTTCTTACCAGTCAATGTCACAAAAATTTAACTGAAAACTAAAACAATGAAAAATTCCCAGAATTCCAAACAATTCCCGGGTTTTTCCGGTTTTCTCCCGGATGAAAAAATTCCCGGGTTTTTCCCGGATCTCCTGGTTGTCCCGGGTTGTATACACCCTGTGTGAGTCATCAGCGCTCTCAATGGTTTGATGTGGCCTGCCACAAATCTCTCCCCCATGACAACCTCTTCATTTGAGAGTAGCACTTGCAAGCATGTGCAAAACCTCAACACAGTTTTTATGACCCTGCAAGCCTGTGTTATCATTTGGAGAAGTGTAGGTTTTATCAGCCCGAAGTGGAATATTTGGGACACTTACCAAAGATGGTATCAGGTCCCCTGATCAGAAAGTCATTGCAATAGAGTCCCTATCCTGCTGAACAAACTTACCAGAACTGCAGATGTTAATTTGGCAACATCTACTATTATTCCGAGTTATTACCCACATGGCCCAACCCCTCAACCCGTTGTTGTTGTTGTTGTTGTTGTTGTTGTTGTTGTTGTTGTGGTCTTCAGTCCTGAGACTGGTTTGATGCAGCTCTCCATGCTACTCTATCCTGTGCAAGCTTCTTCATCTCCCAGTACCTACTGCAACCTACATCCTTCTGAATCTGCTTAGTGTATTCATCTCTTTGTCTCCCCCTACGATTTTTACCCTCCACGCTGCCCTCCAATACTAAATTCGTGATCCCTTGATGCCTCAAAACATGTCCTACCAACCGATCCCTTCTTCTGGTCAAGTTGTGCCACAAACTCCTCTTCTCCCCAATCCTATTCAGTACCTCCTCATTAGTTATGTGATCTACCCATCTAATCTTCAGCATTCTTCTGTAGCACCACATTTCGAAAGCTTCTATTCTCTTCTTCTCCAAACTAGTTATCGTCCATGTTTCACTTCCATACATGGCTACACTCCATACAAATACTTTCAGACATGACTTCCTGACACTTAAATCTCTACTCGATGTTAACAAATTTCTCTTTTTCAGAAACTATTTCCTTGCCATTGCCAGTCTACATTTTAAATCCTCTCTACTTCGACCATCATCAGTTATTTTGCTCCCCAAATAGCAAAACTCCTTTACTACTTTAAGTGTCTCATTTCCTAATCTAATACCCTCAACATCACCCGATTTAATTCGACCACATTCCATTATCCTCGTTTTGCTTTTGTTGATGTTCATCTTATATCCTCCCTTCAAGACACCATCCATTCCGTTCAACTGCTCTTCCAAGTCCTTTGCTGTCTCTGACAGAATTACAATGTCATCGGCCGAACCTCAAAGTTTTTATTTGTTCTCCATGGATTTTAATACCTACTCCGAATTTTTCTTTTGTTTCCTTTACTGCTTGCTCAATATACAGATTGAATAACATCGGGGAGAGGCTACAACCCTGTCTTACTCCCTTCCCAACCACTGCTTCCCTTTCATGTCCCTCGACTCTTATAACTGCCATCTGGTTTCTGTACAAATTGTAAATAGCCTTTCGCTCCCTGTATTTTACCCCTGCCACCTTTAGAATTTGAAAGAGATTATTCCAGTTAACATTGTCAAAAGCTTTCTCTAAGTCTACAAATGCTAGAAACGTAGGTTTGCCTTTTCTTAATCTTTCTTCTTAGATAAGTCGTGAGGTTAGTATTGCCTCACGTGTTCCAACATTTCTACGGAATCCAAACTGATCTTCCCAGAGGTCCGCTTCTACCAATTTTTCCATTCGTCTGTAAAGAATTCGCGTTAGTATTTTGCAGCTGTGACTTATTAAACTGATTGTTCGGTAATTTTCACATCTGTCAACACCTGCTTTCTTTGGGATTGGAATTATTATATTCTTCTTGAAGTCTGAGGGTATTTCGCCTGTCTCATACATCTTGCTCACCAGATGGTGGAGTTTTGTCACGACTGGCTCTCCCAAGGCCATCAGTAGTTCTAATGGAATGTTGTCTTACCCGGGGCCTTGTTTCGACTCAGGTCTTTCAGTGCTCTGTCAAACTCTTCACGCAGTATCTTATCTCCCATTTCGTCTTCGTCTACATCCTCTTCCATTTCCATAATATTGTCCTCAAGTACATCGCCCTTGTATAGACCCTCTATATACTCCTTCCACCTTTCTGCTTTCCCTTCTTTGCTTAGAACTGGGTTTCCATCTGAGCTCTTGATGTTCATACAAGTGGTTCTCTTATCTCCAAAGGTGGAGCAGGCTAACAGCATTAAATATAAAGTGTGCTATTTTCCTGTGGGCTTCATATCTATCTTGGCCACAATAATGCGTTCACTAAGCTGTTTGTAGTAGCTTACCTGCGTTCCTATTTTCCTATTCATTATTAAACCTACTCCTGCATTACCCCTATTTGACTTTGTGTTGATAACCCTGTAGTCACCTGACCAGAAGTCTTGTTCCTCCTGCCACCGAACTTCACTAATTCCCACTATATCTAACTTTAACCTATCCATTTCCCTTTTCAAATTTTCTAACCTACCTGCCCGATTAAGGGACCTGACATTCCACGCTCCGATCCGTAGAACGCCAGTTTTCTTTCTCCTGATAACGACATCCTCTTGAGTAGTCCCCGCCCGGAGATCCGAATGGGGGACTATTTTACCTCTGGAATATTTTACCCAAGAGGACGCCATCATCATTTAATCATACAGTAAAGCTGCATGCTCTCAGGAAAAATTACGGCCGTAGTTTCCCCTTGCTTTCAGCCGTTCGCAGTACCAGCACAGCAAGGCCGTTTTGGTTATTGTTACAAGGCCAGATCAGTCAATCATACAGACTGTTGCCCTTGCAACTACTGAAAAGGCTGCTGCCCCTCTTCAGGAACCACACGTTTGTCTGGCCTCTCAACAGATACCCCTCCGTTGTGGTTGTACCTACGGTACGGCTATCTGTATCGCTGAGGCACGCAAGCCTCCCCACCAACGGCAAGGTCCATGGTTCATGGGGGGGGGGGGGGGGGGCCCTCAACCCATTATATAAAAATGCTAACGCCCACAGCAGGAAGGTTCCATAACAAAATGATCATCCAAGTAATTAATGGAAGCCAGAATGTGCTGCATTAACTCTTCTGATCAGTGGGCATTATCTTTGATGAGTAAGAGTCCCACATACTCCACTCCCAGCTGATAAAACCTACACTTCTCCAAATGACAACCCAGGCCTCATCCTGAAGGGTCATAAAAAAGATGTGGAAGGAGGGTGGGGGAATTTGGTATCAGGCTCTTGGAAGTTGAATGCCTGCCAGAGGAAATGTGCGTAGATGGCCACTGGAGGGCACAGCATCACCCCAGTACTACACTTGCATATTGAGCATGCCACCTGTCCGCCACATGAATAAGCTGGCGAGCAGTGTTACTCGTGGCTGAAATAAACAGGGCTGCCCAGTGAACTGTCAGTCAGTTCTGTACTCATGTCTCATTCTCAGCTACTATCATCACTGTACTACAAACTATTTGATAACAACCTCGCCTGGCATTTGGTGGTTCTCTCTGATCATGCTTTGGATTCTCTCTCTCTTTGCTCTTGGCCTGTTTACATCACTGTGACAAACATTTCTGTTTTATATCTTGCTGCTTAGATTGATTTGGGCTTGTCCTAGTCTCTGTCTTGTCCACTGTCAGTCAGCCATATTTAGCTTGACTGTGTCATGTTGTCTTCCATAGATGGCACTTCCACCTTGTGGCTTCGCCCATTTCTCTCCTGGGTTCTGATATGTGCTTATATCTGGCTACTTGTGGATATAATAACTGTACTGATGATAGTAGGGCATTTGATAGCTGTAATTATATTATGAGAGAGGCAGTAAAATGAAAATCAGACAGAAGGAAAAATAGTAAGTGAACTGTGTATTACTTCACAAGTTATCACCGTAACTGTCAGTACACTGAGCCTTTGTGGGAATATGTCTGTGGCTGCTTACAGAACTATGATTGTATACAGGTGTCCCCGTTTGTCCAAAGAGAATCAATGGCCACTAATGTCCATATTTTTTTTGAGCACTGAAGAAAGACATCACACTGGGAGAAATCAGCACTGTGTGGATTATGTGTAAGGATTTCCCAGTGAATGTTCTGCAGTGTACTCTGAATAACAGAGGCAACATATAGGCACTGTTTTGAGTACACTTTATACATTTGTGGCCACAGATTTGCTTCAGACGAACAGGTTCTACCAATTTCCCATCCCATCTGTAATTGAAACATGGTGAAATAATTGATGAAAAAAGTTCAGATACAATTCTGTTGGAAATTTCCAGACATAGAATTGATTAAAGTTATTTTAGGGCAAGGAATCTGGAATGATTTTTGGAACACTGAATAGTTAAAACAGTATTCAGCTTTTTGTTCGATGCTACCATTTCTGTTGTGTATTTTGCTCATTGTCCTGAAAATTAATTGGGATATGGGCTTTCTGATAGGTTTCGTAGGTATCTTATAATGCAAATTTGCTGTGCGTTATTCAGCTGTGTATTCTTCACTTTTAAAAAATCACAAGACACTTCCTTTACACTTCATTAAACACTGACAATACATCTGACAATGATACATCAAAGATGAGTTACATTATGTGTTTACAACCACCACAAACACAACCACTACTACTACTACTACTACTACTACTACTACTACTACTACTAGCTGAAGTGTAAGCACAATCTGAATATACATTTATATTGTCAGTTCACAGAGCACAATTCAGATGGATTTCCCATTATGGATAATAATTATACATTTAATATATCCAGATATAAGTACATTTTCATTTTCATAGGTTTGAATACTAGAGTGCTTTTTTTGAAAGGTTTTCAGAATAAATGGTAGTAAATGACATGGCAAAAAAATTATAGGTTGTGCTGTCACCTGCTTTATTTCTTTGCTGACCATCCTCGGTGTCGACATACTGTGATGTGATACTGGCTGGAAAAAAAAAAAAAAAAAAAAAAAAAAAAAAAAAAAAAAAAAAAAAAAAAAGGTGGAAGTGCTGTACTGACTACTGTAAATGATGTAGCTGACAGGTGCACAGTTGTGTTTGACAGTTCTTTACTTTCACTGTTCACAATTATATGGCCAGGGCACTATTGATTAACTTTCAATGAGCCTCATTAACAGTTTTCAGGCAAACATCTGCATACTGCTACAATTGTTTACTGTTGGACATCTACGAGCAGTAAAAGCCTAACCACACAGTTCACAGTTATTGTAGAATGATACGGAACATATTGAATAGTCACTGTCATTGTTTTAACACACAGCCTAATAGTGTTCCACTTATTTCACCGTTAATTTGATGCATTGTTGTTGTTGTTTGAACCAATATGCATTCCTTGTCTGAAACTTGGCCGTGGACTGACTGTCTTGGGACCAAATATCGGGTCTTGGGACCAAAAATCGGGTCCTTATATATCCTCACAATTATAGGTACTGAAACTATACATTGTTCGATGTTTAATTTACAGAAATTACAATTAAAACTTAATTCATTAAATTAACTGAATAAATCAAAAAATTGCATCTTTTTAACAGTTTCTTCTACTACAAGAGTTAAGTTGAGTTATTTGTTTAAATGATGAAAACTACTAGATATCATTACACAAACAATACTTTCGACAAAAACGTTAATTACTTTGGAATTAATTAAGGTGTGGCTTTGCTAACATCTTTTTGAATAGAGCCATGTAGATCCTTTAACAATACTATTTGTTGTTCCTCCAAATATTTATAATTAGTACAGAATTTATATTTGTTTATAAGTCAACAATAGAACTTAAGTTACGAAACAATTACTGATTTCGCCTTATAACAGAAGATACTATCTAGGAATAGCCAAAATAAATTAGAAAATAGATGATATACACAAAAATAAGCACAAAATTAGATCTGGTCCTATATTCTTTAAAACTGAGGGCCAACCTTTCTCTTACGAAAATGCAGATTATACTCATATGTTAATGGTAATTAGTTAGAAACAAAAAAAATGAATTTTAAGGAAGCAGCTGGCAAAACAAGAGAGGAAGTAAAAATATCCCAGCTTGCTTCATCACAAGATTTCCAGACATGGGTAGTAATCAATATTCTCATACCAAAAAAATATGCATTTCCAAAGCTATGAAACACAACAGGAGTAAATGATGTATCGTGATCACAACTAATTAGTGTTGCATCACCATCTACAATATTCCAAGATTACGTATGTACAGTCTCATAATATGGCTCAGTAGGCAACTGCAAACATTATTTCATGAAGGCATTAACCATCTTGTCTCACAGTGGTATAAATGTTTATTATTTCAAAAGCAATCACAAGTACTGTTAAGACAGTTTACTTACTTTTTTTTCCGTCTGTAAATTTCAATTAAGATTTTTAATTTTTTTTTTTAATGTAGAAGAAATGTTTTTTGTGATGATTACTTGTTAACCTAGGAGATAAGGTGAAAGAACATGGAAACATTACAAATACACATAGCATAAGTGCACATCAAGAAGCAGAAATTAATGCCACCACCACCAACACCGATGATGACAACGACGACGACAGTGGTTTAATGCGGACACTTTAACATGACAGTTGTCCATGAGTGTAAACAAGTGAGAAGTTGGAGGACACAGGAGGTGAAGAAACTCATGGGGCAAGGAGCACTGCCTCCCTTTCTCAATGTAGGCAGTTTTCACCCATGATTTGTGCTTCTGCAAAATCAGAACTGCCACACAATGAAAGCAATTGCTAACTCATTTTGGTGTCTTGGGAGCAATACTCAAACCTGGCAGATAGATCAGGACTAACTTTTTCACCCATTTCAAAATTAGAAAAGAAAACGAAGCAATTTCTTGCTGAGACAGGCAGTATCAAACATTATAGTTCGCATCTATTTTACCAGTATCATACACAACCATAATTCAAAATACCCCTACATAAAATGACCACAAAAAAATTAAAATAAGGAAATAACTGAATTCTGGGGTCACATACAGAATACTGTGTGACTTACATATAACTGAGAAAATTTCTCTCATTAAGTAATCTCAAAATACTATCAGAATTCTGTTTCAGAATGTTCTGGAGCTGAACAACCAGAGAATTGTTATTTTAGCAAGATCTTACCTTATGGCTGAACACTGAATCAATGTCTCATCAGATCCATCCTTGCAGTCCTTAGTGCCGTCACAGCGAGAAGCGTCATCAATACATTCACCAGAGTTACAGTGAAATTGTCTTTTCCTGGTGATGGACAAAGGAACTAAGATATAATGTAATTTACAGAAGTACAAAACGTATTGTGAATTCATATTAAGCAAAACAAAGGAAATTAAAATGCTTAGCTAGCATAAAACTAGTGTTCTATCCATGGCTATCACACTGTAGCCATGGCACATTTATCATTTCTTTGGCATTATGTCACACACCTCTGGGCGCTCTTCCATTACTGCTTTGATACTCCTTCAGAGGTAATGCACTTGCAATTGAAATAGAGAAACAAAAACTTGAAATATGAATAGATTTTTATTTACTTGTTAGATTTTTCCAATTATCAACTTATGAAGGGTATATAGCTTTACAAAAATATGAATCTTGTTTGTGAACAGAAACATTATACACCATACTTACAGACATGTCCCATTTGTTGGCTTTGGGATGTTTGGACATTCCAATAAGAGTTCATCTGAATTATCTGCACAGTCCTGTTGCCCATCACATTTTTTAAATTCATCAATGCACCCACCATAACTGCATCGGAATGAGAATTCAGGGCAGCTAGAAATATTAATATTTAAGTATAAAAAGGAAAACCCAAACACAGTAAATTAAGTTACATTTCTTTATATGGACACACTGAAAAATTATACACTCAGAAAACCTGGGATGGAATAAAAAGAATGAAGTGGACCTGACTGCTACTTGCCACGTGGAAGAGGTATTGAGTTGAGTGGCAGACAGGAATATTTTAAGTACATATTGGCTCGGGATGGTAGTGGGGGGGCGGGGGCGGCTTGGTGGTGGTACAAAAGTGGCTCCATGGGATGAAGAGGGGGAAGGATTTCAGGTCATAGGTTGAAGGGGGGAGGGGGTGCTGTGATGCTGTAGTGCTGCCTGTGAATGTGGACAATCACTATACAGCATCTCTGAATTTCTGTCTATATCTATTGATTTGTAACTAAAGGCACTATGCTACTCCCATAATCTGAAAGTTCTGTGTAAATGAAGTTATAACTTTCTAATTCTGCTCAGATATTTTCTGCTGCTGAAACCCAGGAAAGTGCCAGAGACAGGAATTTTCTGAATCTCTGGGATGTCTGCAGTATTTCAGGATGACTTGCACATAGATTTTCACCAGATAAATGGCAGAAATTCACCATGTGTGAAAAACAATGCACTCTTGCAGCTAAGTTGTTTAAGGATTGCAACCTTCAATTACTTGCATTAATAACTGCAATTTATTATTTTATTGCATGTATACCAGTTGTCTGAGTAATATCTGAGTAAAGAGTAGAAGAATAATTGTTAAATTATGTAAGTGCACAGCTGACCTCTAGTGCAGAAGTTTAACATTAAGGCTCAACAAGTGCCTTCACCTGTTAGCAGTGCTACTGTTGCGACTACTAACAAAAATATTGAAACAAATTACTGCTGAAGGTGAAAGGTAAATGTTATCCAAGATTAATTTGATGAGACAGAATATGAAATCTACATCTTAGCATTTGAAAACTATGAATACGTTATGAAGCAGGCAATCCTGAAGGCTGTGGAAGATTTTCACATACCACAGCCAAGATGACACCTACTGGGGTTTCTACACAGTCATAGAATTAAAGTGTTCAACTGCCACTGATCAAATTAGAGCCACTTTCTGCTGACAATGTGCATGGGAACAGTTCAAACCCTCTATCAATGCAGACCTGAACTTGTCATTTGTCAACAAACATGAGTTTTTAATTTTTCAGGGTGACTGGAGGGGGAAACAAAGAACTTTGTTCTATGCATCACTAGCTGCAGCTACTTACGAACAAACCAAAGACATTTTGCATACATGTTTCAGTGATAGAAAAAGAATTATCCAGATGCATTTTGATTACCTGTAAGATGTCACTGAAGCTCTGCAGGCACTAGGGGATGACATAGAGGCTTATGGTCGAGTCTTAGTTTCAAACATACTTTCATCAAAAACATTATGGCGATGCTGGATAATTAATGCAGAGGGGTAATAAGAGACATCATTAAGTGAGGAAGAGCCATTTTCATGCGAAGATGCATTGAATGGGACTCCTTACTTGGTGCTTCCATGTCACTTTCTCACCACTATTTGATGGGGTAAACAAAAATTGACTGAATTTTAGATAGGGGTGGAAGGGGGTGCAGTTCAACATGTACATTTCAAATGTAATTTGACATCTGTTTCTCACAGGCAGCACTGAGGATGTCGTTCTCCAGATGCCTCTACAAAGTTACAAGACATTTTTCAGCACTACAGATATTACTTGGAAGAACAGCTGCTGATATTTGTGGGAGTGAGTACTCTTCTCTGATACTTGATAGAACAGGAATAATGAAAATTCTCAAGAAGTACTGAACTCTTCACAATCATTTGTCAGTCCTGATTGTCACATATTCCTATTGTGTCTAAATCAGACAAGCTTCACACTGTGTTGTCAAATGATTAATTGAATGGCAGAATGATTAGGTTAATGACAGCATGATTTACAGAAACCCTCTGTTTCTACAAAGGATCCAGACAAATTTTGAAGGCAGCAAAGCCAGTGCTGGGGAGATGTGTATTGGCATAGTGTTTTCAAGAATTTTCCAGTGATCATCCACTTCAATTAGAAGTGCAGTGGGGAGATGATCATATTCTTCTGAAGGATCAACCAGCTGCAAATTACAAATGTGTAACCTTTTACACTCTTCAGGTACTGAGTGTTGTTCCATGTCCTCAATGTCAGGTGAACCAGTTGACTTGAGTGTGACCCTGAATGGAGACTTGATGGTATTAACTGCCAGTGGGTGTTGTTGTGGTCCTCAGTCCTGAGACTGGTTTGATGCAGCTCTCCATGCTACTCTATCCTGTGCAAGCTTCTTCATCTCCCAGTACCTACTGCAGCCTACATCCTTCTGAATCTGCTTAGTGTATTCATCTCTTGGTCTACCTCTACGATTTTTACCCTCCACACTGCCCTCCAATGCTAAATTTGTGATCCCTTGATGCCTCAAAACATGTCCTACCAACCGATCCCTTCTTCTAGTCAAGTTGTGCCACAAACTTCTCTTCTCCCCAATCCTATTCAATACCTCCTCATTAGTTATATGATCTACCCATCTAATCTTCAGCATTCTTCTGTGGCACCACATTTCGAAAGCTTCTATTCTCTTCTTGTCCAAACTAGTTATCGTCCATGTTTCACTTCCATACATGGCTACACTCCATACAAATACTTTCAGAAATGACTTCCTGACACTTAAATCTATACTCTATGTTAACAAATTTCTCTTCTTCAGAAACGATTTCCTTGCCATTGCCAGTCTACATTTTATATCCTCTCTACTTCGACCATCATCAGTTATTTTACTCCCTAAATAGCAAAACTCCTTTACTACTTTAAGTGTCTCATTTCCTAATCTAATCCCCTCAGCATCACCCGATTTAATTTGACTACATTCCATTATCCTCGTTTTGCTTTTGTTGATGTTCATCTTATATCCTCCCTTCAAGACACCATCCATTCCGTTCAACTGCTCTTCCAAGTCCTTTGCTGTCTCTGACAGAATTACAATGTCATCGGCGAACCTCAAAGTTTTTACATCTTCTCCATGAATTTTAATACCTACTCCGAATTTTTCTTTTGTTTCCTTTACTGCTTGCTCAATATACAGATTGAATAACATCGGGGAGAGGCTACAACCCTGTCTTACTCCCTTCCCAACCACTGCTTCCCTTTCATGTCCCTCGACTCTTATAACTGCCATCTGGTTTCTGTACAAATTGTAAATAGCTTTTCGCTCCCTGTAATTTACCCCTGCCACCTTCAGAATTTGAAAGAGATTATTCCAGTTAACATTGTCAAAAGCTTTCTCTAAGTCTACAAATGCTAGAAACGTAGGTTTGCCTTTTCTTAATCTTTCTTCTTAGATAAGTCGTGAGGTTAGTATTGCCTCACGTGTTCCAACATTTCTACGGAATCCAAACTGATCTTCCCCGAGGTCCACTTCTACCAATTTTTCCATTCGTCTGTAAAGAATTCGCGTTAGTATTTTGCAGCTGTGACTTATTAAACTGATTGTTCGGTAATTTTCACATCTGTCAACACCTGCTTTCTTTGGGATTGGAATTATTATATTCTTCTTGAAGTCTGAGGGTATTTCGCCTGTCTCATACATCTTGCTCACCAGATGGTGGAGTTTTGTCACGACTGGCTCTCCCAAGGCCATCAGTAGTTCTAATGGCATGTTGTCTTACCCGGGGCCTTGTTTCGACTCAGGTCTTTCAGTGCTCTGTCAAACTCTTCACGCAGTATCTTATCTCCCATTTCGTCTTCGTCTACATCCTCTTCCATTTCCATAATATTGTCCTCAAGTACATCGCCCTTGTATAAACCCTCTATATACTCCTTCCACCTTTCTGCCTACCCTTCTTTGCTTAGAACTGGGTTGCCATCTGAGCTCTTGATATTCATACAAGTGGCTCTCTTCTCTCCAAAGGTCTCTTTAATTTTCCTGTAGACAGTATCTATCTTACCCCCTAGTGAGACAAGCCTCTATATCCTTACATTTGTCCTCTAGCCATCCCTGCTTAGCCATTTTGCACTTCCTGTCGATCTCATTTTTGAGACGTTTGTATTCCTTTTTGCCTGCTTCATTCACTGCATTTTTATATTTTCTCCTTTCATCAATTAAATTCAATATTTCTTCTGTTACCCAAGGATTTGTATTAGCCCTCGCCTTTTTACCTACTTGATCGTCTGCTGTCTTCAGTGGGTGACATGTAACAAATTCAGTTTTAAAGTACTGATCAGTGATCTACTGATGAAGCTGGACTGGCTGTCACAATCTAAAATGCTGCTTGTACATCCACTTCTACCTGTGGGCCTCATTACATACAACCAAGCTGGCTGGAGGTAAACAAATCCTGAACATCCAGTATTCACTTTGCCAAATGAACTGTGTTCATTAGAAACAGCCAATGATGTAGAATTTTCAGAATTACCACAGACTGACCTGTATTGGCTTTCTTTACAAAGAAGAAAAAACTGTAATGTAGCATAGGGGTGCCATGAACGTAGAAACCACACTGGATAATGACTGGACACGAAATCTGCCGTGCTTGACCATAGTATAAAACCTAGCCATACTAAGGACTACAACAACACCAAAATAATTAGGCAATTTTTTTCCTTTTGGGACTGCAGGATTATAGATGTCATTCAAATAAGTGTCCAAGATGGTCTAAAAAATAAAGATAGCAGCCTACAATTGATTCAGGTATGGAACCCTGCACTGAATTTAGGAAAGGAAAAGCATTCCTGTACAGCGACATTAACACCTGACAGTGATAGTACAAATGCTGAAGAGCAGAGTTTGTAGTTGGGCAGCACCAATGCTGCCACTGTCACCATCCATCATGAAAGCCGCACAGGTAGCAATAGGAGTGGAGTGGAGTGGTGCAGGTGGTACTGGCCAGAATATATAGGACATCGACAAGAGGGGAACAGAAGTTATCAGGACCACCTGAAGATGGCAACAAGTCTTTACTGGAATCTCATGGAGTAATGACGACACAAACCTGCCGGACACCCAAGAATTCTAAAAGTCAGAGCAGGACAGAACAGAGCAAAAAAAGAGATCTTGAAGTAATTGTGACTAGAACAATATTAGGAAAAGGATAGTTGCTACTCACCTTATTGAGTGGAAGGTGAGTTGCACACAGGCACAACAAGAAGACTGCCACAAAATAGTCTGGCTTCAGCTGCCAGAGACTGTGGTCCTGAGTGTGTGTGTGTGTGTGTGTGTGTGTGTGTGTGTGTGTGTGTGTGTGTGTGTGTGTGACAAAGGCCTTGTTGTGCTTATCTGTGACTCTGCATCTTCACTACATGGTGAGTAACAACTACCCTTTCCATAATATTGTTACATTCCAACCTGGATTTTCCATTGTTTAATTGAGACTACCAGTTCACATACTGATGACAGGAACCAAACTAAAGTTGTGTGGGAGTGTATTGTATAAACAACATATTACACCTCCCCCACATACATCTCTTGTAATGACTATGATGAGAAAATTTGAGAGGTTAGAGCCAATACAGAGGCTTACTGCCAATTATTCTTATCATGCTCAGTTCGTGAGTGGAACAGGGTTGGAGGGCTCAGTTAGTGGTACAAGAAGTACCCTCCACCACACACCATTAGGTTTCTTGCTGAGATGATTTAGATGTAGATGAATAATTCCAATCCATACAATACTGAGAAGTTGGTGTTGAAGAGAGAGGGGGCAAAAAGATACAAATCAGACAAGTAACGAAACAGCTTGTTCTGTGTGGCAATTTTTGCCAAAGGCTGATCAACCGATTGATGGTCATGACCATGGGCACTAGCACAACCCACATCAGTGATGTCTACACTTGTCTATATTTAGGCCAGTGTTAGCCTCCCAGCTTTAATTTACACTATGCTGTCGACTTACCTTTCATGAAGCCCGCAAGACTTGGATGTTGTTATCCTTCCGACATTTTATCACTGTGTTATTGTACCTCGTGCTGTCATGGCCTTCAGTCTACCAATACACAGATTACAGAAACCAGCATGTCTTTTATGTTGTGTCCCAGAACACGACTGACAACTGCGGATTGAACTTATGTGTGTTCCATTGTTTGAATGCTGAAAACTTGCATGGAAATTTCAGTGCCTGACTGATGCTTTAAGACAGTGCCTTTTCCACAAACTACAGACTTCGTGTGCTGAATGGCCACAGACATTTCCTTCTTTCCGTTCACCATGGCCAAACCATCTCTTGCCACTGTTATGCAACAGCTGATTGCTCATAAATTGAGAAGTCAAAAGCATATGGAGGACCTCCTGGCCAGCATACTGCAGCAGCTGATCGTCAGTCAACTGCCATTCCCACGATACAAGGAAAAGTCATAAGACTGGTACCCATACAAACAAAGGCTGTGAATGCATTTTAGGGCCTTTAAAGTAAATGGTGATGATTCTGCTAAACCCACTTTCTTATCATGGATTCCGCCACGAACTTATTGGTTGTTGTGTAAACTGGCCCCCCTGATGGAACCTAATAAACT
The DNA here is from genome assembly GCF_023898315.1 of Schistocerca nitens. Taxonomy (NCBI): domain Eukaryota; kingdom Metazoa; phylum Arthropoda; class Insecta; order Orthoptera; family Acrididae; genus Schistocerca; species Schistocerca nitens. The sequence goes on along the minus strand of NC_064621.1, from coordinate 100,643,299 downwards.
GACATTTGATGAAATTTGTTCTTTGTTAAGTGCTCACTACCAAAGACTTGTTATGTGTTTTATGCTTACCTTGAGTTTTACCAATATCACAAGCAACAGAGTCAATCCTATCAAGGTTAGGCGGCTGAGCTCCAAGGGCTAAATAGATGATGCAAGTTTTTTATGTCTAATGCCAAAGAATCTTAAACAGAAGACATGATCAGAGACAGAATCATCCATGCAGCACCCTATGAAGAGTTTCAGTTAAAAGCTTAACTGTTTGATGACCCTTAATTAGACACGGTGTTGTGTTTAGACAGTCCTACAAAGTCTCAAAGAGGCAGGCTGGCTCTTAGATACCTGGGTGAATACTGCTGTGATGAACAGTGAACTCTGACACTTGGTGGATTCAGCAGGCAGTGGTTCCATTGTGGCAGTACACAAACAACAACGCACATCCCTCTCCATGGAAACAGGGTACCTCATGCTGCCCCAGGTTGTGACAGCCTTACTCATCCTGCTTTGACTGTTTCCAGAAGCATGACAGAGATTACTGCCCATTCCGTTGGGCTGATTGCACTACATGTGTTTGTCCTGGAGGGTATTCTTGTCTCATGGATGTTAATGTTACATGTTACCTGTACACGATTACCACTCAGGGAGGATCCTCCAATAAAGTGCTTGTTTTGTTGCGTATGGTTGGCAGGACAGTCAATTTTTACATCAATACCACCAGTCTTGTCAATTTTCAAACATATTTACAACTAGGGGCACCAGTACTCACTCCATCAGTTCAGAGGACTTGACTTTCTCAGCCATAAGCAATGCTGATACTGAGAACCTTTTCTCACTGGACACACCCACATCTTTTGGATTTTCCACCAATGGCACAACAAACAAATAAGAGAATGTTCCTTATCCACAACTGGATGTGCTCTGCACTGAATTCCTTGATTTTTTTCTTCTGGTGTGGAAAAGCAGAGAATTTTGAAGCTCACATTTCACTTAAACCTATGGCACAGTCTCACTTTTGTTATCAGCTGGCACCAGTGGTGTACACCTCGCCCCAGAAACATACATTTTGCTGGCTGCAGATGCTACTGTACTGAGCTAAGGCTCACTAGCATGTATGCGGGATTGTCACTAGAGGCTCCTCAGTCAGCATCCAGCATGAGTCTACAACACAAGCTGTGTGCACCAAGTCAAAACTAGCGCCACCAATGTCAATTACGTTTACACTTGTCTATAGTTAGTCTGAAATGAGCCTCCCAGCTTTAGTCTATGCCATGTTGACATTTTTTACTTATCATGCAGCCTTTGAGATCTGGACATTCTTGCATTACTGACACTATACCACCACTTGGCAGTTTCATGTTATTGCACCTTGTGCTGTGTGTGGTCTACCAATAAACAGATTACAAAAACCACAGTTCATTTGTATTGTGGGCCACAACAATTACCATTTAGGTATTTCCGCACAACAATGAGAGAGTTGAAATGTCACAAAACGTCTAACCTGCCTAAGTGACAGAAGGAAATTATGTACCAACATAAGGACTGATTGGTTAGCAGTGAATATTGTTTTGTTGATACACACATTTGTAGATAAAACTTCTTCAAAGGCTGCTGTAAATTATTTTAATATTAAATATCTAGTCAGTGGATGTCTAAAATTTATGTTGACACACACACACACACACACACACACACACACACACACACACACACAAAACATGTGAGGTGTTATCAAATATGTAATGATCGTAGCAGAAAACATTATATGAGAATAAAATGCAATCTCTAAATGGTGATTAATTATTAAAATAAATTACAGAAATGAATCATAAAATTATTTAACTGGATAGATAAAAAACTACTCACCAAGGTGGCAGCAGAGCACACACATAGAAGACTGTTGTGATTGGCAAGCTTTTGGAGCCACTGGCTCCTTCTTCAGGCAGAAGGGTCGAAGGGGAAGGAAGAAGGGTGAAGGAAAAAGACTGGAGAAGTCTAGGAAAAGGGATTAGAGTTTGGGAAAGTTGCCCAGAACCGTAGGTCAGGGGAGAGATATCATACAGGATGAGAAGGAAAGACTGATTGTTGGGGACTGCATCAGACGAGATTTGAAAACCTGAGAGCTTGAAGGTGGAAGACAGGGTAATATGCAAGACAGAGATTACTACTAAAACATTGCACATGAGTTAATAAGTGTGAAAAGCTAAGTACATTGTATGTAAGAGAGGTGGGAGGGGGCATTGAAAAATAGACTGGAAAGACAATGAAATATGTAGAAAACTAAAACGGAGTGAAGCAAAGAGTAGTTACAGTGAAGAAAAGCTGAAACTAAAGAAATTAACATAAATTAAGGCCTGGGGTAGGGGAGGGGGATGAGAACGAAGGACATGTAGTGCTAGCTTCCAGCATTAGTACTACAACATGTCCTTGGTTCTTGCCACTCACCTGGCCTTAATTTATGTTAATTTCTTCAGTTTCAGCTTTTCTTCACTGTAAATACTCTTTGCTTCACTCCATTGTAGTTTTCTACATCTTTCATTGTCTTTCCTGTCTATTTTTCACCGCCCCTCCCACCTCTGTTACATACAATGTACTTAGCTTCTCACGCTTATTAACTCACATGCGACATTTTAATAGTAATCTCTGTCTTGCATATTACCCTGTGTTCCACCTTCAAGCTCTCATATGGATACGGTGCCCGTTCTTTCGGACGTCTGAAAGAACAGACACCACGTCCATATAAGTATATAGTTCTGGCAATACCGGCCATGACCTCCTCCTTCTGTGTGGATGCACCCATATTCCCCGAACTCTTATGGGACCTAGTAAGAATGTCTTCCATGTGTGATGTGTGTGTTGGGGTGGGACACTACGAATGTAGTGTGTGGACGTACAAGGTGAGAATGTGGGTCTCGCGGGAGGCATGCGCAAGATAGTCCCTGCAGTCACACTATCCTCTGTGCCCTTGGCGGCTCAGACGGATAGACCACCCGCCATGTAAGCAGGAGATCCCGGGTTCGAGTCCTGGTCAGGGCACACAATATCACCTGTCCCCATTGATATATATCAACACCCTTTAGCAGCTGGATGTATTAATATAATTCTAATTTCATTCAAGCTCTCAGATTTTCAAATCATGTCCGATGAAGTCCCCAACACTCAGTCTCTCCTCCTCATTCTGTATGGTAAATCTCCCCTGACCTGCGGTTCTGGGTGATTTTCCCAAAATATACCTCTTTTCCTAGACCTCTCCAGTCCTTTTCCTTCACCCTTCTTCCTCCCCCTTCAACCCTTCTGCCTGAAGGAGCCACTTGCCAATCACAACAGTCTTATGAGTGTGTTCTGCTGCCGCTTGGTGAGTAGATTTTTTATCTATCCAATTAAATAATTTTAGAAATGAATGGGAAGCTACATAACTCACTGTTAGTCCATAAACGCAAGTTGCCATGGCCAAACAAATACAGTTTTCATTTCACACAGCACATATGTTTTCTTATTCTAGAGGTGGAATAAACAAGAAAATAATCATTTTCTTTGCACTGACAAAATTTGTATATTTTTCATCTGAAGCAGTGACTATAGAGTGAAACTCATTCTACACATCACTCCTCCTCTAATGGAATACATTTGCAATTGTAGAGTTTGCATCAAATAACTTGCACCACAGTCTCAAAAAATAAAGCTGCTTGAAGTCCATCAGATCCTCACAACTTGTCATTTCACTCTGTCAGTGCTACTTTACAGTAGCAAGGTCGTATACTCATCTCCTGTGCTAATAACATGTCACAAGTAGCCTTACACTGCTTCATTCTTCAGTAAGAGAGAACAAGTCGGAGTATGAATCAACCATGGCACTACAGTCCTGAGACTCTTCACACTCGCTGAACTATTGCAGGAACAAAGGAAACCTATTAGCACTGATGTAACAGTGGTGCCTTGACTTGTGTATGCAACCCAAAAATCACATTCATAATCACTATTTCTGATCTCTACCGGCAGCCTGCTGAATATTTTTGAAACAGAATATAAATCTCCATTCTGAATGCTGATAGGGATGGAAAGTATTTATATTTCTAGTCTTGTGGTTTTAAATTTCACAGCTCATCGCAAATTCACTCTTATTACGGTACCATTCACAAATGCCATTAGGGAGAAAATGTGTTGGAATTATAAGAATCTCAACTATACACAATACTGTTGCCGCATACTTCTATGGATTTTCCAGCCTTAACTTAATCACCCCAGAGGGTTATGGAAGAGGATAGTATTTAGTGAAAGTGTGCTAGCGATCTTGTTTGCAGCTCAACGAATAGAGTGATTTCTAAATGCAAAATAGGCAGAACTGAGATTTTCAGTTAGTTTATCTACATGTTAATGCCACCTCAGTCTGTTCTACATTTTGATGCTTAGGAATTTCAAACATGAAGTTTCACTTGGTATATGCTCATTGATCAATACTTGGCTACCTACAAGTAACAATTTTTTTTCTGGAGTTTTACAGTATGTGTGTTTTGTAAGATTAAGGGTTAAGCTGTTTTTGCTATTAACCAGTTGTGGGCTTTTTCTGCTATTATGCTGGCTGTTTTTGGACATACCACCAGTATACTTACCAACAAACATCACGGTTTTCAGTAAGTCCTCCAATGCCTTTGCTAAATAATGTATTCAGGTGAAGAGTAGGAATGGATCAAGTACCAAACCTATCAGGACATCATATTTAATATTTTCTCATTCCAAATTTAGTTTTATTCCTGAGTATCATTTCTATATGTGACCCTTTATCCCATGTTGTTATGTCCATCCCAGTCTGACACCGAAGCATGGTTGGGTCATACCATAACTCGAGTTGGAAGGGTGCATGAGATTATGTTTTACAACTAGATGTTTCACAAAGATGTGACTTATGATACTTTGTACATTGAGGGTAGTAGAACACCAGTTTGGAAAAAGTGAGAAGGATTTTGGTAAGAATATTCTTCAGTTTGGGTCATGACAAAAGTTAGTCAAGATTTAAAAGAAGATGTGGTTAAGATGTTCCTGTATAGCTGTGTAGGCTGGTATAGGGTTAGGTTTTGCTGTTTACTGGGGATGGTTGGAGTATTCAGGAACAGACATTTTCAATAAGTTACCAGAAACTGTAAAGAGTTTAAGTACTAATCAACTTCAGTTTCACAGCAGCCTGAATTATTCACTGGTGGTCAACTCCTTCTACTCTGTTGATGAACTTCTAAGTAGAACCAACTGATGTTAATATTAGTAATAACGTCATGTCATGACTACAATCAACTCCATATCAAAAGTACGAAAGTCAGTTAAGTACATGAATTAGCACTGAAAGTACATTTATTATCTATGCACACAGACAGAACAGAACTTCCTCCAAGAGAACATTAACAGTGGCTCTATGCTTTTGTCTTCTTCATGAAGGGTAATAGTTCTTGATCTCTTAAGTGACATCCAGCAAGTGACAAAGGGTATGATATTACCTGAAACCTGAATCTAGCCTGTTTGTCAAGAGAAGCAAATACTCACCATCCATTTAAGATGTCAAAGCTGCTTGTCATGCATGTGTTATACAGTCCAAATGCCATAACTTTAAACTCCTGTAGAGAATTATATGTTATGAAGGCAGTCTGTAGTCAGTACAGAAATGTCATGTGCCATCCTACTCCTTCACAAGGACCACAGGAGAGGGCCAAGAACACTCCAAAGGCTCAATTATTTTAATCCACAGCATCTTTTCCACTTCCTCCCAAATTATGTGTAATTCAACTGGTAACACTATACGAGTGCTGGATAGTTGGTGGATGATCCCCTGTGTTTATATGGTGTTTTACCACAGGCCTCTTGGTCTATCTTTTCTCCATTCCATATATGAAAGCATCCAAAAATTGGCATAGAACAGCCAGCACTTGGAAATGTTGACCCTCTGTAAGATAAACCCTATTTGTAATTTGATAGTTTTTCCTTCCACTGTCTTGTCTGTAGTGCTGGTAGAACACAATACTTCAATACTTCGTCGATGGTATGGAGGTGCCCATCATGGATTGCTTTGGCTGTTCCTATGCACATATCTTTAGGATTGTGCTGTGGCTTGCGACATTTAGTTATCCAAAATTCTCCTTGACTACCTGCAATGCTTTTGATGTTGCTGGTATGCATTTTTCTTTCTATTTTATTTTCTTTTCTTTTGGGCTTGAGTATATTTTTTAAAAAAAAATCAACAAAGGCTTCACAATGATGACTGGAACTTTTTTCATTTAAGAAGGGAATGAAGGTCTGAGTTTATCATAGCACTGACAACAATGACAAGTTTAGATTAGGAAAGGAAATGGGGAAAAGCCCTCTTTAGAGGAAACATAGTAGCATTTGCTTTAAGTGATTTAGAGAAATCGCAGAAAACCTAAATCTAGGTGGCCAGATGGGGAATTGAACTGACAAAATCCTTGATTCAAGCCCAGTATGCTAACCACAGCACACCTGCCTTCATCCATCAGAACAGCTTTGTCAATTTGGAGTTATATTCTTCCACAGTCTAGGCTGCTTCTGATGCCTGTGACAGGTCCCATCTGGGAATAATATTGTGATTATATTCTGTTAAGCTGAAAAATTCGAAGGGCTGTGTCCTGTTACTGTTAGTTAAGTTATTCCTGCAATACATGTTCCTATCATTTGGACATACTTCCCATTTGTGACTTACAGCATAATCACTTTCTTATCATGGAGAAGTCTACTTTAGCTTGTGGTGACAAGCATTTAGCATTACAGGAAAAGAAGCTCTTGAGTTAAATAGAACCTGGCTAAGGTAGTTTATTGATGATGATGATCATGATGTTGGGAAATTTCATCATCATCATCATCATCATCATCATCATCATCATCATAATCATCATAATCATCATCATCTTGGTCCACAGAAGATTTTCACCTGTGGCAGTCTCACATCCTCAGATGGTCATTACACTTAATTTTCCTGAATTTTGGGAGCTAGGCATTGGGCTGGTACCTCTCTATGGTGATGGGGAACAGCTAAAATGCTGGGGAGTGACCTATGCCAGGGTGTGGCAATTTGCTTCTTCCTTTGGTTCAACTATAATCATCTGTAGGTGAGTGGCATGAATAGGAATGTTGTGATTTTTGACATCTTGTGATATAAGTGTCATCAAATGCTCATCATCTTTCTCCTGGAAATCCACAGTATCCTCCATCTTGGTTGGTTGGATGCTGGGTTGTCTTTTTATGGCTGTGTAATAAGTCCAGTCTTTTTTCTCATGGTGTTTCCTACTGGTGGCAGAGACTGGTACTAAATATTGATGCAACTGTTCTTCAGCATTCTCTATTATCTCCTGATATATGGAGCCAACATTCATGGCTACTGTTTCCTGTGTTCGCTAACTCTCAGATCTGGCTGTCATAAAATGCTGTGTATCTCTGCTTACAATCTAACATATAATGGAAGTGAGGTCACGGTACTCTTCCGTAACTGCCATAGGCATCACATTCAAGAGTCAATCATACCTCTTTTGTCAGATTCTTATCTTTTGCCTTTCCTTGATGCCTTGCCACCACTTCTGAATTATTCTATTGTAGTATCTTTTACAGAAGAGTTTGGTACATGTTTTCTGCAACTACTTTCAAGAGAGATTTTTTTGGCTTCAGTCACTTTCAGATTCACAATATGGCATAAGTACAAAGCAGTCAGTTAGGAAGTATTATTTCCCCATGATCTTTGGCCCTGTTCTTCAATTGTTCTTTCACCAAGCAAACTTACTACTGATTATCACCAAATGTTTTCTTTAGTTTAGTCTGTAATTTGTCTCAGTCATTGAGTTCCTCTTCATTGTTCTCAAACTACAACTGTGCTTTGTTGCCCAAATGAAAGTACACATTTAAAAAATTACCTAATTTGTCATATCATCACATCTCTTATTTGGTGAATCACTCTAATTCTTTCAGCCATTTCATCATGTTCTGGCCATCATCTCCAGAAAACACTGATGGAGTCCTGATGTGCAACTGTCTTATTTCCATTTGCAATTAAAATAACATGAATATATGGAACTGGGAACAAACTACTGCTGCTATTTTGTTTCCTGTTACGTAGAAATGGCTTTTACATTACCTAATTGGAGCCATAGTGATCCAGATGTTTTGAAGTACCTGATGTTTGTTTTGGTTTGTTTTAGGGGACAAAAATGACTAAGGTCATACACACCCATCTCAGAACCTTAGAACATGAATATGATAAAGGAATTCCAAACGATTATGCATTAAGCCCAATCAATGGAAGGAAAAAGAGCTAAGATCAAGGGCTACTACTTGGAGGAAGGTCCACAAAATATGCTGTCAAGATAATGGAGATCCCAAACTAAAGATTAGATGTCCTTTGCCCTATTGCTGTGATGGATAGAAGTAAAATGTGGTCAACAGCCCACCCATAATTCAGTAACGGTCAATTACTCGGACAGTAAACATACATTATGTGATCAAAACCATCTGGACACACCCAAAAACATGTTTTTCATATTAGGTGCATTGTGCTACCATCTACAGCCCGGTACTCCATATCAGTGACCTCAGTAGTCATTAGACATTATGAGAGAGCAGAATGGGGTGCTTTGCAGCACTACGGACTTTGAACATGGTCAGGTGATTGGATGTCACTTGTGTCGTATGTCTGTATGCGAGATTTCTTCACTTCTAAACATCCATAGGTCCACTGTTTCTGATTTTATAGTAAAATGGAAATGTGAAGGGGCACGTACAGCACAAAAGCGTACAGGCTGACCTCGTCTGCTGACTGATAGACACCACAGACAGTTGAAGAGGGTCGTAATGTGTAATAGGCAGACATCTATCCAGATCATCACACAGGAATTCCATACTGCATCAGGATCCACTGGAAGTACTATGACAGTTAGGCAAGATGTGAGAAAGCTTGGATTTCATGGTAGAGCAGCTGCTCATAAGCCACACATCACACTGGTAAATGCCAAATAACACCTTGCTTGGTGTAAGGAGTGTAAACATTGGAAATTGAACAATCGAAAAACATTGTGTGGAGTGACAAATCACGGTACACAATGTGGTGATCTGATGGCAGGGTGTGGGTATGGCAAATGCCTGGTGAGTATCATCTGAAAGCATGTATAGTGCCAATAGTAAAATTCAGAGGCGGTGGTGTTAAGATGTGGTCATGCTTTTCATGCAGGGAGCTTGCACCACTTGTTGTTTTATGTGGTACTATCACAGCAAGGCCTACACTGATGTTTTAAGCACTTTCTTGCTTTCCACTGTTGAAGAGCAATTCGGGGATGGCGATCGCATCTTTCAACATGATCGAGCACCTGTTCATAATGCATGGCCTGTGGCGGAGTGGTTACATGACGATAACATCCCTGTAATGGACTGGACTGCATAGAGTCCTGACCTGAATCCTATAGAACACAATTGGGATGTTTTGGAACACCGACTTCATGCCAGGCTTCACTGATCAACATTGATACCTCTCCTCAGTGCAGCACTGTGAAGAATGGGCTGCCATTCCCCAAGAAACCATCCAGCACCTGATTGAACATATGCCTGTGAGAGTGGAAGCTCTCATTATGGCTAAGGGTGGGCCTATGCCATATTTAATTCCAGTATTACTGATGGAGAGTGCTACAAACTTTTAAGTCATTTGCAGCCAGGTGTCCGGACACTTCTGATCACATAGTGTACATTAAAACGTAAGCACTTAAAAAAAGAGGGCATTTTGTGCTCATTGGCATCAGCCTTTGATGGTGTGCCATTTCTTGACCAAGTGGCGTGGGATCATCTATCAACAAATGGCAATGGCTAAATCGACAGTGCCCAATACATAACCTAGCTAAAATGATCTCCTCATAGCGAGAGGGCCAAGAGGAGGTTGGCCAAGTAGCCCAGATAGGTTTAATACCCCAGAGATAGTTCCCATGAAGGGAAGACCAGTGGTTATGACAAATGACAACAGGGAGATCATCGGAAGGAATGGAAGAACTAGTGGGCCAAGGTTAGGATGACTGCAGCCTTGGCAGCAGCATCAGGAGCCTTGTTTCCCATCAGACTGATGTGACCAGGGACCCGCATTAATATCATAGGTGCTCCCTCATAAGTGAGCAAGTGGAAGCTTTCTTGGAACTGTTACACTAAGGGATGGACTGTGTGTAGCACACACAGGCTCTGAAGGGCACAGAGAATCAGAGCAGATATGAGAACTGAAAAACCTGTGTCAGTGGATGTACTGTATGGCCTGATACAGGGCAAAGAACTCTGCTGCGAATAGTGAGCAGTGTTACAGAAGCCAATATTGACACCACAGTCAGCAGTAGTACCTTTGTATAAACTGATTGCTCTCGGACTAAGTTCTGTGTGAAGCTCAAGAAACTCATAGTGATAGATAGAATATGGAGTAGTGTTCTAAGGAAACGCATGAAGTCTGGAGTGAACACAGGCCATGGCATGAAGCCAAGGTGGCAAGTAACAACAGCCGAAAGTGAATTCAATGAGGTAACAGAAGAGGGATGCGCATCATACTGGTAAGCAAAGGAGTCATTGAAAAAGAAATAAATGGCATACTCAAAACTCCTATTATTAATTTTCAGAATCTGACATTTATTAAATTTATTTTTGGATTCAGTTACAAAATAATGATATAACTTGGTGAAGATTCTTCTTTTGTCAAAGAAGTTTGTAAATGCTCTTGTTTTGTAAACTCTCTGGAATATTGTTAGCACCACAGAATGTGTAGCAGTAGTGAGCATGCCTCTGATGGAATCCAAAATGTTTTTAATTCTGGCAACAATAATGTAATTGTTGGTTTTATGGAAGTGGAGATTGTAAAGTCAGTGAGATATAGAAGAATGTGACATTATTATTATTATTATTATTATTATTATTATTATAATAACAGGTGCAATCAGAAACAATGTAACAGGCATTCTTAATATTTATCTAGTCATCTGGAACCCACAAAGTTAAAAAAAATTCAACCTCAAGAATCTACCCCTACACATACTGCAGCGAACAGCGAGAAAATGAAGGTAAGTAAAAGAAAGTATTTTGTACATCTTACTCCTCTCTAAGCACTCGATATGAAGCAATTCATATTTTGGAAGAGACTGAAAAACTACTGGTTTTGTGTTGGAGGGTAAGATTACAAGATGCAGAAATGAAACATCTATAGTCTAGTTTTGAATGGATAAGGGATCATTACAAACAAAGGGCAGTCCAATCCACTTCCCACGAAGTACTGCTGAGGACACGTAGGACAATGAGGGACTGGGTATAGTGGGTGGCCAGATAAGCCATGTGGGAGTACAAATAAAGTTTCCTAGAAGCATGAGACCCAGGAATTTTGTAGTTCCAGTGAATGGAAGAGCACCAGGCCCAAGGTGTAAAGACCATGAAAGAAGCCAATTGCACCATCAGAAATTCATACAAATAATTTTGTAAGTGGAAGAGCAAAAGTTGTCGATGCTCCATAAGTAAAGACATCAAGACATTGCTGGAGACACTGGCCAAGGAGACAAGTCTGTGGAAAACTGCAATAGATTGCAAACTCGTCTATGAAAAGGGAGCCTGATATGCCTGGCAAGCCTGATATGCCTGGCAGAGGACAGACTGGACTCATGTATGGGTATGACAGTGCCTTCATGTCAGCATCTGGGAAACATGCAATCCGTCCAGATGCAATTATATCTCCATGCGTGAATTGAGTCATGGCATTCCTCAGTCGAGCAAGGGAGCAGGACACAATGTGGTAAAGGTGAAGTACAAGAAATGGAATGTTCTGTGGTGGTAAAGATAAAGTTTGCAAGGTATTCTACCTGGTCATGACAATTGATATTCACTGAAGGTCAGTGAGGAGGAGTAAAGCCTCCAGTCGGCCTTAGAAAGCTGCCAATTGGGTTTACCCATAGCTGTGGTAGGAGCCAGCAAACAGACAGCACACGGGAAACTGTCGCTCAAATACATGTCAGATAGAACAGACCACTCGAGACGACAGGCAATCTGAGCAGTGTAGAACAAGAGGTCCAAATGGGAATAGTTGTGTGAGGAGTATGAAAGGAATGGGGTGCTCCAGTGTCGAGACAGATGAGGTCAAATTGATTGAGAAGATCAGCCAAGAGGGCACCTCTCAGACCAATTCTGAAAGAGCCCCAAAGGGGATGGTGTGCATTAAAGAGGTGAGGGAGTTATCATAAGCTGGAGGAAGTCTGACCAAATGACCAAATGACCAAATGACAGATGCAGAAGGTGCAAAGAGTAAAGGTGAAGCGAGGAAGGAAAATGCAGACTACAACAACTTTCAGCCAGGTGTTCAATGAGACTGTAGGACTATAAGTGTCTTCCCAGATGAGCAGCATGATGAGATGGAAAGCCATCCTCAGGGGCAACGTTGAAGTGGACTGGAAAGAAATGCGAAAGTCTCTGCTGATGGGCAACGGACAGCAGCTGGTCAAGTAATTATCAATGTAATTCGGTGCCAGCCATGTAGTCGAGGTGTTATTTTATTCTGACTGCCAGTTTTGACATTCCACTATACCACCTCCAGGTCCCTTACGTGTCTCTCAAACATAAACAATATTGTCATATTGTGCCATATATATTCTTGGTTGTTACAAGTTCAGAACCATATATCAAGTGCTTAATTCAAAGACTTGATTGCTACAAAGTGTTCGAATCAAGCACATGGAATACAGCTTTGAATTTACGACATCCAGGAATATATGGCACTGTATGACAATATCATTCACTTTTGTGAAATGCATATGGAGCATGAAGGTGGCACAGTGTAACACCAAAACTGGTAGTGAAAATAAAATAACACCTCAGCTGCATGGCTGTTGGCGAATTTCACTGATAAGACATGCGAGGGGTCAAAGTTTTTTTTTTTTTTTTTTTTTTTTTTTGTGGTTTTCGGGCGCACAACTTCAATGGTCATTAGCGCCCTGACTACTCTAAGAATGCACCGCGAGGCACAAGTGGACAACAACAACTAAAAGGGAAAACACAATAAAAGACAGACTGACAGGCATAGGATTAAAAAACATCAAATGTCCTTAGCGAGGTTTGTCAAATTGATAAAACAAAGAACACGAGCAGCTGCTCGTGGGTCATCCGCTAAAATGGCATCTAAAGTAGTAGGCAGGTTAAGATCGAGGCGCAGTGTTTTAAGATCGGGACAGGACATTAAAATGTGACTAACCGTCAGCAAGTGCCCACATGGGCAGAACGGCGCCGGCGCAGCCGTCAGCAGATGGCGATGGCTGAACCGGCAGTGTCCAATTCTTAACCTTGCTAAAACGACCTCCTCCCGCCGAGAAGGGCGTGAGGAGGACGTCCAAGCCACGGGAAGAGGTTTTAAGGCCCGAAGCTTGTTGTCGGTAAGTGCAGCCCAATCGGCATGCCACAGCGACACAACGCGCCGACAAATGACCCTGCTAAAATCGGACGAAGGGACACAACAAGAAGCTGTCCGAGGCTGGAGGACCGCAGCCTTGGCCGCGGCATCTGCAGCTTCGTTCCCAGGGATACCGACATGGCCAGGAACCCACATAAAGCTAACCGGCGTACCGACGTCCACCAGCTGCTGAAGAGAGCGTTGGATCCGGTGTACGAAAGGGTGAACCGGGTACGGATCACTGAGGCTCTGGATGGCGCTCAGGGAATCTGAGCAGATGACATAAGCAGAATGTCGGTGGCGGCAGATGTACAGAACAGCATGGTAGAGGGCAAAGAGCTCAGCTGTGAAGACCGAACAATGGCCATGGAGCCGGTATTGGAAACTTTGTGCCCCGACAATAAAGGAACACCCGACCCCGTCATTGGTCTTAGAGCCATCTGTATAAATGAAAGTCATGTTGTTGAACTTCGAACGAAGTTCCAAAAAACAGGAGTGGTAGACCGAACCGGGGGTGACCTCTTTTGGGAGCGAGCTGAGGTCGAGGTGAACGCGGACCTGAGCCTGGAGCCAAGGTGGCGTGCGGCTCTCGCCCACTCGAAAGGTTGCAGGGAGTGAAAAATGAAGGTGTTGAAGGAGGCGACGAAAGCGAACTCCAGGGGGTAGCAAGGCAGAGACATACAACCCGTATTGAAAGTCAAGAGAGTCGTCAAAAAAGGAACGATAAGAAGGATGGTCGGGCATTGACAGTAGCCGACAGGCATACCGACAAAGCAGTATATCGCGCCGGTAGGTGAGTGGCAATTCGCCAGCGTCAGCATGAAGACTCTCTACGGGACTGGTATAAAATGCTCCGATCGCAAGTCGTAAACCCCGATGTTGTATGGAGTTGAGGCGGCGTAAGATGGATGGCCGTGCAGAGGAGTAGACGAAGCTCCCATAATCCAGCTTGGAGCGGACGATCGACCGATATAGACGAAGTAGGACGGTTCGATCCGTTCCCCACGACATACCACTGAGAACACGGAGGACATTTAAAGAACGGGTACAACGGGCGGCCAAATATGACACATGTGGAGACCAGCTAAGTTTCCTGTCAAAGGTAAGGCCTAAAAATTTGATTGTCTCCACGAGTGGGAGAGCAACGGGACCGAGTCGTAAGGACGGTGGGAGAAACTCTTTGTAGCGCCAGAAGTTAATACAGACCGTCTTCTCGGCAGAAAAACGGAAGCCATTGGCGACACTCCAAGAGTAAAGACGGTCAAGAGAACGCTGAAGACAGCGCTCCAGGACACGTGGACACTGCGCGCTGCAATAGATGGTAAAATCGTCCACGAAAAGGGAGCCTGATACATCAGCTGGGAGGCAATCCATTATTGGATTGATCGCGATGGCGAAGAGAGCGACGCTCAAAACTGAGCCCTGTGGCACCCCATTCTCCTGGCGAAAGGTGTCGGACAGGACAGAACCCACACGCACCCGAAACTGTCTATCCATTAAAAAGGAACGAATAAAAAGAGGGAGGCGACCGCGAAAGCCCCACGTATGCATGGTGCGGAGAATGCCCGCCCTCCAACAGGTGTCGTAAGCCTTCTCCAAATCAAAGAACACAGCCGCGGTCGGGCGCTTCCGCAAGAAGTTATTCATGATGAAGGTCGACAAGGTAACCAGATGGTCGACAGCAGAGCGGCGCCTTCGAAATCCACATTGTACATTGGTAAGTAGGCGGCGAGACTCGAGCAGCCAAACCAATCGAGAGTTAACCATTCGCTCCATCACTTTACAGACACAGCTGGTAAGCGAGATAGGTCGATAACTGGAAGGCAAGTGCTTGTCCTTCCCCGGCTTAGGAATCGGGACAACAATAGACTCGCGCCAGCATGCGGGAACATGTCCCTCAATCCAGATGCGATTGTAAGTACGAAGAAGAAAACCTTTACCCGCAGGAGAAAGGTTCTTCAGCATCTGGATATGAATAGAATCAGGCCCTGGAGCGGAGGACCGTGATCGGCCAAGTGCGTTTTCCAGTTCCCGCATGGTGAATGGGGCATTATAACCTTCACGATTCGAGGAGCGGAAGTTAGGTGGCCTCGCCTCCTCTGCCTGTTTGCGGGGGAGGAAGGCAGGGTGGTAATGAGCGGAGCTCGAAACCTCGGCGAAAAAGCGGCCGAAGGCATTGGAGACAGCCTCAGGGGCCACAAGGACTTCATTCGCGACCTTCAAGCCAGAAACTGGGGAGTGGACCTTAGTGCCAGATAGCCGGCGCAGGCTACCCCAGACAACAGAAGAAGGAGTAGAACTGTTGAAGGTGCTGGTGAAAGCAGCCCAGCTGGCTTTCTTGCTTTCTTTAATAATACGACGACACTGAGCACGTAATCGTTTATAATTAACGCAATTCGCCACTGTAGGGTGGCGTTTAAAGGTGCGTAAAGCACGTCGACGAGCACGTAAAGCGTCCCTACATGCTGCGGTCCACCAGGGGACCGGTACGCGACGTGGAGAAGAAGTAGGGTGAGGGATGGAATATTCAGCAGCAGCGAGAATGACTTCCGTGAGGTGTGCGACCTGACGATCGCAGCTTGTGAAGGTTTGATCCTGAAAGGTCGCCCTGGAAGAGAAGAGCCCCCAGTCTGCCTTGGAGATGGTCCAACGAGAGGAGCACGGAGAGGGAGTATGCTGCAGGAGATGGATAACACACGGGAAGTGGTCGCTCGAATATGCATCAGCAAGTGCATACCACTCAAACCGGCGTGCAAGTTGGGGAGTACATATAGAGAGGTCTAAATGGGAATAGGTATGAGATGTGTCCGAAAGAAAAGTAGGGGCGCCAGTATTGAGGCAGACAAGATTGAGCTGGTTGAAAAGGTCTGCTAACAAGGAGCCCCTCGGGCAGGATGCTGGAGAGCCCCAAAGAGGATGGTGGGCATTGAAGTCTCCAGTTAACAAAAATGGTGCAGGTAGCTGAGTAATAAGTTGCGTCATGTCTGCCCTGGTAACGGCAGATGACGATGGAGCGTAAACGGTACAAAAGGAAAACGTGAAAGTGGGGAGAGTAATGCGGATGGCTACTGCCTGCAGGCCGGTGTGCAACGTGATGGGATCGTAGTAAATATCATCCCGGACCAGCAACATAACCCCTCCATGAGCTGGGATACCTACCACAGGGGGTAGGTCAAAACGCACAGAGGTGTAGTGTGCCAAGGCAATTTGATCGCATGGGCGTAGCTTCGTTTCCTGGAGGGCTACGACGAGCGGACGATGCGAGCGGAGCAGCAACTTCAAGTCCTCTCGGTTGGAGCGAATGCTGCGAATATTCCAGTTAATAAGTGCCATCGTAAGAAAAGGAAGATGAGAGAAGGGGTCACCTCGAAGGCCGCTTAGGGCCTGGCTTCGAGCGAGCACTGCCGCCGCTAGCAGGAGGCAGACAGTCATCGTCCATGGGGTCTATAGGGTCATCGGCCATGTCAGGAGGATGGCCGGGAGGGGGAGCTTCCTCCGCCGGTGAACGGCCAGATGTTCGGCGACCAGCGGTGCGGCCAGGCGAAACGGATGACGGCCTGGGGCGGCAACCGCTGGGTGGCGCAGGAGAAGAAAGGCGCCGCGGCGGAGAAGGAGAACTGTGCTTCCTATGCGCCTTTTTAGAAGGACGTTTGGTGGAAGTACCGGTCGAAGGCTGGGAGGTCGAGGAACGGAGGAAGTCTGCACGGGATGGTTCCTTCTTGAAGGCCCGTGCATCTGACTTCGGGGTCTTCGACTGAGCAGAAGCTGAGGAAGTGGCTGGTGTCTGTGGGGTGATGGGAGGAAGAGGAGACGTCGACCGCGCGATCTTAGCACTGGCCGAACGGACGACCGTGGTGCTGAAGGTCAGATCGCATGTCTGGGTTGCTACCTCCCGGGTAGTCCGAGGAGAGGCGAGGACAGTGCTGTATTTCCCCGCTGGGAGCAGCGTGGGCTTCCTACTAGCCAATAGCTTGCGAGCAGCCGAGGTGGACACTTTCTCTTTGACTCGAATTTCCTGGATACAGCGTTCTTCCTTATAGACAGGACAGTCGCGGGAGGATGCGGCATGGTCACCCTGACAGTTCACACAACGAGGAGACGGAGGTGGACAGTCACCCTCATGGGCATCCCTGCCACAAGTGACACATTTAGCCGCATTGGAACAAGACTGTCGAGTGTGATTGAAACGCTGACACTGGTAGCAGCGCGTAGGTGTCGGGACATAGGGGCGAACTGAAATGACCTTGTAGCCCGCCTTGATGCGCGATGGCAGCTTAACACTATCGAAGGTTAAGAAAAGTGTCCGGGTCGGTACAAGGTCATTGTTGACCTTTTTCATGACCCTATGGACAGCCGTCACGCCCTGCTCAGCGAGGAAAGATTGAATCTCCTCGTCAGTCAAGCCGTCGAGGGATCTAGTATAGACTACACCACGAGACGAATTCAAAGTTCGGTGAGCCTCCACCCGGACAGGGAATGTGTAAAGGAGTGTGGCCCGAAGCAGTTTTTGTGCCTGAAAGGCGCTCTCAGTTTCGAGTAATAGGGTACCGTTACGCAATCTGGTACAAGATTTGACAGATCCAGCTATGGCATCGACGCCCTTCTGGATAACGAAAGGGTTGACAGAGGAAAAATCCTTTCCTTCCTCAGATCGAGAAACGACGAGGAACTGTGGGGCAGGCGGTAGTATTTTTGTCACTGTTGGCTGGTCACGTTTCCGTTTGTGGGTCGAAGTCGAAAGCGATGGAGTAGAATCCATTGCGGAGGAATCCCCCATGATTGCCAGCGTCTCCGATGGCGCGCTCCTTCCTTGTGGGGACCCTCTCAGAGGGCACTCCCGCCTTAGGTGAATGTTTACACCTCAGGTCACACCTCCCGAGAAACAGACGGAGGGACCAATCGGCATGGTCAGAAGGTATCAGCTCAGGCAATCACCCCTCCCCGGGCCTGGCCTTTACCAGGGGGTACGCGCGTGCCTTACATGTCTACCCAGGGCGGGGACTTACGCGTTACCCCGTCACCGGCTACGCGTGCGAACGCGTGGGTCGGCCTTCAGACACACACAGGGAGGAAGGAAGAAGAGGAAAAAGAAGAGAGAGGGAGAAAGAGGACAGACTGTCTCAAACGCCGAGGCGGAGACCAGAGAAGGCAAGGAGAAGAAGGCAATGAGAAAGCAAGGAGAAAGCAAGGAGAAGGAGGCAAGGAGAAGGCAAGGAGAAGAAGGCAATGAGAAGGCAAGGAGAAAAAGGCAATGAGAAGGCAAGGAGAAAAAGGCAATGAGAAGGCAAGGAGAAAAAGGCAATGAGAAGGCAAGGAGAAGTCAAGGGAAAGAGTAAGGAAGACAGTGAAGTGGAGAAGAGCAAAGAAAGGAACCAACAAAAGTAATGAAGAAACGAGAAGTGAAAAACCAAAAAGACCACGATTATAGGTCGGGAAACCGTCCGTCTCCGGACGCAGGCGCTAACTACCCCCGTGAGGGGGATGGTCTCCTTTTAGTCGCCTCTTACGACAGGCAGGAATACCTCGGGCCTATTCTAATCCCCGGACCCGCAGGGGGGGGGGGGGGTCAAAGTGACTGTTAGAACACAATTTTATTTCCTGGAGGCAACAAACATGTGGACACTGCGATTCCAAGAGCAGCCATAATTCCTCCTTGCTGGGTCTAATGCTGTGAAGGTTCCACTGGAGAAGAGTCACGACAGGGAAAGGGAGGATGGGAAAAAAGAAGGGTTCTCACCTCAGCTGCTGCGAAGTGCCAGCCTTTGAAGACTCACTGCTACATGGCGCAGAGACTGGAGGATCCTGCTCCATAAGATCTAGAGAGGTGTCAGCATTCTCACTGGGTTGGTCTCCACATTTCATGGTGGAAAAATGGTTGGCTGTGCACACTGGAAAAATGGAGGTCACCCAGGTGATGGCATCATGTGGCAACACCATTCAAGAGGATCTCCGATTCAGCAAAGGAGAAAAGCAGTTGCCTTTTTTTTTTTATTTCTTGGAGCCTTTACGATTGGCAGATGAAGATTCAGATGTTTCTTTGCTGGAAGAACATAAAAAGTCTTCGCAAGAGTATACCTCCTGTCCATTCTCGCCTGCTGGCTGTGCATCAGGTGGTGGTGATACCATGATACTGTACGATTTTACAACTGCAGCATTGAATTTGAGGCCGCAACTCTGTGTGGCCATGTCATTCATGGACTGAGGTGTAGCAAGACTAGTAGTATTACTACCAGACGGTAAAATGCAAGGCTTCTGACTAACCAAGAACTTGCAAGCAACAGGGAAAGGAACGTTTTCCTTCACCTGGATTTCCTGAATGGCCCACTCACTGAGAAACATGGGACGTTCTTGGGATGAGGCTGCATGGTTGCCATTGCAATTGATACAGCTGAAGGGAGGAGGTGGGAAATTGTCCTTGTGAGCATCCCTACCCCAAGTAACACATTTGGCCATGTTTCGACAGGACATTCAAGTGTCACTGTAACGTTGATACTGGTACTAGCACACTGGATTTGGAATGTATGGTCAGACCACATAATGACTTCATAGCCTGCTTTGATCCTTGATGGAAGCACTACTCTATCAAATGCAACAAAAAGAATGCATATAGGCACTAAGGGTGTACCAGTCTTTTTCATGACCTGATGGACTGTAGTGATGCGCTGGTCAGAGAGGCAAGTTTGGATTTCTCCCTCAGTCAGACCATCAAGCACCCTTGTATAAAACACACTACATGAGGAATTCAGCATTTGAGAATCACGATAAGTCTCCAAAAGCAAAGCGCCATTGTGTAAATGAGAGCAGGACCTCAGAGGGCTGGCAATTGCATCAACATCTCTCTGAATAATAAACAGACTAACCATTGCAAAGGACTGACCATCTTCAGTACATGATACCATGAGGAACTGAGGTGCAGCTGGGACAGTCTTACAATCTTTAGCATGATTCTGTTTATTTTTAGTAATAAACTGAAATGGTGACTGGCTCACTGTGAGAAAATTCCCCATGTTTACCAATGTCTCTGATGGCACACACTTTCCAACTGTCCCCCCCTCCCTCCCCACCCCACCCCAACCCCCCTCAGAGGAGGCTCATCCATCTTAGGTGATTGGTCACACCTCATGTCACACCTCCTGATCTCTGGACAGTCGAACCAATTGGCAATTTGGGAATGTAACAGTTCAGACGGTCTAGGCCTGGCCTGTGCCAGTGTAAGTGCGAACACTACCTGTCGATCTGGGGCTGGGAATTATGCATTGTCCAATCACCTGTTACACAGTAGATGCATATGCTGGCCTTCAGCATGGGCCTGCCTTCAGGAGTGCACAGGGAGGAAGAAAAGACAAAGAAGAACCTCAAATACTGAAGTGGAGGAAGGATAGGAGATGAAGAAAGAAAGAAAGAAAGAAAGAAAAATGAAACAGTGGAGGGACTGTTCTGATGTTAGGCTACTGAAAATTCAGAGCACATTCCCAAAAATATCCCAGATATGTTCCCCAAGGGAGGGGAAGAATAACAGCAGGATGACAAACATGCAGCACAGAAGGGAGAGGGTATAGTACTCAGCACTGAAATGACATTTAACAATGACATCAACATGCAGACAGAACTACCTCCTGGACAGACAGTGCTGATATTTACACCAACATTGAATATTCCAGAATATTTGGACATTACAAACATATGATACTTTGAGAACCATCTAGAAATGATAAATACTAAGTAACAAATATTTTCTGGTGCCTTGATGTTGAATGGTGACCTGTAGTATTTTTTTTTTTTTTTTTTTTTTTTTTGTGGTTTTAGGGCGCACAACGTCAACGGTCATTAGCGCCCAGACTACTGTAGGAATGCACCGCGAGTCACAAGTTTAAAACAGCAACAAAACGGAAAACACGATGAAAGACATACTGACAGGCATAGGATTAAAAAAGAAAACAGCATAATCAAATGTCCTTTGAGAGGGTTGTCAAATTGATAAAATGAAGAACGCGAGCAGCTGCTCGTGGGTCATCCGCTAAAATGGCTTCTACAGTACATGGCAGGCCAATATCGAGACGTAGGGTGTTAAAATTCAGACACGACGTTAAAATGTGGCGGACCGTCAGCAATTGCCCACATGGGCAGAACGGCGCCGGCGCAGCCGTCAGCAGATGGCGATGGCTGAACCGGCAGTGGCCAATTCGCAACCGGGCCAAAACTACCTCCTCCCGCCGAGAAGGGCGTGAGGAGGACGTCCAAGCCACGGGTAGAGCTTTCAAGGCCCGAAGCTTGTTGTCTGAAAGTGCAGCCCAATCGGCATGCCACAGCGAGACAATGCGCCGACAAATTACCCTGCTACAATCTGACGAAGGGACACAACAAGAAGCTGTCCGAGGCTGGAGGACCGCAGCCTTGGCCGCGGCATCTGCAGCTTCGTTCCCAGGGATACCGACATGGCCAGGAATCCACATAAAGCTAACCGGAGAACCGACGTCCACCAGCTGCTGAAGAGAGTGTTGGATCCGGTGCACGAAAGGGTGAACCGGGTACGGATCACCGAGGCTCTGGATAGCGCTCAGGGAATCGGAGCAGATGACATATGCAGAATGTCGGTGGCGGCAGATGTAAAGGACAGCCTGGTAGAGGGCAAAGAGCTCAGCTGTGAAGACCGAACAATGGCCATGGAGCCGATATTGGAAACTTTGTGCCCTGACAATAAAAGAACACCCGACCCCGTCATTGGTCTTAGAGCCATCTGTATAAATGAAGGTCGTATTAATGAACTTCGAACGAAGTTCGACAAAACGGGAGTGGTAGACTGAATCGGGGGTAACCTCCTTCGGGAGCGAGCAGAGGTCAAGGTGGACGCGAACCTGAGCCTGGAGCCAAGGTGGCGTGTGGCTCTCGCCCACTCGAAAGGTGGCAGGGAGTGAAAAATGAAGGTGTTGAAGGAGGCGACGAAAGCGAACTCCAGGGGGTAGCAGGGCGGAGACATACAACCCGTATTGACTGTCGAGAGAGTCATCAAAAAAGGAACGATAAGATGGGTGGTCGGGCATTGCCAGTAGCCGACAGGCATACCGACAAAGCAGTATATCGCGCCGGTAGGTGAGTGGCAACTCACCAGCGTCAGCATGAAGACTCTCGACGGGACTAGTATAAAACGCTCCGATCGCAAGTCGTAAACCCCGATGTTGTATGGAGTTGAGGCAGCGTAAGATGGATGGCCGTGCAGAGGAGTATACGAAGCTCCCATAATCCAGCTTGGAGCGGACGATCGACCGATATAGGCGAAGGAGGACGGTTCGATCCGCTCCCCACGACATACCACTGAGAACACGGAGGACATTGAGAGAACGGGTACAACGGGCAGCCAAAGAAGACACATGTGGAGACCAACTAAGTTTCCTGTCAAATGTAAGACCTAAAAATTTTGTTGTCTCCACGAATGGGAGAGCAACGGGACCAAGTCGTAAAGACGGTGGGAGAAATTCTTTGTAGCGCCAGAAGTTAATACAGACCGTCTTCTCGGCAGAAAAACGGAAGCCATTGGCGACACTCCACGAGTAAAGACGGTCAAGAGAACGCTGAAGACAGCGCTCCAGGAAACACGTACGCTGCGCGCTGCAATAGATGGTAAAATCGTCCACGAAAAGGGAGCCTGATACATCAGCTGGGAGGCAATCCATTATTGGATTGATCGCTATGGCGAAGAGAGCGACGCTCAAAACTGAGCCCTGTGGTACCCCATTCTCCTGGCGAAAGGTGTCCGACAGGACAGAACCCACACGTACCCTGAACTGTCGATCCATTAAAAAGGAACGAATAAAAAGAGGGAGGCGACCGCGAAGACCCCATGTATGCATGGTGCGGAGAATGCCCGCCCTCCAACAGGTGTCATAAGCCTTCTCCAAATCAAAGAACACAGCCGCGGTCGGGCGCTTCCGCAAGAAGTTATTCATAATGAAGGTCGACAAGGTAACCAGATGGTCAACAGCAGACCGGCGCCTACGAAATCCACATTGTACATTGGTAAGGAGGCGTCGAGACTCGAGCAGCCAAACCAATCGAGAGTTAACCATTCGCTCCATCACTTTACAGACACAGCTGGTAAGCGAGATGGGTCGATAACTGGAGGGCAAGTGCTTGTCCTTCCCCGGCTTAGGAATCGGGACAACAATAGACTCGCGCCAGCATGCGGGAACATGTCCCTCAATCCAGATGCGATTGTAAGTATGAAGAAGAAAACCTTTACCCGCAGGAGAAAGGTTCTTCAGCATCTGAATATGAATAGAATCAGGCCCTGGAGCGGAGGACCGTGATCGGCCAAGTGCATTTTCGAGTTCCCGCATGGTGAATGGGGCATTATAACTTTCACGATTCGAGGAGCGGAAGTTAGGTGGCCTAGCCTCCTCTGCCTGTTTGCGGGGGAGGAAGGCAGGGTGGTAATGAGCGGAGCTCGAAACCTCTGCGAAAAAGCGGCCGAAGGCATTGGAGACAGCCTCAGGGGCCACAAGGACGTCATTCACGACCGTCAAGCCAGAAACTGGTGAGTGGACCTTAGTGCCAGATAGCCGGCGCAGGCTACCCCAGACAACAGAAGAAGGAGTAAAACTGTTGAAGGTGCGTGTGAAAGCAGCCCAGCTGGCTTTCTTGCTTTCTTTAATAATACGACGACACTGTGCACGTAATCGTTTATAATTGACACAATTCGCCACTGTAGGGTGGCGTTTAAAGGCGCGTAAAGCACGTCGACGAGCACGTAGAGCGTCTCTACATGCTGCGGTCCACCAGGGGACCGGTACGCGACGTGGAGAAGAAGTAGGGTGAGGGATGGAATATTCAGCAGCAGAGAGAATGACTTCCGTGAGGTGTGCGACCTGACTATCGCAGCTTGGGAATGTTTGATCCTGAAAGGTCGCCCTTGAAGAGAAGAGCCCCCAGTCTGCTTTGGAGATGTTCCAACTAGATGAGCACGGAGAGGGGGTATGCTGCAGGAGATGGATAACACACGGGAAGTGGTCGCTCGAATATGTATCAGAAAGAGCATACCACTCGAACCGGCGTGCAAGTTGGGGAGTACATATAGAGAGATCTAAATGGGAATAGGTGTGAGATGTATCCGAAAGAAAAGTAGGGGCGCCAGTATTGAGGCAGACGAGATTGAGCTGGTTGAAAAGGTCTGCTAACAGGGAGCCCCTCGGGCAGGATGCTGGAGAGCCCCAAAGGGGATGGTGGGCATTGAAGTCTCCAGTTAACAAAAATGGTGCAGGTAGCTGAGCAATAAGTTGCATCATGTCTGCCCTGGTAACGGCAGACGACGATGGAGTGTAAACGGTACAAATGGAAAATGTAAAAGTGGGGAGAGTAATGCGGATGGCAACTGCCTGCAGGCCGGTGTGCAACGTGATGGGATCGTAGTAAATATCATCCCGGACCAGCAACATAACCCCTCCATGAGCTGGGATACCTACCACAGGGGGTAGGTCAAAACGCACAGAGGTGTAGTGTGCCAAGGCAATTTGATCGCATGGGCGTAGCTTCGTTTCCTGGAGGGCTACGACGAGCGGTGCAAGCGAAGCAGCAACTTCAAGTCCTCTCGGTTGGAGCGAATGCTGCGAATATTCCAGTGAATAAGTGCCATCGTAAGAAAAAAGGAAGATGAAAGAAGGGGTCACCTCGAAGGCCGCTGAGGGCCTGGCTTCGAGCGAGCACTGCCGCCGCTATCAGTAGGCGGACAGTCATCGTCCATTGGGTCTATAGGTTCATCGGCCATCTTGGGAAGATGGCCGGGAGGGGGAGCTTCCTCCGCCGGTGAACGGCCAGATGTTCGGCTACCAGCGGTGCGGCCAGGCGAAAGGGATGACGGCCTGGGGCGGCAACCGCTGGGTGGCGCAGGAGAAGAAATGCGCCGTGGCGGAGAAGGAGAACTGTGCTTCCTATTAGCCTTCTTGGATGGTCGTTTGGTGGAAGTACCGGACGAAGGCTGGGAGGTCGAGGTACGTAGGAAGTCTGCACGGGACGGTTCCTTCTTGAAGGCCCGTGCATCTGACTTCTGGGTCTTCGTCTTAGCAGAAGCTGATGAAGGGGCTGGTGTCTGTGGGGTGATGGGACGAAGAGGAGACGTCGACCGCGCGATCTTAGCACTGGCCGAACGGACGACCGTGGTGCTGAAGGTCAGATCGCAGGTCTGGGTTGCCACCTCCCTGGTAGTCCGAGGAGAGGCGAGGACAGTACTGTATTTCCCCGCTGGGAGCAGCGTGGGCTTCCTACTAGCCAATAGCTTGCGAGCAGCCGAGGTGGACACTTTCTCTTTGACCCGAATTTCTTGGATACAGCGTTCTTCCTTATAGACAGGACAGTCGCGGGAGGATGCAGCATGGTCACCCTGACAGTTCACACAACGAGGAGACGGAGGTGGACAGTCACCCTCATGGGCATCCCTGCCACAAGTGACACATTTAGCCGCATTGGAACAAGATTGGCGAGTGTGATTGAAATGCTGACACTGGTAGCAGCGCGTAGGTGTCGGGACATAGGGGCGAACAGAAATAACCTCGTAGCCCGCTTTGATGCGCGATGCCAGCTGAACACTATCGAAGGTCAAGAAAAGTGTCCGGGTCGGTACAAGGTCATTGTTGACCTTTTTCATGACCCTATGGACAGCCGTCACGCCCTGCTCAGCGAGGAAAGATTGAATCTCCTCGTCAGTCAAACCGTCGAGGGATCTAGTGTAGACCACACCACGAGACGAATTCAAAGTTCGGTGAGCCTCCACCCGGACAGGGAATGTGTACAGGAGTGTGAGAGCGCCTTTCAGGCACAAAAACTGCTTCGGGCCAGTTTCGAGTAATAAGGTACCGTTACGCAGCCTGGTACAGGATTTGACAGATCCGGCTATGGCATCGACGCCCTTCTGGATAACAAAAGGGTTGACAGAGGAAAAATCCTTTCCGTCCTCAGATCGAGAAACGACGAGGAACTGTGGGGCAGGCGGTAGTACTTTTGTCACTGGTAGCTGGTCACGTTTCCGTTTTTGGGCAGAAGTCGAGAGAGATGGAGTGAAATCCATTGCGGAGAAATCCCCCATGATTGCCAGCGTCTCCGATGGCGCGCTCCTTCCTTGTGGGGACCCTCTCAGAGGGCACTCCCGCCTTAGGTGAATGTTTACACCTCAGGTCACACCTCCCGAGAAACAGACGGAGGGACCAATCGGCATGGTCAGAAGGTATCAGCTCAGGCAATCACCCCTCCCCGGGCCTGGCCTTTACCAGGGGGTACGCGCGTGCCTTACATGTCTACCCAGGGCGGGGAATTACGCGTTACCCCGTCACCGGCTACGCGTGCGAACGCGTGGGTCGGCCTTCAGGCGCGCACAGGGAGGAAGGAAGAAGAGGAAAAAGGAGAGAGAGAGAGAGAGAGAGAGAGAGAGAGAGAGAGAGAGAGAGAGAGAGAGAGAGGACAGTGTCTCAAACGCCGAGGCGGAGACCAGAGAAGGCAAGGAGAAGAAGGCAATGAGAAGGCAAGGAGAAGAAGGCAATGAGAAGGCAAAGAGAAGAAGGCAATGAGAAGGCAAGGAGAAGAAGGCAATGAGAAGGCAAGGAGAAGAAGGCAATGAGAAGGCAAGGAGAAGAAGGCAATGAGAAGGCAAGGAGATTATGCAGGGGAAAGAGTAAGGAAGACAGTGAGGTGGAGAAGAGCAAAGAAAGGAACCAACCAAAGAAAGGAAGAAACGAGAAGCGAAAAAGCAAGATGACCGCAAATAGAGGTCGTGGAACCGTCCGTCTCCGGACGCAGGCGCTAACTACCCCCTTGAGGGGGAGGGACTCCTTTTAGTCGCCTCTTACGACAGGCAGGAATACCTCGGGCCTATTCTTACCCCGGACCCGCAGGGGGGGACCTGTAGTATGCCAGCCAGTGACACCATCCACTACTCCACAGCACAGCATGTGATATTATTATTAAAGCTATGCGGAAGAAACATTGCAATATCTTTCTTTCTGCATTAAAGAAATTATAATGTAGTCTTGATTTATGAGATGTTCTACATACTGTAGTACCACCTCACTACAGGGCACAGCAAGTATACATAATCTAATGTAATACAATGTGAGCTACTCTGTTAGGAGCCTCTGAGAATATAGTGTAAAAGATCTGATAGTTGAGTGTTTGTGGATAGCACCTGCTAGTAAAGAACTTTGCAGGAGCATAGGCCTAATGTGTAAAGGATTGCTCAATTCTGCAAGTGTGCCATGCACTGGTGGCTATACTGTATGACAGATATTGTTTGATGAGGTAGGGATGTGGAGAATGAAGAGGTTGAGGCTAATGCCAAAGGTTCAGATTCAGACTCATAATCTTTATTGGTCATTCAGCATTATTACATGCAATAGACTTCATCAGTTCACTTAACGTATTAATTCTACAAAATAAATTTTTACATCTTTAAGTTGATATTGGGCATTTCTACACATTCTTCTAATGAATAGAATGGATTAGTGAACAAGAAGTTATGTACATTTTCTTTAAATAATTTGTCAGGCTTAATTGATGCATTCTTAGACAATTTGTGATATATTTTAATTGCCATATACTTATGACTGGTGTTAGTTTTAGCTAATCTATTTTGTGGCAACAGCAAAGAAGTACAGGTTCTTGTATAGTAGTCATGCCTCTGATTTGTTACACTTAAATTAGGTAGTTCAGCAAGTATGTAGTTAATGCTGTCAAGAATATATAAATTAATAACTGTTAAAATTCTGTATTTAATGAAAAATGGTTTACAATGTGTCCTGTTATCTACTTTAGCCATTACTCTGATTGCTTTCTTCTGGATCACCATAATTTCATTTATTTTCCTGCTGTTTTTCTAGAGTATTAACCCATACCTTAAAACAGATTGAAAGAAGGCAAAGAATGCTGTCCTTACATACTCAATTGTCACACAATGCATCAGTCTTTTCAACGAATATATAACTCTTGACAACCTAACCACTATGTGATCAACATGAGAGTTCCATGTTAGACTGTTGTCAAGTATGATATAGAAAAACAAAAGGCAAAGTTTTTAGGTTTTTGTTGTCTTTGATAGGCTGAACCACATATGCTGGGTCTTTTCCTCATTTAATAGTAGACCATTTGCATTAAACCACGATGTTGCATTTTCTTTTGCCAATTCCATACCACTTACAAGGTTATCAAATACATGGTTTACAGATAGTAAAGTTGTATCACCTGCATACATATATGTCTTTACATCTATATTTCCTGGTAAGTCATTTATGTGTACAAAGAAGACAAGTGGTCCCAATTTAGATCCCTGTGGCGCTCTGTGTTGAACCTCGAGAGTGTTTGACAGATGATTTCCTGAACCCACCACCTGTTTCCTTTTATTGAGGTATGATTTGATGAGTTTTAAACTTATCACATATACATAGTACTCAAGTTTAGAGAGCAAAAGTGAGTGGTCAACACATTCAAAGGCGTTGCTCAGATCACATAAGGTTACCTGTGTGTAATCATGGTCCTCGAATGCTGCTAAAATGTCTCTGACTAAGAGCTCTATGGCATGTATAGCTGACCTTCCTCTTCTCTAACCGAACTGTGATGCACTTAACATATCATTTAGTTCTAGGTACTCGTACATCTGCTGATATATTATGCCTTCAAAGACTTTTCCTAGTACTGGAATTAGTGAATTTGGTCTGATTTGATTTTTACAATAATTTAGTTAAATCTTTACTAAGAATCATCACTTTGTGTATTTTAATCTGTAGCACCTGTTGCATACTACCCCCCCCCTCCTCCTCCTCCTCCTCCAGACACACATCTTAGGAGATAATATAACATTCAAGAAAATTTGAAATAGTATGACAAGTTGCAATGCAAAACACTCACCGAATTGTCTTGCACGTCACTTGATTTTCATCAGATTTATCTGAACAATCAGTAGCTCCATCACAAACTTTGAAGCGTTCTATGCATTCTCCATTCTGACACTGGAAGTTTAGTGCTCTGTAATTTTATTTTGGTTAATTAGAATCCTTATGCTGACTGATCTACAATTACAGACAGCAGAAAATGATAATCACTTACCCACAGTTCTGTCTTTTTACTCTGGCCACAGAATTTTCTGCTATAGATGAAACTGTTAAAGAAATAAAGCAACTTTTGTCAGATACATTGGTACTTAAAACCTTGTTAGGTCACTAGATGCTAAATAAGCATAGATTTTACTGATATAAAAGTGCACTCTGAGTTTTTAGGCTGTTTCACTGTTAACAAAAGTATATTCCATTAATAATCAAGTACCAGTACCAAATTAAACCAGCCAATAACATATTTATATGTTGGGAAAAAGTCTTATCAGTCTTATTGGAGATAAAGTTCTCTCAGGAATAGCATTATTACAGTTAGTATCCAACTGGAAAACCATTATACATAATAAATTTGATGAACATCAACTAAACAAACATCTTATTTCACATTGACATACCACCAGTCCAGATGGAAAGTACTGTAAGTTATTTGTTTTCTCAGTTATATTTTAAAGCACATATAGCAACAGATAACAGAACAGTAAACTGCAGTCTGAGTATCAATGAAGTGTCTTAATACCAGTTAGTTTCTGTATTTAGCTAGATAGGGAATGGTGACTACACAATCAAGCAATGGGACAAACCAATTTTCGACATAGATTCAATAGAAAAACACATTGCAATTCAAGAATGGAATTACAAAACATAGCAAAAAATATAAGTCTCACAGATCTTGAAAAAACCTTTAAACTCAGTTTTAACAAAATTGAAAGCACCAAGTCATCCACAAAATCATCAAGATCCATGAATTTTAGAACAACACATCAGTCTATTAAACAATGTGATATAGTCCAAATTCCATTATGCACATGAGCATATACAAACACATTTTATTTTTTACTTACTCAAATTATTATCTGACAATATGGAAATTTCCTTAGGAGTACGTTTAACCAATTTTTGTAAAATCAAATACACGATTGATTGTCACAAAAACATATGTTGTTGGTATAATCTTTTATAAAAACGGAAGTAGAATTATGTACATAAAAGAATGTAAAATGTTAATAGGAACCAAATCATATAAAGGCAAGAAAAGACCAATCTAATTGTCTAAAATTAACAGATTCTAATACTGATTGTTAAAAACAGAGAGGATGCAGGTTTTGGTTTGGAAAATATGTTGTTGTTGTGGTCTTCAGTCCTGAGACTGGTTTGATGCAGCTCTCCATGCTACTCTATCCTGTGCAAGCTTCTTCATCTCCCAGTACCAACTGCAGCCTACATCCTTCTGAATCTGCTTAGTGTATTGATCTCTTGGTCTCCCTCTACAATTTTTACCCTCCACGCTGCCCTCCAATGCTAAATTTGTGATCCCTTGATGCCTCAAAACATGTCCTACCAACCGATCCCTTCTTCTAGTCAAGTTGTGCCACAAACTTCTCTTCTCCCCAATCCTATTCAATACCTCCTCATTAGTTACGTGATCTACCCACCTTATCTTCAGCATTCTTCTGTAGCACCACATTTCGAAAGCTTCTATTCTCTTTTTGTCCAAACTGGTTATTGTCTATGTTTCACTTCCATACATGGCTACACTCCATACAAATACTTTCAGAAACAACTTCCTGACACTTAAATCTATACTAGATGTTAACATATTTCTCTTCTTCAGAAACGCTTTCCTTGCCATTGCCAGTCTACATTTTATATCCTTTCTACTTCGACCATCATGTTATTTTGCTCCCCAAATAGCAAAATTCCTTTACTACTTCCAGTGTCTCATTTCCTAATCCAATTCCCTTAGCATCACCAGATTTAATTTGACTATATTCCATTATCCTCGTTTTGCTTTTGTTGATGTTCATCTTATATCCTCCTTTCAAGACACTGTCCATTCCATTCAACTGCTCTTCCAAGTCCTTTGCTGTCTCTGACAGAATTACAATGTCATCGGCGAACCTCAAAGTTTTTACATCTTCTCCATGAATTTTAATACCTACTCCCAATTTTTCTTTTGTTTCCTTTACTGCTTGTTCAATATACAGATTGAATAACATCAGGGATAGGCTACAACCCTGTCTCACTCCCTTCCCAAGCACTGCTTCCCTTTCATACCCCTCGACTCTTATAACTGCCATCTGGTTTCTATACAAATTGTAAATAGCCTTTCACTCCTTGTATTTTACCCCTGCCACCTTCAGAATTTGAAAGAAAGTATTCCAGTTAACGTTGTCAAAAGCTTTCTCTAAGTCTACAAATGCTAGAAACGTAGGTTTGCCTTTTCTTAATCTTTCTTCTAAGATAAGTCGTAAGGTTAGTATTGCCTCACGAAGAGTCAAACATCACGGATATAACAAACACAGGCATTCATAATCATTTCCAGGCGCCATGAGCTTTCCTGAGAAAGGTGTCGCAGGATAACATCACTGTAATCAGTAGTTGGAAGTATAAGTGTTTATACAAGTTTCTTTTTCAGGTCAAGAGGGAAGACCTTCTTTATATTTTTGTAGGGCATGGAGAGATGCTGATTCTTTCTTGCACATTGCAGTTACGTCCTCTGTCCAATTTATATTTTCCTCCATTAGTACTCCTAAACTCTTGGCTGAAGGAAGTAAGTTGATAGATGGTAGGAATTCCCGATATTTCGGTCTGATGAGGCTAGAATGACCAACCAGTACCTCTTGAGTTTTGGATAGGTTGAGCTTTAACGCTATATCCTGCGCCCATTTTGATCGTGCACAGAGGTCGCCATTTAGATTCTCGATATCTTTCCTCAGCTTTATTGGTTTTGCATTAGCTACAACTGTATGTCATCAGCGTACATGTGGTATTCGCAGTAGGACAAAACTGATGACACATCATTGATATATAATGAAAAGAGTATAGAACCAAATACGGAACCCTGGGGGACATCTGATATTCCCTGCCCGCATTGTGATTTTATGGTGCCGGACGTGATGCGTTGCACTTGGCGAGAAATCTAGGTTGCTAAGTTTAGAGCCTGTGAATCTACTAAATCTCACCACGGGGACTATAACTGCATTTTATGACATGGATCATGGTGTGCTTATACAATTTCATAAACACTATTTGGAAAGCATTATTTTGTATATTGCTTGTACCTGTTAAAACAACTGCACAGGAGAAGTTGATTAGGTTTGGCTGACTTCTGTCATGATGTGTGGAAGGTAATTTTGTGAAAAAGCCATTAACAAGACAGAGTTAATAAAATTTGCAAACTGTGTGCTTATACATACTGTTCAAGTTTCATTTAAAAAATATAGATTCATTGCAAGACAGGTGCAACCATATTCCAATAGAAAGAACTTGGACTTTTGTCACAAGCAGAAATCAACAGTAGCATTTATCAATGACTACACATACAAAGCTAAGTACTGCTGTTTATAATGACACCTCCTGTCCTACAAATACTGAAAACTGCAAACAACCTTCATTGTCTATCTGAAGGAGCTATAAATTAATAATCTGGAATGACTGAATATAGTATTACTGATGGCTGAACAATCCCTGCCACGTGCTGAAAAAGTTAATTTAGAGAGATCACGTGGAATATATCTCATGCATCTCTATTCCACTAATAACACTCATTTTCTTCAACTGTCCTACTAGTATACTGGTTCCACACCTTCATTTATTGTTAAACTTTTTTGTACCACAGGCAAACACCACACATTCATATAGACAAAATAGAGAACAACAGAAGAGTAAAATTGGCCTGGGCAGCTTTCGATAATTTTTTAAAATGAAAGTTCCATTGCGCCCAGAAGGGAAAGCCAACAGATATGAACACTAATGACCAAAACAATGGTTCAGTGGAACACAGAAATGATAACAGCAATGATGAGATCACCTACACATTTGAGAGAGCCACTGCTAAGCTGTGAGGATTCTTGAGGTCACAGGAAACAACTGAAGCATAGTATCATTCAGAGAAACACGTAAGTTGTTTTTAAAATATGCAAATATCAGTCATTAATTGAAATTAAGTATTCTACAAGACAAGTATCTAGATGGGAAGTGACCATGGTTCTATCGTACTAACATTCACTTTCATAGTGGTTTTGATAAACCATGGATAAATAGGGATCTTTGAGAGCTCAGAAGTATAAGGGAGATTCTTTGAAACTAAATATTTCATGTACTAACACCAATACCAATGAAATTATTTTCATGGATGACAAGTCCTATTCCCAACAGGTGTTATTTGGAGGAAAAAATTTTACAAGGTGATAATTGTTGTTGGTGAGTACATTTTCTGCAGAGTTTTGTTGATTACATCAGTGGCGGATGATTTATTGTTTCTGGTTACTCACTCAATAGCTTCGTCTTTAGTGCATTCACAAAAAATGATCAAAGCTAAGTTTGTTAGAAGTATTGCTTAAAGACATTTAATACAGTAGTAATGCCATGGAAGGGCCAACTCAGGTGGGGTGACATTCACATCTGAATGTGTGGTAGTATATTCCCCACAGTCAGTTCTATGACCATTAATTTATTGTTTAGCACCTTCAGTCACTCACTTCTCATTGAAAAGCAAGTTTATTCATGTAGGAGAAGGCATATCAACTCCAGAAACCCCTTTTTATGTTTCATCTTCATTATCCTTGACTCCCATGTGTCATGTTTTCCAGTAGATCACATCTTCCTTTGTCAGTAGTGATTAAGGGAGAAGACTGCCCTGAATGTTGTGGGTAAGTGGATGACAGCCTGGATGTGGCCTGCAAAACCATTTATCACAGCCTGCTGAGCCACCATAGTTTTGGTCGCAATACGCAGAATGAGGTATGCTTTTTTTTCCCCCCCTCTCTCCATACACAAAAATACTTTTCATAACAACCAGTTAAGGAACAAATAATTTAAATGTAGTCTGGTAGTGTAAATGTGATTTAATTATAAAACCAGCAACAGTCACATACCAGTGTGGGAACATAAGTTGTGCCATGGTCTGTACAGTGACAACTACGGAAACCAGCCCACATTTGTGATGCAGCACATGTGGTTCCAAATGTAGGAAACTACAGAAGAGAATATTTTTGTGGTTGCACTGTCTTCCCATTAATGGTTCTGCAATGATTGAAAGCACTAACTCAGTTTCAATATTATTATCTTTCCTTTCTCAGACGTTATGTCTGGTTAAAAATGGAAAGTGACGCGGACCTTGATCAAGCGTGACTTCCTTTTAACTGTACGGTGTATGTTACATTGCATTTAGGAACTTTCAGGTAATTGAACATGTATCAACAATTACAGATTTCTGTAGTTGTATATATACGTTTGGATGTAGCTGTATTGTGTTGATGTACTGGTGGATATTGTGTGGTATGATTCCTGTAGTTGATAGTACACGTCTTTAAATATGTCTGCTTGTGAGATGTCTGTGTGTGTGTGTGTGTGTGTGTGTGTGTGTGTGTGTGTGTGTGCGCGCGCGCGCGCGCGCGCGCGTATACCCGTCCTTTTTTCCCCCTAAGGTAAGTCTTTCCGCTCCCGGGATTGGAATGACTCCTTACCCTCTCCCTTAAAACCCACATCCTTTTGTCTTTCCCTCTCCTTCCCTCTTTCCTGATGAGGCAACAATTTGTTGCGAAAGCTTGAATTTTGTGTGTATGTTTGTGTTTGTTTGTTTGTCTGTCTATCGACGTGCCAGCGCTTTCGTTTGGTAAGTCACATCATCTTTGTTTTTAGATATTTTATCTTATTATTATTATTATTATTATTATTATTATTTCTTTACTTTCTCAGACGTTAAGTCTGGTTAAAAATGGAAAGTGACGCGGACCTTGATCAAGCGTCACTTCCTTTTAACTGTACGGTATATGTTATATTGCATTTAGGAACTTTCGGGTAATTGAACATGTATCAATAATTACAGATTTCTGTAGTTGTATATATAAGTTTGGATGTAGCTGTATTGCATTGATGTGCTGGTGGATATTGTGTGGTATGACTCCTGTAGTTGATGGTATAATTGGTATAATGTCAACTTTATCCTGATGCCACATGTCCTTGACTTCCTCAGCCAGTTGGATGTATTTTTAAATTTTTTCTCCTGTTTTCTTTTGTATGGTTGGTTGGTTGGTTTTTTGGGGAAGGAGACCAGACAGCGTGGTCATCGGTCTCATCGGATTAGGGAAGGATGGGGAAGGAAGTCGGCCGTGCCCTTTCAGAGGAACCATCCCGGCATTTGCCTGGAGTGATTTAGGGAAATCACGGAAAACCTAAATCAGGATGGCCGGACGCGGGATTGAACCGTCGTCCTTCCGAATGCGAGTCCAGTGTCTAACCACTGCGCCACCTCGCTCGGTTTTCTTTTGTATATTTGTTGTATTGGGTATGGATATTTCGATTAGTTGTGTTAATTTCTTCTTCTTATTGGTGAGTATGATGTCAGGTTTGTTATGTGGTGGTGTTTTATCTGTTATAATGGTTCTGTTCCAGTATAATTTGTATTCATCATTCTCCAGTACATTTTGTGGTGCATACTTGTATGTGGGAACATGTTGTTTTATAAGTTTATGTTGTAAGGCAAGCTGTTGATGTATTATTTTTGCTACATTGTCATGTCTTCTGGGGTATTCTGTATTTTCTAGTATTGTACATCTGCTTGTGATGTGATCTACTGTTTCTATTTGTTGTTTGCAAAGTCTGCATTTATCTGTTGTGGTATTGGGATCTTTAATAATATGCTTGCTGTAATATCTGGTGTTTATTGTTTGATCCTGTATTGCAATCATGAATCCTTCCGTCTCACTGTATATATTGCCTTTTCTTAGCCATGTGTTGGATGCGTCTTGATCGATCTGTGGCTGTGTTAGATGATACGGGTGCTTGCCATGTAGTGTTTTCTTTTTCCAATTTACTTTCTTTGTATCTGTTGATGTTATGTGATCTAAAGGGTTGTAGAAGTGGTTATGAAATTGCAGTGGTGTAGCCGATGTATTTATATGAGTGATTGCTTTGTGTATTTTGCTAGTTTCTGCTCGTTCTAGAAAGAATTTTCTTAAATTCTCTACCTGTCCATAATGTAGGTTTTTTATGTTGATGAATCCCCTTCCTCCCTCCTTTCTGCTTAATGTGAATCTTTCTGTTGCTGAATGTATGTGATGTATTCTATATTTGTGGCATTGTGAACGTGTAAGTGCATTTAGTGCTTCTAGGTCTGTGTTACTCCATTTCACTACTCCAAATGAGTAGGTCAGTATTGGTATAGCATAAGTATTTATAGCTTTTGTCTTGTTTCTTGCTGTCAATTCTGTTTTCAGTATTTTTGTTAGTCTTTGTCTATATTTTTCTTTTAGTTCTTCTTTAATATTTGTATTATCTATTCCTATCTTTTGTCTGTATCATAGGTATTTATAGGCATCTGTTTTTTCCATCGCTTCTATGCAGTCGCTGTGGTTATCCAATATGTGATCGTCTTGTTTAGTGTGTTTTCCCTTGACTATGGTATTTTTCTTACATTTGTCTGTTCCAAAAGCCATATTTATATCATTGCTGAATACTTCTGTTATCTTTAGTAATTAGTTGAGTTGTTGATTTGTTGTTGCCAGTAGTTTTAGATCATCCATGTATAGCAAATGTGTGATTTTGTGTGGGTATGTTCCAGTAATATTATATCCATAATTTGTATTATTTAGCATGTTGGATAGTGGATTCAGAGCAAGACAGAACCAGAAAGGACTTAATGAGTCTCCTTGGTATATTCCACGCTTAATCTGTATTGGCTGTGATGTGATATTATCTGAATTTGTTTGGATATTAAGTGTGGTTTTCCAGTTTTTCATTACTATGTTTAGAAACTGTATCAATTTAGGATCTACTTTGTATATTTCCAATATCTGTAGTAACCATGAGCGGGGTACACTATCAAAAGCTTTTTGGTAATCAATGTATGCGTAGTGTAGCGACCTTTGTTTAGTTTTAGCTTGATATGTCACCTCTGCATCTATTATGAGTTGCTCTTTACATCCTCGTGCTCCTTTGCAGCAGCCTTTTTGTTCTTCATTTATAATTTTGTTCTGTGTTGTATGTGTCATTAATTTCTGTGTAATGACTGAAGTTAATATTTTGTAGATTGTTGGTAGGCATGTTATGGGGTGATATTTAGCTGGATTTTCTGTGTCTGCTTGATCTTTAGGTTTCAGATAAGTTATTCCATGTGTAAGTGTATCAGGGAATATGTATGGGTCTGCAATGTAACTGTTAAATAATTTATATCTAAAAACAAAGATGATGTGACTTACGAAATGAAAGTGCTGGCAGGTCGACAGACACACAAACAAACACAAACATACACACAAAATTCAAGCTTTCGCAACAAACTGTTGCCTCATCAGGAAAGAGGGAAGGAGAGGGAAAGACGAAAGGATGTGGGTTTTAAGGGAGAGGGTAAGGAGTCATTCCAATGCCGGGAGCGGAAAGACTTACCTTAGGGATATGTGTGTGTGTGCTAGTGTATACCCGTCCTTTTTTCCCCCTAAGTTAAGTCTTTCCGCTCCCGGGATTGGAATGACTCCTTACCCTCTCCCTTAAAACCCACATCCTTTCGTCTTTCCCTCTCCTTCCCTCTTTCCTGATGAGGCAACAATTTGTTGCGAAAGCTTGAATTTTGTGTGTATGTTTGTGTGTCTGTCGACCTGCCAGCACTTTCATTTGGTAAGTCACATCATCTTTGTTTTTAGATATATTTTTCCTACGTGGAATGTTTCCCTCTATTATAACCATATCATTAATTTGAACCCAACAATTACGTTTGTTAAATAATTTAGTTAGATGTGAATGTGTGTATTATTATTATTATTATTATTATTATTATTATTTCTTTACTTTCTCAGACGTTAAGTCTGGTTAAGAATGGAAAGTGACGCGGACCTTGATCAAGCGTCACATCCTATTAACTGTACGGTATGTGTTATATTGCATTTAGGAACTTTCGGGTAATTGAACATGTATCAATAATTACGGATTTCTGTAGTTGTGTGTGTCTATATATATATGGTTGGATGTAGCTGTATTGCATTGATGTACTGGTGGATATTGTATGGTATGACTCCTGTAGTTGATAGTATAATTGGTATGATGTCAACTTTATCCTGATGCCACATGTCCTTGACTTCCTCAGCCAGTTGGATGTATTTTTCAATTTTTTCTCCTGTTCCTATTATTATTATTATTATTATTATTATTATTATTATTATTATTATTATTATTATAAACTGTTTGATATATTAGAATGAGCAGTATTGAATATACTATAAATAGTTGAAGCTGAACATTCTATTTCAGGTTGTGCAAAATAGCAATGTACCATTATCAGTCAAAATTTCAAAGGAGAGGAAAATTGAAGAGCAGCTCAACATCTTCAATATACAATGGACAGAGACGTAATCTTTTTACAACCTAAAAATAACCCATTTTACTTAATTTGTGGTGGAAATATGTCTGTTCTGATGGAAAACAATCTGAAGATATATTACAAATGCCTACATATGAACGAGTATTCATCTCC
Organism: Schistocerca nitens; assembly: GCF_023898315.1. Taxonomy (NCBI): domain Eukaryota; kingdom Metazoa; phylum Arthropoda; class Insecta; order Orthoptera; family Acrididae; genus Schistocerca; species Schistocerca nitens. Next base: position 100,604,334 of record NC_064621.1, on the reverse strand, counting down.
TCTCAGTGATACCTGCTTGAATCATTAAGGGGTAATACAGTGTCACAAAAAATACTTTTACAAAGAAAACACATGAATATGTTGTTTCTTAGTGAGTCAGTTACCATGTTGCCGAGATAATAGGCAAGGGTGCTAGTCACGCAATAACATGAAGTTTGTGAAAACTTGTACTGAGACATTGCCATGGCAATGGTATGTGACCACAGACATTATAAGCAATTGAAACTCTTGCCATATCAGCGATGAGCAAGATGGCAAGATATAGGCTACAAACTGAAATCTATGGTGGGAGAAAATGCTTATAAATTTACTCCTCTCATCGTGGACAGTGGTACAGACATTTTTAATACTGTACAATTTGCTATTAAAGGTTTTTGACATTAACTTCCTAATAAGTTTAGAGGTTTCAGCTCCTGAAGTGCTGCAAGTTACAACCAAGTCCAATGATTAATTTAGCAAGGATGCAGGTTGCAGTAGTTATTCTGAGATGAAGAGACTTGCACAGGATAGAGTAGCATGAGAACTACATCAAACCAGTCTTTGGACTGAAGACAGCAACAGCAACATCAACAACAACAAGAAACTGACAAAGAAAAAACTAGACTGCACCAAATTAAGAGATGTGAACTCTGAAGGAGCTGGAAATATCATGGGAAGCAAAGGGTGACTAGGTGTTAAAATGAAATAAAAAGTTCTGAAATTTTGCTTCAAAGTCTTCAGTTTCCTTTCATTGTATTATAGCCAACAATCACTTTGTAATAAGATATTAATGAGGAATGAGTAGTAGTTCAGATGTAAAACATGTGAACTTTAGAAGGCATATGGTGGATGTATAGATTTAACTTACCATTCTAATGTGCTCTGGCATAACCATAGATATGTGCTTGCTTTGTTAAATTTAGACCCAGAAACAAAATCATTTTTCCTTGAGAGAAAGAAGGTGAATTTCTTAGCCAAGATACTTGTAAACAACCTTTATTGTTGATTACTGGCTTTGATAGGCATGGTTACCACCTTCAGATGTTGATAAAAGGTTATTACATGTCTCCTATACCAGTTGTACAAGTACTGTTTGCAAAACACTGCCAGGTATGTAATAACCTTTTATCGAGATTTGAAGATGGTAACCATGCTTACCAAAACTGGCAATCGCCAATAAAAGTTGTTTACAAGTGACCTTGGCTAAAGAGTTCACCTCCTCTCAATTAATACAGATCACCCCTTACCACTGAAGATCAATAAACAAATGAAAATTATTTTTATTGAAGAAATTCAGGACCTCTGATGGGTGAACTGGTGTAAAGTGGATGCACGATTGCATTTTTAGTAAATATGTCTCATCACTTCAGTGACTTAAATTTGAAGCCACAGGGAGATGAAAAATTTGTGATATGTAGTGAGATATTGCCCACAGATCATGGTACCACACCAAAGTCAGCAACAGAAATCAATACCACAGGAATTGCTACAGTCTAACAAACAATGGGAGGCACTCCACAAGACCACAGCTTCCTCTTAGCTTAGCAGTGCCCCGACAGTCAGGTCAATGTAGAGTCGAAAGTGCAAGAACTCAGCCCTAGTCCGATGCTGACTCCTTCAGGTGAGGTTACAAAGTGTAGGACCAATGAATTGTTGAAGTTTCTGATGAAGACGCACTTTAGTAAAGATCAAAAATTCTACCTCAAGAACAGCTTGTTAATTAATGCATAAAGTGATGTTTTCCTAGTCAATGATGATTGTAAATTATCAAACAATCCGGTGTCAAAAGAAAGTTTAAGCAAGCATTTTATTCATTTATGAAAACAATATGGAAAGGATATAACACGCGTGCGCACTCACGCACGAGGTGGCTTTTTGGTCGAAAGCTTACTAGTTTAGCAGTCTTTTGTTGTGCCTATCTGTGGCTCAACATCTCCACTATATTCAGTCTATGTCAAGTTGTGGTAAGGTAGGGATGGCTCCTAGAGTTAAACAACATATTCTGTATATCTGCTTGTACATGATATAACTAAAAACAAAGATGATGTGACTTACCAAACGAAAGTGCTGGCATGTTGATAGACACACACAAACAAACACAAACATACACACACACAAAATTCAAGCTTTTGCAACCAACGGTTGTTTCATCAGGAAAGAGGGAAGAAGAGGGAAAGACAAAAGGATGTGGGTTTTAAGGGAGTGTGTACGTGCGGATGGATATGTATGTGTGTGCGTGCAAGTGTATACCTGTCCTTTTTTTCCCCCCTAAGGTAAGTCTTTCCACTCCCGGGACTGGAATGACTCATTACCCTCTCCCTTAAAACCCACATCCTTTCGTCTTTCCCTCTCCTTCCCTCTTTTCTGATGAAGCAACCGTTGGTTGCGTAAGCTTGAATTTTGTGTGTATGTTTGTGTGTCTATCAACATGCCAGCGCTTTCTTTTGGTAAGTCACATCATCTTTGTTTTTAGATATATTTCTCCCACGTGGAATGTTTCCCTCTATTATATTCTGTACATGATATAAGTTATTCAAAAATTCCTGCACTCTTAATATGCACTACTTGATCTTTACGAACTCTGGAAGTCAATGTGTTTTTTTTTAATTTTATTTTTAGTGTTAACTTTTGCTGAATAGTTAAGCAACATCCCAGACATACTATTTCAATTGTTTTGGTGGTGTAAGGTTTACAAGTTGTTACAATGTTCACTGCACCACGAGAACTGATGTTAAGAAAATTTCACCGTAATAACAAATGTTCAAAGTTCAGGTAGAATTATTTTCTGAAGTGAATTTCACACAAAGCTCTGTTTTTGGGACTTTGTGATATGTTAATTTTTGGTGCAATCAGCAAAATTTAACTATCATGAGTGGATGGTTCCTGAATATCTGGACACAAATTTTGCTTCAGAAAAATATTCCATGATATTTACTGAAGTTTTATATTTTGCAAAAGCCCTCTCTAACACAGCTCCATCTACATTAACCATGGAGAGTGCATTTTTTCTGCAATACACCTTAATTTTGTTTTGGAATGTTTGCAGATATGCTCACAATTAGTCAATGGAAGTTCATGCAAAATTTTATAAATTAAGAAATGCAATCACATTACACTGTGCTGATCGAAAGTAGCAGAACGTTTTAAACACCATGTCTGAAAGCTAATCAACTCTGTTTGAGTCAACATGAAAATTCAGCCACTAGCTTGCATAGGTCTGTAATGGCTTTTGCCACTTCCATGGTGAAGGAAATGGTACCTCTCTTCCCAGTCAATCACATCCACTAGCCAGGCAAGTTTGGCTATGGGAAGGACAATTTCTGTTAGAAAGTTGGTTAAAAGATGTTCCTAAACCACACAGTAGGGTCTTTAGCCAACATTGGTATCAGCATGCACACACTGCTGCAGAGTGAAAATTTCATTCTGTAAATATTTGCAAACTTCAGAAGGGGCTGCGTAATGCATCGCAAGCTATAATTCTGTTAACAAAGTAATTTGTTTATCAGTGATGCAACTGTTTAAAGTTTGCAGTAATAATTTGAATGAGCACAACAGGGAAACTGTGATGCCAACTTGACCAGGATTCTTCAGGTATTGCCAGGTTTTCATGAGAACATTGACCAAGGATCCATAAGAGCCCCTCTTGAGAGGCCAATTTAACAAAGAAGAAGAGTCACAAAGATACATGAAAGTAATCAAAGCATCATGTTCTTCAAATGAAGCATCACCAATTTTACCAACCAACTAAACGTTACCATAAATGAAGGCAACCTGCTAACCTTGCTGAATAGTTGACTCATTCTGGTTAATTCTCTATGGAGTCTGAAATTTTGGCAACACATGACAGCAAGTCCCTACAAACTTGTTTCACTGGAATAATATGCAAGTCAATTTGACACCACTGGTGATTTTCTCTTGTTTCAACAACTATGAATGCTGAAGTATAATCTTTCCCCTTGTCCTATCCTAGGTGATTCTATCTAACCCTTCTCAACAAAAATAAATATGATTTTTGATCATGTTTTGTTAACTTGAAGACACATTTTACAGAATTGGAATTTGGTTCTCTTTTCAGCTTGACGACTTAGTGTCCTCCCTGTTGGTCTGACCATTTCTCCAACCCACATCAGATACAGATTTGCAATGGGTGGTATCAAAGGAGGTCCATTCAGCTTTTATACCAAAACATGATGATAGTAGCATAAATTGAATAAATTAAGAAAACTTTTGTACTGGCTAGGAGATTGGTCACTATGAAATTGGAGAAAATTTTGTTTCTCAACCTTCTCTTTCATGAAACTCTCACAAAAATATAAACAGCTACTGTGGCATGTTTTTCACTAATAAAGCAGATGATTATGCACAGTATTTTTGTTATTTTCAATATGATATATCCCCTTTGGATGTACAGGAGCTTGACTGTTTCCTCAATGAAAATATCCACAAAAAAATGAATAATTTTCTGTAAAATCTGACACAGCTATCATGTAGCCAGGTTCTACAGTTTTATGGTACTGTATCTGGATTTTGAAATGGAAATGTCAACTCACAGATTTTTATTGACAATTCCAATATGACAGTGTCACAGGCTAGTTGATGGTTTCAAGCGGTGCATCATCTGTCTGTGCAGCTAGTTACAATATATGGCATACACACAGTAGTGCAAAATAGTCCTCCAAAATGGTGTGTCCGATTAATGATTTAACAATTGCAAATTTTAGGAAAAGCTTGCAGCACTTAGACTGGGATGAGGAGTACCAGGGACGAGATGCTAATTTAAAATGTAGCTCATTTCACGATACATTTGTGAGTAAACCTGAAAACTGTTTCCTTAAGAAAACAGTGGAATATAATAGTAAGCAACCCTGTAAAAGAAACCATAGTTTCCTAAAGGAATAAAAGTATCTTTTAACCAGAAAAGGGAGCTATATCTAACAGCAAGAAAGAGTAAAGATCTAGAAAGAGCAAATATTGTAAAAATTACACTACTATTTTACGGAAAGTTATTTAAAAACGCCAGAGAGTAGAACCTCTGATTATAAAATTAAAACAATTTGGAATATTGTTGGATGGGAAACAACATGACTAATAACACAGGAATACTATTACCACCAAGCTGAATGAAAAGTTTATGAACAAAAAGTTAGAAACTGAAAATGTTTCAATCATCATTTTTTAAATGTTGTGGTGAAAATAGAATCCAGATGTTCATTACAAAGGGAAGGCTATATATTTGATGAAATTGTCCTCCTGAAATAAGGAAAAAAATGAACTTTCAAAAGTAAAAGCTTTCTTGGAATTGATGGCATTTCCAACAGCTTGTTCCCAACAGCGAAGTATCATTTTCGTCACATACATCATAGCTAATTGAAACAGGACATTTTTCCTGAGAGATTGAAACACACTATTGTTAAATTAGTGTATAATTGGGGGATAGGTCTGATGCAACAACTACTGTCCAATCTCACTTCTGACAGTATCATCCAAAATTCTTGAAAAAGTAATGTATTTAAGAGTAGCTCCACATATTTGTGAAAAATAAAGTAGGTTCTACTAACAATGTCAGTTTGGTTTCCAGAAAGGCTTTTCAATATTGATGAAATATTAAATGCTTTATATAACCGAATACACCCTCTCCCATGTGTGTCAATGGTTTTCTGTTGTATAAATCATGGAATTACTCTAGGTAAACCTAAGTATTGTGGTATGAATAGGGCAGTGCATAAATGGTTTAATTCATAGTAAACTGGAAGAGTGCAGAAGATGGAAATAAACACTTCACACAACAAGCAAACACAGCAGCAGATCTACAATGACCATCAAACTAAATAATGTTGGTGTAAATGTGAATCGATATTAACCCCAACATCTTTGATATTCAGTAAAAATACCAACAAGCACTGGAATCATACCAACATTGTGGCTAATGATCATTCCAATGCTATTTCATTGATCCACACATTGGACCAACAATGCTGGTGCCAAATTTGGTCCCAATGTGTGGACCTGGTTTGCAGCTGTGGGAATCAAGTGCGCTGTTACCACACAACCCATGTTAGCAACAGACAACTCTTCCATAGCAGTCATTTCCTTAGGATGGTATTTGGATGAAATGACACAGTTGTAACAGTGATCATTCACAGTTGTAGGCAGAGGAAAAGGTATTTTCTTGAAGGCAGGAATAAGAATACCAATACCTCTCCTGGTTAATATAAATCATCTTTCTTTTCTTCTCCTCCTCCTCTGGTCAGTATTTGTGTCACTGCTGTGTCTACTGGTTGGGTGCCGTGATAAGTTCCTCCAAGGATGCAAACATCTTTTCAAATTGCTTAACTGCAGTCTTTTTTCCCTTTGAAGTTTTACTTACAAATTCGAACTGAAGCACATTATTTTCATCACTGGACAAAGTCTGCCAAATTCATCACCTTCTTGGAATTCAGAACACACACTTTTATGCTATATGATTTACATTGGTTCATTTGATAAATGTTTGTGATAAATTATGCCTCTTCTTTCAACTTGGCAGTTGCAATCGTACAATGAAGACAAGTGCAAACTTTCACCAAACAATGCCAAAATAGAATCAAATTTATCTCTCCTACTTTCTCATGCACACCCATATCGAACAACACAACAATACAGGACCAGCAGCCCATCACATCATGGAATCACTTGTTATTTTCCATCTCCTAGATCACCAGCTCAACACTAATTAGTCTGTGGTACAACTGACCACACCTGCCATCAATTTCCTCGACACCTTCGCAGTACTACTTAATAAACACATTGGTGTACTGCACTACCATACATTGACTGTCTGGACACAGTCCTCATAAATCCAGGCGATAAGAATGAACGGAAACTTGCCCCAGTTTGTGAGAAAGATGAGTATCGACAGCCCATCAGGGCAACCTCAAGACAATTTCATGAGGTTAATAAAGGAACAGTGTTACCCTCATAATGACAGGTTGTTTTGGGTTTCACTGAAGAGCCCAGCAATTACAAAAGGGAAAACGAGAAGTTCTCCCCAGTCTGTGGCACACCCTACCAAATTATGCAATCGACATCACCAGTCAATGCTGAAATCCAGGTGACAGACCACTCTGTAACTGTTCAGTGTGATAGACAAACACTATAACAAGGAAGTAAAGCAAACCCTGCCATCGTGACCATAGAGCCGCCAAGGGACAAAGTGTGACTTGCCCTGAGTAAACAGGAAGAAAGGAACTTGCTGCCACCTCTGCTGCCAGGATATTCTTTGTGTTCCAAATTCACCTATGCACATTGGTTGTGAGATCAGGTGCATTCTACTGTTCCTTCTGTCAGTTATTTCTCTGTTAATTATGTTTCCAAGAACTTGAGACTAGAAAGATGTGGGTGACATCCACAGAGTATCCAAGCTGATTACAACAGTTATCAACTTTCGTTTTCATGTTGTCACATCACACGAGTTGCACATGCGCAAAAGCTCCATAAACATCCACAATTGTAGGGGTGCTCACGACCCTGATGCCAAGATTCACGGTGTCTAGAGGAGCAGTGGGGCGTTAGATTTAAGTGCCGTATCCTTCAGAGTGCAGCATCTATGTTAAATTTAACAGCATTCAAAGAAAATTAAGCAATAAATCTGCAAGGTGTCAAAAGTTAGGGTGTTCATGTGTTGCTCTGCTCTTACACACCAGCCGCCACTGGTAGGAGCAGCTAGATGCAGTGGACATTCCATTTCGGAAATCAATCAATAATCCGAGCTCCAGTGTCAAGAGTGTGCTGAGAACACAAAACTTCAGCTATTACCTCTCACCATGGTCAACACATAATGACCGAGGGTAGCGTTTGCCTAGAGTTGTCAGTGCTAACAGACAAGCTACACTGCCCTAAGCAACTGCAGAAATCAATGTGGGGTGAACGACAAATGTGTACGTTACTACAGTGCGGTAAAATCTGGCTTCATTGGGCTATGGAAGCAGACGATCAACCCAAGTGCCTTTGGTAACAGCACGACAGTGCCTATAGTGCCCCTCCTGGGCTCATGACCATATGGGTTGGACTCTAGACGATTGGGAAACTGTGACCTGGTGAGATAAATCCCTATTTCAGTCCGTATGAGCTGTTGGAGGGGTTCGAGCATGGTGCAGGCCCCATGAAGCTATGGACCCAAGTTGTCAACAAGGCATTGTGCAAGCTGGTGGTGACTCCATAATGATGTAGTCTGTGTTTACATGGAACGAACTGGGTCCTTTGGTCCAAATGAACTGATCATTGACTGGAAATGGTTAAGTTCGGTTACTTGGAGACAATTTGCAGCCAATCCCAAACAACAATGGAACTTTTATGTATGACAATGCGCCATGTTACCGGGCCGCAATTGTTTACAATTAGTTTGAAGAGCATTCTGGACAATTTGAGCAAATGATTTGGCCACCCAGATTGCCCGACATCAATCCTACCGAAAATTCATGCATAAAATCCTGCACCGGCAACTCTTTTGCAGTTATGGGCGGCTATTGAGGAAGCATGGCTCTGTATTTCTGCAGGGGCTTGTTGAGCCCAAGTCACTTCGAGTTCTTGCACTACACCAGGTGAAGAGAGATCCGACACGATATTAGGAGATATCACACTACTTGTCATCCCACTGTATTTATGCTCGAACTCAACAGTTCAACAGATCCAATTGTGAAATAATCCTTTTGTTGGCAGAAGCCAGTAAAACCCATTGTCCACAGGTTTTAACTAAACTACATGACGTATGCTTATCTCTGTTGGTTAAAAAAATGGCTCTGAGCACTATGGGACTTAATATCTATGGTCATCAGTCCCCTAGAACTTAGAACTACTTAAACCTAACTAACCTAAGGACATCACACAACACCCAGTCATCACGAGGCAAAGAAAATCCCTGACCCCGCCGGGAATCGAACCCGGGAACCCGGCCACGGGAAGCGAGAACGCTACCGTACGACCAATTTCTCTGTTGGTAACAGCTGATTGTACTCAGTACCTATACCGTTAACTGGTATCCATATGTATTATGATCATGCACTTTTACCTCAAACCTACCACGTTATTCTGACCGGTAGTGGATTCTATTTTGGTATCATCATACCTAATGTTAAGTTGTCAGCACGCGTGAAACATGACTTCAATGAAAGCCTAGACCCATTTCTGTTGTCATTAGTGTACCTCTAAGTGGAGATCTAGTAGATACATTTGGTCGTTGCCACTCACCATAAGCAATGTCCGTCTGCTATGATCAGCTGATAAACCAATTGCTCATGAGAAGGAGCAGATCAGTATGGATCGCGCTATTTCGCTTATTAATAACTGCTATGATCGAAGATTATTGTTACGCTACCCATCTCAATCTCTGTTTCTGTTTCTCTAGCTCTGGTATTCCTTGTGGTAGCCGTGCCGCTCCTATATCAAAAGGGCTTCTGTAAGCTACTTACAAGGGGAGGCCACGACGTTATGATCACAGATTTATGTACTTCAAACTTTGTACGCCTATTGTAGGCCATTAAAAGAACAATGTACAAGTACTAAGATGTAATTCCGAGAAAATCTCAAGAGAAGTTTTACGCGTCTACTATGTGGCTTATGTATCTGCGCGTTAAGTGCCGGACGTTAAAGTTCGTATTGCTCAAGTAGTTGGCCGGGATGGTAGCTCAGCGTGTTCGGTCAGAGGCTTAGCTGTCCTCTGCAATTACAAAAAAATAAATAAAATAAAATATAAAAAAATAAAAAAAAGACTGGGTGAATGAATCAACAACGAACTGAAACGGGTGTCATTCGACGTACGCAACGAGCAAATGCAACGAATAATAACGTACAAAATGAGATGAAAAAAAGCGTGTTCGGTCAGACGGTAATAAAAAACTAAGTGACAGGATCAACGATGAACTTGAGTGTGTGTCATAGGACGTCCGCTCCGAACAAATGCAACGAACAAAATGATAAAAAAGTGGTTAGCGCCCGAACTTGGTAAAACGAGCATGTGAGGCAAAGGTTCGATTCCAGTTCAATCTTAGTTTTTAATCTATATTTGTTCATTACATCCGATGAGTAATTGCAAATTATTTTTGTGGTCTGCCACAAAGTGACTTACTATATTAGAAGAACGTCATTCCCATCATTATTTATCGAGATTTGACTTGGGCTTTCCAAGCCTGTCCCTAGTCTTTCAAACTTAAATTAAAAATAGTAAATAGTCAAATAACTCATGAAAGTCACTAGAACTTCATGAAAATGCACGGTTTTTTTATTGTCTCTCAAATGTCAAAAATTAAATAAAGTGACCAGTGATGAAAAAACATAGATTAAAAATATTAGTATAAACAGAATTCGAACCGTTGTCTTGTCCATAACATTCCTTCAATGAACGTACGTTAACCACTTTACCACAATGACTTCACATAGCTGGCACCTTCGCACACATACATCAGTTGCGTAATAGACGCATAAAACTTCTCACGACTATCTCTGAAGTGCCAGAGAGATGCACCTTACAGCTTGAACATTATGTTGGTTTAATGACCTACTAATTGTGTATAAAGTTTGAAGTAAATCCATGATCCCAAAGTCGCGGCCTAGCCCTTGATAGTAAGTCGCCTAAGAAAGTTGTGCCTGAGTCTCAGCTGCCAGGTAACTACAGCAGAAACAAAGACAATTACAGGGAATAAGGGGTAGACCTTCCCTTAAGTAAAGCTTATAACTAAATATGATAACTTATCTAAATATTGGCTACAATCATCGGTAGGTAGGAAAAACGTTCTTAATGATGCTGTACCTGTGTAAGCTTCAAATGGTTCAAATGGCTCTAAGCACTATGGGACTTAACATCTGAGGTCATCAGTCCCCTGGACTTAGAACTACACTACTGGCCATTAAGACTGCTACCACACGAAGATGACGTGCTACAGACGCGAAATTTAACCGACAGGAAGAAGATGCTGTGATATGCAAATGATTAGCTTTTCAGAGCATCCACCCAAGGTTGGCGCGGGTGGCGACACCTACAACGTGCTGACATGAGGAAAGTTTCCCACCGATTTCTCATACACAAACAGCAGTTGACCGGCGTTGCCTGGTGAAACGTTGTTGTGTACCAAGACAATGCTGCTAGCGTCTGTTGAGATCCAATGACTGTTAGCAGAATATGGAATCGGTGGGTTCAAGGAGGGTAATACGGAATGCCGTGCCGGATCCCAACGGCCTCGTATCACAAGCAGTCGAGATGACAGGCATCTTATCCGCATGGCTGTAACGGATCGTGCAGCCACGTCTCGATCCCTGAGTCAACAGATAGGACGTTTTCAAGACAACAACCATCTGCACGAACAGTTCGACGACGTTTGCAGCAGCATGGACTATCAGCTCGGAGACCATGGCTGCAGTTACCATTGACGCTGCATCACAGACAGGAGCGCCTGCGATGGTGTACTCAACGACGAACCTTGGTGCACGTATGGCAAAACGTAATTTTTTCGGATGAATCCAGGTTCTGTTTACAGCATCATGATGGTTGCATCCGTGTTTGGAGACATCGGGGTGAACGCACATTGGAAGCGTGTATTCGTCATCGCCATACTGGCGTATCACCCAGCGTGATGGTATGGGGTGCCATTGGTTAAATGTCTCGGTCACCTCTTGTTCGCACTGACGGCACTTTGAACAGTGGACGTTACATTTCAGATGTGTTACGACCCGTGGCTCTACCCTTCATTCGATCCCTGCGAAATCCTACTTTTCAGCAGGATAATGCACGACCGCATGTTGCAGGTCCTGTACAGGCCTTTCTGGGTACAGAAAATGTTTGACTGCTGCCCTGGCCAGCACATTCTCCAGATCTCTCACCAACTGAAAACGTCTGGTCAATGGTGGGCGAGCAACTGGCTCGTCACAATACGCCGGTCACTTCTCTTGAACTGTGGTATCGTGTTGAAGCTGCATGGGCAGCTGTACCTGTACACGCCATCCAAGCTCTGTTTGACTCAATGCCGTTATTACGGCCAGAGGTGGTTGTTCTGGGTACTGATTTCTCAGGATCTGTGGACCCAAATTGCGTGAAAATGAAATCACATGTCAGTTCTAGTACAATACATTTGTTCTAGTATAATACATTTGTCCAATGAATACCCATTTATCATGCATTTCTTCTTGGTGCAGCAATTGTAATGGCCAGTAGTGTACTTAAACCTAACTAGCCTAAGGACATCACACACAACAATGACCGAGGCAAGATCAAAACTGCAACCATAGCAGCAGCACGGTTCCGGACTGAAGCGCCTAGGACCGCTCGGCCACAGCGGCCGGCTTGTAAACTTCACCTCCCTCCCCTCCCCACCCCCGTACTTTTGGAGAAATGTTATACTTAACAACGGAAATTTTTCTAAATCGAATTCATTTTTACTGTTTAAAGCCTGCCCCCTTCCGGGACTCCCACTAAGGACTACTAGACGGAGTACTGCATTTCCCGTATCGTCTGGCTCGTGAGGCGGCAGCCGCTTGGCAACGCCACCTAGCGTCGGCAGCCACGTACCCACCTCGCCGCTGCACATGGCCGTCTCAACCCCAACGCCACGACTTACTACCCACGCCTAGGTCACCCAGATTATCCAAAAATCCCCCAGTAACAAATGATTCCCATCAAAAGACACTGAATGAATATTGTACAGTTACACCCCTCGACCCAACTGATCGTCAAGTAACAACAATCACCCTCCCTTAGTTTTTAAGGCCCTTGTGGTAGTACCTCCTGCCCAAAGGATCCTTCAGCAAATAACTTTTTAGAAGTTGAAGCTCTACTCCTGTGGAAGGGGGAAGAATTGTGCTGAGTCACCCATTTGGACGGAGTAGGGCTGAATGACCTAAAATTTTCCCTATTTCCGACGTTTGATTCGAGACTTTGGCCACAATCCAAACGGATGGCGACATCCCTACGCGAGCCATCTGCAGCTCTTTAAAATGTTATCAACATCCAGTCTTTTGCTAAATCTCTAACATTCTTATTCACTTACATAATTGTCCCGGTCGTCCATGTGAAAATCTATCTTCGCCCCATCGTGTACAGTAGCTTCGACATTCAGGTTAGAGAGATGGGGCTTGTTCTTAAGGCCCCCGTCACCATCCGATTTCCGCGGAAAGTAAAGCGTGCAAAACCTTTAAACAGTTAAGTTACCGAGAAGCCTCTGACTTGAGACTAGGAATACTTTAACGCATTACTTTGCCAGTCCCCTGTGGATATGGTTCTCGAAACATAAAATTTTTTGCATTAATAATACGTAGGAGAGACTGCAATGACTTTCCAGATTATCTTATCGTGTCTGTTTTCCTTAGTGCACGAAATTTTCGTGAGTGTGCACTTGCAATAAGAAATTAGTTTGGTTGTTTGGGGTTTAAGGGACCAAACAGCAAGGTCATCAGTCCCTTGTTTCATATGTGGCCCATTCCGCTAGTGTGACATCTCAGGAAAGTCAGAACAATAAAAGGGAAAAGGCTAAAAATGTAAAAGGGCAGTCATGTTGTCAATGGTAAAAACAAAATGAGGTGAGGTGAGTCAGCTAGAGAGGGAACCTAACGCTATGATAGAGGCAGGAAATATCCCACCTCTGAAGCAGCAGAGGCAAGACCACCAGCGACATAAAAGGTGCAACCGCTAGAATGTAGAAGTACGTATGGGAAAAGGAGACTAACCAATCCTTAAAAAAAAAAGGGTGAAAACAGAGTAAAAGGGGAAGAAAAGAGGATCTCGGCCAGGGAGGTGAATCGGGAATCTCCGAACACGGCTTACAGTGGGAGACACCCAAACACTCACCGCCCTGCCCCAATACCAGAGAGAGATTAAAAACCTTAAAACTGAGAACAAAAACCACTTTCCCGGAGGAAACCGAGAACCAGAGAGGCCATCCGGGAATCGTCAGCCAACATCAAAGGTAAAGTGCGGGGGAGCCTGTACTTAGCACGCAGAGCCAAAAGAAGGGAGCATTCAACCAAAATGTGGGCTACTGACTGGAAGGCTCCACAACCACAAAGTGATGGTGGCTCATCACGCAAAAGAAAACCATGGGTCAGCCTGGTATGGCCAATGCGAAGACGACACAGTATGGTCGAGTCCTTTCGGGAGAGGCGAAAGGAAGGACGTCACGGGCCTGGTGTCACCTTAATCGCACGAAGTTTATTAGACAGGGGAGTAGCCTCCCAAGAATTGGCTCATGACTGCGAAGTGGGATTTAATGTGAAGCCGTAAATCCGCTGAAGGAGGGGTTCGGAAAACGGGGGGTAAGTGACTGCTCCCCCAGCCAAACGATCAGCTAGCTCATTTCCTTTGGGTCCCTGGCCATGTGAGTATACTGGGTAGTCAATGGAACAAGCAGCACGGTGAATATCAGCGAGATGGTCATGGATGGAAGAGACCAAGGGATGGCGAGAAAAACACCGGTCAATAGCCAGAAGGCCACTCATTGAGTTCGTACATAACGCGGTTGTGTTGGGACTGTTTAATAAAGATAAGGGCCTGGGAAATAGCCATCAATTCCGCAGTAAACACCCCACATGTAGGTGGCAGCAGATGATTTTCCGTTCCAACAGAGGACGTGAAGGCATACCCCACATGATCAGCAGATTTAGAGCCATCAGCGTAAAAAACAACAGCATCCCGAAACTCCCATAAAATTTGGCGTAAAAAGGAACGGAACACCATCGGGGGGATGGAATTTTTCAGACCTCGGCGGAGATCCATCCGAATTCGAGGCCGAGGAACTAACCAGGCGCCGGCCGCTGGTGGCCGAGCGGTTCTGGCGCTACAGTCTGGAACCGCGCGACCGCTACGGTCGCAGGTTCGAATCCTGCCTCGGGCATGGATGTGTGTGTTGTCCTTAGGTTAGTTAGGTTTAAGTAGTTCTAAGTTCTAGGGGACTTAGCAGTTGAGTCCCATAGTGCTCAGAGCCATTTGAACCATTTGAACTAACCAGGCGGGGAGGGGGGGGGGGGGAGGGAGGAAGACAGGACAAAGAAGGAAGCTGAAAATCACGGCAAAGAGACGCAAGGCGGAGCCCAACCGGTAAACCCGCCAGAGGGCGGGAATCTGGGCGACGTCCATGGTCTGGGAACAGGATACAATAGGAAGGATGAGTGGGAGAGGAACGAATAGCGAGTGCATAAGACACCAGAAGCTGGGACCGCCGAACAGAAAGGGGAGGGACCCCAGCTTCAACAGGGCTAGTAGGGAAGGCACCGGTGGCCAAACGGCTACCACGATGGTGGACTGGATGCAGCACGTGCAGTGTGGAAGGAGCAGCCAAACCATAAACTTGACAACCATAGTCCAAGCGGGACAGAACTAGAGCACGATAAAGACGGAGAAGGAGGGAACGGTCCGCACCCCAAGAGGAGTGGGCAAGGAAACATCCTATCTTCAGAAGTCTGATATGGGGCAGCCAAGTGAGCTTCTTGTCGAAAACAAGACCCAGGAAACGAAACTGTGGGACCACAGGCCACCTTTGTGCATCGAGATAGAGCTCTGGATCAGGGTGGATCGTAGTACGCTAACAGAAGTGGACCACCCGCAATTTTAGAGGAGAGAATTGCAACCCGTGTGAGAGGGTCCATGCAGAGGCACGCCGTATAGCTCCCTGGAGCTGCCGCTCTGCAGAGGCCATCGAAGAGGAACTAACCCAAATGCAGAAATCATCCACATACAGGGCAGGGGCGACCAAAGGACCAACAGAGGCCACAAGTCCATCGATAGCAATGAGGAAAAGGACACTCAAGACAGAACCCTGTGGGATGCCCATCTTCTGGGTCCATAGAGAACTAAAACCAGTACCAACCCGAACCCCGAATGACCGATGGAACAGGAACTGGCGGATAGAAATCGGGAGTGGGCCCCGAAGACCCCACTGATGAACGGTAAGATAGATGTGATGGCACCAGGCCGTGTCATAGGCCTTGTGAAGGTCAAAAAATACTGCAACCAAATGGCAGCACTGGGAAAAAGCCTGCCGAACTGCAGATTCCAAGCGAAGTAAATGATCGATTGGAGACCGTCCCTCTCGAAAGCCACACTGGTAAGGGGACAATAGATCCCGAGATTCGAGGACCCAATTGAGCTGACGGGCTATCATCCGTTCAAATAACTTGCGAACAACAGTGGTCAGACTAATTGGCCAATAGCTGTCAACAAATAGGGGGTTCTTACAAGGCTTAAGGACAGGAGCCACGATGCTATCCCTCCACTGAGACGGGAAGTCACCCTGGAGCCAGAGACGGTTAAACACCCAGAGAAGATGTTGCTGTTGTGGAGCACTGAGATGTTGAAGCAGTTGGTTATGAATGGAGTCTGGGCCAGGGGCCGTGTCATGAGAAGAAGAAAGTGCAGAAAGAAATTCCCATTCAGTAAAAGGTTCGTTGTAAGATTCTGACTCACAAGGGGTAAAACATAAGGTGGAAGCTTTGACCCACTGTTTCTGGTGAAGGAAAGCAGCTGGATAGGAGGCTGATGCTGATGCCACTGCAAAATGGGTCGCAAGATGTTCTGCAAGAACTAACAGGTCCGTACAAAGGCCATCTGGGAGGAGAAGGCCTGGGAGGGTTGACTGCCGATGGCAACCTTGGACAGAGCGAAATGTAGGCCATACCCATGACATAGGGACAGTAGAACCGAGGGAAGAAACAAATCGTTCCCAACATATCCGCTTGCTCTGTTTGATTAAATAACGGGCTTTAGCGCGAAGGCGTTTAAAGGTAGTAAGGCTGGCTACAGATGGGTGCCTCTTAAAGTGTTGCAAAGCTCGACGGCGATCACGGATGGCAATGGCAATGGCCGTACTCCACCACGGGACTTGCCGGCGACGAAATGGTCCAGATGAACGCGGGACAGCAAGGCTATCAGCGCGAACAATCGCGTCAGACAAGTCACGTAGGACGTTATCAATACAACCCGACCAAGAGGGAGAAAACACGGCCTATGCAGTGTATAGAGGCCAATCGGCGCGTTGGAAAGACCAACGAGGTAACCTGTCCGGTGAGAGGGAAGGGAGAGAGAGAATCAACGGGAAATGGTCACTATCACAAAGGTCGTCGTGTGGTGACCAGTGTAACGAAGGGAGGAGAGAGGGAGAAGAAAGAAAGATCAATAGCAGAAAAGGTATCATGACCGGCACTGAAATGAATAGGGGAGCCATCATTAAGACGGCACAAGTCGTGGTCTGCAATAAACTGGTCTATGAGAAGACCTCGTCTAGATGGAAATGCACTGCCCCACAATGGATGATGAGCATTAAAATCCCCAAGAAGGAGGAAGAGATGAGGAAGTTGCTGAAGAAGGGCAGTTAAGGCAGCAGGTGTAAGAGTCCTGTCAGGAGGGAAATAAAAATTGCAAACCGTGACCTCAGAGTCCAGGTGGACCCTAACAGCAACCGCTTCCAATGTAGTTTGAAGAGGAATCCACGTGCTAGCAATGTCTGTACGGACCAACGTACAAACGCCACCAGAAGCCTGCAGGGGTCCGACCCGATTTCGACAGAAAACATGGAACACACAGAGGGTCGGTGAGTGAGCATCAGTAAAATGAGATTCCTGTAGAACCACACAAGCTGCAGAGTAAGACGAAAGAAGGGATTTCAATTCTGGAAGGTGACGATAGTATCCATTACAATTCCATTGGATAATCACAGAACGACGATTCAAATGGGGGTTGAACAGGCTAAAGCCAGTCATGCCGCCGGGTCACCATCCGTCACCGACAAGGAGGGGGCATCCATGAACGACAGGTCAGAATCTGGTTGTGAAGCCGGGGATGGGACCTTTGGTGACACCAGAGGCTCTTTGTCCTGGGACTTATGTTTCTTCTTCTTTTCAGGCTGAGATCGAGGAGGGCTGTGTGGCATAAAGGAGCCAGCTGCAGCACGATCGGGAACAGAAAGAGACCGGGCGACCTGTGGGCCGACAGACCGCGGCTCTCACGGTCGTCGCGTGGCAGCAGACCTTTGGCCTGGAAGGTGCCGGGAAGGGGCATCCCGGGAGGGACGCCCTTGACCAGCGGACGCCGAAGGAGTGGGACACTTCTCCGGCTGAGGAGGGGAGCAGCGCCCAGAGGAGAAGGTGTGGGAGCCACAGGGGAGGGGCGGAGGAAAGGGGTCCGGGATTGGGGTAAGGAAGGGGGAGGAAGGGGTGAAGATGTATCTAAAGCATAACTAGATGTCATGGACACAGGGTGAAGACGTGTATACTTTTTATGAGCCTCTGTGTAGGTTAAACGATCGAGGTACTTATACTCCTGTATCTTCTTTTCCTTCTTATATACTGGGCAATCTGGTGAAATTGGAGAATGACTACCATGACAATTTACACATACAGGAGGGGGAACACAGGGACTCCCCTCATGGAGTGGACGTCCACAGTCACCACAGAGAGGGGCCTGTGAACAGCGGGAAGACATGTGTCCAAAACGCAAGCACTTAAAACACCTCATAGGAGGTGGGATGTACGGCTTCACATCACAGCGATAAGATTATGGTTTCTCAGGGAGGGTATCCCCTTCAAAGGCCAGGATAAAGACACCAGTATCAATGAGGTTGTCCTTAGGACCCTTCTGAACCCGCCGAACAAAGTGAACACCCCGCCATCTGAGATTGTCCCGAAGTTCCTCATCAGTTTGAAGGATGAGGTCCCTGTGAAAAATCACACCTTGAACCATATTTAGAGACTGGTGGGGGGTAATGGACACAGGAATTGTGCCAAGATGGGTACAGGCATGAAGGGTCACAGATTGGGCAGCTGAAGCAGTTTTGATCAGCAACGAACCCGACCACATCTTGCTCAAGGAGTCCACTTCGCCAAACTTGTCTTCAATGTGTTCCACAAAGAATAAAGGTTTGGTATTGGTGAAAGTATCCCCGTCAGTCCTGGTGCAAACCAGATAATGGGGGAAAGGTTTCGCCCCTAGCTGACGGGCCTGACCCTCTTCCCAGGGGGTAGCCATGGAAGGGAAGGGGCAAGAGAAGCAGCACTAGAAGAATCAGTTCCACGCAGAGAGACGGCCGCTGAAGGACGGCCACAGTTCATTTGCATAGTGTCCGCCCCGATACCACCCACTCCGATCAGGGGCTCTCCTCACGGGCGCCACCCAGCCACAGCGAGGGCGTCTGGCACGGCGGCCATTGCCGGGAGTTCCGATGCTCCAGGATGACGAGCAACCACTCCAAGGCTTGCATGAGGAGGTCACAGCTCAGGTATCACAAGTGTGATCCCTGTGTGTTCAGGGGGCTCAACCAAAAGGGTACATAGCGACCCCACCACATGGGCTGGCTACCGTGCTGGCTATGCACCCTAGCATCAGACAACAACGTGAAAGAAAAGGTGGAATGTACTAGGAGGGCACAAGTCGGAGACACAAGGTAAGGTGCTCTTCCCCAAATGGCTCACACTACGGAAGAGAAATTTAGTGATGGAGGTCAAACCCCAGAGGGGGACGAGGGAGTGCCAAAAAGAGGAGGTGATTACGCAACAAAGCTAAATTGTAAAACCAACAGAACGAGGAGGATAGCGGGGGCCAACATAAGCATGGACACCAAGAGAGGGCGAGGAGAGGGCGAGGGGAAAGGAGCAAGGAGGGTAAGGGGAAAGAAATGCAGCCCTGGAAAGAAGGAAGGCTGCAATAGCTCGGGGCCCCGTGCTCGCCACGCACGTATCCACAAAAGAGTATATTTCTACTTCTATAATAATGCAAAGTAAGCCACATTATAGTAACGTTAATTGCACCGCATTGTAATGCCAGATGTCTGATAATGGCGTTGCCCAGTTGACAAAAAGTCTCTTCGCGCTTTCAGTGATGAACTAGAACTAACTGCTCTGGCATCATCTTCGTCTTCAGAAACAGAAACAAAAGAACGCACACTGAGTATTGCGAATCTTTAGCCTACTTTACCGATGGCTCTAAATCTGTTTAACCTTTAGAAATCGATATGACCTGTGGCTACACCGGAGAGACAGAAAACTAAAATCTATCCATTAACACTGTTTTAGGTAACTAAAACGAAGTGCTCTTACTTTATAGTATCTCAAAGTCGGGATAAGTCCATGAAGCCAGTCTTCGGACTGAAGACCTCGACAACGACAATCACGAGAACAACAATTGCTACAACTGCTTCTCCTAGGTCCGGCAAGTAAGGTAACCATGTGAGTCTTTGGTTAGATATGAGACCTAGGCATCCTATTAAAATGAGGAACGGTGCCATTAAAACGCAGTTAAGTCCTTCTAAAATGTGTTGTATGGAATTTCAACGAGCGTACTGAATGTGGCTCAGTGGTAAAGCCCGGTACTATGATTTCGAAGGTCTGGGGTTCGATCACTGGTCAGTCATAGTACTTTTATCTGTGACTTAGCACTTCTTTCATCTCTGGCAACGTTCGTTAACGTTAACAATGCGGAATCCACCGTGGTTCAGCGTCTACTTAAACTGAAGGTCTCGCTGTGACTGGTTTGAACACCGCAGTGCTTTACTGCGCTTAGCACTGTTGGAGGTGAACTGACTTATCCAATCTTTGGGTTAATGACAGCTTTACCTACCACTTTTTTATCAGTTGTCCTTTTTTTACCAATCCCCCAGTCTTTGAAGCGTCAATTGTAGCTGATGATTTACTGATGCAAGACAGAGGAGCATTAAATCATAAAATCGTCAATAAATGAAGACTTCTTCACTGAACTCTTCACCGTGTCAGCTATTTAGTTTACAGTGATGGTGAAGACAAAGATACTTCCTTGACGGACACAAGTCTGCTGTATAAAATTGCTTGGTTGAATGTCCTCTACTTTATGTAAAGTGAAAGTTGGGGGGAGGGGGACCAGGAAAGGAAATATTGATGTCAGTTGCATCGGGACTTTATGCTGAATCAGTGGCGAAGAGTGGAAATGTGTGCCAGACAGGTACTCTAAGCTGGGATCTCCTGCTTGCTAGGCACTTGCGTTGACCACTGCGCCATCTGGGCACAGTGTTTATCGCAACTGCGTGGACTGCCTCGGCTCGCCTCCTGGCCGACCCACACTCCCACCGAGCGCCACCGATCCTCAGTCCCCCCCACGTCCTCCATGCTCTCTACAGTGAGATTCCCACAGGAGGTCCAACGCAATTGTGCATCCGCATTAAAGGTAGCGGATCCATGACCCATCGAGGCGTATCAATTATATGAATGCGACACGACACACTCATATAAATGCCTTCTATTTGGTAACGGAATAACCACCTAGAACAAAACGATAACAATGTAAGTGGTAATCTTCCTCGATGTACCCATTTATGAAGCTGCATGCCTGTACCTCTATGTTGTGTTCTACACTCTTAATATCTAAGAATAACCCTACCAGGTGCCGTTTGAATAGGAAAGTACAGCTGCCATAGAAGCATCATGTTATCTAGAACAGAAACATACTTTTTGAAGTAAAATTTTAATTGGCTAAACAATCACACAAGTGAGGATTAAATTACAGACCACTCTTTAGTGATGCAAATGCCCTTCACAGGAAAAACGTAGAGTCAAAGCCACAAAACCTCGACTATGGAGCAAAGGAAGAAAGAAATTTGGCTGGATGAGTCTTGTTTCACACTGTTTCCAACTTCTGGCGCAGTTTACGTACCACAAGTGAAACCTGGCGTGGTTCGGGCATGACTTGGACAGCCATATATCGCTATTCCATGGCCCCCGGGGTTACTCTGCAAAATCGTATTACTGCCGAAGATTATGTGGCCGTTTTATCTGATCAGGGCCCTCAGGGTACACAGCTTGTTCGTGGGTCCAAGACAACAGGTCCCCTATTCACACAGCGCACATAGTGCAGGATTGGTTTCGTGAGCACGAGGATGAATTGTCTCCCGTCCCCTTCAGACACAATCAGCAGATCTCAGAAGTATTGAGCCATTTTGATATGCTTTGCACAGGAGTGTGTGCGGTCATCGGTACCTGAACTTGCTGTCGTTTTGCAGAAACAATGGTAAAAACTCCCTTGAAAACCAGACGGGAGTTGACTATCTATTCAGAGACGAGTGGAAGCTGTTGTAAATGCCAACGAGTTACTTACATCGTGTTAGGCATGGCGATGGGTTACATTTGTGACGTTCCCATATTTTCCTCCATCCCCTGTACCATCCTTCACTAGTTTTACGGGGGTGAGAAGTACATCAATCTGGATTTCTAACATGTTTGTGGGTATAAACTTTAATATTGAACATTGTGATCCAGAAGTAAGTTGTTATCAATACATTTACTTGTTTGTTTGTAATGTAACTCTACCGGTATAGCCCCATGTTTCCGCCGTGATGGGGCAGTATGTGCGGTCTATGGCACCCGTAAACATTGCATTTGGCGTGCTGTGTGCTGTTACGAGAGTTCTTTCAGGATGCTTTGGACTATACCGTAGCATCAGAAGCTCCGTATAGTTCCCCTAATGGAGAACGAATGAGACAGGTTGAAGTTGCAGCTAATGTCGCTGTGAGTCAAGGTAATGTGTCTAGCATCTGGAACAAGCTGCTAGCATCAGGATCAGCTGAAAATCGTCACAGCAGTGGCCGCGGAAGAAAAACAACAGGTGTGAGGGGCATCTATGGCGGCAGTTCCAAACAGTTTCAGGAGTGTGGGCGTCACCATAAACCGTGCGAAATAGGCTAAAAGAGCAGGGGTTATGGACGAGAACACCGGCATCTCTAAATCGGGTACAGAGGGACACGAAACTACTCTGTGGACTAAGCAGCAGTGGGGAAACACCGCTCTTTTCTGACGAAACTCGCATCAGTCTCGACAGAGACAATATTGATATTCATGTTGGGTTGGTTCAAATGGCTCTGAGCACTATGGGACTCAACTTCTGAGGTCATTAGTCCCCTAGAACTTAGAACTACCTAAACCGAACTAACCTAAGGACATCACACACATCCATGCCCGAGGCAGGATTCGAACCTGCGACCGTAGCGGTCGCGCGGTTCCAGACTGCAGCGCCTAGAAGCGCACGGCCACTTCGGCCGGCTCGTGTTGGGAGGCAACGAGGACGGCGTTCACACCCTACCGTAGGTGTCAACCCTTCCCAAAGCGGTTCAGTATTGTTCTAAGGTGGAATCATATACGGCCACAGGATATCCCTTCTGTCAATACATGGGAGGATGATTCGTGTGACGTATCGGGACATCCCGTGTTTCATCTGTAGCAAAGGACAAGGTGATTTCGAGCCCCCACAGAGAAGTACAAGTCACATTTTTCTTTGTTGTCTGATCCAATGACCAACTGCACAGTCTTTCGGGTGTAGGGATGAGACCTCTTTGTTGGCACTGAGCGTCAACCAGTGGCAATAGTCTCATTGCCTCTGCTATATCTGCTGGAGGGGTTAAATAATCCCATTGATCATTATGGCAGGAGCGTCAGTCGGTTTTCCTTCACCAGAGACCCTCCTGATCCATCAAATTTTTGTGGCTGGTATACACCGATTGATCGATTTCAAAAATTCACGCCACGACATTTTTCTGCTTTAATAGTTTGTCGTGTTTTGCAATCGCGTCCCGAAAGATTGCCAGGTTTTCTCCTGGCGGACTACTCCCTAACCTTCGCAATGCCACTTGGAGGTCAGTCTGTCCCTGTAGTATTGGTGTATGAACTTCATGGCAGATCATACTTTTACTATGATCCGTTTATTTCTGAATGCTGTCTCTGTTTTCAACTCTCAGTAACTGCCTATCCAGTGTCCAGTTTCCTTGCCGAGAATTCATCTCAGCGGATTCCTTTCAGGGTCTGCTTCCCTACCTGGATACACTTCCGAAGAGGAAGAATCAACTGCGTGCATCCCAGTTCCGCTTCCATTCTGTAATATCAGAAAGAACAGTAGAGCGGAAAGTCGACGGCCGAGAATCAATCCGCGGCGAAATGAAATATATTGCTCGAAATCTGTTCGAAAGATATGCGGCTTCTGATAGAACGAGGCTCTGGAGAAAGTCCGGCGTCTGGGACACGTGCACGTGGTGTGTATTGAAATCAGCAACTGGTAGGAACGGCCTGGAGTTACCTCTTACGTCTACGAGAGAGACTATTTCAGGTGGGTCATGAGATGGGGACAACGCGTAGCAGATGGTAATTCTCAGCCTGCAAGCTGGTAGTGGGTGAGGCAGGTGATTCGGCATGCGTTACTACCAGATGACGCTCCCTCCCTTATACTCTACTCCCTCGCCACTCAACTCTGTCGCCATTAAGTTCATGTCTTCCGTTGAGAGAGTAGCTCCCTGCTACAGGAGTATCACTCGTTGTCCTGTGTGCTTTTTTGTGGTAAGAGTTAGAGCTGCTCCACATTACGTTTGAATCGATTATTCCATTGAATTATGTAAGCAGTTTTCAATGATTTCTTAACGGTAAATGATAACAGCCAAACAGTTGCAGGATAAAGATTTATTAAAATTCTTGACCACGGTTTCGGTATATGTAAATATACCTTCATCAGAAGTAAAAAACACCTGAACAGGAAGACACCTTCATTAGCAAAAACTTTGCTCAGAACTGAGAAAGAAAAAGCACTGTACAAAACAATGAGCGAGAACTCCATTTTCTTGATTTGAAACTTAAGTTATTTGATAACACAATTAGCTTCGACATTTTTCGTAAAAAAACTTTTTCTGATAATATTACCCCAGCAGATTGTCATCCTCAAACACAGAAAATCGCCTTTTTTCATTCTGCAGTTCATCGTGCTGTGAGCACACCTTTAGAACAGGATTGTTTAGAAAAAGAAGTATCTCTATTAAAATCAATAGCTATTAACAATGGATACGACCCTAAGTTAATTGACCAAATTGCTAGGAAAAAAACAGCTGTAAAATGTTCAACCTTAGGAGATAACAGGGCGAAAAAGAGTGAGGGTAATAAGTTTATTTCTATTCCATTTTTGGGGAACGTATCATATAAGATAAGGAGACTTCTACAGAAACAATACGGTTACAGAGTTGCCTTTTCCGTAAATAATAGCCTGAAACAAAGAGTGATTCATACTATGGGGACACGGAAAGAACTTGGCACTAAATCCGGAGTTTGTCCACTGTAATAGTTTGGGCAGTCGTTACAAGTAATTTTGTAGACCGGTAGACCTATTAAAGTAAGGTGTACAGAACACATGCTAGGTAAAAATAGGGAAAACGTATATAATTCCACGTTTGTTGAACATTTATGGCTCTTACAGCATACGCCACGTAAACTGGATGACGTAGAATTGCTTCACGAAGCGAGTAAGGGTTACAAACTGGACCTGCTGAAAGAATTAGAGATTTTCAAGCATCTGTCTCAAAATGGTTTTATTCTTAATGAACATGAAAAGCATAGAAAAAAATTTTTTTTAGACAGTTTCAAACCTCTCCTTGCTCTAATGTAATATAGTCTGGCTGTTGAAGCTGGTGAGATGCGCTTTTCCTGTCTTGTTGACATTTTACGTATTTTTTATGTTTGCTGTTTGTGGCTTTCGATGTGTATGTGTGGTTAAGTGACTTATGTTTTTATTCACAACGAGAGATGGTTTCGGTTTACTTTAACAATTTGGTTGTTTTAGTTAGCATGTATTTTACCTTTTAAGTTAAGCGAGATTCTCGCACATAACACTAGTGTCTTCTCTTGTTAGATGTGTTCCGTAGCGCAAGCTTCATCTGCTTGACACTAGGACACAGGTAAAATTGGCTTCATATTTTTTATTTTACGTAGATGTTTTTAAATGGTTCTGATATGTTTTATTTATTAAGACAGAAGGTTTGAATTAGCACAACCTTTAATAATTTTGATGTGTTTGTGTATGTATCCATGGGTTTTAATTTTGTGTATGTATCCATGGGTTTTAATGTGCGCGAGTGTCTCGCGCATACCACAAGTGCCCTCTCTCGGTGAAACTGTCTGCCCTAGGGCTTTCACACCCTCTTCACGCTAGTTCACAGGTGAGGTAATGATGCTATGCTGTGTTCGCATCAACCCTCTGCCCATGATTATGTTTCATAAATGGAGATGTTTTAACTACTGACGACGCTTTTGGCACAATTGTTTTATGTATCTCCACTGCAGGATGTGACTTTAGTAAGTGACTAAAAGTTTTTGTGCTTATAATAAATACTCTGGTAATTTTACAGTTACTTAAGCTATAGTGTTTTTTCTTTCTCAGTTCCGATGCAAAGTTTTTGCTAATGAAGGTGTCTTCTTGTTCAGGTGTTTTTTACTTCTGATGAAGGTATAATTAGATATACCGAAGCCGTGGTCAAGAATTTTAATAAATTTTTATCCTGAAACTGTTTGCCTGTTATCATTTACCGTGAAGAATTTCAACAGTTGCTGTTTCAGCCATGTTTAAAATCTTGAGTTTTCAAAGAGTTTTCTTTTATTTTCCCCTTTCTCTCTGCCTTCATGATATGCAGGGAGGTGAGGGCAAAAGGCGATGAGACTGTTTGGTTCCTCTATGGGGACATCGTTGGACATAAAACTGCCTTCACCACTGGAAAGTGGTTTCATTCAGCTCTCGGTTCAGAGTATAATTTGAGCGCTATAGCTTTCCAGGAAGGCGGTATAATCAGGGACTTAGTTACGAATGTTTCGGAAACAAACTGTTAAAAATCTTAACATTGGAAGTATCTCTACTTTCTCCGCGTCCCAATTTCGCTCGATGTGAGCTTTCGTCGTATGAGCTCTCAAATAGCACGAGAGAAAAATGAAGACCCTAAATCTTCCCGTATGAGCTCAGATTCCTCTTATTTTATTACGTTGGTCATTTCTCCCCATGAAGGTGAGAGTCAACAAAACATTTCTGCATTCTGAAGAGAGAGAGAGAGAGAGAGAGAGAGAGAGAGAGAGAGAGAGAGAGAGAGAGAGAGAGAAAGAGAGAGAGAGAGAGAGAGATGGTACCTGCAATTCTGCGGAAAGATCTCACCGCTATCTTTATTTCAATGATCGCCACCCCAACTCTCGTATCATGTCTGTGACACTGTCTACACTGTTTCGCGATAATGCGAGTACAAAACAATGTAGCCGCCCTTGAGCTTTTTCGGTGACTTTCGTCAGTTGTATCTGGTAAGGATTTCACACTGCCCGGTAATACTGACTAACGAACGTTGTGCAGACCTTCCCTTTAGTGGACTTGTTGCATCATCATTGTGTTCTGCTAATAAAACGCAATCTTCGGTTCGCCTTCCCCACAGTATTTCCTATTACTACGGTTCCAGTTTATGTTGTTCGTAATTGTAATCCCTAGGTATTTAATCGATTCGATAACCTCGAAATTTGTGTTATTTATAGCACAGCCGAAAGTTAGCGGAAATTGTTAGTACTCGACCGGAAAACCTCAATTTTTATTGTTTAGTGTCAACAGCCACTTTTCACAACTTTCAGAATAACTTCTCTAAATCATTCTGTAATTCGTTTTAGTCATTTGAAGGTTATTCTGCAAGATAAACGACACTATCCTCAGTAAATAATCTAAGGGACTGCTGAGATTGTCTCCTAAATCGATTATATAGATTAACAACAGCCAAGGACCTGTAAAACTTCCCTGGGTAGGCTAGATGTAACGACGGTTTCACTGGACGAGTTCCCGTCAAATCTTACGAATAATGGAGCAATTACACTACTGGCCAACAAAATTGCTACACCACAAAGATGACGTGCTACAGACGCGAAATTTAACTGACAAGAAGAAGATGCTGTGATATGCAAATGATTAGCTTTTCACAGCATTCATACAAGGTTGGCGCCGGTGGCGACACCTACAACGTGCTGACAGGAGGAAAGTTTCCAACCGATTTCTCATACACAAATAGCAATTGGCCTGCGTTGCCTGGTGAAACGTTGTTGTGATGCCTCGTGTAAGGAGGAGAAATGCGTACCATCACGTTTCCGACTTTGATAAAGGTCCGATTGTAGCCTATCGCGATTGCGGCTTATCGTATCGCAACATTGTTGCTCGCGTTGGTCGAGATCCAATGACTGTTAGCAGAATATGGAATCGGTGGGTTCAGGAGGGTAATACGGAACGCCGTGCTGGATCCCAACGGCCTCGTATCACTAGCAGTCGAGATGACAGGCATCTTATCCGCATGGCTGTAACGGATCGTGCAGCCACGTCTCTATTCCTGAGTCAACAGATGGGGACGTTTGCAATACAACCATCTGCACGAACAGTTCGACGACGTTTGCAGCAGCATGGACCATCAGCTCGGAGACCGTGGCTGCGGTTACCCTTGACGCTGCATCACAGACAGGAGGGCCTGCGATGGCGTACTGAACGACGAACCTGGGTGCAAGAATGGCAAAATGTCGTTTTTTCGGATGAATCCAGGTTCTGTTTACTGCATCATGATGGTCGCATCCGTGTTTGGCGACATCGCGGTGAACGTACATTGGAAGCCTGTATTCGTCATCGCCATACTGCGTATCACCCAGCGTGATGGTATGGGGTGCCATTGGTTACACGTCTCGGTCACCTCAAGTTCGCATTGACGGCACTTTGAACAGTGGACGTTACATTTCAGATGTGTTACTACCCGGGGCTCTATCCTTGATTCGATCCCTGCGAAACCCTACATTTCAGCAGGATAATGCACAACCGCATGGTGCAGGTCCTGTACGGGCCTTTCTGGATACAGAAAATGTTCGACTGCTGCCCCGGCCAGCACGTTCTCCAGATCTCTCACCAACTGAAAACGCCTGGTCAATGGTGGCCGAGCAACTGGCTCGTCACAATACGCCAGTCACTACTCTTGATGAATTGTGGTGTCGCGTTGAAGGTGCATGGGCAGTTGTACCTCTATACGCCATCCAAGCTGTATTTGACTCAATGCCCAGGCGCATCAAGGCCGTTATTACGGCCAGAGGTGGTTGTTCTGGGTACTGATTTCTCAGGATCTATGCACCCAAATGTACCACAATGTAATCACATGTCAGTTCTAGTATAATATATTTGTCCAATGAATACCAGTTTATCATCTGCCTTTCTTCTTGGTGTAACAATTTTAATGACCAGTAGTGTAATAGTCGAACGGACAACACAGCTGATGCTCGAATCTACTACTACAAGAAGGTCCGGAGCTTAGTGTAGGCATCGAAATCTCGCAAACGCCGCCGTGCGCGTCATCGCTGTGACGCAGCAGCAGAAGAGGAGGAGGAGGAGGAGGAGGAGGAGGAAGAAGGAGGAGGAGGAGGAGCGGCAGCAGGTGGTTCCCCGGGCGGCCTCGCAGTGGCCCGTGTCCGTGGCAGCAGCCCGCTTCTTCGACCTCAACGGCGAGAGCCGAAGGCGGGATCCTGCACAGCGCAAGGCGTGGAAGTATGCCCGCCTCGTGCGCTGCTGCCTAGAAGCGATTTGTGCACCTATATGTACAGCAACGTGCGTCATACAGACACAGCAGTAGATGCTGTTTTAGATCTTTGAAGTGAAAACTTTCTTTAAAAGATATAAGCTGACGTTTGGTAACGAGAGCAGTGAAACACCAAGATTATAATTCCATTTCTAGATACACGAATGTACTGAAATAACTGAGCGTAACGTAAAGATGGTGGCGTTTAAAAAGTTTAAACTCTACGTAAACAGGTCATGAAACACGTATTTCACATCGATGTACAGAAAGTAATCTGTAGAGTAGGCACCAACACTACGAGAGCAAATATTGGTCACATTCGGAACTTCTAGTTTGCGAGTTAGGAACATCTATCCATATTATTAACTTAAAGTCCCCTGTCGCATTTTCCTGTCTGTATGCGAAGGCTAATTTAGGAACTACTTGAGGGATTTCGATACAGTTTTCTAATACAGACGGACTGATACTCGAGGAAGGATTGTGTACGTACTATACTACCGTTGTACCAGACAAGTTGTCCAGCCGTAGATACTTTGCGCTATAGATATGTACTTTAATGCAGTTAACGAAGGAAAATCAGGGGAAAAAGATCCGTGTAATCGAAAATGTTTGTACAGTAGTGGGATTGAGTGTTATGGACAACTAAAAATCCTGCCCGTTGGGTGTGATCAGGGTTGAGAAAACCCCAGGTACTTTTAAAAACCAACCCATCGAGTTAAATTGGGTTTTCATTATTTTTGTTGGGTTTTATGAGGTTTTTTGTACTGGGAATTAAATAGTCAAATTTAAATTGTTATGATTAACTTATTCGAAACACTAATCCATTATTTCAACTACTCTATTCTAATTATGTAGAAATTGTAACAGGGCACTCTGAAGAAGTCCTTGCTGACATTAGCAAAATCTTGGATAATGTTTTAGTGTATAAAGACGCAGTCATCATCTCTGACAATTGCCAGTTTTTTTTCCCCTAAATCCTGAGCCTCCTCCAAGCAGACACGACAAATACTGCGCAAGCTGTGGAACTATGGATCAATTTTTTTTAGAAAGTTGTGATTTGGAACCCTATAAGAACATAACTGAAAAAACGAAACGAACGAGTACTACAACCCTTTCACTATCTTGCTAATATGTTAGATACAAGATTCAGAGTTGGATGATTAGCTGCTGAACAAAAACAAATTGTAGCAAACTGGCACACAGAGAGGCATTCAGAGCGGACTGCAACAATTGTTATATCTTTCAAGTTTCCTGTTCTGATTATTTTCCTGCCATTATATTTTCTGATGCAATTTTAACACGGTTCCATCCAGACAAATGTGGAAGAGAATGGAGCCGAAAACAGCAAAAAAGTAAACTTACCAGTACGGTTTATTTCGTTAAAAGCATTTCTTTCCCTGACAGTACTGTATCGGATGACAGAATCTATGGGCCTTTTTTTTGTCAAAAATCAAGAAATAATCTAGGAGAGAAGAGAATTGAGAAATTAGTGAAGATCTATAAATTTCTACGTGCTTCCGAAATGGATTAAATAGTAGTTTACAGTCATTAAGATTCTACAACAGTTTAAAGCTTTTTCTAGACTTTAAATGTTATTTAAGTGATTCTTATACTGCAAGAACAGTCGAAACACAATATCAATAAAATAAATTCTTGTGGCAGTAAACAGTTGCCTTCAATAAATATGATGGCTCTTTTTAATTTGTGTAAGGGTAACTACAGGGATATAACATTTTGTATGTCAATTACATTTTCATAATTAGTTTTTTTAGCTCATAGGCTTTTTTGGTCAGACTAAATTACGGCAACGCTGGTGGTAGCGTTGGCGTGGGGGGGGGGGTGTTTTTTTTTTAAGTTTTTCATGAATAATTGTGAAATCGCAGCTTCTAGCGAAAATGTTTGAGCGCAAAATTAAACTACATTTAATTTTCTACAAAAAGGTCCCATTAATTTTTTCTCCCAGGCTAACACTTCCTGCGTATTAAAATGCATTTCGCGTATGATCAAAAATGGTGTTTCAATGGTATAAAATTAACACATTCGAGGCGGCGCCGGACTCTTACACGTGCACTGGCATAGCAAGTGACGGAGCGAGACTCGGGAACGTGATGGCAAAACGGATCGTTCACTACAACAGAATCACCTTCATCGTAATCGTCGGAATCACTTTAAAATCCTGCCGCCTTACAGATCTAATGACCTCACTGCCACTGAAATCGTTGTGAGAACCACAGAGCATTCATTCAAGCACTCATGCAGATCTTCATTCCCACTGGCAACGTCTGAATAATCATTGTCAAAAACCTCCTATAGTATTTCAGATTCCTTCATTTCCATCTTTTTTCTCAATAGGGTCAGCTCTAAAAGGAGGTGGAACTTCAAGATGAAAATAGTAACTATTTCAAGCATCAAAATACAAACAAAATGCTAAATAAAAAAAGAGTGATTGACATATTTTAACTACTTTGTCTATTTAGGTTTTTATACCAGGAGTCGTTGTATCAAAATTAATTTGCATTCAAAGCTAATGGAGTATATGGTTCAAATGGCTCTGAGCACTATGGGACTCAACTGCTGAGGTCATTAGTCCCCTAGGACTTAGAACTAGTTAAACCTAACTAACCTAAGGACATCACAAACATCCACGCCCGAGGCAGGATTCGAACCTGCGACCGTAGCGGTCTTGCGGTTCCAGACTGCAGCGCCTTTAACCGCACGGCCACTTCGGCCGGCTAATGGAGTATACAGACAGCGTGTAGAGAAGACGAGTTATCTCTAGATACAAGGTGCTATCCAAAATTTTTGGAACTGGTGTTGCCATCTGTTGAAAACCGTACCTTTGGACTAATGGTCACCATCACCCTCTACGAAGGTCCCACCCGCACGTGCACAGCGGTCCCAGCGCTTCTGCACTGGTCAAACGTTTCCTGGAAATCCTGTTCTTTGAGCGTGTTTATCACCGCCAGCGATGCTTCTTGAATCCTCTCTAGAGTGTCGAACCGACGGCCTTTCAACTGGAATTTCAATTTTGGGAATAGCGCGAAGTCGCAAGATGCCATATCTGGCGAGTCCGGTGGGTGGGGTACAACCGCTATTTTGTTTTTTGCCAAAAAGGTCCTGGTGAGCAAGGACATGTGACAGGGCGCGTTGTCGTGATGCAGCATCCAGTTCCCTTGCCACCCAAGTTCGGGCCGTCGACGCAGCACGTTTTCACGGAGCCGTCGAAACGAGTCACAGCAGTACGCGGAATTCACTGTTTGTTTGGGTGGGACGAATTCTTTGTGCCCAATCCCCTTGGTATCAAAGAAAACGATGATCATGCTCTTCACCTATCTCGCTTTTTTGGGTCTTGGAGAGCCCGGGCTCTTCCACTAGGACCACTGTTGCTTTGTCTAGAGACAGAGCTGAGTCATAACCGTAAATCCATTTGAACTACTGCAAGGGTCAGCGTAGCACTTTTCCCGAAATTCGCACAGAATGTGACACACACGCGCTGTTCCGTTCGCGGATCCATTGTAAAATCGCCACACACCAAACACAGAGTACTACGGAAATCACTGTGGACACACAACACGTCCTCCCAGCTGAATGCCACTCTGCACTCTGACTCATCAGATATGCAGTTCTCGCCACCTAGCAATGCAAAGCTCTACTCTACTACTCCTTTCCAGATGGCAGCACCCGTCTCTAAAATTGTGGATTCCACCTCGTAAGTCCCTACACGATGACGCGCGAAACACGAGTAAACGCAGAATACCTCCGTAACGTGTTTGTTTATTGTTAAGTGGAGTGATTTAAGACCAAAATATTAAATGTATGCACTATGTCTACGTGAAGCAGGAGTGCCTTAACGCTACATGCAATACAGATATGAGTTACTAATATAATATTAACAGTAGAAACGCATATCGACGTTAACCTACGTAAATCTCTGCGTACTGTTCTACACTACTGGAGGGGAAGTTGATTCTTACTCATACTGTACGGCGGCTTCCCGGGAAAGGTGACTTCCCTCACCACCACAAGCGCTGCTAGCTTTTCTGTTTACGGGCTATACCTCCCCCGCATTTCTTGTCCCGTTCTCATATTTGAGTAGACTGAATCATTTCGCTGAGTTCATATTTATGCAGTAGAGTCATTTTGAGTTTATTAAGTGAGTAATTATTTACAGTTGATAAGTGAACTATTACGTAAGAAACCTCAGTAGCTGGAGCTGTCAGATGTCTAACAAAATGGCTCTGAGCACTATGGGACTTAACATCTATGGTCATCAGTCCCCTAGAACTTAGAACTACTTAAACCTAACTAACCTAAGGACATCACACAACACCCAGTCATCACGAGGCAGAGAAAATCCCTGACCCCGCCGGGAATCGAACCCGGGAACCCGGGCGTGGGAAGCGAGAACAAATGTCTAACACTCTGAATAACTTGCCCCTAGTATAACACACTGTCAATATGTATTCGACAACGTCGCTTTGATTGTCACCCCTGTCAGTGACTGGAATATTTTTCACAGCTAGAGAGATTACAAAGTGCATCATCTCGGTCTCAACTATTCGAAAGTCTCAAGAGGCCCAGACTCTATAACTGGCTCTGCAACGTAAATAGGAACTTCAGATATGTCAACGTAAGCAACGCATTACGGCAGATTACTGTTTTAGGCTTTAATATGATCGGCGCCATTCTATCAGACACATTCACACCCACCTTGGCAGATATAATATAGATGCACTGCACTCTCCTAACGGATACTTTCGTCATACGTCCAAAATTTAATTCTGCGGTTATTTAACGCAGTGCTGCTTGTCTGTTAGCACTGACGACTCTACGCAAACGTCGCTGCTCTCGGTCGTTAAGTGAAGGCCGTCGGCCACTGTGCTGTACGTGACGGGACGTAATACCTGGAATGTGGTATTTTCGTCACTCTCGACACTGGACCTCGTAGTCACTGCTTCCGAAATGGAATATCCCATGAATCTTGCTTCACCCGCTACAGCGCGTTCAGAGTCTGTTAATTACCGTCGTGTGGCACGATCACGTCAGAAACCTTTTCCCATGAATCACCTGAGTACAGACGACAGCTCCGTCAGTGCACTGCCCCTTTATACCTTGTATACGCGATACTAGCGCCATCTGTGTATGTCCGTATCTCTATCCCATTACTTTTGTCACCTTAGTATACACTGTCAACGATAGACAATAGCAAAGTGCCTCCGGAATGAAAACGATCTTAATGGCTGTCAAGATGTATATACAGGGTTATTACAAATGATTGAAGCGATTTCACAGCTCTACAATAACTTTATTATTTGAGATATTTTCACAATGCTTTGCACACACACATACAAAAACTCAAAAAGTTTTTTTAGGCATTCACAAATGTTCGATATGTGCCCCTTTAGTGATTCGGCAGACATCAAGCCTACAATCCCTCCCACACTCGGCGCAGCATGTCCCCATCAATGAGTTCGAAAGCATCGGTGATGCGAGCTCGCAGTTCTGGCACGTTTCTTGGTAGAGGAGGTTTAAACACTGAATCTTTCACATAACCCCACAGAAAGAAATCGCATGGGGTTAAGTCGGGAGAGCGTGGAGGCCATGACATGAATTGCTGATCATGACCTTCACCACGACCGAACCATCGGTTTTCCAATCTCCTGTTTAAGAAATGCCGAACATTATGATGGAAGTGCGGTGGAGCACCATCCTGTTGAAAGATGAAGTCGGCGCTGTCGGTCTCCAGTTGTGGCATGAGCCAATTTTCCAGCATGTCCAGATACACGTGTCCTGTAACGTTTTTTTCGCAGAAGAAAAAGGGACCGTAAACTTTAAACCGTGAGATTGCACAAAACACGTTAACTTTTGGTGAATTGCGAATTTGCTGCACGAATGCGTGAGGATTCTCTACCGCCCAGATTCTCACATTGTGTCTGTTCACCATTAAGAAAAAATGTTGCTTCATCACTGAAAACAAGTTTCGCACTGAACGCATCCTCTTCCATGAGCTGTTGCAACCGCGCCGAAAATTCAAAGCGTTTGACTTTGTCATCGGGTGTCAGGGCTTGTAGCAATTGTAAACGGTAAGGCTTCTGCTTTAGCCTTTTCCGTAAGATTTTCCAAACCGTCGGCTGTGGTACGTTTAGCTCCCTGCTTGCTTTATTCGTCGACTTCCGCGGGCAACGCGTGAAACTTGCCCGCACGCGTTCAACCGTTTCTTCGCTCACTGCAGGCCGACCCATTGATTTCCCCTTACAGAGGCATGCAGAAGCTTTAAACTGCGCATACCATCGCCGAATGGAGTTAGCAGTTGGTGGATCTTTGTTCAACTTCGTCCTGAAGTGTCGTTGCACTGTTATGACTGACTGATGTGAGTGCATTTCAAGCACGACATACGCTTTCTCGGCTCCTGTCGCCATTTTCTCACTGCGCTCTCGAGCGCTCTGGCGGCGGCAGAAACCTGAAGTGCGGCTTCAGCCGAACAAAACTTTATGAGTTTTTCTACGTATCTGTAGTGTGTCGTGACCATATGTCAATGAATGGAGCTACAGTGAATTTATGAAATCGCTTCAATCATTTGTAATAGCCCTGTACATTATTTGATCAAAAGCATCGGGACACCTGACTGGAAGCTGTCATCAAGGCTAAGGGTGGGCCAAAACCATACTGAATTCCAGCATTACCGATGGAGGGCGCCACGAACTTTTAAGTTATTTTCACTCTCGCAGGCATACATTCAATCAGGTGCTGGAACATTTCTTGGGGAATTGCAGCCCATTCTTCACGGAGTGCTGCACTGAGGAGAGGTATCGGTATCGGTCGGTGACGCCTGACACGAAGTCGGCGTTCCAAAACAACCCAAAGGTGTTCTGTAGGATTTAGGTCAGGACTCTGTGCAGGCCAGTCCATTACAGGGACTTTATTGTCGTGTAACCATTCCGCTACAGGCCGTGCATTATGAACATGTGCTCGATCGTGTTTGAAGATGCAATCGCCATCCCCGAATTGCTCTTCAACTGTGGGAAGCAAGAGGGTGCTTAAAACATCAATGTAGGTCTTTGCTGCGATAGTGCCACGCAAAACAACAAGGGATTCAAGCCCCCTCCATGAAAAACACGACCACACCATAACACCGCCGCCTCCGAAATTTACTGTCGGCACTGCACACGCTGGCTGATGACGTTCACACCCTACCATCGGATCGCCACTTTTTTTGTTATGGTTTTAGGGCGCTACGGTCATTAGCGCCCGGTCTGTGGCTTAGGGAAAGCAAAAATGGAAATCAGCAGGAATGGGAGCGAAACTCAAAAAGTGGGGAAACTAAAAAACAGAAGGAAAGCGTAGAAAACCCGTAACGAAAAGGGGAGGGGTTGTTTTCCCAAAAAAGAGCTTCAAATGACCGACGTCATCTCACTGACACTAATAAACTCGAGGACGCGATCGGCTGAGCGCGTGTCATCTGCTATAAATGGATGATATATCAGGCGACAGTTGTAGACGGGCGCGTAGCGGAGTAAAATAGGAGCACTCAAGTAAAAGGTATCTCACCGTCCACAGTTGAGAGCAGTGGGGACAAAGTGGGGGAGGATCGCCACTTAAAAGATGTCGATGGCTTAAAAGACAGTGCCCTATCCGGAGTCTAGTTAAAATTACCTCCTCCCGACGAAGAGTTCGGGAAGAAGAGGTCCAAGCACAGGGAAGAGCTTTCACGTCCCGCAATTTATTATTTGGAAGTGTAGACCAATGTGCGTGCCATGAAAGAGCAACAGACGGCAAGGGGAGGTGGGGGGACACTAGCTAATCTCTAACTGCACTGAAGTGGTCGGCACGAAAGTAGAGTTCTCAAGGTCACGGCCGCTGCCTGACGCGAGCAGGGGCTGCGGGCTGCCTCGCCCGCCGTTTGTTGTGTAGGTACCGTAAGCGGAGCGGTAGGTCAGATCAGCTGAAGGATCGGTGTTACCATGCTATATCGAGTGTTCACGTCTCATCTCAGTGTCTTACTGTCTTCAGAAAGGTGCTTTGACGTGTGTTCGGTGGTGAACAACAATGCAGTAGCAACAGCCTGCTTTTAATACTCCTCCGGTCGGTGTGCGTAAAGTGCGGAAAGACATCGTAAACAACAGAAAATTATCATATCGAATGTACTCAAGTTTTTTACTGATCTGGCCGACAATGAAGAAGCGAGGAATAAATTAGATTTTGCGCAAATTCATGGACTTAATGCTAAGGAGTGGTGTCTCCAAGGCTACTGTAGGCCATATTAACAAATCTGTGTCATTGGCAGAATCTCATTACATGAATGAGTTTGTATTTTCCAAGAAAGGAATATGAACGTGAACGGAAATCAACCAACTTTGACGATTTTAACAAAGAGCTCTTGCGTAGAACGGTATCTGCATATTACGACACAGGAGAGTATCCAACGGTAAAAAAAATTAATTACTCGGGCTCAGAGACCACCGTTCTTCGTCTTCTCCACTCCCTTGGTTTCCGATTCAAGAAGTGTAATGACGGACGGAAATTCTTGATGGATCGCAGAGACATTGCAGCAGCAAGAGCGAAGTTTTTGGCGTACAATGCACTTCTTGCGTGTGAAGATACCTGACCTCTAGTGTACTTGGATGAAACTTGGGTTTCACAGAACCACACCAATAAGTATATATGCCACGACTCCGAAGGAAACAGAGGTTTGTAAGTGCCTACTAGTAGAGGTGGCCGATTAATTATCACCCACGCTGGTTCATTAACCACAGGCTTCATACCAGATGCCAAACTTTTTTTTGGTGAGGAAGTTCTTGACAATCCGATTACCATTCAGAAATGAATGGAGAAGTTTTTAAGAATTGGTTTACTCGACTGTAGTCTGCGCTGGAAGAAGGGTTAATTATCGCGATGGATAACGCCAGCTACCACTCCATTCAGATAGAAAAGCTGCCACGTTCAAACTGGCGCAAGGCAGGTATTATGGAGTGGTTAAAGAGAAATAATGTTTCATTATCAGTCGATGAAACGAAGGCTGAACTCCTGTCTAAGGAAGAAATCACAGGTGCCAAAAAGACTTACGAATTGGATCAACTGGCAAACGAAATGGGACACAAGTGGTACGTCTGCCACCGTATCACTGCCACTATAATCCCATTGAATTGATGTGGGCCCAAGTAAAGCGAGAAGCAGCGACAAGAAATGCTACTTTCAAATTTGCTGATACGGAGAAGCTAACACACGAAGCTCTCGACAATGTTACTCTATATGAGTGGGAGATGTGCGTAAACACGCAAAAGCATTGCAAGAAACTGATTTCTTGAACCATGATTTAAGAGACACCATAGTGGAATCTGTGATGATACACCTGGCTGAAACATGTGGCACTGAATCTGAAGACATGGAGCCAGAAGATCCTTCAGTTTAGGTAAGTGCTGTCTATGTAAAAAGCTGACTTTATTTAAATGTTTGTCTATTCATTTCAGTTATAGAGGACATATTGCGAATGTTTTTCCCTTACAGTAGACGTCTGATAAATTTATCGTAAGTGGTGGTCATTAGTTTACTCGACAGTAACTATCAAAATAAGATTGTCAATTCTGCATTAATTAACAACAGTTTTTCCTAAAAACGTGTATCGAATGTCTTTACATTCGGATATAACCTTACTGCATTCCGTTTACTTGTACATTCGAAATTTAGCTACTTTTTTCATAGAAGGATTTACTGGCTGTTTCATAGTAAGGGTAATGCACTTCATAAAATAACAAACCGTTGTGGTGCCTCCGTATCGACTGTATATGAAGGGCTTATTTCAGTAGTGGTATAAGTCCACTTAAAAAAAAAATGAAGTTATCCTCACGTAAGTACTCACACAAGTCGTTTTTAATTTACAAAATTGTTGAGGCTTTCGTGGCCACTTGTTGACAAACTGCCTATTGGCTTCTGTCTCGGGTTCTTCGGCCGACGTTCATCTAATGATTTTTCTGACGTTTCGCCAGCACGAGTGGCTGGCATTGTCAAAGCTTCACCCTCCATTGCCGGTGGTGAACTGGAGCCGAGCTCGCGGGCGCAGGCTATATGTACCTGGCACGCCAACGTCCGAGGGCTTCTCCGCGGTCATTTCCGGTGCGGTTCTCCTCTTGCTACCTGCGACGGTCGTTCGCTGCAGTACGGGAAGCCAGGATCCGTTGACCTTAAGGCTTTCCTCTTTCTTGTTCAAACTGTTCGCGTGTTTTTGTATTTCTACAGCTTCTCTGAACAAGCGCGTGTGATAGTGCTTCTCTACAGCCAGAACTTCCGTGTCGGCGAATTTTATTACATGGTCGGTTTCATTCAGTGCGTGCTCTGCCACGGCCGATTTCTCCACCTGCCCCAACCTGCAATGTCGCTTATGCTCTTTGATCCTTGTGTTAATGGATCGTCCAGTCATTCCGACATAAAATTTTCCGCATGTGCATGGTATGCGGTATATTCCCGACATTGCAAGTGGGTCTCTTTTCTCCTTCGCCGATCTAAGACACTCTTTGATCTTCCTTGTCGGTTTGAAAATCGTCTTTACGCCATGTTTGCGCAATATACGGCCGATTCTGTCCGTCACTCTGGGAATGTATGGCAGAAAGGCCGTACCCGACAATTCTTTTTCCGGTTCCTTACTTCGCCGAGGTTTGGGCTCTGTTACACTTCTAATATAATTTGTGGAGTAACCATTGCTCCTCAGGACAGTTTCCAGGTGTTGCATTTCTCGTTTGAGGTGTTGCGGCTCACATATTCGTCCTGCTCTGGTTACGAGCGTACTAATCATGCCTCTTTTCTGGCTCGGGTGGTGGTTTGACAGTTTGTGCAGGTATCGGTCCGTGTGAGTCGGTTTTCGATACACGCTGTGTCCCAGATCTTCGCCGTCCCTTGTGACCAGAACATCTAGAAATGGCAGTTTCTTGTCCTTTTCTACTTCCATGGTAAATGTTATGTTGGCATGGAGGCTGTTCAAGTGTCTTAGGAAGTCACTGAGCTGTTCTTCACCATGGCTCCACACCACGAAAGTATCATCGACGTACCTGTACCACACCTTAGGTTTGCAAGTCGCCGAGTCCAGTGCCTGTGCTTCGAATTGTTCCATGAAGAAGTTGGCCACCACTGGACTGAGAGGACTACCCATGGCGACGCCTTCCAGCTGTTCGTAGAAATCGCCATTCCACGTGAAATAGCTCGTGGTGAGACATGCATGGAAGAGCTTTCTGATGTCTAGCGGAAAAATGGAACCGATGTGCTCCAGAGCGTCACTGAGTGGCACTTTCGTAAATAACGAAACAACATCAAAGCTGACCAGGATGTCGTTCGGTGCAAGTTTCAGTTTCTTCAGCTTCTCAGTGAAATGTCCTGAGTCCTTAATGTATGTGTCGGTCTGCGCAACACAGAAGCCCTACCACCTCGGCTGTATGGATTACCCAAGATCCATAAGAACAACGTTCCAATGAGACCGATCGTTAGCGCTCCTGGATCACCGACATATAAATTGGCAAAACACTTGGCCTCTCTGCTCCAGCCACACGTGGGGAAGACCGACACATACATTAAGGACTCAGGACATTTCACTGAGAAGCTGAAGAAACTGAAACTTGCACCGAACGACATCCTGGTCAGCTTTGATGTTGTTTCGTTATTTACGAAAGTGCCACTCAGTGACGCTCTGGAGCACATCGGTTCCATTTTTCCGCTAGACATCAGAAAGCTCTTCCATGCATGTCTCACCACGAGCTATTTCACGTGGAATGGCGATTTCTACGAACAGCTGGAAGGCGTCGCCATGGGTAGTCCTCTCAGTCCAGTGGTGGCCAACTTCTTCATGGAACAATTCGAAGCACAGGCACTGGACTCGGCGACTTGCAAACCTAAGGTGTGGTACAGGTACGTCGATGATACTTTCGTGGTGTGGAGCCATGGTGAAGAACAGCTCAGTGACTTCCTAAGACACTTGAACAGCCTCCATGCCAACATAACATTTACCATGGAAGTAGAAAAGGACAAGAAACTGCCATTTCTAGATGTTCTGGTCACAAGGGACGTCGAAGATCTGGGACACAGCGTGTATCGAAAACCGACTCACACGCACCGATACCTGCACAAACTGTCAAACCACCACCCGAGCCAGAAAAGAGGCATGATTAGTACGCTCGTAACCAGAGCAGGACGAATATGTGAGCCGCAACACCTCAAACGAGAAATGCAACACCTGGAAACTGTCCTGAGGAGCAATGGTTACTCCACAAATTATATTAGAAGTGTAACAGAGCCCAAACCTCGGCGAAGTAAGGAACCGGAAAAAGAATTGTCGGGTACGGCCTTTCTGCCATACATTCCCAGAGTGACGGACAGAATCGGCCGTATATTGCGCAAACATGGCGTAAAGACGATTTTCAAACCGACAAGGAAGATCAAAGAGTGTCTTAGATCGGCGAAGGAGAAAAGAGACCCACTTGCAATGTCGGGAATATACCGCATACCATGCACATGCGGAAAAGTTTATGTCGGAATGACTGGACGATCCATTAACACAAGGATCAAAGAGCATAAGCGACATTGCAGGTTGGGGCAGGTGGAGAAATCGGCCGTGGCAGAGCACGCACTGAATGAAACCGACCATGTAATAAAATTCGCCGACACGGAAGTTCTGGCTGTAGAGAAGCACTATCACACGCGCTTGTTCAGAGAAGCTGTAGAAATACAAAAACACGCGAACAGTTTGAACAAGAAAGAGGAAAGCCTTAAGGTCAACGGATCCTGGCTTCCCGTACTGCAGCGAACGACCGTCGCAGGTAGCAAGAGGAGAACCGCACCGGAAATGACCGCGGAGAAGCCCTCGGACGTTGGCGTGCCAGGTACATATAGCCTGCGCCCGCGAGCTCGGCTCCAGTTCACCACCGGCAATGGAGGGTGAAGCTTTGACAATGCCAGCCACTCGTGCTGGCGAAACGTCAGAAAAATCATTAGATGAACGTTTTTAATTTATTTGCGTTGTGGGACAGCTCCAGCTTTGTCCTGCTGCCAACTGAGAGCACCTCAAATGCTGACGCAAACAGGAATTCATTTCAGTAGTGGTACAATCCGTGTGCTTTAGTGCATTGCAGCGTGTTGCTATTTCTCGCGAAGATGATGGATTCAAGTGCATTATCAAGTGACTGAAAATATGGAACGTCAGTTGTATCACAAACGATCGCAGGTAAAAAAAAAAATTACTTACTTTTCCTCAGCATTATAGACATTTTGTTCCAAAAAAGGAATGAGAGAATGAAGGTCGTGTTGACAGTAACAATGGAAAATGAGGGTGTCCATCTTAATTTATTTCACATATACATATGTTTTCAGTCATCTGGTGCTGTATAAATCATAACTTGTGTTACTTTCTATCTAGATACCAGTACCGATGACGATGAAACTTCCAATGAAAGTGCAACAGGAGACTGTTACTGATGCCTGTGGGAACGGTGCAGCCGCAAATATGCAGACTAAAAGGAAGCTTACTCGAAGCAAGAAGGGTGCAAGGAAAACGGACACACGGGAAAAGCATGTTCGAAAGAGAAAAAGGAACACTGGGGAGTTATACGTCACAGCAACTGGGAAAATAATTCCTCCAAAAACATTTCGCAATGTGTACTGCAGGTGTGAACGTAAATGTTTCAATAAAATTTCAGAGGATGAGGAAGAGTTATTCGACAATTTCTGGGCTATGGGAGACAATCGCCAAAATAGTTATCTGAATGGTTCATGCACGTATCATTCAGTTAACCGTCGACAACCAAGAAAAGCTGTATCCCAGAAAAGCTGTATTTATGAATATCGATTACATGTGAACGGAAACTGTGCAATAGTATGCAAGAAGTTTTTCCTGAATACTTTTGACATTTCTAATGGACGACTCTAGGCTTTTAACAAAAAGCAAGGAAAAAGGTACACCTCACCTTGATGGAAGGGGCAAACATGAGAACAAATTCTCTGTACCGGAAGGTCTCATCAATGATGTAAAGGAACACATCAAAAGCTTTCCAGTTTCCGAGAGCCATTATGCAAGGAAGGATAATCCCCACAAAAGGTTTTTAAATCCTGAGCAATGTGTGGCCAAAATGTGTGATTTGTACAAAGATAAATGCATATCTCAGAATAAAGAAATTGTGGGGGAGCACATCTATCGAAAAATCTTTAACAAAGACTTCAACCTGTCGTTTCGACCACCAAGTAAACACACTTGCTCTTTTTGTGGCAAATTGAGCTTTGAAATGAACACTGCTACCAATGCAGAAGAAAAGAAGGTTTCAAACTGAAAAGGAGGGCTGAAGCTGCAAGAACAGCAGTGGCTACAGACACAGCATGTAGTGAAGTGGCAGATTCCCAGGTGTTCGTGTTTATCTTTGACCTGCAAAAAGCACTTGCATTTCCTAAACTGACAACATTGATATCGTACTTCAAACCAGACATGTACGTCTATAATTTTGGTTGCCACAATTTAACTGACCGCAAAATCTATACATATTTTTGAGATGAAACATCTGGATCAAGGGGTTCACAGGAAATGGTACCTGTTTATTGAAACACATAGAAAAATGTGTCACTTTTCAAAAACGGGTAGTTGCTTACAGTGACACGTGTGGTGGGCAAAACAGCAACATAAACATTGCCCTAACACTAATGAAAGTGACACATTAACAGGTTTATGAACAATGTTCAATTTATTTTATTTCAATAGTGGTACAGCTCCATTACCTCCACTTTTCTGCCTATAATGCTGCTGAAATTAATGGAAACAAACAAATAGAAAGAAAGATTCAAATCTAGCAACAAGCCATATACCTGAATATTTCTGGTGTCTCAACTGCAGATTTTTCAGCGCTCATTAACTTTAGGACTCTGTATCTCAGAATGACCAAAAATGGACTTGTACCACTACTGAAGTAAGCCCTTCATATATACACAGTGCAGTAGCATCAGAACAGTCCCAGCACCTGTTCTGATTCTCCGAGAAGAGCATAGAAATCTATGTTTGACGACTTTAAGAAGGAAAAAAAAAAACTAGAACAGAGAATTATACTGCTTTAGAATGACAGAGGATAGTATCCGATGGCTAGAGAAATAGAGGGTAATGTCAATGATAAAAACCAAGTGGGCGGAGAAGACAGTGCATTGAAGTGACTGGCCAGAATAATCTATTTTAATTGAGAAACTGTAATGACGGACGAAATTTGTAAACCACGACAGGGGCATTGCAGTAATAAGAACGAGGGTTTTGTGTACCAAGCACGTATTGCGTGCTGAGAATACTAGGTTTACAGCAAATTTAGATAAAACTTGGGTTTCACAAAACCTTTCGAACAA
Source organism: Schistocerca nitens (assembly GCF_023898315.1). Taxonomy (NCBI): domain Eukaryota; kingdom Metazoa; phylum Arthropoda; class Insecta; order Orthoptera; family Acrididae; genus Schistocerca; species Schistocerca nitens. The sequence continues at coordinate 100,559,671 of NC_064621.1, read as the reverse complement.
ATATTTTGCAAGACTTCAAATACAATTACTTTTGCGTACCGTATATTGGCGTTTTGAGTAACGGATGCAATGACGAAGGATATGTATTAGAGCCAGTAAAATATCTTCGAGAATGTTCCCTACTTCCCGGTCATATTAAAGCGAACCTTCCAAACAAAACCCTTGGCGACGGCCTACAACGACCTACGCGCTGCTGCGCACGGAATATTGCGGAAGTAATTTGCCTCTGTGCCTGATACGATACAATAATGACGTCTGAAATGTTTCCAAAAAAATTTTTTTAGTTTTCTTAACAACTTTCTTACGGGAAGTTTCTTCGCAGTCCTAAGGAACGAAAATTCATCAGCGACTACATTTTTTTGCTACGGAGTCGGCACAGTTTCACACATATAATATTTTAATTTTTATCTCAGAATACTTTTATGTTTCAGAAATAAAAGATGCAGCATATGCATCTGTAAACTTTGAGGATGATCATATATTTTTTTCGGTCCAATTACATTAGTGATTCTGTTACTACCACAGTTTGAAGTAAAAAATTATTTTCCTCGACAATTTTTCTTCTGACTTTAGTTTTCGTTTTTTCCTAGCTGCTACTGAGAATTTTCTTTTGGAAAGTACTCTATCATATTCTAGACTAAAAATAGAGTTGCCCAATATTTCTTTTTGAATGTTTACGAACATTTGAAATTATCACTATAAAAAACTGGCAACGTTGTAAGACGGCGAGATGACCTTGAAGCTGGCCACTTTAGGGATAATGGTCTAAGAAAGATTGGGATCCACTATTTTATGTAGAAGATGTAATTGACTGTTCTTCACATACTAAATTTATACACTTCTCTCTTCATCTTTACTCTTTGAATCACTGTAAACGTCTTGGCAGACTACACTTACTGCGCCGCATCATACACTGAAGTATGTTCTTGTTCCGTCCGCGAATGGAGCACGTGAAGTATGAATACTATCACGTCTCCGTATCAGCTGGGTTTTACGCTGAGAGGGTAGTGCGAGTTTTTCTCAGAGCTCCACCAGCTAAGATTTTTCAAAATTTCTTGTACACACTGTCGCCAGTCAAACAGCACAACGGAGATTCGCGCCACTCTCCACCTACTGATAGTACTTTACGTTTTGCCATGAATTAGGCATTATTACCTGATTTTAGACTTCAAAAAAATATATTGTCCGCTCCATGAAAGCGCTCAGTTTTCCAACGACTGTAGCTTTGCATATGTTGGGCTAATTCCGCAAATTCCGCATAAAGTCTACGTACGTCTTGCGCGCTCGTGTGTGTGTGTGTGTGTGTGTGTGTGTGTGTGTGTGTGTGTGTGTGTGGTTATCTGCACCAAATGTGCTGGGAACAAAAGAGAAGTGGTACGAGAACGGTAACTGGAAATTCAGTATTTCAGTTTCGTGATCTTCCTCACAGCCGGAAAATATAAAGAGAGACTGTATCGCCACGTCATCGTTTCCCCTTTATACAGCTTGAGGCTGGTTCCAGGCGCATATGGGAAATTACTTCTTCAGTCTTCTCTGCCTCCACACCATTCTTCTTCTATAACTGTTTTGTTCCAGTTCAGATTTCTTCATTAAGTCTTCTATAAAGAGTCAATCCATTGTGCTCTAGATTTCCCTCTCATCCTCAAACTTTGCCTCCAGCATTCGTTTTGGTATTCTTCAATCTCCTATTCTCCTCACATGTCCAAACCACTTTAACCAGTCTTCCTCTCATTCAGTTTCTCTGCTCCAGTTGACATGTTGATTTCCTATTTTGTCACCCCTTATTTTCCCTAACATGCTTCTCAGGAATCTTGTTTCACTGGCTTGGATTCTACTCTCCTTTCTTCTTGACAGTGTCCAGGTCTCCTTGGCAAATGGCAGTGTGGGTGTAAAGTACGTGTTGTACAGCAGTTCCTTGCACAGCAGTTCCTTACACTTCATTGGCACTTCCCTTCCCGCGACTAACCCCGTTACACACGCTATTGCTACGTGTGTGTCCATAAAAGACCTCAACCCTTGAACGAAGGTATTTAGTTGCGAATAAATGTTGGCAATCTTTGGATAAAAATGTGTTACTCTAAGTCCAGTTACGGGATATGACACCCTCTAATTTGTTTGTTTGGCAATTTACACTCAATGGCGCAGCTATCACATATGTTGAAACTTTTGTCAAGTAATTTGTCGTACCATCCTCTTAGGCTAGCTGTTTCTGAGAGCAACGGAGCAGTATGTCGCAGTGGTCAGATATGACTGCGTGAGGACTGCGATTCACACCCCCGTCCGCCCATCCAGTGTAAGATCTTCATTGATTTCACCCCAAAAAGCTCAAAGCAAATGCCGAGACGGTTTCTTTGAGAAGGACACGATCGACGGAACGCCAAACGTTATCCTACATCTAGATTTCTGACACCGACGTTCCTAAGACGCCATTTTCAGCTGTAACGTAGCCAGACTTCAGAGCCTTATGTGCTGAATTAATTCTAGCTGAAAAGGGTAAAATTATGTTTCTAAGACCTTTTGCTACACTTCCTTCAATACATTTCTTACTCTTACGGATCATGTTTGTGAGAGCCTTTACAAAAATCAATGAATCTCTCTTCTTGTGTGTACATCGTTTCTTATTTTCCAGCTCAACGCATCTGATTCTTTTTTATTTATCTTGCAAGTAATCGAGAACAAGTTCCTAAGTCCTACCACAGTAGCATGCCATGACCACACAGTACGATGTTCCCAACTGTTTGGAAATACAGGTTTCTTCCTGATTAGCCTCGTAGCCTCCACCGTAGTTTTAAGGACTAAATTTAGACTGAGTATTTTTCGCACACTCTTGTATACGACACTGACAGATGCCCCTTCATAGCCTTGGTCGAAACACTTGCTGACATATGGTCTCTTTCGTTCTATATGCTCAGTTAACTGAGGCTCGTATTCTCATGCGGACTGATCTTTAACCGGTGTAAAGGAGGTAAATACCTATAAACCGTAATCATTTCCGAACGATCTTTCATCATTTTACTATAGCGAAAGGCTTCTCTTGACAGATTTTGGTAATCGTTCCAATTTTCATTCTGATATTCATTTTGGCTCATTTTTTGAGTCTAGAGGCATCTCATGCTCTGGGCAATGGCCCGGTCGTCCAAGAACCCGCTGTTTCTCTGGGTAGTCTCCTTACGTGTTCGGTGATTCTTTTCCGCATATCCTCTTTGAGCAAACAACATCGCGTCGTGACGCAGTTGTCAACAATGTAGAGGCCCTTCAGCGGCCCACATCGTTGCTTAGCATCAGTCTAGTACGAGGCGACTGGAGAGCGACATGAATGTATGCGTACCCAGTCAGCAGAATCTTAGGAATGAAGTGAAATGCTGTAAGATGGCTCTGAGCACTATGCGACTTAACTTCTGAGGTCATCAGTCGCCTAGAACTTAGAACTAATTAAACCTAACCAACCTAAGGACATCACACACATCCATGCCCGAGGCAGGATTCGAACCTGCGACCGTAGCGAAAATGCTGTAAGAACACGGAACAACGGTAGCATCCAGGAGGTATGTCATCAACAAACTTCTTGACTTACACCGATCCGAATTTCAAACTGTGTTTTTGTCTGTAAACTAGTTTGCCTTTTAAATTATAACTGTCTTCATAAACGGAATGAAATGTAATATGAAATTATTGTTCCTGCTAACGTGTAACTAAAGGTGTGTCAGCTTTCGTCTTTGTGTCAGCACAGTTCCTATCCTCAATCCTAGTACATGCTCCCAAATTTTCCTGCTTCTTGTCTCCCTACTATAGTGGCTGCCATGTAAATAGGGCTTAAAATCCATCTCGCCGTCTTACAGCGTTGCCAGTTTTTTTAATAGTGATTATTTCAAATGTTCGCAAGAATTCAAAAAGAAATATTAGGCAACTCTATTTTTAGTCTAGAATATGTTGGGAGTACTTCCCAAAACAAAATTCTCAATACCTGCTAGGAAAAAAATGAAAACTGACCTTACAAGAAATTTTTGAGGAAAATAATTTTTTACTTCAACCTGTGGTAGTAACAGAATCACTAACGTAACATCCTCAAAGTTTACAGATGCATATGCTGCGTCTTTTATTTCGGAAACAAAAGTATTCTGAGATAAAAATTAAAATATTATAAGAGGCGTGAAACTGTGCCGACTGCGTAACAAAACATGTAGTCGCTAACGAACTTTCGTTGAGGCAAATTACTTCCGCGATATTCCGTGCGCAGCAGCGCGTGTCGTCGTAGGCCTTCGCGAAGAGTTTTGTTCGTACGGCTCGCTTTAACATGGCCGAGAATATTTCCTACTTCCCGAAAATATTTTACTGGCTGCTAATACGTATCCTTCGTTATTCCATCCATCACTCAAAACGCAAATATACGCTACGCAAAAGTAATTGCATTTATTTTGAAGCCGATATTTTCACTTAAGTCTAGCAGATATTTGTTCGAAAGGTTTTATGAAACCCAAGTTTTATCTAATTTGCTGTAAGCCTAATATTCTCAGCACGCAATACGTGCTTGGTACACAAAAACCTCGTTCTTATCACTGCAATGTCGCTGTCTTGGTTTACAAATTTCGTCCATCATTATAGTTTCTGAATTAAAAATCAAGTGGGCGGAGAAGATAGTGCATTGAAGTGACTGGCCAGAATAATCAGTTTTATTATGGACATTACCCCGTATTTCTCTAGCCATCGGATACTATCCTCTGTCATACTAAAGTAATACAATTCTACGTTCTAGTTGTTTGTATAAGTCGTCAAACATAGATTTCTATGCTCTTCTCGGAGAATCAGATTAGGTGCTGGGACTGTTCTGATGTTACCGCACTGTTTATATATATATATATATATATATATATATATATATACAGTCGATACACAAGCTCCCTAACGTTTTGTCATCTTATGAAGTGCATTACCCTTAATACGAAACAGCCAGTAAATCCTTCTATGAAAAAAAGTAGCTAAATTTCGAATGTACAAGTAAACCGAATGCAGTAAGTTTATATCCGAATGTAAAGACATTCGATACACGTTTTTAGGAAAAACTGTTGTTAATTAATACAGAAATGACAATCTTATTTTAATTGACAGTTACTGTCGAGTAAACTAATCGCCATCACTTGTGATAAATTTATCAGACGTCTACTGTAAGGGAAACACATTCGCAATATGTCCTCTACAACTGAGATGAACAGACAAACATTTAAATAAAGTCAGCTTTTTACATAGACAGCACTTACCTAAACTGAAGGATCTTCTGACTCCATGTCTTCAGATTCAGTGCCACATGTTTCAGCCAGGTGTATCATCACAGATTCCACTATGGTGTCTCTTAAATCATGGTTCAAGAAATCAGTTTCTTGCAATGCTTTTGCGTGTTTACGCACATCTCCCACTCATATAGAGTAACATTGTCGAGAGCTTCGTGTGTTAGCTTCTCCGTATCAGCAAATTTGAAAGTAGCATTTCTTGTCGCTGCTTCTCGCTTTACTTGGGCCCACATCAATTCAATGGGATTATAGTGGCAGTGATACGGTGGTAGACGTACAAGTTGTGTCCCCATTTCGTTTGCCAGTTGATCTAATTCGTAAGTCTTTTTGGCACCTACGATTTCTTCCTGAGGAGTTCAGCCTTCGTTTCATCGACTGATAATGAAACATTATTTCTCTTTAACCATTCCATAATACCTGCCTTGCGCCGGTTTGATAACGCCAGCTACCACTCCATTCAGATAGAATGCCACGTTCAATCACGATAATTGACCCTTCTTCAAAATGGTTCAAATGGCTCTGAGCAATATGGGACTTAACTTCTGAGGTCATCAGTCGCCTAGAACTTAGAACTAAGAAAACCTAACTAACCTAAGGACATCACACACATCCATGCCCGAGGCAGGATTCGAACCTGCGACCGTAGCGGTCACGCGGTTCCAGACTGAAGCGCCTTTAACCGCACGGCCACACCGACCGGCTGACCCTTCTTCCTGCGCAGACAACAGTCGAGTAAGCCAATTCTTAAAAACTTCTCCATTCATTTCTGAATGGTAATCTGATTGTCAAGAACTTTTCCCAACACAAAAAAACAAGTTTGGCATCTGGGATGAAGCCTGTGGTTAATGAAACAGCGTGGGCGATGTTAATCGGCCACCTCTACCAGTAGGCACTTTCAAACTGCTGTTTCCTTTCGAGTCGTGCCATATATAGTTACTGGTATGGTTCTGTGAAACCCAAGTTTCGTTCAAGTACACTACAGGCCTGCTGTCATCACATGCAATAAATGCATTGTACGCAAAAACTTCCGTCTTGCTGCTGCACTGTTTCTGAGTTCCATTAAGAATTTCCGTCCGTCATTATTCTTCTTGAATCGGAAAACAAGAGAGCAGAAAAGATGAAGAACGGAGGTGTGTGAGCCCGTGTAATTAATTTTTTCACGGAGGTCAGGCCCTATTTTTTTAGCCGTTGGATACGCTCCTCTGTCGTAATATCCAAATAAAACTCTACGCACGTGCTCTTTGTTAAAATCGTCAAAGTTGGTTGATTTCCGTTCACGTTCGTATCCCTTTTTTGGAGAATCGAAACACACATTCATGTCTAGAGATTCTTCCAATGACACAGATTTGCTAATATGGCCTACAGTTGCCTTGGAGGCACCACACGCTTTAGCATTAAGTTTATGAATTTGCGCAAAATCTAATTTATTCTTCGCTTCTTCATTGTCGGCCAGATCAGTACATTCGATATGATAATTTTCGATTGTTTAGGAATATCTGCTGGTGGCAGGCAGCGACTGTGACCCTGAGGACTGTAACGATTCACTAAAGTGGCCGGCACTAAAGTAGAGGTCACTGCAATTCGAGTTGGCCGGCCAGAGTGGCCGAGCGGTTCTAGGCGCTACAGTCTGGAACCGCGCGACCGCTACGGTCGCAGGTTCCAATCCTGCCTCGGGCATTGATGTGTGTGATGTCCTTAGGTTAGTTAGGTTTGAGTTGTTCTAAGTTATAGGGGACTGATGACCTCAGAAGTTAAGTCCCATTGTGCTCAGAGCCATTTGAACCAAATCGAGTTGCTAATATGTTAATTCTTCTTGCTGCCATCTTTGACGATACGATGTTACTTTGCGCAATATGCCTGACACTACAGTCGTCATTATTTGATGTTGTTTCATTTGGATCGAAAGTAATTTGTAGCCGTGAATGTCATTTGCATGTGACCTCTTATGACACTGTGTACCCCTAATCCGACAACACTCTAACACTCTAACAAGGGGGGACCACAATGTTAGAATCATGGATTTACTTCAACATCCCTGAACTTTTAGTTGTCCATTAGGATCATGTAACGTGCTCTTGGTAAGGTCTACTACTTACAAGGGAGACTCCTCATCACAGCTGCCTCAGATTTAGTGCTGAAGTGGCCTAGTGGATAGATACCCTGTCAAAAACTGAACACAAATCAAACACGGAAACAGGAAGAAATTGTTCTGAACTGTGAAGAAGAAGCAAAATCTAAAGAGAACAGTCAAAGCTCAAGATGTGCAAAATCGAACGAGTTGCAAGAATCATGGCGTCGTGGTTGTGGGGTCACGGGGTTTAGATCGTAAAGCGGGAGATCCGTGTTTCAAATCTCTGTCATAGCCCCTTGCTTTTCTCTTCACAAAATTATGAGTTTTCCTTCCGGTCTTAACGTGTCCATTTGCTGTGTTCAAATTTGTGTCTTTATCGTGGTGTAACGTTCATTTGCAACAGTGAGGACCTACGAATGTTCGTACCTCATCTACATCTACATCTACACAACTACTACATGACTCTCGCGTTACATTTTGGAAGTTCAGACTGTATAATTCCTTTGTTGTAATGTAGTTCACACCAGTTTATTTGTTGTTTTCATTTCTATGAGAGGTCTATGCGGCTTCTGAACTGGTCTCACTATTCATCGCATTTACTCACGATGGTAATGTGTTCTTAGCACAAGACTCATACTCTATAATCAAAGTATAATATGACAATTGCCATGAATACAGACGCCAATGACCAGACGGAAAGTTCATAATTTTCTTAAAAAAAATGGGCACTAGGGATATTTGGATAGGAATCTCCCGCTTTACTCTCTAATACCGTGACCACACAACCATGACACCATGACTCTTGCAACTCCCTCGTGTTGCACATCTTAAGTTTGGACCTTTTACGGTTTCAATTTCGCTTCTTCTTTCGCAGATCAGTACAACTTGTTACTTTTTCATGCTTCATCTGTGTTCAGTTTTTATGAGCTATCCTCTTCGCCATTTTACCACTAAATCCCGGGGGGGGGGGGGGGGGTTTGCGATGGTGGGAAGTTAATATGTTGAGTATGTACAGTCGTGGACAAAACGAGCGAGACCCCTCGCCTTTTCGTTATGCTGATCCGCACGGCTTTAAAGTCTGCTACACAGCATAACAGGCAAGGCGACGAAGTGCTACCAACATACTATGCGCAGGCGCGAAATTGACAAACTATCTGAACTTTTTTAGACTGTATTCCATAATTTCTAAGACTATATTAATGCTGATTAGTGTGTTAAATACAACACGTAAACATAAGACAGAACTGAAAGAAGAAACGCTAATTTGTATGAAACGGACGAATAAAAATGAATTTCAGCTTATCCAGATAACAGACAAAGAACCCCAGACCGTTACGAATTAGCAAAATATTATCCGCATTCGCCCGCGAAACGGTCTGTGTCAACGTTCAGACCAGTCATACTGGATTACCATTGCTGACCTACCATGAAAGTGTGCAAATTTAGCAATGCGTGAAGATTCATAACGAAATTCACTTAAACATCATTCAGTGCCACACTTAAGTCAATTCCATTATTGACAGAAGCGGAAAAAGGAGGCAGTATCATGTATGAAATTCTACAAGAGTGTCATATTGACATCCACAGAGCGCCAGTACAGAATAAAGGTAGCGATAAATCGTATTGGGTGCGCGAGAATTTCTTAAAATTGCTTTACTGATATTCTACCTGCCTCCATAGAGATTAGAACCGAAAACAAACCAGACCTTCCTTTCACTATGCTAGCAGACAACCTAGGCAAACAGCCCTCTATTATTACCCCAGACATGAACAAGCCGGCAATTTCGCAATAAAAATCTGCAGTTTCTGTTGCATAGAGCTTTCTGGACTCAAAAACATGAATTTTCTTCCTTTATGTCACCACTTATGCGACAATCATTCGGGATGATTATCGAAATAACAAATTACTGTTATTAGAGAGTAAATTTTGTAGGATAATTCTGCACCACCCCAGGAAATAAACGGCTACATAGCTGCCAAACGTATTCTGCATTGTTTCGAATTCTCCACTAGACTCGCCACAGCCAGAAAACGTTCATTAGCAGAAGTGTTTCTTAAGCTAGCTAGCAATGAGAATGTTCGTACTTCTAAAACGCGGTGGCATTAATACTGGGATGTGAATTACCACGTGTATAGGCAAATACATTCTATTTGCATTCCTGTAAACGTGATTTGGATCGAAAACGTAGCTACGACTAATATGCTTATGTATCGACAGCAACTAGAACATTTCGAATAAAGAGTAGCGGGTGTTATTTATGCGGCCCTCATCTTCAGTGTTTTCGTTGTTAGGATTTCGTCACCTAAACCGGTAAAAACGGAACCCTACTAGTCTCACTTTCTTGACCGTCTATCGGTCTACCCAACCCTTAAAACCCGTTTACCTCCAGAACGGGTGGACATAATAAGCGGAAATGTATCGCACTTCTTGCTGTAACCGGTCCCTTGCTGGTGTAAAAAAGTGAGCTTCTATGTCAACGCAATCAAAAGATACGACGGTTTATGTAAAGAAAATTTACGCGAAAGGTCAAAAAATGGCTTCAAGAACTATGCGACCTAACTGCTTAGGTCATCAGCCCCTAGACCTAGAACTACTTAAACCTAGCTAGCCTAAGGGCATCACAGACATCTATGCCCGAGGTAGAATTCCAACCTGCGACTGAAGCAGCCGTGCGGTTCGTCACTGAAGCGCCTGGAACCGCTCTGCAACCGCAACGCGGCGAAACCCTACTCACCTCATGTATAATGATAATATATACCGTCTAGTGAGGATAAACTGTATTCTCCAGCAACTCAGATCGTTTGATCACGGAACTTTTACGAAGCTACATTCAAACTTTGTCGAAGTCGTCTGCAATATCCATTACAAACACCCTAGGAACTTCGTATGCGATATCCACTTCTGAATACGCTGGCAGATAATGCAGTACTATAACAAGTAGGTGGGAACTTATTGTTATTGGTCCATGCATGACACTTTATTTCAATATCACTTTAACGCGCCTAGGTGTTCGTATATGGCTGAAATTAATGAACAAAAAGTAAATAAACAGTAAACAACTTCGATGTTCAGATCAAGTGAAAGTCACATGTCGTAATTACAACATAATTTCGTTGTTACATCTACATGACTACATCAACAGGATTTCTTTGCAATCCGGACTTACGTGCCTGGCAGAAGGTTCGGATTATTTCTCTACCGTCCCACTCATTAACAGTGTGCGGGAAAAGGGACTACTTAAATCTTTTCTTGCGAGCCTTGAATTACATTATTACTATGGTTTCTTCTTGTGTAAGTACCCTAGGAAATAATGTTTTGGCATTCAGAACATATGGTGGTGATTGAAATTTCGTGAAAAGATCTCGTGGCAACGAAAAACGCATATGTTTTCATGAATGTTACCCCAACTCGATTATCAAATCTGGGATCCTCTCTCCCCTATTTCGTGACATTACAAAGCGTGCTACCGTTCCTTGGACGTTTTTGCGTGCACAGTCAATCACGTCTGTCAAGGATATTATAGCAGTGGACGGACAAACGTAGTGTAGGCAGTGTTTTCAGTTGGCCTGTTGCGTATTCTTAGTGTGCGGCCAATAAAACGCAGTCAGTCGTTTGCCTTCCCCACAAAAGTATGTTTTCGATCTTTCCAGTTTAAGTTTTACTGGGTACTGAGATGAACTGACAGTGCTTCGACTTGTGTTTTGTCATGTAACCGAAAGTTAATTATTGTTATTGGACGCAGCTTTCGTGTTTAATGTATTCCTCAGTCAACAACAGTAGACTCCTCGTACACCACACATAACTGTTTCAAAGTATTAAATTGTTACTGATCTTACCATGTTGCAGTGGTCATCTTAACTTGCCGTTTTGAAAAAAAGGAAAATATTTTAGCGAAATGTAGCAACTAAGAAGCGGAGTATCCAAACAAACAAACGTTTCCGGTTTAAGTAGTTGCAGTAGGTCTACTACACAGTAACGTAAATTAGGAGCAAAGTCCATAAGTAGATCCTCATCAGGAAAACCAGCCCTCATAATGCAAAGTGCAACTACAACAAAGAAAGTTTCCAAACATGTCAATGAGTAGTCGAGGAAAGTGGACGCATTCTGTCTACTGAATCCCAACGCACGCAATTTACGAGGGGGCACGCCAAGTGTCAGACCCCGATCTTGCTTTTAACTACGCTCATTGAAAGAGGGGACAAAATAAGCTTAAACTCTACCGCTTCTGAGAAAACGACGGTCAAAGTGTTCAATGCGTTGTTGCTATAGTGTAGATACCGCTTAGCGGTTAAGGATTCAACTGAAGCGGTGGCTCTGCGGCTACCATAGCGACTTCGGAACTTTGCGCTGCGAGTTCGAAACCCGGTTTTTCCTTTTTTCCCCCCTCACTCTCTGAATTATCTACGAATGTTTATTCCAATTTATGATGAAACACTGTTGTCGTTATTCGTCAGTTAATTTACTGTGTAAAGAAATAAGTTAAAAAGGGAACACACAGTGCGTAGTGGGGCGATCACTCTGTTGTAGAAATAATTCAGAAGCCAAGATCGCTTAAATACTGTCTACTGGATAACCGGTTTCAACACACTAAAGGTGCCATTATCGGATCTAAATGTAGATTAACATTGATAAACCATTTGGATATAACGATACATGAGGCAGACGAGATGATTTTATATCAGCTTGTCTCATTCGTTTATTATTTTTTTAATTCATTAATTACACATAAAGTTAATTGTCGAGTAATGACAACATTATTTCAACATAAATTAGAAAAAAAACATTCGAAGATAATTCTGATAGAGAGGCAGGAAAATAAAATAATTAAAAAACCCAATATGGTCTCGAACACGGGAATCAATGCTAAGAAGGAACGACGGTAGCCACTGAGCCACCGCTTCAATTGCGTTCTCGGCTGCAGAATGTATCTACACTAGAGCAACAGCGCGTTGATAACTTTGGCCGTCGTTTTCTCGGAAACGGTCGAGTGTCTGCAGATAAGCCGAAACACAAGTTCGCTTATTTTGTCCTCTCCTTCACTGACAAGGGGAGGCCGCCAATTGTGAAATTCAGATTCGATTCATACTGCGCATAATAAAAGCTCATGGCCAGAGGTGTAATGTGGCAAAGCACCAAGATGCACTTCTCAGCCGTTGTCGAGAAAATCGACAGTTAGAAGAAACCGCTGCGGTGAAATACTCTCTACGATTCATAATTTTCTACAGCGTCGTGGCGCAGCGGTAAGCGCTCGAGTTCGTAATCCGAAGGTCGGCGGATCGAATCTCGCTCCATGCAACTTTTTTTTTTTAGTATTTGTTTTTTGTAATTCAAATGTGTGTATAAACACACACACACACACACACACACACACACACACACACACACACACACACACACACACACACACACACACACACACATATATATATATATATATATATATATATATATATATATATATATATATATAAATAATTCCCGGCAACAGGTTGCAACAATTATGCATATAATAAGTTGTTGAAAGTCGTTTGTCGTGGAAAAACTGGCGACTTCGAACATCATTATGTTTTCCGCAAACAAATTTGTATTTCACAAATGTTATTAATTGTCTTCATAATGTTAACCACGTATAGTTAGCGGAAGACGTAGAAACGATATTCCGAAACGAATACGTATAGCGTAAGTCAAACGTTCGAATTAGAATAGAAACCCCACGAACACAAATTTGCTGTGGCAGGTATGAAATATAAACTCCGTTAATCGCTCGTTACACTTGAAGGACAGATGTTGAATGGGCCGAAACGAGCCGCCGCATAACAGCGTAGTTGCCTGCTAACTTCGAAAGAAGGTAGATGCGGTCCCTAGCACAACTTATAACACCGTCGAAAATCAGTGCGGACGTGAGAGCTTTGGTACACCCTGTTAAACAAACGGTAAAATGGAGGCGGTACAATTGGAGAGCGATCCGCCTTCACCAACATGCATAAGCAATTCATTAATAGTTTATATATATATATATATATATATATATATATATATATATATATATATATATATATATATATATATATATATATATATATATATATATATATATATTTGAATTACAAAAAAATAATAATAATAAAAAATGTTGCATGGCGTGAGATTCGATCCGGCGACCTTCGGATTACGAACTCGAGCGCTTACCGCTGCGCCACGACGCTGTAGAAAATTATTAATCGTAGAGAGTATTTCACCGCAACGGTTTCTTCTAACTGTCGATTTTCTCGACAACAGCTGAGAAGTGCATCTTGGTGCTTTGCCACATTACACCTCTGGCCATGAGCTTTTATTATGCGCAGTATGAATCGAATCTGAATTTCACATTTGGCGGCCTCCCCTTGTGAGCAAAGTTTCGGGACAATCAGCCTATGACACTTGGCGAGTTCCCCTCGCTCGTCGAGTCGCTTCTTACGCCCGGCGAGAATTATGTATGCCTCCGAGTAAACTGCGCCACCTGGAAACACGGCGAGCGGGGATAAACACGTTTTCTTCTTATAAGGCAACCCTCTACAGATAAAATTCATGAAGTGTTCTTCAGGTTGCCTCAGATATTTCAGAAATGTTTCTTGCCTCAGGCCTGCCGCATATGCAAAACGTAAACATTTCATTTCATGTAATATTTATCAGGATAAGACATGACAAGAGTGGACCAGTCACTTCTGAGAAAAATTAGAGATTCTAAGTTGCTCCACTATGTAATGACACGGGCACGGGCTTGCGATCTGTCTTTTATGCCATCGATTTCCGTGTTACACATACTTGGCCACTGCGTTGCGGCTGCCATCTTGGAGGAGGCAGTCTGTTTCCTGCCAGCGCTGTTTCCGCAGCCAATATTAACCGCGACGAATCATTCAGTCAACGCTAAATGGCCCATCTGGCTGAGGCAGACAAGGGCGCTATAATACTCCATGCAGAGGGATCTTCAAATGCCGACATAGCGAGAACTATGGGTCTTCACAAGTCGACGGTAGCCAGGTGGATCAGACGAAAGGAAGAGAGTGGTAACTTGAATGGGAGGCCTCATGGCCGTCGCCGCAAAACAACAGCAGCTCAGGATCAGCAGATACGCCGTTTCAGTGAGAACCACCCATTTGTCAACGCACGACAAATTCAGCAAACTTTGGGTCTCAATGTTAGCAGTAAGACCGTCACTCCTCGTGTAAGGGAAGGTGGACTGAGAGCAAGAAGCGCTGCTGTGAAAGAGACATTGACTGTTTCCCAAAGAGAAGCTTGCCTTGCTTTTGCTACTGAAAATGGCGACAAACCTCTCCAGTTTTGGAGGCGAGTGATTTTCACGCACCAAAAAGTTTTCTCTACGGCATCATCCGGAAAAGTACTAGTTTACCGGCCTAAATGTGCTAGGTATAATCGAAAATATATTTACAGTTGCCGAAGGAGTGGCAGGTTGTCGGTGCCGGCCGGTGTGGCCGTGCGGTTCGAGGCGCTTCAGTCTGGAACCGCGTGACCGCTACGGTCGCAGGTTCGAATCCTGCCTCGCGCATGGATGTGTGTGATGTCCTTAGGTTAGTTAGGTTTAAGTAGTTCTACGTTCTAGGGGACTGATGACCACAGATGTTAAGTCCCACAGTGCTCAGAGCCATTTGTAGTCGGTAACGGTATGGGCGTGGATATCGGCCGAAGGGTGTGGGCTCCTGTGGGAAGTGGAAGGAAGATTCGATGCGCGCAATTACATATCAATTCTGGAGAACGTGATGTTGCCTGCTGTGGCAGCAAGATTTGGCGATGATCAGATCATGTTCCAACAAGATCGCTCGTCTACTCATATGGCACGTGTGGTTAAGAGGCGGGTCGACGACCATAGTAATATTACTGTAACGGAATGGCCACCTAAAGGAGCTGACACGAATCCCATTGAGAATATCTGGGCAGAAATGGTCAGAGTAATACGAGAAAAGGGCAGTCACCGTCGACTCGCCGACAGCTTTCTGATGTGATTCATGACGCATGGAATGAGTTACTTGAATCTCCTAGTTATGTGGCTCGAGTTGTGGGCTCAATGCCCAACAGACTTCGAGCTGTTGTGGAAGCCAAAGGAGGCTTCACCAATCAGCTGTTTCAAGCTTTGTTTCTTTCTTCTTCGTCTTTTTTTTTTTTTACTTACAGACGTATATTTTATATAATTTCAAGGAAACGCAGTAAATGGAATGTGGACTGATTTTTGAGGCTTCATTTTGTGACGGCTAAACAGTGCTGCATCATGGGACCCGCTATTTGTCCACATGTGGCTGAACATCAGAGGTGTAAAAAATTTTGAGGTGCCGAAGTTCTCTGGAAGAATAACGTCTTTTAGACAAGGAGATGATTTTTAGTTCATTTCATTTTAACCATTCACACTATGATTTGACATTCTAATCTTTGATTTCATTTTATTATTATGTATCTTTTCTCCAGTGAAAGTCAACGGTAGTAAGTTTCAAGATATGAAGAATAACTGGAAGTTTCTAATTTGTGGAAAGCGTATTTAACAGTTAATATTTTCGACAAATCTGTAGTTATAGGACATATTAAGAAGCGAGTCAAAAATGGCATTGTGGAATGATCAGGTTGGTCTCTAAAGGGTAACGACGATAAAATAGCAAATATGAAACTATGGGTAACAACTATTGTTGATGGTGAGGAGCCATAATCGATATGTCACTTTTCCGTAATTGTATTTCTGAAGTTTATCGTCAATCCTAGGACTGACACCGATACTCTGTTTTACGTAAAGAATACAACCTTCAAAATTTATTTAGCAGCGCAGAATATTAAATCACAGTTTATAGATCAGGAACCTAATCCAACTGCCTTTAATTTTATTCTCACGGATGACTTTGGGACAGTAAATAACAAGAGAAATAACAAAACTCTCAGAATCAATATATAGAATTCAAGTGTCCAGTGGATTCAAAAGTTTGCTATAATAGCGATTAATTGCTTTTACAGACTCCTTCATGCCTACATTTTCTATCAGACAATGTTTGAAACTAGGACTAAGAAGGTAAACAATTTTTCCACAAATTGTCAAATTGGAAGTCGGAGAGACAGTTACACAAATTACGATGACAACAAACGTTTTTCAAGTAAACTGATCACAGGAGGAATCCAACGCATTTATTGTGAGTTACATGCACAGTATGTAAACTGGCAACGCCACCAACACACAATACCACTAACAAGGGAACATCCCCATCGCACCGCCCTCAGATTTAGTTATAAGTTGATACAGGGGATAGGCCTTGAAAAACTGAACACAGATCAATCGAGAAAACAGGAAGAAGTTGTGTGGAAGTATGAAAAAAATAAGCAAAATATACAAACTGAGTAGTCTATGCGCAAGATAGGCAACATCAAGGATAGGGTGAGCTCAGGAGCGCCGTGATCCCGTGGTTAGCGCACGCAGCTGCGGAACGAGAGGTCCTTCCGTCAAATTTTCCCAGGAGTGAAAAGTTTAATTTTTATTTTCAGACAATTATTATCTGTCCGTCCGTCCGTCCGATGCGAGGTAACCGCGCCGTAGTATGATGACGCTACACCTAAAAAACATCGAAAGACATGACGTCAGTCGACTATAGCGCACGGAAGAGAGAGTATTCCTGCTAATGAGGCTCCCTGGCTGGCAGTTAACTGTTCGCTACTTTGGACGAGAGTGCATTAAATACGTGCGATGCATTGCGTGGGCAATATGAATCCAGCAAATATAGCTCGTGACTCCAATAACAATGTCAATGAATATTTTCCGAACTGTAAGGCATCGGAAAGTTCCTTAAGGGATCGAACGATTGTCGAACATTTGTATGATTATTTCCTACATTTGTTGAATAACAGTACGTGTGGTGATGATTGTCTGAAAATAAAAAAAATCAAACAACTAACCCGAGGGAAGCCTTAAACCAACGACCTCTCGTTCTGCAGCTCCTCACGCTAACCACGCGACCACTGCGCTCCCGTGCTCAAGCTATCCTTGATGTTGCTTATCATGCACACGGACTACTCAGTTTGTTTGGTTTGAATATTTTTTTCATAGGTCCACACAACTTCTTCCTGTTTTTCGAATGATCTGTGTTCAGTTTTCAAGGCCTATCCACTGTGTCAACTTATAACTAAATCTGAGGAGGGTGCGATGGGGAGGTTCCCTTGTTAGCTATGAAACAACTGTAGCAAAACGGAGCATCCTCGTTATCCATGTGATGGATAAGACGACTAATTCGCAACATAAATGTCAATGTAAGCATCAGTTTCTGTTGGAACGTGCTTCCCGGACCAAATAACATACATTTCCTACGTCTTCAATGCGAATCATGTAGCAAATGTAATTTAAAGGACATAAAAATATCGAGTGAATTTACTAAAATAATTATGAACCACTTGAATTTGCATTCAACAGGCAATGTTCAGAAGTCTGGTGTAGGAGTACTGCATGCTCTAATTCGAAACAACAAAAATCAACAGAGTAACTATTATTGAACGTCATCAGGTCACTCATCGAGCATTCCTATGCAGTACTGTTACTGGTGACGTGTTATGATGCCTTTATCGTTAACTTCCTAAGAAGAAATGAAAGGCTGAGCCCCACCAAAAGACGTAAACTCGAGGAGAGAGTTGCGTGAACATATTATTTTACATCTGATAAATCCAAAAGTGTGTTTTGGGCTACGAATTCTGCCCCCAGGGTGTGTGCAACACAGCTGGAATTTGTTGCCAACAACTGAGTCACCTTTCGGTCACAGCGTAAGAAAATCGAGCAACAAAACTACATCACCTGTGCTACTGCATGATAACGCACTATGTTGATTTGAGAAACAAAACTATCCAGGAGATTGATAGGAAAGTCGTCTCTCAGGCACATTTGTATTGATAGGGAAGTCCTCTCTCAAGCACTTGTCCCTCTCGTCATATATTTGTAAAATTTTACCTTTCCCACTCTAGATCGATCAACCGTCAAGGCAATTCATTTCTAGACGAAAATACTTTTAAAACTACTCTGGTTTATTGACATCGTTAGAACAAGTAGGTTTCTACAGGCGTAGAATTTGTAAACAACTTTAGCATTGTCATATCGTTTTAGATATCGTGAAAGAAAATTCTGCTGCTAATTAATTTCTCTTTGATAATTACTGTTGCGTTTAGTAAACTAATGGAAAATGCAATTAAAATATTCACTGTACTAATACAAACTAAAGTCAGCTTAATACAGAAACATCACGACGGCAGTCTATCTTAATAAAGCATTAAGTTTCTGTGAGACAATTGGGCTTATTTTAACACGAATTAGTAGGATATTACAGACTTTACACTTAGAAAAGATCTGTATTTATTTCATTTCCTGTACCATTCGTAAGTGTTATGAAAATGGGGCTTTTCATAGATAAAATTATGTATTCACAACAACAACAAAATGTCGGCAGAAAACAAAAGTGGCATTATGAATCTGGCAGTACCGTAAGGTTTTCACTCTGACACTAAGAGTTACTGAAAGTAGCAAGAAGAATTTTGCTCGAGCGTTGTCTTACGATTCCCTTATTAAGTTTTTATCTGCCTACTTGTAGCTCTGCTACAAAAGAATTAAAAATCTGGCTTTCAGCAAGTCTCGAAAGGCGAACAAAAGCAGCTTGCACCTGGTTACTAAGCATGTTACCTGGGGACTGGTTTTTTCTTAAAGCGGGAAGACATCCTTTTGTGGTTCAATTGGCAAATGTCAGTCAGACGTGTGACGTTAGTCTAAGCGTTTCGGTGTGTTGAATTTGTACCAATGATTTTTCTACACGTTTTTTCTGTCCCAAATAGAGTTGAAGTCTCCCATTAGTATTTTCACGTCATCTTGGTGAATTTTGCTCATGGTATTTTCGAGTGTGTTCCAGAATTTTTCAACATTGTCGGTGTTTTTCTTATTTTCGATGTTGGTTGGTTCAAATGGCTCTGAGCACTATGGGACTTAACTGCTGTGGTCATCAGTCCCCTAGAACTTAGAACTAGTTAAACCTAACTAACCTAAGGACATCGCACACATCCATGCCCGAGGCAGGATGCGAACCTGCGACCGTAGCGGTCGCGCGGTTCCAGACTGTAGCGCCTAGAACCTCTCGAACACTCCGGCCGTCGATGTTGGTGGGGACACGTGCATTGATGAGTGTATATGTTTTACTGGGGCTCTGAATGACCATAGTCATAAGTCGCTTGTTGACGGGCCAGCCGCGGTGGCCGAGCGGTTCTTGGCTCTTCAGTCCGGAACCGCGCGACTGCTACGGTCGCAGGTTCGAATCCAGCCTTGGGCATGAATTTGTGTGATGTCCTTAGATTAGCTAGGTATAAGTAGTTCTAAGTTCTAGGAGACTGATGACCTCCACTGTTAAGTTCCATAGTGCTCAGAGCCATTGGAACCTTTTGATTGTCGATCGGTGTGATTTCTTTGACAGAGTTGATAGATCGGTGTTCGAGAAATGCAATGCCGAAGATTGGTACGCCTTTCGTTACCTTTTGTTGTATTCTGCTCTTGAAGATGCAATGGTTTCCCTAATGCACGGTTTCATTGTCAGTTAGTCGTGGTTCTTGAAGTGCAAGGATGAGAATTTTTTGTCGGTCCATTTCTTTTGTGAGATTATTTAGTTTTCGTGTTTGGATCAAGGTATCGATGTTTACTTTTAAATGCATGTTTTTTGCTTGTAGGGAAATTTACCAGAGATCTTCGATATTCTCTGTCGTGCTAACCTGGACTCCCCAGAATCCGAAAATCCAACTGCCGCCTGTCGACAGCCGGGTTGTGTACCACCTGGGATAAAGTTGACTTTGCTTGCATAGTTTACGTTTGCTTGTGTTTCATTGGTTGTGCTTGGGTGATACCAGGACCGGACAGGACCAGAGGGTGTTGAAGCCTTTGAAAGCAAATATTTTCAGCCAAGCTCATTGAGCTAACACGGTGACCAGAGTAACGGTGATTTTCACTCAGACGTGTCTGGATTTTGCGTTCAACGGATTGAGTAGCCGTTCAGGATTGTGTTAGTATTTGGTTCACCCCTAGTATTTGATTTCCTCGGTACCACCCATATGGGGGAGGGTTTCCACTATCCGCCACACGCGATTATTATTATTATTATTATTATTATTATTATTATTATTATTATTGTCATTATGTCTCAGCAAATCCCATATGGTGTATCTTCCCACCACTGAAATAGATGTGTATTGTTCGATTCAGTATTTCCATCACATAAATGTGGTTTATAATTACGTTACATTGCTACTAGTAGACATATTTCTCACTTTTTCTTAGACAGTTGCTACCTGTTACTCCATCATAGGAATTTATGTGCGAAGCATTGTTGAAATACAGACGTTCAAATTATCCGATTTCTGTAATTTCATTTCGATACCAGATCGTTCTAATCGGATTAAGCCAGGTAGTCTTAATGTGGATATCCGACCACGACTGTCATCATATGATAGACTGTGTAAACCACATTCTTTATCGGACTGTTGAATATAGATCACTTATCTATGACAGGACCTGAATTCTTAAACACTGTGGAAAATAATAATCCGATGTGCTTATTACAAATACGTTATTCCAATATAAATATGTGAACTAACGAGATAACAGTTTATTTACAGGAGCAGAACTAATGTTCAAATGTTCAAATGTGTGTGAAATCGTATAGGACTTAACTGCTAAGGTCATCAGTACCTAAGCTTACACACTACTTAACCTAAATCATCCTAAGGACAAACACACACACCCATGCCCGAGGGAGGACTCGAACCTCCGCCGGGATCAGCCACGCAGCTCATGACTGCAGCGCCCCTGACCGCTCGGCTAATCCCGCGCGGCTACTAAAAGTATACTCGTCCACAAAACCCATGTGGACAATTATCTGATAATCGGTCAAGCTTTGCTTTGTCGCAGCTCTTTAGGACAAAAGAATGGACAGCTCCTTGCTTTTTGCGTTTCCGATAGCGCCTACGATAAGAATCTGGTGTCATATTATGTTTCAGAGCCGTAAACTGTTTATTTTTTCACCTCATACTAAAACAAAAGCTATGATATGAGACGAGGAAATGACTTATATGCTTCTCAGGAACTTAAGTTTTTCGCGTTAATTTTCTCACTTCATTCTAAAACAAGGACGTTAATATGAGAAGAGGAAATGAAATATACGCTTCCAAGACATATTATTTCAAAATTGTTAAGGCTTTCGTGGCCACTTGTTGACAAACTGCCTATTGGCTTCAGTCTCGGGTTCTTCGGCCGACGTTCATCTAATGATTTTTCTGACGTTTCGCCAGCACGAGTGGCTGGCATTGTCAAAGCTTCACCCTCCATTGCCGGTGGTGAACTGGAGGCGAGCTCGCGGCCGCAGACTATATGTACCTGGCGCGCCGTCCGAGGGCTTCTCCGCGGTCATTTCCGGTGCGGTTCTCCTCTTGCTACCTGCGACGGTCGTTCGCTGCAGTACGGGAAGCCAGGATCCGTTTACCTTAAGGCTTTCCTCTTTCTTGTTGAAACTGTTCGCGTGTTTTTGGATTTCTACAGCTTCTCTGAACAAGCGCGTGTGATAGTGCTTCTCTACAGCCAGAACTTCCGTGTCGGCGAATTGATCAGAAACTAACTGCTACACTACCGCACTGTTCAAAAATGGCTCTGAGCACAATGGGACTTAACATCTGAGGTCATCAGTACCCTAGAACTTAGAACTACTTATACCTAACTAATCTAAGGACATCACGCACATCCATGCCCAAGGCAGGATTCGAACCTGCGACCATAGCAGCAGCGCGGTTCCGGACTGAAGCGCCTAGAACTCTTCGGCCACAATGGCCAGCCTACCATCAAACCCAATAAATTAATAAAGATGGGAAATAGCACAAACCCCTCGGAAAAAAAGAGCAAACCTGCAAGCTCTGGTAAGGCTCGAAATGTGCTAAATACACTGAAGAGGCAAAGAAACTGGTACACCTGCCTAATATCGTGTGCGACCCGCGCGAGCACGCAGAAGTGCCGCAGCACGACATGGCATTGACTCGACTAATGTCTGAAGCAGTGCTGGAGGAAACTGACACCATGAAACCTGCAGGGCTGTTCATAAATCCGTAAGAGTACGAGAGGTTGGAGATCTCTTCTGAACTGCACGTTGCAAGGCATCCCAGATATGCTCAACAATGTTCGTTTTTGGGGAGTTTGCTGGCCAGCAGATATGTTTAAACTCAGAAGGGTGTTCCTGGAGTCACCCTTTAGCAATTCTGGACGTGTGGGGTGTCGCATTGCCCTGCTGGAATTGCCCAAGTCCATTGGAATGCACAATGGACATGAATGGATGCAGGTGATCAAACAGGACACTTGTGTGTCACCTGTTAGAGTCGTATCTAAACGTATCAGGGGTACCATATCACTCCAATTGCACACGCCCCACACCCACCAGTCACGTCCTGACATACAGGGTCCATCGATTTACGAGGTTCTTCCCATACCTGCACACGTCCATCCACTCGATACAATTTGGAATGAGACTCGTCTGACCAGGCAACATGTTCCAGTCATCAACAGTTCAATGCCGGTGTTGACGGGCCCAGGCGAGGCGTGAAGATTTGTGTCATGCAGCTATCAAGGGTACACGAGTGGGTCTTCGGCTCCGAAAGCCCATATCAATGATGTTTCATCGAATGGTTCGCACACTGACACCTGTTGATGAACCAGCATTGAAATACGCAGGAATTTGCGGAAGGTTTGCACTTCTGCCACGATGAATGATTCTCATCATTCGTCGTTGGTCCCGTTCTTGCAGGATCTTTTTCCGGCTACAGCGATGTCAGAGATTTGATGTTTTACCGGATTGATGATATTGATCGTTTTGTTTTGTTTGGTTTGGTTTTAGAGCGCAAGATACAACGGGAGTCATACGCGCCCAAGTCAAAACTAGAGAAAAACACCTGAGACGAGGGAAACGACTATGTCACTCCCAATTGGCAGAATAGGAGGCAGCTAAACAAGGCACGTGGAAAAAGAGCTAAGAAAAACCATACAAAAATGGACGTCCAAAACTAAAAATTAAATGGCCTTCGCCATACTGCTTCTGTGGATAAAAAGTAAAACGCGGTCGACAGTCCGCGCGTCATTCGCTAAAACAGTTGATAAATCAGATGGCAATCCCAAGCTGGAACATAAATTGGTAAAAAAAGGGCATTCCAGCAGGTAGTGGCGGACAGTTAAAATTTGGGCGCAATGTGTACAAAGTGGTGGGGCAGCGCCACTGAGCAAATGACGATGGCTAGAAAGGCAGTGCCCAATACGCAGCCGAGTTAAAATAATCTCCTCCCGGTGGGCGGGCCGAATGGAGGTCGTCTAAGGCGCCGGGAGAGACTTAATAAGCCGAAGGTTATTCCCGTGAAGGGAGGACCATTGGCGACTCCATAGGGACACCATCTCCTGACAGACGGCAAGGCAAAGATGATCAGAGGGAGTAGAGGTACTCGCGGCCTGAGGTACGAGGACTGCAGCCTTGGCAGCAGCGTCAGCAGCCTCGTTTCCTGGCGGACCGACACGACGAGGGACCCACAGAAACACGACACTGGCTCCACCAAGAGTGAGCAAGTGACAGTTTTCCCGGACTCACTGCACTAATAGATTGGCAGTGTACAGCGCATAGAGACTTTGGAGGGCGCCGAGTGAGTCTCAGCAGAGGACTCAGTTGGGAAGGCTGTGTCGCCGGATGTACTATGTGACCTGATACAAGGCGAAAAGCTCGGCTAGGGTTGTGAAAAGTTGCTGCCACATGGGTTCACCACGCTTTCAGTGAAGAGCAGAAAGCAGGTCGCTAAAGAATCACATCAGCGTTATCGAAAAGAAGAACGTTTCTGCAAAAGATCGTTGCACTTTATGAAACCTGGATACGAAATTTGCCGGAACTCACATCGCAGTCGACACATTGGAAAAGTTCCGAGTCGATCATCTCTGTGTATGATATGGCGTCGTACTGACAGATGGAGTACCCCAGGGGACTTCTGAAACACGCTCGTACTACAAGCGTCACATGCTTGCAGCTGGTGTTCGCATTTCGCACGATAATACAAGGCCCCATTTTGCTCTACCGATGAAAGAAGCGCTTGACAAATGTGGTTGGGAAATATTTCCCCAGTCACCATATAGTCCTGATATGAGCCCACCAGACTGGTTTGTCTCCCAAATTAAAGGTAATCAGACAGCTCAACAATAAATGTATCCTATCCGAAATACAGAAGTTGCCAAAGCTTTGGGAAGCTGTTTTAAACAATTGAAAGCCTGTTAAGGTATTTTCTAAAATAAATTATTTTCTTCAATTCTATCTTCCAACGCACAGTAGTTTCGCAAATGACTGTCTACAGGGCAACATCAATGTACATCTCCGATTCGACATTTTTTTGTGTCCAGAAGACATTGTCCTATAAGAAAAGAAAACTGTCTATTTACATTAGTACTGGTGGGGTTCATGCTTGTATGTTTGAAATTAGTAGAGATGGCACCTGGTGTTCAGAGCAACCTCGCTGAAAAAGTATTGTGGAAAACTCGAAGCTGCTCATCCACCTAAGAATGACGTCACAACAGTACATTGATCATCTAAACAGAAGCCAAGATACATTAAACATTCTCACGTTCAACTCCTGAATTACGTATAGTCGGAACTGAAACTGCAGATAACATTGCGTTTATTTCAGCACGTAGCACAGTATCTATACCACGACGCGAACTCTGAAAATCGGAGAAAATAGCCTTAAAGATTACAAATGGGCAGTTTCCTCCATATATTTATAAACATCAGAGCTTTTCGTTTCATACAATTAAGTTTTGGTTCTGTGTGTTTTCGTCATTAACTGTACACTGTATTCTTTGGGTAACTTCCGTATTTACACAGCTGTGCTTTTATCGAAGCTTGGCTGTTTCGCCCGTACCTTCATGATGGCTTCATATTGACCTCAGAGCACCTACAGCGCTTTCCAATTGCAGGTAGCGAACATTATTAATCTTATTATTTGTTCCAGAATGTATTTTGATCAGCAACGCCGACCTCGAGAACTGCTGTTCATATTACGAAGACTCATCTCCATCTGCAGTACTGCGTCACACTTTATTCTTGCAACGATTATTATTAACGCCTCGCAAGCACGCATTTATTGCGTAATTGCCAATTTTTCTCAGTTTCCCACTTAATGTCATTTATCGGAACGCCACCTTACCTAGAAAAACACGCAACTGATAGCTTCGTATCGTAACAGTTGGTAAGCCCCGAAACTACTCAGTTTCGCTAACGACTTTCGCCAATGCGCGCCATTCATATTCGGTGGCTGGCAACAGGGGTTCGAAACTTAATACCGCAACGTAGTTTCTCCGTTTAAGCTAGGCCTTATAGCGAGACATTCGTCACGACTTGCATGCGAACATGGTCGCAGTGAGGTTCTATTCGCGTAACAGACACCGACGTGAGCGGCAGATGTTTGCTCAGCCATTCTGCCAGGCGTACAATGGGACCACTGCTCGCCAGCCTTGAGAACTGCAAAAGGAAACAAAACGTGCCTCCGTGCCTGCGTATCGACGCGATTACAGAGACTATTTTATGTTCGGGTTTGGGGCCGAGTTAAATATGTCTTGTCAGTCAATATATCCTACGAATCATTTTCGCACAATCTCCACAAGTAGATAAGCTGTATTGGAACGAAGAGGTGATTACGTGGTAGCTTTGGTAGGTGTCCTGAACGAAGGATACGCTAACTCCAGCCACAACCGGAGTACGCAGTGTGATTATGATTACGTTAAGTATGCAGTAGACTCTTATACCTATAAGACAGTTTGCAGTGTTGTTAATACTGCTACCGGGGCCGTCCGTAACGTTACTTGAAAGAAGAAAAGGTACTGTTCTCTCTCATGGCTGACATTCAGCAATTTTTGATCGTGTCGGAAAGAATTAGCTGGTAGTTACGATCATCTACAGAAGACTGAATGAAGATACTGAATGCCGAAAACAAAACAAAAAAAAAGAAAACAAAATCCCAAAGATGAGAGTAAAGGAGTCATCATCCCTCCGTTCAAAAAGGGAAATCGACGAAAATGTGGCAATTACAGACGTATCACGCTGCTGTCATATACCCAGAAGCTGTTGGAAAAGATCATAGAAATGAGAATTATAAAGATTGTAGAACCTCAGCTTGAGGAATAACGTGGATTCGGGAAAGACCGAGGTACTATGGATCTAATTTTTTGCAATAAAAATGCGGACAGAAAAATACTAGGAATATGGAAGAAATCATGTGACTATTTGTGGACATTCCCATATTTTGTTTCGAGGAATACTGTCAATCTTTATCAGTGTTTGGAAGACCTAAAGCTGCCAAACTACCTAGTTGATAAAGTCAAGATGCTATACCAAAAGTGTTACAGCGGTGTCCAGATAGGCAACGAACGATCAGAATGGTTTGAAACAAAGAGAGGTGTTCCAGCACGGAAGTGCCCTGTCACCACATCTGATTGTAATAGTAATGAAAATGATCAGAAAATATATCAAGAACACAGACAGTGAAACAAATGCCCCGGTTTTTGCTGATGATCTGATAGTGTAGGGAGAGACAGAAGATGAAGCACATAAGTAACTTAATGATTCTAACAACACATTTAAAAATTTCGGACTAAAAGTAAGTATAACAAAGGCAGTTGAAATGATCAACAACAGGCAAGGAACAACCCCATATACTCCGAAGAGCCAAAGAGCCAAAGAAACGTACACCTGCCGCGTAAGGCCCCCGCGAGCACGCAGAAGTCCTACAACACGACGTGGCATGGACTCGACTAATGTCTGAAGTAGTGCTGGAGGGAATTGACACCATGAATCCAGCAGGGCTGTCCATAAATCCGTAAGAGTACGTGGGCATGGAGATCTCTTCTGAACAGCACGTTTCAAGGCATCCCGGATGTGCTCAATAATGTTCACGTCTAGGGAATATGGTGGCCAGCGGAAGTGTTTAAACTCAGAAGAGTGTTCTTGGAGCCACTCTGTAGCAGTTCTGGACCTGTAGAGTGCCGCATTGTCCTGCTGGAATTGCCCTGCTGGAATTGCCGAGTCCGTCGGAATGCACAATGAACATGAGCGGATGCAGGTGATCAGAAAGGATGCATACGTACATGTCACCTGTTGGAGTCGTATCTAGAGGTATCAGAGGCCCTATATCACTCCAACTGCACACGCCCCACACCATTAAAGAGCATCCAAAAGATTGAACAGTCCCCTGCTGACATGCAGGCTCCATGGATTTATGAGGTTCTCTCCTTATCCGTACGCGTCCATCCGCTCGATGCAATTTGTAAGGAGACTCGTCCGACCACGCAACATATTTCCAGCAATCAACAGTCCAATGACGGTGTTTACGGGCCCAGGTGAGACAAAGCTTTGTGTCGTGCAGTCATTAAGGGTACACGAGTGGGCCTTCAGCTCAGAAGTCGTTGAATGGTTCGCACGCTGACACTTGTTGACGCCCCAGAATCGAAATCTGCAGCAATTTGCGCTAGGGTTGCACTTCTGTCACGTTGAACAATTCTCTTCAGTCGTCGCTGGTCCCGTTCTTGCGAGATCTTCTTCCGGCCGTAGCGATGTCGGAGATTTGATGTTTTACCGGATCCCTGATATTCACGGTACACTCGTGAAATGGTCGTACGGGAAAATCCTCGCTTCATCGGTACCTCGGGAATGATGCGCCCCATCGCTCGTGCGCCGACTATAACACCATGTTCAAACTCACTCAAATCTTTGTAACCTGCCATTGTAGCAGCAGTAATCGATCTAACAACTGCGCAAGGCACTTTTTCTCTAGGCGTTGCCGACCGCAGCACGGTATCCTACCTGTTTACGTATCACTGTATTTGAATACACATGCCTGTACCGACTGCTTTGGCGCTTCAGTGTGTGAACTAAACGCGAGACGACCAGTTATCTCTTCAGTGCAGATGCACACGAGGCTCGAACTCTTACGGGAATCGCCGAAATGCCGGGAGTAATGAGGATAATGGGCAAGGAGCACTACATGTGTAGTATGTGGTAAGTGTGACAGGAGGCGTGCTAGGGTAGTACGTGCACTTACGATGACCACTGTGTCCGGATGGCTAGTTGGCCGTCAGCGACGGAGCGGTGTGACGTGTGCTTGCCATTCCGCAAGTTCTAGTGGAGTACGCGTGTTTGAGTAGAGCGGCTCGCGCTCGCGGGAAGCAAAGTTCACTTAAGTTACATGGCGAACTCGTATAGGGAAAACACTATCAAGATTACGTTCCAAGCGGAATATCCACTACCGCGAGCACATGATGTAGAAAAATTCTTGCGTAGTGAACTGCGTCTAAGATCCACACGACGTCATTGATATTGACGTTTCGATCACGGACACTGTCGTCGACGTTAAGATGATTAACGAAGAAGCGTGCACGAAAGTGGTTGCCGGTGCTGCAGGCAAACAAGTTTAGGCAATCAGATGGACATACCGGCGCTGTTACCGCTGAACATACAGGTCACGGCGTGAGGACCCTCCGGGTATTCGAGAATCTTTTGAGGTACCTGCCGAGTCCGTTACCACCGCCATTAAGTCTGACACTGTCATTAGCCATGTGGCTGAGAAGCGGCAGAGTTTTACAACATATCCCGTACTTGTGGAGTAAGACAGGTCAAAATCGAACTCGCGAAGCACGTTTCTTCATACTTAAACATTGCCGGTTGTCGCTCAATTATCACGTACGATGGACAACTGTGCACATGCTCAAGATGTGGACAGGAGGGTCATGTTCGCTCTGATTGTTTTTGCAGCAGCTGATCACTGACCTTCCCTCAGAAGAAGCGGTACAACATGTGCATAAGTAATTGGTAGAAACGGAGGAGGAACAAGTTACAGCACGTCTGGTGGTGGGGATCGGGATAGGTGACCCGGCAGGCGGACACGCTATTAACGAAGCACATACCACCGACTCGCTCCAGAGGGAGTCGCAAGAAAAAAAGCAACTGCCACCGCACAACGAGCGGACGGATATTGATCTACAAGTCGTACCAACCCAAGCTTTCCTCTCGGAAGTCGGATCTACACTCACATTCTGTCGGAGGCTCACGTCCGGAAACAGCATTCGCCGCGCAAGCACAGGAAACGCCGTTTGACGACTGTCTCCTGCAGACAGGTACACACAAGCGTACTGATTTCGACATTGTAATGGACGCTCCCGCTACGGAGGCGTCGACCGACGCTGCTCCCTCCATAGGAACTGACACGATGGATTACTCTTCTCCTGCATACCCGTTCGGAGATGGAGGGGGCGACGGAAAACCTACGCAGCTGATGATGATGATGATGATGAGTTGGGTTGAGGGGGCGTTCAACATCACGGTCACCACCACCCTGACGAAAAATCAACATGAAATCTCATGGGTGGGGACGAAGGCTGTCCCCACATGCAGAGCAGTTTATAACGTACTGAAGTCCGCCGCCCTTCCCCACCATTTTAGGGATGAGGCCTGATAGTTCACAAAATTTCACCACTCTTATCACTGGTATCGGTATCTGCGAGGACGGTGGGAAGATCTCCAGCGAGACCGAGGGCTGCACTAATATCAGTATACAGGACACACGTAGCCACAATATGCTGAACTGAAAGTGGCACGCCACAAACTTCACAAAAAGGTGGATCCTCCCCCCCCCCCTCCCCCCCCCCCCAGGGGAGGAAGCCGTGTGTGAAAGGGCTGTGCCCGAGGCACAGTCTGGTAAGCTAAACCTCCTTCCAGCGGCGAGGCTGACACGAAGTCCGCCAAGCTTTTGTGGTCGGTTTGAGTGACGGCAGTTTGTTGTCCGACACCTGCAACCATTCAGTCTCCCACTGACGCACGATGCAGCTGTCAGAAAATGAGATAATGGCGTGCAAAGGGATGGGAAATTGACGGACAGCACCATCCCACCAAGCTTCCTTGGCAGCTTTATCAGCCATGTCGTTACCTTGTATCCCAACGTGGCCAGGTACCCAGCAAAAGATCACCTCCTTGCCACAGCGTTGGAGCCGCTGTAAGCAGTCATGGATGAGCTGAATCAGCGGGTCTACCGGATAAATTTGGTGAAGCGCTTGCGGTGCACTGAGAGAATCGGAACAGACAAGGAAACTCGTACGGAGATGTCTGTGAACCTTCTCCAGTGCAATTAGAATGCCATGTAACTCCGCATCATCATTTGTAAATTGTTCTGGAAGACGCACTTTAAAAACCCTATCAGGGAAAACCACAGAACAACCGAGAGCATTCCACTGCTGGGATCCATCTGTATAAATAACGATAAAACTATGGTACATACTTAAAATAGACAAACTCCAGGTGTAACCCATCCGGTCGTGCTGACGTATTGGCTGCCCCTTTTGCTGTGGCATGCAACACTTCTTCTCCAGTCACCGGTTCTGGCAGTTCCTGTTGGAGTTCTGGAGTAACCGTGGTGTGCGTCAAACCAGCGACAGCAACAATGATCGCTGGGTCAATCTCTTCTCCGCATCTCCATATCTGGAGTACAATTTTTTGGGTACTGCGCCTAGCTTAAAATCACTTTGGGCCTCTGAAGACGCCAAGGCGGCAGTGCGTTCCATTCCTGGGTGTGTAGTTTCATGCCCGAGAGATCCTATGCAGCTGTGGGGAGTGACGACAAGGACCTCTTTGGTAGCCGATGTAACACGACAGCTATATCCTGCAGACAGCGTGATAATACAGAAGAAAAGAGAGGCGTTGGGGTGACCAAACCAATCGCCACTGCGTACGCTAATGGCTGCCACTGCCTTTGAGGGTGAACAACAGTCATATCGATTCGCAACTATTAACATAAATACTATCCGGTCGTGCTTGAAGTTGTCATTGTTGTGACATTTTATGCGCCCGATATGGACATGGCCTTACTGCAAGAGGTAAACATTCTCGGCTTCCTGGCCATCTCTGGATACACAGCATGCAAACCACGTGCGTGGGATATGAACAGTGGTGTCACCATATTTCTGAAAGAAGTTTCACTAGCCACCAATGTACGTTACCTGCAGAATGTGTGGACATGACGCTTACGGTCCAAATGATACACCTCGTCAATGTTTACGCATTGTCCGGCACCAGCAAGAGCCTGAACGTTCGCTGTTCTTTACTGAGGAATTAACGCAATTTTGCCAAGGGACGATAGATGATATGATGATCAGGGGCGTTTTTAATTGTACCCAATCTCTCAAGGAGCAAATTCCTCGCCGTTCACTATGCCTATCACTCGGCGCTGTCATTTGCGAGCTCGGTTTGGTAGACACTTGGGACATAATTTATGCTGACAGACTGGGTTTCACTCACTTCACGGAGCAGTCATCTAGCAGAATTGACAGGGTATATACCTCCCACTCTCTCAGGGATCTGGTCATGGCAGACGACTTGTGGGAGCAGCATTTACTGACCACACTGCGTACATCTGTACCATTACGCTTAGACGCCAACAGGTGTGGTGCAGCCGCAGCTCGTGCAAATTTAACACCGCTCACCTGACCTCACCAGACTGTCAAGCGGCGGTGGGAGACATACGCTCCTCGTCGTAAGCACAGTCTCCATGTAAGTCTGCTTTACAGTGGTTGTTGGACTGTGCCAAGCTGGCCTCAGATCCACATTGAAAACGATTAGTAGTGAAGGTGTGGCACGGAGGCGCCATCCTCAGGGAGTGTTCCGTTATGCCCCCGTCACCCGACCGACAATGACTCAACAGAGCAAAAGCGTAGACTGTGACGTAGAAGCATCAACACTTAGAAGGATCCATCATTCGTACATGTCAAACAGTCAGACACAATCTTCTGTCGTCACCTCATGGATGCAAGTCCTGGTCTGCGCTTTCTTTCCACGGCAATACGGTACAAGGAGGGCCGTTCGTTGCAGATTCTGTCACGTCACGCGAAGAGACAATCAACGCATACTTTACCAATTACTCTCACCTGTATGTGGAGAAGAGATTGACCCAGTGATCACTGCTGTTGTCGCTGGTTTGACGCCCACCACGGTTACTCCAGAACTCCAACAGCAACTGATAGAACCAGTGGCTGGAGAAGAAGTGTTGGATGCCACAGCAAAAGGAGCAACCAATACGTCACCAGGACCGGATGGGTTACACCTGGAGTTTTATAGGACGTTCCTGGGGCTAGTGGTACACTGTTTGACTACTACATGTTTAGAACTCTTGAGGCCAGAAGTGCACCTTCCGGCTACCTTTGTGGAAGATGGCATCAATCCAATCCGTAAACCTCACGGAGGACCACATATTACGGAATATCGACCATTAGCCTTTTTGAACTGTGATATGAAAATCTTCATGTGTCTACTGGCAGCTCGAATTCGGCGTACAACATCCCGTGTCCTATCAATGGAACTGGCACCGATGAGTGGAACACACAATACCCGCGCCTCCCTGTGTCGCTACTGGGACCTGATTGTCCACGCTAAGGTGCATCGCGTACCGGGAGCGCTGCTGCGATGGACTTCAGTCAAGCATTTGATCGCGTCAGTCATATGTATCTAACTGCTGATCTCCAGAATATGCATTAGCAGCTCGCTTTCGTCGACGTGGTGCTCCATCTCCCACGCGGCGGAACATCGGAAACGCTTGTCAACGGTAGACTGTCTAACACCTAGCACATTCTCCACTGTTAGACAGTGATGCCCTGATCGACAATACTGTACACTTTAGCATTAGAACTCTTGTTGTGCAGTCTTGGTGGCTTCTTTTTCAGGTGCACTGCGTATGCAGATGATCTGATATTAACTCTTTGAGACGAACTTGATGCACGCAGAGCCTTGGATTGGTTAGCCACTTGTGCTGCAGCTTTGGGGAGCTGTATATACGTGTACATAAAACGATGGCCTTGAATATTGGCACTCGCGTGACATCTAGCAGCCGTCTCCCCACTCAGACTTCGCGATAAAATACGCTGTCTTGTTATTGAATTCACGGACGACATCTCACGCCCGACTCTTAATTATCCGAGCCTCCTGCAACATATCCGTGCTGGACTTTGGAATCAACGTCTCGTTGCTTTGGACCATCAACGGGCTGAATTTTTTAATTTCTATCAGGTATGACGAATTTTTAAGGTAACGCAAACACTACCGACGGCTAAACACGCAGCTCGGAGCCTCACCCAGCGGCATTCTGTTCATTTGTCACCGCTGGAATGATATTTAACGTTCGATACGACTCCCTCATTCTTCCTAAAGAACGTAACAGACTTTGCCTTGTCAGTGAAGATGATCGAGCAGTGTCTCTATACGTTGGTATGCACCTCAAGATTTGGCGGCGATGCCCGATCAGCCTCACGGGCTTAGTGATGGAGGCTCTGGCACAATCTTCCTTTGACCCCCCGGTGGCGCTTACTGAGATACCGGCGCCATTTCCCTACTTTGGGAGGTTTTACCTGGAGTGTAACTACCAGCGGGAACTTCCCGAACATCGGCTACATTGTGGGCAGGCGGAAGAGATCTGGTATTTTGTGCGTCAAATGTTGGCTCTGTTTTTACGGATGTCGCCCGCTTATGTCGATTCGCGCACTCTCCTCTACCTGAGAATGAAACAACGTTGTCTCAGGGCTCAGACGTGACGCAATTCAGTATTTGTTTGGAGGTGGTATAATAGGACTCATGGGGTTTTGGAATTATTTAAACGAACGTCATAACATTGTGAAGAACCCTAGGTATAGTCAATACTTTCCGAAATTCTTGCGCAGCATCTTCCACAACCCGCCCCGTAGCTAGATTATTCACCGCGGGAGATAACTTTGATACATTTACACGTACTAGATGAACAAATAACGGCACCTACACGTCATTACGAGAAGCCATGCCATAAAGATGGGTCGCCACTATGTTTTTTTTTTAAAAAAAAGAGAGGTCATGGAAAAGGCGGATTTATTTACTGTCAATAAATAAATGAATATTCTCCTGTGGCCATTTACGCCTTCCATATGTACCTGTTTGGCGATGGAGACATCACGGCCAGGCCTCGTAAAATTACCTCTCCCACTTTGCCCTTGAGACCAATCCTCCTGTTTCTTGTATAAATCGGGCAAACCCGCATAAAAAAGTGGAAAAGAAAACAGATGGCTTAGTGGTCAGAATATCTGCGTAGTAAGTAGGTGACCTGGGTTCGAATCTCAGTCCAGCACAAATTTTCAACTTTCTCCATTGATTTTAATAAATGCCCACTTGCAGCCAATGTCTGTTTTCCTTTGTGTCTTACTTTGTAATTTCTGCTGGACATGTTCGAAAGAACAGACACCATGTATAAACAGTGTTCTACAACTATAAGACGAAACAACAGTGTGGATGGAATACACTACAGAGCCAAGGTGCTGAACTACTGTACAACTATGATGCATAGACTATGGAAGAAATACGAAATTATGGTGACAGAAATTTTTTTATTTGCTCCAGAGCAATCTAAATAAATCTGCAACGTCGTCAGCTTGCGTCTTTCAGCTAGCTGAACTTTGAGGTTACGAAGAATAACCGAAAACCAATGTCTGTGAGGGTCTAAAACAGATGGGATGCAAATGATGATGGCTGCATGTATTTGAAAAATTTGATTAGTTTGATAAATGGTGGGTTATTCATTTACATGAGAGATGGATGCATCCAGTCCTGAGGAAGATATAGTAAAGGACGTCGACAAACAACAGCGCAGGCCAAAACTAGTTTGTCGACCTTTCCCCGACGATTCAGCACATACACAAGTTCTTTTGGTTTGGTTGGTTTCAAAGAGGGGGTAAGTGGGAGGAGGGGGGAGGGTCCAAACTGCGACGTTAATGGTCCCTTGTTGCTGGTTAAATAATTACACAAGGGAAAGAAGAAAAGAAAGGGGATGTACAGCACAATAACAGGAGAAAGGAAGAACCAAAAGAATGACAGAAGGACAACCAACACTACCATGGACAAAACAGGAAAAGGAAACCAAAGAGAGAAGCAAGAAACAGGTAGAAGGGGTAAAAACAAGAGAACAGATGACCGTGGCTTGCTGACCACGAGAATAAAACGGTAAAGCCAGCCACTCTGCGACACATTAAAACATCCACCCTAAAAGCATTAGAGTGGAGAACACAAGGGGACAAAAGACATGTTCTAAAACTTATACAGATTGATAAAACCCACTATCACGCTTAAAACTAAATTAGCCGATGAGGTGTTGTCAGCTAAAATTAACGGTAATGACTCCGGTAACTGAAGAGTCCATCGCAGAACAGCCAAAGAAGGGCAGCTCACCAAGATATGGGCCAGCGTCAGCCGGGCGCCGCACCGACACTGAGATGGGTCATCACGGCGCAGGAGGTGGCCGTGTGTCACACCAGCATCGCCAATGCGGAGCCTGCAGAGAACCACAGAGGCCCGCATCGAGGACTGCCACACATTCGTAGTCTCAATGGCACGCAATTTGAGGTTCGTGCTGAAGTTATGCCATTTCGTCTCCCAAAGCCGCAAAACCTTCCGGCGTAGTACTGAACGCAGATCAGTTGCAGAAAAGTCCATTTCCACAAGCGGTTTCCGCGTAGCCTGTTTGGTCAGCCTGTGGGCAACTTTGACGTCTGGGATTTCGACATGACCTGGGGTCCAGACAAACACCACTGAACGACTGGACCGTTCCAGGGCATAGATGGACTCCTGGATGGTCGTTACCAAAAGATGACGAGGGTAGCATTGGTCGATAGCTTGTAGGCTGCTCAAGGAATCCGCACACAGAAGAAACGGCTCCCCAGGGCATGAACGGATGTGTTCAAGAGCACAGCTCGGCAGCGAAAACACTGCAGCCATCGGGCAAGGAATGTTGTTCAGTATGACCTCCATGGACATATGCGAAGCCAACGTGAGCATCAGCCATCGAGTCGTCATTGTAAACCACTACTTGGCCTTGGTATATGTCTAGAATCGAGAGAAAATGGCAGCAGAGAGCCTCAGGATTAACTGAGTCCTTAGGGCCATGTGAAATGTCCAGGAAAAGCCGCGACCTAGGTGCACACCATGAAGGTGTACGTGAATGGACCTCAAGTATAGGTGGTAAAGGCAAGGACTCCAGTTCGGAAAGAAGGGATCGGACAGGAGCTGCAATCGGAAGCCCTGACCTGTGCCACTGATGTGGGAGATGAACCGCCATGAGTGGGAAAAGGTGATTCGGATGTGCAGGAGAACTACGAACGTGCACAACGTAACTGCCCAGCAGTTGTCCACGCCTGACCTGCAATGGAGGGACTCGTGCCGCTAGGCGAACGCCACAGTGGTGCACTGGGTCGAGCAAACACAACGCTGAGGACGCCAACGAACCATAAACCATAGTCATGGCGGGATTGAACAAAGGCTCTGTAGAGCTGCAGCAGCGTAGAGCGATATGCACTCTGTAGTGTTGGCAGAAGAGCCAACACTTTTTCTAGAGGAGGCCGAAATGCACGCGTTTAATTACACTCTGACTGGCGTGAGGTCTGGAACAGGACAATATCTTGAGAATTGTTAATAAAGTACGTAGATGATGTAATACTTAACTTTAATCCACAATTGTAGAACATCTCTCGTTACGGTACATGCTTCATAATATTAATTATCAATTGAATGCGGCGCCTTGCTAGGTCGTAGCAATTGACGTAGCTGAAGGCTATGCTAACTATCGTCTCGGCAAATGAGAGCGTATCTGTCAGTGAACCATTGCTATGAACGTCGGCTGTACAACTGAGGCGAGTGCCAGTACGTCTCTCTAGACCTGCCGTGTGGTGGTGCTCGGTCTGCTATCACTGACAGTGGCGACACGCGGGTCCGACGTATACTAATGGACCGCGGCCGATTTAAAGGCTACCACCTAGCAAGTGTGGTGTCTGGCGGCGACACCACACACTCCAGCTGGCGTTGCTCAGGCAGTAGAGGGCATTGAGGTGCTGCCAGCACTTCCGCTTAAGCTGACGAAGGTGAGGAAGCCAAGTCCATTGGGCATCAAAAACCAGTCCTAAGAATCGATATGTCTCCACTACAGTGAGTGGATCGTCATTAAGGTAAAGATCTGGTTCTCGATGAACGGTACGACGCCGACAGAAATGTGTAACACACGACTTTACGGCCAAAAACTGGAAACGGTGGGCTAGAGCCCATGAATGTGCCTCGTGGATGGCTTCCTGTAGGCGCCGCTCAGCAACACCAGTACTGATGGAGCAGTACAAAATGCAGAAGTCGTCTGCATACAGAGAAGGTGAGACTGACAGCTCTGCAGCTGGTGCTGGACCATTAATGGCCACTGAAAATAGACACACACTCAATACAAAGCCCTGCAGGACCCCATTCTCCTGGATATGTGGAGAACTATGGGCGGCACCTACTTGGACACGGCAAGTATGAAGCGACAGTAAATTTTGGATAAAAATTGGGAGTGGACCTCAGAGCCCCACTCTTTTAATGTGGCAAGGATATGATGTCACCTGGTGGTGTCATACTATTTTCGTAAATCAAAAAAGACGGCAACCAGGTGTTGGCGTCTGGAAAAGGCTGGTCGTATGGCAGAGTGGAGGGACACAAGATATCAGTGGTACAGCAAACCTGGCGGAAGCCACCTTTACATGGAGCCAGTAGGCCATGTGACTCCAGGACCCAACCCAACTGCTGACGTACTATATGTTCCAGCAGCTTACAAAGAACGTTGGTGAGGCAGATGGGCCGATAGCTATCCACATCAAGCGGGTTTTTACCAGGTTTGAGCACTAGAATCATGGTGCTCTCCCGCCATTGCGATGGAAAGACACCATCGCACCAGATCCAGTTGAAGATGATGAGGAGATGTTTAATCATCTGACTGTGGATCCGATCTGGTACAGGAGCTGTGTAGGGGCAATGTGAAAGGGCACTGAGGAGCTCCCACTCTGTAAATGAGGCGTTATAGGATTCACTATGGCGTGTAGTAAACGAGAGGACTTTCCCTTGCAGCCGTCAATTGAGAGTGCGGGAGGCTGGGGGGTAATTCTCCGATGCAGAGGCTCGAGCCAAGTGCTCAGCAAAGTGCTCAGCAATCGTGTTTGCATCACTGGATAACACACCATTTATGTTAACAACAGGAACACCTGTTGTGGTCTGGTACCAGAAAACACGTTTGATCTTTGCCCAGACTTGGGAAGGTGACGTATGGCACCCAATAGTCGAGACATATCTCTCCCAGAACTACTACTCCTGTCGTTTGATAAGCCTTAAAAGGCTATGAGGTGCTCTAGGGAAGGGCGCCGCTTATGTCACTGCAGAGCTCGCCCAAGCTCCGTAATTGCGTCAGCGAGTTCCGGCGACCACCAAAGGACTGCCTTTCGCCGGGGACACCCTAAAGAGTGTGGGATCGTGTTTTCTACCACATAAACGATTGTGGTAGTCACCTGCTCAACCATCAAATCGATGTTACCATGTGGGGGAGATTCAACAGTAACAGCAGCGGTGAAAGTTTCCTAGTCCGCCTAGTTTAAAGCCCATCTGGGCAGGCATCCATGGGGCTGATGCTGGGGCAGTGACAGGAAGATGGGGAAGTGGTCACTATCACACAGGTCGTCATGTGCTCTCCAGTGGATAGATGAGAGAAGTCCTGGGCCGCAAATTGATAAATCAATGGCTGAGTAATTACCATGAGTCACACTGAAATGTGTGGCGGCCCCAGTATTTAAGAGGCACAGGTCAAACTGTGACAGTAAAATTTCGACATATCTGCTATGGCCAGTAAGGAAGGTGCCACCCCACAAGGGGTTACTGGCATTAAAATCTCCCAAAAGTAGGAAAGGTTTAGGGAGCTGATCAATCAGTTCAGCTACTACATTCAGGGGTACTGCACCATCTGGAGGAAGATAGAATAAGGACGACGTAGGAAATAACTGTCTGCAATGTATGACAGCCACAGCTTCAAGAGGGGTTTGAAGGGGCGCAGTTTCACTACAGACTGAGTTTAGGACATAAACGCAAACTCCACCTGATTCAAATGGCTCTGAGCACTATGGGACTTAACTTCTGAGGTCCTCAGTCCCCTGGACTTAGAATTATTTAACTCTAACTAACCTAAGGACATCACACACATTCATCCATGCCCAAGGCAGCATTCGAACCTGCGAATGTAGCAGCAGCGCGGTTCCAGACTGAAGCATCTAGAACCGCTTGGCCACAACGGCCGGCTAAACTCCACCTGACCCTCGATTATAGTCGCTACAGTTCCAGTAGTATCCCTTATAGCTGTGGAGGGCAGGGGTCTGCATTGTCAGGGTTGGGTTGGGTTGGGTTGTTTTGGGGAAGAGACCAAACTGCGAAGTCATCGGTCCATCGGTTTTAAGAAGCACTGGGAAGGAAGTCGGCCGCGCCCTTTCAAAGGAACCATCCCGGCATTTGCCTGGAGCGATTTAGGGAAATCACGGAAAACCTAAATCAGGATGGCCGGACGCGGGATTGAACCGTCGTCCTCCCGAATGCAAGTCCAGTGTGCTAACCACTTGCATTGTCAGGAACCAGGTGTCCTGGAGGGCAATGCAGAAAGCAGGTGTAAAGCTTAACAGTTGCAGTAGCTCACCAGGTGGTGCAAAAAACCGCCGCAATTCCACTGGAAGATGACATCGTGAGACTGGGAAGGTATGGAACGTTCAATGTGGCAGTTTACGGCTCAGGGTCATCTGCTCCCACCGACTTTTTGCCTGAGCAGTCTATATCCATTGTGTCTGAAGGTCCAGCGAGTTTAGGTCCTCCGTGGACGCCAATCTCCACCTCATCTACAGACACAGAGCTTGTAGGTAGTGGTGGTGTGGGTGCCACCGCAATTCCCTTGGTCTTGGGGACCACCTTTTTTATTTCTCTCGCTGCTCCTTGGGTTTCCCTGACTGGGAGGAATCCACTGTTTCAGTCCCCAGACTGAGGATGAGTGTGAAGCCCTACAACCAGCTGCTTTTGGGGTCTTCAGCCACTGGTGGGTGTCATCTTTCCCACTAGCAGAAACCTGGGAAGAGGGGTGACCCAAGGGACACCTTCCTAGCGAGAGGAGCCGCAGAAGACTTACGCTTCTCCGGCTCAGAAGTGGGGACTGATATCCCTGATGGTTGGGGGGGGGGGGGCTGTTGCT
Source organism: Schistocerca nitens (assembly GCF_023898315.1). Taxonomy (NCBI): domain Eukaryota; kingdom Metazoa; phylum Arthropoda; class Insecta; order Orthoptera; family Acrididae; genus Schistocerca; species Schistocerca nitens. Next base: position 100,519,158 of record NC_064621.1, on the reverse strand, counting down.
CTGAAGTAGGTGGTGCGGGAGTGACAGGGAGGGAAATGCCCCCCATCATCAAGGGGGTAGGTGTAGTCCTCTGTTTCTGAGAGGCGACAGGAATTCGAGGAACTGATGGGGCGACAACTGTTCTTGTAGCGGCAGAATATGAGGTGGTCATAGCCACAGGATGTAGGCACTCAAATTTCCTCTTAGCCTCAGTGTAGGTCAGTCGGTCCAGGGTCTTATATGCCATGATTTTCCTCCCTTTCTGTAAAATCCTGCAGTCTGCCAAGCAAGGTGAATGATGCTCTCTGCAGTTGACACAGATGGGAGGCGGGGCACATGGAGTACTGGGATGTGATGAAGGTCCACAATCTCGACATGTGACGCTGTAAGTACAGCAGGAAGACATATGACCAACTTCCAGCACTTAAAGCACTGCATCGGGGGAGGGATATATGGCTTGATGTCACAATGGTAGACCATTAACTTGACCTTCTCGGGCAATATGTCACCCTCGAAGGCCAAGATGAAGGCACCGGTGACAACCTGATTATCCCTCGGACCCCGACGGAAGTGCTGGACGCGCCAGACGAAATTAACACCTCGCTGCTCTAAATTGGCGCGCAGCTCGTCGTCAGACTGCAAAAGAAGGTCCCCGTGAAATATAATACCCTGGACGATATATAAGCTCTTATGGAGCGTGATGATTACAGAAACATCCCCCAGCTTGTCACAAGCGAGTAACTCCCGTGACTGGGCAGAGGATGCTGTGTTGATCAAGACTGACACAGATCTCGTTTTGGACAAGCCCTCCACCTCCCTGAACTTGTTCTCTAAATGCTCAACAAAAAACTGAGGCTTCATGGACATGAGAGATTCCCCATCAACTATCGTACATACGAGGTTCCAGGGCGAATAAGCTTCAGTGCTAAGAAATATGACACCAAATCGTTCCCCTCCGTGGTCACCACACCATGGGAGGAACGTCAGGCTAAGGATGGCAGTGAAGTTAGACTTTGCCCACTTAGAGACTGCTGGTGGCGGACTACCACCAAGAGATGATGTACTAAGTTTCATGGCGTGTCATCTGCCCTGATGCCACCCACTCCGACCAGGGGCCCTCCCCACGGTCGCCACCCAGCCTCAGAAAGGGCTACCTGGCAGGATGACCATTGCCGGGAGTCCTGATGCCTCAGGGTGATGGGCATCTACTCGTTGGCATATGTGGGGAGTTAACGGTGCAGGCATCAGCAGAGTGGTCCCTGTGTTGTCAGGGGGCTATAAGCAGCAGGGTACATGGCGGTCCCACCACAATGACTGGCTACTGTGCTGGATGTGAGGTGCAAAGAAGTCCATGGTCATCGTCGGCGCAGAAAGCGACACTGTATAGTGCATGGTGGAAAACGCATCCAGCAAGGTGTCCTCGCCCAAGAGAGGGAGAATGAGTGGAACTGCAATGCGATGACGAGAAAGTGGGCTAAAGATCTCAATGTGTGGCTGACACAATGCATCATGTAAGGCGCCCTTCCGCAATTGGCTCGCTCTTCGGGAAATTTATAAAGATGGAGGTCAAACCCGACAGGGTACAGTCGCATAAAGGCCAGAAGGTGAGAGACTCTTTGTAGTCGCCTCTTACGACAGTCAGGAATACCTCCGGCCTGTTATAACCCCCGGACCCGCAGGGGTTCATTTCTTTTACGTACCACGAGAGCTGCTATTTATTTTCTCATTATGCATTTATAATCTGTGTTCTGATTAATTGTTTCACGAAAATTCCTTCTATTCATTTATTTAACTTGTCACTGGAATTGTGTGCTTCCCTTTGGTGTCATTTTTATCATTTTATTATCTGTGCAAACTGCGTTATTGCCTTTAGTTGCTTACAAGGCTAAGGCTGCCATCACAGTGACTCCGATATCGGTGGATTCCAACGACGACCGACATCTGTCGGAGACGGACGATCTTTTGAAATCAGTACGCCACTACGTGCGCGGTCACACTATAACCGATCCTATCTCCCGAACGTACATGCTTCAGACGACAGACGGTGAAATTCAGATCAGTTCGTTTTCTTCTGTCAATTCGACTGACGTTCTCGCAAACGAAATATGGAGCGTGAGAAAGTGCTAAGTTTGGTCCCAGAAAGAATGAGTTTGTAGCATCCTGAGAACGAATGTCACAATCGGGTTATAGTTAGGAATCTGTGGATTGAAATCTCATGTTTATATGACACCTCAAATAGGTAAAATCTGTATTGGAAGTATTAGGCACGGATTATAACCTCAAAAAAATTTGTTCAAGTGAGAAGGGCGGCGTATCTTATTTGCTTATAGCTGCTGAACTGGATCCTTTTTGTGGTAGGTTGTCATTAGTTGTTTACAAATTATTACTACTGCTTACTGGCGTTTTATGCCAGCAGGGCAGTGATTCTGTTAATATGAAATGGTTTGCAAATGTGGTATACGGTATATATTTCCACTTTTAATAGCTTTAGGTTTTCAGAGTACCTTATGCTACACTTCATGCTTGTCTTTCACTTGTGTGCTAAGTTATAGTCATTGAAGGTTAATTGACGTACGTCTGCACAACTTCAAATACAGAGAAAGAGAAACTGTGTGTTTATAACTTGCTTTTCAAGGTCATGACGAATTATCTCGAGCATGTAACAGAACTTTTCTCCCGTCATCTCATTCGTAAAACTTGTCTGGTTATATCGACAACTGGGGACAGACTGTATTAGTAGTAGCCACGTTCTTTACGAGACAGAAAAAGCTCGTTCACATGCATTCGGCGTCTCTAGCAGCAGAAGCCGCTACGTAGCACTCGTATCCAAGCCTAGAGGCGTCGTGGTATCCACCCGCACCCTAAGAGGTTAAATTTTTTTTTTTTTTTTTTGTGGTTTTAGGGCGCACAACGGCAACGGTCATTAGCGCCCAGACTACTTTAGGAATGCTCCGCGAGTCACAAGTTTAAAACAGCAACAAAACGGAGAACACGATGAAAGACATACTGACAGGCATAGGATTAAAAAAGAAAACAGCATAATCAAATGTCCTTTGAGAGGGTTGTCAAATTGATAAAATGAAGAACGCGAGCAGCTGCTCGTGGGTCATCCGCTAAAATGGCTTCTACAGTACATGGCAGGCCAATATCGAGACGTAGGGTGTTAAAATTCGGACACGACGTTAAAATGTGGCGGACCGTCAGCAATTGTCCACATGGGCAGAACGGCGCCGGCGCAGCCGTCAGCAGATGGCGATGGCTGAACCGGCAGTGGCCAATTCGCAACCGGGCCAAAACTACCTCCTCCCGCCGAGAAGGGCGTGAGGAGGACGTCCAAGCCACGGGTAGAGCTTTCAAGGCCCGAAGCTTGTTGTCTGAAAGTGCAGCCCAATCGGCATGCCACAGCGAGACAATGCGCCGACAAATTACCCTGCTACAATCTGACGAAGGGACACCACAAGAAGCTGTCCGAGGCTGGAGGACCGCAGCCTTGGCCGCGGCATCTGCAGCTTCGTTCCCAGGGATACCGACATGGCCAGGAACCCACATAAAGCTAACCGGAGAACCGACGTCCACCAGCTGCTGAAGAGAGCGTTGGATCCGGTGCACGAAAGGGTGAACCGGGTACGGATCACCGAGGCTCTGGATAGCGCTCAGGGAATCGGAGCAGATGACATATGCAGAATGTCGGTGGCGGCAGATGTAAAGGACAGCCTGGTAGAGGGCAAAGAGCTCAGCTGTGAAGACCGAACAATGGCCATGGAGCCGATATTGGAAACTTTGTGCCCCGACAATAAAAGAACACCCGACCCCGTCATCGGTCTTAGAGCCATCTGTATAAATGAAGGTCATATTAATGAACTTCGAACGAAGTTCGACAAAACGGGAGTGGTAGACTGAATCGGGGGTAACCTCCTTCGGGAGCGAGCAGAGGTCAAGGTGGACGCGAACCTGAGCCTGGAGCCAAGGTGGCGTGTGGCTCTCGTCCACTCGAAAGGTGGCAGGGAGTGAAAAATGAAGTATGTCTCCGCCCTGCTACCCCCTGGAGTTCGCTTTCGTCGCCTCCTTCAACACCAACCCGTATTGACTGTCGAGAGAGTCATCAAAAAAGGAACGATAAGATGGGTGGTCAGGCATTGCCAGTAGCCGACAGGCATACCGACAAAGCAGTATATCGCGCCGGTAGGTGAGTGGCAACTCACCAGCGTCAGCATGAAGACTCTCGACGGGACTAGTATAAAACGCTCCGATCGCAAGTCGTAAACCCCGATGTTGTATGGAGTTGAGGCGGCGTAAGATGGATGGCCGTGCAGAGGAGTATACGAAGCTCCCATAATCCAGCTTGGAGCGGACGATCGACCGATATAGGCGAAGGAGGACGGTTCGATCCGCTCCCCACGACATACCACTGAGAACACGGAGGACATTGAGAGAACGGGTACAACGGGCAGCCAAATAAGACACATGTGGAGACCAACTAAGTTTCCTGTCAAATGTAAGACCTAAAAATTTTGTTGTCTCCACGAATGGGAGAGCAACGGGACCAAGTCGTAAAGACGGTGGGAGAAATTCTTTGTAGCGCCAGAAGTTAATACAGACCGTCTTCTCGGCAGAAAAACGGAAGCCATTGGCGACACTCCACGAGTAAAGACGGTCAAGAGAACGCTGAAGACAGCGCTCCAGGAAACACGTACGCTGCGCGCTGCAATAGATGGTAAAATCGTCCACGAAAAGGGAGCCTGATACATCAGCTGGGAGGCAATCCATTATTGGATTGATCGCTATGGCGAAGAGAGCGACGCTCAAAACTGAGCCCTGTGGTACCCCATTCTCCTGGCGAAAGGTGTCTGACAGGACAGAACCCACACGTACCCTGAACTGTCGATCCATTAAAAAGGAACGAATAAAAAGAGGGAGGCGACCGCGAAAGCCCCATGTATGCATGGTGCGGAGAATGCCCGCCCTCCAACAGGTGTCGTAAGCCTTCTCCAAATCAAAGAACACAGCCGCGGTCGGGCGCTTCCGCAAGAAGTTATTCATAATGAAGGTCGACAAGGTAACCAGATGGTCAACAGCAGACCGGCGCCTACGAAATCCACATTGTACATTGGTAAGTAGGCGTCGAGACTCGAGCAGCCAAACCAATCGAGAGTTAACCATTCGCTCCATCACTTTACAGACACAGCTGGTAAGCGAGATGGGTCGATAACTGGAGGGCAAGTGCTTGTCCTTCCCCGGCTTAGGAATCGGGACAACAATAGACTCGCGCCAGCATGCGGGAACATGTCCCTCAATCCAGATGCGATTGTAAGTACGAAGAAGAAAACCTTTACCCGCAGGAGAAAGGTTCTTCAGCATCTGAATATGAATAGAATCAGGCCCTGGAGCGGAGGACCGTGATCGGCCAAGTGCGGTTTCGAGTTCCCGCATGGTGAATGGGGCATTATAACTTTCACGATTCGAGGAGCGGAAGTTAGGTGGCCTAGCCTCCTCTGCCTGTTTGCGGGGGAGGAAGGCAGGGTGGTAATGAGCGGAGCTCGAAACCTCTGCGAAAAAGCGGCCGAAGGCATTGGAGACAGCCTCAGGGGCCACAAGGACGTCATTCGCGACCGTCAAGCCAGAAACTGGTGAGTGGACCTTAGTGCCAGATAGCCGGCGCAGGCTACCCCAGACAACAGAAGGAGTAAAACTGTTGAAGGTGCTTGTGAAAGCAGCCCAGCTGGCTTTCTTGCTTTCTTTAATAATACGACGACACTGTGCACGTAATCGTTTATAATTGACACAATTCGCCACTGTAGGGTGGCGGTTAAAGGCGCGTAAAGCACGTCGACGAGCACGTAGAGCGTCTCTACATGCTGCGGTCCACCAGGGGACCGGTACGCGACGTGGAGAAGAAGTAGGGTGAGGGATGGAATATTCAGCAGCAGAGAGAATGACTTCCGTGAGGTGTGCGACCTGACTATCGCAGCTTGGGAATGTTTGATCCTGAAAGATCGCCCTTGAAGAGAAGAGCCCCCAGTCTGCTTTGGAGATGTTCCAACTAGATGAGCACGGAGAGGGGGTATGCTGCAGGAGATGGATAACACACGGGAAGTGGTCGCTCGAATATGTATCAGAAAGAGCATACCACTCGAACCGGCGTGCAAGTTGGGGAGTACATATAGAGAGATCTAAATGGGAATAGGTGTGAGATGTATCCGAAAGAAAAGTAGGGGCGCCAGTATTGAGGCAGACGAGATTGAGCTGGTTGAAAAGGTCTGCTAACAGGGAGCCCCTCGGGCAGGATGCTGGAGAGCCCCAAAGGGGATGGTGGGCATTGAAGTCTCCAGTTAACAAAAATGGTGCAGGTAGCTGAGCAATAAGTTGCATCATGTCTGCCCTGGTAACGGCAGACGACGATGGAGTGTAAACGGTACAAATGGAAAATGTAAAAGTGGGGAGAGTAATGCGGATGGCAACTGCCTGCAGGCCGGTGTGCAACGTGATGGGATCGTAGTAAATATCATCCCGGACCAGCAACATAACCCCTCCATGAGCTGGGATACCTACCACAGGGGGTAGGTCAAAACGCACAGAGGTGTAGCGTGCCAAGGCAAGTTGATCGCATGGGCGTAGCTTCGTTTCCTGGAGGGCTACGACGAGCGGACGGTGCAAGCGAAGCAGCAACTTCAAGTCCTCTCGGTTGGAGCGAATGCTGCGAATATTCCAGTGAATAAGTGCCATCGTAAGAAAAAAGGAAGACGAAAGAAGGGGTCACCTCGAAGGCCGCTGAGGGCCTGGCTTCGAGCGAGCACTGCCGCCGCTATCAGTAGGCGGACAGTCATCGTCCATTGGGTCTATAGGTTCATCGGCCATCTTGGGAAGATGGCCGGGAGGGGGAGCTTCCTCCGCCGGTGAACGGCCAGATGTTCGGCTACCAGCGGTGCGGCCAGGCGAAAGGGATGACGGCCTGGGGCGGCAACCGCTGGGTGGCGCAGGAGAAGAAATGCGCCGTGGCGGAGAAGGAGAACTGTGCTTCCTATTAGCCTTCTTGGATGGTCGTTTGGTGGAAGTACCGGACGAAGGCTGGGAGGTCGAGGTACGTAGGAAGTCTGCACGGGACGGTTCCTTCTTGAAGGCCCGTGCATCTGACTTCTGGGTCTTCGTCTTAGCAGAAGCTGATGAAGGGGCTGGTGTCTGTGGGGTGATGGGACGAAGAGGAGACGTCGACCGCGCGATCTTAGCACTGGCCGAACGGACGACCGTGGTGCTGAAGGTCAGATCGCAGGTCTGGGTTGCCACCTCCCTGGTAGTCCGAGGAGAGGCGAGGACAGTACTGTATTTCCCCGCTGGGAGCAGCGTGGGCTTCCTACTAGCCAATAGCTTGCGAGCAGCCGAGGTGGACACTTTCTCTTTGACCCGAATTTCCTGGATACAGCGTTCTTCCTTATAGACAGGACAGTCGCGGGAGGATGCAGCATGGTCACCCTGACAGTTCACACAACGAGGAGACGGAGGTGGACAGTCACCCTCATGGGCATCCCTGCCACAAGTGACACATTTAGCCGCATTGGAACAAGATTGGCGAGTGTGATTGAAACGCTGACACTGGTAGCAGCGCGTAGGTGTCGGGACATAGGGGCGAACAGAAATAACCTCGTAGCCCGCTTTGATGCGCGATGGCAGCTGAACACTATCGAAGGTCAAAAAAAGTGTCCGGGTCGGTACAAGGTCATTGTTGACCTTTTTCATGACCCTATGGACAGCCGTCACGCCCTGCTCAGCGAGGAAAGATTGAATCTCCTCGTCAGTCAAGCCGTCGAGGGATCTAGTGTAGACCACACCACGAGACGAATTCAAAGTTCGGTGAGCCTCCACCCGGACAGGGAATGTGTACAGGAGTGTGGCCCGAAGCAGTTTTTGTGCCTGAAAGGCGCTCTCAGTTTCGAGTAATAAGGTACCGTTACGCAACCTGGTACAGGATTTGACAGATCCGGCTATGGCATCGACGCCCTTCTGGATAACGAAAGGGTTGACAGAGGAAAAATCCTTTCCGTCCTCAGATCGAGAAACGACGAGGAACTGTGGGGCAGGCGGTAGTACTTTTGTCACTGGTAGCTGTTCACGTTTCCGTTTTTGGGCAGAAGTCCAGAGAGATGGAGTGAAATCCATTGCGGAGAAATCCCCCATGATTGCCAGCGTCTCCGATGGCGCGCTCCTTCCTTGTGGGGACCCTCTCAGAGGGCACTCCCGCCTTAGGTGAATGTTTACACCTCAGGTCACACCTCCCGAGAAACAGACGCAGGGACCAATCGGCATGGTCAGAAGGTATCAGCTCAGGCAATCACCCCTCCCCGGGCCTGGCCTTTACCAGGGGGTACGCGCGTGCCTTACATGTCTACCCAGGGCGGGGACTTACGCGTTACCCCGTCACCGGCTACGCGTGCGAACGCGTGGGTCGGCCTTCAGACACGCACAGGGAGGAAGGAAGAAGAGGAAAAAGAAGAGAGAGGGAGAAAGAGGACAGACTGTCTCAAACGCCGAGGCGGAGACCAGAGAAGGCAAGGAGAAGAAGGCAATGAGAAGGCAAGGAGAAGAAGGCAATGAGAAGGCAAGGAGAAGAAGGCAATGAGAAGGCAAGGAGAAGAAGGCAATGAGAAGACAAGGAGAAGGCAAGGAGAAGGAGGCAATGAGAAGGCAAGGAGAAGAAGGCAATGAGAAGGCAAGGAGAAGGAGGCAATGAGAAGGCAAGGAGAAGAAGGCAATGAGAAGGCAAGGAGATTATGCAGGGGAAAGAGTAAGGAAGACAGTGAGGTGGAGAAGAGCAAAGAAAGGAACCAACCAAAGAAAGGAAGAAACGAGAAGTGAAAAAGCAAAATGACCGCAAATAGAGGTCGTGGAACCGTCCGTCTCCGGACGCAGGCGCTAACTACCCCCTTGAGGGGGAGGGACTCCTTTTAGTCGCCTCTTACGACAGGCAGGAATACCTCGGGCCTATTCTTACCCCGGACCCGCAGGGGGAGAGGTTAAAATGTACCCTACTTCATACACAATAGATTCTAACCTAAACTCCTTGACCCAGCCAAAAACTGACGGAGGAGATCGTTCGCACTACGACCACGCTGTCTGTCGATGTTATCGAGACCTCTGGCGATGGTGTCTGACGACCGTTGTCGGTGGTACTGTGAACGCTGCCTAAAGGCCTCTACACACGAGCGACAGATCGCAGTGATCGGTCGCACAGGCACGCGATTTCTCCGTTGATCGCACGTGTCAGCAAACCGCGGCGGTCGGTCGCTGGTTGATGATCACACCGCTATCCCAGGCAATTTGATGAATCGCGTGGTACGTGTGGCAATATGACAACCTGGATGTGCCTCGTTTGTCTAGATATTAAGAGTGGTTGCGCAGTTTTTTATTTCCTTTTTGTTCCCCTTGCACGTTCTGTAATAACTTTGTGCTAGAATTTATTGTTATTCAGGGACCACGAACCCCTTCGAAGTGTAGATGAGACTACAGCTGCCATTCATATTAATAGTTAAACAGAACTCACCCTGAGATTATGCGAAGATTAACGTTCTGAAGCTTGTGCTGTTTAAGTAGAATTGATGGGTAGTTCGTAACAATAGTCACGATACACTGGGCTCCATCTGACGATTTTGAGTTATTTATGGAATTTTTAACTTCTAAACAGAACTATCTGCCGTAATACTAAGTGGACATTAGCCCTGAACGTTTAATTTCAATCTTTTTTTACAGCTATACTCAAGTCCCTCGTTCTTTCAAATAATATAACTCTCCCTCAAACCACTTATAATAAGAGTTACTGTAATTAACAACGATCCTATTAACATTTCTATGCACGTTCCGAGATTGCAACACAAACGGCGTAAAACTTGCAGTGAAGCTATAATAATACTAATGAATGAAAGAGGGATCGACGACTAATAAATGATAAACGAACTGGATTATCATTCTAGAAAGATGTACACAACCCACCTTGGCATTAGTGAAAATTGCAACATTCTGCAAAGTAACCTTCAATTCCCAAGGAAATTGTTTGAAAAGAAGTTCAATATATTGTAAATCTATTTTTTAAATTTATTTTTCCAAGTGCCCGTGGGGCAGTTCATTTCCCCTGTAGAACTTCTCTACACAGTGGTATTCGTTAATATTGATTCAAATTGTTTGGCAAATTGCTCCTTGGTAGCCCACCAGAAAATACAACATCCTCGGTAAACAATTGTATTGAAGTGGCTGAGATATTGAGGAAAACGCAGCTGAAAGATGTTACAGGTATGTATGTTGACTGATCCAGGAAAACCCATGCTCTCTATGCAGTCTGCAATAACTGTGCTCAGCTTCCTAAGAAACGCCAGGAGAGACAGCTAGGGACAGGCAGGAGGGATCTGTTTACATACAAGCATTATTGGTCACAGAAGTGTCACCGCCCAAGGATAGGGTAAGCAGTCGTGGCAGGTGTGTTTCAGTGTAGGCACTTTGTTGTCTACCGAATGATTCTGTACGGGAATGACTATGACTAGTTGTAAATTACAACAATTTTTATCTAGGCAAATTAAGTGCCTATGGAGTATCGTGTCAGTCGTGTGACTGGATTCGAGATTTCCTCTCAGAAAAGACTCACTAGACGACTTTCCATCAATCACTGCGGGCTGTATCAGAAATGATATCTTCAGAAGGTAGGCGCCCTATGCTGTGCTAAATATATATACTGGTCAATGCATTTAGGGGATCAGTTGAGTTAACTAGGTTCTGAAGTATTGTCATCGGCAGAATGAACTAAAATGGATCGACGTCTTTCTGTCGGTTCTACGGAGTGGAGACAATAACATTACGGTAACAGAGATTGTAGTAATAAAGTTGCTGCAGAGGGGGTTGTGTTGACTTGTGTTTACTCTACCAAACGAATTACACCAGCAGTTGGGTTCAGGCAGTGCACTGAGCAGGTAGTGCAATGCAACAACGACGTGACTTACCCGAAGCTATGGCATGGAGAGCCATAGGACGGTTGGAAGCGGGACACACACACACACACACACACACACACACACACACACACACACACACACACACACACAGAGGGAGGTGGTTGCAGCTATTGGAGTGTCCCAAAATGTAATTTGCAAGACCTGGACGCGATTTCAGACAACAGGAACCGTTAAGAGAAGGCATGCCCAAGGTCGACAACGGGTAACATCAGCAAGACATGACCGTTATCTCCGGCTAACAGCCCGTCGAGACAGGAGGCTGAATGCAACTCAGCTGCAACGCACCCTCCAGGCAGCAACAGGACGCACAATATCAACACAAACAGTCCGAAATCGCCTACGGTGTGTGTCCCATTAACACCACGACCCCATTTAGCCCGCAGAAACTGGGCGGAGGAACATCAGGATTATAGTGGTAACGAATGGCACCGGGTGCTGTTCACAGACGAGTCAAGATTTTGTGTTCAGTCGGAAAATCGCCGTTCCCTCATCTGGAGAGAACGTGGAGCTCATGATGTTTCCTGCACATAAGCAGGATTGTTCAATCATGGTGGCGGACGAGTGGTGTGGGCAGGAGTCAGTACTGGCGGACATACGGACCTCTATGGCGTCCAGAATGGCGCTTTGACTGCTCAGAGGTATAGAGATGAGATCCTTCTAAATTTTCTTGTGCCCTAAGCTGGTGCCAAAGGAGACGGGTTCCTTCTGGTGGACAATAACGCTCGTTCCCACAGAGCTGCACTGGTGGACAACATGCTTGAAGTTGAGCGAATTGGACGAATGGAGCGGCCAGCTTGTTCACCGGACTTAAACACGATTGAGCATGTCTGGGATGCACTTGGCAGACGCATTGCAGCCAGAGCAGCACCACTCTCAACGGTTGCAGAGCTGGATATTGCACATATTGCACTCATGGAAGAATGGCCAATTACCCCTCAAGAGCTGATTGATAACCTCATACTGTCCATGCCACGCAGGTGTGCAACTGTACTGGCCGTTCGAGGTGATCACACACCATATTAGAGGGCAACGAGAACGATTGTTTCACTATTATGGTAGGTCCATGGCGCCTCGCTCTACGTAAACGCCATGAAAACCTCAAGTAAAGAGTTAAGACAGCAAAATATCTTACTGTATCACACACAAATTACAGTTGTAACCGATATCTAAATAATCTACGTTACCATATGTCTATTGTGTATGTCTCACCTGGACCACTAATTGGTTTGAGTAGTGTATACAGGGTGTTACAAAAAGGTACGGCCAAACTTTCAGGAAACATTCCTCACACACAAATAAAGAAAAGATGTTATGAGGACATGTGTCCGGAAACGCTTAATTTCCATGTTGGAGCTCATTTTAGTTTCGTCAGTATGTACTGTACTTCCTCGATTCACCGCCAGTTGGCCCAATTGAAGGAAGCTAATGTTGACTTCGGTGCTTGTGTTGACATGCGACTCATTGCTCTACAGTACTAGCATCGAGCACATCAGTACGTAGCATCAACAGGTTAGTGTTCATCACGAACGTGGTTTTGCAGTCAGTGCAATGTTTACAAATGCGGAGTTGACAGATGCCCATTTGATGTATGGATTAGCACGGGGCACTAGCCGTGGCGCGGTACGTTTGTATCGAAACAGATTTCCAGAACGAAGGTGTCCCGACAGGAAGACGTTCGAAGCAATTCATCGGCGTCTTAGGGAGCACGGAACATTCCAGCCTATGAATCGCGACTGGGGAAGACCTAGAACGACGAGGACACCTGCAATGGACGAGGCAATTCTTCGTGAAGTTGACGATAACCCTAATGTCAGCGTCAGAGAAGTTGCTACTGTACAAGGTAACGTTGACCACGTCACTGTATGGAGAGTGCTAGGGTAGAACCAGTTGTTTCCGTACCATGTACAGCGTGTGCAGGCACTATCAGCAGCTGATTGGCCTCCACGGGTACACTTCTGCGAATGGTTCATCCAATAATGTGTCAATCCTCATTTCAGTGCAAATGTTCTCTTTACGGATGAGGCTTCATTCCAACGTGATCAAATTGTAAATTTTCACAATCAACATGTGTGGGCTGACGAGAATCCGCACGCAATAGTGCAATCACGTCATCAACACAGATTTTCTGTGAACGTTTGGGCAGGCATTGTTGGTGATGTCTTGATTGGGCCCCATGTTCTTCCACCTACACTCAATGGAGCACGTTATCATGATTTCATACGGGATACTCTACCTGTGCTGCTAGAACATGTCCCTTTACAAGTACGACACAACATGTGGTTCATGCACGATGGAGCTCCTGTGTCAGTCGAAGTGTTCGTACGCTTCCCAACAACAGATTCGGTGACCGATGGATTTGTAGAGGCGGACCAATTCCATGGCCTCCACGCTATCCTGACCTCAACCCTCTTGATTTTCATTTATGGGGGCATTTGAAAGCTCTTGTCTACGCAACCCCGGTACCAAATGTAGAGACTCTTCGTGCTCGTATTGTGGACGGCTGTGATACAATACGCCATTCTCCAGGGCTGCATCAGCGCATCAGGGATTCCATGCGACGGAGGGTGGATAAATGTATCCTGTCTAACGCAGGACATTTTGAACATTTCCTGTAACAAAGTGATTGAAGTCACGCTGGTACGTTCTGTTGCTGTGTGTTTCCGTTCCATGGTTAATGTGATTTGAAGAGAAGTAATAAAATGAGCTCTAACATGGAAAGTAAGCGTTTCCGGACACATATTCCTCACACACAAAGAAAGAAAATATGTTATGTGGACGTTTCCTGAAAGTTTGGCCGTACCTTTTTGTAACACCCTGTATAAACAATCTGGGAGGCAATTGAGCAGTTCTTGCTATACTGTTTGCGGATGATGCTGTAGTTTACTGCCCAGTAAAGTCATCAGAAGATCAATATGAACTGTAACATGATTCAGACAGTATACCTGTACGCTATTTTGTCTAAAAATAACATGGTGAGACCGTGGCTGTGTACAATTGATGTAGGTTAATTCTTACAAAGAAGAAAACAGCAACCAGCCACCATTAATACTGCTATTTATTTAGGTAAATAGCGCATTACCGGTTTCGAACCGGCAAGTTCATCATCAGACGGCTGTTCACATCATTTTCAAGATACACTTTACATTATCGTCCGTTTTTCAATTTTTATTATTCCACTGTGGCGAAGTATTTTTGGTGTGTTGTTGCCCTACAGTAGAAAAACAATTATTTTCACATAGGGCGCTTCTAACACTAAGTACCATAACCACTTAACCTCACACATTTATTTACGCTGTATTTCATCGTTTGGAGGTTACTTTTATTCTATGTTCCTTGTTAGTTATTTTCACATAGGGCGCTTCTAACACTGTTTTTCTACCGTAGGGCAACAACACACCAAAAATACTTCGCCACAGTTGAATAATAAAAATTGAAAAACAGACGATAATGTAAAGTGTATCTTGAAAATCATGTGAACAGCCGTCTAATGATGAACTTGCCAGTTCGAAACGGGTAACGACGCTATTTACCTAAATAAATAGCAGTATTAATAGTGGCTGGTTGCTGTTTTCTTCTTTGTAAAAATTAACCTACATTAGTATACCTGTATGATGTGAAATGTCGCAGTCGACCCTAAACAATAAAAATTGTGAGGCATATCACATGAGTACTAGAAAAATTCTGCTAAATTTCGGTTACGCAATAAATCACACAAATGTAAGGGTTGTCGATTTAACAAAATAGCTACGAATCATAATTACGAGCAACTTAAGTTGGAACCGTTACAGCTGGGAGGAGGAGGAGGAGGAGGAGGAGGATATTGGTGTTTAACGTCCTGTCGACAACGAGGTCATTAGAGACGGAGCACAAGCTCGGATTAGGGAAGTATGGGGAAGGAAGGCGGCCGTGCCCTTTCAAAGGAACCATCCCGGCATTTGCCTTGAGTGATCTAGGGAAATCACGGAAAACCTAAATCAGGATGGCCGGGCGCGGGATTGAACCGTCGTCCTCCCGAATGCGTACAGCTGGGGAGAGCTGAACTACAGACTGCGTTTTATTGACAGAACATTTAAAAAAGACAGCGGATCTAATTAGAATGCCTAAACTACACTTGTCCATCTTTTTTCGGTGTATCTGTGTGTTGTGTCGATTCCCTAAGGTCTCGACACAATGAGTGGCTAGGTGCACGCGAAACTAACGCAGACGGGCGTAAATTCTGAAACAGGAGACTGGATGAAAACTATAAAGAAAAGAAGAGAGATTTTAATATACTTAACTTTAATGTAGTCTTGTTCTTGTTGAAATACATCTCTTGCATAGTAGTAAGCAATTAGCAATGATACACATGGCGCCTTGCTAGGTAGTAGCGATGGACTAGCTGAAGGCTATTTAATCTGTCTCTCGGCAAATGAGAGAATGACTTGATACGTCAGGTCGCAAGCTATGTCGTCCGTACAACTGGGGCGAGGTCAAGTCCGTGTCTTGTGACCTGCCATGTGGTGGCGCTAGGTTTGCGATTACACAGTGGCGACACGCGGGTCCGACATGTACTACAGGACCGCGGCCGATTTAAGTTACCACCTAGCAAGTGTGGTGTCTAGCGGTGACACCACACTGTGCACTGTGCGATCCTAACAACATATGACTGACGGAGAATATCGATTAAGTTCGAAGACGGGTACCTGGTTTTTGTGTTATCGTGAAATAGTGTGTCAACTACATTACACGCGAGTTGGGGTGGCAATCATTAAAACAAAGGTTTTATTCGGTTGCAGCGAGGTCTTCTAACGAAATTTCAACCACCAACATTGTCCTGAGAAGGCGGTAAAATTTTGTTGACACCAACCTACATAAGAAACTAACCAACTTAACAAAATAAGAGAAATCTGGCTCACACGGAGATTTAGGTGTTCATTTTCCCACGTGCTACACAAGGACAGAACAACCGAAAAAGGAGACCTAAAGTGGTTCCATGAACCCTCTGCCAAGCACTTAAGTGTGAATTGCAGAGTAGTCATGTAGATGAATAAACAAACTGAGTTGCTGCCTGAAATAGTATAAATATCAGGTAGTAGAAACGTCAAATTTTAAAATAATTCTGCAAAACGCTGTGAAATGAACCAAAACTTCAATGCGTGGCTATACTAAAATTTGAAATTTGCGGAGCAGTATTTTTTTTTTTGCTAGTTTTGGTTGCTACATGACATCAGACTGTTGTGCTCGATGAATTTGCGAAAGGTCTCTTAATCTGTTATTTCTGTGACTATTTTTATCTTAACTGGAAGAATTACTATTGTGCTCCCAGTTAACCTGTCGTCTGTATCTGCCAAGCAAAACAATGTACGCAGGCTGCAGTTATCGCTTGCATAGCTCTGCATTTTAACACTTCTTGGATACACCCAAATGCCGCGGGCACGTGCAGTTTAACATTCTGTACAGTTTTAAATCAGAACTAACCGATTTATTAGCAGCCAGTGTATACACGAGAAAACGCTTTTTGTTAACTGCCATTAAATCTAAGTTAACGCAATTAGTCATGGTGGACATTTATATGAAATGAGTTTTGAAAGAGTTGTGTCGACAAATCTGTTACCTAGAAAGAGATACATAAAATGTCACTGACCACCCGATCTTGGTTCCTATTATTCGTAAATATATTCACGAGTTAGTATACCATATCCATGGATATTCTACAAATCGCACTTTAGTGTCTGACAGAGGGTTCATCGAACCACCTTCACAATAATTCTCTATTATTCCACTCTCGAACAGTACGTGGAAAAAAGTAACACCTATATCTTTCCGTGCAAGTTCTGATTTCCCTTATTTTATTATGATCGTTTCTCCCTATGTAGGTCGGCGCCAACAAAATATTTTCGCATTCGGAGGAGAAAGTTGGTGACTGAAATTTAGTGAGAAGATTCCGCCGCAACGAAAAACGCCTCTGTCACGGACATGATACAAGAGACATCATTAAAACAATCCCTCCCCATTTCGCAATAATACAAAACGTGCTGCTCTTTCTTCTTCGAACTTTATCGATATACTCTATTAATTCTACATGGTAAAGATCCTAGACCGCGCAACAGTACTCCGAGAGCGGACGGCCAAGCAGTGTAGGCAGTCTCCTTAGTGGATCTGTTACATTTTCTGAGTGTCCTGTCAATAAAACGCAGTTTTTGGTTTGTCTTCCCCACAATAATTTAAGTTGTTCGTAGCTGTAATTCCTAGGTATTTAGTTGAATCTCACTGATTTAACGTGTAACCGATGTTTCTGACAGGAAATCACGAATCCAGTCACATAACTGACACGATATTCCACAAGCACCCAATTTCACTACAGGTAGCTTGTGTGGTAAAGTACCAAAAGCCTTTTGGAAATCTAGAAATACGGAATCAATTTGAAATCAGTAACTGTGTGTCAATAGACCGTTCTCTTCGACGTAATTCATAGCGCTCGAACACACTGTATGTTAAAAATCCTGCTGCATATCGACGTTAATGATATGAGCCTGTAATTTTGTGGATTACTCCTACTTTTCTTGAGTATTGGTGTGACCTGTGCAACTTTCCAGTCTTCGGATACGTCTCTTTCGTCGAGCGAAAGGTTGTATATGATTGTTAAGTATGGAGCTATTGCATCAGCATACTCTGAAAGGGAACTATTTGGTATACAGTCTGGACCAGAGGACTTTCTTTTATTAAGTGATTTAATTTGCCTCACTACTCCGAGGATATGTGCAGCATGTCAGCAGCTGTTCTTGTTTAGAATTCTGGAATAGTTACTTAGTCTTCTTCGGTGAGGTAATCTCTAAAGGTTTTATTTAGTAACTCTGCTTCCGCAGCACTGTCGTCGATAGTTTTTCCATTGCTATAGCGCAGAGAAGACACTGTCTTGCCCCTAGCATACTTCACATACGGCCAGAATGTCTGATACATATTTTCTTCCTATAACCAGCGTCCCTGCAAACATGATAAAAATCTGTTCACTTCAGAAGCTCAGCTCTATATTTTACTTTTTAATGCTTAACGGAAAAAGACACCTTTCAAGCTGTTGTATACCGAATGCAGACTGTGGTAGTATTAAAGTAAGAAGAGTGTTCAATATATTATGTTAACGCAATACGTTTGGTTGCTCGGAGAAAATTATGTTCAGATTCAAAAATAAGGGAAATCACGTACTCAGATTACAAGATTGACTGGCCGGCTGGGAATTTTACCAATCTTTCATCATACATAGAATTAACAAAAATAGTTCAGTTTGAAACTTTCGTGCAACTTTTATCATAAACAGGTGAATCTGTTCGTAATCTTGCCGCTGTTGTGATCTGTACTAATGGAAATGAAATGAGCGTTTGGCCGGGAGGCCCCTTGTGGGGCAGGTTCGGCCGCCTTGGTGCAGCTCTTATTACATTCGACGCCACATTGGGCGACCTGCGCCGGTTGGGGATGAAATGATGACGAAGACGGCACAACACCCAGTCCCTGAGCGGAGAAAATCCCCGACCCAGCCGGGAATGGAACCTGGGCCGGTAGGACGGCAATCCGTCATGCTGGCACTTTTTTTTATTGTTCTCATTTTTGTTCGATTTTGTTCGTCGCATTTGTTCGGTGCGGGTGTCCCATGACACCCGTTCAAGTTCAGTGTTGAGCCGTTGTCTCAGTTTTTTATTACAGAGTACAGCTAACCCTCTAACCAAACACGCTGAGCTACCGTGCCGGCACCAATCAGCTATCGGGATGGACATCTGTACTAATGACCTGAGAACAGTGCAGCACAACGGGGAAAAACACCATTCTTCTGTAAGATAAACCTAATGACTTGCTGGAAAATCCCTAGCAAATTTTATACGTCTAACTTCCCATGTGTTTCTGTATAGGAAGAAGGAAGGAAGGAAGGAAGATTAGGATTTAAATTCCCGTCGAAGTCATTAAAGACGGAGCACATGCACGGACTTTTTTAAGGATGGGGAACGAAATCGGCCGTGTCATTTCATAGGTACCATACCAGCATTTGCCTCGAGCGGCTTAATCTGACGGAGAACCTAAATCCCTGTGGCCGGGCGTGTATTTGAACCGCTGTCCCCCGTTTGCGTGTCCGGTGTGCTAACCACTGCGCCACCCCTTTCGTCAGTATAAAGAAGTGAGTAAAAGATCGGACTTTTAGGATTCGCTTTGCTTAAATTTCTGTAGTTTAGGTCGTAACTTTGGTAGGCGTGGCCGCGACATTTATTCCATGTTTTGCCTACACATATCCACCGTCCGATTTCATACTAACTGCGAGGAATATGTCAACTTTAAAACTGAATTTATGGTGAACGATCCACTTGAAAAAAAGAAAAAAGGAACCTTCTCAAAGGCAACGAACGTTTAAAAAAAGCGTTCATTTGAGACCTAACTCGCGCCCTGCACACATGATAGAGTCGTAGTTCTGTGTTATCCGATGAATTAAATGCATCTAGTCTTTCCAAAAGCTTTCGATTAAATACCACTGGAAGCCTGCTAAAGAAAAATAGTTCGTACCGGATCTGTAAGCGGATTGCGAATGCACTGTGGGATGTCTGTAACGAAGCTTTCAGTAAGATTTACGTAGATCGATAAACTGGAAGTGTGGAAGAATACGGGAAGACATGGCATGACATTCAACCTCAAGTGTCTTGCAGGCAAAGTCGACAGAATCGTCACTTCATCCCTCTGTGCTTGCTACTGAGCAGTAGAAATGAGTCTTGGGTATTAATAATCGCTTCCGTTGTATTTTGGTCTTTTGTTACTGTACAGCTACCGGATTCGTGGGCGTTAAAGCCACATCTTCAGGCGACATATGATTAAAACATTGGAGCGGGAAAGATCGGAATGTTTCTTCCCAACATTCGTTGTCTGGGAATTTGGCAGCCGTCTTTTAGCGGTGTTTTGTATTTGACAGACTACGAATGTTGGGAAGAGAGATTCCGAGCTTTTCCGCTCTAATGTGTTAATCATATGTCACCTGAAGGTGTGGGTTTAACGCCACGAAACCGGTAGTGGTATAGGAATAAAATGTCAAAATACAGCTCAAGCGATTATTAATACCGAAGATGAATATTCATAGCTGTTGTTGCGCCACCTAGAAGGTTGCCTGCAGTAGAAATGAGGGGTATCAGGGACGTCCGTCTAACAAAAAGTCGGAAAATTCGATCAGCATTAAGAAATTAAAATTGTTTCTCTTTCACTCTATTAATAGCGAAATTGTGAAAGGATGTTTATACCACGTCATATTAATTATTCTGCACACTGCATGGAACTGAGATAATAGGGAAATGTCTTCCAAATATTTTAATACATTTGCGAGAGCCGTAACATAGCTCTCAGAAAAAACAATGTTTAGAAGCCAGTACTTATCACACTCTTGTGTCATTGATTTGCATCTTTTCTTTGTGACGATCAAATAACGTCAAATCTTTCTGCCTCAATAGGACTGGCTGTTCCGTTATTTATGGAATTTTTATTTTAAAAAGTTTTTGTTGTCTGTTTTTATTTACGAGAGATGTGTTTTACTCCTTTGTTCATGTGTTGTAAAATCTAAAAAGTACTTGAATTGAGATACTGGGGCGCTTTCGCGGGAGAACGTAATTAAGAAAAGTACTAATGTTATCGCGCAATAGCCGTTCCACAAAAACAACGCAAGCAACAAAATATGCCCCAAAATTTACCACCATAAAATATGGCTGGTTGTATTGAGAATAATTCCCATGTCCCTCTCCGGAGACAGTAAATTCAGCCAGCCTGTAATACATGAAAAATTGAAAGGGAATAGGTTAACTTCATATGTTTGTAAACGATGGAGCCGTCCGTCAGATCAGATATGAGACACGACCGTTCGGTCGACGAATAAACTTTCTCCCAGACAACCCACGACGGACGATTGAGGCCCCATGACGGTTGGTTGGAATGCCGGTATTTGAATGTTTACACGTTCACCAGTGGAATAATAAATATGGAGTCCGTATCAAGTCGGACTAACGAGTGAACATGAGTGTTTACCATATATATTTATTGTAGTCCGACCGATGTAGAAATGCTTGAATATCTCAGTTGGCAGAGAGGGATTCCTAGTATCTCACTAGAACCTACTTCAAAAATTACAAGAGGTCAACACGGAGTCGACAAAATTATACCCTTCATCCTCCGCATATCGCACCCCAATAAGTGAAGACCAAATTGGAATAACAATTTGCAATGTTACACTGTATCTAGAATGTATCCGTGAACAGAACAGAAACTTACTGTAACAGACCATAAAATGCACCCTCGGTCGCACACCTTAGTGTGGTTTGCAGTGCATACATGTAGAGCTGAGGTATTGTCCTGAAACTCTGAAGTCGTTTTGGGACATGTGACACCGAAATATATTATTTCCAATAAATGAGTGCTGGTGACGTACTACGCTTACAAGATTTAAGGTTTTTCATACACCGCAAATTTGGCACTCGTTTATTATCAGAAACAACTTTGGTATCAAACAGTATGAGAAATTTTGCTATGATCGTCGAGGAGGCGTTTACCTCTTAACAGGTTTGTTTCGCGTCCTTTAAGTACGTCACGGACACGGTATTTTCGTTGAGGAACATGAAAGGAAGATGTCAGTGACCTCCCACAATCCGAAAGATGATGCCGAAATACAGTGGACAGAAAAGCAAAGCCGCGGGCTGTATGGTGGATGGCATACTCGCCGAAGAGTGCATTGCTCATAAGAAACAGCCCATTTTCGTAGCGGAGACTACTGTTTCCATTTCAAGACAAGTCTGTTTACTAACTGGTTCTACACGTTTAGATAACGGCATATGCTGTAACAGGCAGCGTCGACGGGTTGGGGAGAGCTGAGCAGTAGAAGGCCTATTGGTGTGAGACTCCTCTCAGTTAATACGAATTAGATACTGGATCTGACGAATTGCACCCGTTGGCAGACTTTAAATGGTGCTGTCGTGTTATTCTTAAAAGCCTATCGCAACAGTTCCGTCAGTAAACGTATGCCACTCAAACGAATCGCTAAACGACGGTAACATATGGAAGTGCGCTATGAGAAGTTCAATAGATTCTAAATTTACAGTACAGTAAATCTGCCGCTGTTGCGTAACTTTGTTGTGGGTATCATGAACGTTCGCAGAAATTTCGTCAACACGATGCAAGATTCAAAAACTGTCAGTGTTGACGTAAGTGATTCGTCAAGCTTGCATACATAAGGTGCCGAAGAACTTAAGGTGATATGGACGTGCGAGTTATTGTGCATCGAACTACCTACATTTAGGATTTTTAATGTAAATTACTTAAATAACATTACTCCAACAGTATACTCGGTGCAAATCTTTTATGCAGAGAATTAATAGACAGTAGCAGCTTGATCTTTTGTATGCAAGCTTATTTCGGCTTTATTATTTTCATCAGTACATCTGAAAAATTCCTTTATTTAAAACGTTACCAAAAATATTACATCGACCATGTACGGACAACAGCAACAGTTAACACATAGCTAACATGTCCGTTTACAACGTCAGAACGCAAGTACAACAGCCAATGTAAACAAAAAAACCTTTATACATTGTATATTATGTAAAACATAAATAAATGCGATTGGTGAAGGCAATAAAACCGAAATAAGCTTATACACAAAAATATGAAACAGCATACCGTCTACTAATCCTGTGCATAATGTCCTACAGGACGTTTGCTGCAGGTTCCATAATAAGGGAACTTACGTGTTTATGTCAATACATAAAAAAATGTTATCTTTTTGATTAAACAGTCTGAAATTACATCCTCATACCATTTAATCCACAATATTCAACACTGTAACAAGTAAAGCTACAAAATACGTATGTACATATATATTCATTTGCCGTAACGTTCGGCTGAAACAACGTCAAAAATATGAATCACGTCAAAACGACTGAAAAAATCCTGTTGGAGGTCGACTACAATAACCAGCAGAGACCGAATATAGCCTTATCTAGTTTTAATGACCAATCTTCGTTTGGTTACAAGACTTCACACATGACCACATTACCGAATTTTTTTTGTATTAATTTCATGCTTTTATATATTCTCCCCCCCCCCCCCCTTTTATTTGCATTTCCATTAGCGTGTTCAGAGGAAGCTTCCGACATAAGATTAACTCTAGAACACTAGAGGGACGTAATGGTAACTACTTTGTATTTTATTTAAAGAAAGTCATAACTTACAGGTTATGCATTAGTTAATTACAATTATTTTAATCTCCGAAGGTATGTTACATACCAAATTAAGTGGAGAACGTTCTTTTTCATACCCTACCACAATCGTGGATTTTACGAGGGTTTAGTCATCTAGGCTCAAGTGAATTATTTTGGCACTGTTAAGGTCCCCATTCACCTAGACTGCAGCACAGCGCCAAACCAGCCACCCATACCAGGAGGAGGCCAGTGCCCCTCCTCTTGCGCCCCCAAATCTCCCTATCCGGCGCCAACACCCACCAACCCCCACCTTACTGACGCCTATGCTCTATGCTAAGTGTGTAATCTTCGCCTGATGAATATCCCATGCAACGGCGACCATTACACCACGACGCTGACACACGACAGAACGTTGTTCCGGAGTGACAACTATCGCGAAGTCCTTGAATCATGAACAGAAGTTTGTATGTCCGAGCAGCTGGCGGTACTTACAGACAGTGAGCAGCAGCGACAGAGCCCACAACTGTCCTCGACGGTGGGCCATCGTGCACTGCCGGACGTGACGATCGGCCTGTACAGCGCACCGAAGCCAGAGGCCTCTAGCGGCCACTGAGAGCACAGGGAAATACCGCTACAGATGAGCAAGTCGGGAAAGCCGGCCAACCTTGCAGCGTCGTGATCCTGCAAACTGGGAAGCAACCCAGCAAGGACGCCAACGAGCTATTAGCTAAGAGCGTGTAGACGTCACGTTCCGTTTCCAGCGCGATGAAAACTATTCCTGCCGCGCGCCGCCCAAATCTCTTTCTGACACGCCGAGCTAGCTCTAAAGCTCCCTTTACAACGGAGAGAATGGAAGCGACCGAGCGTTCGCAGAATGTTCGTTTGTATCTGTGAACAAGCGTTTCCACTGGGGAGTACGGAATGTAACTAGCATAACGTGTGAAACAACGGAACGCTGTGTTATTGTTTTTTGGTGCTAAATATAGCCACACAGCTTTCCCCCTAAGCAACAATAGTTAGCCACGGTGCAAAACTTTGGTATTCAGACAAGATTAGTTTGTACGGTCAACGCGTCGATTTTTACCGAAGCAAGATAAATGATGTCGGAAATGAAAAATGCAGGCTTAGGTGTCTGAACCTTTACGCAAGTGTGAGGCACAGTTAACGGTGAACTACAGCTCCAACTTTCCTCTTTTCTCTAATTTCTCAGTACAAACTGAGGGGGAAATTTGAAAGCAGACGAACAACGTAAATCTACACTCTGCTAATTAGCACCTGAAGACATTTACTTTGAAATCGTTTCTCATTTGAATAGCTGCTGTATCTGAGATAACGCTTGCCGTGTGAAATGACATATGCGTGGCTCTTCCAGATTTTTATTGAAGTACACGTAAAGAAAATAACGTCAATAAATGAAACGTGAATATGCTTACAACCCGTCACATAAGCTGCTTGATAAAGTCTGCGATATAGTTAATTAGAAGGCAGATAGCGTGACTGCGAGAAAAAGATATTTATTTATTAGATTATTACAATAAAAGTTCTAAAATAACAGTGATATATCGATCATGCGATTACTGCTACAATGAATGTAAGCAACGACAATGAGCAGGTAGATGTAGCCACACATGTTTACTTTCAAGGTAATTTATTGTGCTTTTACGTTTTAATAAAGATCGTTGAGAAATTTCATTAAATAGATGAATCACACTGAAAAAAGCAAATAAGCACAAGACATTCATCTTTTTCAATTCCCCTTTTAATGCTTCGTCCATTAACAGCCATTTTCTTTTAGTACAGCATTTTTGCTGCGTATCTCACATGCATCTATGAAACAGAATTTATGTCACAATCGTTTTTGTCGATTTTGCTACTCGAGGTCGAAGAATGTGACTACTTTAAAACAGAATTCGGAAAAATGCGATAGCATTCTGCCGCAGAAACAAAACATTTTTTCTTATCTCACCTTTCACTCAATCTCCGAGGGGAGAGAGCGAGTGCGTATAGAACTTTGTTCTTTTGAGCGTTGCGAAAGACGGCACTGGGGAAGGCGGATCACAGACCAGCCTATAACAACGCAAACAAGCCCTCACAATCAGTCACAGAAAGAAACGAATTGCCGCCTTCCGTCCCAGAATGCGACAACAATCTGCCATAAAACGAAACAATATAGGCAAAAAACACAACATTCCGGGGGGCAATAGGCTGTATGTCGCTCAAACGATGTGCCTGCTGATCAGGTCTGCATGGTTTAGTAATTCTTGTCAAATGCACACACTCCGTATGTTTGTACATTTTAAGAAGTGATGTATAAATTTGTTTTAAGGGAGAAAAAGGAACGAAGTCCTAGTCCCAGTGAACCTAAAAATGGACATAGAAAAGATACAAAACCTGATACTAAAATAGGCGTACCAAATAAACAATTAGTGAAAACCTGGAAAGTGTTATGTAACTGGCGCATAGTGCAGTAGTCTGTGGAAATTCCGTATCTATATGTACGCGTAGTTTGTATGAGAACACGAAAGAGCTGTTTGGCGCCATCATCAGAGAAGCAGTAGTATTAATTACCATTCGCAACAAACAGTAGAACTTACCAGTTTAAAACAGATTTTTTAATATAGACAGCAACGCAAATGATGATTACACAGTCATTCTTTATATCTAACTCAAGTTAGATTCCCTCTGAAAAAATTGAAAATTAAGTCAGGCAGATGGTATTCAATTATGACAGAAGATTCTGCCGACATTACCCAAGCGCAAGTCTAATTATATACGCAAAACTAGGGCAGAAGGGGAACTTGTAAACACACCACTTAACTTTGTGTCCGCTAACAGGATGTAGTGCGAAACATTTATATTCATGTGGTGAAGGAATTTTGGTTAGACATGACATTAAGAGCAAATGCTCCTCAATTGCTACTGATCTATTATCACAGGAGTTCGATCTGGGGTGGTAACACCTAATAGTGTTTGGAACTTGTGAAGTCTCAAGATATTCTAGACAGAATTTATAGCTGCTTTGAACAGTCACCAAAGAATTCAAAACCATTAAGAGATATGCAAGAAATACCTAATGAGCCAAGGAAATAATTTGTTAAAACTATTGCCATTCGTTGGTTCTCATTGAGTGAGGCGGTAAATTCACAATATGTAAGTTGGAATTCTTTCGTCTCTCTGCTCGAATATATATATATATATATATATATATATATATATATATATATATATATATATATATATGCTGCTGACCTACTAAAAATATGAAGTGTCAAAAACTTTTGTCAATATTGTATTTTATGGAATATGTCATGTTTCTTGCTAGCAAATTGTGTTTGTACCAGGTCTCAATTTAATGCCCTCAAGCCTCTGTATGTGTGAGTTCACGCAAACTTACATGCACTTAGTATCTAAATCTTACCTATGAAAAGTCAAATTTCACTTTTTTTTTAATGAAATACCTTCAAAATTTCAAGAAGGTGAGTCCGCATTTCGTGGTAACATAAACAAGATTCACTGCAACATAGACGTTTTACTAAGTACAGTATGTATAAATTAATAGATAACTTGCTTATAAATTTAAATGAGAGACTAGAGTATTTAAATAAGATAGGAGTGTTTCATATACTACCTAAAAACTACATAAATGTTGATAAGTATGGCAATAAGCAAATCGCAAAAATATATGCACTAATTAATTCTGCCAGATCTATAAGCTTAAATGATGTGTAACTGGAAAGGGCAATGTTTAAGAAGGTGTTGAACAGTAGATGCAATGGAATGAATGTCACAGAAATGGTAGATTTCATTTATGTGAATAAGATGAGTGAAAAGTTCCCTGTTAAGGATTTAATTATATAATAAGCTACTAGTATTTCCTTGCACAAATTTCACTGTGGGCGAGTGTTTAGTCGTACAACAGTATAAAAACAGATTTTCCACAGAAAGACGATTTTTAATGAGTTAGTAAACTAGTGATGGTTACTACTGAAGGGACATCTTGAAATGACTTTGATTTTGAAAAAGCATTCAGTGTCTGGAGTATGAATAAAAACCTATGTAGCCTAATGTAATATGATATAATGTAATGCAAAGTAATCAGATCAATAGTGACAGTTAACTGTAATGTAGACATGATATGAAATGTGATGACCCGTAAGTGTAAAAGTTAATTTAAAAATAATATTATTTCACTTAGCAGATTACTTTTAGCTTCGATTTAATATACATATATTTCAATTTTAAAACCTTCATTACTTGTATAATTTATAAAATTTTCCACCAGCAAAATTTAGTAAAAATTTTTCATATTTAGCACAAATTAAAATTTTTATTTGTGCAGTTTTGGGAAATGATTTTATTTTCTAGCTCAAAACCCAGCTATGAAACCTATATATTCTGCTATGAGAACCGTGACATTCACATCAGACCACTCCGTCACCCATACAACTCGTGTCAATAACTTAAGTTGAATCGCAAATCAACAGATGAATACTTTCTGTGCTGCTAGCACCAAAGTGGAGATGTGATCTTCCCATAATGGTCCGCTGAAAAACCGACATCCGGTGGAACACAAGCAAACACTTGCGAATGTGAACCAAAGATGACCGAAGGTAGGTGCTCGCGCTCTGTTTCTGTTATGGCCTGGAAGTAGTGGAGACTATATACGAAAATATTGGAGAACTATTATAACTGTGTACACAAAAAGAATATTTTGTAATAATGGGCGATTTGAATGCTGTTGTGGGATCCCATACAGACAATAAGACAGTAGAAAATTTTATCTTGGGGGAAACAAATGACAGAGGTGATAAAACGGTAGATTTCTGCAATCAAAACTATATAGTTACTACCTGAAGTACCTCATAGAAGTGGGTACATATCGGAGGCAGCAGACAAAACACGGTTTCAGTTATATTATACATGTATTATTATGAATCAAGGTATAGAAATCCGATAAAATCACTCTACAGCTCCTCAGGTTCAGACATAGATAGAGACCACAAACTTGTGTTAGCAAAGTGCAATATTATATTGAAAAGAAATGGAGAGTAGGAGGAATGATAGAAGAAGCAGTAAAGATGGCTTTTGAAGAATGAGCCAGTCAAATAACTGATGGTTTTGATAAGCCATTGCAGTGGAATAATATCGAGATGGGGATAACTGAGGCAACAAATGAGGTTTTAGGAAAACGAAACTAGAACCCAGAAAACCTTGAATGACAAAATAAATATTAAACCTAATTCAGGAAAGCAATAAGCTCTATGAGAAAAATAATTAGACGACTACAAAATA
Organism: Schistocerca nitens; assembly: GCF_023898315.1. Classification (NCBI taxonomy): domain Eukaryota; kingdom Metazoa; phylum Arthropoda; class Insecta; order Orthoptera; family Acrididae; genus Schistocerca; species Schistocerca nitens. The sequence continues at coordinate 100,490,714 of NC_064621.1, read as the reverse complement.
ATTATGGCTCACGCCTCAACCAAATGCGGAGAAGAAAGGAGACATGGACCACAAGCAGAGCCGAATAGATACAAGAAGATCAGAAAAATGGAAAACAGAGGTAAGTTTATAAGAAAATCAGAGCAAAGCACAAGTCTAGAGTGAAATCAGTTGTTGTGGTCTTCAGTCTGAAGACTGGTATTATGCATATGTCCATGCTACTCTGTCCTGTGCAAACCTCTTCATCTCCGAATAATTACTGCAACCAGCATCCTTCTGAATCTTCTTACTGTACTTATCTCTTCGTCTCCTACGATTTTTACACTCTACACTTCCGTCCAGTATTAAGTGAGTGATCCCTTGATGTCTTAGAAACGTCCTATCAAACGATCCCTTATTTCAATCAAGTTGTGGCACAAATTTCTTGTTTCTTCAGTTCTATTCAGTACCTCCTCGTTGCTTATGGGATCTACACATCTAATATTCAGTATTCAGCACCAAATTTCAAAAGCTCTGTTCTCTAGTTGTCTAAATTGTCTATCTTCCGTACATTGATACACCCGAGGCAACTATCTTCAGAATACTTTCTAACACAAATCTATATTCGATGTTAAAATCTAGACGCAACGGCCAGTAAAGCGTTTCTGAAGAAGAGAAGTTTGTTATGTCCTCTGTACTTCCGCTATCATCATTTATTTTGCTGCCCAAATAGCAAAACTCGTTTGCTACTTTTGAAGTCTCCACCCTGCCTGAGTCCCATCTCATTCAGTGCTTCTTTTTCATGCCCCTCAACTCTTACAACTGCCGTTTAGTTTCTGTACAAGTTCTAAATAGCCTTTCGCTCCCTCTATTTTAGCCCTACTACCTTCGGAATTTCAAAGAGATTATTCCAGTCAAAACTGTCAAAAGAATTCCAAAATGGTTCAAATGGCTCTGAGCACTATGGGACTCAACTGCTGAGGTCATTAGTCCCCTAGAACTTAGAACTAGTTAAACCTAACTGACCTAAGGACATCACAAACATCCATGCCCGAGGCAGGATTCGAACCTGCGACCGTAGCGGTCTCGCGGTTCCCGACTGCAGCGCCTTTAACCGCACGGCCACTTCGGCCGGCAAAAGAATTCTCTAAGTCTACAAACTCTATAAACGTAGGTTTGCCTTTCCTTAATCTGTATTCTAGGATAAGTCGTAGGGCCAGTATTGTCCTAGATTTCTTCGGAATCCAAACTGATCTACCCTGGGATCGACTTCTACCAGTCTCTCCATTCTCCTGTAAGGAATTCGTGTCAGTATTTTGCAGCCATGACTTTCTTACAGCGTCATATCTCTCCTCATCCCTTTTTCTACTACTGCCTTCAAGTAGTAGTAATTAATAAAGAGGGAGGAGTAGTATCGATAGACAAGTGTGACATAATTTATGTGCTCGTCGGAAAGAACACATAAAAGAACTGTACGATAATAATGACTTCAAGAATGGAAGTAATCTAATTGAAGACACCAATGAGTGTGAAAGAGAAGTGCAAGATCCTCCAGTCATGAGACATGAATTTGAACATCGCGTTTGAAGTCTGCTAAAAAAACTAAGTAACGACAAGAAAGACCAATTATTCAAAGTAGTAAATGACTGCTACGAAGGAGGAATCGTGCCAGAAGCCTTTATAAAATGCAGAACTGTTACCACACCTATTGGGAACAGTACTTGGCTGCATCAACATTATAGAACACTGTCAATGACTATTCTGGAGGCATTTGATGACACTAATACAGTTAAAAACAGGATAAAAGGAGATACGTATATTGGAGAAGATCAATTTTGACTGAGAGAAGGCAGAGGAAGCAGCAATTTTGACCTTCCTCTGCCTTCTCTCAGTCAAAATTGATCTTCTCCAATATACGTATCTCCTTTTATCCTGTTTTTAACTGTATTAGTGTCATCAAATGCCTCCAGAATAGTCATTGACAGTGTTCTATAATGTTGATGCAGAAGATTTTCCCTCACCTCCTTTGACTTAGATTAACTTTTTGACAACGTTAACTGGGAACTACATCTTAAAACTGTCAAAAAATTAGTACTTGACAGGAACGACATTAGAATGATTTATCAACTCTTTAATAACCAAAGCACAAAAATAAACGCTTAGGAAGAGGCCAAGATTAGAAAAGGTGTCAAACGAGGCTGTCCCCTATTTCCACTGAGGAAACTATTTAAATCACAAAAGAAAAGAGAAAGAGAATAAAAACCAATGGTGAAAGGATATAGTGTCTCACACTTGCTGACGACATCGTGACTGTTGCAGACTTCGTAAAGGAAATGAACAGCATATTGCAAGTCCTACCAAACTGTTGAAATTAAAAGTGAACCAATGGAGGACAAAAATAATGGTAGTACAGAAATATATACGGAAAATTAAAACCAATATAAAAATTGATGACGTCAGGATTAAGAAAGTGAAACAATTTTATTACCTTCGCAGTACAATCGCAGAGGACAATAAAGCTTAATGGAAACGAAGAGAAGGGTAGTATGGCCAAGCAGGACTAAGAAAAACATTGTAACCAGGAAACATATGAATACAGAATCAGTAAATTCTCTGCAAAATCATTTGTATGGCTAACATTGCGCTATGGATGTGAAAGCTGGACGCTAGGGGAATTGGAAAGCAATCAACTTGAAGCTACTCCAATATGGATAGGTTGAAAAAATGACAAGAACGAGCTGGACGAAGAAAATAGCATGGAAGTCTTGAGGCAAATCAATAAAGAGAGAAGATTATTAAAGGAAATGGAAAAGAGGAAAATAAAATTTATCGGACATGTCATCAGACGTCACACCTTCATCATTAATATTCTAGAAGGGAAGTGCTGGAAAAGAAAGGAAGAGGATGGTCTAGGATTAAGTATTTGGAAGGCGTCAAGAAGAGAATAGCATGTGACAATCACCTGGAACTGAAACGTCGCTGCAACCACTCTCTTCTATCATTGTCTGTACAAGGCATTAGCCTTTAGAATATGCATGTACGTATGTATTATTCCCCAAAACTTGACTCCTTGAGAAACCCATTAGTGATCCTACTGAACATTCCTGGCTAACGTATATTGTCCATTTTGTCGTTTTTATCTCTTTATTAACGTGGCTCAAAGACTTTTACAGATGTATGGGATACTTCCACAACTTTACTACTTCCTACATGTAGTTTATTATTTTTCTCGGTGATATTAGGAATGCTGTTGTATGTTAGAGTGACGACATCACATCTAAACCTCAGCTGAAGCCTTGATATGTGATGTGCTTGTTGCTGGTTTTTATGCAATCGTCAGTAGGAATATTAGGTAGAAATATCCACAAAGATATGAATCGAAGTCTCGGTAGCGTCGAAAATTATAGAACACAGAGTTGTGACGAAGTAATGGAGCAATTCTTCAAGCAGACATTAATCCCTATATGAGTTAAAGTACCAGATGTTACTCCATTTTTTTTAACATACGCAGCACAGTGGGTTCCAAATCCTTTTGAATTCCACATCTTCTTTGACAATGTATTCTACATGAACACTTCACTGACGAATATTTGAAAGCGTCTGTCCAGTAGTATAGCAAGGAGAACTTTTTTTAATTAACAGACAAAGTCCTTTCTTGTATGGTTTTAAATAAAGTCCTTTCTTGTATGGTTTTAAATAAAGTCCTTTCCCGATAGCAACGTATTATACTTTTTAGGCTCTTGGTTGTTGCTCCTCTGTATTGTCTGCATTCTTCACTGTTTTGGCTATGGCAGCCAACCATCCTGCTGAACGGCCAGTTGTTAATAGTTCCATAATTGCTGGAATTGGAAATGTGAATGGGTATTGGAGAAAGGAGTTAGCAGTGTAAGAGGCTAAAAGTATCTTGAAGGCAGAATTTAGGCAGTTTAATGTGTGTTCTTCTTCCGATTGTACGCAATTTTTAACCACCCCACAGACTTTTTCTTCTGTTTCTGTACTGTACTGTACAATGAGCCACATCCGTAATTTATCATAAAAGTATTCCAACACACAATTTAAGTTTGCCATGCATTGATTTATCAGCTGAATGCTGCAATACGTTGTCCTTTGCCTACGTCATTTCTTCAACATATTTGGTTGGCTTTATTAGCTAGAATTCAATCAGCAGCGTCATGTTCTTCCATACCTTGATTTGCTGTATACTCTAAGCCATGTTCCCTCCAGGTTTCTTCTAGTAGATTACTCCCATTATCACAAGACTGGCAGTTTTTCAGCTTAGTTCTAGGTACTCAGCAGTTACATCCAGGAATATGCGAATCAACTGGAAACTTATCAAGAATACAGCAACTACCTCTGAGACGCTTCCTAGCGTTATGGTACTGCACTGTCTAAGGTCTGCGTGTCCTGTTATATACCAAATCGTGAGCTTTCATGTATGTGTTGTGTGACGATGGAATGCTGAGCCATTTAACTAAGGCTTTGTTGTCTCGACATCTTATGACACGCTCTACAAGAAAAACGTTCTGTTCAGAGCTCTCCTGTAATTATACTGTGTAAAAACTCCCTCCTATTTCTTAAGCTTCGCTGTCCTTTTAGTAGCATGATCTCAAGTTTTTACATTGCACTTGGAAAATCTCATTCTTGAGAAATGTTACCCGCCAGACTGGTCAATGAAGGTATTTACTGCTTCCACTCTGCAGCGGAGTGTGCGCTGATATGAAACTAACTCGGGACCTTTGCCTTTCGCGGGCAAGTGCTCTACCAACTGAGCTACCGAAACACGATTCACGCCCGGTACTCACAGCTTTATTTCTGCCAGTATCTCGTCCCCCACCTTCGAGTCTCGGTCGGGCACACAGTTTTAATCTGCCAGGAAGTTTTAACATTTCTCAATCATAGTTTTGTTTTCCAAATATACACCCAATCAATTGAATTTCTGCTTGTGTGGATTCACCATTTTTATACAACTTAATTCTGTATTTAGAAGCTCATTACCATGATCATTAATAGGCCTCATTTTAATAAGATGATGTTTAGTTTGATTATATTCCCTAATAATTTGTGAGAGAACATCTGGCCATTTGTATGATCCTCGAAGATTTAATTACATCCACATATGGGTTTCCATCATTCTATTCAAACATTCCACAATACTCTCTTTCATGTACGAGAAAGTTGAGTAGTGGTTTGTCCATATTGCTCCACTTCTGTTCTGTAAGAACTATTGTAAAATTCGGTTTGAAGGTTGTCATGACGATTTGTCCCTGTCTGCAGCAATTGTCCAAATATTCGTGCAACTTTCTTCCCAGTCTCTGCTTTCACAGGTAGAGCCCAGAGATATTTTGAAAACATATCTATAATCATTAAAACATATTTGAAACATTTATTCATCATGAATAGTATTTGATATTGCTGTGGCCTTCTCCACCAGACATCACGGCGCATAGATTATCAGCAACCAAACTGACAGCCTGCAGCCGCGAGTTGGCCGCCTCGCAGGCACACCGAAGCACTACACAGCCAACAGGCTATATTGATGAACGGCCACAGCAACAACCATAACAACAACACCACAGCAAAGACACCAGCGGACACCAGGGGCCACTACCGGCCCATATAAACATAAGGAAGAGGTCGCTGCAGATCCCAGAACTATTTTCACACGTCAAACCACGTGATGGAACATAGTTCCGAGGTACTCATCCGCCGAAGCGCTATAAAGGCCGGCGCTCGGCCACACATCGGGGGATCTCTGGCGGTACTCTGAAAGGATACCGCCCTTCGATTGTGCCATTCCAGCACTAATCGCAGCGCTAGGTTTTCAGGTGCCAGCCAGCCGAGCAGCAGCAGCGGTCCCGGCCAGCAGCAGCGGTCCAGCTGGCAGCAGCCAGCCAGCCCTCCAGCAGCAGCGGTCCAGTCAGCCAGCCCTCCAGCGGCAGCAGCAGCAGCAGCAGCAGCTGCTGCTGCATTCCTGCCAGCCGTCGTCAGTCCCACGCTGCTGGGGCTGGCGCTCTGGTCTTCGTCCGTCTTCGTCTTCATCTTCATCTGTCTTCATCTTCATCTGTCTTCATCTTTGTCTGTCCCCAGTTTTTTTTTCCTTTCCTTTTCGTCCTGTGCATTTTTGTTTATCCCTGTCGTCATGTCAGCCACCACCACCACCACAGCGATAGTTTATACTTCCCCCTCCGCCGTCACCACCACCACCATTACATGGTGTGCAACGTTACACCCCCCTCTTTCCATCCCTCCTCTTCTCACTCTCCCTTCGCCCTCGCTCTTTGTCGCCCCCTCTCCAGCTTCTTCCTCCCGCTCCTCTCCCTCTGATCCTTTCTCCCCACTCCCCCAGCCTGTCACTGCAGCTCCAGCTAGGGTGGTGGTCCGTCGGGCCACTGCCCATGCCCAACTCTCCTCATCGCCTTCGCCATCACCGCCACCACCGTCGCCGTCGCTTTCACCGTCACTGTCACCATCTCTGGCGCCGACTGCTGCGTCCACGCCGGAACCTGCCCCTTCCTGCCACCTCCCTATAGCTCCCGTCCCTCATATCACCACACACCCTTCTGCCGCCGTTAAACGCCATAGTGGCACCACCACCACCTCCTCCGCTCCCAAAAAGGCACCACCCCGTCCTCCTTCCCCCCCCCCCCCCCCAGGATGCCATGGATGTCTCCCCGCCTGGCCCTGGCCCTGCTCCCTCCGCCGCCTCATCCTCCTCCTCCTCCTCCTCCTCCTCCTCCCCTCCTCTTTATACAAATACCTCCTCTACCATCCCGATCCTTCCCTTCTCGAGGCCTGGAATCTCTCCCTCCTCCGCCAACACTTCCCTGGTGCCCCCATCTCCCTCCTCACTCCCAGACGGGATTCAGTTCTCATCTCCTCCCCCAGCCCCACCCTCCATACTGTCATCCTCTCTCGCCTCCCCATCACCTGTTTTGGCCCCAACGCCTCCCTCACCCCTGCTCCTTCTCCATCTCCTACCCGCCAACCCCAACCCCAACCTCCGCATTGCCTGACGACCCTCACCACCGTGATCACTCGGCTCAGTCCGACAATCACGGAGGAGGAGGTGTTGGCGAAGCTCAAGGCGCATCCCACACTGGAGGTGTGGGCGGTCCACCGCATTTTCAACTCGGCCGGCCCCACCCGCCTTATGCGGGTTTTCTCTGAGGACGCCCCCTCCATTGACCGTCTCCTGAAGGAGGGTGCCCTCCTCTTCAACCAGCGCTATACGGTCGACCCCTCCCGTTCCCCTCCTCAATCCCTGCGCTGCCAGAGGTGTCTGCGATGTAACGCACACCCTACAGCCAAGTGCCGCGAGGCCCCCACCTGCCCGCATTGTAGGCAAGCGCATTTCCTCCAGCAGTGCCCTAACCTTCAATCCCCTCCCTCCTGTAACACCTGCAATCTCCCCCATCCTACCTACTCCCAGAAGTGTAAAGCCCGACCCCCTCCGGCCTCTCCTGAACTCACCGTCCCTGTCTGCTGTCCTCTGGACGCCCCCACGCCTCCTGGCAATTCCCTTCATCCCCCCCCCCCCACCGCTGAGGACATCATCAGGTTCCTCACCATTGTCCTACAAAACGTCCACCATTTCCAGCGCCCTCACACCCTCCGACAGGTCTCCCTCACCGCCCGGTCCATTTTCCACTTAAAAATGTATGCCACCTACTCCAACAACCAGGCCCGTTTCACCTTCTCCCGTCTTGACACCCTTGTCTAAATCCCTGTCATGGCGTGACTGTACCGTATCCTTTTCAACAACATCAGCTCCCTTCCCGCCAACAAGAAGCTCTTCCTGCACACCCTTGCCACCCACCGCGTGGATGCCTTCCTCCTCAATGAAACCTTCCTCCAACCCCACCACAGTGTCTACACGTCGCCCTACCTCCTTCACCGCTCCGATAATCCCCTCCCGATTGCGCGTGGCGGAGTTGCCATTGGTCACCACCGCCAGATCTCAGTTCGTCTCCAACCTCTCTTTCCCGACCCCACCGAACACCTGATCCTCAGTCTCTTCTTCCCCGGCCTCACCGTCACCTGCGCCGCCACCTATGTCCACCCTAATGCTCCTATTCCCTTCGACTTCCTCTCTCACATTGACCATACCTTCTCCTTCTACATGATCGCCGCCGACCTCAACATCCATAGTCGTTCCGCCGTCCAGTTAAGGCAGTGGCATCAGTTCCTCTCCTCCCTTCAAGGCGACCTCATCCCCATCCCCCAGCACACCCGTCCCGAATCCAACTCCACTCCCAATGTTATCCTTTCCTCCCTAACCTCCTTGGCCGCATAACGGTGGATGTCCTGGAGCCTATTGGTAGCGACCATCTCCCTGTCCTCCTCACCGTTTCAGATGGTCGTCGGCCCCGCCCCGACCCTCGTACTGACCCTCCCCCAAAGTACGTCCATGGCTATTCCCGTGCCAACTGGAATGCCTACTGGGATACCCTCTCCACCCAGGTCGATAGCCACCCTTTCACCTACCGCCACCCTGACGATGTAACCCATGCCGCCTCCTTTCTCCAGCAGACCTTGTCTCAGGCCGTCGAGGCCCATGTCCCTACTGTCGCCATCCACCCCCACCGTCCTACCCTACCCCCACAGGCTGTCCTCCTCCGAGAATCCCATCGTCTCTACCGTGCCTTTCTCCACTCACGTGACCCGGACACACTCCGACGCCACCGGCAACTCCAGTGACACATTCGTAATTTGCTCGCGGCTAAGAAACGCCAGGACTGGTGACAGACATGCACCCATTTAAATGCTACCATACCTATAAACTCGTCCAAGTTCTGGTCACCCTTCCGTCGCCTTACCGGAACTAAACCCTCCCCCTACTATCCTCTTCTCCATAATGATCATCCCTTCCCTCACACCCTTAGTAAGGCCAATCACTTTGCCTCTTACCTCTCCGATGTCTTTTCCATCCCCGATGATCCCCAGTTCGATTACTCCCTCTTCCCAGATGGCTGCGATCGAACTGACACCTCTGTCCCTCCCCTCGCACCTGGTTTCCAGCACTTGGAAAACATTGCACACACAGAACTCAATGCTCCTATCACTACACAGGATCTCAATGTTACACTCCGCACAAAACGCACCACCGCTCCTGGTCACGATCGTGTCACCTACTGTCACCTTCATGAAGCTCCTGTCTCTTTCCTCTCCACCCTGGCCAGGCTCTACAATGTAGTCCTGTCCACCAGTTACTACCCCGACCTGTGGAAAACCTCCCGTATCCTAATGTTCCTTAAACCTGGCAAACCACCGTCTGCCGTCTCCTCCTACCGTCCCATCAGCCTTACCTCGGTCTTCAGCAAGGTCCTGGAATCTATCCTCACCTGCCGCATCCACCAGCATCTCCGCCAGCACCACCTCCTTCCCGTTACCCAGTGTGGCTTTCGGCCGTCCTTCTCTTCCGACGACCTTCTCCTTCACCTCACTCATCTCCTTTCCGAACAGCTTAATTCCCGTCACTCTGCAATCTTCCTCTCCCTGGACCTATGACCGCGTATGGCATTCCGGTCTCCTCTTCAAGCTCCAAACCTTCGCCCTTCCCATTAATTACGTCCGTCTGATCGACTCCTTTCTCTCCCACCGTCCTTCCTACGTCACCATCCATAACACGGATTCCTACACCTTTTTTCCCCTCCGCCAGTGTGCCCCAAGGCTCCGTCCTCTTCCCCCTTCTGTACCTTTTATATACGGCGGACATGCCGCCGCCGTCACCCCCCGTCCACCTTCTCCAATTTGCCGATGACACCGCCTTCCTTGCCCTTGCCCCCACCCTGCAGCGCTCACGACACCTTCTCCAATCCCATCTTGACCGTGGTTGCTAAAGGTCAATCCCTCCAAAACCCAGGCGATCATTATAGGCAAAACCACCCCTTCCTTCCACCTTCTTGATTTCTACCTCACCATCTATGGCCGTCCTACCGCCCTCACCCCCACCCTTAAGTACCTTGGCGTCACCCTCGACCATCGACTCTCCTGGACCCCCCCCATCTCCAGACAATCCAAGCCAAGGCACGCTGCCGACTGTCTCCTCAAGCTCCTTTCCGGCCGTACGTGGGGGTCTGGACCCCTCCACCATACTCCCTGGAGGCACCATCTTATCGTAGCACTGTCCGTGCGGGTGGGAGAGTTTGCGTGTTCCTGTGATGCTGAGAGCTATACCGGTGGTAGCGTAGCTACTGGCAGGTTCAACCTAGCCGGTCAGGTCTCAGCAGAGGAGCCAGACGAAGTGTGCCTCACAACGACCTACTGTCCCTTCCTCCCTTTCCCTTCCAGTCCCTTCCCTTTCCTTCTTCCCCTCTGTCAGTCTCTTTATCGGTGTAGGAGGCGGGTAATATCGATAGGTAAACACTCACGGCTTCTGTACCGACGAAGCAAGGCAACTGTGATGTGCCTTAAGAGTGTATGTCAGGATACTTCCAGTGGCATATGGCCATTCACTGCATCCCCTGCCTCTTGCCAGTCGTATCGGCCCTACGATCCACTGCCAACTAGAGGCAGAGGACGAGAGAGTGGATCTGCATCTGCGCAACTGCTTGTCCACTTTAAATACCTTCACGCGCAGATGACTCCGGCAAAGTTTCAATGGACTATGAGCTTTGAAAGTCCTGCGGCGATGGAGTACTGATGGTGAGGCAAGGGTTTGGAGTACCTGAACCTTAGTTGGTGCTCTGCACGTTAGGCGGTCAGATGGTGATGGTCGTTCTGGTACTCGTGAGAGACGGGAGGATTGGTTCGGCAGCTCGTCAGACGACAAAGCAGCCCTATTTAGGATCGCTCTGCTTTCCCTAATCCAGGGAGGGGCCTAGAAAAGGTGGCCTAAACATAGCCCGTCTCAACCCAGCACAAGTGGCAAACTGCGGTCACTTGTTCACTAACATATGCGGTCAAAAAAATAATAAAATAAATAGTTACCTTAAATATCTAATGATTGGAGTCTGGAACGTCCGTACTTTACAGGATAACGACCATAATCAGTGCCCAGAGAGAAAGACAGGACTTATCGCAAGGGAATTGGCTAGATATAACATCGACATTACCGCCATAAGTGAAATACATCTTAGTGACTCTGGACAGTTATGTGAACCGCTCGGAGGTTATACCTACTACTGGAGTGGAAAATCATCCACTGAAAGGGCGGAAAGTGGGGTAGGCTTTGCCATACGCAATAAATTGGCATGTTCACTAACAGAACTCCCAAAAGGTATCAGTGACAGAATAATAACACTCAGACTTCACCTGGCATCCAAGAAATATCTTCACTTGATCAATGTATACGCACCTACATTGCCATCTCCGGATGAAGAGAAGAACAAGTTCTACCAAGACCTCCGACATGTCCTTAGGGATATTCCTTCTGCAGATAAACTTCTGTTACTTGGTGATTTTAATGCTCGTGTTGGGAATGATTTCAGTGCTTGGAATGGAGTCCTCGGTCGCCATGGGATTGGAAAATGCAACTCGAATGGCTTGGATCTTCTAACTCTATGTGCCGAGTTTGAACTCTGTCTGACAAATACATATTTTCGTCTGCCTGAAAAATATAAAACGACATGGATGCATCCGCGATCTAAACACTGGCACCTTCTGGATTATGTGATAGTACGGAAAAAAGATCTTGGTGACGTACTGGTCACACGTGCAATGAGAGGCGCTCGGGGATGGACAGACCATCGACTCGTGAGGTCCAAATTAAAGATAACTTTGAAGGCACCACGCCGAGCTTCACACAAAATACCAACAAAATTGTCCTGCAAAATCTTGGCCAATGATCAGACTATGAGAGCAAAACTGGATGAAAAATTTGGTGTCGATGGCCTTTTGATATCTGAATCTGCCCCTGTAGATGAACAGTGGAGTGCATACGCTAGCAGACTGCGTGGCTGTGCTTCAGAAGTCTTGGGAAAGCCTCAGAAGAAGCACCAGGACTGGTTTGACGACTCAGATCCAGAGATCAGAAAGCTAATTAATGATTTCAGAACCTCTCTTCGCACCCCTGATGATAACAAGCGTAGAGCAGCGCATTACAATCTGAAAGTGAAGCTACGTGCTCTCAAAGACAGTTGGTGGGCAAATAAAGCAAATGAAATACAGTTATATGCCGACTCACACCAAACGGGCAGATTCTTTGAGTCCCTGAAAACTATCTTTGGTCCAAGAGTTGGGAAGATAGCACCAGTCTATAACAAAGATAAAAGTTGTCGGCTGACGCAACAGAGTGACATCCTGTCTCGGTGGGCGGAACATTTTAATGACGTTCTTAATCCCGACCATCAGACAACCGATATTCCATACATAGAAGCACTTGAAGACCTCCCAGTTGAGGAACAACTTGCGGATGCCCCTTCCTACGATGAATTCATTTCAGCACTGGCTAAGCTGAAAAATGACAAAACAGCAGGATTAGATAACTTGCCATCAGAGCTATATAAATATGGGGGGCCAAACATCAAGAAACCATTGTTTGCTCTGATCTTAAGGATTTGGGAGTATGAAATGATTCCACAAGACTGGAAAGATGCTTGCATTTCCAAGATCTATAAAGGCAAGGGTGACATATCAGACTGCAGCTCCCACAGGGGCATTTCTCTTCTCTCAGCAGCGGGAAAAGTCCTTGCCCACATAATTAACACCCGGTTAACACACTTTGCAGAAAAACTGCTACCAGAGACCCAGTGTGGCTTTCGCCCAAACAGAGGCACAGTGGATGCCATATTTGTTGTCAAACAAATGCAAGAGAAAAGCTTAGAGCAACATCGGCCTTTGTTCATGTGCTTTGTAGACCTGGAAAAAGCTTTTGATCGTGTCCCACGGGAAGCTCTCTGGATCATACTAAAGAAAACTGGGTGCCCTGACAAAATTGTCAGTTTGATTCGGCAGTTTCATGAAAACATGATGGCAAAAATCCGCCATGAGGACAAGCTCTCAGAACAGTTTCCCGTGACATGTGGTGTAAAACAAGGCTGTGTTCTGGCTCCCACACTCTTCTCACTTTACTTCGCAGTTGTTATGAGAGACGCGACCAAAGCCTGTAGTAATCAAATTACTCTCGACACAAGGACAGACAAAAGTGTCTTCAACATCTCTCGCCTCAGAACAAAAAGTCGCGTAACCAAACTATCAGTCTTAGAGATTCTCTACGCGGATGATGTATGCATGATGGCTAATTCTTGCGAAACTCTTCAGACTTACATAAATCTGCTAAATGCCTCCTGCAGAAGATTTGGCTTAGCCATTAGCATCACTAAGACGCAAGTTCTCGAACAGCCACTTAGAGGTCTTAATGCAGATGACTCCAGTATTGAGATAAATAACAAACCCTTGCAAAATGTGTCAAATTTCAAATACCTGGGAAGCCAAATTAGAAGTGACAACAGCCTGACAACGGAAATCGCAGCGCGTATAGCCAGCGCAGCCTCAGCCTTCGGTAAGCTTAATCACCGAGTATGGAAATCACATGATCTCAAACTACAAACAAAAATTGCAGTCTACAAAGCAGTAGTATTATCCACCTTACTCTATGCCTCGGAAACCTGGTGCTGTTACAAAGTCGACATTAAGAAGCTAGATAAATTTCATCTTAGATGTCTGAGATCAATTCTGCGCATCAAATGGGAAGACCGTGTCCCAAACACGGAGATTTTGCGCCGCGTGAAACTGGCTGGTATTGAAGCTTTAATAATGAAACATCAACTGAGATGGAGTGGTCACATAGTACGCATGGATGACAGTAGGCTACCTAAAGCGGTGTTCTACTCGCAGCTCTCGTGCGGGAAGAGGAGGAAAGGTGGTCAACACCTGCGATATAAAGACACCATTAAACGCCCCCTTGCAGCCTGTGGCATTCCAAACAACCGTTGGGAGGAGCTAGCATTGCGCCGATCGGAGTGGCGATCAACTGTACATAAGAGCATCGAACAATTCGAGCAAAAGCGTCTAATGAACCTGGATGCTAAAAGAGAGCTCCGAAAATCTCAGCTCAAGCCTGTCTACACGTATACTTACAACTCTGCTGGTCAACTTCACTGTGCTTCATGCAACAGGATATTCAAAGCGAAATTCGGATTCGCGAGCCACATCCGAGCCTACCACAACAAGGACAGAGAAGACTGACGGAGTCGCTGTCGCCGTACACGGCGAGGAGGACATCACTCCACACCTATAAATCCCTCATCCGCCCTATCCTTTGTTACACCCATCCGGCCTGGATCTCCGCCCCCCCTACCTTTTATAAATCCCTTCACATCCTTGATCGCCATGCTATCCGCCACGCCTATTGCATCCATCTCCCCTCCCCCACGCGGATCCTGTACGATCTCATTCCGTTCCCCCATCTCCTCCAATTCCTTGAAAGGATACGGATCCTGTACACCTCCCGCAAGCTTGATCCTCCTCACCCACTTGTCTCGCCCATCCTCTCCCACCCCCGCCCGCTGCCGCACCTGTATTCCCACGTCCCACCCGGTCTCCATCTCTCCACCCTCCTTACCCTCTCCCAAGCACCCCCGCCCGCTGCCGCACCTGTATTCCCACGTCCCACCCGGTCTCCATCTCTCCACGCTCCTTACCCTCTCCCAAGGTGACTTCCGCCAGCTCCCTCTCCCTGATGATGCCCTCCTCCCCTCCATCTACCCCTCCTACCAACTTTGATCCTCCCACCCTCTTCCTGTGTTTGGGCACCCTCCCTCCCTTCTCTCCCCTCCCTCCTCCATTTCTCCCCACTCCTCCCCCGGGCTTCCCCTCCCCTGTCCCTCTCCTCCTCACCCCATCTGCTCCCCCACCTCACCCTTATTCCCCTCTTGGCAGGTCCCCGGACTCGCACACGCTAAGTGGACATTCGCACGCCAGAGATCATCGCCATCAGTGTCTCGTGTGTGCCATTGTGTTTAGTGTTCAGTGTTCACTGTCACACTCCATCGTTCACCAATGCCATCGACATCTTCAGTGTTTGTGCTTCATGTCAACAGTTTGTAGTGTGGATTGTCATCGAGTGTGAACGGCTTCATGTTTTTTTTTTTATGTTCATGTGTGTACTGTTTTTTCCTCGCCGTTTTGTTCCAACTCTTGTGTCTTCTGTGTTTTTATCATTGTAATATCTTTGGCTGAAGAACGGCGTATTGTGCTGCTGCCAGCCTACCTGTTCTACGGGTTTTAAAATCACAATAAAGAAAAAAAAAATACCGCACATCGAGCACATTCGAGGGCTGGATTCCCTCACTTCTTCATCGAGGACTCGCACTGCCTGGGCTACTTTCATGGTGTATCTTCGACGTGGCAGAGCCCCAACCGTGCCTGTCGTGTTGTTGCACGCCGTCACTGCATCCCGCCGCCGCCGTTACTTCTGCCGCCACCTGGCCGCCGTCGCCCTGTGCTAACCGCCGTCCAGTGCTCGTCGCCACCCCCCCCCCCCCCCCCCCGTTTTCATTCCCTTTGTGCTGCGGCGTCTCCTGTCGCCCGTGGGGACTGCCTGCAATCATGGACACCCCAACTACCACCATTATCTACACCTGCCCTTCACTTGCCCCCACTGTAACATCATGGAGTGCTACCTCTGGGATTAACCCGTCTCATCCACCACCCCTATTCACGGTCTGCTCCCCATCACTGTAT
This sequence comes from Schistocerca nitens, assembly GCF_023898315.1. NCBI lineage: Eukaryota > Metazoa > Arthropoda > Insecta > Orthoptera > Acrididae > Schistocerca > Schistocerca nitens. The sequence goes on along the minus strand of NC_064621.1, from coordinate 100,475,132 downwards.
CCCCACCTGTACGTCACTCCTGCTCCTGCCTCTGCCCCTGCTCTCACCCCTCTCCCACTCCTGTCGCCCGCCACGACGACTTTTCCCATCTCCCCCCTGCAACTACCACTGCTTCCCCTGCCCGAGTCACTGCCCACCGCGCCACAGTCGCCGCCACAAAGCGCCCTACCCGCTTAGCCAGTGCTACTGCCTCACAGGAGGGCCCTGCCTCCCACCACCTCCCCATCCATCCAGTCCCTCATCAATCCTCCCAGGCAACACCCGGCAAAAAATCTTCCAAATGGCCCAGTGGCGACCTCTACTCTACTCCCTCATCCAAAAAGCCACTGCCCACCCCACCTCCCCTCCTGCTGACCCCGCTATGGATACCACCTCACCTCCCTCCTCTCTGGCCACCTCCCTGTATACCTTCGTCCTAGCCAACCCTGATCCGAAATTCCTGGATGCCCGCGGAAGTACATCCCCAGTGCACCCATCACCCAACTTATCCCTCGCAGAGACTCTGTTCTCATCAAGTCTCCCTCTCCATCCTTCCATACTGATCTCCTCCGGTGCCTTCCCCGCATCACCTTTGGGCCCCATGCATTCCTCACCCCATTCCTTACATCCACTTCTCCTCGTCAGCCCCAACCGCCTCGTCGTCCGCTGACCCTCACCGCCGTCATCACAAAACTCAGCCCTGTTGTCACAGAGGCCGAGGTGTTGGCGGAACTGAACGCCCACCCCGCCCTGGAAGTCCGCTCCGCCCGCTGTATTTACAACTCCTCTGGCCCTAAGTTCCTCAAGCGTATATATTTACAGAGTCCGCCTCCTCCATCGACCACCTCCTCATGCAGGGAGCCCTGATTTTCAACTGCCACCACCCTGTTGACCCGCCCCGTTCCCCTCCTCAATCCTACTGCTGCCAGTGCTGTCTTCTGTACAACGACCACCTCACCCAAAACTGCAAGAACCCACCCACCTGCCCCCATTGTAATGCCTCCCACTTCCTTAAACAGTGTCCCAACCTCACCCCCCCCCTTCCTGCAACACCTCACCCCACCTATTCCTCCAAATGCAAAGCCAAGCCCCCTCCCACCAACCCTGAACTCACTGTCCCCGTTCACCCCATCGACCCACCCTAACAATTCCCTCCGCCCTACCCTTACAGCAGAAGACATCATCCGGTTCCTCACCATCGTCCTGCAGAACATCCACCCCTTCGAGCACCCCCACACACTCCAGCAGATTTCCCTTGCTGCCCGCTCTGTTTTCCACTTAAACACCTACGCCACCTACTCCCACAACCAGGTCCACTTTACCTTCACCCACCTCGACACCCTCATTTAAGCCCCTCTCCCCTTCCCGCACCCATCCCACCCGAAACCTCCTGGCGTGCCAACAATATCGTCTCCTATACCTCAACATTCACTCCCTCCCTGCAAAACAATTACCTCTTCACGCATACCCTCTCTCAGCACCAGGTTGCCTCCTTCATCCTTAATGAAACTTTCCTCCAACCCCACCATGTTGTCCGCACCTCCCCCTATCTCCTTCACCGCACTGACAATCCCCTTCCCCTAGCCTGAGGTGGGGTCGCTATAGGCCACCTCGGGCATATCCCTGTCTGGCCACAACCCCTCCTCAATGACCCAACTGAACACCTCCTCCTCAGCCTGTTTTTCCCTCCATGACCATCACCTGTGCCACTACCTATATCCGCCCCGCAGCTCCTCTCACCTTTGACTTCATTTCCCATGTTGACCGTACCTTCTCCACCTATGTGATCGCCACTGTCCTCAACATCCACAGCCATGACCTTGCCACAGTGTTCCACAGTGGCATCAGTTCCTTGCCACCCTCCATGGTGGCCTGTTCCTCTCCCACAGCACACCCGTCCTGAAAGTAACTCCACCACTGATGTTATCAACGCTTCCCCCAAGCTCCTTGGTCGCCTCACTGTTGATGTCCTCGATCCCGTCGGTAGTGACCATCTCCCTGTCCTCACCGTCTCCTCTACCCGTCCTGCCACTGCAGCCACCCGCCCAGCTGCCCCTCCAAAGTCTGTCCATGACTACCACTGTGCCATTTGGGATGCCTACCAGGAATCCATTGCCTTACAGGTCGAAAGCCACTCCCTCACCTTTCACCACCCTGATGACATCACCCATTCCTCTTCCTTCCTTCAGAAGACCATCAGAGACACTGTGGAGGCTCATGTCCCTACCAAACTCATTCACCCTCACCGCCCTACGCTTCCTCCACAGGCCGTCCTCCTTCTGCATGAATCCCGCAGGCTCTACCGCTCCTTCCTCCGCACTCGTGACCTGGATAATCTCACCCGCCACCGGCAATTACAGTGACATATCCAGATCCACCTTACAGCAAAGAAACGCCAGGACTGGCGCCAGACATGCACACGCCTCAACTCCACCCTCCCTGTCAACTCCTTCAAGTACTGGTCAGCCTTCCACCGCCTTACTGGTAGCCATCCCACCCTGCATTACACCATCCTCCATGACGATCGACCCTTTCTGGACAACCTCAGTAAGGCTAACCATTTTGCTTCCCACCTATCCGAGATCTTCATTCCTGACGATCCCCATTTTGATTACTCCCTCTTCCCCACCATCCTTGACTGCACTGACACCTCTGTTCCCCTGTTCGCCCCTAGATTCCAGTACCTGGATCGGTTACCCCCCTCAGACATCAACACTCCCATCACCACACAAGACATCACACTCGTCCTCCGCTCCAAACGCAACACCGCCCCTGGTCATGATGGAAGGGATTCCTTGAGGTGACAGTAGGTGACGCCATCCTTCCTTCCTTCCTTCCTTCCTGTCTGTCTGTCTGTCCTTGTTACCTTGTACAATGTTAGGTTTAGGGAACAGCAGGACATGGGAAGTCTTCCACAGGTCAGGGTAGAATCCAGTGGAGAGGAGGACAAACCCCCCTCTGATACCTCTTCCTATCGTCCAGTCTGCCTCACCTCTGTGTTCAGTAAGGTCTTCAAGGCCATCCTCTCTCGCCGTATTCCCCGCCACCTTAACCAGCACCACCTCCTTCCTCTTACCCAATGTAGCTTCTGGCCTTCCTTCTCTGCTGACGACCAGCTCCTTAACCTTACCAATCTTCTTTCCCTCCAACTTAAATCCCGTCACTCCACCATCTTTGAAGAGGAGCCTGGGATGCCAGACATGGTCATAGGCGTTCTGGAGATCAAGGGAAACAAACTCCAGACCTATGCTCTCCCCATCAACTTCGCCCGTCTCGTTGCTTCCTTCCTCTCCCATCGTCCCTCCTATATGACTATCCACAATTCCAACTCCCGTACTTTCTATCCCTCTGATGGCGTGCCCCAATGTTCTCTACTTTCCCCTCTCCTCTATATCCTGTAGACTGCTGATATGCCCAAACCTCCCCCTCCTGTTCATCTTCTCCAGTTTGCTGATGACATCGCCTTCCTAGCCCTTTATCCTACCCTTCAACAGTCCCAACGTACCCTCCAAACCCACCTTGACCACCGCATGGTGCAACCAGTGGTTCCTCCATGTGAATCCCTCCAAGACTCAGGCAATCATCATAGGCCGCACCACCCGCTCCTTCTGCCTCCATGATTTCCACATCACCATTTATGGCCATCCTATGGACTCCCCATCTCCTTACCATCCAAAACAAAGCTCACAACCGCCTCCGCCTTCTGTCCGGCCGGACATGGGGTCTGCATCCTTCCACCATCCTTCACACCTACAAATCCTTGATCCACCCCATCCTCTGTTATGCCAGCGTAGCTTGGATTTCCGCCCCTCCCCGGTTCTATAAAGCCCTCCAAATCCTCGAACGCCATGCGCTCCGCCTCGCCTTCTGCCCCCCATGCGCATCGTCTACGGCCTCATCCCCTTCCCCCACCTTCTTCTTTTCCTTGAACACATCTGCACACTATATATTGTCTGCCGCCTTGATCCCCCTCACCCCCTGGTGTCTCCCTTCCTCTCCACCCCCAACCAGTTGCCGCGCCTTTACCGATGTGTCCCGCCCTCCATCTCCTATCCCAACGCAACTTCCACTGTCTACCCCTCCCGGATGATGAGCTTCGCCCTGACACCTACCCTTCCTACCAACTCTAACCCCATCTTCCTGCCTCCTCCTCCTCAGGGCTCCCTCTCCTCCCCCTCCCTCCTCCTGAGTGGCTTCCCCTCCTACTCCCCCTCCATCTCTTGTGCCTCCTTTCAGTGTCTCTGCACTCCCTCCTGCCCTGTCTTCCCTCTTCATCTCCCACCCCATGTGTCTCCTACCTCTTCGTGCACCCACTGATACCCCTTGCTCTCCCCTCCTTTTCCATCCTCTCTGCCCCTTCCCTCAGCAGGTCGCGCCTGGCAGTTTTTTCTTCATCGTGTGTGCTTCAAGTGGGTCTTAAGTGTGTTGTTCCTGAGTGTTTTTACTACTGTGGCCGACTTTTAACGTGCACATGTCGATTAGTGTCTTATCTGAGTTTTGAAGAATCGCCAACTGTGTTTTTTAACTTTCTGGTGACCTTTTTTTTTTAACTGTCCTCCATGAATGTCTCCGTGTTAGTCTATTTTTTACCTCCAATTTCTCCCATTATTCTGTTTTAAGTTCCCCTTTATCGCCTTATGTATGTAACATTTTCATCCTATTTTAAGTTGTCATGTCACTCGGCTGAAGAGCGGCGGATTGTGCCGCTGACAGCCCTCCCCTGCGCCATATGGGCAGGGGAATGAAATCACAATAAAGAAAAAAAAATCCGCACATCGGCAGTTCATCTCCCGCCAGCAGACGTGGATAGCTGCCGCCCGAGCAGCCTGGCTTGGATCTTCTAGCTGATCTCTGGATTAGGCTTGGTATATCGGAAAAGTCTCTGACGGAGACTAGTAGGAAATTATTTCAGTTGTTTTCTATATTATTCTTGTAGGTAGTTGTGATTCGAAGACTGATCAATTAATTAAAACAAGTGCAACACCACCACAAAACATTGATCCAAGTCTGAAAACAATTTATTGGACTGTTCGTTAGTTTCTTCTGCTTACGCAGACATATCAGATATCTATGTGACAGGCCAGCTACAAGCCATCCAAGCCTCATAGTATATTGCAACTGTGTGGAACTGTTTTGCATTTAGGTTTGTGGACCTGAAGAACAACTGGCCCCATAGCTCCTTGGTGATATATCAATCATTTAAGAGCTTTGTGAAAGACAAAAGCCCAAACAGTAGGAAATTAAATTAAAATTGATCTATATGGTGTGTCATTTTGCCAGTGCATCAGTCATACATAATATTTCAGCATACGTTTGTACCTGTTTCGACAAATACTTGCTAGGGTTCGAAATTTTTAAGAATATTCTTTCCATTAAACCATGTGCTAGTTCAAATCCTTTATCTCTGTATATTGGAAAAGATTCCTGTAAGTTTAACTAACGATACAATATGGATTACAGATGAGTCAGTTTACCCCATACATTGCATCTATTTCACTAACACTGTGATGGTTAATGAAATCAATAGTAGTATATCCTTTTTCTTCTTCTTTCTCTCCTAGCACTCCTTTTCTTCTACCTCAATCTGCATTGTGAAAGATCTGTGTAATAGCTTCTGTTAGAGGCTTAAAAATTTCTGAAAAAGACTGCTGAAATTAGGACGATTGTAGTGAGAACATTCATAATTTTCGCCTCTATGACTTTAGTATGCAGCAGCATTTCGACAAAACGCAAACTGACTTTCAGATAATACACACGGGTGGTCCATTGATAGTAACCGGGCCAAATATGTCACGAAATAAGCGTCAGACGAAAAAACTGCGAAGAACGAAACTCACCTAGCTTGAAGGGAAAACTAGATGGCGCTATGGTTGGCCCGCAAGATGTGGCTGCCATAGGTCAAATGGATATCAACTGCCTTTTTTAAATAGGAACCCCCATTTTTTATTACATATTCGTGTAGTACGTAAAGAAATATGAATGTTTTAGTTGGACCACTTATACGTTTGTGACTATTACAGCGCCATCTATCACAAAGCGAAAAAGTACGTTGTATCACTTACCATCCGCACTGGCGGAATGATATTTGCTTCGTGATACATTAACCGTGTTAAAATGGACCGTTTACCAATTGCGGGAAAGGTCGATATCGTGTTGATGTATTGCTATTGTGATAAAGATGCCCAACGGGCGTGTTCTGCTCGGCATCTGGGCATCACCATCCAAGTGTCCGGAACGTTCGCCGAATAGTTACATTATTTAAGGAAACAGGAAGTGTTCAGCCACTTGTTGCAGGTCGTGGTTGACGTTTCACATATGATGATGCCCAAGTAGGTGTTTTAGCTGCTGTCGCGGCTAATCTGCACATCAGTAGCAGACAAATTGCGCGAGAATCGGGAATCTCAAAAACGTCGGTGTTGAGAATGCTACATCAACATCGTTTTCACCCGTACCATATTTCTATGCACCAGGAATTGCATGGCGACGACTTTGAACGTCGTGTACGGTTCTGCCACTGGGCACAAGAGAAATTACGAGACGATGACAGATTTTTTGCACGCGTTCTATTTAGCAACGAAGCGACATTCACCAACGGCGGTAACGTAAACCGGCGTAATATGCACTACTGGGCAACGGAAAATCCACGATGGCTGCGACAAGAGGAACATCAGCGACCTTGCCGGATTAATGTATGGTGCGGCATTATGGGAGGAAGGACAATTGGCCCCAATTTTATCGATGGCAATCTAAACGGTGCAATGCATGCTGATTTCCTCCGTAATGTTCTACCGACGTTACTACAAGATGTTTCACTGCATGACAGAATGGCCGTGTACTTCCAACATGATGGATGTCCGGCACATAGCTCGCTTGCGGTTGAAGCGATATTTAATAGCATACTTCATGACAGATCCGGTGAACGTGCGGGCCTAGGTACGCGACCATTCTACCTGTCTGACAGTCCTGGATTTCTTTCTGTGGGGAAAGTTGTGGGATATTTGCTATCTTGATGCACCGACAACGCCTCTCAACTTGCGTCAGCGCATTGTCAATGCATGTGCGAACATGACGGAAGGCGAACTACTCGCTGTTGAGACTAATGTCGTTACACGTATTGCCAAATGCATTGAGGTTGACGGACATCATTTTGAGCATTTATTCCATTAATGTGGTATTTACAGGCAATCACGCGTTCTCAGAAATGATAAGTTCACAAAGGTATATGTATCACATTGGAACAACCGAAATAAAATGTTCAAACGTACCTACATTCTGCATTCTGATTGTGAAAAACCTACCTCTTACCAACTGCTCGCCTAAAATCATGAGCCATGTGTTTGTGACTATTACAGCTCCATCTATCACAAAGCTAAAAAAGTGGCCCAACTCGTACATTCGTATTTCTTTACGTACTACACGAATATGTAATAAAAATGGGGGTTCCTATTAAAAAAAAAAAAACCCGCAGTTGATATCCGTGTGACTTGTGGCAGCGCCATCTAGCGGGCCAACCATAGCGCCATTTGGTTTCCCCCCTTCAAGCCCGACAACTTTCCTTCTTTGCAGTTTTTCGTATGACGCGTATTTCGTGAGATTTGGCCCGGTCACGATCAATGGACCACCCTGCATATAATATTATCAGCTGTGTATGCAAATTTACCCCTTTCAGACCCAGTGGCTATAATTGTGTACATTTACTTTTACTGTGTCTTAGATGCAACAGAAGTATTTTTCCCCAGTGAAGACCAGAGGCTCACATCTGTGCATTTTCAACCTCTTCATCATGCGCAAGGGCAGCCAACTATTGGGCATCGCCATGTAAATCTGAGGAAGTCAAGGTATCAGAGCGCAGCAGCTCGTGACCACCGGACTACACGGATATGGTTGGTTCGCTATATTCAACTGTCTAAATTAATATTGTTTGTGTTATTTCGCTTATTAATTATTGAAGGATAATTTTATTATTTTTTACACTAGAGAATATCCGTAATTAATTATTCTAGTCCATAGAGTATGTTTTGGAAATGGGTACATATTTCTGTATAAATCTTGAATCTAAAATCATTAAAACGAACTGGAGGACCACCGAAATTAAAAGAACAGATCTCAGCAAATTCTGTGCAAATTGTCACGAGAAAAATAATTCAGGCTTGCAAATCACCTTAGAGCATTACCACATAAATAAAAATTTTCCTTCCTCCAGCAGAAAAATTCAGGTCTGGAAGGGTTAAAGATATATTTTCCAAGTCTAAAGGACGAATACTCTCAGCTCTTCAGTCAGTTGATTGCTATCACCAAAAAGGGAAAGTTTATGACACTTGATGCTAAACAGATAAATGAAGAGCGATGACACTTCTTGGTAACTTGTGTGAGGGTGTGAATGTGTATTACAAGTTCTTAACGCAGGTGCATCTGCTGTTACTTTATATATAAATTTTGAAACTTACTCTTAAAGGAGAATGACTACATGACATTGGCATATTCAAAAAACTCCGCTTAATGTGAACTGCTCCTAGGTATTCTAGAACTAATTATCTGTGGATGTGTCATGCTGTCTCTGTTGGAGGACTGTTTCGACAAGAGGGAAGAGGAATGAGTTACTGCCTATTACACTTTTGAGTGCCTGAAATCGACAGGTGTCTGAACTGCTTAGAGACATGTATAGAAACGTATATCAGATACCGTTGGTATAATTTGTGTAGGAAACATGTGTGATATGGTTAGAGTGCAACTGACTATTGTTTCTTTCCATGACATATGGCTCGTAAACTCCTCAGGCGGACAGAAAAATGTGTTCATTTATAAACGTGAACCTTGCTGTCAGAAGTAGAATTTATGAATGAAATACATATTATGTTGTTGCTCCTATAGAGCTGAAAAAAATGGTTCAAATGCCTCTGAGCACTATGGGACTCAACTGCTGTGGTCATAAGTCCCCTAGAACTTAGAACTACTTAAACCTAACTAACCTAAGGACATCACACAACACCCAGTCATCACGAGGCAGAGAAAATCCCTGACCCCGCCGGGAATCGAACCCGGGAACCCGGGCGTGGGAAGCGAGAACGCTACCGCACGACCACGAGATGCGGGCTATAGAGCTGAATCTAAGAACTTTTACAGTCTTATAGTCAACAGTTTTAGACTTTGAATGCGTGTATTCATCCAGTGCATTACTTTTAGTTAATTAACTAATACTTACACACTATGATTGTGCAAATAGTTAACAAAATTCACAGTGCTTGAATATTTAATGTGTGTGTGTGTGTGTGTGTGTGTGTGTGTGTGTGTGTGTGTGTGTGTGTGTGTGTGTGTGTGTGTGTGTGTGTGTGTTTGTTTGTTTTGAAGTTAATTGCAGCACAGCTTCTCCATACTTCCTGACGACTGACACGTTCCTTCCAAACAAATGAACATAAATAGGTGTAGAGGATGGGTTGTAATCAGTCATAATCTTCTTCTCTATGTAGTCCATCAGTGCTGCAGAGATAGTCCCACTTATGTAATTCTGTGGGTGTGGTGGTACAGAATAGTTGAACACATGCTCCAATAAATCAGGAAGCTCGTCTATGGGCTGCTGCTGCCGCCGTGGTGGTGCAGATTACTGTAGGTCGAACACCCGTCTCATGGTTGAGCATGTCTGCCACTAATGCATCAGGGGACTTGATGTGCAGTTGGAAAAAATAAAAGATGTAAATATAAACGAAAGCACTAATACATGAATATTAACAACGATAATAATAATAATAATACAGCTACATCCAAACTTATATATACAACTACAGAAATCCGTAATTATTGATACATGTTCAATTACCCGAAAGTTCCTAAATGCAATATAACATATACCGTACAGTTAAAAGGAAGTCACGCTTGATCAAGGTCCGCGTCACTTTCCATTTTTGACCAGACATAACGTCTGAGAAAAGAAGGAAATAATAATAGTAGTAGTAGTAATGAATGGACAAATACTTACTTTCAGATTTGACAGTGTTCTTCTCCCTCATCCCTGCTGTTGGTGCTTCATGGTCATCCCTTCACTAAGGTGAACATAACCCAAATGATAGGGTTCATGCAACTGTATTAACAACAAAAAAAGTTGGGAGTGGATGCGGGTAAACATGATTCATATTTCTCCAGGGGAGAGGCGAGGGATTTCCACCTTTTTCAAGCCATCCTAGCGGAAAGAGAGAAAGGGGCGGGGCTGAAGGAAGTAATCTTAACTGCACCAGATACTACAGCATGCAGGGGGTTTCAAAAAGGGGGTTGTGGTGGGGCTTTGGTGTTCCCTTGGTGACCTTGAACGTGTGTACCTCGCATAATTGCCTCAGGTGCAGCCTGATACATTCTCATTTATCAGTGGCCTTAAGGTAAGATCGATATCAGGATCTGAAAGTATCCTGCTCTCCTATTATTAAAAATGTTTTGGTTGTTAAGTACACAGGATACTTTTGTGGCCCAATGTTTTGTGGAAATCAGCACCTCTTTATTTCGTAAAATGTTATGCACAATATTTATTTTCTAAATTGCTGCATCAAATTCTGGTACCGTTCAATACGGTGATATACATGTGTGGTCTCCTTCAGATGTATGACATGTCGGCTAAGATACTAGACCTATTTAATTCTGCACATTAAGTATATTAAACAAAATAAAAGTTACTGTATCTTTTATTTTAATTTTTAGAATATTTTTCTTAATTAAAAATGTTATTTCTCCGTAATTTAGTTGAACATGCAATAAAATTTATGTCTACTAGGTACGCACAGAAAATTGAAACTTACAGAAAAAGTTAATAGACTGCTTTATCAAGCAGAGGAGATATGTGTACCTATATTCTAAAATGTACAACTTGCAGGAAATTGCAGATTAAGATTTGACTCATATTAAAATGTGCCTTAGGACATTACTGAAGCACAGTCTTCATCCTGCTGCATTTCTTCATCCGCTAGCTTCCTCTTGACATTCTTTTTAGTCCTTATTTCTTCATTGGTAAATGTGTGTTACTTATATTTATGTCTTCATACTCAGCAAACATAACTATTGAATTATTTTTATTACGCGGAGTTGATAGGGAGATAAATCTTCATTTATGTAAAGTGTATTTAATTGCTTAAAAGAAATTATATCTGTCTGTCTACCGTAATTCATCATTGTGCGTAAAATTCTGGGGGATATTTCAATATGATACTATAAACAAGTTATTGATTAGAAATTGGCGAAATATGAACAATATGATGGTGTAGATTGCCTGAAAGTAATTGAACAGTAAACTAGTTGGAAGGGTTTAGGATACAGTACAAACAGCAACTGCGAACACAAAAATCTGAATTATCGCTACATAACTGATAGTAGCTTATTTCCAACCGTATGGTCTGCCTTTTTTTTGTGAACTAGTTGCTCTTCATGTTTCCTTTATCGAATTCCTTGATCTGCGGCACTGCTAGTATTTAGATGTTCATTAATGTGCAATATAGTAACAAAAATCTGTATTCTACATGTAGGATGAGATCTATTTTTATAATTAATGCTATAGTTTAATAAAGGCAAATACTCCCTTGTTTTCATCAAACATCTTCCAATTACCTCAGTTTTTCAAGCTACAGTGTAAGAAGAAGGCATGTGAGCCAGTTACAGTCACAGTAAATTTGCTGGTAAACAGTTAAGTTGATTACACCTAGACCTGTTAAATGTCGCCATGTAAATTCACTCTCACACTCAATTTCGATACCAATAGATATAACGTTATTAACTGCAACTAACACTCCCCTCTTCTGTGGCGTGTAATCTGTGTGTCCGATATATTTCCATGACTCGCTAAATACCTCACAGTTTTCCACTTCGCGTCTGAGCCAGCTCTCGGTTCCAAAAATAAGCGTGAGAACTTTCCTGGAGGATAGTAAATTCGGAAATGCTTTGACTGTCAAAATTAATCACTAAACCGTCGAAGTGTGTGCGTGCGTGTCGTCTGTTGAGTGTTCGTCAGAGCACCTCGGACTACCGTCTAGCCTAAAAACGCCCATGTGCACTCCAGAAGTACTCTGCTGCCCAATTAGCTTCTTCCTTTGCGTAGTGCACCCCTGACCGATCAATCCTGCAATCCTCCAATGAAGCCTTTGGTTGAGACCCTCCATTCAGCTCCAAATCAAATCACCCCAGTCAACTACGGCAACAATGATGCTAACTGAGAGCTCTGCTTGCATCCCTTGTTTGGGTCTGGCAGCATTGATCATTTCTACCAGCCACCTATATGGAGTGATGATGGCCTCAAAACCTATGCAACAGGCATCATGGGTGCTGACATGAGCCACAGCCAGCAGACGACTGTACCCTGCATGCTCGATGGCAAAAAGGCAGGGCCGTCTCCACATCTCAGATGAAGGTCGCCCATCACACCCACGCCAGTAGACATACCAAGTGCACACTGGTTTTCTTTCCAGTCCTGAACGCTGGCTTCCTAAGGCGCTCCATAATGTGCCTGGCACTGGAGTTCCCAATAACCAGCAAACCCTTACCTCCATGTGCCTCTTCAGACTCTGCTAATGGAACGGCCACCTGCTCGCTCACCAGACGGATAGGCAAGGCTAGATGGTTGGATTGGCCAATGGCTAGTCTGTGCATTGGCCTTCAGAAACTAAAGTCGAGCGACACGAATGCGTTACCACCTGCCACTTAACCTCCTTTGAATGGGGATCCACCACATTGGCTACACTACAGGGGGGAAATAAGCGACTGCTAGTGTGCCCATGAGATGCCCCAGATTCTCCGCCACCACTACTCCCCGAGGCAGCAACCTGAAATTGGCTGACAATAGTCAAAAGCGCATTCAGTCGTTGCGAACCGTGTCCGCCCACAGCATGAACAAATCCTACCCGTCCCAGCAATACTAAGTTTCTGTCTGCTTTTATAGTTTATTTCTGCAGTTAGACATGCAACTTGGCTACCCTCCTGACGTGCGACCAATGGACGCTGATGGCTTAATGAGCTGTATAGCTGGCTGTTCAGAAGAAATGAAAACTGCGCTACAGACGTCTAGAATCTAATATCGCGTTTTTTAAACAAGTGTAAATTTCTTTATAATTCTTACATTTCGTGCATGTTTTCTATACTCTTAAGAAAACACATACTTAGCTTTTCCTGTAACGTACCACTTTGGAGATGTGTAAATAGGAGACAACTGGGGCCGGACTGAGATGTTGCATCATGATCGGATTTCTAGAGAATATTAAGCTACAATACCTCAAAAAGAAACACTGAAGAAGCCCGAATCCCCTGCATATGCCTGAACATTGTACTGGTCGAATCATGTGCCATATCTGTCAGTCAAGATCTTCTTTTCAGCCACTTCAGCAGAATGCATATTGTTAAAATAAAAGCTGAGAGTGGCAATTGCTGGCTCTGGTGCTCAGCACAAAGAAGGACTGTGCAAGTTCTGTGGTGTCACCGCTAGACACCACACTTGCTAGGTGGTAACTTAAATCGGCCGCGGTCCTGTAGTACATGTCGGACCCGCGTGTCGCCACTGTGGGATCGCAAACCTAGCGCCACCACAAGGCAGGTCTCGAGAGACTGAGGAGACCTCGTCCCCAGTTGTACGGACAACATAGCTAGCGATTGGACGTGCTAAGCCTTGCTCTCATTTGCCGAGAGATAGACAGTAGAATAGCCCTCTGCTAAGTTAACTGGCGACCACCTAGCAAGGCGCCATTTGTATCAGTGCCAATAGCTTACGAGTATGCAGGAGAGATGTATTCCAACAAGAGAATAAAGTTAAGTATTAAAAAAGCTACGTATTTTTCTTTAGTGCATTTATAAGTCTCATGTTCCAGACTTCACGCCCGTCTGCGTTAGCCTTGCGTGCCCTATCGGCTACAGCATTGTGTCTGGGCTGTATGGTCTAGACACAACAAGTTCTACACATCGGGTGCAGAGGAACAGATACAGTTTCAAATTTCACGTTCAAGAAATCGTACATACAGGAGTATAGTACAAACATACCGTCATTAGACCATTGGTTGGTTCAAATGGCTCTGAGCACTATGGGACTTAACATCTGAGGTCATCAGTCCCCTAGAACTTAGAACTACTTAAACCTAACTAACCTAAGGACATCACACACATCCATGCCCGAGGCAGGATTCGAACCTGCGACCGTAGCAGTCGCGCGGCTCCAGACTGAAGCGCCTAGAACCGCTCGGCCACACCGGCCGGCTTGACCATTGGTCAGACTCCCGTATGGACGACATGGTAATAAGCGTCCGTGGTGTAGAAAACAACTGAAAGATTTGAAAGCAAATAAATCGCCCGGTCCGGAGGGAATCCCATTTCGGTTTTACAAAGAGCGCAGGCTATGTAAGGAGGTAATGCCGTAGCGTATTTATCGTGAATCCCTCGCCCAGCACAAAGTTCCAAGCGACAGGAAAAAAGCGTAGTTGACATCAGTAAATAAGAAGGGTAAAAGAAAGGAACATTGGACCAGAAAAATTCCATATCTGTTCAAGGATTCTACAGCGAATCCAAGTTTGATTCACAGATTCTTGAGACTGAGAAGCTAATGTTCACGAATCAGGGTGGTTTTACAAAGCATCGCTCGTGTGAAACTCAGATTGCCATTTTCTCACATGATTAGCTGTTGCCCTTCATCCATTGTTCGCAGTATAACACCATATTCCTAGATATCCGGAAGCGTTTTTCATGGTGCCCCATTGTAGGCTGTTAACGAAGATACGAGCATATGGAATAAGAACACACATGTGAGTGGCTCTAAGATTTCTTAAGTAATAGAAGCCAGTATGTTGTTTTCGACGGTGCGTGTTCATCAGCGACAAAGGGTATCATCAGGAGTCCAAGGGAAATGTGATAGGACCGCTGTTGTTCTCCATGTACATAAATGCTTCCCACCCTGTCCGCCAAGTCAATCTGCGATTGTTCGCTGTTAATACTGTGGCGTCGACGCCGACTGACTGTAGGAAGATACATGATAATTTAGACAAAATTTCTAATTGGTGTGACGAATGGCAGCTGAATGTGTAAAAATGTAAGTTAACGCGGATGAGTAGGAAGAACAAACCTGTAACTTTCGGATACAGTATTACTGGTGACTAGCTTGACACAGTCGATTCGTTTAAATATTTGGGCGTAACATCGCAAAGCGATATGAAATGGAACGCGCATGTGAAAACTTTGGTAGAGAAGCTGAATGTCGGCTTCGGTTTATTGGGAGAATTTTAGGAAAGAGTGGTTCACCTGTTAAGGAGACTGATGGCACCAGCGCCCAATATGCAGTTCTTGAGTGCGGCTGGAGTGTTTGGGATCCGTACGAAATCGGATTGAAGGAAGACATTGAACCAGTTCAGTGGCGGCCTGCTAGATTTGTTACGGTAGGTTAAAAAAACGCTTAAGTGTTGGGAGATGCTTCACAAACTCAAATGGGAATCCATGGAGGGAAGGCGACGCTCTTTTCGTGAAACATTATTGATTAAATTTGGAGAACCGGCATTCGATGCTGACTGCTTAACTATTCTACTGCGCCAACATACATTGCACGTAAGGATCACGAAAATAAGACACTAGAAATAAGGGCTCATACGGAGGCATACAGACGGTCTTTTCCCTCGCTCTATTTGCGAGTGGAACAGGAAAGGAAATGACTAGTAGTGGTACAGGATACCCTCCGCCACGCACCGTACGGTGGCTTGTGGAGTTTCCGCGTATGTGTAGATGTAGAAGACAAGCTTCCACTATTCCAGGTGGGCGAGGTGTGATTTAATTGTTTATACCGCTGCTACCCAGGCGTTATGAGCCAGTGGCAGCTGCTGGTGAGGCATGTGAGTGGTAGTTGGTCGAGGCGGTGTCTTGCCTGTGTCCATCAGAGAAGGAGCATTAGCTGTCCATGGACATCACTGTGGAGGAATCGGTGGCGCTGGCATCTAGTATGAGGTGACACGGTCTGGTGTGGATGGTCAGTCCAAAGGCCACAGGCAAGGCACTTATGGAGCAGGTCCTGGAAGGCGTTCATTAAACTGTAACATTCCTACATAAATAGATTTAGTTTGTAGCAAATGTGTATTGGTTTAAATAATGCACTGTGGTAAAATGCGACTCTCTGCAATGTACCGCAGTAATAAAGTTATTACAGTTTGGCTTTAGGAAGGGCAAATCCACAATCCATGCCATTGACTCCCTGATTAAAAAAGTGCTTAATGCTTATGAAGGAAGAAATTTTGCTCAGGCTACCTTTTGTGATCTTAGCAAAGCCTTCGATTGTGTGGAGCATATTTCACTCGTCAACTTCACTGTTTGTTTACGGTTGCTAAGGAAAGATTCGAAAATATTACGGAATCACAAACTAGTTTGTTGAGAACAAATTGTTTGTATTGGTAAACAGAGAGCACAGCTAGCTGAAGTTAAGTGCGGTGTGCCACAAGGCTCAGTATTAGGACCCCTGCTATTTAACCTATTTACAAACGATCTACCATACTAAATAAATAATCACTCCTTTCTCTATGCAGATGATACCAGTACCACTTTTTTCAGTATCAGCTCAGACATGGATATGCTCCAAACTGTGGCAAATGACACAATATCACAAGCATCAGTGTGGTTTCGAGCTACTGGGTTCCTGCTTAATGAGAGTTAAGCTAAATACAATCTTTTGAGTTTTAGAGATCGGCCAGTAGCAGACTTCATGGGAGCCACATATTAAATACAATAATGCAAGGCTGTCTAGAGTGGTGTATTTGTTAAGGAATTTAAAAAACCATGTACCTCCAGTCTATGTAAGATCGGCCTACTTTGCTTTTTTCCAAAGCATTATATCTTGTGAGCTATTGCCCCATATTAAAAGCCCATACCTTCAGGACATTGTTTTTGGTACTTCAGAAGAAAATTCGAATTATCACAGTGGTTTGCAGTGGGCCAGTTTATCACTGTTTATCAATTTTATAAGAGTTACTATTTTTAACATGTATATTTACACTGCCCTACTGCATATAAAGAGAAACTTTTCTAAGCTGGTATTATGATGAGATGTACACTCTCATTGAACCAGGAATAGTAGCCATCTTGATATACCTTACTACAGATTATCTAAGTCACTGAACAGCTACGAAGTGGTGGGTATGAAGATGTCTAAATAAATCAAATAGAGATTTTACCCATTCTGGTGGCAGTTTGTTGAACAATTTGTCTTTATTTGGCTAGCTGTAAATCCTTGCTACTCACTTCAGGAATTTTGTGACAGTTAAAGAAATTATGCTGAACTCTCCAAACTGGTACCACTATGATATTTCGCAGAGTAATCTATGATGCAATGTTTTTCATATTATTTGATTTTAAATATTGTATTATACGGAAAACCAATAGTGACATATTGATCTTCAACCCATGTTTAGCTATTACAGCAATTGACAAAGTCATGTTACATAAATACAAGTTATGAAGCATATATACGACAGTAAAATTTCATTCAATTCAATAACTATGGGGTACCAGTGTAATTTGCACATGGCAAGAGAGTATTTGCTTCATTAACAAATGGTTCAAATGGCTCTGAGCACTATGGGACTTGACCTCAGATGTTATCAGTCCCCTAGAACTTAGAACTACTTAAACGTAACTAACCTAAGGACATCACACACATCCATGCCCACGGCAGGATTCGAACCTGCGACCATAGCGGTCGCGCGGCTCCAGACTGTAGCGCCTAGAACCGATCGGCCACTCCGGCCGGCGTTTCATTAACATACTGCTGTATTTGTTCAATATTATTCTGTGGGATATTGGTGTAATTTGTGCATAGCAAGAGTGTAATTGTTTAAATAATGCACCGTGGTATTTGTTAAGCATTAAAAGCCTTGTATTTACGGTAATCTACACGTGTCTCTGGAGCACAATCTTGAAAATTAGTTGGAAGTCGGTATTTAGAATAACGGGGAGAATGAGCAAGGTTTCTGCAAAAGTTATAAGAAGATGTCTCGAAACTGTAAATAGAAATGGAAGGTGGTCATATGTTGGAGTACTTGTAGAAAATGCCATTGGGGAGATATGACATCCTATTGACTGACTTACAGCCAGTAAGTCCTGCATAAATAGCAGATAAGAGCATATGTGGTCGGTTGTTTACATTAGGTATGTTGTTATAAGTTACTCATATAAACATAACTGAAGAAGACAGTGAGCAGCTTGCTTCATTAGAATAGGAGTGCAAGTGTGCCTCTTGGAGAGGGGTTGAGGTTGATGCGACCTTGAAAGTGACACGTGCTTTTTGTTTTTGTTGGATGAAAAAATTTATGATCCGTAAGTACTCATTCGACAGCGGGGCGGGGGGTGATTGTTGGCTCCTCGGCTTTTTCGGTAGTGATGAAACCTCACGTTTCCTCCACCTGCTTTGCTCTTTTGTCTTGGAATCACAGTGAAACACCTAGCATCGCCCACTGTGATTAGGGACTGGCCTGAAATAATATGTGGCATCTGCGCTGCTAAGTCCATTAGGCGAGTTTTTCGAATATGTGTGAGCTGTTGCAGAACTCAGCGGACGGCGACCTTAGTTTTCAGCATCTCGCACTACATTTTGAACACGACTGTTTTTCCACTTATTCCATTATCGTCTCGATTCTGACAACTCGTCTTTTGGGCACCAAGCCCTCTGCTTGTCTTGCGATTCTCAGTTCTTCCCAGGTATTTAGTTTGCCACTTCGTTGTTCGTCATTCACACTTGGATACGTGGCACAGACCGTTCCATTGTCGCCAGCCATTTTTTCATACCTTGTTGCATTAGTGCCGTGCAATTCATCAACACAGCTTGGACTGGTGCAGCGTTGTGTCCCGTCAAACGCAGGAAGTCAAGTGCCTTTCATATCACTGATCAAGTGCAAGGTAGGCTGCTCCAGTTTGTTTTGGCTCCTCTACGGTCGTGCCACGTTATTGTGGCGTGGGGATTTCAGTGCGTAACAAAACTGTACGCAAGTACCTGAGCACAAGCAAAATATTAATTGCACGACGTTTTTTCGATTTTTAACCGAGTGGCTCGAGGGAGCATAATAGTAAGCGCCACTGCTGTGTATTTTGAGTTACAGGGTAATCAATATTGTCTATGAACAATAGAATGTAACACATCAGAAAGAGCTATATTTTGAGTAAATTTATGTCAGGGTGATGTTTCATCGTAAATGCCAGTTGCAGCCTGCCTCAGGAACAAAATGAACATGACAAATGACAGCGTTGGTCATTTTTACCTAAGAGTGACCCGTGTACTTTTTCTGAGATTATATCCATATTTAACGAGTTACAAGGAAAGAAAGGTTATGTTAGAGATCGCGATATCTCCGACCAGGACCCTCAGTACGTTCCCAACAACTCAGAGGACTCAGAGATAATATGTAAATTTGCAAATGTGTACTACTTAGTATATTCCACGAACATAATGGAAAGTGCATGTACATATCATTATGTTCTTGACAAGCATGAAATATGAGGTAATTATTGAGTAGCTTCTGTTGTTACTTGTACGGATATAAATGAATAATGAATATGCATAGCACCAAGCCTACAACAATAATATTATTATTAACTTTCTTTGTTGCTATTCAGGTTACCTGCGAAGGGTTTCGGACTATCCTTAATATCGAGCAAGTGACCGTCTGTCTCAGTTACCTGCCATGAAGGGGGGAAAAACAAAGAGGTCTTCTCTGAAAAGGTTGAGATGCACCTCACAACCAAAGTTAAGCTGAATGGACGTAATATAGACGAAGAATATGTATCTCGTTCTGTACAAGTTGTGATAAAAGGGATGTAGGTCCTAACTGGTGTCGTCTTAAATGTTTTGAGAAAGTAGGTGTGAAAACAATTTGAGGCAAACGTTCAAAACATTCTGCGAGTGGTCGTGCGCTAGCGTTCTCGCTTCCCGCGCCCGGGTTCCCTTGTTCGATTCCCGGCGGGGTCAGGGATTTTCTCTGCCTCGTGATGACTGGGTGTTGTGTGATGTCTTTAGGTTAGTTAGGTTTAAGTAGTTCTAAGTTCTAGGGGACTGATGACCGTAGATGTTAAGTCCCATAGTGCTCAGAGTCATTCTGCGAAAGTGGTGACTTTGAGGTCCAGAATGCATATGGTCATCAACCTGGAACATAAGCAGGTGCCAGGTGACTCCTAAAAGCCCGTCATCTTTATTCACCAGCGATAAATTATGACATGACTTGTGGCAAAAGTGGTTTCGGCCTCCCACTTTCTTGAAAATTAGTTGCCACTGCTTGATTGGAATACGACAGACCCAGACTCATTGAAAGGAAAAAAGTTGCTGACGTTCTGTTCCCCTTGGCGAACATCCGTTCTGTTCATCATCAACTTTTCTTGACACTAAAACCAACACATTTGGACAAAGGACACATCTGTGATGAATGATTAAGTACTTTCATGCAAGGAGTCTTCTAAAAACTCCGTGCAAATGTTTTCACATGATTATATATCATTAAGTTTTGTTGTTAGCACAAGTGATTTGGGAAACATAATGGTATCTCCGCTACAGTAACGTCTTTATAGTACGTGAAAAACAAAAAAAAAATACTCTGTTTCTTGTTCGTTTTGTGTATCTCGAAGAATGTAGACATTAGAAGCCATCCACATGAAATTGATGTTCAAATAAATTTATTCATGTTTGGAAATAAAATGGTAAACGCCAAAAGGGGAGTTTTTGGATCAGTTGCAAACTTCAGTCCTCTATGTTCTCCCTAACGACTCATAAGGGGCTGCAATAAAGTTGTAAATAACTAAGAATCAGCTCAGAATCTGTAGGGGCAGCCATAAAATCTTGGTCATTAATTCAGGAGGTCTAGAAGTCATTATGTCAACGCAGATTTGGCACCTAAAGTTTACTGGATTTCCGAAATTTTTACGGTACAGTTCTCTCACTGGTCAGTCGTGAACAAAGCTCGTACTTACTGAATGTCGGATAGGTATGCGACTGGTGGATGACGTTCTAGAAAAAAAGGCTCAGTCCATCACTGTCAATACGAGGCAGTCATCCAAAGCGGGAGTAATGTTGTGCTTACTCCAAGAAAGTGTGATATGACCGCCACTTTGGACAGTAATTAAACGTGACCTGGTAATTAAAGGCGGTAGGTGTAATAGAAAACTCTGCCTCGTGATGACTGGGTGTTGAGTGATGTCCTTAGGTTAATTAGGTTTAAGTAGTTCTAATTTCTAGGGGACTGATGACCATAGATGTCAAGTCCCATAGTGCTCAGAGCCATTTGAACCATTTCTTTTTAATAGAAAAATTGTGGACGATGAAGGTGGAAACATGCATCTTACATCATTTGTACATTGTTGTGAACTCCAGAAGAATGTGTAGTTAGTCATTGTACCAGGATTTGATCGACAGCTGATTCTTAGCTTAATGAACTAACGGCTGGAACGGTCACCAGATCAAGTTGCAGGTTGCCTATCTAACGGAATCCAAGTATAAAAAAATTGTATTCACTATTTCACAAAATTAATAATCGAATACTGCCATAACATACTCATTAAGAGGTATAACATTACATTAAAATTTTAACACAATAACCCAAGTATTAAAGTTATGAACTGTCTATGTTTCTTGAGGCAGCGTGAGTTACCCACACTATATCCATCCAATATTTCAGAATGTTAGCACTTAGCGTCTTTCAACAGACTTTACACGTAATTTTGAACCTTTGTGAAAGTTTTCCTGCCTTACATCCCCTCCCTCTCTCCCGCCTTCGCCTCCTACCCAATATAATGAAGGGAAAAAATTTATCGCTTATTAAGTTTTCGCTGCAATGAAACTTCAGCATCAGTCATGATATTTTAATTTACTACTTTTTATTGTCAACTCTGTTTGCAATAAATTTTGCCAACAATATTCACATATACTACTGAATGTACCTGCAAAATTAAATCATTTTACGAAATGCTTGTAACAGACGTTTTATGCATGGGAGTTCGAGTTTTTAAAGAATCGGAAGCTGGGGGATTACTGGTATTCGAGAAGCCTCTAATCAAATTGTTTAGGAAGAAAAAGAAGAACAAGTTGATTCCACAAATATAAACGTTAAGCAGAAGTTTCATGTAACTTTGAAAGCTTTTAAAATTAACAACGAATATCGTCGACAGTAGACGTCAGAAGCCGACAGTCGACACATTAGTTGTGTGTCGTACGACTGTGATTAACATCGAAGTAATAATATATAAATACATCATAAATCAGCTTTGTTATTGCCGGGCGCTAACCATGGATATTTCTGAATAAAAACAATTTGTTCAAGGCGAATGCATAAGTTGTAACTTAGTCTCAGTTTCAAAACTACGCCGATAGCTATGATAAGAAACTAGTGACTAAAGCAAAAGAAATAGCTAAATACAAGTTTATCTGAGATTATCCTAATGTTGGAATGATACATGTTAATCTTCAATTTTTAACATTTTGAATGTGTCGCAAATGTTTAGTTATGTTATGAATGCTCACCTCCCCAGCTGTCTCATAGATTTCCTTCTTTGCACATAAAAACTGGGGATATTGCTCTTCATTGTTTGAACATTAATGCAAGTAATATCTACCAGCAGAAAGAACACCACTAATGGCCATCGTTTTGTTCTTCTTGCTATGGTGTACGTCGCACGCAACTTGTCAATTCTGTCAACTCCGCCTTTTGGAAGGTTGTAGAAGGTAATGATCTCAGATTTCTTTATGTCACCTGTTGTAGCGTCAATACGTTTGGAATTTGGATGCATTGTTGACAGCAGAATAACATTTTTATCTTTTTTAGATACATATGAAAGGTAAGTGATGTCCCCTTTGCAAGTCAAAATTGTAATTGCAGTTTCTTTCCGTTTTATGACAGTAAGTTCAGTAGGAAGCTTAGGCTTATTTTTCTCAATGTGCCAACAAGTGTTAGCCGCTTTTTCAGTAATTCTTCAGCAAGCAAGATACTAGTGTACCAGTTATCTGTTGTTATATTTCGTCCATTTCCTTGAATCCCGTCATAAGTCTCAAAATGACGTCTTAGCTTGAAGGGCCTTTCCGAGTTTCTAATTCAAGTAGTTTTCCCGCATACACTTCAATTTGAGATGTATACCAAGTCCTTGTGTCACATAACGTCTGTCGGCCCCCGGTAGCTGAGTGGTCAGTGCGACAGAATGTGAATCCTAAGGGCCCGGGTTCGATTTTTTCCGCTCAGGGACTGGGTGTTGATGATTAGGACAACACATCACTTCATCCCAACAGACGCGCAAGTCGCCGAAGTGGCGTAAAATAGAAACACCCGACGAACGGTCTACCAGATGGGAGCCCCTAGTCACACGGCATTTACATAATGTATTTTTATTCCGTATTTAGCAGGTTTGCTAGGAATATACACCAAAAATGGACATTAACCTCTGATGGGAACCAGTTGTTCATCAATTGTGGTATAACTTCCAAGGCTGTATGCATTTCCGCAGTTTTCGTTGAACAAGGTGAATACTTCAAGTATTGCAGCCATTTTATCCAGTTCCTTATGTTACACCCTATCATGAATAGTATCACATCTCAAACACCTCATAAGGAATAAAAATCTGTCCAGTGACATAACAGTGTGAAATATTTCTACTCCTAGTCCCTTTGAAGAAAACAGATCTTGAATTTACAAGTAGTCCAATGAAAGATTGTACTTTTATTACATTTTAGCTGCTCTATAAGAACCAGCAATTACATCTGTTTTCCTGCGTCTATTTTTGTTCTTGGAGAAGGCCTCGATGCGATCAACATAAAGGTTGGTGCACTCTAGTATTGAGCGAATTATTTGCTCATTTATGAACACATCAGAGCATTCTACAGCTGTCTTGAAATCTTTAGCAGTTAGTTTGGTACCAGGGAGCTGAGTTACTATATTTTGCTTCCTTGTTCTGATATTATTAGGCTCAGGGGTAGTCATCCATTTAGTTACTTTATCTTTACCAAGCATAAACCTCCCTGGTGTTGTTGGAAAGGAGGAAGCCGATCTTCACTAGCATCTTCATCAGATTAATCACTTGCAGTTGCATGATCGCTTTCTTCGCACTGTTGTTCTTCATTGTCATCCGAATCTTTAAACTCTGGAATCTCAGAGTCTTCATCCTCATTAAAAACTTCCTCCAGCAGCCTTCTAAGACGTTTTTGCTCCTCATGTGACGTCATGATGGACACTGCTCAACACAGACACTCGCACCATTAGTTAGGTGGGGTGTTATCAGCACCCCAGCGTTTAAAACTGATGTACAGTGTAGCGTACTTTTAAAAATATGAACAATGTTCAAAGGGCTGCACATTGTTGCGAAACCAAAGGCGCTCAACAGTGTGACCAACATGCTTCATTGAATACTAGTAAACTTTTGCACCTGGGGTGCTGTGAACACCGCACATCCCCGGTTAAAGGTTAAAAACAAACTCTGTAGTATGTATATTCAGCTTTTACGCGAAACTAACATAAATGTTCTGGTTACTACTTTGTAGCTGGCCTTGCCTCAATAAAATAGCAACTGAAGGGCATAAAAATTTGGAGTTATCACTGCTATCCCTACCTGGGGTATTCTAAAAGTGCAGAAAAATGCTCTGCAGTAACTCACTTCGACAAAAAGTCCTTTGGTGTTGCCGGCGGCTTCGGGTCGTTATTGTCAGGTCCATTTTTATTCACGAATGACATTTCTATGCTCCTTCATTTACTCGCCATGTGTCTGAAAAAGCCATGCTACACGCTCTGGGATACGTAACAGACCGTTTCAATTTGGGGTTTTGTTGCACCTGCTTAAAACCGAAACGAAAGGTTTTGTACAGGACGAGAACAATCGCCTCTTGTTGTGACATTATGAAGCTGTGGTGCTCCGTGTCATTGCAGAAGCGATAAGCGCTTCCTTATCCTGTTACGGCAACTCCGTGTCGCTACTTCCTGCCGATGCGGACCAACCTGCAGCAACTGCCATCAATGTAAACATAAAGTAACCAGGTCTTACTTACACTGGGACCGCATGTGCATAGACAAAACAGGTATCCAATTTTACGGATACAGATAATATACAATAATCTTCAGTTAAGCTTGTGGTTTCTCATTCGTAATCGTAGTTCAAGAAATTACACGTCAGCGCTATGAAATTTATTCAACGTGTAGTATTAAAATGTAACGGAGGCGGAGAGTGGGAAGGGGACGGGGGGGGGGGGGGGGACACTGTAGGTAAATATCCGTTACATTAGGCTGCTTGCACATTACACGATTTCGCCCGTACTGGAAAAAACCGTACCGGTTTAAATCATAGTCGGTTGATTTTCACACTGAACGATTCTTAAACGTTAAACAATAACATCAGTTCCCTTCAAAGTGTGACCTGGTACAGTTCTTATTATGGATCGTGAACAAGTCATTGCATTATGGATACTGTATCGACGTCGGAGAAGACGAAGGCGCGATCGCCTTCACTGGGTTTATCCGATTAATCTGAGACGTGAGAGAGTCGGGGTTTTCTACACATTTGTAGGCCTGAGAAACGACGACCGAAAGTATTTTAATACTTCGTATGTCAGTTGTTTCCCGTGCAATTCATCGAAGGAACCAAGAATGTCTGCAACGCCAAAACGCGCAATTCAGAAACTGTATACAGCCTATTGAAATGCTGGCTATGGCTTTAAAGTAAGTTTTTAAATACAGCTTTGTTATTACTGGTGTTTATACATATATTATTTAACTTCAATGGCATATTTGCTCAAACTCATATATAGAATTTGAAAAAATGCAGCAATAAAATTCTTTTATCGTATTTCTGTTTACCAAAGTACCATACAAACAGGAAAAATGGTTATGCAGTAAGTTGATATTGTAGTAGCAGGCAAAATAATAAAACACATGTACAATTATCGATTTTATTTACCAGGCTGGATTTGTATTTTCAGAATTTCATATTTGTTCATAATTCTATTTTTATTGATAACAATCTCAAACATTGTTTTTCGAACGTCACAAATATACCAAAACAATAAACACAAGGAAATCCCTAATTTGATTAGAAACCCACAAATTGATGACATCAATTGAAGAAATCTGACTCTCCACAAAGTGAAAATGTTCCATGTTCCGTCTATTTCTCCTTCAGGTAATTCCAAGTCTCTGAACAATTTCGTGCAGGTCATGTGATGATGTCTGTTTTTTTTGGTTTGGATCGTGTACTTTTTTTGAGAGGCATTGAATGGTGTGCTCCCTTTGAATGATTTTTCAGTCTACATATCGGCCTATGCTGATACAAGGAATGTTCTTCTACGCTAGATGCAATCTGACTGGAAAAACTAGGCCCTGCATATTATTGAGATGGAAATGGACGTTGTTGAATGTTTAGAAATGGTTGCGGTTGGATAACTGCAAATAGCTGAGGCGTACACTGGGAAGAGCTCCCGTACGACTGAAATCGTGTAGTGTGAAAGTGTGCACTTGGTCACGTGGGCCACTGAGCCGAGTGCTGTGTGGCGGCAGCGGCACTGGACGACTGCAACAAAACTAAAAATCGTGCCCGTGTTGTAGCCGTACAATGTGAAAGGTCTCATGCTCTTCAACAGTCGACTAAGAAAATTTTCCCGTACGGGCGAAATCGTGTAATGTGCAAGCAGCCTTACTGTGGTAGGCGACATGAACGTTTAAAGAACCTCTCGACACAAACATTCGAATTATGCGATGTAAGTAATTTTTTATATATATATATATATATATATATATATATATATATATATATATATATATATACACTAATCAAAGTTAGTCATCACATCATTTTTCTATAATAAATGGGGTTGTTAAAAAAGGAAGGAATAATAATATCAATAACTCAGTATAAAAGAAATTTTGTGTATTAAATAAGTAATGTGTAATCAATATGTTTCAAGACTTATGCGAAACATCTTTAATAAAATTTCAATAAACTTTATTGAAAGATTTCGTGATGCCTTCAGCTGCCATTCTCTTTATTTCATGTACGGCTGTACAATTTCGGCCTTAGGGTATTTTCAAGTATTTTATGACGCATTTTTAATGGTAAATTACGCCCTGTATGTCGTTGCTCCTGTGACTGAATGTTATGCTCAAAAAATAAATCCGAGATTTTTTAGGCTATTGTAGGAGCACGTTATTTTCGAGCAGTTGTTGCAAAGCAAATGTAAAAGACAACGTGTTAACAATATACCTGTAGAGTTATGCCTATGACTCGTTCAATGTGACCACCATCACTTCTATCAACTTCTTCAACACGAACTCCTACAAACTTCTTCAACATGGACTCCTGTTTTGAATTACTCGCCGACACATATCCTCAGTTATTTCGCTGCCCACCTCATTATCAGCACTCGCAGTTTAGTTACTGTATGAGGATTTTTAGGGACAATTTTTTAAATTAAGGATTTCTGAAGGAAAACCATCACACGGATTCAAATCAGGCCTATTTGTGAGCAATTTTTGTCCATATGCGAAACGATTAGGAAATGTGTCTGTCTTAGACTTCCTGCGTGAAACTTTTAAGGCAGATGTCATTTCAACCTTACCTGTGTGCGGTTTGGCTCCATCCTGCACGAACCATTGGTTTTCTAATTGAAACGCTTCTGAAAGAAGCAGAGGAACAAAATTATTACGCAGCAAGTTTAGATAACTTTCACTGTTCATTGTGTCTTAAGGCAATAGGACCATTCCTTTTTTTAAGACTTGAGATAGCCACCGACACAGTAATTCTTGGAGTATGATACACCTTTTCATGAAGCACGTCTGGATTCTCGGAAGCCCCAAACCCCACATTATGTTTATTAACAATGCCATTTAAGTGAAAATGTGCCTCATCTGAAAACCAAACGTTGTTCACTATACGCCTTTATTCACAAAACGTACAGCGAACGTCATGAAGTAAAATGTTGTGGCCACTAACAAAAATGTTCAGTGGCGTGAGTAGGACTAAAAAAATAAAAAAATGTCGCGCGCTGTAGCCACACGGTCTAAGGGCACCTTGCCACGGTTCGCGCGGCTACTTCCGTCGGAGGTTCGAGTCCTCCCTCGGGCACGTGTGTGTGTGTGTGTGTGTGTGTGTGTGTGTGTGTGTGTGTGTGTGTGTGTGTGTGTGTGTTTTGTCCGTAGCGTAAGATAGTTTAAGGTAGATTAATTAGGGACACCCTAGGGACCGATGACCGTAGCAGTTTGGAAATTTGGTCCCATAGGAACTTACCACAATTTTAAAAATAATAGTATGTACATTAATGTTGACACTAATCATGTATACATATCCTGTAAACTGACTCGTTCCACATCGCTTCGATAATAGAATTGTTCAGATGATCTATGGAACATGTAACTAACTAATTAACTGTGGAGAAGGAACATTCACAGGCCTTGGACATTTCCGCTCAAGCATTGAACCACCACTATTAAATATTTTGTAAAGTCTACGTATTGTTTTAAATGAGGACTACAATCGAGTTTTAAAATATGCTGGAAACCGTCTCTGTGGGAGCACCACACTTCTCGTGGCATAAAAAAATAAGTTTTAATGCGTCATTCAATAGTCAGTCTTCCTTGGAACGATACATAAACAGTGCCCTCGGAAATAAAAGAAAATAATCTCCATGAGGTTCTCTTACTTCTGCCAACACAACACCCCAAACAACTGATAACCTTAAAATTAATCCCTAAAGAAATGTTGGATCATTTCGTGCGCCACGCTGTACAATAATCGTGGATCGCGTCAATAATATTAGTACAGATCCAAACACACGAACTTACGGCATGATGGAAATGCATAAAATGTTTGTGTCGCGTATAGAGCGAGACACCCTCAATAGGGAATGTCATTACTCCTATAAAGTAAGAACAGTGTAGAATTTTAAGCAATCTGTGACGATGTTTATAATTACGATTATTAATAACATGAGGAGGGAAACGCCGTCCCGCATTCAAAGCAGATCTCAGCACTAAATAGATGCACGACGTACGTAGCATTTCTCACGAGTCGTGTCTGAAGTCACAACAGACCACTCTCAGTGCTGTACAGTTTCCCGTGGGAAATCATCGTGCACGATAATTGCGTTGTGAATTATTCGTTTATGACGACGTAATTACCGCCACTCTCTGCGCTTTTAGTGGTGTTTCCTAAGACGAGCTTCTAGCTGGAATCGATTGCGGGATCTTTTCTTTACTGGGAGTCTTCTTTAGCCTCGCGCAGTAAACGCCGAAGGGCAAATGATGTTGACATATAGAACCACTGCTTTGTACTTGTCAAGCGTGGTCTAGGAAAGCTCAGTACACCACCTCTTTGAACCTGTTTTACACATTGGGTGTACGATTCTTTACACTTCTGATTAATGAAATTCTGATTATTTTACTCATGAGTGAATGTGTTAACTATTTCACGTAAAGCTTGTATGCGACAAAAAATTAAGAAAAGGTTTGAAGTTATGTTTAAAGTTTGTTGTAAATCGAAGCTGTTACGTGTTCTCATTATCACCTTTCACACACAGGATACGTATAGTCAGCATAATTTGCACTTGCATAATTTGAGCAATAACTAGTTTTGCACGCATCTCACTGTTTAAGACGTCGTATCTACGGAACTATGTCTTAACATTATATAATTTTGCAGGTGCATTCAGTGGTATATGTAGATACTGCCTGCAAAATGTATTGAGGAATAACAAATTAAAACCTCATGTATTTTGTGGAAGTTTTACTGCATGAGCAATGAAAATGTAGCAAGCTATTTTCCTTTCATTTATTGGGTGTGTCAGTGAGAAAGTGTTCAAAAAGTTTTGAAATTATGAGTAAATTTGCTGCAAGTCACCAAGTGCTGCCATTCTCAAATACTGGATGAATATAATCTGGAATTTTGTGCACGGTAAGTTGTGTTGTCTCAAGACAAAGGTTCAAATGGCTCTGAGCACTACGGGACTTAACTTCTGAGGTCATCAGTCCCCTAGAACTTAGGTTGGTTAGGTTTAAGTAGTTCTAAGGACATCATACACATCCATGCCCGAGGCAGGATTCGAACCTGCGACCGTAGCGTCTCAAGACATATTAAAGTAGTAACACAATAAGACGAATTATTACTGTCAGAAATTGTGTATCTAAGAATGTACCTTTAAAATGCCGTCATAAACTACTCATTAAAATTTTTAAATTCGTTTAAGAACTATGCGAAACAGAGAAAAATATTTTTGTTGCCCATGGAAGTCGCTAGATGGTCAGCCTGCAACAGCAATATTGAACTATGAAATGAGGTAGCAAATTAGTAAATAGGTTGGGATATCTAATGGAACACTGGACGATGTTCGAATTTATTATGTCCGATGTTGGTAAGTCGTCGGTGTTGATTTCGATTTCATCATGTCTAAGTATCGTGGAGGATAATAACCGCCCCCAAAACAGCTTTTTTCGCATAAATTTGGTGTTGTTGAGAGGCAATTGCCTTGCTTCGAAGTTAGTGAACAAAGCTCATTGTAATTATTCGAAAATGAGAGAGGAGGCTGTCGCCATTGTGTATGGCCTCACTAAGGTTGATCAGTATTTTTTTGACAGACTACTTTAGATGGTGAGTGAGAAGGTCCAAGCAAAGTCTACACAGGTTTCTGGTCAGTCAGTCCCAACTCAAACAGCGCAGCAGTTACAAGGGTGGGCTGTTCTTCTGCATTGGCATGCTTAGAAATGGGCCTATACACAAGCTCACACTGGTAATCTGACAAAAGCTCTTTCTCATCTCCCTGTTGGCCCAGATTCAACATTCGACGAGTCCTCTGCTTCTTGTAGCTACGCAAAGCATTAATCACCGGAAAACTGCTCAGGCCACAGCAGCGGATCCTGAGTTGCAGATTCTGTTGCACTACATCCGCACTGGCTGGCTGCGTTCAGCCGGACAGATTCGTAGTTCTGTAGTTCGCCCATATCTTGTCTGCTTGATTGCTTCTAACCGCTACTGCCCGGTCTCGTGTTGTGGTTCCCAAGCCCTCCAGCCTGACTTGCTGTGTTTGCTACACAAAGGTCACTGGTGCGTCCTTCGTGCCAAGAGCAATGACGTCGCATCAGCTGCTCTGTGCAGTCTCGATGCGCAGATTGAACAGTGGAATTGTCAGTGCCGCGCCTGTGCTGAACATCTACCACCCCATCTCAGCAGTTCTTTGAATGGTCCAAACATCAAGTATCTTGGCAACATTTGCACTTGGATTTCGCGGTTCCTTACTGCAGTACACGATGGCTCATCGTCGATGAAGCTTTCAGCAAATTTCCCTTCGTAATTCCTATGCACTCTGTTTCGGCTCGTTCCAGAATCCAGGCCTTGTCGTCGATCTTTTCCCTCAAGGGATTGCGTGAAGTGATTGACAACGGATCTCAATTTGTTGCCGCCAAGTTTGAACAGTCTTGCTCCTGATGCCGAAGGTAACGCATCATGAGTGCACCGTTTCACCCGCAATACAAAGCTGAAGCTGAACGCTTTGTACGAACATATAAGCAACAGACGGACAAACCTCGTGCCTCCCACACACAGGATCAAGCTCTGTTGCTCTTCTTGTCTTGCTACTGCTCCCAGCCATGCGATGGACCATCGCTGGCACACTTGTTGCACCGACAGTGTCGCCGCACCTCGCTTCTACATCTACATCTACATTCATACTCCGCAAGCCACCTGACGGTGTGTGGCGGAGGGTACCCTGAGTACCTCTATCGGTTCTCCCTTCTATTCCAGTCTCGTATTGTTCGTGGAAAGAAGGATTGTCGGTATGCTTCTGTGGGGGCTCTAATCTCTCTGATTTAATCCTCCTGGTCTCTTCGCGAGATATACGTAGGAGGGAGCAATATACTGCTTGATTCCCCCTGCGGGTCCGGGGTAAGAATAGGCCCGAGGTATTCCTGCCTGTCGTAAGAGGCGACTAAAAGGAGTCCCTCCCCCTCAAGGGGGTAGTTAGCGCCTGCATCCGGAGACGGACGGTTCCACGACCTCTATTTGCGGTCATTTTGCATTTTCACTTCTCGTTTCTTCCTTTCTTTGGTTGGTTCCTTTCTTTGCTCTTCTCCACCTCACTGTCTTCCTTACTCTTTCCCCTGCATAATCTCCTTGCCTTCTCATTGCCTTCTTCTCCTTGCCTTCTTCTCCTTGCCTTCTCATTGCCTTCTCCTTGCCTTCTCATTGCCTTCTTCTCCTTGCCTTCTCATTGCCTTCTTCTCCTTGCCTTCTCATTGCCTTCTCATTGCCTTCTTCTCCTTGCCTTCTCATTGCCTTCTTCTCCTTGCCTTCTCATTGCCTTCTTCTCCTTGCCTTCTCTGGTCTCCGCCTCGGCGTTTGAGACACTGTCCTCTCTCTCTCTCTCTCTCCTTTTTCCTCTTCTTCCTTCCTCCCTGTGCGCGCCTGAAGGCCGACCCACGCGTTCGCACGCGTAGCCGGTGACGGGGTAACGCGTAATTCCCCGCCCTGGGTAGACATGTAAGGCACGCGCGTACCCCCTGGTAAAGGCCAGGCCTGGGGAGGGGTGATTGCCTGAGCTGATACCTTCTGACCATGCCGATTGGTCCCTCCGTCTGTTTCTCGGGAGGTGTGACCTGAGGTGTAAACATTCACCTAAGGCGGGAGTGCCCTCTGAGAGGGTCCCCACAAGGAAGGAGCGCGCCATCGGAGACGCTGGCAATCATGGGGGATTTCTCCGCAATGGATTTCACTCCATCTCTCTCGACTTCTGCCCAAAAACGGAAACGTGAACAGCTACCAGTGACAAAAGTACTACCGCCTGCCCCACAGTTCCTCGTCGTTTCTCGATCTGAGGACGGAAAGGATTTTTCCTCTGTCAACCCTTTCGTTATCCAGAAGGGCGTCGATGCCATAGCCGGATCTGTCAAATCCTGTACCAGGTTGCGTAACGGTACCTTATTACTCGAAACTGAGAGCGCCTTTCAGGCACAAAAACTGCTTCGGGCCACACTCCTGTACACATTCCCTGTCCGGGTGGAGGCTCACCGAACTTTGAATTCGTCTCGTGGTGTGGTCTATACTAGATCCCTCGACGGCTTGACTGACGAGGAGATTCAATCTTTCCTCGCTGAGCAGGGCGTGACGGCTGTCCATAGGGTCATGAAAAAGGTCAACAATGACCTTGTACCGACCCGGACACTTTTTTTGACCTTCGATAGTGTTCAGCTGCCATCGCGCATCAAAGCGGGCTACGAGGTTATTTCTGTTCGCCCCTATGTCCCGACACCTACGCGCTGCTACCAGTGTCAGCGTTTCAATCACACTCGCCAATCTTGTTCCAATGCGGCTAAATGTGTCACTTGTGGCAGGGATGCCCATGAGGGTGACTGTCCACCTCCGTCTCCTCGTTGAGTGAACTGTCAGGGTGACCATGCTGCATCCTCCCGCGACTGTCCTGTCTATAAGGAAGAACGCTGTATCCAGGAAATTCGGGTCAAAGAGAAAGTGTCCACCTCGGCTGCTCGCAAGCTATTGGCTAGTAGGAAGCCCACGCTGCTCCCAGCGGGGAAATACAGTACTGTCCTCGCCTCTCCTCGGACTACCAGGGAGGTGGCAACCCAGACCTGCGATCTGACCTTCAGCACCACGGTCGTCCGTTCGGCCAGTGCTAAGATCGCGCGGTCGACGTCTCCTCTTCGTCCCATCACCCCACAGACACCAGCCCCTTCATCAGCTTCTGCTAAGACGAAGACCCAGAAGTCAGATGCACGGGCCTTCAAGAAGGAACCGTCCCGTGCAGACTTCCTACGTACCTCGACCTCCCAGCCTTCGTCCGGTACTTCCACCAAACGACCATCCAAGAAGGCTAATAGGAAGCACAGTTCTCCTTCTCCGCCACGGCGCATTTCTTCTCCTGCGCCACCCAGCGGTTGCCGCCCCAGGCCGTCATCCCTTTCGCCTGGCCGCACCGCTGGTAGCCGAACATCTGGCCGTTCACCGGCGGAGGAAGCTCCCCCTCC
The DNA here is from genome assembly GCF_023898315.1 of Schistocerca nitens. Lineage (NCBI taxonomy): Eukaryota > Metazoa > Arthropoda > Insecta > Orthoptera > Acrididae > Schistocerca > Schistocerca nitens. Next base: position 100,441,203 of record NC_064621.1, on the reverse strand, counting down.
CGGCCATCTTCCCAAGATGGCCGATGAACGTATAGACCCAATGGACGATGACTGTCCGCCTACTGATAGCGGCGGCAGTGCTCGCTCGAAGCCAGGCCCTCAGCGGCCTTCGAGGTGACCCCTTCTTTCTTTCGTCTTCCTTTTTTCTTACGATGGCACTTATTCACTGGAATATTCGCAGCATTCGCTCCAACCGAGAGGACTTGAAGTTGCTGCTTCGCTTGCACCGTCCGCTCGTCGTAGCCCTCCAGGAAACGAAGCTACGCCCATGCGATCAAATTGCCTTGGCACACTACACCTCTGTGCGTTTTGACCTACCCCCTGTGGTAGGTATCCCAGCTCATGGAGGGGTTATGTTGCTGGTCCGGGATGATATTTACTACGATCCCATCACGTTGCACACCGGCCTGCAGGCAGTTGCCATCCGCATTACTCTCCCCACTTTTACATTTTCCATTTGTACCGTTTACACTCCATCGTCGTCTGCCGTTACCAGGGCAGACATGATGCAACTTATTGCTCAGCTACCTGCACCATTTTTGTTAACTGGAGACTTCAATGCCCACCATCCCCTTTGGGGCTCTCCAGCATCCTGCCCGAGGGGCTCCCTGTTAGCAGACCTTTTCAACCAGCTCAATCTCGTCTGCCTCAATACTGGCGCCCCTACTTTTCTTTCGGATACATCTCACACCTATTCCCATTTAGATCTCTCTATATGTACTCCCCAACTTGCACGCCGGTTCGAGTGGTATGCTCTTTCTGATACATATTCGAGCGACCACTTCCCGTGTGTTATCCATCTCCTGCAGCATACCCCCTCTCCGTGCTCATCTAGTTGGAACATCTCCAAAGCAGACTGGGGGCTCTTCTCTTCAAGGGCGACCTTTCAGGATCAAACATTCCCAAGCTGCGATAGTCAGGTCGCACACCTCACGGAAGTCATTCTCTCTGCTGCTGAATATTCCATCCCTCACCCTACTTCTTCTCCACGTCGCGTACCGGTCCCCTGGTGGACCGCAGCATGTAGAGACGCTCTACGTGCTCGTCGACGTGCTTTACGCGCCTTTAACCGCCACCCTACAGTGGCGAATTGTGTCAATTATAAACGATTACGTGCACAGTGTCGTCGTATTATTAAAGAAAGCAAGAAAGCCAGCTGGGCTGCTTTCACAAGCACCTTCAACAGTTTTACTCCTTCTTCTGTTGTCTGGGGTAGCCTGCGCCGGCTATCTGGCACTAAGGTCCACTCACCAGTTTCTGGCTTGACGGTCGCGAATGACGTCCTTGTGGCCCCTGAGGCTGTCTCCAATGCCTTCGGCCGCTTTTTCGCAGAGGTTTCGAGCTCCGCTCATTACCACCCTGCCTTCCTCCCCCGCAAACAGGCAGAGGAGGCTAGGCCACCTAACTTCCGCTCCTCGAATCGTGAAAGTTATAATGCCCCATTCACCATGCGGGAACTCGAAACCGCACTTGGCCGATCACGGTCCTCCGCTCCAGGGCCTGATTCTATTCATATTCAGATGCTGAAGAACCTTTCTCCTGCGGGTACAGGTTTTCTTCTTCGTACTTACAATCGCATCTGGATTGAGGGACATGTTCCCGCATGCTGGCGCGAGTCTATTGTTGTCCCGATTCCTAAGCCGGGGAAGGACAAGCACTTGCCCTCCAGTTATCGACCCATCTCGCTTACCAGCTGTGTCTGTAAAGTGATGGAGCGAATGGTTAACTCTCGATTGGTTTGGCTGCTCGAGTCTCGACGCCTACTTACCAATGTACAATGTGGATTTCGTAGGCGCCGCTCTGCTGTTGACCATCTGGTTACCTTGTCGACCTTCATTATGAATAACTTCTTCCGGAAGCGCCCGACCGCGGCTGTGTTCTTTGATTTGGAGAAGGCTTACGACACCTGTTGGAGGGCGGGCATTCTCCGCACCATGCGTACATGGGGTCTTCGCGGTCGCCTCCCTCTTTTTATTCGTTCCTTTTTAATGGATCGACAGTTCAGGGTACGTGTGGGTTCTGTCCTGTCAGACACCTTTCGCCAGGAGAATGGGGTACCACAGGGCTCAGTTTTGAGCGTCGCTCTCTTCGCCATAGCGATCAATCCAATAATGGATTGCCTCCCAGCTGATGTATCAGGCTCCCTTTTCGTGGACGATTTTACCATCTATTGCAGCGCGCAGCGTACGTGTTTCCTGGAGCGCTGTCTTCAGCGTTCTCTTGACCGTCTTTACTCGTGGAGTGTCGCCAATGGCTTCCGTTTTTCTGCAGAGAAGACGGTCTGTATTAACTTCTGGCGCTACAAAGAATTTCTCCCACCGTCTTTACGACTTGGTCCCGTTGCTCTCCCATTCGTGGAGACAACAAAATTTTTAGGTCTTACATTTGACAGGAAACTTAGTTGGTCTCCACATGTGTCTTATTTGGCTGCCCGTTGTACCCGTTCTCTCAATGTCCTCCGTGTTCTCAGTGGTATGTCGTGGGGAGCGGATCGAACCGTCCTCCTTCGCCTATATCGGTCGATCGTCCGCTCCAAGCTGGATTATGGGAGCTTCGTATACTCCTCTGCACGGCCGTCCATCTTATGCCGCCTCAACTCCATACAACATCGGGGTTTACGACTTGCGATCGGAGCGTTTTATACTAGTCCCGTCGAGAGTCTTCATGCTGACGCTGGTGAGTTGCCACTCACCTACCGGCGCGATATACTGCTTTGTCGGTTTGCCTGTCGGCTACTGGCAATGCCTGACCACCCATCTTATCGTTCCTTTTTTGATGAGTCTCTCGACCGTCAATACGGGTTGTATGTCTCCGCCCTGCTACCCCCTGGAGTTCGCTTTCATCGCCTCCTTCAACACCTTCATTTTTCACTCCCTGCCACCTTTCGAGTGGGCGAGAGCCACACGCCACCTTGGCTCCAGGCTCAGGTTCGCGTCCACCTTGACCTCTGCTCGCTCCCGAAGGAGGTTACCCCCGATTCAGTCTACCACTCCCGTTTTGTCGAACTTCGTTCGAAGTTCATTAATATGACCTTCATTTATACAGATGGCTCTAAGACCAATGACGGGGTCGGGTGTTCTTTTATTGTCAGGGCACAAAGTTTCCAATATCGGCTCCATGGCCATTGTTCGGTCTTCACAGCTGAGCTCTTTGCCCTCTACCAGGCTGTCCTTTACATCTGCCGCCACCGACATTCTGCATATGTCATCTGCTCCGATTCCCTGAGCGCTATCCAGAGCCTCGGTGATCCGTACCCGGTTCACCCTTTCGTGCACCGGATCCAACGCTCTCTTCAGCAGCTGGTGGACGTCGGTTCTCCGGTTAGCTTTATGTGGATTCCTGGCCATGTCGGTATCCCTGGGAACGAAGCTGCAGATGCCGCGGCCAAGGCTGCGGTCCTCCAGCCTCGGACAGCTTCTTGTGGTGTCCCTTCGTCAGATTGTAGCAGGGTAATTTGTCGTCGCATTGTCTCGCTGTGGCATGCCGATTGGGCTGCACTTCCAGACAACAAGCTTCGGGCCTTGAAAGCTCTACCCGTGGCTTGGACGTCCTCCTCACGCCCTTCTCGGCGGGAGGAGGTAGTTTTGGCCCGGTTGCGAATTGGCCACTGCCGGTTCAGCCATCGCCATCTGCTGACGGCTGCGCCGGCGCCGTTCTGCCCATGTGGGCAATTGCTGACGGTCCGCCACATTTTAACGTCGTGTCCGAATTTTAACACCCTACGTCTCGATATTGGCCTGCCATGTACTGTAGAAGCCATTTTAGCGGATGACCCACGAGCAGCTGCTCGCGTTCTTCATTTTATCATTTTGACAACCCTCTCAAAGGACATTTGATTATGCTGTTTTCTTTTTTAATCCTATGCCTGTCAGTATGTCTTTCATCGTGTTTTCCGTTTTGTTGCTGTTTTAAACTTGTGACTCGCGGTGCATTCCTAAAGTAGTCTGGGCGCTAATGACCGTTGACGTTGTGCGCCCTAAAACCACAAAAAAAAAAAAATACTGCTTGACTCCTCGGTGAAGGTATATTCTCGAAACTTCAACAAAAGCCCGTATCGAGCTACTGAGCGTCTCTCCTGCAGAGTCTTCCACTGGAGTTAATCCATCACCTCCGTAACGCTTTCGCGATTACTAAATGATCCTCTAACGAAGCGCTATCTCATATCAACCCTATCTGGTACGGATCCCACACTGCTGAGAAGTATTCAAGCAGTGGGCGAACAAGCGTACTGTAACCTACTACCTTTGTTTTCGGATTGCATTTCCTTAGGATTCTTCCAATGAATCTGTCTCGCTTCAGTTGGTGCACCCACTGGGACGGACGGCACCCGCTTCACGCAGACAAGCGAAGTGTCAAACTAACGATCTCCTAGCTGCTGGTAAACCTTTCGGGATTTGAGGAAGTGGTCCAAGAAAGTCTTCCGTTCCTGACGTTCCGTCCCGCACTGCGCTGCGCTGGACATCTTCAGATGCGCTCCTCTGAGTCTTGCCGACTGCAACACTCAGCGGAGGAGCGCCTCTGAAGATGTCCAGCGCAGTCCTGGACGAAACTTAAGGAACGGGAGAGTTTCTTGGACCACTACCTCACATGCCGAAAGGCTTACCAGCAGCTATGTCATCCGTTCGTGAAAGCCTTCATTCTATAACGACCTCCTGTTTTACAAATTGCATGCCAGATGGAGACGCTGGGAGTGAGCCACTTTTGTATGACTACTGGACGTTCTACGTTTCTTCTGAAGGGACAGAGGATTGCCGAGACATCACCAGAATCAAATTGGTCCTTGTGAACTGCGTGATCCTGTCGCAGGCTTTGTGCTTTCAGGTTCCGTGCCTGCCTGGATGCAGCGGCCCTCGATGCTTCCGGCTGCTGTGGGTCCCGCGCCATCGGCGTCAGTCCAGAAGTCAATGTCCTTTCATAGAAGTCTCCGTCTCGACAACCTCCTGGGGATGGGCTCCTCTTCCCGGCGGCTGTCACACATGCTGTCTCGGTCCATCTGGAGTCATCGTTGAAAAAGGGCCTAAATGCGAGAAAACCGGTTTATCATTATTTATTACTTTGCAAATCATAGCGTCTCACTGTCAGATTAACGGCGAAATAATTTTCATTCACGGCAACAACTATTTTTCGGTACTAAATGTTACATAATGTGCCTACGTCTACGTAACATGACTACAAGAAAGCCAGCATGCTTTTGCCATAGAAGATGAATTTCAATCAGATCACTTTCAATTTGAAGTGTCTAACAACCCTACCACAACAAAGGTCCTAAATTAATTATGAGTTTTTTTGTGTTGCTCACGCTGCTAAATATTGTATTTTCGGGCAACAACAATGTTATATTATGTGGCAGGTGTCATTAGAGCACAGTTAATAAAGTCATTTCTTGAAATAATGGATAAACTAGGCACTCATCTTTTCGTGTTTCTCACGCTGGTCTCGTTGTAAACTCATGGCTGAATCGTCGAAAATCTAGGTAGTGATGATTCCAAGCTCGGATGTAAAGAGGCCTAGGTGTTATTCTGCGATATTCAAAAGTTTTATAGATGTGTTTCATAAACCATTCTTGAAGATTACTTTTTTACATCACCATTGTCCTAACGTGCAAAAGTTTAATCAGCACTCCTAATTTAAGTTACACTTCTTTTTTTATTACTTTTGTTGCAATATCACGTAATTCGTTCCAAAACATTAACAGTGAGGAAGATATTTTCAAGTATGCGAAGTAAAGTTCACACTTCATAAACTGACTACAATTTGCATGTTTTTAACATGACGACCAAAGCTTGACTCTCTAATAACCGCTTACGCGGCCAAAAATCTGACTTACAATTACGTCAAAGAGCGTAGTGACAAAAGAAAGAATACACATAAGAATAATATCATTGCAATATATACATATCGATGTATCGAAGTACCTCTACAATAATGAAATCAAATCTGAATGTTGTCACAGAAATATGTTAACTATTTTACAGAAACACAGTAGAATATTGCTGGTATCGAGAGGTTGAGGTGAGGCGCCGTAATGGTTACGTAGTTCAAGTACCATTACAAGTGATTGTCTTCAGTAACAGCTTAGTTCCTTATGAGCAGCTACAGTTAGTACTGCCTTTTATTACAATAATCGCTCCACTGAAAATGAACCGTAAATTTTTTTTGAATTTGTCTTTTGGCTATTTCTTTCACGTTGTGACTTTCTCAGAATTTATAGACCCTGCCGATGGTTGACCGCTTGGGTCAATGAAGTTTCTCTCGTCAAGTTTGTTATTTGAGTAAATACACTATAATGTTCCAAAAAGTTACCAAGACGCTGTCATGCTTATGAAAGAGCTACAAAATACTGACTGGATCTTACTTGTGCGTTGCTTGTGATGTGAAGTGGTGCTTTTTTGGCAACAGGTTCTTCTTGATTAGCGAGAAGCTTGAATACATTTGGCCACACACTATTCTTCATTACTTCCACAATCTTCTTGCGCCTATATGCTGTGCGTAGCAATGTACTAAAAGCTATCGAGGTTCTAAGTATTTTATTGTAAATGATTTGCCGAGGTCAAAGTGAAAGATAATGCCCGACCACTTCGATCAGGAGGATAGACATACAGAAACTGTTCTGTGAAGATTTATGGGACTTCAGCCGTTCACTTACGTGGTAAAATCAAATAGCTGCAACCGTCCTTCCGATGTCATTTATTGTGCAGCAACAAGTTTCGGTGGCTCAGCACACCATCTTCAGGCCTTAACTGACGCTCCAATCATATACACGATATCATCAGTGGCCAACGTCTGCAAACTTGTTACTGTTGACGCCTTCAGTTAATCTCACTTTCAGTATTATTCAACTCTCCACTTAAGGATACAAGTTTTAAATCAACACATTAATCTAGTCAAATAAAACACAAACATGAAACGCATCTGACTGACAATACTAAGTTAAAATTACAAAACTACGCTATATGGTTTACACAAGGCGAACCTGCTAGCCCCTAGAATTCCCTGAAAGGTTTTAGAACGTGCCATAAAGACACAAATGACGTTCTGAAATGAAGTGTAAGTTTCCAGTTAAGTGAACTGACTGTTAGAGTGAGAAATGTATGCATCTGCGAATGCACTAGAGGACGTGGGACAGATAGGACAATCGTTGGTCAGAATCTAGTCAGATCATTGGAGCTAAGTGGTGGTGTTGCTAATAATACTCACTGTAAATTGTCAATATGAGATGTACGGAGTGTTGCCATCTCGACTGGCTCTCTGGGGGTCCAGATTTTGTGTTTGTGGAACCATGACACTCTACCTGTTCTTCGATCAGCTGCTACAGTGGAGACCACCACCGAGATGCGTTCAGCGCCAAGACACACGTCGAACTCCTCATTTTCTGTCTGGATGGTACAACCTTTTTTTTTTTCTTCCTGCTAAGTAAGACACGACCATCAATCGCTGTTTAAGAACTCTCAGCCCCCCTATGGTGTAAAGATTTTCTTCGTGGGATTTTTGCGGAGGAAATAGATTCGTATTAAAACTCATATTCTCGAAAAAGCTTCTCCCTATGATCGGTGCTCCTGAGGACACAAGCACTGTTACCAATAGCGCGTTTTTTGCGGTCAGCATTTAGCCTAAGAAGGTAAAAAATACTGTACTGGGGGCTGGGCCCTTTTCGTCGCATCCGTTATAAAGTCAAGCGCCGACACGCCAGTCGGGAACGACAGGGAAGAGAAGGCTGTGAGAAGAAGTCATCCTGGAAGGGAGGTCTGTCAGGGTGTGATTGGCTGACAACGCGACAGCAGCGGCCCCTAGGTGAAAATGACATAAGCGCCGCGCCCTACTGGTGGAGACCACTTCAATAGCAGCTTCAGGATTAGCGACTTCGTTAGGAATCTCGACGTAGCACAGACTTGTGTGTCTCTATTCCGAAGAAGTCTGTAAATGCGTCGCAAGCAAAGGGCGACATACAAAATAATGAGTTTGTCGCCAGTAATTGGACTAGGGATTTGTACTCTCAACTGAAACTACAGGTATTCCAACTGTGAAAGAATGCCTGTTAATACGTCGCAGTTCTGCCCACGCCCGGATGTATATTATATGTGATAGCACTGAAACAATGTATTCTCTCTAATATACCTGCTTTTGCTCAGAGTCATTTACATAAGATTAGAGAATCACGAACAAAAAGAGAGAATTACAGGGACTAAGGAGAGATCACTGCACAAATATCTAAGTTATTTCACTGAACAGGCACGGTACAGACTTGCTTCGATATGGCGCAGAAGAGTAGTGTATTGTGTAGCACGTGGTATGAGAATGGCATTCATTGTTTCTTGCATTATGTCATCAATGTCTTTTTCTCGGTGTATCGTGGCATGGGATCCAGAGGAGTATGCATTCCAAATGTTTGCTACTATATCGGCATATCGCCAGTAGGTCTCCAATGTACTATCGATAAAATGATCGGATAATGGGATCTGTCGAACAAACTGCTGTGGACACGCTGTTGTGTGATAGATGTGAGACTAGGAATGCAGAGCGACAAGTCATTTCCAAAACAGGTGCCATTGATGAATACAGGTCCCATCCCATTTTAGCGCCATTAATGGCTAAAATGCTGGAGGAGCCAAGCACCTAGTTGTATTAGTCCTTTGTAGAACAGCGAGAATACAAACAAATCATACATACATAACACTGAGGGCGTTAGATAACCCATAAAGATTAAGGGTAGGGGTAAATGATGATGTTCCATGACGTAGATATACATCCTCTCAGGAGGTGGAAGGTATAAGCTGCAAAACATTACCAAGCGTACTGTGTACAGGAAACAGGATGGTTCCTTTGAGGAGAAGGCAGCCAATCATTTGCCTTAAATGGAATAGGAAAACCACAGAAAACCGAAATATGCATGACTGGACGGGCAGCTGAATCGCTGTTCTGCCGAATCAGAATCCAGTGTCTAACTACAGTGCTGCCTCTCCCAAACACACGTGGTGGAAAGTATGCGAGGTAACTGATATTGTACACATGGTAACTTACCGAGTACTTTCTAGGTGCAAATATTGTTGGCTTTGTTCTCTTTTTCGCCGATCCGTAGCCACACATCGAAATAGGACATACTTCGCATAAAGTGTCATCTTCTCTAATATGTCCTCCCTCAATCATTTTGAGTAAAATCAGAATCGATCCATACGATGAAGCTTTCAATGTGGGCATCTCTCTGGAAATGACAGTACAAATTACCTGTATGTGATAGTACATGAACTAGTTATTTTTCCAGAGGCTTATTTCTATCAATTTATTTTTGTCTCCATCTAACTTGACCCAATTTTGTGTCATATTATATAGGTACTTGTGTCGTTATTCATATCCCCACAGGACATGGGATGTTATCTATGTTATTTATTGTAAAGGCACGAGACTCAGGTAAGTGCTGGAGACGCAAGCATAACAAAACCTTGTTTCGATAAATTGTAATTGACTTTATGCAAATATTTGCCATGTGGTGGGCGAAAGAGATTTCATTTATTACAATCACGTGCAACCGCGAGTGCTTCAGGCTCGCCTATGTTCTGAGATTGTACAAGCAAAATGAGGTTTAGAACAGTGAAAACTAGTCTGCCATCACTAACTGTGCATCTGCCTTTCATAACATCTGAAACACATAATCTTTAAATGGCGGCAACAGCGCCACAGTTTCTCCTGTAATGCACAGAGCAATGGTTGATTGGAGCCGACAAGCTTCAGGACAAAGCAGGAAACCTGCATTACCACAATACAGAACCTGTGGCACCATTTTCAGTGTTTAAAGTCTAAGTGTTCCAGAAGATAGACTTGGCTTTTCTGCCCTAAGCCTTATGTCATTAATTGTGCCTCGAGTTTTCGGTTTGGAACAAAAAAACGTACATACGCCAATTAAAGAAACGTAATTGTGTGTTGAAAATGGTGTTTGTTTATTTTTAGAGATTGGGTGTTCCTGCCCACTATGTGATCTCCTGACATATGAAAAATGCAAATGATCAAGGATATACCTATATTATTTCATTCTGGGAATATATGAGATGGCAAAGTTAAGTAGGACACCCTATATATATATATATATATATCTCCTGTATAAGTCACACAGATTAAATTCATTCAAGGATTATTTCTTTATTAACATCCATCTTTCATCTTGCTACCCAAGCCTAGGAGTACATTTATATGTCCTAACTGTCTTTTATTTACATTCCCCTTACTAACATTAAACTTCAAACAATTATCATCCTCGAGAGTCCCAGAAAAAATACAAGGAATTGTTAAAATATGATGAGACTGTATCTAAAATGATGAAAATTATTGATTTTTTGCTTTAACGTGATAACACTTTTGCGGATTGTTTTAATACTTATAGACCTAACAGACATACTCCTTATAAATTAAGAGACAAAGACGGTATAATAATAGGGCCCTATTGTGATTCGTTGCTCAGCCGTTTAGAGCTGGATTTGATTTCAAAGAGGAAGAGGACAGGCACAGAAAATTGCCTGTAGTGGAGCATCGTTCCAGGCCCCTTATTGGCAATCCAGTCACAGAAGTGTACAATAAATTCATTGCAAAATCGGAGTGCCTTCTTATTCTGCACCTCGAAAAATCTAGTTGATTGAAACATGTTATGATCAGTCAAGAATGTGGTTGCCTAACTGTAAAAATATATATCTCGTCCAACTTGTAAAATACTCTTTCAATGTGATGAAAACATGGAAACCCCCTGACCCATGTTTTCCCAAATCAAGGACGACTATACTAAGAAGTAATCTCGGTTCTTTTAACAGCTACAACATTATTAGTAGCTTTTATGATACTCATCAAACTACCATCATATAACAATAGTTGTAATGGAGGTAGACTGTTGGACATATAATCACAGAGAATCTCGTACGACATAAGCACCAGTTTGTGGCACTCTTCTTAGCAAGATGAATTTAAATATTCTTATAATCATTACAGAACCAATTTGTAACATTACTGTGATTAAAATCTGTGAACAAGTGGATTGCCAAGAATACTTAGAGAAGGGATGATCTGCAATATTAAAAAAGGAAATGTGAGGAGCATTTATATTGCCAATATAGTAAATTCTTAAAGTTAATCTCTGTGAGACGTATATTCCTTATATCATTAGTGTGGATGTGATCTGCAATGTGTGGTAACTGGAGAAAACTTCACAACCTCTGATCGCTAAAAACCAGTTGCGACGGAGCTATGCTGTCATTGTATATGTAGTGAAATTTCAAAAGCATAATATCCGATGTAGACAGCATAGTTCTGTCCAAACCGGTAATCCACGAAAACGCTTTTTTAGTTATCTTGGCTTTCGAAGTTTTCTTCAATTACCATCCGTGAGAAATAGTGTCAACGTGAAACGAGCACTTCTCCTGCACAGGGTGCACCCACCTGCAGGTGGTCGCTCATGTCGCCACCAATGATGTGTGTCGCTATGGATCGGAGGAAATCCTCTCTGGCTTCCGGCGGCTATCTGATTTGGTGAAGACTCATCCCGCCAGCGAGACTGGCAAAGCAGAGCTCACCATCTGCAGCATCGTCGACAGGACTGACTGCGGACCTTTGATTCAGACCCTCCACTCGGCTCTGTACCAGAGGCTGAGACGGTTCTGCGACCGTGTGGGCTGCAGATTCCTCGACTTGCGCCATAGGGTGGTCGGGTTATGGGTTCCGCTGGATAGGTCAGGAGTCCACTACACGCAGCAAGCGGCTACACGGGTAGCAGGGGTTTTGTGGTGTGGACTGGGCGGTTTTTTTTAGGTTAGATGGCCTCGGGCAAGTACAGAAAGGCCAACAGCCTCAAAGGGTGCGGGGCAAAGTCAGGACATGCGGGGACCAAGCAGCAATCGGTATTGTAATTGTAAACTGTCGAAGCTGCGTTAGTAAAGTACCGGAACTTCAAGCACTGATAGAAAGCACCGAAACTGAAATCGTTATAGGTACGGAAAGCTGGCTGAAGCCAGAGATAAATTCTGCCGAAATTTTTACAAAGGCACAGACGATGTTTAGAAAGGATAGATTGCATGCAACCGGTGGTGGCGTGTTCGTCGCTGTTAGTAGTAGTTTATCCTGTAGTGAAGTAGAAGTGGATAGTTCCTGTGAATTATTATGGGTGGAGGTTACACTCAACAACCGAGCTACGTTAATAATTGGCTCCTTTTACCGACCTCCCGACTCAGCAGCATTAGTGGCAGAACAACTGAGAGAAAATCTGGAATACATTTCACATAAATTTCCTCAACATGTTACAGTCTTAGGTGGAGATTTCAATTTACCAGATATAGACTGGGACACTCAGGTGTTTATGACGGGTTGTAAGGACAGAGCATCGAGTGACATTACACTGAGTGCACTATCCGAAAATTATCTCGAGCAATTAAACAGAGAACCGACTCGTGGAGATAACATCTTGGACCTACTGATAACAAACAGACCCGAACTTCTCGACTCTGTAAGTGCAGAACAGGGAATCAGTGATCATAAGGCCGTTGCAGGATCCCTGAATATGGAAGTTAATAGGAATACAAAAAAAGGGAGGAAGGTTTATCTGTTTAGCAAGAGTAATAGAAGGCAGATTTTAGACTACCTAACAGATCAAAACGAAAAGTTCTGTTCCGACACTGACAATGTTGAGTGTTCATGGAAAACACAGGTACGTGCCGAGTAAAACTGTGAGGGACGGGAAAAACCCACCGTGGTACAACAACAAAGTTAGGAAACTACTGCGAAAGCAAAGAGAGCCTCACTGCAAATTTAAACGCAGACAAAACCTCTCAGACAAACAGAAGCTAAACGATGTCAAAGTTAGCGTAAGGAGGGCTATGCGTGAAGCGTTCAGTGAATTCGAAAGTAAAATTCTATGTACCGACTTGACAGAAAATCCTAGGAAGTTCTGGTCTTACGTTAAATCAGTAAGTGGCTCGAAACAGCATATCCAGACATTCCGGGACGATGATGGCATTGAAACAGAGGATGACACGCGTAAAGCTGAAATACTAAACACCTTTTTCCAAAGCTGTTTCACAGAGGAAGACCGCACTTCTGTTCCTTCTCTAAATCCTCGCACGAACGAAAAACTGGCTGACATCGAAATGAGTGATTCCAGTTGCTTTTCTATTCCTTGGACACTTAACAGAGGAAAGTCCACTGGACCTGACGGGATATCAATTCGATTCTACACAGAGTAAGCGAAAGAACTTGCCCCCTTCTAACAGCCATGTACCGCAAGTCTCTGGAACCTTCTGTTCCTCTAAATGGTTGGAAAAGAGCACAGGTAGTCCCAGTCTTCAAGAAGGGTCGTCGAGCAGATGAGCAAAATTATAGACCTACATCTATGACGTCGATCTGTTGTAGAATTTTAGAACATGTTTTTTGCTCGAGTATCATGTCGTTTTTGGAAACCTAGAATCTACTATGAGGGAATCAATATGGGTCTCACACGATCGCTGTTTCCGGAATCCAAGTCGCTTTATTTGTTCATGAGACCCAGAAAATATTAGATACAGGCTCCCAGGTAGATGCCATTTTCCTTTACTTCCGGAAGGCGTTCGATACAGTTCCGCACTGTCGCCTGATTAAAAAAAAAACAGCTGGTCTGATATTCCGTAGGCTCTTACTTTGTTTGTTATGGTTTTAGGGCGCAAAACTGCTACCGTCATTAGCGCCCGGTCTGTGACTTAGGAAACAGTAAAAAAACGAAAATGGAAACCAGCAGCAATGGGAACGAAAGTCATAAAATTGGAGAAACTAAAAGCAGGAGGAAGGCTTAAAAATCCACTACAGAAAGGGTTTGGTTGTCCCAAAAAAAGCTTCAAATGACTGATGTCATTTCACTGGCACTAATAAACTCGACAACGCGATCGGCTGAGCGCGTGTCATCTGCTAAAATCGACGAGAGATCAGGCGATAGCTGTAGACGGGCGCGTAACGGAGTAAAATAGGGGCACTCAAGTAAAAGGTGTCTGTCCCCACTGCTCTCAGCTGTGGACGGTAAGAGTGGGGGAGAATCGCCGCTTAAAAGATGTCGATGGCTAAAAAGACAGTGCCCTATCCGGAGTCTAGTTAAAATTACCTCCTCCCGACGACGCGTTCGGGAGGAAGAGATCCAAGCATAGGGAAGAGCTTTCACGTCCCGCAATTTATTATGGAGAAGTGTCGACCAATGTGTGTGCCATAAAAAAGCAACACGACGACATAAAATACTCCGTAGATCGGCGAAAGCAATCATGCGAATAGCTGGCCGAAGAATAAAGACTGCAGCCTTGGCCGCTATATCGGCGGCCTCATTGCCACAGATACCAACGTGTCCTGAAAGCCAGAGGAACGCCACCGAGACGCCCCCCAAGTGGAGGCAGTCCTGAATCCGGTGGACCAGAGGGTGCACAGGCTGAAGAGCTTGGAGACTGAGGAGAGAGCTGAGAGAATCAGAGCAGATAACGTACCGTATCCGCCGATGGCGGCGGATGTAGTGGACAGCCTGGAGAACAGCGTAAAGCTCCGCAGTATACACCGAACACTGGTCGGGAAGCCGAAATTGATTTGGGGTGTCGCCAACAATATAGGCACTCCCTACACCTAACGATGTTTTCGAGCCGTCGGTGTGAATAAATGTGGCGTCCGTCATTTGTGCACATAGAGCAGCAAATGCCCGACGATAAACAAGTGTAGGTGTACCATCCTTGGGAAATCGACAAAGGTCACGGAGCCAAGGCGATGCTGTACCCCAAGTTGTCAAGAAGGTTTTAGGAAAGCGGAAGGAAAGAGAATGGAGCAGTTGACGGAAGCGGACTCCCGTGGTAGTAGGGAGGAGGGGCGGCCTGCGTACCCTACATCAAAGGAGGCGTCGAAAAAAAGGTCATGGGCTGGATTAGCAGGCATGGAAGACAGATGGCTAGCATAACGACTCAGAAGGACTGCTCGCCGATTGGACAGCGGAGGTTCAGCAGTCTCAGCATAAAGGCTTTCCACAGGGCTAGTGTAAAAAGCTCCAGACACTAAACGTAATCCACGGTGGTGGATAGAGTCGAGACGCCGAAGAATAGACGGCCGAGCAGAGGAGTAGACTATGCTTCCATAATCCAATTTCGAGCGCACTAAGGCGCGATAGAGGCGGAGAAGGACCACTCGGTTCGCTCCCCAGGAGGTACCATTCAGGACACGGAGGGTGTTAAGCGATCGCAGACAGCGAGCCGAAAGATAGGAAACGTGGGAGGACCAGCACAGTTTTCTGTCAAACATAAGACCCAAGAATTTAGCGACGTCTGAAAACGGAAGGTTGACAGGACCTAGATGTAAGGAGGGCGGAAGAAACTCCTTACGTCGCCAAAAATTAACACAAACGGTCTTACTGGGAGAGAAACGGAAGCCGGTTTCGATGCTCCAGGAGTGGAGGCGATCGAGACATCCTTGAAGACGTCGTTCAAGAAGGCTGGTCCGTTGAGAGCTGTAGTAGATCGCAAAATCGTCCACAAAGAGGGAGCCCGAGACATCAGGAAGGAGACAATCCATAATTGGATTTATAGCGATGGCAAACAGTACAACACTCAGCACGGAGCCCTGGGGTACCCCGTTTTCTTGGGAGAAAGTGCGGGAGAGAGTGGTGTTCACCCGCACACTAAATGTGCGCTCTGCCATAAATTCGCGAAGAAAAAGGGGCAGCCGGCCTCGAAAGCCCCAAGAGAACAGTGTGCGGAGGATACCTGTCCTCCAACAGGTATCGTATGCTCTCTCCAGATCAAAAAATATTGCTACCGTTTGGCGTTTCCGGAGAAAATTGTTCATGATATAAGTGGAGAGGGCAACAAGACGGTCAACTGCAGAGCGATGCTTTCGGAAATCGCATTGGGCGGGTGATTAAGGACTGCGGGATTCCAGCCACCACGCTAAACGGTAATTCACCATTCGCTCCAAAACCTTACAGACACTACTCGTGAGAGAAATGGGGCGATAGCTAGAGGGGAGATGTTTGTCCTTTCCAGGTTTCGGAACAGGAACGACGATAGCTTTCCGCCATCGTCTGGGAAAAGTACTGTCGGTCCAAATTCGATTATAAAGGCGAAGGAGGTAACGAAGACTATGGGTTGATAAATGCAGCAACATTTGGATGTGGATACCATCCGGTCCTGGGGCGGAGGAGCGAGAAGAAGAGAGTGCATGTTGGAGTGCCCGCATGCAGATAACAAAATCGCGAAATTTGAAGAGCTCGAAATCCCAGCAAAGTGTTGACCCAATGAGTTGGAAATTGCGACGGGGTCCACTAATGTATCATGCGCGACAGTGAGCCCAGAGACCGGGGAGAAACTAAGCGCGCCAGGTAACTGTCGAATCCGACTGACTCCAAACTTCCGAGAAGGGAGTGAAGGTGTTAAATGAGCTAGTAAATGATTTCCAGCTTGCCTTCTTGCTATCGCGGATGACGCGACGGCATCGCGCGCGGAACTGCTTATAGCGGATACAGTTGTCCAAAGTAGGATGGCCGGCCGCTGGTGGCCGAGCGGTTCTGGCGCTACAGTCTGGAACCGCGCGACCGCTACGGTCGCAGGTTCGAATCCTGCCTCGGGCATGGATGTGTGTGTTGTCCTTAGGTTAGTTAGGTTTAAGTAGTTCTAAGTTCTAGGGGACTTATGACCTCAGCAGTTGAGTCCCATAGTGCTCAGAGCCATTTGAACCATTTTTGAAAGTAGGATGGTGGCGGAAAACGCGAAGAGCACGTCGCCGCTCACGTATTGCGTCACGGCATGCCGCATTCCACCAAGGAACTGGGGGCCGCCGGGGCAATTCGGAGGTGCGTGGTATTGAACGTTCCGCAGCTGTAAGAATAACGTCTGTAATAAGTGTGACCTCATCGTCGATGCTAGGAAAGTGACTGTCATCGAATGTCGCTAGAGACGAAAAAAGTGTCCAATCGGCTTGGGAAAACTTCCAGCGTCGTGGGCGCATATATGGCTGTTGAGGCTGCAGTCTAAGGACACATGGAAAGTGGTCACTCGAGTGTGTATCAGCAAGGGCGAACCATTCGAAGCGCCGAGATAGCGGAACAGTACCCACCGAAAGGTCCAAATGAGAGAAATTTGTCGTGGAGGCCGACAAAAATGTTGGGTCCCCAGTGTTGAGACAAACTAGATCCGCTTGGTGGAAGACGTCTATCAATAGTGAGCCACACGGACAAGGATGTGGAGATACCCAAAGCGGGTGGTGGGCATTGAAGTCCCCAACCAGCAAATAGGGGGGTGGAAGCTGACCAAGAAGAATGGGAGAAAACAAAGCGGTCGTGGGGACAAAGCTTTGTTTCCTGAAAGAAGACGACCGGTGAGTAGGATTGTAAGAGGATCGTCAATTCATCTCGATTGGCTCGAATGCCACGGATATTCCAGTGGATAATGGACATAGGGTCAACAGAAAATGGAGGAATGTGACCAAGGTTGCCGTCAACTCAGCAACTGCTCAGAGCTTGCGACCATCAGCATGGAACGGCATTCAGCCGAAGGCAGAAGATCCTGATCCATAGGTTGGTCAGGAGCAGCTCCTGCCACCAGCGACCGGCCGGTTGATCGGCCGCCAGCAGTGCGCCTCGGCGACACAGAAGACGGCCGAGGGCGATTACCGCCAGGTGGTGCTGTAGATGAGAGACGCCTTGGCGGAGAAGAAGATGAACTGAGTTTCTTATTAGCCTTCTTGGAAACATGATGTTTAGATGAAGGAGGAACCGATGGTTGGGAAGTTGCCGTACGTAAAAACTCTTCACGAGTATGCTCTTTTTTCGAAGTCTTGGTGTCTGACTTTTGGGCTCGAGATTTAGCAGAACTCGACAAAGGGTGAGCCAGAGAGTGGGCAGGCGAAAGTGGTGAGGTTGAACGGGCGATCTTTGCGCTGGCCGATCTGACGACCGTGGCACTAAAGGTGAGGTCGCAAGTCTGCGTGGCCGCCTCCTTTGTTGGCCGAGGAGAAGCAAGGACAGTGCTGTAGTTTCCTTTCTGAGGCACGGTGGGCTGTCGACTGGCGAATAATTTTCGAGCAGCAAAGGTCGACACCTTTTCCTTCACTCTGTCCCATTTTTAAAGACGAAAAGCTCATTCAGGAAATCACACTGCTTCCTCTCGAGATTGGTCACCCATACAGTTGATGCAACGAGGTGATGAAGGTGGAAAGCACCCTCATGGGCATCCTTGCCACACGTAACACATTTGGCCGGATTGGAACAGGACTGGCTGGTGTGATTGAACCGCTGACACCGATAGCAACGCGTAGGGGTTGGGACATAAGGGCGAACGGAAATTCTCATAGCCTGCTTTGATTTTCGATGGGAGTTGAACTTTGTCAAATGTCAAGAAGACAGAACGGGTTGGAATGATGTTCGTGTCAACCCTTTCCATAACACTATGAACAGCCGTTACGCCCTGGTCAGACAGGTAGGGTTGAATTTCCTCGTCAGACAATCCGTCGAGGGAGGGTGTATAAACGACCCCACATGATGAATTTAAAGGGTGGTGCGCTTCCACCCAGACAGGGAAGGTATGTAGCAGTGAAGTACGCAGCAATTTTTGTGCCTGGAGGGCACTGAATGTTTGTAACAAAAAGGTGCCATTTCGTAATCTGGAACAAGACTTTACAGGACCTGCAATTGCGTCGACACCTTTCTGAATAATTAAAGGGTTGACTGTGGAGAAGTCGTGACCTTCGTCAGACCGAGAAACAACAAGGAACTGTGGCAACGATGGAAGAACTGTCTGTGGATGAGACTTGGTGAACTTTCGCAATGGTTTCCTCATCTTCCACTATGTCTCTTCACAAGCGTAAGTATCCCTGATGATTACCGGCGTCTCCGATGGCGCGCTCCTTCCTTGTGGGGGCCCTCTCTGAGGGCACTCCCACCTTAGGTGATCGTGTCTCGGGAGGTGTGACCTGAGGTGTGAACAGACAGGGGGACCAATTGGCACTTTCGGAAGGTATCAGCTCGGGTAATCACCCCTCCCTGGGCCTGGCCGTTACCAGGGGGTACGTACGTGTCATACCTGTCTACCCGGGGTGGAGAATTACGCGTTACCCCGTCACTGAAGGCCGACCCACGCATTTCCATGCGTACCCAGACACGCACAGGGAAGAAAAAAGAGAAAGGGGAAAAAACAAAGAAAGGGAAAGGAAAGAAGAGAGGTCTCAAACGCCGTAGCGGAGAAAAGGGTAAAGAGAAGAGGTAAGGAAAAGAGAAGGACAAAGGAAGGACGAAGACTTGCAGGCTGGACATAGGCACAAAACGTACTCCCAGAGGGGGAGAAAGGGAAGGAAAGATGCGGAGGTGAGGGGGGAGAGCGAAGATGGGGGATGGGGAAGGATGCAGAAAAGGAAGATATGCAGCCCGGAAAGTAAGGAGGGACACATTAGGTCAGGGTCCCGTGCTCGCTACGCACGTATCCACAAAAGAGTTGTGGGCCTCTGGGGGCCAGACAAGCAGTGTGGCTGGATTGAAGAGTTTTTCTTTCAGCAAACAGAACACAGCATGTTGTTCTCAATGGAGAGACGTGTACAGACGTTAAAGTAACCTGTGGCCTGCCACAGGGGAGTGTTATGGGACCATTGCTTTTCACAATATATATAAGTGACCCATTAGATAGTGTCGGAAGTTCCATGCGGCTTTTTGCGGATGATGCTGTAGTATACAGAGAAGTTGCAGCATTAGAAAATTGCAGCGAAATGCAAGAAGATCTGCAGCGGATAGGCACTTGGTGCAGGGAGTGGCAACTGACCCTCAACATAGAAAGAAGGATCCTTTAATGTATGATTATATTACATTTGTCTATGTATTCGCAATACATGATAGCGGAACAAACACTGGTAGCAGTTACTTCTGTAAAATATCTGGGAGTATGCGTGCGGTACGATTTGAAGTGGAATGATCATATAAAATTAATTGTTGGTAAGGCGGGTACCAGGTTGAGATTCATTGGGAGAGTGCTTAGAAAATGTAGTCCATCAACAAAGGAGGTGGCTTACAAAACACTCGTTCGACCTATACTTGAGTATTGCTCATCAGTGTGGGATCCGTACCAGATCGGGTTGACGGAGGAGATAGAGAAGATCCAAAGAAGAGCGGCGCGTTTCGTCACAGGGTTATTTGGTAACCGTGATAGCGTTACGGAGATGTTTAATAAACGCAAGTGGCAGACTCTGCAAGAAAGGCGCTCTGCATCGCGGTGTAGCTTGCTGTCCAGGTTTCGAGAGGGTGCGTTTCTGGATGAGGTATCGAATATATTGCTTCCCCCTACTTATACCTCCCGAGGAGATCACGAATGTAAAATTAGAGATTCGAGCGCGCACGGAGGCTTTCCCGCAGTCGTTCTTCCCGCGAACCATACGACTGGAACAGAAAAGGGAGGTAAAGTGCCCTCCGTCACACACCGTTGGGTGGCCTGCGGAGTATAAATGTAGATGTAGATGTAGACAATCTGACACCAAATCAGCAAGGAAGCACTAGAAACCATTTCGAGGAAATGTAAAAATCCTATGGCTATATCATATAAAGTTGAACTGACTAACATTAAAATGGCTGCACTAATGAATGGATGAATGAAATATTGCAATACCCACTTGTAGATGACTTACCTCACGGACCTGGATATAATGCAGGATTTTTCAGTGATTTTCAAAAACATGAAGACGTGCGAGTACCTAACGTCAAGCCATGGTCTCTATATGCAATAAGACTATCAAAGACTTAACAATGTGATAATTGGCACAAACATTGGTAATAGTCTTATCAGTTTCATGTGGATGAAACGCCATTGTAGAGTACATTTATATAAATGACATGCCTTTGGGTAAACAAAGATATTGGTAATCATCTTGTCGACTTTATATAATGCTTTGAAATGCATCTATGAAAAACTTTTTTACGTGTTCCTTGATTAAAGAACATAGACAGTTTCCTGTCTGGTAATACTAATACACCATCCATTCCGTAGTTAAAAACTGTCTTCCACGTCGTCAAAGAGTATTGAACACCTATAAACAGTATTTAGAATGTGCTCTGCTATACGCTGTGCCAATTACTTGTGTGCGGTGTAAGCTATTGGATGGTTTACAGAATAGCTGTTGTGTTTAACAGAGTTCTGCAATTTGTCTACTGGGGCTATAAGAATACATGGGAATTGACTTGTGTGAAGTGTACTTTCCAGAGAATCGAGATTAAGAAAAAGTTATAAACTGTGTTCTGTCTGTTAACGATTTTCATGTAATACAGGTAATTAATTAAAACTATAGGCAAATACTCCAGCAAGGACAACCAAATCGTTATATCAAAACTGGAGAAATATATTTTTATCAAGCCAGGACATTGTGCTCCACAATATTGCTAACTATAGAAATTGCCGAATTAGTTCTGAAGGCCTGTGGAATGGCATTATTTGTGGGAACTAATCCTATTCCGTATTAAAAGTGCTTTTACTCATGTAAATGCGCTTAATGTGTTATGCATATGAATAGGAGAAGTGGAAATGGAAGAGAGAGAAATCAAAAACGAAAACTTGCGTACTAGGAGAAAACAATTGCTACAAAGGAAGAGTATAAACTGCTACTGGGAAAAGAACAAGCCACTGCAGATGTGCAAGCAAGGCTTACGAATTACTTTAAACGCTTTATATGTAAAAGTCTGCTGATATCTTGTGTTCCTCAGTCATATCCGTTTACTGTAAATACCTATGGGAAGTGATCATGTCTTGGAGTTCCCACAAAAAAAATGATTGATTTGAAGACATTTTCTATGTATCTTTCAATGTAGTAAATCAGTTTATAGATCCCCATTCCCATTCCCATTTGGATCTGCTTAAAAAGCATGGTTACACTGTATCTAAATATGGCGCACTGAACATTGAAAATGACTTCTCTGTTGGTAGGTACACACAGTACAAAACTGATAGTATAGCTACATTTAAGACCTATTCGTCTGCTTAAGCTGTAAAATTAAAACCATACCAAAAACATAACGAAAGAATTGTGTTCTGTGTCTAATGCATATACAAAAATCAGATATTCTTGTACAAAATATTGTTTGTTACCCAGTAAAAAATCCTAAACAAAGAACTCCTATTTACAATAATCTACTTGTGTCTTTCGGACGGTGAAGCAACAAAGCAGTTAAATGTGGGCGACCTTGAAAAGTAATCTAAAGTAGGTAGCTAAAAATGTAGCAACCATGTTTTCTTACTTGTACCAGAACACTCATACTCCTAAGGGAGTTGTGTTTCGTACAAATGTAATTAAGATTTCTTCTGTTTGTTACCTCAGTTAACTTTTTCTTGTGAAAATAACCTTCACAACAGTGAATATGCAATCACAAAAAATGTGCACCTCGAAACAGAGTAACAAGCTTCACACAGATGCCGAAATGATGCATGTTAGAGCGTACAGTACAGTGCAGCTGCAGGCTGTAAGTGTGAACCACATGTCTTGTCTGGGGAGGCATTCACCCAGATGTCATCTAAGCTGAATGTGTTCATGTGTAGCCACAGATAAGTCGAGAAAGCAGCCGCATCCTATGCAGGCTCTTGAGAAGGCTCCACACACTGCTGCAGAGGTTTGGGAGTACGGTGGTGAGCAGTGGCGGATTTACATACCGGCTCTCCAGGCACGGGCCTAGGGGCGGCATCGTGAGGGGTGCGCCATTGTTTGCTCTGTACTCATTTCAACCCTTTACGTTTTAAAATAACTGCGCTTACAAACGACAAAAATTAACAATATTGTTAAACAACTTGCTAGTTTAAATAAGCCTTAAGAACGACATTTGGCAAAAAATGGTTCAAATGGCTCTGAGCACTACGGGACTCAACATCGTAGGTCATAAGTCCCCTAGAACTTAGAACTACTTAAACCTAACTAACCTAAGGACATCACACACACCCATGCCCGAGGCAGGATTCGAACCTGCGACCGTAGCAGTCCCGCGGTTCCGGACTGCAGCGCCAGAACCGCTAGACCATCGCGGCCGGCGACATTTGGCAATACAAGCTTGGAAACATACATAGTTTACTTAGAAACCCAATGTTAAATTTCCATTCAGTCACTGTCTAGTATCATCATCATTATTGTTCAAAATATTTTGAAGTAAGCTCGCAGGATGGCAATCCACAATATAACGTTCGAAACGATGTTATTCTGAGAATGTTGTCGGCTTGTACTTAACCCTACCATATTTTCCCCATGAAAATACCGGGACCCATGAAAAGCTGTGATAAACTGATCAGCACATTCTTAAATACTGTAACATGAGTGGCCCTCAGTATGTAAAACCCGA
This sequence comes from Schistocerca nitens, assembly GCF_023898315.1. Lineage (NCBI taxonomy): Eukaryota > Metazoa > Arthropoda > Insecta > Orthoptera > Acrididae > Schistocerca > Schistocerca nitens. Next base: position 100,417,898 of record NC_064621.1, on the reverse strand, counting down.
CTCAAATTACTTCTAGAAATTATGGGAATGTAATTACAGTAATGGAGGGTAGACTTGATAAAGTAATGTGAAAGATCTGTGGTCTTCAATATCGGAGCTCAGATTTAGTGAGACCCGTTTAACAAAACATGTTGATACTGGGAATGTTTTACATTTTTGCCGGCCGCGGTGGTCTAGCGGTTCTAGGCGCTCAGTCCGGAACCGCGCGACTGCTACGGTCGCAGGTTCGAATCCTGCCTCGGGCATGGATGTGTGCGATGTCATTAGGTTAGTTAGGTTTAAGTAGTTCTGAGTTCTAGGGGACTGATGACCACAGATGTTAAGTCCTATAGTGCTCAGAGCCATTTGAACCACTTTTTACATTTTTAAACAGATGTTTATACGAAAAGAACATAAGCAGACGATCTAATAACGTGTGAAATACACTTCATAAAAGTTTAAGTAAATGAGATTTTTATTTACTTGGTTTCTTCTCCTTTCTTCGCCAAAAAAGTAAAGGAGACAAACGAAAGTTACTGTGCTGCAGCCTGCACGATATCAAAGTTCCAACTCTGTGCAATCGAATAGTGCGTGGCATTGCAACTTTAATATTTAAACTTCCTCGAAGAAAAAAAGCTTAGTTAAGAAGTTTCTTTAATTTTATGTTGGAACAAAAGGCGCATTTGCGTGTAGACTTATCAGCAGTGTCCACACAAATGACAAGACACCACATCAACTGCCAACAAGACTACTAAGCTTTGTAGTCTGTCTTCTCTGCCCTCACTCTTACAACATTTTAGCGGTTTCTAAGTGGGGAAGAGCTGCTCCAGCACACTTCACAGCAAGAAATTGCAAAAATTATTAAAATTATTTGCTTTTTTAAATTAGAAACACAGTGTCAAGAATATTCTGAACACGTTTGTGTCCGAGCTAAAATTCCCGCGACACGGGAAACAAAGAAAACGTGACCGCCCGTTTTTGGCGTCTAAGATATGAATTCCAGCTGGCAGGTGCGCTTCTACTGAGAAACAGGCGACCATGAAATTAAATTATTCTGCATTGTCGTTCTTTCATAGCACACTTACGTCGAGAAATCCTAGTTGGTCAGCTAATTCCTCAGTGTTTACACACGGCACACGAGCACAAAGATTTTTCTTTTAAAGTGAAAAGCTTTATGCTCATGTACGGTGTAGTACGATTGGAACTGGATACAGTCTCTTTCTTTTCTTTTACAATTTTTTTTCTTTTGTTTTGACTGTTGGTCGGCAATATTGTAAGTGCCTCAACATGAATAACAGTGAAAAAAGCACACGTCAAAATTAAGTGGGGCGGCATTTTTCGGAAATTCTGGAAGGAAATGCAATAACGAGAAGCCAATATTCTAACAGCGCTTGGCAGAGTAGATAAACTTTTCGCAAAAAATGTTGTTCGTTCGACTTCGAATTCAAGTATTACGGATGATATTTCTGACACTGTTCCTTTAACTTTTGTTTCGTCTGTATTTACGTCTTTTACAACAGCTACAATTTGCTTTTCTTCAGACTTCGAGTTTCAATAAAAACTAAGCGTCGAGTCAGACATTACAAAAAGAAATAACCTCGTTAGTGATGATCCTGCAGGATGGTGTGTCCATGAATCAACAATCGATATTCTCTTACAATGTGACAGAAAAGCACCGTTACAATTTTGATTAATAATTCAAGAAGATCAACAGGCGAAAAAACCAGATATTTGCGGTATTTTTGTTCAAACTTTTAAATGGTGAATCAACGTTGCGTGATTTTCTGGTATACTCCTTGAAACCAGGAAGAAAAACGGTAGAAAGTATATCAAAACACACGCTTCCTCTCTTGCTGACCAACGTGTTTAAGTCTATATGAAAACTGGGACGGCGTTATCAATGCCCTCACACATATTGCTAATAATACATTTGAAAAACCACTCGTGTGAAACGAGGCTTCAGCTTAATTGAATTAACTCAGCAGACTAGAAACAATATTTACACTTTAAATCTGAAACTGAATGGACATACACCAGAAGGTTAGTAGTATACAATTTGCAAACTGTCATAATGAATACAGATACTAAAATACACTACTGGCCATTAAAATTGCTACACCACGAAGATGACGTGCTACATACGGGAAATTTAACCGACAGGAAGAAAATTCTGTGATATGCAAATGATTAGCTTTTCAGAGCATTCACACAAGGTTGGCGCCGGTGGCAACACCTACAACGTGCTGACATGAGGAAAGTTTCCAACCAATTTCTCATACACAAACAGCAGTTGACCGGCGTTGCCTGGTGAAACGTTGTTGTGATGCCTCGTGTAAGGAGGAGAAATGCGTACCATCACGTTTCCGACTTTGATAAAGGTCGGATTGTAGCCTATCGCGATTGCGCTTTATCGTATCGCGACATTGCTGCACGCGTTGGTCGAGATCCAATGACTGTTAGCAGAATATGGAATCGGTGGGTTCAGGAGGGTAATACGGAACGCCGTGCTGGATCCCAACGGCCTCTTATCACTAGCAGTCGAGATGTCTTGCAAACGTCCCCATCTGTGGACTCATGGATCGAGACGTGTCTGCACGATCCATTTCAGCCATGCGGGATAAGATGCCTGTCAACAATTATCGGCACGAACAGTTCGACGACGTTTGCAGCAGCATGGACTATCAGCTCGGAGACCATGGCTGCGGTTACCCTTGACGCTGCATCACAGACAGGAGCGCCTGCGATGGTGTACTCAAACGACGAACCTGGGCGCACGAATGACAAAACGTCATTCTTTCGGATGAATCCATCATGATGGTCGCATCCGTGTTTGGCGACATCGCGGTGAACGCACATTGGAAGCGTGTATTCGTCATCGCCATACTGGCGTATCATCCGGCGTGATGGTATGGGGTGCCATTGGTTACACGTCTCTGTCACTTCTTTCCATTGACGGCACTTTGAACAGTGGACGTTACATTTCAGATGTGTTACGACCCGTGGCTCTACCTTTCATTCGATCCCTGCGAAACCCTACATTTCAGCAGAATAATGCACGACCGCATGTTGCAGGTCCTGTACGGACCTTTCTGGATAAAGAAAATGTTCAACTGTTGCCCTGGCCAGCACATTCTCCAGATCTCTCACCAACTGAAAACATCTTGTCAATGGTGGCCGAGCAACTGGCTCGTCACAATACGCCAGTCACTACTCTTGATGAACTGTGCTATCGTGGTGAAGCTGCATGGGCAGCTGTACCTGTACACGCCATCCAAGCCCTGTTTGACTCAATGCCCAGGCGTATCAAGGCCGTTATTACTGCTAGAAGTGGTTGATCTGGGTACTTATTTCTCAGGATCTATGCACTAAAATTGCGTGAAAATGTAATCACATGTCAGTTCTAGTATAAAATATTTCTACAATGAATACCCGTTTATCATCTGCATTTCTTCTTGGTGTAGCAATTTTAATGGCCAGCAGTGTATCACGGCTAGCTCTCTCAATGCTATCAGTAGTTCTGATAAAATATCATCTCCTGCCAGGGCCTTGTTTCGATTTTGATCTTTCAGCGCTTTGTCAAATTCTTCTTGTGGCATCATATTTCCCATATCATCTTCAACTACATCCACTTCACTTTCTATAATATTGTTTTCAAATTCATCTCTTTCGTACACACCCTCCATTTACTCCTTCCACCTTCCAGCTTTCCCTTCTTTTCTTAGGATTGGTTTACCACCTGAGCTCTTGATATTCGTACAGCTGCGTATCTTTTCCCAAAAGCCTTTTTAATTTTCCTGTAGGCACTATCTATATTTCCCCTAGTGAAATATGCTTCTATATTCTGACATTTGTCCTCTAGCCTTTCCTGCTAAGCAATTTTGCATTTCCTTTCGATCTCATTTTTTAAACATTTGTATTCCCCAGCACCTGCTTCAGTACTGTATTTTTAAATTATCTCCTGTCTACATCTACATCTATACTCCGCAAACCACTGTGGGGTGCATGGAAGAGAGTACGTCCCATTGTACCAGTTATTAGGATTTCTTCCTGTTCCATTCACATATGTAATGCGGGAAGAGTGGAACAATAACTGCACGCACAGAAGCATTCAAACAATCACTCTTAGACTCACGATCCACTTGTGAGCAATACGTAGGTGGTTGTAGTATATTCATAGTTTCAAGAATCGGCTTCAAATAATGACTCTTTGTTTGATCCGCTGGAGTGTCATAGAGATACTGAAGCAACTGAAGTGGAAGACTAAGATAAACTACGCCGAGCAAATCTGTTAACAAACGTGACCATTTGTGCTACCCTCCTCTGTATACATTCAATTATCCCTGTTAGTCCTATGTGGTATGAGTCCCCACACACTTTAACAATATTGTAGAGTGTGTCACATGTGTGATTTGTAAGGAATCTCTTTTGCAGACTAATTGCATTTTCCCAGTATTCTAACAATAAACCGAAGTCTACCACTTGCTTTACCCACGACTGAACCTACATTGTGAGGATATGAAAGTAAATGACAAAGTGTTCCACACATGTATTTGTATGAGATGGCTGATTCCATCAGTGACTCATTGTTGAAAAAATGTAGTATCCCATCACTATAACGTTTTGTGAAGTGGAAAATTATATTTCTGAACATTTAGAGCAAGTTGCCAATCTCTACACCACATTGAAATCTTATCAAGATCTGACTGAATATTTATGTAGCTTCTCTCGCAGAGTCCAGCATTATAGCTAACTGTTCTCCTGAAATCAGGCTTTTGCAGATGATACTATGATTCAAACCTGGGTCCAGCCATTCTGATTTAGGTTTTTCATAATTTCCCTAAATCACTTCAGGCAAATGCCGGGATGGCTCCTTTCAAAGGCACGGCCGATTTTCTTACCCTTCCTTCCCCAATCCAAGCTTGTGCTCCGTCTCTAGTGTTTAATGTCCCATCGACAACGAGATCATTAATCTCCTTCTCCTCCTCCTCCTGATTTCCCTATTAATACTGTCTACAAGGTCATTAATATACAACATGAACAGCGAGGGTACCAGCACTATCCCCTTGGGCACATCCGAAGTTATTTCTAGATTTGATGATGACACTCTGTCCAAAAGAATATGCTGTGTCCTCCCTACCAAAAAGTCCTCAAACAAGTCACAAATTTGACTTGATACCCAATATGACCATACTTTTGACAATAAGCGTAGGTTCAGTACTGAGTCAAATGCTTTTTGGAAATCAAGAAACACTGTATCAAGGCAACCAAGTAGAATCAAAGCTTTCAGTATATTATGTGAGAAAAGTGCAAGTTGGGTTTCACACGACTGATGTTTTCGAAATCCGTGCTGGTTGGCACTGAGGGGGTCATTCTGTTTGAGTTCAGAATATGTTTTAATAACCTACAACAAATTGATGCTAAGAATACTGGATGGTAGCTTTGTCAATCGCTTCTACTACCCTTCCTATGGATGGGTGTGACCTGTGCCTTTTCCCAAGAACAGAGCATGGTTTTCTGTTCAAGAGATCTACAGTAATTACAGTTAGAAGAGTGACCAACTCAGCTGCAAACTCAGTATAGAATCTGACAGGGATTCCGTCAGCGCCTGGAGCTTTGTTCAATTTTAATGATTTCAGCTGTTTCTCAACACCACTGACACTAATAATAATTTCATTCATCTTTACAGTGATATGAGAATTAAATTGGGGCAATTCTCTTTGTTTTCCTTTGTAAAGGAACAACTGAAAACCGAGTTATGCATTTCAGGTTTTGCTTTGCTAATTTCAATTTCATTTCCTGTCTCATTCGCCAGGGATTGGGCACTAACTTTTGTACCACTAACAAACAGCCTTTACATACGGCCAGAATTTCTTTGTATTTTGTGAAATGTCATTTGATAATATTCTATGTATCACATGTTGCTCTTCTGACAGCCAAACACATTGCATTCAGCATTCTCTATCTCTGTATATGATGGAGATATCCTCCGATTATGAACTGTTCTGCTGGATACATGCCTGTCCAGTGCATGGTCAAATATTTTTTTAAACTTGGGCCAGAGTTCCTCTGTGCTCTCCTGACCTGTGCTGAAAGTTTCAAGTTCCTTATTGATATATGACACTACCAAAGTACAAAGGACAACTAAAACAGGCAGAAAGATATCTATGTCCAGTAAACTAGATAGAAAATCGGTAATCATTGCTTCCGCAACTGCATCATGGTCACTGACACCAGTTTAGATGCGGACATCCTTAACGACGTCAGATGTATTTGTTGCCATTAGTTTGGAACCCCACTCATGGAGGAAATATATTGGATCTATCTGTTCTAGGTACTTTTCAGAGAATGCATTTAGTGGTGGGCATGATAAGACATCCTGCGAAACTTTACAGTTTTGTTAGTAATTTTCCCTATTAATTGTTGGACGATTAAAGTCTCCACCAACAATTACAGTATGGTTAAAGAACCTACATATAAGCGAACTGAGGTTTTCTCTAAAGCTTTCCATTATGTAAGGAGATGAGTCCGTGGGTGATGGCATAAAATAACTGGATCCTTCTAATACTCTCTTCTGAGCTTTGCCCAAACAGTTTCAGATGTAGCTTCAATTTTTGTCTCGTTGGATTTGAGTTTATTGTCTACTATGACAAATACACTACCTCCGTTTCCCATTTGCCTATGCTAACATTTTCCCCAAAAATCTCACCAGCTTTCTGTTCCTACAGTTATGTGAGCTTCACTGCTTTTTATGTACACTTCAAACTCTGGCCTTTGCTGAAGCATTTGCAATAAGTGTACCATTAGGATTTTAACAATTGTGCGAGGCATTTCTTTCCATTTTACACTGACACTTCCGGACTTCCTGCAGCTGTCATTATCGGGACTGCATGTAGAGTCGCTTAGTCTATGGGGTCCACACAAGGGCTATTTTACACAGTCAGGTACGTGAATAGCAGCCTCTGATGTATAGTGCACACCTGACCTATTTTGGGGTACTCTACAGTTCTCAAACCCATGGCGGAAGTCCAGGTGTAAGTAGGCTGTTTAGGTTTTTTTATTGGTAACGCCACCTCTGTATGAAAATCACTGGCTGTGCTGTGTGCAGTCTGTGGCTGCTTTGCATTGTTGTAATACTCGCCATTGTAGTGTTAGGCAGCTGGCTGTGAACAGCGCGTAGCGTTGCGCAGTTGGAGGTGAGCCGCCAGCAGTGGTGGATGTGGGGAGAGAGATGGCGGAGTTTTGAAATTTGTCATGAACTGCTATATATATTATGACTATTGAGGTAAATACATTGGTTGTTCTCTATCAAAATCTCTCATTTGCTAACAATGCCTATCAGTAGTTAGTGCCTTCAGTACTTTGAATCTTTTATTTAGCTGGCAGTAGTGGCGCTCGCTGTATTGCAGTAGCTTGAGTAGCGAAGATTTTTGTGAGGTGATTTGTGAAAGGTATAGTTTAATGTTAGTCAGGGTCCATTCTTTTGTAGGGATTATTGAAAGTCAGATTGCGTTGCGCTAACAAAATATTGTGTGTCAGTTTAAGCACAGTCACGTATAATTGTTCAAAGGGGAAGTTTCACATGAAGTCACAACCAGGGATTTCGAAGCTTCTTTGACAAGTCAGGCTCAGTGCTACCACTCGACTCAAATCCGAAGTGCCACAATCAGTTCTGGGGACAATGTTGCAAATTATGAACTGTCAAGTCTCTGTGCACAAGGCTGGTCTTCTCAACCTTTTCTGCCAGTCGCTGGAATGACCAAAGAATAACCTCAGAGCCCAGACGACAGGCATCGTTTGTTCCAACATGCACCTCAGCCTGCACTGGGTTGCAACCTGTTCTCTCAGTAGCCTCTTCAGCATGCTGAATGAGATCCCAAGGCACACACACTGAGTGCACCTGGTGTCCTTTCCTGTCTCTTGCTGCCATTTCCCTAAGAGGTACCATCATTCACCATATGTCTGAACTAACAACTATTAATAGACCCCTACCATTTTGCATTTGCCTTCTCCTGTTTCCTCAAAACAGATTAAATGAGTTTCACTGACTCAGTTTCAGTTAAAGACAGCACCTGAGGCAATTTTCAGCTTACAATTGACAACCAACTCATACTGTGTACCAGCCAAAATGCAGCCCCACTGTGAATGATGTTCTCAAACAATGTATTACAAGGCCGTGAACAAATAAATTAAACCTGCTTATTATCTTTTAGAGTTAATCTGTTGAGCTAAAAGTTTGCTAATTCCCTATAAGAATTGAAGCAGATACCCAAAACGAGATTTCTATTAAGGCAACACATAAACATCAAAACATTTTTACCACAGGTTTATTATAGTTTTTAGCAAACTCGAAAACAGGGTTAATTTATGATAAAAATGGCTCTGAGCACTATGGGACTTAACTTCTGAGGTCATCAGTCCCATAGAACTTAGAACTACGTAGGTTAGGACATCACACACATCCATGCCAGGCAGGATTCGAACCTGTGACCGTAGCGGTCGTGGGGTTCCAGATTGTAGCGCCTATAACCGCTCGGCCACTCCGGCCGGCTAATTTATGATAAATGCAGATAATACATAGGGCTTCCCTCTTTTAAGGGATAACTAGATGCAACACAATATGTTTGTTAGAAAGTCATCAGTCCAATTCAATATCTCTTGTGTTATCTAAGGATTCCTACTAGGCCTTGTCTTTTTACCTATTTGATCCTCTGCTGCCTTCACTACTTTACCCACTGCGTTTTTTGCCACCTAGTTGTAAGAGATAAACACCTTTGAGTACCCCAACTGGCGAACGACTGCGTCAGCAGTACCGACAAGAAACGTCCAGGTGAGCAACAGTGTGTTTCATTTGAGGTGATGGACAGATCACAATTAGAGTGTCCACATGTTCCAACATGGAAGAATGACAGTTGTGTGCAGCTGGCTGGCACGTGGGAGGTCTGACAGGTTTGTGCGAACTCATTGCTATGATGACAGACGCCTTGCCCAGTGACTCACCGTGCTTTTATTCACCGCCAGGTCTCTGTCGACATTTTGAAAATGCCTATGAATATCTGTGATGCCATGGTTTTCCACCAAAAGAAATTCAATGACTGTCACAGAGAAGCTTTCCAAGCAGAGAGCAGAGAGCAGACGCCGTTTTGAAGGCTATGTACAGCACCACCACCAACTGGAAATCTGTGGAACTATGCGGCTGTAGCATGACTATTTCGCTATGTATCACAAAAAATACCACATTTTTGTAACTGAAATTGGCCGAGAAAAAAAAAGTTGCATTACTTATTGAATGGCTCTAGTATATTAGACAGTGGTAATATCGTGAGTAGAACTACGAAAATCTTTATAGACAGGCTTTTAACATTAATTTGTGATAAATTTACACACATTTCGATTTTAGGATGTTTAATGTACTTGGAACTATGGTTCCTGATATGGATGATAGAGCAACATCAAGGTTTAACAAGTTGTAACCAGTGTTAGAGAGGGGGGGGGGGGGGGCGGCGCCCCGCTTTGAATGTTTCTTTTCTCTTACGAAATTGTCAAACACATATGTTTAACAAAACACTAAAATAGCTTCATTGACTCATCTATGCAATCGACCATACTGCTCTAGGTGTAACATTTCATAAAAGCCTTGGAAATTCTTGGACTGGACAAACAGACATACAGTGGGGCACCCAGCTTAACTATGTCATCTCTCATTCGAAGTAATGAGCTATATTAGCAACCAAAAGTGAGATTATTCTGAGAAATAAATCGAAATCTGTGTTGATTCGTGCAGTTTCTCAGTGGAGAAATCATAATGAAATGTTTCAATTACTTACATGTAGTCAGTCGGAACATCTCCTGTAACACAACGCAGTCATTTGGGGACTAGATACACGTCATGAACTTTAAGCTGATTTTTCCACGGAATTACTTTTGTTCGATAGTATAAATCGTATTCACGATATCTGTTACCGAATGATTCTCCCTGTGCATAAAGACGTTTGATTGCTGCCATCACCAGTTACTTAACGAATTCAAAGATTTTGTCACCACTCTACTTTCATCAGATTTCTTCCCAATGGCTGCCTTCAGTTCAATGTCGGTGAATGCTGACAGCCTGAACTCAGAGTGTCTGGTGTTATTGGAAGGTCTTTGTAAGTGTTTGTCCATCTCACAATAATGTGATGGCATATGAAGTAATTTGAATGGCCTTTAAATGATAAAGAAAGTATGAAAATTTCCATTTGGCATTGAATGATGTCCAAAAGAGAAAAAGTGTAGATGCTACAAGTGCATAGACACCATAGATTCATGGTCTACGTTAGGAAAGCTAATTTAACCCTAGTAGAATTGCTAGTAAACTGCACGCTCTGTCACAAGGTGACAGCAGTGAGTGGTGGCGATGGGTGGGGAGGAAGAGGAAAATGGAGGCAACCAATGGACACTGCAGTGCTCTGAGTGTTAGGCAGAAACGCTGTTTGGTCCGGTCTGCTCTGAACAATTTGCGCAGGTATCTAATAACTGAAGTGTGCAGAGCACTAGCTGAAGGCCTGAACAGTGCCAAATAACCTGCGACGTAATCCACTTCCCGATGCAGTTGCTGGGGGTGTTCAATACAGCAGCAATTCTTTACGGAGTACTGTTTTTAGTTTACATTCTTGTCGCTGGAGGCCGGCCGCGGTGGTCTCGCGGTTCTAGGCGCGCAGTCCGGAACCGTGCGACTGCTACGGTCGCAGGTTCGAATCCTGCCTCGGGCATGGATGTTTGTGATGTCCTTAGGTTAGTTAGGTTTAAGTAGTTCTAAGTTCTAGGGGACTTATGACCACAGCAGTTGAGTCCCATAGTGCTCAGAGCCATTTGAAGCCATTTGTCGCTGGAGCTCGTGACATTACAGACGACTGTTCTTCCTTGTTAAATGGCAGCTGTTCCACAAGATGCAGCCTTATCCACTCTATACTGTTCATTGATGCCAACAATGAAATAATCAAATGTAAAAGCTGATTAAGTTTGTAAGGTGTTAGCCTTTGTGTATGTTTCGGTTGTTCAGTGTTGAGACAACAGCTGGCCTGGTCTTAGATGGATGTAGAAACACAGAAAAAGATATCTGTGGCAGTGTCCATCCAGATCAATGCTCTGATGTTACGTGCATTTCATGGTGGTTTGCAGTCAGTCCTAGTAGCTGGAAACAGTGTTTGAACATGTAGCAAACTTCCGTGTGGATGTGTTGAATTTAGTTTGATGCCATCATGCCCACAGAACAACAATACGAAATGCAAATCCTGTGTTAAAATATAGAAACACGGAGTGATAGCAGCACCCTAAGTGATATGGAGATGAACTAAAGGAACGGAAATATTGCAGGTTGCATCCACTGTAGCATATGTAGTAATTTTATTGTGTTTTTAATTTTACTAATACAAATATCCTGAACTTCCAAAGTTGTGTTTTTTGGCTAGCATCAGAATACGACAATTTAAAGATAGCCACAACATACTGCAATACAGCAGTGACTTTACTGTTTGGATTGTGACAAAGGTGAGTTATTTTTAAGCATATGCCATATTGATTATGGAAAAAATACATGAAAATAAATGGAATTAACCTGCCTCTACCAATGATGAAATTTAATTTGAACAGTTCAAAAATTTTCTTTAGTAAATTAATGTTCTTTACTTTATATTTTTTCTGTCTTATGCAAGTTCAGTCGACGGAAGTAGAACAACTACCTACCTTCCTTCTTGCCTCACTAAAAAGGCCATTATGAGGTCCCAGTAATTGCCTTAGATGTATGTCATTAAGGAATTTGTCACTCTCACAATTACCTACTGAATTTACAGGTAGTAACATATTATTAGTCACAACTGTTTTCGGTGCTGCTTTGAAGTGGAAGCAGGTTGGGTTGGTGTTTGTTAAGGATGACGGCCTTTAATCAAGACCCATTGGAGAATGAAATGCCATGTGCCTCACACAACAAAAAAACAAACTGCCAGAGTTTTAAAAATCGGCTCCATCAAACTACAATAAGGCCACTGATCTCCATTTGGAACACTCATTTATGAAACTGAACATTTTTGTCTTATCTCTGTTCCTGGCTCCATCACTGCAATAGGTTCATTACTAACTAAAAAATGTAATGGACGGGATTCATTTGGTTTCTCACTTCAGATTTCCTTTAGTGCTCTCAGGGTTTGTTACAAGTCAGCTGCAAGAAATTTGTTGGTTGCACGCTGTACATAGTTAATGAGAAATTTTATAGTAGTACGTGAAACTGAATTCCTAGTGAAGTGATATGTAACAACCTGCTTCCAACTTTTGAGCAAAGGTGCAGCACACAACAGTAACTTCAGACACCTGACAGAAGGAAGGGAAAAATGACGTGACCAATATTTGTATAGGCGAGTGCTTTGCTTGGGTAAGGACAGATCAAGTACCTTTCCTCAGACGTCCACTACCTAGCATTGGCTTGTTGATGGGAGTTCTCCAACTTCCGTTGCCAGAAATTTCATAAACAAGCAGTTAAAGATTTATACGACAGCAATACTTTCTCTTATACACAAAACAATTTTGCTTTAACAAGGCTAGCAAAACAAAGTATTCCCAAGACCTTATACATTTTTGACTTTCTGACACTGTTGAGCACAACTAGTGCTTGGTAATTCATTAACATCAGTTTCATCTGATCCACTTCTGATATTAGCACTACATAATGAACACTTGTTTGTGAGAATCGTTTCTCTGAAGGAACTAGGCGTAGGCTAAATAGGGGTGTGTTTCCAAAACAGTTGACAAAAGCACCAGCACTGTTGACATCATATGACAGCTCAAAAACACCTTTCCATTTAAGAAGCAGCTTTTGAGGTTGTTAGGAAATCTGTGGAGATGTTTTTGTTAACTTTCTGCATTGAACCTACGTAATATGCAGATGAACAGCCCACGAATTTATAAATTTCAACATAAATTTCGTGTTTGTTTGTGGAATATTCTGGAAAAAAAAACCCACAAAATTCGTCATTATATACTCTAGAACAAATGTTAATGACACATCAGTCTTACTTAAACATCGAGAGTCAAGCTGTGTGGTTTGCTTTCGTTTATTTGTTTGTTTGTTGTGGTCTTCAGTCCTGAGACTGGTTTGATGCAGCTCTCCATGCTACTCTATCCTGTGCAAGCTTCTTCATCTACCAGTACCTACTGCAACCTACATCCTTCTGAATCTGCTTGGTGTATTCATCTCTTGGTCTCCCTCTGATTTTTACCCTCCACGCTGCCCTCCAGTGCTAAATTAGGGATCCCTTGATTTACAATTATGTATAAATGAAATATACATTACCTTAGCCTTAATTGTGGACATTTCTTCAGCAGGGATTATTTCCAGTTCCACGGTGAAGCTTATGAAATATATTCTCTCTCATTTCACTCCATATTACGAATTATAAAAACAAACAAAACTGCAGACTGCAACACAGAACGGCACAATTGAATCACCTGCCATCGGATCGCATTGGCTAGCTCTCATTGGTCGTGTGTGCGGGCTAAGATCAGCCAGTTAGAGGGCTTCATAACTCTTGCAGCGCCTCTAGTAACCTGGAGTTTAATTTCTCGGCGTGTAGCCACTTTTTCTACATAGCTTTCTCCACTGTGATAGAGATAACGTGTATGTGTGGATATATGGTTTGTTGTTATTGTATGCAGACTGTGGTAAGTGCTGTGCTATGGTGTATACGTGGATAAGGAAAAAAAATTCCCGGTAACGGGGAAAAACTGTGTTTCCATCTGGGAGAAAGTGTATTTTGTCTCGGAAGTGTATAACTTATCAATCCTTTGAATGGTTATGGTTTTATACATAGGTGTAGAATTTCCCGGCACTTTAGAAGACGAAACACCTTTTGGAAAGATGTTTGATGTGCAGTAACATGTACGCTGCATATTTTCGTATTACGAAAGTATAAATTCGAATTCCACCAAACACCTCATGTTACTTTCCGAAGCATTGAAATCGAGATTGTGATGCGTATTTGTAAGCCAGTCATAGCTGATGTCATGTGATGTCGCCAGCCGATGACAGCGGTTATTCAGAGCTTCGGATACGTGGTGTAGTCAGCCAATAGCAATATCACGCTACTTAACAGTGAACACATGAACAGGAAAGGTTAATTGTTTTTCTTGTAGTAACAGAGACCAATATTATATGTGAAAGTGTGGTTTATATATATAAGGCCAATACGCTGCAAGAGAAGCTAAGCTTTCACATATAACGTTGGTCTTTTATGCATGTATTACATTTTAAGATGTGTCACACAAACGTGCAGTAAATTTTTTAATAAGGACATAGAAGAATTTATAGCCCAGAAGATGACATTTTTAAGTGGCTCGTCATCAAAGAGCAGATTTTTAAATGAGTCCCAGATTCCCAGTGAAGTAGGCATCGGCCTGATATTAAGTTTTTCAATGTAATTTCGGGATGTAAATTTCCTTGGGTACCAGTACTTTGTTATCTCATGTCTGGTTCTTTGTTACGACATAATGCCATATGTGCTACAAGATTAAAACGTACACTTGAAATGCACAGAATAGTTGAAACTAGCCAATATTTTGAAATTAAACCCTTTGTTTCAAATATATTGACTGCCTCAGCGGAAAAGATTAATAACAGAAAATTTCTTCTGCAAACCGATAAAAATAATTGCCATGCAGAACAAGGAAGTTAATGCTTGACTGTCAGAAAGGTGGAAATAAAATCTGAAACTAATAAAATATATTAGCCTTCCGTAATTATGTGAATGTCTACTGCACTCACGTCAAATGAAAACAAAATTGATTTCTTTGGCCGGGAGCTATCATGTGAATTAAAATACAAAGAGGAAACAGCAAAATCACTAAATGTAAACACGGGTCACATGGAGACTACCCGCTTCCCTATTATAACTCAAGACTGCTCTGCGCATCAGACCCGTATCTACGATATTTCCGAACTGGGGCAATAGTAGACAGTGGTGTCCCTCGAGCGTTTGAGATATGACGTCAAAAATTTAAAAACAATCTAATTTTCAAAAATACGTTCATTTCGTAGCGCACATCTTTGTGAAGACTCTGATACATAAAACGTACGTGTCCGAGGAATTGTAAGACATGTTCTATCGCACGTCACTGTATTTCGGTCTGTGGAATTGAAACGTGTATATTTTGTACTGGATGCCATCAAACTATATTCAGGACAGCGGAACTTACAAAAATAAAAAATAAAAAATGAGGGGCAGGATGTCAAACCGGCCGACTGGAAGCAGGAGAGGCACCATAGGACATTTTTTGTTTGTTTTTAAACTCTTCAGAAAATTTGCACTCTTTATGCCAATTTTATGTAACACAAAGCAGCATGTTGTTAGCTAATAAAGTATAGGATACATAAAGCCAGTAAAGAGAATAGACAAGCAAGACAGCTCCTAGAATTTTTTTCTAAGGATTGAAGAAATGTGTACTCTCTAATCTTGCTACAGCTTTACATGACGTGCTTTCCTCTCTGCGAAAGGATCTGTTACCTCATCAAATTTCGTCACACGTTTTGCTACATGAAAAATCGAAATGTTGTCTAATACTGAAAAAGCTGCAATTACAAATAGGCCCAAGACTGGTGTGGTTTCTCGACCTGATTACCTATATTTTGTCACTGTCTGCGAGATAAAACAAAATAGGCCTTTATAATTCACAAAATACCGTCTCGTTTATTTGGCGTGTGTTACAATTGCTGCGGTATTATAATCTGCCGTGACCATGACCATTTCTGCCAAAACAAATATCAAATGCCTAATAGGCCTACCACAAGCAAAAAGCTTTACGTTAGGAAATAGTTTCACACTTCATTCATATGCTCCAGTTTCTCAAGCATGAGATCAAGAAGCAGTAGTGCGAAATTTTTTATATAAATTTGGAATAGTCTTATTCTTCCATCATTTGTGTGATGTCCCCGTTTCTTCTCCTTCCTCGTTCTAACAAAGAATGTTGTCATCACTAATTCTGTATCTATTCCTGCCAATGTCAAAGCTTATTCGCCGGTTAACTTCACTAACTCTGCCAGAATCACCAGTTTAGTTATCTCGCGATTATTCTCCGGTTACGCATCGTTACGTTTCCGTACAACGCGTTTTCCGCCCTACTTCCAGAACAGACCTTAAAGAGGCTGCTAGCCCGAGACTGTACCACTGGCCCTTGCTAGTATAGCGATCTGGCCAAAAATTCTGTCAAAATTTCATTTTCTTGGGTACACCGAGAAGATAATACGTTATCTTGGCGCCTGTTATTCCTGTTAGTCATCTATTCACACTCAAGATTACCAGCGAAATCCAAACAGACTACCATAGATTCATCGCTCACCATTCGCAAACCCAATCAACCACATAATCAGACAGTGGTTGGCTTTCTCTCGTTCGGCTATACTCTTGTCAGTGGAATCCTCGTCACATCTAGAAATAAACTTTCCTGCAGACAAAAGCGACTATACGAACTGAGCAGAGACATCACGTGCACTATGCACGCATTCACAAATCAACTTATGATTCATTCAATGTTCAACAACCGACAGGGACGCGTTTCAAAGTTGATTTCTGAACACATTGTAAGTCATACGAATAATCGATAGACCAACGTGCGCTGGATGCTAGATGCTTTGTGAAACAAGGTTTATATGAATTTGAGCCCCCCTTCCACTCCCCGCTCCTACAACAAGGGCTGCTGCCCAGTCTGGCAGCTTGGGCGCTCCAGTAAAATTTTTCCCGGTAGCACCTAGCTGCCTTTTTTTTCTTTTGCTGCGACTGCTTACACAGCCAACAGCCAACAGCCACATTTCTGTAGCCAGAAGCGGAAGAAGTGACTACTCAACTGCACATGCGCATGATCCCACTCGTAATTGCTAAAACAAATCTAATGTTAACAGTTGTGACGTCATGCTCATCGGAGGCTCTGGCTCTGAGCATCTGCATATCACAGCAACGTTGGCGCCGGTGGCGACACCTGCAACGTGCTGACATGACGAACGATGGTTGGTTGGTTGGGGTTTAAGGGACCAAACACCAAGGTCATCAGTCCCTTGCTTCAGATGTGGTCCATTCCGATAGTGTGATATCTCAGAAATATCAGAACAATAACAGGCAAAAGGCTACAAAATGTGAAAGGGCAGTCCTGTTGTCAATGGTAAAAACAAAATGAGGTAAGTCAGCAAGAGAGCGAACCCAACGCTATGCTGAAGCAGCAGAGGCAAGACCACCTGCGACTTAAAAGGTGCAACCGCTAGAATGTTTTTACCCTTTTTTAAGGATTGGTTAGTCTCCTTTTCCCATACGTACTTCTACAGAGTAAAAGGGGAAGAAAAGAGGATCTCGGTCAGGGAGGTGAATCGGGAATCTCCGAACACGGCTTACAGTGGGAGACACCCAAACACTCACCGCCCTGCCCCAATACCAGAGAGAGATTAAAAACCTTAAAACTGAGAATAAAAACCACTTTCCCGGAGGAAACCGAGAACCAGAGAGGCCATCCGGGAATCGTCAGCCAACATCAAAGGTAAAGTGCGGGGGAGCCTGTACTTAGCACGCAGAGCCAAAAGAAGGGAGCATTCAACCAAAATGTGGGCTACTGACTGGAAGGCTCCACAATCACAAAGTTGGGGTGGCTCATCACGCAAAAGAAAACCATGGGACAGCCTGGTATGGCCAATGCGGAGACGACACGGTGTGGTCGAGTCCTTTCGGGAGAGGCGAAAGGAAGGACGTCACGGGCCTGGTGTCACCTTAATCGCACGAAGTTTATTAGACAGGGGAGTAGCCTCCCAAGAATTGGCCCATGACTGCGAAGTGGGATTTGATGTGAAGCCGTAAATCCGCTGCAGGAGGGGTTCGAAAAACGGGGGGTAAGTGACTGCTCCCCCAGCCAAAAGATCAGCGAGCTCATTACCCGAGATACCCACATGGCCAGGGACCCAAAGGAAGTCAATGGAACAAGAAGCACGGTGAATATCAGCGAGATGGTCATGGATGGCAGAGACCAAGGGGTGGCGCGAAAAACACCGGTCAGTAGCAAGAAGGCCACTCATCGAGTCCGTACATAACAAAACGCGGTTGTGTTGGGACTGTTTAATAAAGATAAGGGCCTGGGAAATAGCCATCAATTCCGCAGTAAACACCCCACATGTAGGTGGCAGCAGATGATTTTCCGTTCCAACAGAGGACGTGAAGGCATACCCCACTTGATCAGCAGATTTAGAGCCATCAGTGTAAAAAACAACAGCATCCCGAAACTCCCATAAAATTTGGCGTAAAAAGGAACGGAACACCACCGGGGGGATGAAATCTTTCGGACCTCGGCGGAGATCCATCCGAATTCGAGGCCGAGGAAATAACCAAGGAGGGGTGGAGGGGAGGGAACGAGGGAGACAGGACAAAGAAGGAAGCTGAAAATCACGGCAAAGAGACGCAAGGCGCAGCCAAACGGATAAACCCGCCCGTGGGCGGGAGTCGGGTGGGCGACGTCCATGGTCTGGTAATAGGATAGAATAGGAAGGATGAGTGGGAGAGGAACGGATAGTGAGTGCATAAGATACCAGAAGCTGGGACCACCGAACAGAAGGGGGGGGGGGGATCCCAGCTTCAACCAGGAGACTGGCCACCGGTGCCTTCCCTACCAGCCCTGTTGATAAACGGATACCACGATGGTGGACTGGATCCAGCACGTGCAGTGTGGAAGGAGCAGCCGAACCATAAACTTGACAACCATAGTCCAAACGAGACAGAACTAGAGCACGATAAAGACGGAGGAGGAGGGAACGGTCCGCACCCCAAGAGGAGTGGGCAAGGAAGCGAAGGACATTGAGTTTACGGAAACATCCTACCTTCAGGAGTCTGATATGGGGCAGCCAAGTGAGCTTGTTGTCGAAAAGAAGACCCAGGAAACGAAACTGTGAAACCACAGGCAATCGTTGTGCAGCGAGATAGAGCTCTGGATCAGGATGGACCGTAGTACGGCGACAGAAGTGGACCACCCGCGATTTTAAAGGAGAAAATTGAAACCCGTGTGAGAGGGTCCATGCAGAGGCACGCCGTATAGCCACCTGGAGCTGCCGTTCTGCAGATGCCATCGAGGAGGAACTAACCCAAATGCAGAAATCATCCACATACAGGGCAGGGGCGACCAAGGGACCGACAGAGGCCACAAGTCCATCGATAGCAATGAGGAAAAGAAGGACACTCAAGACAGAACCCTGTGGGATGCCTGTCTCCTGGGTCCGTGGAGAACTAAAAGCAGTACCAACTCGAACTCTGAATGACCGATGGATCAGGAACTGGCGGATAAAAATCGGGAGTGGGCCCCGAAGACCTCACTGATGAAGGGTAAGTAAGATGTGATGGCGCCAGGCCGTGTCATAGGCCTTGCCAAGGTCAAAAAAACACTGCAACCAAATGGCAGCGCTGGGAAAAAGCCTACCGAACTGCAGATTCCAAGCGAAGTAAATGATCGATTGGAGACCGTCCCTCTCGAAAGCCACACTGGTAAGGGGACAATAGATCCCGAGATTCGAGGACCCAATTGAGCCGACAGGCTACCATCCGTTCAAGTAACTTACAAACAACATTGGTCAAACTAATTGGCCGATAGCTGTCAACAGATAGGGGGTTCTTACGAGGCTTAAGGACAGGAACCACAATGCTATCCCTCCACTGAGAAGGAAGTCACCCTGGAGCCAGATACGGTTAAACACCCAAAGAAGATGTTGCCGTTGTGGAGCACCGAGATGTTGAAGCAGTTGGTTATGAATGGAATCTGGGCCAGGGGCCATATCATGAGAAGAAGATAGAGCAGAATGAAATTCCCATTCAGTAAAAGGTTCGTTGTAAGATTCTGACTCACAAGTGGTGAAACATAAGGTGAGAGCTTCAGCCTGCTGTTTTTGATGAAGGAAAGCAGCTGGATAGGAGGCTGACGCTGATACCACTGCAAAATGGGTCGCAAGATGTTCTGCGAGAACTAATGGGTCCGTACAAATGCCATCTGGGAGGTGAAGGCCTCGGAGGGTGGACTGCCGAGGGCAACCTTGGAGAGAGCGAAGTGTAGCCCATACTCGTGACAGAGGGACAGTGGAACCAAGGGAAGAAACGAATCGTTCCCAACATATCCGCTTGCTCTGTTTGATTAAATAACGGGCTTTAGCGCGAAGGCGTTTAAAAGGTAATAAGGCTGGCTACAGATGGGTGCCTCTTAAAGTGTTGCAAAGCTCGACGGTGTTCACGGATGGCAATGGCAAGGGTCGTACTCCACCACGGGACTTGCCGGCGACGAAATGGTCCAGATGAGCGCGGGACAGCAAGGTTAGCAGCGCGAACAATCGCGTCAGACACGTCACGTAGGACATCATCAATACAACCCGACAAGGAGGGAGAAAACAAGACCTGTGCAGTGAAAAGAGGCCAATCGGCGCATCGGAAAGACCATTTCCCATTGATTCTCTCTCTCTCCCTTCCCGCTCCCCGATGAACAGGTTACCTCATTGATCACTATCACATAGGTCGTCGTGTGGCGACCAGTATAATGAAGGGAAGAGAGAGGGAGAAGAAAGAGAAAGATCAATGGCAGAAAAGATACCACGACCGGCACTGAAGTAAGTAGGGGCGCCATCATTAAGAAGGCACAAGTCGTGGTCTGTAATAAACTGATCAAAGAGAAGACCTCGTCTAGATGGAAAGGCACTGCCCCACATGGGATGATGAGCATTAAAATCCCCAAGAAGGAGGAAGGGAGGAGGAAGTTGCTGAAGAAGGGCGGTTAAGGCAGCAGGTGTAAGAGTCCTGTCAGGAGGGAGATAAAGATTGCAAACCGTGACCTCAGACTCCAGGTGGACCCTAACATTAACCGCTTCCAATGTAGTTTGTACGTTGGTCCGTACAGACATAGCTAGCACGTGGATTCCTCTTCAAACGCCACCAGAAGCGTGCAGGGGTCCGACCCGATTTCGACAGAAAACACGGAACCCACGGAGGGTCGGTGAGTGAGCATCAGTAAAATGAGATTCCTGGAGAACCACACAAGCTGCAGAGTAAGACGAAAGAAGGGATTTCAATTCCGGAAGGTGACGATAGTATCCATTACAATTCCATTGGATAATCACAGAACGATGATTCAAATGGGGGTTGAACTGGCTAAAGCCAGTCATGCCGCCGGGTCACCATCCGTCACCGACAAGGAGGGGGCATTCATGAACGACAGGTCAGAATCTGGTTGTGAAGCCGGGGATGGGACCTTTGGTGACACCAGAGGCTCTTTGTCCTGGGACTTACGTTTCTTCTTCTTTTCAGGCTGAGATCGAGGAGGGCTTTGTGGCATAAAGGAGCCGGCTGCAGCAAGATCGTCTAGCATGCAAGAAACAATATCATTAACACACGGTTTATGAAATTTTCTGCAATGGTATGAGCTTTTCATTAGTTATCGAGCTGCAAAAACAGGCAAATTCATTAAAAGCATCTTTCTTGGTTAATTGTTTCTGCAAGAGTTTTCGTGCAATGCTGAGAAACAGCTAGTTCAGCATTCTTCCTTTTGAAAAAATCGATGTCTTTAGCCTGGAAATCCGGGTGAGTACCGTCAAAATGACGGCGCAATTTAACTGGAACCATTGAACTGTTCGGAAGGACTTGCCTCCATAAAGCTCATTTCTAAATAGCTTTCGTTGTACTTACGCTTCTTGGTTATTTCACTTCCACAAGATATTGCAACTGTTGTGGCGTAACAAGACAGCTACGCCACATTGAAGTAGCCGAAAGGCACGCGTTACTGACGCAGGCTAGAGATAGGTCTGAAACAGGATACGTAATGAATGCTATAAAGAAAAGTACGTAGCTGCTATAATACTTAACTTTAATCCATCATTTATATACAGCATTCTTGATGATACAAGTGAGACTATCTTGAAATGGTTAATGGCTCCTTGCTAGGTCGTAGCCATGGACTTTGCCGAGCAGACAGTTAGAATAGCCTTCAGCTAAGGAGCGAGGCTTCGTCAGTGTAGTCGCTAGCAAAGTCGTCGTACAACTGGGGGGCGAGTGCTAATAAGTCTCTCGAGACCTGCCTTGTGGTGGCGCTCGGTCTGCGATCACTGATAGTGGCGGCACGCGAGTCCGACATGTACTAATGGACCGCGGCCGATTTAGGCTACCACCTAGCAAGTGTGGTGTCTGGCAGTGACACCACAGCAACCAATGGAGTACTTGCAGCGTTTTCACATAATAAATCCGGCTGTGGAGCTTCTTGTGATTGTTATTCCTTTGGTCGTCCTCCCTCCTCATTCATTTCAACTGGAAACTTCCCTTGTTGTTAAGGCAATGGAGAAACTGCACCCTTCTAACATGGATCGGTTGCTGAAGTCAGGATCATTGAAGAAGTAATAATCTGGTCAAAAATCGACTTACGAAATAGGTAGTGCACTGACAAAGCAAGTTTAACATTTAATGATGCCTGGGACTGCATACGTGCCAGCGAGCGCTGTGATTGTGCGCCGCCTCAAGGCGCTAGATGCGCTGAAACCCTTGCGCGGAGCGAGCTTTGGTCGACCAAACGACCCCCGTATTGTTGCAAAAGTCTATCAGAGAAGCCGCATTCTCCGGCACTAAACTATGTATGCGTTCTCACTTAGGAACCGCAAAGGCTGCTTGGGAATACGACCTGAAGTAAAAGTACACACGTTTTTCACACAAAAAAACAGTGATGAATTTAAATTGATTTTCACATTTTTATTCAATAACTCATTATTTTACACTATTTGGTGAAAGGTGGTCGCGGACCCCCCTAGAAAGAGCCGGCGGACCCCTAAGGGGTCCGCGGACCAGATGTTGGGAAGCCCTGCCTTATAGAATCTTCTTATGTAAATAAAGAGAATAAAAAAAACAAACAGGAGTTACGGAAAGATCTGCAAGACCATTTCAAATGCTTTTTCCCTCCCTGTTGTTGATTTAGAAACAAAGCATTTCACAACACACAGAATGCACCTAAATAAATGGGGCAAATCACAACTCAGCCAGAAAATCAAAGCGTCAGTGAAAAGTGTTTATGACAGAAATGTGGCAAAATTTCACTGCCAACTGTAAAGGAGATGTGCAAAATATCTTCCTTGCGAATAAACCCTGCCACAGCAGTACTAGAACAAAAAGAATCGATTATAGTGCGAAGCATTGAGAAAGAACTTATAAGAACAGTGTTCTCTGGTCCTGACTTGCCGTTTCTTTGGTAGCAGGTAAAACGACACAGTGACAACATATTGAGTTACAGAAACAGCTACATCGTCAGATACAACACTAAAAATATCCACATGGACACAACCAGCTGAAGCAAGACAACCACCATCAAGAAGTGAGGATTTTTACTTGCCACAGGTCAAGACAGCACATCCATGAAGTGTTCTTCAGATTATAATGAAAGGAAGGCAGGGGTAAAAAAGGTAAGCATGAGGTTTCTGCTAGGCAGTTCTGATTCAAGTTTATAATTGTTTCACAATGACTGCACATTTTGATGGACGAAGTCGATGAGCTAGAAGTATTACTGTCAGATCAATTACAAAGAAGTATCCGTAATGTGTTTTAGTGAACATTGGCTAACTGATGAGATGTATAACATAGCCCTGAATACTCTTTAGCAATCACATGTTCCTATGCGTGTAGATAGTTTTGTACAGAATTGAGATGTCATATTTGTGAAAGGCAGTATCAGCTATTGCCACCTAAAATCTCTGTAAAGGTTTATGCCTGCAGTGCCATGCCTCGAATCTGCAGGGTCCACCCAAACTTTAAAAACATATTAAAGCTTTATTCAATTTTCTTCATTAGAGCTACCTCCCCATAGCTAATGTACTGCTGAAGTGTAAAAATACAAGGAAAGTTTTCTAATTGCTCACTACATCTTGAGAAACGCAGCTGCGTGGTACCACTTCTTAAACGGGGATATCTTTAGACATTTTGTAGTACAAAACCATCGCTCAGGTTTTTTCAGTGCAGCAATGGAAAGGAACTGCTCCGACAGTTAATGCTGTTTTTGCAGTGTGCAGACAAGACCTTCCACTCTGCAGAGCAGGCTGGAAGCCATACGTCCAGAATGTACTGCTGAGGGCTTGGGGGAAGTCAGGTATGGTTTGTGTAATAGATTGGTTTATTAAGCTTATTCCTGATGCTTTAGCACTGCCAATCAGGCAAACATGAAATAATTATATTATGTGGCAATATTAAGTTATTTTCATTATGTGATAACACAGCTTTTCTTATTTCTCAACTTCAGTGTTTCATTAATAGTTATTATGGGTAAGTTTATTGCTATGGCTACAGTGAGTCCCATGTATACTTAGATAAGAAAATTTGTTTCTACTAATGGAGGTAATTTTTTAGTGTTTATGTATTGTTCAGTCACTCGTGAAACTGAGCTCTTAGCTGCAGAGTATACTGTCAGAACTCTTCAGTTCAGAAACAAGTGCTTCATTGTCCTACTGTTAATTTGCCAGTTATGACCTCCAGGTATTCTGGTACATCCCAAAAGTGCTGTACTGTGAGGAAGGCATTGTTCACTGTATACTACTTGCACTGGATTCTGGGAAGTTGGCATCTCCTAGTGGTATACTTTATCTATGTAACAACGTTACATTAAGAGAACTGTCATCAAATGCTGGTTAGGGTATTTTGATAAATATGTTTGTTTTTATGCTCATTTAATGTGGTTATACATTTGTTGTTTAGGTGTAATAATCCTTTCTGATATTTCTCAAACCACTACTAAAAAAGGTAAAATTGATGAAGTGGCTAACTACAGGCCCATTGCTCTAAAAAATCATACAAAAAATTTTTCAGGTAGTTTTGAATGCATTACGGGAACAGCAGTGATCAATGTCTTATAATTAATTACTATTAAAAACAGTCTTGATCACGATTTATTTAACAAGGTGACCGGTTTCGACCACTACTGTGGTCATCTTCAGACCTACAAGTTGTATACAAAGCTCTAATTAGAGGGCTACATACATTTTAGAAAATATATAAAGTTATAAAGCTATAAAACGTTGAATTACCATTATGAACCTCTTTCTGTTGGAGAATCACTACTGCAGAAACCAGTGCACGTCTTACTATATATAATGGAGGCTCCACCCACTTCTGACTGCATGGTGTCATTACTAACCAATGAGTTATAAGTCGAATTACAATTTAAAATTTCTTAGTTAAAAGAACATTGTCAAGAATTAGAAATAAATACACACTGAACTTAGCTTATTAAACAGCTATTGTCAATTAACAAGCGTTAAAAATATTTAAATATGTAGGAAAACGAACTTCGGTTTGGCAGTACATGGGTTGCCTCTCAAGGCCTTTCAGTGAACCATTTGGGACCACTGGTTGCTATGGTGAAGTTGGACGCCGTTGCAAAAGATGAAACAGCAGGCTTTTTTCACTGAAGTTGATGTGAAGTCGATAGTCGAACTAGTGGTTGCCATGGTGAGGACAAACGCCAGTGCAAAGATGTGGCAGCAGGCTTCTTTCTAACGAAGTTGTTGCGAAGTGGAATGGCAGAGACTGTCGCGTCACACGATGTATTATCGAGCAGCAACATGTCTTTATTGAAACGATTTTTAAATAGTAAGCTACAATAATCTGTAGCTGACATATATACTACATACTGCACAAATAAGATATGAAGTAGTTGTCAGTATATATGAAATATTATCTATGAAGTTGATATGTAGATTACATGTGCCAATTTTTTTTAAAGCATTGCTATTCCTCAAGTTATATGCCAGTCATATAAGCAAACACAAATGAAAGAATTTAAAATTATAACATTATGAGCCAGTGTCAAAAATAAAACGATGTGAATTAGCAATATGCAGTCTAAAAGCATATAAGCAAAAATTCTAAAACAGATATTCAATCATAAAATAATGTTTGGTAAAATACAATTACAATGTAAAGATAAAATATTTGCTTTAAAAGGTTTTTGTTTTTTTAAGACTTTTAGCAAAGGACAGAAGAGTAAACATTCTAAAGCAGATCATCGAAAAGCTCAAAGAAATATACGTCTTTGAACTGAAGTTGTTCGTTAAAAACAGATAGTGGATTACTTTTGTGAAGTGAAAAAATTTCAATTTCTTCTAAGGTATTTAGCAGTGGTCCTTTTGGCACAGTATGTAATATTTTCTAATTGCTAGAAATGCAACCCTCAGAATGATTGTATCCATCAAGATGTTGACCAAATATTGATTTGGTACGTGCAGTACCAGTAGTATGTTCTTTGAAACGTGTTAAAAAGTTACGGCCAGTTTGGCCAATATACTGTTTCTCACAGTCATTACATATTATTTTATAAACACCTGACTTTTGGTATCTATTTGAGTCTCCAATTGTGTGTTTCAGTTTCATCTGCAGGGGGTTATTAGTTTTAAATGCTATTGTCATGCTTGTGTTCTTAAATAATTTATTTATTTTATCTGAGATAGGTCCCACGTATGTCATTTACGTAATTCTCTTCTTGGAATTTATAACGGCATCATTTGTTTCTTGTAATTTTTGATATAACAGATCAACCTGATGGGAATTATAATTGCTATCTGTTTTAATGTATCAATTTCCTTTTGGATTGCATCATGTTGGAGAGGTAATTTCAGTATCCTATGTATCATAGTTTTAAAAATCGTTTCAATAAAGACATGTTGCTGCTCAATAATACATCGTGTGACGCGACAGTCTCTGCCATTCCACTTCGCAACAACTTCGTTAGAAAGAAGCCTGCTGCCACATCCTTGCACTGGCGTTTGTCCTCACCATGGCAACCACTAGTTCGACTATCGACTTCACAACAACTTCAGTGAAAAAAGCCTGCTGTTTCATCTTTTGCAACGGCGTCCAACTTCACCATAGCAACCAGTGGTCTCAAATGGTTCACTGAAAGGCCTTGAGAGGCAACCCATGTACTGCCAAACCGAAGTTCATTTTACTACATATTTAAATATTTTTAACGCTTCTTAATTGTCAAGAATTAGAAATAAATACACACTGAACTTAGTTAAAAGAACATGTATGAATTTCAAATGGTTTCTCCCACCATCTCTACATACTGGGCCTGTTGCCCTTCTGTTCATTGAAACTATGAAATTTCTGGAGCTCATGCTCGATAGGAAACACTCTTGGTCCTCCCATGTCTCTTACCTGGCAGCCCACTGTACGCCATCCCTCAATGTTCCAATGAGGACATGTAGTACTTCTGAGGGTGCCGACTGAACCACCCTCCTCAGTTTGTACCAGTCCCTTATCTGTTCGAGACACCACTATGGGTGCTTTGTTTATGCGTCTGCATGCCCATCCCTCTTGCACCCATGGCTGAACGGATGCCATGATGGTGAATAGTGTTGAGAGTGTGTCTTTTATACCAGCCCAATTGAGAGTGCGTGCTGAAGCTCCTGAACTACCACTGTCATACTGCCATGACTTTCTCCTCACCAGGTATGAATGCCGTTTGTCAGCCATGTGTGGTCACCTACCCTATGCCTCATTTCTTTAAGATGATTACTCTGATCGTCAGTATGGGGTTCGTCCCTCTTCTGTTACCTCCTTGAGTCCACTTTCGGCACTTCCTATGGTGGCTTAACTTCACACTACCTGCAACTTTCCTGGTGTGTGCGAACGCTTCACCACCTTGGCTTTGTCAAGCGGCCCATGTTAACATTGAAGGTGATAGAGCAAGACTGGAGTAGTGTCCTTAGGAAGCGAATGAAGGTAAGTTTCGTGATGTTCCATGCAAAGGTTGTGATAATACCTTTGTATACGCTGATGGCTCTCGGGCTGATCGTGTGGTCAGGTGTGCCTTCATCATTGGCACCTGTGTCTTTCAATATCGGCTTCCGGTACACTCCTCAGTATTTACAGCCGAGCTCTTCACCTTTTATCGGGCCACAGAGTATATTTGGCAACACAACCTTTTCAATTCAGAAATGCCCGTTTTTAACCATTTACATTACAGCTTGGGTTTGCCTTCTGATTTATCAGCCGTTTTAGCAAATGATGCATGGGCTGTCGACCGCGTTTTACTTTTTATCCGTGGAAAAAACATGGCGAAGTCGATTTAATTTTTAGTTTTGGACCTCCGTTTCTGTATGGTGTACTTTTTAGCCCTTTTTCCATGTGCCTATTTTTAGCTGTTTTTTTTTGTGGTTTTAGGGCGCACAACGTCAACGGTCATTAGCGCCCAGACTACTTTAGGAATGCACCGCGAGTCACAAGTTTAAAACAGCAACAAAACGGAGAACACGATGAAAGACATACTGACAGGCATAGGATTAAAAAAGAAAACAGCATAATCAAATGTCCTTTGAGAGGGTTGTCAAAATGATAAAATGAAGAACGCGAGCAGCTGCTCGTGGGTCATCCGCTAAAATTGCTTCTACAGTACATGGCAGGCCAATATCGAGACGTAGGGTGTTAAAATTCGGACACGACGTTAAAATGTGGCGGACCGTCAGCAATTGTCCACATGGGCAGAACGGCGCCGGCGCAGCCGTCAGCAGATGGCGATGGCTGAACCGGCAGTGGCCAATTCGCAACCGGACCAAAACTACCTCCTCCCGCCGAGAAGGGCGTGAGGAGGACGTCCAAGCCACGGGTAGAGCTTTCAAGGCCCGAAGCTTGTTGTCTGAAAGTGCAGCCCAATCGGCATGCCACAGCGAGACAATGCGACGACAAATTACCCTGCTACAATCTGACGAAGGGACACCACAAGAAGCTGTCCGAGGCTGGAGGACCGCAGCCTTGGCCGCGGCATCTGCAGCTTCGTTCCCAGGGATACCGACATGGCCAGGAATCCACATAAAGCTAACCGGAGAACCGACGTCCACCAGCTGCTGAAGAGAGCGTTGGATCCGGTGCACGAAAGGGTGAACCGGGTACGGATCACCGAGGCTCTGGATAGCGCTCAGGGAATCGGAGCAGATGACATATGCAGAATGTCGGTGGCGGCAGATGTAAAGGACAGCCTGGTAGAGGGCAAAGAGCTCAGCTGTGAAGACCGAACAATGGCCATGGAGCCGATATTGGAAACTTTGTGCCCTGACAATAAAATGATGATGATGATGATTAGTGTTTTAGGGCGCACAACAGCGAGGTTATCAGCGCCCGTACCCAAAAGTTCAATTTAGAGCCGAATTGTGAGAGAATTGGTATTGTTCAAATTGCAAGATTGGACACAGCACATCAAAACAGGGAGATAAAACTAAAAATAAAATAGCAGTACAAACAGGGAAAAATAAGTAACGGTGGCTGAGTGACCACTTACAAATAATGGGTGACCAAACCACTGGACAGCACATTAAGACTTCAATCCCAATATTTTGGGAAGAAGGCCAGACATCACACAAAAACGTAAAACTCTAGCAACACTCGCCTCATTATTAGTTAAAAGAGAGGGTAGGTCTGGTGGGAAACTGAAATCGTCCCTCAAACCCGCATATAAAACACACTCAGTTAAAATATGTCGTATCGACAGCTGTGTCCCACATGTCTGACACGTTGGTGGCTCCTCACGACGTAACAGGAAACCATGTGTCAAAGGACAATGTCCTATTCGAAGCCGTGTAAGGGCTACTTCCTCAGCGCGTCGGTGGCGGAAGGAGGTGAGCCACGGTCGGACAGTATCCTTCACCGCTCGCAACTTATTATCCCTCACGTCCAGCCACTGAGCCTCCCACCAACGCATGACCTTCCGAGTCACGAAAGACGTAATGGCCTGCAGGGGGACGGAACAGCGAGCAGGAGGTGGGATGGAGCAAGCCTCCTTGGCAGCCGCATCTGCAAGTTCATTGCCAGGAATCCCTATGTGCCCTGGAACCCAGCAGAAAACTACATCCTTACCCTGCTGTTGCAAGAGCAGGAGTGCGTCCTGCACCTCTTGCACCATCCGATCTGCTGGGTACATCTGTTCAAGAGCGTGTAGAGCACTTTGGGAATCGGAGCAGATGATGAATTTCGTGCCACGATGTCGGCGCATATGCTCTAATGCTTGCAGAATGGCAAACAGTTCTGCATAGTAAACTGAGAACTGCCCTGGTAGCCCTATCCGATGGACAGTATCGGGAAACACAGCAGCGCAGCCCATAAAATCACCCTGTTTAGACCCATCCGTGTAAACAGTAATAAAATCGGAATGGCGTTCTAAAATCTCAGTAAGTTTAATTTTAAAAAGATGGTCTGGGGTACAATACTTCCTGTAAGCAGCCAGATCAAGAAGTAATCTTGGCCTTTGTAGTCGCCAGGGAGAT
Source organism: Schistocerca nitens (assembly GCF_023898315.1). Lineage (NCBI taxonomy): Eukaryota > Metazoa > Arthropoda > Insecta > Orthoptera > Acrididae > Schistocerca > Schistocerca nitens. Next base: position 100,387,621 of record NC_064621.1, on the reverse strand, counting down.
CCCCTACTCCATCCCTGGTGGAGTACCTTAATGCCCTCCAGGTGGACTAACTCGAGACTCTCCTTCGCACGGATGCCAAACGGCTTTGTTGCCTTCGGACGGTGGCGGAAGAGACGTTCCAGTGCCGGCTGGGAAAAAGTGTTGGACGCCAATGAAAGAGGAGTGGACTTGGCCCTGTACGCGTGCCGTACCACGAGGAGAAGACGCCGAATGGACAGCGGAGGCGTGACAATAAAAGAACACCCGACCCCGTCATTGGTCTTAGAGCCATCTGTATAAATGAAGGTCATATTAATGAACTTCGAACGAAGTTCGACAAAACGGGAGTGGTAGACTGAATCGGGGGTAACCTCCTTCGGGAGCGAGCAGAGGTCAAGGTGGACGCGAACCTGAGCCTGGAGCCAAGGTGGCGTGTGGCTCTCGCCCACTCGAAAGGTGGCAGGGAGTGAAAAATGAAGGTGTTGAAGGAGGCGATGAAAGCGAACTCCAGGGGGTAGCAGGGCGGAGACATACAACCCGTATTGACGGTCGAGAGACTCATCAAAAAAGGAACGATAAGATGGGTGGTCAGGCATTGCCAGTAGCCGACAGGCAAACCGACAAAGCAGTATATCGCGCCGGTAGGTGAGTGGCAACTCACCAGCGTCAGCATGAAGACTCTCGACGGGACTAGTATAAAACGCTCCGATCGCAAGTCGTAAACCCCGATGTTGTATGGAGTTGAGGCGGCATAAGATGGACGGCCGTGCAGAGGAGTATACGAAGCTCCCATAATCCAGCTTGGAGCGGACGATCGACCGATATAGGCGAAGGAGGACGGTTCGATCCGCTCCCCACGACATACCACTGAGAACACGGAGGACATTGAGAGAACGGGTACAACGGGCAGCCAAATAAGACACATGTGGAGACCAACTAAGTTTCCTGTCAAATGTAAGACCTAAAAATTTTGTTGTCTCCACGAATGGGAGAGCAACGGGACCAAGTCGTAAAGACGGTGGGAGAAATTCTTTGTAGCGCCAGAAGTTAATACAGACCGTCTTCTCTGCAGAAAAACGGAAGCCATTGGCGACACTCCACGAGTAAAGACGGTCAAGAGAACGCTGAAGACAGCGCTCCAGGAAACACGTACGCTGCGCGCTGCAATAGATGGTAAAATCGTCCACGAAAAGGGAGCCTGATACATCAGCTGGGAGGCAATCCATTATTGGATTGATCGCTATGGCGAAGAGAGCGACGCTCAAAACTGAGCCCTGTGGTACCCCATTCTCCTGGCGAAAGGTGTCTGACAGGACAGAACCCACACGTACCCTGAACTGTCGATCCATTAAAAAGGAACGAATAAAAAGAGGGAGGCGACCGCGAAGACCCCATGTACGCATGGTGCGGAGAATGCCCGCCCTCCAACAGGTGTCGTAAGCCTTCTCCAAATCAAAGAACACAGCCGCGGTCGGGCGCTTCCGGAAGAAGTTATTCATAATGAAGGTCGACAAGGTAACCAGATGGTCAACAGCAGAGCGGCGCCTACGAAATCCACATTGTACATTGGTAAGTAGGCGTCGAGACTCGAGCAGCCAAACCAATCGAGAGTTAACCATTCGCTCCATCACTTTACAGACACAGCTGGTAAGCGAGATGGGTCGATAACTGGAGGGCAAGTGCTTGTCCTTCCCCGGCTTAGGAATCGGGACAACAATAGACTCGCGCCAGCATGCGGGAACATGTCCCTCAATCCAGATGCGATTGTAAGTACGAAGAAGAAAACCTGTACCCGCAGGAGAAAGGTTCTTCAGCATCTGAATATGAATAGAATCAGGCCCTGGAGCGGAGGACCGTGATCGGCCAAGTGCGGTTTCGAGTTCCCGCATGGTGAATGGGGCATTATAACTTTCACGATTCGAGGAGCGGAAGTTAGGTGGCCTAGCCTCCTCTGCCTGTTTGCGGGGGAGGAAGGCAGGGTGGTAATGAGCGGAGCTCGAAACCTCTGCGAAAAAGCGGCCGAAGGCATTGGAGACAGCCTCAGGGGCCACAAGGACGTCATTCGCGACCGTCAAGCCAGAAACTGGTGAGTGGACCTTAGTGCCAGATAGCCGGCGCAGGCTACCCCAGACAACAGAAGAAGGAGTAAAACTGTTGAAGGTGCTTGTGAAAGCAGCCCAGCTGGCTTTCTTGCTTTCTTTAATAATACGACGACACTGTGCACGTAATCGTTTATAATTGACACAATTCGCCACTGTAGGGTGGCGGTTAAAGGCGCGTAAAGCACGTCGACGAGCACGTAGAGCGTCTCTACATGCTGCGGTCCACCAGGGGACCGGTACGCGACGTGGAGAAGAAGTAGGGTGAGGGATGGAATATTCAGCAGCAGAGAGAATGACTTCCGTGAGGTGTGCGACCTGACTATCGCAGCTTGGGAATGTTTGATCCTGAAAGGTCGCCCTTGAAGAGAAGAGCCCCCAGTCTGCTTTGGAGATGTTCCAACTAGATGAGCACGGAGAGGGGGTATGCTGCAGGAGATGGATAACACACGGGAAGTGGTCGCTCGAATATGTATCAGAAAGAGCATACCACTCGAACCGGCGTGCAAGTTGGGGAGTACATATAGAGAGATCTAAATGGGAATAGGTGTGAGATGTATCCGAAAGAAAAGTAGGGGCGCCAGTATTGAGGCAGACGAGATTGAGCTGGTTGAAAAGGTCTGCTAACAGGGAGCCCCTCGGGCAGGATGCTGGAGAGCCCCAAAGGGGATGGTGGGCATTGAAGTCTCCAGTTAACAAAAATGGTGCAGGTAGCTGAGCAATAAGTTGCATCATGTCTGCCCTGGTAACGGCAGACGACGATGGAGTGTAAACGGTACAAATGGAAAATGTAAAAGTGGGGAGAGTAATGCGGATGGCAACTGCCTGCAGGCCGGTGTGCAACGTGATGGGATCGTAGTAAATATCATCCCGGACCAGCAACATAACCCCTCCATGAGCTGGGATACCTACCACAGGGGGTAGGTCAAAACGCACAGAGGTGTAGTGTGCCAAGGCAATTTGATCGCATGGGCGTAGCTTCGTTTCCTGGAGGGCTACGACGAGCGGACGGTGCAAGCGAAGCAGCAACTTCAAGTCCTCTCGGTTGGAGCGAATGCTGCGAATATTCCAGTGAATAAGTGCCATCGTAAGAAAAAAGGAAGACGAAAGAAAGAAGGGGTCACCTCGAAGGCCGCTGAGGGCCTGGCTTCGAGCGAGCACTGCCGCCGCTATCAGTAGGCGGACAGTCATCGTCCATTGGGTCTATACGTTCATCGGCCATCTTGGGAAGATGGCCGGGAGGGGGAGCTTCCTCCGCCGGTGAACGGCCAGATGTTCGGCTACCAGCGGTGCGGCCAGGCGAAAGGGATGACGGCCTGGGGCGGCAACCGCTGGGTGGCGCAGGAGAAGAAATGCGCCGTGGCGGAGAAGGAGAACTGTGCTTCCTATTAGCCTTCTTGGATGGTCGTTTGGTGGAAGTACCGGACGAAGGCTGGGAGGTCGAGGTACGTAGGAAGTCTGCACGGGACGGTTCCTTCTTGAAGGCCCGTGCATCTGACTTCTGGGTCTTCGTCTTAGCAGAAGCTGATGAAGGGGCTGGTGTCTGTGGGGTGATGGGACGAAGAGGAGACGTCGACCGCGCGATCTTAGCACTGGCCGAACGGACGACCGTGGTGCTGAAGGTCAGATCGCAGGTCTGGGTTGCCACCTCCCTGGTAGTCCGAGGAGAGGCGAGGACAGTACTGTATTTCCCCGCTGGGAGCAGCGTGGGCTTCCTACTAGCCAATAGCTTGCGAGCAGCCGAGGTGGACACTTTCTCTTTGACCCGAATTTCCTGGATACAGCGTTCTTCCTTATAGACAGGACAGTCGCGGGAGGATGCAGCATGGTCACCCTGACAGTTCACTCAACGAGGAGACGGAGGTGGACAGTCACCCTCATGGGCATCCCTGCCACAAGTGACACATTTAGCCGCATTGGAACAAGATTGGCGAGTGTGATTGAAACGCTGACACTGGTAGCAGCGCGTAGGTGTCGGGACATAGGGGCGAACAGAAATAACCTCGTAGCCCGCTTTGATGCGCGATGGCAGCTGAACACTATCGAAGGTCAAAAAAAGTGTCCGGGTCGGTACAAGGTCATTGTTGACCTTTTTCATGACCCTATGGACAGCCGTCACGCCCTGCTCAGCGAGGAAAGATTGAATCTCCTCGTCAGTCAAGCCGTCGAGGGATCTAGTATAGACCACACCACGAGACGAATTCAAAGTTCGGTGAGCCTCCACCCGGACAGGGAATGTGTACAGGAGTGTGGCCCGAAGCAGTTTTTGTGCCTGAAAGGCGCTCTCAGTTTCGAGTAATAAGGTACCGTTACGCAACCTGGTACAGGATTTGACAGATCCGGCTATGGCATCGACGCCCTTCTGGATAACGAAAGGGTTGACAGAGGAAAAATCCTTTCCGTCCTCAGATCGAGAAACGACGAGGAACTGTGGGGCAGGCGGTAGTACTTTTGTCACTGGTAGCTGTTCACGTTTCCGTTTTTGGGCAGAAGTCGAGAGAGATGGAGTGAAATCCATTGCGGAGAAATCCCCCATGATTGCCAGCGTCTCCGATGGCGCGCTCCTTCCTTGTGGGGACCCTCTCAGAGGGCACTCCCGCCTTAGGTGAATGTTTACACCTCAGGTCACACCTCCCGAGAAACAGACGGAGGGACCAATCGGCATGGTCAGAAGGTATCAGCTCAGGCAATCACCCCTCCCCAGGCCTGGCCTTTACCAGGGGGTACGCGCGTGCCTTACATGTCTACCCAGGGCGGGGAATTACGCGTTACCCCGTCACCGGCTACGCGTGCGAACGCGTGGGTCGGCCTTCAGGCGCGCACAGGGAGGAAGGAAGAAGAGGAAAAAGGAGAGAGAGAGAGAGAGAGGACAGTGTCTCAAACGCCGAGGCGGAGACCAGAGAAGGCAAGGAGAAGAAGGCAATGAGAAGGCAAGGAGAAGAAGGCAATGAGAAGGCAAGGTGAAGAAGGCAATGAGAAGGCAAGGAGAAGGCAAGGAGAATAAGGCAATAAGAAGGCAAGGAGAAGAAGGCAATGAGAAGGCAAGGAGATTATGCAGGGGAAAGAGTAAGGAAGACAGTGAGGTGGAGAAGAGCAAAGAAAGGAACCAACCAAAGAAAGGAAGAAACGAGAAGTGAAAAAGCAAAATGACCGCAAATAGAGGTCGTGGAACCGTCCGTCTCCGGACGCAGGCGCTAACTACCCCCTTGAGGGGGAGGGACTCCTTTTAGTCGCCTCTTACGACAGGCAGGAATACCTCGGGCCTATTCTTATCCCGGACCCGCAGGGGGAATTTTTAGCTGTCTTCTATTCTGTCCGTTGGGACTGACGTATAGTCGTTGAACACAGAGGAGTTAATGTTCTGTAGGTTTGACGTGGGCACATATGATCCAAGTTGTTTTGTTTTGCTTTAGGGTGCAGAAAACAAGCTGTCGATAATACTAGTATCATGTCCTTCATTTGAACTAGATCAGTATTCTTTTTAGATGACGTATGTTGGTGTTACGAACAGTGTAAACAGCATACCCATTGTCCGGTTGCTTGCTTTTTCCTTCAAGGCTAACATTGTTATCCTCTTAATTGGTTGAAGAACGGGATATCAGTGTTTGGTGTGTTGTATTGTGTTTTTCTTGTTGCGTAATGTTTTACTGATATTTTTGTTAGAACTACCAACATAACCACAAAACGAAAATACTGTTATGTTGAACCAGTCCGAAACTTCCTAATCTTCATGCTGTCCCGTCAAATTCAGTTATGTTATGGACTCTGATAAATTGCATATTCTTACGTAAAGAAAAAAGGAAGCTCTTTCACAATAATGGGTTCACATGATGTTCATGTGCACTATCTATTATCTGTACTACATTTATTTTCATTTTATTGTTAAATTATAAGATTATGCTGAAAGTATGGGTTCGTGATGTATGTCAATGAGCTTTGTTCAGGAATAAAGAAATGTTCAGAATAAGGAGTTTAGCCCTCCTTTGTTATCTGTGCTACATTTGTTTGTACCTTCAAATGTTTGTGGCTTAAGTGCCACAGCCTGCCTTTCTCATGGGTGTCTTATGTCACAGCATTTGACACTGAATTCTAAGAGTGCCAGCATTTGTCTCCAGCGGGGAGTGAGTAACTGTTTCAGACTAGTTTTTTTAATTCTTATACGCCGGGAAAATTTCAGAAGTCATGTCTTCTTCCAGTAATTTTTGGGTTTGCAGCTGAATCCCATCAACACACTGTCTACTAACCTGAGTATGGCCGAGCATCTCTGGGCCAAAATATCGTGGCAAAGTACTGGAGAGTCCTCTTGCAGTCATGGTATTTATAGTGAATTCCACGCATGTGAGTCATACTGGCGGTTTAGGGCGCATGCGTTGGGTGCCTCGCACATATCACCTCCCAAGTTGTGTGTGCTGTCCTCTGCACCTCTTGACTGCGCGTTTAAATGCGTGACAGTTATCTATAACACATGGAAAATTTAAGACCTTAAGTCGGTACCTTTTCAATTCAATATTGATTTCCCGTGGGCCCTGCAGGGAGTCAAGTGTGGCAGACAAGCCTATTGGTGTGACGTCACAAGTTTGTTGCAGTGCCCATATATCTTGTTGGCCCCAGTGGTTTACCTATGATGTCATTCCTCAGCTTCGACCAATGACATTTTGTCACATTGTGAGATACATAACAGCAGGTGCGGCCTGGTAAATCACTTGCCTTAAATGGGTCTTTTCAGAAACTGAGATTCAGAGGTGACGTAGATAAGAAAACGTAGCTATGGATGAAGGAAAAGGGAAGGAAAACCTTGAGAGTTCTTCACTTCGCACGTTTTGCTGTGACAAAGGCAAAATTAAAAATCCTCACCTCCGTGTGTCTCAAGGCACATTAACCCTTTCAGGGGAAGTGGTTCAGTTTCAAACCACGTACAATTTTCTCATTTTGCCACAAAAGGACAGTGGCTACATTTGGGGACACCGTTCAGCAGCCTAGTTGGTGCTGCCCTCTAGTGACTGTCACTGGAAACGCTTCAAAATTTGTTAACATTAGCAAGTAGTGAGGCGAGTTGGATAGCCATTTTTGTACGCCGGGCGCGAACGTCTTTGTTCTCAAATTGTGACTGTATTCTGTATTAGGTATTAGGTAACTTTTATACATGTATTAAATGCATAATACTGTTCTGTTTACATTAATACTATATGTACTGCAATAATAACCAGAATAAATGCATTTATTTCCGTGAATCTTGTGGTGGTTCCATTTGAAACGACTGCTCCTCTAACGACAGCATTAGTAGGTGTGACGACTTTTTTCTCCAGTTTCACGTGATGTATTCTCACAGACTAAAGGACGAGGAAATTCTGGAGTGCTTTTTCACAGATATTCCTTCAGATCCTGACTCTCAGATGGACACTAGCAGTGACAGTGAAAGTGATGTGCTAGCTGAAGACAGTGATCTGGATTTGCGAATGAAAACACCTGTTTTAACTCAAATTATTTCGGAAAGTGAGAATGAGGACCATTTTGACGATGACAGTTTCAGCACTAATGACGATTTGCCACTATCATTACTGTCTTCCGTTGCGAATGTTTCATGGAGAAAGAACGTAAGTGCAATGAACTTTGCCACCAATTTTTTCAGAGGACGCTGGTGTATGAGGAAAACTTATGACACTGTTAGAACACACGGTTTTCAAAACAGTGAAGGTATGCAACCAGTAGATTTTTTTTGTGTGTCATTTTTCAGTCTAATCTGTACGCAACACAGAAAGGTGGCAATTTCTGGCCTCTTTTTAAAGCAGAACTAAAAGTATTTTTGGCTATAAACATTCTAATGAGAATCAACAAACCTTTTTCTTATCGTGACTGCTGGTCATCCCATAAGGAACTTCGATATCAGTACATTTCCTCACTAATGTCGGTAAGAAGGTTCAGCTGGGTTTTGACACATATTCACATCAATGACAACGCTGTTATTCCTTCAAGGGGGAGCAGAAATTATGACAAATTATATAAAATCCGTCCACTAATCAATCAGATACTGATAAACTTCATGCATTCATTTATAGCTTGCTCCTTAGTAGGTGCATAGAATTCTTTGGCGTTTGAAGTTCAAAGGACAAATCGCATTCAAACAATAGTTCAATCAAGAGGGGATACAAAATCTGGGTCAGAGCTGATAAGCTTGGATATAGTTGTGATTTTCAGATATATACTTGAAAAGTTGAAGGCATAGTGTAAAAATCCTTAGGAGAGAGTGTGAGAGATATGTGTAAAGGTTTGGAAGGAAAGTGACAATTTTATTTTACGGGTGTCTCACTTTTAGCTTTTGTAAAAGTATATATGGTATCAAAGATGACGGACTTTTTGCCTGTGGAACAATTAGATCACACAGAAAAGGACTTCCTACGCTAAAAACAGACAAACACATAGCGGCGAATCAATTGTAGACAGCAACATGACTGCCTGCATCAAATGGGAAGACAAACGTGTAATGCCATCAGAACAAACAGACCAGTCAAACTCTCCTCTTTGCAACTCTTTAAGTCAGCCGTAAATAAAAGGATGGAAAAATCACAAAGCTACCTTGCCCAAAAATAGTGAAATCATATAATGCAAATATGGGATCTGTCGATAAGGCAGATATGATGAACAGATTTTATGCAATAGACAGGAAATCACGAAGGTGGTGGCTACGATTATATACCAAAATAGTCGATATTTCTATTTGGAAATGCTTCGCTGTTCGAAAACAGAATAAATGCAAGTGCTAAAGGATTTTCCGTTTCGATTATAAGACGTGTTGCCACAGGCCTGGTAGGCAGTAATGTCTTTGAAGATGGTTCTGACGGTGTACTGGGATGGCCAGGACTATCTGCAAAAAGAAAACAAAAAAAAAAAAATTCAAAACTTGTTCCCCATGAGAAACGTATATCGGAAGCAAAACATCTGCCAAAACATTGAACCTCAAGGCGCTGTGTGCACTGCACCAGAAAGAAAGAAACCCCACAGAAGCAGATGGACATGTAGTCACTGACAGGTAGCCTTATGCTTATCTGCAGAAAGGAATTGCTTCTTACTGTATCATCAAAAGTGATGACATTTAGCGGGCAGTGGCTCCATTTGAAACCACCCTGTATGTGTTCAGTTTATGTATATTTCATTTAATTTTAATTTTTAATGTCTCACTGTAAGAAAATTAACATTTTTCTTTTTCCTTCTATTTATTGTATTAATTTTTTTATTTTGCCCCTGAAAGGGTTAAGGAGACATAGAAGAGGATTTGCACTAATTTCTTGTTTGAGGAAAGTTATGAACAGAAAATAGGACGTTCATAACTAAAAAGAGTTGAAGAATGCTCTGCTGTCATTACATGAGGAAAAGAAGGGGGTGGGGCTGAACTGTGTGTTTACGTTACAAGCCTCTTGTTGAGTAATTAATAAGTGATGGGTCTAGTGAAGCACCCGACCTGTAAGTACTGGTGTATGCTTTGATGTGTAATGTCACATCTTATATAAACAAAAACATCCAAAGCGCCATTTATGTGTCTTAGTTTTTAGATTTTGAGCGTAAGTCTTGTTCATTGCTCCTTCCCTGAGTGTAGGGCAGGACATATATTTTAATAAAAAATCATTCTATATTTTCTTTTTATTTACCTGTGGTTTTGTTTTGTAGTCCAAACTTTAATTTTGTTACCCATTAATAAATGGTGAATTACAAGAAATGACCATTAATCTTGGTCTGCAATTCAGTTAACTAATGCGACAGATTGGACAAAAACAAGGCTCAGGTGTTGCAGGCTGCACAACGTTGCATTGTTTCTGGGGTTTAAGTGAACATATAAAGTAAAAAGTGATGTATGGCATTCCCCAAAGTAGCTTTATAGGCCCCAGCTGTTCCTTATCTGTATAAACGATTTAGGAGGCTATCTAAACGGCCATCTTAGCAGATGATGACTTCGGCTGTCTACAAGACAATAACCAACATCATCACAAGAGCAAAACAATTTAGAATACTAGATGAACCAATCAAATCTAAAGGCCATACATTCAACAAAATACTTGGGAATTACAATTATGAACAACTTAAATTGGCAAACTGCCTGTAGGCTTCTGTCTCAGGTAAATTGGGAAGAACACAGAAAATGTTGTGGGAAAGGCTAACCAAAGACTGCATTTTATCGGTAGAACACTTTGTTTTAGAGATCTACTAAAGATACTGCCTACTATCTCTGTGCTTGTCCGTCCTCTTTTTGGAGTAATGCTGCGTGGTCTAGGGTCCTTACCAAGATGGGATTAATGGAGTACATCAAGAAAGTTCGAAGAAGAGCAGCACGTTTTGTATTATTCCGAAATATGGGAGAGAGTGTCATAGACATGATACAGGATGTGGGGTGGACATCTTTAAAAGAAAGGCATTTTTCATTGCAGCAGAATCTTCCCACAAAATTTCAATCACCAACTTTCTTCTCCAACTGTGAAAATAGTCTATCCCTATGTAGGTCAGCATCAACAAAATATCATAATAAGGGAAATCAGAACTCGCATGGAAAGATATGTGTGTTCGTTTTTGCGGAGCGTTGTTCGACAGTGGGACAATAGAGACTTTGTGAAGATGGTTCAATGTGCCCTCTGTCAGGCAAACACATGTTGAAAACAAATTTTTGTTTCCTCATTCGCACGGATCATTTGTGTACCCCTAGTGGCATGGATAATGTATAGGCGGAACCTTATATCACCCCATGTACAATTTAAGATCTTCACAGTAACATGTGCAAGGCACACATTTACAATAAATTTTAAGTCCTGTAAGTCTCTGACCTTCGTTAGTTAACCATATCCTTTACAAAACCCCAAAGGAAGAAGTCCAGTGGTGTGAAGTTGTAAAGCCACAGGATAAAACTCGATGGGGGACTGTGGCGAGCACACATTTTATTGGGTCTTTAGGAACTATGTTGTTGTTGTTGTTGTCTTCAGTCCTGAGACTGGTTTGATGCAGCTCTCCATGCTAGTCTATCCTGTGCAAGCTTCTTCATCTCCCAGTACCTACTGCAACCAACATCCTTCTGAATCTGCTTAGTGTATTGGTCTCTTGGTCTCCCTCTACGATTTTTACCCTAGACACTGCCCTCCAATGCTAAATTTGTGATCCCTTGATGCCTCAAAACATGTCCTACCAACCGATCCCTTCTTCTAGTCAAGTTGTGCCACAAACTTCTCTTCTCCCCAATCCTATTCAGTACAGCCTCATTAGTTATGTGATCTACCCACCTTATCTTCAGCATTCTTCTGTAGCACCACATTTCGAAAGCTTCTATTCTCTTCTTGTCCAAACTATTTATCGTCCATGTTTCACTTCCATACATGGCTACACTCCATACAAATACTTTCAGAAACAACTTCCTGACACTTAAATCTATACTCGATGTTAACAAATTTCTCTTCTTCAGAAATGCTTTCCTTCCCATTGCCAGTCTACATTTTATATCCTCTCTACTTCGACCATCATCAGTTATTTTGCTCCCCAAATAGCAAAACTCCTTTACTACTTTAAGCGTCTCATTTCCTAATCTAATCCCCTCAGCATCACCCGATTTAATTTGACTACATTCCATTATCCTCGTTTTGCTTTTGTTGATGTTCATCTTATATCCTCCTTTCAAGACACTATCCATTCCGTTCAACTGCTCTTCCAAGTCCTTTGCTGTCTCTGACAGAATTACAATGTCATCGGCGAACCTCAAAGTTTTTATTTCTTCTCCATGGATTTTAATACCTACTCCGAATTTTTCTTTTGTTTCCTTTACTGCTTGCTCAGTATACAGATTGAATAACGTCGGGGACAGGCTACATCCCTGTCTCACTCCATTCTCGACCACTGATGTTGAGGGACGAGATTTCTATGTGCTCACTGACCACAAGCCGTTGGTTCCTGCCATAAAAAAATCCTGCAGCCGATCCGCCTCCATGACGCTTTCGTCACATTGATTACATCTTGCAATTTACAAATGATATTCGCTACATCCGAGGAGTGGACAATGTGGTTGCTGATTTAAGGTTGTGGCAGCACCAATGCACAAGAGTAATTGACCTAACGGACCTGCCTCGGTTGCAATTGACAGACCCCGATACCATGCAGTTAATTTTGGACCACAGCTCCTCTCTCCAACCGGTACGCTCTACTTTACCTGGCATATCTGACCGTGAGGTGTGATGAATTGAATGGTACGTTGCGGCCATTCATTCCTAAGCCCCTTCAACGCTAGGTCTTTAGCACAGCCCGCTGTCAAAGCTTACACCGGTCTGGTAGGTGAACTGTTAATGTGTGACTAATTTGTCAGTCACGGCGCATGTCTCTCCAGACAGTCTTGGGCCAGGGCATGCGCGTTGTGTCAACAGAACGAATTTTTCAGGCACACTTCCCCACCCCTTGGCTGTTTTGCCCAACCGCCAGGCCGTTTCACCATGTTCATGTGGACCTCTTAGGCCCCTTGCTCCCCTCTGAGGGTTTCCGTTACTTGTTTACAGCTATTGACAGGATGACTCTGTGGGCTGAGGCTGTGCCTGTTCCGAACATTAAGAATGCTCAAGTTACTGTCTCAGAGGTAGATTCGTTGATCTCTAGATGTGGCTCACCTCTTTCCCCACCACTAAAGACTCGAATTGTCGTCCCTGGTCAGTTTTCTCCGACTTATGTAAAATGTGTGGTATTGTCAAAATTCATACGTCCGCATACCACCCCCAAAGCAATGGGCTTGTCGAGCAATGGCATCGCACCTTAAAGTCTGCCTTGCGTTGCCATGACTCGCTATGGACAGAAGCACTGCCCTTCGTCCTTCTTGGCCTTTTTTTGTGGGGCTTTAGGGCGCTCAACTACTAAGGACATTAGCGCCCAGTCACAAATGTAAGTGCACATATAATATGGTAAAATTCAAGGGGGGGTGGGACGAACACCAGAAAGTTCTTACAAAGATGCAGATAAAATAAATAAAAGAGTTAGATGTCGTTGGACAAGTCCGTCGAAGTAATAAAACGAAGAACATGAGCAGCTGCTACAGCGTCATCAGCTAAAATTTCCTGTAAGGTAGATGGCAGAGACAGGACAACATGAGACCGACAGTGCGCCATGTTTTATTGTCGTGCCCCCGTTTTAATCAATGCATGACCACAAGGGCACTGCGGGGCGGGGTCACCAGATAGCGGTGGCTAAACCGGCAATGCCCAATCCGCAACCTGGGCAAAATGACTTCCTCTCGCCGAGAGGGTCGGGAGGAGGTTGTCCAAGCTGTTGGGAACGGTTTTATGGCCCGGAGCTTATTTTCTTGAAGTGACGACCAAGTATTCCACCATAATGACACTAGCCTCTTACAAACAACCCCACTAACGTCAGATGACGGGACACAATGCGAGGCTGGCCGAGGCAGGAGGACTGCAGTCTTGGCTGCAGCATCAGCAGCCTCATTCCCAGGCACTCCTACATGGCCGGGAACCCACAGAAAGCTGACAGGAGAGCCATCTGCAGCAAAAGAATGGAGGGATTGCTGGATCCGTTGCATCAAGGGATGGACCTGATATGGAGCTCCAAGGCTCTGAAGAGCACTGAGTGAATCAGAGCAGAATACATATGGAGACTGGCGGTGGCGGTGGACATAATGGACGGCTTGATAGAGAGAAAAAAGCTTGGCCATAAAGCTGGAACCCTGGTCGAGGAGCCGGTATTTAAAGGTGCCGGGCCCGACGACAAAGGCACAGCCGACACCATCGTCAGTTTTGGAGCCATCAGTGTAAATAAAGGTGTGACTGGCAAGTCGCGCACGAAGTTCTACAAACCGTGAGCAATACACTGCAGCCGGAGTACCCTCCTTTGGGAGCGAGCTGAGGTCGAGATAAATATGAACCAGAGCCTGGAGCCAAGGTGGTGTCGGGCTCTCACCCCCTCTGAAGGTGGTAGGGAGGGCAAAATACAACTGTCGAAGCAGGCGACGAAAGCGGACTCCGGGGGGCAGCAGGGCAGACACATACAACCCGTACTGGCGGTCGAGAGAATCGGCGAAGAAGGATTGGTAAGAGGGGTGGTCGGGCATAGACCACAGCCGGCCGGCATACCGACACAGCAGTACGTCGCGCCGGTAGGTCAATGGTAATTCGGCAGCTTCAGCATAAAGACTCTCGACAGGACTAGTGTAGAAGGCTCCGGTCGCAAGACGTAACCCCCGATGCTGGATGGAGTTGAGACGGCATAAGAGGGATGGCCGAGCAGACAAGTAGACGAAGCTCCCATAATCCAGCTTCGATCGGACTATGGACCGATACAAGCGAAGCACGACAGTGCGATCCGCTCCCCAAGATGAACCACTAAGAACTCTGTGTTGGTCTCCACATGTCTCTTATTTGGCTGCCCGTTGTACACGTTCCCTTAATGTCCTCAGTTTCCTGTCCAACGTGAGCCCTAGAAACTCAGTTGTTTCCACAAATGGGAGAACAACGGGACCGAGATGTAAGGATGGCGGAAGGAACGCTTTATATCGCCAAAAGTTGATACAAACAGTCTTCTCTTCAGAGAACCCGAAGCCATTTGCCATGCTCCATGAGTATAGGCTGTCTAGACAACGCCGAAGGCAGCGCTCCAGGAGGCATGTTCTCTGGGCACTGCAGTAGATCGCGAAGTCATCAACAAAGAGAGAGCCTGAGACATTAGGTGGAATGCAATCCATAATTGGATTGATCGCGATGGCAAAAAGGGCTACGCTCAAAACGGAGCCCTGAGGCACTCCGTTCTCGTGGAGGAAGACGTCTGACAATACGGAACCCACACGTATCCTAAACATTCGATCTGTTAAAAATGAATCAATAAAAAGGGGCAGGCGACCACGTAGGCCCACCTGTGCATAGTGCGGAGGATACCTCCTCTCCAACAGGTATCATAAGCCTTCTCCAAATCGA
This sequence comes from Schistocerca nitens, assembly GCF_023898315.1. NCBI lineage: Eukaryota > Metazoa > Arthropoda > Insecta > Orthoptera > Acrididae > Schistocerca > Schistocerca nitens. The sequence continues at coordinate 100,372,614 of NC_064621.1, read as the reverse complement.
AGAACACGGCTACCGTTTGGCGCCTTCGCAAATAGTTGTTCATGATGAATGTCGACAAGGTCACAAGGTCACAAGGTGGTCAACAGCGGAGCGGTGGCAACGAAAGCCGCATTGGACATTGGTAAGTAGCTGTCGAGATTCAAGAATCCAAAGTAACCGAGCATGAACCATGCGCTCCATCACCTTACAGCTTTTAAGAGAAATGGGGCGGTAACTAGAAGGAAGGTGTCGTTCCTATACCCAAACCCGGGAAGGATAAACGACGGCGTCACGCCAACGCATGGGGACATGACCTTTGGTCCAGACGCGATTGTAGGTACGAAGAAGGAAGCTTTTGCCTGCTGAAGAAAGGTGTGCCAGCATCTGAACGTGAATGGCATCTGGCCTCGGAGCAGAGGACCGGGACAGTGCAAGTGCACGTTCGAGTTCCCGCATGGTAAAGGGGGCGTTATAATCTTCCAGATTCAGCGAGTGGAAGAAGGTCGCCGAGCCTCTTCTGCCTCTTTCCTGGGAAGGAAGGCAGTGTGGTAATGGGCGGAGCTTGAAACCTCCGCGAAAAACCGGCCGAAGGCGTTGGAGACAGCCACAGGATCAACGAGGACCTGATTACCTGAGGTCAAGCCAGGTACCGAGGAGTGGGCCTGAATGCCCGACAGCCGGCGCAGGCCACCCCGAGACGACAGAAGAAGGAGTAAAACTGTTAAAGGAGCTGGTGAAAGAGGCCCAACAAGCTTTTTTGCTGACTCTACGGCATTGCGTTCGGAGTCGTTTGTATCCAATACAATTCGCCAGCGTAGGATGGCAGCGAAAGGTGCGTAAAGCACGTCGTCGAGCACGGATAGCGTCTCTACAAGCCTCGTTACACCAGGAGACGTACTACCTCATCTTCAATGCTGCCGACCGTTCCATTCCTCGGAAATGCGACGTGAAGAAAACAGCCTTGGGGTATTCGACCTGACTGTCACAACTGAGAAAATCGTGGTCTGGAAAGGTCGCCAGGGAGGAGTAAAGACCCCAGTCAGCTTTCGGTATATTCCAGCTCGAAGGACGTGGGGATGGGGTGTGATGCAGGAGACGTACGACACAGGGGAAATGGTCTCTCGAATAGGTGTCATACCACTCGAACAGACGGGCAAGAGTGGTAGAACAGATCGAGAGGTCCAAGTGGGGGTAGGTATGAGTAGAGTCCGAGAGTAAAGTAGGGGTCGCCAGTATTGAGGCAGACAAGATTGAGATTGTTGAAAACATCCACCAAGAGGGAGCCTCTGTGACAGGATGCAGGATGATGGGCATTGAAGTCGCCAAAGAATAAAAACGGCGAAGGAAGCTGAGCAATCAGAAAAAGTAGTCGGGCTGACATAATGCACCCGTTTGTACTGTCTCTGCCTTTAACTGCAGATGACGATGGAGTGTACAGAGTAATACGGACAACTATTGCTTGGAGTGGGGTGATCAATGGGATGAGATGGTAATAGGTATCATCCCGAACGAGCAACATGGCCCCACCATGAGCTGGAATACCGTCCACAGGGGTTAGGTCAGATTGCTCGGAGGTATAGTGGGTAAAAGCAATACGGTCAGTTGGGCGTAACTTCACCTGCACTGCCCGTTTCCTGGAGACCAATGACGAGCGGAGGAGCAGTTTTAATTCCTCCGGAATACATCGAATACCTCTTGTGTTCCAATATAACAGAGCCATCACGAATCAGAGAAAGGGGGAACGAAACGGGCGAAGAGCTCGTCACCTCGACGACCGCGGAGGGCCAGGCTTTGAGGGAACATCGCTACAACCGTCGAGAGGCGGATCCCGTTCCATCGAGTCGTCGCCAGCTGCGGCCACATTCCTGGGTCGCGCAGGAGGGGCAGCATCGTCCGCCGACGACAGTCGCTGCTACCGGCCATCCTCAGTTTCGCCGGGACGCTCAGCTGCCAGGCGCTCATCTGGCCTGTCGGATGGAGCATCAGACAAAACGCGCCGGGGTGGAGAGGGGGATAAAGACTTCTTCTTTGAGGCCTTCTTGGAAGACTGATGAGTCACAGGGATGGTGGGCTGTGGGGGCTGTACCCGAAGAAAGTCCTCACGCTCGGGATCCTTTTTTGAACGCTGGACCTCAGAAGCTGGGGTCCGTAACGTTTTCCCGATGAACGCCTGAGAAGAGGATCGCTTCTCAGGCGGCGGCGGCGGCGGCGGCGGAGGAGGAAAGGAAGGAAGGAAGGAAGGGTGGCCCCTGGGGGAGAGGGGGCAGGGGCCGTGAGGGAGGATTTGGACGGGAGGGATTTATGAGGCAGAGGCATAGACCTCTGATGGGGGGAGGAGGTGGAGGGGAGACAGGATAGGGGTGAGGATACGGCGGAAGGAGTGGACACGACCTAAGCAAACGATGTTGTCAACATCATGGGATGGAGGCGGTCATATTTCTTCCTGGTCTCAGAATAAGACAGACGGTCCAAGGTTTTCAATTCTTGTATCTTCTCATTCTGATATGCGGGGCAGTCGAAAGATCTAGGCGAGTGGAGGCCAGGACAATTGACGCACCGAGGTGCTTTTATGTCCCTCACGAAGAGGACGTCCACAATCGCCACAAAGGGGCTCAGCCTCACACCGTGATGACACGTGCCCGAAGCGCAAATATCAAAAGCATCGCATAGGAGGCAGGACATAAGGTCGCACTTCACACCGGTAGCACATCAACAGGGACGTTCTCCCAGAGAAGGTAAAGGTGAAGGCGAGGATAAAGGCCCCAGTGTCAATGCGATGGTCTTTGGGGCCGCGCTGGACTTGCCGGACGAAATGCACGCCACAGCGCTCCAGGTTGGCCCTGAGCTCATTTTCAGATTGCAGCAGGAGGTCTTCATGGAAAATCCCCTATTGAGCGCCTGATGTGGGACAATGGACACTGGGATGTCCCCTAGTCGGTCGCATGCCTGGAGCGCCGCCGACTGTGTAGCGGAGGTAGTAAAATGCGTTCGGGGTCCATTCTCGTGAAGACTAAGATCCTCGATTTTTCCGAAGATATCCTCGATATGCTGTACAAAGAACATGGAGCGATGGGGGGACGTTCACCAGCTCCAAGCCCGAGAACAGACTTAATATTGGGGAAAGTATTTTGCCCCAAGCCAGCGGGCCGGTCCTTCATCTGCGAAACGTCTGCCCCGATAACGCCCACTCCGACCAGGGGCTCTCCCCACGGGCGCCACCTAGCCTCAGCAAGGGCTACCTGGCAAGATGACCATTGCTGATGCCCCAGGTAGACAGGCATCTACTCCTTGGCTTACATGGGGAGGGTGCAGCTCAGGTATCAGCAGTACGATCCCTGTGTTGTCAGCGGGCTACAACCTAGAAGGTACATGACGACCCCACCACAACGGGCTGGCTACCGTGCTGCAGGTAATGCCTGCTCTGGCCGAACAATGTAGGTTAATAATCAGGCAGAAAACCTGTTAATCTGAAATTGGGTGCAACACAGTCAAAATTATGAACACCACAAAAATAAAATATGGTGAAAATTACAAATGTAATGTTGAATTTAATTGGATACACTTCCTACGCTTCAGAAAACTTTCCTGAAAGGCAGGAGTGATTGGAAAATCATTACCAACATGGTAACATACTTTCTACGACTACCATCCATGAGTGAAACTTTCTTTTTTCGTGTGTCACCATCAACTTATCGTAGTTACAGAGTTTTTCTATGCTCTCAGTGTGATTTCAGTGCCTAAGCATTTCATTGAAAATTCTGAAACTCGTGGCTATGAATCATTTCAATTTCACTCTTAGTCTCACTCACACATGGAATGTCTGTTATGTTGTTCATTATTAATCTTCCAGGAAATTTCATTGGGGCTCAAGGTACAACTGAAAACTGGAACCATTGTCTTTCGTGGACAAATGCTCCACTGACTGCACTCTCAAAGTGGGACTCACGACCTGCCCCCAAAGCTTTATGTTTGGGAATACCTCTTCTGTATACCATTTGTTGTTCATTTCTTGGAGGGGGGGGGGGTGTAGAAGCTCAGACTAGTTTGCTTACCATACTACTGTGAGAACAAAAGATGTTCATCAGAAAGCAGCTGTGAAGATCCTCCCTTAGTTTTCAACATTGGAAATATTAATTTTAAGTGGCATCGCTTTTAAGTATAAATCAGTTAATGTGCAATGTTATTAGTTAAAGTTAGAGAGGGAAATCTTGGCACATATTGTTAATTATGTACTAAACATGCAATTGGTGTCAGTATCCATGGGTTGTGATAACTGTGTAGTCTTAATGGAACTCATTAGGTCCTGGGTTGTTGGCATGGCTCACCATAATAGCTTGTTTCCAAATTATGTTGTTTTATTAACATTGATCAATCCACAGTCACAAACACTGTCCAAAATAACAAGGCAAATAGAAAGCCAATGGATCACTTCTTGAGTTAAAATCCACATATAAAGTTCTAGCAGTTATAAGTCTAGGACATTCACATCGTATTCCCGCCCTCTGGTGCATTGTGATTCTGATGCAACTGCCAATGAGCAAGAATAGTTTAGTCTTTCGTGAAGCCTCTAGAACAATCCACAATGTATAAAGTTTAAATTTATCAAACTGAAAAACTGACATTACCTAGTTAGTAATTTTAAATTTGTTCTTGCCCATTAATTTCATAAATGATGTAGAATTTACATTTGGGAAACAGTGTTGTAAAATTAGAGTAAATATTTTTAAAGTGATTGTTTATGATATTTATTGAGAATAAAGTCGGATGTTACTGATTTAAATAAATGTATTTTACTTGTATCTTGAAAACAGTAAGATACAATATTCTGTTTTACATGTTGTTCTCATTTGTAAAGTTGTTTTGATGTTGTTCAAGGTATAATATCATAAAATAACTATCAATATATAAAAGGCAAAACTTTGCTACATACATATTTTTCCGGAGTACTCTAACTTCCAAATTGAGTGCTAAATATTTCTATTTGTAAACTAAGTTCAAATGTGGCCAAAAATCATGTGATGTATATTTCTGCTGGGATGCAGAAATTCTGACAGGGCTTTTGCCAGTTTCCAACTCCAAAGTGGAAACGGCAGCAGGTGAAACAATTGTTCACTGTAGAACTGTGACAATACTGGGACATTGCCACAGAAACACATACAGAATCGTGTTACGTGATGGGTTGAAGTAGCAGCACAAAAGCAGTACTGCCATGCACAGAGTATCAATCAGGGATGTTATTTCACAGACTCAGCTGTAGACCTGAATCTATGTAGTGCAGGTGGTGCTCCTGCTGGGGGAGAGGCGGGGGGGGGGGGGGGCGGCAGCTCTTGTAGCTGCAGCGGAATGTGCAGCAATACGAAATATCAGTCTCGGTCCCACACACACAATTTTAACTACACACCTCTACTTCCACCAACATGTTTTTGCAGAAGGCAAAGCTGTGAGGGCAGGTCAAGAGTTCTGCTTGATTAGATAAGTTGGTAGAGCACTTGCCCGCTAATGGCAAAGGTCCTGAGTTTGAGTCTAGTTACGATGCAGTTTTGTTGTAGCCTTTTTTGTTTATCAGTGTTTTAAATTTAAGTATGTAACGCAGAATATAAAGTGCACTATTTTCTTGCTATGGTCTGATTTTTTCAAGTTTTTTAGTATGTATGAAGACAATAAGAGCAACATTGCTGACCCAAACCTATGTGCCAATGCTGATGTTGTTTGTAACGTAAAGTAAATATGAAGAATTAACAGCATGAAAGCATCAGCAACCTGTCATTTCTTTATTAAGGTTCATATCTTCATCATATTGATGACATCAGCAGTTTTTCAGCATGGTGTTGCACTGTGAACTCGACCTTGGAATCATTTCTTATGAGTGAAAATATCCAAAGACAGTAATCACGTGGTATTGTCCTGCTGTTGCTGTTATTGGGTTAACATTATTGGCATTAGCTGAAATGTATGTATTCATGTAAGCCCTGGTTTATAATGCTAATTTTTTTCGTCTGTTTTCAGTGCTTGCAAGCATATCTGGCAAATCCACATAGCTCCTTCCCGAACACATCCCAACTCTCAGCCATCTGAAGGCAAACTAGACCGCACAATGACTTCAGGCTCTGAGCATAGTGTCGAAAGCCATGTGGCTTGTGAAGATGTCACAGAGGGGCATGTCGGCATTGGGGATTTGCCTGATGAGATACTGTTAATGGTTTTTCCTCACCTGTCCTACAGTGAGCTAATAGATGTGGTACGGAAAGTGTGCTGTCATTGGAGACGACAGTCAAAAGATCGGAAGTTGTGGGTGGCAAGGAATACCATATTGGGTAAGAAATCTAAAAGAAAGGAGGGAGAGGGAGAGGGAGAGGGAGAGGGGGAGAGAGAGAGAGAGAGAGAGAGAGAGAGAGAGAGAGAGAGAGAGAGAGAGGAGAGAGAGAGAGAGAGAGAGAGGAGGAGGAGGAGGAGAGGGGGGGAAAAATATTTTCTCCTGGATGAAAACACTTCTTCCGTGTTATTAACTGGGAAATCCGGCTTTTTTGTTTTAAGTGACAGTATATTAACCATTCAAAAAGATTGATATGTTGTTATAAACGGGAGTAGAATTTCCCAGCACTTTAGAAAATAAAAGATCTTCCCAAAAGGGGTTTTCTTCCCTGAGTTTCATGTGCAGTAACATGTACACTGCATATTTCTGTATTAGGAAAGAATAAATTCGAATTCCACCAAACACCGCATGTTACTTTCTGAACCATTGTAATCAAGATTGCGGTGCGCTTTTTTAAGCCAATCATAGCTCATGTCACGTGATCCGCCAGCCGATGACATCACGTGTCCTGGGGTCTGAATATCTGCTGTAGTCAGCCAACAGCAACACCAACACCAGTGTCACATATAATATTGGCCTCTAAGGTTAGTAAGCTATAAGAGAAGCTAAGCTTTCTCATATAATGTTGGTCTTTTGTGTGATCTATCGTAAAATATCACACACGCAAAAATGTGCCAGGAAAATTTTTAGCCGAGTCCAGTGACTTGTCCCCAAAGTTATCCACAAATAAATTAGCTACTGCAGAGGGGAGAGAGCTTCCCGTAGCACTGCAACAATTTGCTCCTAATAACTACATGAATGTCTGATGACGAGCCATTTAGAAGTATTTCGAGCCCAGAAAATCAAACGCTCTGTGATTTAAGAAATTCATCGTACATTCTCGCACATAGTTCAACTTGCGTAAAAGGAAATTTACTTTGAAAGTAACGTTTTTCAGACCACCATTCGTAATATTTTCCCGCGACCTGTTAGAGCCATTTGATTTGAACCTATTTCTGAGCACTATGGAACTTAAACCTAACTAACCTAAGTTATAGGTGAGTGATGACCTCAGATGTTAAGTAGTTCTAAGGACATCACACACATCCATGCCCGAGGCAGGATTTGAACCTGCGACCGTAGCGGTCGCGCGGTTCCAGACTGAAGCGCCTAGAACCGATCGGCCACACTGGCCGGAAGAAATAGGTTCTTTTCAGTAATTGTCAGAGAGTGCCAGATGACAGGCACCACCGCACTTCGGCAGCTACTACGACGCAGGAAGCCCGTATGTTCCTACGTGTAAAACATTAAAAGATCTTACATTATGTCATAAAAGAAAAAGACGTCAGAGGTTAGTCCAAGAGCATCGGAGTTTCGTGAACCACACTAAAATGACATTTAAATTGCATACTTAATTGAGAATCTGGATATACGAATGTGAGCTTTAAGTAGGCCTCGACCTAATATTTAGCTTTCCAGTGTGGGTTTCGAGATGTAAATTTTCTTGGAGTACCCAGTACTGTATTACCTCATTTTTGATTCTTTATTATGGCCTAATTCCGTACGTATTAGAAGATAAAAACGTGCACTTGAAATGCAGCGAGCAGTTAAAATTAGCGAACAGCATGGAACTAAACACTTCGTTTAAAACACATTGACTGCCTTGTTCTATAAGGCAATTAACGCATGACTGTCAGTTTCACATTTTTTTTATTTCCGATTTTCTAGTAACATATAATAGACTTCCGTAATTAACGAAGAGGAAACAGCCAAATCACTAAATGTAAACACGGGTCACGTGGAGACTACACACTTCCCCACTGTAACTCACTCTGCTCTGGGCATCAGCCCCGGATCTACGTTATTTCCGAACCGGGACAATACTAACATAGTGCCGCCACCCCCCCCCCCCCCCAATGAAAAAATCGAAGTATCATTGGTGTGAACAGCTTACGCAATATTAGACAGTCTTGGGTACTATGTGTTATTTCTCGATCTGATTACGTCTATTTTGTCACTGTCTGCTTGATAAAACAAAATTTCTGCAGTATTAGAAAGGCCTATTTTAACACACACCAAATAAATGAGACTGAATTTGTGCCAAAACAGTTTTTATAACACGACAGAATATAATTCACGAAGACCGACATTAAATGCCTATTAGACCTACTACAAGCAAAAAGCTTTATGTTAGAAAATAGAGCCACTTGAACCATTTTTTGAAACTGAGCACTCATCCGAGGTCATCAGTCACTTAGAACTACCTTAGCAGCTGCTAGACGAGGACTGTACAACTGGTCCTTACTAGTGTAGCGGTCTGGCCAAAAATTGACGAAATTTCATTTTCTTTGATACACCGAGAAGATAATAGTAATCTTTCGTACCTGTTATTCCTGTTAGTCGTTTATTTCCACTCAAGTAGTTTGACACTCTGGATTTCCCTAGTAATTATAACAATGCCAATCATTCACAAATCCAATCAACAACATAATTAGACAGCGATTGGCGTTCACTCATTCGGCTTTACTCCGCTCAGCTCGTATAGCCCTATCCCTTTTGCCTGCAGGAAAGTTTATCTCTAGATGCGAGGAGGATTCCCCTGACAGACACGTCAGATACCTCGGTTCTGCCACTGAAGTTATAGTTCGAATGTTTTCACCAATAACTTTTCATGCCAATAAGAAAAGAGACATCAGCAATGCTCCTCATTAAGGTTTTTGATTTATAAAGAAGACATGATCACTGACCCATAGCTATTGTTACAGGACCCACAGATGTAGGACAATTATTCAGTTGCAGTGCAGGTTATTGTAGTTATGAATGAATTTCGTAGTACAAGGGGCTGCTGAAAAGTAATGCTTCCAGATATTTTATTCTGTTCTCAATATCAGTTTAGGTTTTACATGCCACACATATTACTCACTTTAAATTTTAGCACATAACATGACAGTGTGTAATGTTATGGCATGCCATTTCCCATGCACTGGCATAATTAGAGTGTTTGTAACCCAGAAAGTGTGCCTCCAATAGAAATCCATAAGAGGACTGAAAGGTGTGTACAGTGGCGATTGTATCGACATCTGCGCTGTGCGAAGATAGCACAAAGCACCAACAATCTATCGGCAGGCAAGGTTATGCTCACATTGTTCTGGGTACATTCAAGGTATGGTGCATTTGAAATTCATGTCTGGAGGCATGGTACTGCGAGACCACTTGATACGGTGGCTCAGCTTCACACTACCTGAAACTTTCCCAGTGGGTGTGAATCCTTCACCACCTTCTCTTCGCAACGTGGCCCGTGTTAACCTTGGCCTTCATTTGCTTTCTAAGGACACTACTCCAGCCTTGGTCTATCGCTTCCAATTCATGACCTTCACAATAGTACCTTTGTATACAATGGAGGCTCTCAGACTGACCGTGGGTTCGGGTGTGCCTTCGTCATTGGCACCTGTGTTTTTTTGCTTTCTTCAGTATTTACAGCTGATCATTTGTCTTCTAACAGGCCAAATAGTACATCCGGTAACACGGCGTTTCCAATTGTATCCTCTGCTCAGACTCACTCAGTGCCCTCCAAAGTCTATGTGGGCTGTACACTGCTCATCCCTTAGTGCAGCGGGTAAAGGAAAACTCGACTGCTCACTGCTGGTGGAGCCAGTGTAATGTTTCTGTGGGCCCCTAGTGATGGCAGCTGCATCGGCAGCCTCATTTCCTGGCAGATTGACAAGGCTGCAGTTCTTGTACCTCAGCCCGCCTGTACCTATATTCCTTCCGATCCCTGCATTGCTGCCTGTAAGGTGGTGTTGGCACCGCCAATGGTCCTCCCGTAATGGGAATAAGCTACGGCTTATTAAGCCTCTCCCAGTGCCTTGGACGAACTCCTCTTGGCCCTCCCGCTGAAAGGAAATTATTTTAACTCGGCTGCATACTGGGCACTGCCGTTTCACCACTTTGGATTCTAGCAGGTGGTGGTGGACAGTTAAAATTTGGGCGAAATGTGTACACTTTTTCAACCATTCCAGCTTGGGTTTGCCGTCCGATTTATCAGCTGTTGTACTGAATGACGCGAGGGTGTCAACCGCATGTTTTTTTCTGCGGAAGCAATATGGCGAAGGCCATTTAATTTTCAGTTTTGGACCTAAATTTTCGCATGTTTCTCTCCCCCCCACCCCATGTGCCTGGTTTTAGCTGTCTCCTACTCTGTCAACTGTGACTTAAGTATAGTCGTTAAACTAATCTCTATGTTTGTGTTCTATAGTTTTGATTTGGATGCCTGTGACCCCAGTTTGTTATGCACTAAAAAAAAAAAAGTCTTTTCCTCTCTCTGTTTTATAAGTTCACAGGACTGTGAGTAGGACAGGTGGGAGTTGAAGCTGGCAAGTGAGCATCCTACTGCACACCTGTCGAAAGAAACTCACCTTGCTTTTGCATGTTAAAGGCAGTCAGTAAAAATGGGACACCAAGAATGAAGTGCTCCAATTAAGTTTTCTGTTTCTTCTGGGTTCTATCCATATGGTAACTGAATGGCATGTTGTGATCAATGAAGAGCTTTACCTGGACGTTTTATCTCTGGAGAAACTTGAGTGTGGGTGTGCATGTTGGTTATGTGTGATGTGTCTTTCTGGGAATGAAAGACCCACTTCTCTGTTGGCTGATGAAATATGTTTGCAAGTTTAGGCAGTTAGCAAGGGGGAAGCACCAGCACCACACTTACGGGAGGTGTTTCGTGGTCTGTGCGGATCGGAGTGGTACCAATCCCATGGTGTCAGTGAGGCGGGTCACTAACTGGCGCTTATACCCACTGTTGTTTTTGGTTTTTTAGGGCGCAAAACTTCTATGGTCATTAGCGCCCAGCCCGTGACTTAGGAAACACTAAAAAACCGAAATTGAAAACCAGCAGCAATGGGCACAAAGTCATAAAATTGGAGAAACTAAAAGCAGAAGGAAGGCTTAAAAATCCACTACAGAAAGGGGGTGGTTGTCCCCAAAAAAGCTTCAAATGACTGACGTCATTTCACTAGCACTAATAAACTGGAGAACGCGGTCGGCTGAGCGCGTGTCATCTGCTAAAATCGACGATAGATCAGGCGATAGCTGTAGACGGGCGCGTAACGGATTAAAATAGGGGCATTCAATTAAAAGGTGTCTTACCGTCCACAGCTGAGAGCAGTGGGGACAGAGTGGGGGAGGATCGCCGCTTAAAAGATGTCGATGGCTAAAAAGACAGTGCCCTATCCGGAGTCTAGTTAAAATTACCTCCTCCCGACGACGCGTTCGGGAGGAAGAAGTCCAAGCGCAAGGAAGAGCTTTCACTTCCCGCAATTTATTATTGGGAAGTGTTGACCAATGCGCATGCCATAAATGAGCAACTTTGCGACATAAACCGCTCCGCAGATCGGTGAAGGGAAGCGACGGAATAGCTGGCCGAGGAAGAGAGACTGCAGCCTTGGCCGCTATATCGGCCGCCTCATTCCCACAGATACCAGCGTGTCCCGGGAGCCAGAGGAACGCCACCGAGACGCCCCCCAGATGGAGCAAGCGCAGACAGTCCTGAATCCGGTGGACCAGAGGGTGCACAGGGTAAAGAGCTTGCAGACTGAGGAGAGAGCTGAGAGAATCCGAGCAGATAACGTACTGTATCCGCCGATGGCGGCGGATGTAGTGGACAGCCTGGAGAACAGCGTAAAGCTCCGCAGTATACACCGAACACTGGTCGGGAAGCCGAAATTCATTTGGGGTGTCGCCAACAATATATGCACTTCCTACACCTAACGATGTTTTTGAGCCGTCGGTGTAAATAAATGTGGCGTCCGTCATTTGTGCACGTAGAGCAGCAAATGCCCGAAGATAAACAAGTGAAGGGGTACCATCCTTGGGAAATCGACAAAGGTCACGGAGCAGGCAGATCCGGGGACGGAGCCAAGGCGGTGCTGTACCCCAAGTTGTCAAGAAGGTTTTAGGAAAGCGGAAGGAAAGAGAATGGAGCAGTTGACGGAAGCGGACTCCCGGGGGTAGTAGGGAGGAGGAGCGGCCAGCATACCCTACATCAAATGAGGCGTCGAAAAAAAGGGCATGGGCTGGATTAGCAGGCATGGAAGACAGATGGCTAGCATAACGACTCAGAAGGACTGCTCGCCGATTGGACAGCGGAGGTTCAGCAGTCTCAGCATAAAGGCTTTCCACAGGGCTAGTGTAAAAAGCTCCAGACACTAAACGTAATCCACGGTGGTGGATAGAGTCGAGACGCCGAAGAATAGACGGCCGAGCAGAGGAGTAGACTATGCTTCCATAATCCAATTTCGAGCGCACTAAGGCGCGATAGAGGCGGAGAAGGACCACTCGGTCTGCTCCCCAAGAGGTACCATTCAGGACACGGAGGGTGTTAAGCGATCGCAGACAGCGAGCCGAAAGATAGGAAACGTGGGAGGACCAGCACAGTTTTCTGTCAAACATAAGACCCAAGAATTTAGCGACGTCTGAAAACGGAAGGTTGACAGGTCCTGGATGTAAGGAGGCCGGAAGAAACTCCTTACGTCGCCAAAAATTAACACAAACGGTCTTACTGGGAGAGAAACGGAAGCCGGTTTCGATGCTCCAAGAGTGGAGGCGATCGAGACATCCTTGAAGACGTCGTTCAAGAAGGCTGGTCCGTTGAGAGCTGTAGTAGATCGCAAAATCATCCACAAAGAGGGAGCCCGAGACATCAGGAAGGAGACAATCCATAACTGGATTTATAGCGATGGCAAACAGTACAACACTCAGCACGGAGCCCTGGGGTACCCCGTTTTCTTGGGAGAAAGTGCGGGAGAGAGTAGTGTTCTCCCGCACCCTAAATGTTCGCTCTGCCATAAATTCGCGAAGAAAAAGGGGCAGCCGGCCTCGAAAGCCCCAAGAGAACAGTGTGCGGAGGATGCCTGTCCTCCAACAGGTATCGTATGCTCTCTCCAGATCAAAAAATATTGCTACTGTTTGGCGTTTCCGGAGAAAATTGTTCATGATATAAGTGGAGAGAGCAACAAGATGGTCAACTGCAGAAAGATGCTTTCGGAATCCGCATTGGGCAGGTGTTAAAAGACTGCGGGATTCCAGCCACCACGCTAATTCACCATACGCTCCAAAACCTTACATACACTACTCGTGAGAGAAATGGGGCGATAGCTAGAGGGGAGATGTTTGTCCTTTCCAGGTTTCGGAACAGGAACGACGATAGCTTCCCGCCATCGTCTGGGAAAAGTACTGTCGGTCCAAATTCGATTATAAAGGCGAAGGAGGTAACGCAGACTATGGGTTGATAAATGCAGCAACATTTGGTCGTGGATACCATCCGGTCCTGGGGCGGAGGAGCGAGAAGAAGAGAGTGCATGTTGGAGTTCCCGCATGGAGAAAACAGTATTGTAGTTTTCGCTATTTCGAGAGGAGAAAGCAAGAGGTCGCACTTCCGCTGCACGTTTCTTCGGGAGAAACGCTGGCGGGTAATTGGAAGAGCTCGAAATCTCGGCAAAGTGCTGACCCAACGAGTTAGAAATTGCGACGGGGTCCACTAATGTGTCATGCGCGACAGTGAGCCCAGAGACCGGGGAGAAACTAGGCGCGCCTGAGAACCGTCGAAGCCGACTCCAAATTTCCGAGGAGGGAGTGAAGGTGTTAAATGAGCTAATAAAGAATTTCCAGCTTGCCTTCTTGCTATCGCGGATGACACGACGGCATCGCGCTCGGAGCTGCTTATAGCGGATACAGTTGGCCAATGTAGGATGGTGGCGGAAAACGCGGAGAGCACGTCGCCGCTCACGTAGTGCATCACGGCATGCCTCGTTCCACCAATGAACTGGGGGCCGCCGGGGCAATTCGGAGGTGCGTGGTATTGAATGTTCCGCAGCTGTAAGAATAACGTCGGTAATATGTGTGACCTCATCGTCGACGCTGGGAAAGTGACGGTCAGCGAATGTCGCTAGAGACGAAAAAAGTGTCCAATCGGCTTGGGCAAACTTCCAGCGTCGCGGGCGCATATATGGCTGTTGAGGCTGCAGTCTAAGGACACATGGAAAGTGGTCACTCGAGTGTGTATCATCAAGGGCGAACCATTCGAAGCGCCGAGCTAGCGGAACAGTACCGACTGCAAGGTCCATATGAGATAAATTTGTCGTGGAGGCCGACAAAAATGTAGCGACCCCAGTGTTGAGGCAAACTAGATCTGCTTGGTGGAAGACGTCTAGCAATTGTGAGCCAGGTGGACAAGGATGTGGAGATCCCCAAAGCGGGTGGTGGGCATTGAAGTCCCCGACCAGCAAATATGGGGGTGGAAACTGACCAAGAAGATGAAGGAGATCAGCTCGTGCCATTGGTGTGGACGATGGAATGTACACAGTACAAAGAGAGAACGTGTATCCGGAAAGGGAAAGACGGACGGCGACAGCTTGGAAGGAAGTGTTTAAATGGATTGGGTGATAATGGAGAGTTTCATGGAGAAGAATCATGAGTCCTCCATGTGCTGGAGTGCCTTCAACAGAGGGGAGATCATATCGGACGGACTGAAAATGAGGGAGAACAAAGCGGTCATGGGGACGCAGCTTTGTTTCCTGAAGACAGAAGATGACCGGCGAGTAGGATTGTAAGAGGATCGACAATTCATCCCGATTGGCACGAATACCGCGGATATTCCAGTGGATAATGGACATAGGGTGAACAGAAAATGGAGGAATGTGACCAAGGTCGCTGTCAACTCAACGACTGCTCTGAGCTTGCGACCGACAGCATGGAATGGCATTCAGCCGAAGGCAGAAGATCCTGATCCACAGGTTGGTCAGGAGCAGCTACTGCCACCAGCGACCGGCCGGTTGATCGGCCGCCAGCAGTGCGCCTCGGCGACACAGAAGACGGCCGAGGGCGACTTCCGCCAGGTGGTGCTGTAGATGGGACACGCCTTGGCGGAGAAGGAGAGGAACTGGGTTTCTTTGTAGCCTTCTTGGAAGTATGATGTTTAGAGGAAGGAGGAACCGATGGTTGGGAAGTTGCCGTACGTAAAAACTCTTCACGAGTATGCTCTTTTTTCGAAGTCTTGGTGTCTGACTTTTGGGCTCGAGATTTAGCAGAACTCGACAAAGGGTGAGCCAGAGAGTGGGCAGGCGAAAGTGGTGAGGTTGAACGGGCGATCTTTGCGCTGGCCGATCTGACGACCGTGGCACTAAAGGTGAGGTCGCAAGTCTGCGTGGCCGCCTCCTTTGTTGGCCGAGGAGAAGCAAGGACAGTGCTGTAGTTTCCTTTCTGAGGCACGGTGGGCTGTCGACTGGCGAATAATTTTCGAGCAGCAAAGGTCGACACCTTTTCCTTCACTCTGTCCCATTTTTAAAGACGAAAAGCTCATTCAGGAAATCACACTGCTTCCTCTCGAGATTGGTCACCCATACAGTTGATGCAACGAGGTGATGAAGGTGGAAAGCACCCTCATGGGCATCCTTGCCACACGTAACACATTTGGCCGGATTGGAACAGGACTGGCTGGTGTGATTGAACCGCTGACACCGATAGCAACGCGTAGGGTTTGGGACATAAGGGCGAACGGAAATTCTCATAGCCTGCTTTGATTTTCGATGGGAGTTGAACTTTGTCAAATGTCAAGAAGACAGTGCAGGTTGGAATGATGTTCGTGTCAACCCTTTTCATAACCCTATGAACAGCCATTACGCCCTGGTCAGACAGGTAGTGCTGAATTTCT
Source organism: Schistocerca nitens (assembly GCF_023898315.1). NCBI lineage: Eukaryota > Metazoa > Arthropoda > Insecta > Orthoptera > Acrididae > Schistocerca > Schistocerca nitens. The sequence goes on along the minus strand of NC_064621.1, from coordinate 100,356,634 downwards.
TCGTCAGACAGTCCATCGAGGGAGCGTGTATAAACGACTCCACGCGAGGGGATGGGGGAGGATGCGGAAAGGGAAGGTATTCAGCCCGGAAAGGAAGGAAGGCCACATCAGCTCGGGGTCCCGTGCTCGCTACGCACGTATCCACAAAAGAGTTGTGGATCCCCTGGGGGGTGGGGTTTGGGCTGCCATGTGGGTGAGCCCTGGCCTGACAACCAAGGTGTGCAGGGAGTAATCGGCTTCATCCGCCAGGTGAGAGTCTGCCAGGCGGTGGGGTATTCCTTGTACTTATCCTCGAGCAACACTAATCACACTGTTACAATCCTCCTGATAGTAAATGGTAGTTGTTCAGTCTGAATTGGTACTCTCCTTTGACTGCCTGCTTATTTGACTACCTTTATCCTTTCTCATCATAAATACTGGAAACGATAGGTACAAATGACTGCCATGTCTGACGCCTCTGAGCAGTTGTCTTTTCTGGTATGCCAGTTAGGCATGAGATTCATTTTGTATGTGACAGTTTTTTGCATTTCTGTCAACACACCTTACACATTACCTCTATACCGTCAAGTCTGATACTACCCTAACAGGTGGTACGTGCCACATCATAAAGTCGACAGTAGCTCGTCTCCCGGTAGCAGTAGGCTGTGCCTGCTTGGTGCTGCCGAGGTCTTACAACTCTCTCTCTCTCGTGCCCTTGTGAAATGGTTTCTTGATTTGTCAAATATGTGTTGAAGGCTGTACAATAAATTCCTGTAGTTAGCATTCAGTTACAGACAGAAACCACTGTACAGGACTCTTGTTTATATATAGTCAGATAGTTTTTTTGGGAACTCAATCTGTATCAGACATTTTTTTCTATCAGTTTTTCCACAATGTGTTTTATTTAACAACAGAAAATCAGCAAAACGTATGTAACTGGAATAAAAGAAAGCACATGCATTTGTTTACAATCCATCACACTCACTTCAGCTGAGAAGAAAATGTGTAGTGCTTTTCCTGATGACAGGAGGAGTGCAGGGTGTGGATATTTGTCACAGGACAGTTCATGTGTCAACAGAAATCTACCGGACAGTGGAGGTGTAGTATGAGCACAGTGGGGAGACTGGGAGCCCTCTGCTTATGATTTTAAGTCTGGAATTCATTACTGCTGCCGTTATCCAGCAGTAGGATGCCCTCATTGCTGAAGACTGGCAAGTTGTTGTGAGAGCAGATGTTACAGAGTTCAGGTAGAGAGAAAGAACTGAAGGATGTGCAGTGCTGTCTGTACACTTCTCCCATCCTTTGACAGAATTCCATTCCCTCCCCTCTGTGCTGTACTGGCTTCCTTCCTTCATGGTAAAGTTCCAGGAGTACAACAGATCTTAGAACCAGCCTTACACTCCTGCATGCTTCCGCAGGAGAATCAGTTGCTGAGTAGGAAGTGACTTTAGTGTCACCATTCTGACTTGGTACAGTGCACAACCTTGCTGTCACAAAATAGCATAATGGAGTGAAAATGACTGATTGTTAGAATTGTATTGCCTCTAACAAAGGTATGTTTGATGAGACTGTGGATTGTGTGAAAAGAAAATTAAGTTGTTTGGTGTATGGCATTGATTAAGTGCCATAGTTCATTAGTACATGCTTCAGACAAAAAAATTGTCTACTGAAAAAAGGGGTTATATTTGTTTGTTGCTCCTGTTTTCTTGTACTGTCACGACAAATACAGTATTATTATGTGCATGTGCATGCTTAATGTAATGTCATTGTCAGACATTCTCCGACTGAGCTAGTGACAAAAATGCGGTTCTAAGTTCTAAGGATGAAAGTATTCGTCTACTTCAAAGTGACACTCATGCTCTGAAAGCAGAACTGAGGTTACTAAAGCAAGAAAATATTCCACTGAAACGTGAAAAGTGTTCTGCACGAGAAAAAACTGCAGTATTAGATGGACCTACTTCGGCAAGTAAGCAGAGTGATACAACTGACAAACAATCAAGAAATTCAGCAGCCATTACGAAAGAAAAAAAGTGAAGATACCGAAGAACCAAAAAAATATTAGTGGATCAGCATAATGTACAAAGAAGATAGATAGAAGCATTATAATAAGACCGAAAATGAATTCTTTATTATAGGTGACTCGAAAGCATAGCAGAAATCCAAAAACTGTTTTTATAGATGTGGGAACAAATTGCCTTCAAAACATCAGTGAGGAAGAAATTTTAAACCACACAAGAAACCTCATCCGACTACCTGAATTCCAGAATAATAATAAGTGGCATTGTGTACGGAACATCTGTGAGTGACAGCTATGTGCAGAGAATAAACGGCAATATTAAAGAACAGTGCAATACACTAGGAGTTGTTTTCATTGATCCAACAAATTTTAAAGTGCAAAGTGTCTTGGCAAAGATAGTCTACATCTGAATAGATTGGGCTCAAAAATATTCAGTAAGATGTTCATAGGTACTTGCCAGATGATGATATATGAGGGAAACATAAGTAGTGATGGGGGTGAAAAAACTTGTGTAGCATTAAGAAAGACAGAACCAAACCATTATCTGGCAGGAAATGTGCTAAAGCCTGTAAGTGATGGTCAAAGTATGTATGTTATCCACTGGAATATAGATGGCTTAAACACTGATGCTTCTAACAATAAAAGCTCCAAAATAGATGAATTGGAAATCATTCTGTCAGGATGTGCAAATATTAAAGTTGTTTGTTTACATAAGCACTGGTTTACTGAAGACAAAATTCTGAACAAAATAGCGAACTTCAGATTACCAACTATCTTTTGGAGAAGAAACAAGTCACGTGGAGGATCATGTATACTTCTACATAGCGATATAAATTACGCGACCAGAAACCGTTTTAATTATTTAAATGAAGAATGTGTGTTCAAGAGCTGTTGTGTAGAAATAGTGGACTCACTAGCGGATATTATAATCTCAATATACCGAATTCCAGGGACGTCAACAACAGAACTATTCTTATCTAAGTTTCAAATTATACTAGAAGACCTTTGCAGAGAAAGAAGAAGAAAGTTGTAATAGCTGCCGATTTTAATATTGATATTGTGGTGTCACAGCCAGACACCACACGTGCTAGGTGGTAGCTTAAATCGGCCGCGGTCCTGTAGTACATGTCGGACCCGCGTGTCGCCACTGTGTGATCGCAAACCTCGCGCCACCACAAGGCAGCTCGAGAGACTGACTCTAACTCAGCCCAGTTGCATGGACGACAGAGCTAGCGACTAGACGTACTAAGCCTTTCTCTCTCATTAGCCGAGAGACAGAATAGCCTTCAGCTAAGTTAATGGCTATGAACTAGCAAGGCGCCATTAGCCTTACAGTGATTGTAATTAGAGTCTCACTTGTGTTCACCATAGAGATGTACAAGAAGACATTAAAGATAAGTATATGAGAAGCTCCGTTCACTGACTTAGTAAAGAAATATGGTTTCAAATTGTATTTCTTTGAATCTATCAGAGCCAATGGGCAATCAGCAACATGCATTGATAACATTCTAACAAATTATGTATATGAACCTGTGTATAAATTTTGTCAAGATCAAGGTATTTCAGATTATTGCGCATTGTTCATTGAGCTGACACAGACAGCAACATTTCATGTATGAGAACCCATATGAGCAGGAACCTTAGCAAAGAAAACTTGCTAACATTTAGTGAGAAGCTAAGAGATAAAACATGGTCCTTTGACTATAGTAACTTAAGTGACAAAAACTTTGAGATATTCCTAAATAGTTTTCTTGGAGACTTTAATGAAACATTTCCACCTAGACTCTGCAGCACAGAGAACTAAAATATAATAAAAATATTTATTTCATTAAATATGTTAGACTCTATAAAACCATATTAAGAAGAGTTGTTATGGCAGCAAAACAACTGACAAATAACAGGATAATTTTAAATGATAGAAATAAGACAAAGGCTGTGTGGTCAGTCATTAAATCTGAATTAGGTGTTAAAGCTTGTAACCAAGAAATTCCAAAGTTGACATTGAAGGCAATACTAATGTAAATCCAACTCAAATACCAGAGTACTTTAATGAATTCTTTATAAATGTAGCAAAGTCTGATGTAGATGTAACAGATTATGACAAAGTGAATCCCTTTGGCCTAGGCGAAAACTGAAAACTTTACAAAATTCTCAAAAGTTTCAGTAGAGGATGTAGAAAATGCTATTGTAACATTAAGAAACAAAAAAACTATGTTGGGATGGAATATCCACCAAACTTATTGAAGTGGTACACAACAGAATTGCAAACCCACTAGCTCATGTAGTAAATCTATGTTTTGAAGAGGGCTGTTTCCCAGAGGTACTGAAATATGCTGAAGTCAAACCACTCTTCAAGAATGGATCAATAGAGATTATGGGACATTATCTTCCTACCTTTATTCTCCCAGTTCTATTTAAAATAACTGAAAAACTTGCTGTTGCACAAATCCAAAACTTCATTGCAAAATATTCTGTTTTTTACACAATTAATTTGGTTTTCAGGAGGATAAAAACACCATCAATGCATTAAACAGTTTCATTGAGAAAATAAGTATATCATTAGACAAGAGAAATAAGGTGGCAGAAATTTTCTGCAACCTCACTAAGGCATTTGTAAACAAGCAATGCATGGTTTACAGAATCAAACTTGAAAAGTATGGCAGTAGCCACAGTACCCTACAATGCCTCAAATCCTACTTATCCAACAGAAAGCAGATAGTTAGCATTTCTTCAAATGGCACATTTTTGTGACTGGAAAAATCTCAGGGTGTTCCACAAGGCTCCATATTAGGTCCAGTCCTATTTCTCTTATGTTAATGACTTACCATTAAATATTTGCTCCCCATCAGTTCTATTTGCAGATGATACTTCTTAGTTGAAGATCAGGACTCAGAAAAAATTCGCGAATCTGATCAGTACCCTCAGCACCTTATAAACTTGGTTTCAGCTAAATGGGCTGAATCTAAACATATCTAAGACTCATGTGATGCAGTTCAGAACCAAACAGTCAAAATGTGACCAGATTAAGATTGTACAACAACTGAGGTATAGAAGAAGTTGACTCAGTCAAATTCTTAGGTTTAAATGTAGACAAAAATTTGAGCTGGCAGGCACACATTGAATACCTGGCAAACAAACTGAGCAGCTTTGCATTTGCAATGCAAATATTGTCAACTGCAACTGACATGAACACACGAAAAGTAGCATATACAAGCTACTTTGAATCCATTATTAGGTATGGTATTGTTCTTTGGGGTAACTCGACAAACAGTGCGGATACTAAAAATAAAGAAAAAAATCGTACGAAATAAGCGCACTGCAAATCACAAAGACCAATGTTGACCATTATTTAGAAAACTTAAAATTATGTGTTCTCTGCCATCCTTATACATACATTAGATTATTATATTTTTGTGCACCAGACATGAATTATTGGAGGGAAACTATTTTTGTCCATTTATATGATACCAGGAAACAAGAAATTTTTGCTCCCCACCACCACATCAAACTAGATGCCCAGGGACCTCAATACATGGGAATGAAAATTTGTAATAAATTAAAAGTGAACAAGTTGATGCAGATGAATTTAGGTTCACTTAAAAGAAAGCTATGAGGTACTGATACTGAAGTGTTATTACTCAGCAGATGAATTCACATGGGACAAACTGGAAATTTGAGCTGGGTACAACTTTATCCTTAGTGTCATTTATTACAGTGCTATTATTTATTAATGTAAAAATCATTGTAATTGTTTTATAAATTTTTTACATGTCTCCTGTACGCAAACCAAATGGATTGCATGGGATGAATAAAACACAATTCACAAAAATTCACTGAATGTTCAACAAAGCGTGACTGGAAAATGATTCTGGAAACATACTGATGAACATAAAAATTTACCACCTGCATAACAAATTCATTGAAATTCAATACCTCAAAGATGTCATTAATTGCTTCAGTTAAATTACTGTCAACTTTCAAAAGATAAATGTAGTGTAATGTCCTAAAGTAACAAAACTTACCAAACTGATTCTTACATTCCCTGTCAGAGCTTTTTTCAGAAGGCGTACAAGCACCCTTAAAAGAATTAGAAATTGCCTATAGAATTCTATGGCATAAGTTCTCTTTGTACAATTAACATAAAAAAATAAAATAAAAAAAACATGGTTAGAAACTTACAAGCGATCAGAAATTGAGAAGTAATGCTATTGGTGACTTTGCTACCTAACAAAACTTATGCTTGGATCTCCTGTATAGAAAGATAACTTGAGCCTACCCATAGCCCATTAGCTTTGATACTGGTGTTAGGAGCAGAGGTTTTACATCAGCACAAGTACAAGTACAACATCTGTTAAGCAGAACCAAAGTTAAATCAAATTCTGATGACACTGCACACACATTAACTTTAGGAACTATCCCCAAAATCTGACACTCATTCACAAAACAATCTTTATTGCCACACAGTGCAACACGTCATAAATGCACCAAGGAGTTTAAATGCAGGCCTGGTATTCTTGGAGGTGGAGTGACTATGTTGTTTGACGATAATTTTAGGATGAAGTTAAAACTTTTGTAAATCCAGTAATGTGTTTCCTTTAACCCATCACATCCATTAAAATTGTTAAAGGAGCCATTTTGTAGCTTGAGATCTTATGCCATGTTATGATTTGAGAATAAAGAAGGCTGAAATATAACTTTTTGAGCATCAAAAGAGTGCCCTAACAATAACATACCACACTGCAGAAGTGCAGTTAGGTGTAATTGGAGGGCAAGGCAGAAGGTAAGGATACCGTAACCCATACTCCTGGTATGTTCTACACAAGAACACTCGAGTTCAATATTTGTAAGATGTCATTAGTGTCTTCAGTGAAATTACTATCGGACTTCGAAAAGATAAATATTTGCCTCTAGTGGATTTGGGATGCAACTCTCACTGAAGGAGAATACTCTCAACAGATTCTCAGACAATGCTAGTTGGTGGTAATTTGAGGGTGTGTGTGTGTGTGTGTGTGTGTGTGTGTGTGTGTGTGTGTGTGTGTGCGCGCGCGCGCGCGCGCAAAAAGACTTCATTACATCAACAAAATCTTTCTGTAGCCTTTTCAAAAGCAAAGAAATATGGAAGATGTATGTCAGTTACATATTAGCTTCCTGACTAAAGGAAGATTGTTTACAAGTTTTTTTCCAGCAAATGGGACTTGTGTACTTTTTTTGCAACAACTACCCCACTTGAAAGCCACTCTGGATTCGATCTTTATCTGGTAAATAGCAAATAGCGTCTGAAACAGGCTACTGTAACAGCAGGTTTTGTATCAGACTAGTGACATTTTCCAAGGATCCAAAAGTTGTGCAGTCAATCTGACATGCACGAAGTGTAATGGGAATCATTTGACTGTGCAACTCCTCGGGTGTTTTGTATGAAGTACAAACACTGAAAAATATACAATTCTCATAATTACAGGATATGCAGCTACTTTCTGGAACATATGGACGGTTTCAACACCACATTACAGACAGTAACAGCTGACACAGTTGCTACCAACCCTTCCTCACAACTAGCTTACAGTGGAGAGGAGCAGGCTTCACCTCAGTAGTAGTCTATGGAATTGAGAAGACTAATGTCATAGGATAAGGAGAAATCTTTCAACAACACAATCAGTGTCGGAATAGTTTCAGCGAGGAAAATCTGAAGATCATGGAGATGATAAAACTGTTCTGGTGAGAAATTCAGTCACCTGATGCGGCACTGGACAAACATGAATTTCTTCAAATGAGAGACTCCATCGCAAAATCTTATTTTGAGGAATTGTTGCCTTTTGCCCTTTTTGATCATCAGCTTGTCCTATGGGCAAAAAATTACAGTAATGAGTCACATGCAGATTAAAATGGAGAATTGGAGTTACTATAAAAGAAACAAAAAGAGCGAAGTTCCGGGCTACACAGCCATCACTGCAATTAACTGTAACTGAACTAAGATCAAAATTAATGTGGAGAACCAACATTCATCCATTAATGCTCACATATGACATTACGATAAAATTTTATAAGGAACCATTGTCCTACAGTCATGGGATGAATAAATGCATTATGGAACCTCAAATTGGGAATACAATGCCAAGTGTAACTAATATGTCTGGTGGAAAGGAAAACTATGACAAAGAAAAATATAGGAAATCTTATGTAATACGCAGCCAACAGCGTTCCGGTCTACACAACATGGAGTGTTGTGTACAACTGATGAATAGTAGATAATGTGGCCGAGAAAAGGATACAACAGTGCTCAAAGCCAGCCACACAAGCACGGCCATAAAGCTAGATTATATGATCTTAGTAGCAGACATTAAAGGTAGATGGCACTGGATAACCAACATGCTTACAAAAAGCAAGTGCTTACATAAATTAGATATGCGGAAGACAAATTGGGCAAAACAGTGAATTACTGAGAATGGCATTTAATGCAAGAATATTAAGAAAATAGGTGCAAAACACCAAAATTAGTATGGGTAAAAATACACATGTAAAGGGTAAAATTTATCCTATCAAGCAGTAAAACTTAAAATGCCACTAAAACATTAGTCAGACCAATAAAGCCAGTTAAAAAACAAGGAATGAAAAAGGTAGAATCACATTCACAATAAAAGCTATTGGTGGAATGGAATAATATCTTAATACTGGTTTCTGCTAACCAACTGATAATTCATTAAAACATATTTCCCTGTGCAGAAAAATTCCAGACTCAATTTCTTCTAAAAGATTTAGCCTTTTCCCTATGATGGCAGTATGAAATACATGTAAATTGCCCAAAGTCGGGGAGTGGTGCCCACTAGATTTAGGTGCTCTGCAAAGGCCGAATTATGTTAAGCAATTGTTCATTAGATCTGATTCAAAATTTCCTACACATGTGGCCCATTGCACAAGCTAGGATCATTTTTCCCCTCCGAGTACTGGAATGCTGTATCTCAGTAACTACTGACATGCCCATTACTATTAGTATGCATGATTGTATGCCTGTGTTTAACATCACGTAAGAAGGAATTGCCCATAGGTTGAATAGAAATGGAGTGAAATTTGGTTTAGAAATTTTCACAACCCTATGCCCTCAAACTTTTAGAATAATGTAATATCACGAATGACCAGGTTACTTAACCTGAACCCAAAATATTTAGAGTAATCACTTTTTAACTATACCACCACTCTCCTGAAGACCAAAAAAGAAAAGCACCTGTGAGTAAAGAAGTGAACACCTCACAACCTGCATACACTTAGGCCTATCACAGTAACCACACCCCTCTGGGCATACACAGGGGATAATAAAACTCTTTTACAGAAGCTCAGAATTCTGTGAATCTGAAGTTACTGGATTTTCAGGCAGGACAACTCAAGTGCACCACAAACCTTTTAAGAGACCTTCAAACATATTTCTGGAATCTGATGAACAGCCCACTAAGTATGTTCTGTCCTCGCCAATTGAAACAACCAAAGCTTGCACAAGACATTTTCTGACTGGTGCCATGGGCAGTGCTTCGAAGTTTGCCGCCAACCAGAAGCATGACTCAATCAGCAACCTCTGCATCACTGCCAATAAGATGGACTTCTGCATTGCAATATGTGGCAGTCACAGGTAACAACGGAGGGTTCATGTTCGGCACTGGCGTACAAGAATTTTAGTACAGAGCTCCAGTGTTGCAGTTTGCAGTGGAGATTAGCATGTGAGACAGTCTAAGTGGAGTCGCCTATAGCCTCCACATAGGCACAAGTGTTTATTACAGTAACTGGCAGTGTGGTGCCCAGAGAAGAGTGTCTTGATGATTTATTCAATAACACGAGCCTTGACAGGCCTCTGCCTAGTTTTATCTGTCCACAAGCACATCCTATCAAGGAATGGAGAATTTGGAGAATTTGGAGATTTATTGGGAATAAAATTACACACAATGACTTTAAAGCAAAATATAAAGAAATAATGAAAATAAGACACTATAATTCATAGAAGTTCACCCAACATACAGTTGTCGGATGATAAACTCCCAGTACAACGTGTAAGAACATTTAATGTGCTGATTATGTAGAGCCATTACCAGAAGGTACTGTTTCTATTCAGCATAAATATTACTCTAGGCCCTGTGACCAGTTAGTGTGTTTAAAACTAACAGCTTCCAGTGGCAGCATTTGAGTTTCATTATTTCTCGTAATGATTGACAACTTAAAATTGCAAAATCTGCACATTAGGAGGTATAATGTTATGTTAAACTCTTAACACAATAAAGGTTGATTGGTGGATTTGGGGGGAGGGGACTAAACAGAGAGGTCGTTTGTACTATCAGATTGTGAGGTCATTGGTCCCATCTGATTAGGGAACGATGGGGAAGGAAGTCTACTGTGCCCTTTCAAATGAGCCATCCTACTATTTGCCTGAAGCGATTTAGGGAAATCGCACAAAACCAAAATCACGATGGCTGGACACATGTTTGAGCCGTCATCCTTAAGAATGTGAGTCCAGTGTGTTAACCACTGCACCACCTTGTCCAGTGAGAACACAGTAAGAACAAACACATATTCCAGTGGAGTACTGCGAATGTCTTGAGAAAGCGTAACTGTCAGCGTAAAAGTAATCTGATTATATTCAACTGAGAATGAGAACTATTAGTGATGTCTGATGAACTAAACACGTAAGCAAGAAAAATGTAGGAGAGTTGAAATTATACCTGAAGCCAAATATTTACCAAAGTAACTCATTTTGGTAGTAATCAGACTACTGAAGCTGTCTCCTACATGGGAGTTGATTTCTTGAAAGGATCAGAAGTTTACTAGCACATTTGTAAGACTTGTATAAGATACAGTATTTCCAGGAATAAATTAGAGATGTATGAAACTACTGCTGTACCATGCTTGTATTCAAAGTATTGACATATCCATGCATGCATGTTATAAATTTATAACAAACTTGTTCTATGGACAACATGCAACTATGTCAATATGCAGTAATAGAAACATTAAGTACATATATTGCAGTCATCATTCACCAATTTTTATTTTCTAATCATTGTCCAACTCATTTCAGAATCAATTACCATGGATTGTATGGATTAATTGGTATTACATCTGCTTGAGTTTTTCACTCAACAGTTATAAAACAACACAGTTGCTATTTAACCAGAGGTCAGAAAATGAGAATGATGAACAGATTAAAGAAAGCCTACTGACATTGCATATCTGCAGTTACATTTTTGAACTATGACATGTTTGACAGTATTACATGACTCAAATGATGAATATTTAATCTAGGCTACAGTGATTAAATAGATTTATCATTTCCATTCACCTAACTGATGAAATAAAAATAAAAATTTAGAGAAGTAACAATTTTGGTTTATGTGCTTATATACTTAACATGAAATTTTACATGCTAATTTGCATACAGAGAGTGATTTACATACACACATACATAGTATGTGCACATTATGCACATGCAGGGAGAGGGGGGGGGGATAGTGAGATTATATATATAATGGGGAGGGTGAGAATATTTGACTTGGGAGCAGTTGGCCATCGAACTGTTACTGTCCTCGAGTCATCTCTACCATTCCATAGTGAGTGGCTGAAAAAACATCGGGAAAGGACTTCCACGTTTGAGGCGCCAGGCTAATGCTTGCATCTTGCACTGTATTTCTTGGAAGCTGCTTGTTTTCTGATGAGGCAAAAGTAGTATTCCTCTGGTACTTAATATTTTATTCAGCCAGGAACTCTTCAAGCACACAATGATTATCCATGAGTAAGTACTTTGTTGACATATGCCAGAGAATCCACTGCATGTAGTTAGGCACTCATGAACTGCGACTCATTACCTTGGCCCTTCGTCTGCTGATGGGCATGTTAGCAACGGTGAGACAGGTACATTACTGGAAGAAGCACACAGCTTGGCAGAGTTTCTGATGCATCTGTGTTCTAAATTATTTTAACGGAAGGACGTTGGCCTACAAGCAGCTGATGTTCTTTCTTGAAAGTGAAGGCCTGCAGGTCAAGATCTGTCTGGACCTCCTCATAATCATGTTGGCAGAGGTGCAGAACTATATTCATTGACAATCATCATTCTCCCAGTAGTAGTCATCAAATAAAAATGGGCATTGATACAGACATCCATAAGGTCTGACACAGTGGAGACCAAAAATGGTACCATTTGATAGGCTGTGTACCGAAGAGAGAGATTCAGGAAGAATTATATCAGTACCTCAAATACTTTGAGCACTGTTTCACACAGCATTCTGCCCTCGTTTTCACAGTGGTCTCCTCTTCACATCCGGCAGGCACAATATTAGTTTGTTCATGATTAATCTCCGGCCTGGTGCACACTCTCACTAGTATGTTGGAACAGCAGCCAGCTGTGTGTCACTTATTTGTTCACTAGGCGTCAAGGTCACTTCAGTGCTGTGAAACTCGGCAAGATTATCCTGTAGTAATGGTGGCACCATAAGATTACACGTTTCCAATATTCACCATTATATCTTTTGGTGATGACACCTCCAAGTGCAGCCACAGTTAATATTTGACATTTACACCTCTAGTACAGATGCTTCCTTATGCAGTAGGATCCTTTATCCATCCAAATCCAGAGTTCTTTTGCATGAGAGTAAGCTCATACAAATCCTGCTGCCCACAAAGACATTTTGGCCTGTTGTGACCTCACCGTCTCTTACTCTACCTTTATATATGAGGATTGTTTTCAGGCTTGCAATTATCAACATTTTTACAAGTGCAGGTTATCAGGCTTATGACGTAGCCCCCAGCTTGGAGGCACACCCTGTGTTGTGGAATTGCTCCAAAAGAAAACAGGCTTCACCATGCCAGAGCTGGCCCCCCTCCTCCCAAGAAAAGATTAGAGAATGAAAATGAAAGACACCCTCCGGCCTCGCAACCTAATACCGTCGGGGTCGAAAACAGCAAGAGTTGGCCAAGGGAGACCGACAGGAAAGAAGACAGAAGTCTGACAAGAGGAAGCAATGTCAGACCTTGTTTACAGATATTGGCAGTCAGACTGACATTAGAAAGAAACGTTGCTCTGTTAAGGAGTGTCAAATTCTGTAAGTAATCCTAGTGTTACAGGCCATTTACATCAGTGTATAGAAAGGAACGAAGTTGTCACTTAAACAGTAACATGCCCATTATTTAACAACTTTAAATTTTACAATGTTGAGTACAAATGCTTATTGCAGGCTACTTTTTACCAAATTCTGTTAAGTACAGACACCTGTTTTGTTACAGTCATGTTTGTAAGATCGTTGACGTAAATATCTCAGCCATTTTAATGTGAAATATTGCTGTCTCCTTTCAAAGAGGAGAAATTCAAATTAAGTCTCGAATAATACAAATGTCAATTACAATAAATTTATGGAATCAATATTTGGAAGTTCTCTCTGAACTCAGGAACATTATTTTTAATTATCAAGAAGACTACTCAAAGTACATCACAAATTCCATTTTCAGGAACTACTTTAACTATTAGTAACTAGTATTTTAAGTTATTAGAAAGTAAACCAATGGGAAAAAAATTTGTACTATTTACACTAACTGTTTAATAAATATGTCAGACATACTAATAAAATATGAAGACAAAAATTCATATAAATACATTCATGGTAACAAAGGAGAAATAGAATTAAAAGAACTATGGCTTATGTAACTAATAGTTCTATCCTCAAGTAGCAGAGAATGGTACATAGGGAGATGTTAGAAAAGAGCAAGAGACCATGATGAGAGGAAGCCACCTATCATGACAGGGAAGGATACACATAGATCGAATGATAGACAATTACATTTAAGTGCATCTACTTGCAATAATACATATTTTATCTTCATACAGTAACATTATTTAGGTACACTGAGATTAAGTAAGTACTGCCTTGGAAAATGCATGAGACTGCTGTCTTTTAATACTTATTTATGATAACTAGTTTTGTTCAATGACGATGTTCACAGTACTGTATAAACGATGTAACAGAACAATGTAACAAAACAGAATTCAAGATCCAATGAGATTACACAGCCATCTTCAGACACTTGCAAAAAAAAAAAAAATCATCACATCAGATGTTATACATTTCTCCATATATGAAGAATAAGTATCACAAACTGTTATAAAACAGTGAACATAAGATCCAGTATTGAAGTTATACACTGGCTGTCAGGTGCACAGGTATGATCTAACAATTCATCAAGAAAACTGGCCACATATCATACAAAGATCATACATGTGCATAGCAACATTGAACTATTTATAACAAATGTGTCTCACAACCATTCACGAGTATGAAAGTAAAATGGCTACGTTCAACAAAGTGATTTTTTAACTAAAAATTCTACCCTGACCCCACTGTATGTAAACAGCACATATGCTTCACATATATATGCCACATGAACAATCAAAAACCTGTGCACAAATCAAAACTTAAGTGAAAGTCACTCTCATCATAAGGGGCTCAAGCATTAGTATGGTTGAAGTCCAATGTAATGAAATCATTTTTAGAAATATTGAACGTATAATGTTATAATACTTTCCTTATATGTAAACATTATGAAGATGTTTCAATACATGAATCAAATGCTCATGACAAGTAACTTACCACTGAAACACACATGTACAAGAACATTACATTGCAAGAAAGTATCAAAATAATATGAGGGGCTTCACAGTGTAACCATACAACAATCTAATTACATGTCTGCTTAAGGCAGAAGGCAAACCAACAGACTACCAGTGCTGGAGAAAGAAAACAGTAAGTGCTTTTGTGTATTCTACCCCGAAGAGCCAAAGAAACTTTTAAACCTGCCTAATACTGTGTATGGCCCCCACGACCACACAGAAATGCTGCAACACGACATGGAGTCGACATGGCATGGAGTCGACTGATGTCTTAAGTAATGCTGGAGGGAATTGACACCACGACTCCTGCGGGGCCATCCATAAATCCATATGAGGGGTGAAGAGCTCTTCTGAACAGCACGTTGCAAGGCATCCCAGATATGGTCAATTATGTTCATGTCTGGAGAGTTTGGTGGCCAGTGGAAGTGTTTGAAGAGTGTTCCTGGAACAACTTTGTAGCAATTCTGGATTTGTGGAATGTCTCATGGTCATGCTGGAATTGCCCAGGTCCATCGAAATGCACAATGAACATGAATGGATGCAGGTGATCAGACAGGATGCTTATATGTCACCTGTCCGTAGTATTGACACATACAGAGGTCCCATATTCCAACTGCATGTGTGTCACACCATTACAGAGCCTCCACCAGCTTGAACAGTCACCTGCTGACATGCAAAGACCATCAATTCATGATGTCTCCATGCCCATACACATCCATCTGCTCAGTACAATTTGGAACAAGACTCATCCGACCAGGCAACATGTTTCCAGTCATCAACGGTCCAATGTTGGTGTCGACAGGCCCAGGCAAGGTGTAAAGCTTTGTGTCAGGGGAATAGAAAAGGGCCTTCCGCTCCGAAAGACCTTTTCACAGGAGGATTGCTCTTCTGTCATGTTGAACGATTCTCTTCAGTTGTCATTGGTCCCATTCTTGTAGGATCGTCTTCTGTCCGTGGTGATATCAGATTTGCTGTTTTACTGAATTCCTGATATTTACGATACACTTGTGTAATGATTGTACGGAAAAAATCTGCACTTCATTGCTACCTCAAAGGTTCTGTGTCCCATCGCTCATGTGCCAACTATAACACCATGTTCAAACTCAAATCTTGATAACCTGCCATTGCAGCAGCAGTAACTGATCTAACAACTGTGCCAGATTTTTTGCTTTATACAGACTTCACTGACCACAGGGCTATATTCTGCCAGTTTACATTTGTATTTTAATATGCATGCCTATACCAGTTTCTTTGGCACTTCAGTGTATAATGTTAGACTATATTTTCCATAAAGGTAAACATTATGAAATAGTTTAAATACTTGAGTCAAATACTCCTGTCAAGTAACTTACCATTAAAACACACATACACAATCACATTGCATTGCAAGACAACATATCAAAATAATATGATATAACCACAGAACTATCAGATTACTTGTCTGCTTAAGGCAGAAAGTGGGCAGCATATATGAACAGGTGACCAGTACTGGAGAACAACAGAGTGCTTTTGATTACTCTATATGTACAATGACTGACTAATTTTATCAATTTGCAACTGAACCCCAACAGTATACACAAATATATTTAGAGCAAATTTTTTATACAAGGCCCATGAATTTTAAGTAATCACTACAAAAGAGTGAAAACATATAGTGGTTGAAACAGCACAAGAGTAGTAATATATTATTCGGCACCTACACAGGAAATTAAGATTACACTGAAAACAACATCACAGTTATTAATAAGAAACTGCTCACATTACTATGTCATGTACCAGTGCCTAACTAAAAATAATTATCTTATATGACATAACAGGTGTCATAACATTAAATTATGATTGTTTAATAACACAGAAACAAAGTTTATACAGTGAATAATTTAAGGGCTTAAAGACACAAAAGAATGAATGTAATACATTCATTGTGTTGGGCCTTAAATTGAAATACACATGATGAAATTAAAAGAAAGCATTATGGTAGCCTAGAGATTGTTAAGATCTCACATTATGCGTGATCTGCAAATTTCTGACTAGGTCACTGAGGGAAAAATCATTGACAATGTAAAATTTGTGTATTGATCCAATAACAGGTGATTCAGCATTTGTCACTGTACTCTAACTGTATGCGACCAGCAGATGTAGTTACATGGACCACTGGATGTAATAGTTACTTGTTGTGAACTAAACAGACATTACCAGACTTATTCAAGATTATTGACCATTGCAGAATGCTACAAATTTTTAACAGCCGATGGTGTTATTACAAGACTGGGTGTACCACCGTGCAGTACCATCTTATGGAATTACATACCACTTACAAAGAGCATTAGACCAGGAGAAATACAATGCAGTGTACAATAACAGTAATGAAAGCATACAGAAGGTATGTAAAAAAATGATGTAAATAGTGACAAGGAATTACACACTTTGTGCCAACATGTGAGCACAATGGAACAATACAAGGCCACCAGTTCTCAATTACAAGTTGTGAGTATAAGCTCTACAATAGCTACATACATACACTGTTTATTCAAAATGAAAAGTGCCATACCTAAGTTACTAGTTATGCCATGTAGTTCATGAAGCTATTGTAACAAGGTATATACATTAACTGTTGACATATTGGCACAACAAACAGTGCAACTCTCTGCCTGTTCAAAGTGGAAAGTAGAGTGCATAACTGATAAAGCAGCTAGATACAGCGAATTTCATAAATAGAGCTGGAAGTTTAGCCCAACAAAACATAATATAATCATGTTCATGAGAATTAGTACAACTGTAATCACTAAGCGTCATGGATAATCTAAACAGTTACGGAATAGCACTTTTTTAGTCAAATTGATCATACAGTTGTAATGGGAAAATGTATTTAATCAAGCAGATGTTGAAAATATTAAAGGGTGCCAAATAAAAACATGAAAAAATTTCACTCAGAAGCATTCTTAGAAATTAGAAACCAAATAGTAAACATCCAATCCTTTATCCAATCCAACTCCCACGCTTTTAATTTGTTTGTAAAGCAACCTGAGGTTTAAGCTGTTTTAATGTTTTAAATGCCTCACATTAAGCATGCAAGCAAGAAAACATTAGAAAGGCAGTTTGAAATTATGTTAAGAGATTGTTGCAAGTCATTAAGTACTCTCATTATGAAACAATTCATGAATACAGTGTGGCTAATTTCTGCATCATGAGCTATGCTTCCTAAAGAGAGACTGTTAGAGCAAACTTTTATCACAAATTACATAGAGAAACTGTGTCGGTGAGCCGATTAATTTCTTCACTGAATTTTAAAAAATATTCAAAATCAAATTTGTTGCCCTGGAAGCCATTAGATAGGCTACATCAACTGGTGTTTGGTGTCACAAACACAGTTAGTCCACTAGTAATAGTGATGCATTGGTGTTTCTTGGGGGGGGGGGGGGGGGGTGGTCATCGGAACACAGTAAGCAACAACAAACAAAGTGTAACTGATTCAGTGTTAACTCCTTACTGCCAACCTAAGCAAGATAAATTTTATGTAGGTTACATCAAGGCACAAAACACCAAAGGAATACTCGGTGATACTAAATAACCAGCATGTAAAAGATCTGATGGCATCAAGTTCCTGGGCTTTCACTGGGAACTACAATGGGAATGTCTTGTCTCATTTCTTGAATCCAGTCTCACTTCTGGTCAAATTAGGTGACTGCAAGCTCTAGTGTATCGTGTTACTAGAGTAGCAGGTGTCACTAGCGATGATATACAGGAATTTCAGAAGAAAATAATGGATATTAGGCACTGGCTAAGTAAAATGACAGGATCAAACCCGACAAGAAAGAAAATTTGGGCTGACAGCATCTAGATAAACGGGGCAAAGTACCATGTTTACAGAATTGCCAAATCCCGTGAGAGTACATAATGAAATGTGGAGTGATGTCGGTGATTTCATTTTTAGACAACCTAGTGGACATCCCAGATCACATCCAAGTAATGGGAATCTCAGAGGGAGCTGTGCTGTGAATTTTAGCCATTGCAATATGGGTAACACTAAGTTGATATGATAGGTACTTGAGCAAAAACAAGATATTGATCAAACAAGGGCTGTAATCTGCAATAACATGATACCACTGAGAGCACACAAACAGCTGGTATGCTTAATGTATGGCTGTGAACAAGGGTTGGAAGAAACAATTAGTACTTATGTGAATAAGGTCCACAAAAAGGCCAGAGCACTGTTTCGCAGCATAATGAAGAGGTGGTGGTACAACATGCATTAGATGGGATAAAACCAGGAGATAGGCACAGGGCAGTCTTTGCTATGGCACTACAAATCTTTAGATGATTAGTAGTGTCATGCGAAGAATACAAGCAATTTGTTTTGTGGATGAAAGATGAGAAAAAAATGGTACGGATTGTAACTTTCAAAGACAGGTGCGATGTTTTGGATGTAACTTCTCACATAACTTGCTTCAGCATGGAAGTAGATGGTTGCCTTGTTTGCCTCACTGTGTTGAGCTGTTCATGTGACAGGAACGGTATCACAACCTTAGGGGCAATGTAGTGGACTTCTGCCATTTAGTAGCCTTTTTCTAGTTACCGTCAGCTGTGTGTTTGTTCATTTCTCTAGTCTTGCTTCTCTGTGTGAAGTGTTCAGTTGGACTTTGTCTATTTACACCCACTATCTTGAGTGTGTGTTTAGCTAATAAAGTTATGCACTGGTGGAATAGACTCCACTCAAAGTGGAAATGATTTTGAATTATTCAGTCTCCTGTCATTTGTTGAATTATTTTGAAATGTGGAAGGACCGTGTAGCCTCAGTATGGTTCTACCACCACTAGATTAGTTTTTGCCTGCATCTTAAATCTAGTGCAGTTGTTGATGTGCTTTTGTAGGAAGAGTAAAAGGCTCGTGTGTTTCTGGTCTATTTTGCATCAGGTGTTCGGGAATCTAGTACAGCTCCATGGGGAGTGATTCCCCTGTAATGTGTGAACAGGGTTTCATTCCACATGTCTGGTGTGCCATGGTTGTCCAACAATTAGAATTGTTCCTGCAGTCAGCACACACAATCTGTTGTCATAGCTGGTTTGTCATGTCATTGCCTTGTGTGGCCTCTTTGTTGGGATGGCTTGTTCAGGACTGCTATAGCTCCACTGCGAGTGGTTCCCCAGCGATTTGTGATTGATAATGAGGCACACATGTCGTGTGTTTTCTAGTTCAGCTACTTTAAAGACAGCCAAATTATATGGCAGTGTGTTGTGTTGGCTTGTGTTAAGATCTTAACTACTGTTTAAAAATTGATTCATATGGTGTCTTACTGGCAGGACATGAATAATGTCTACTGATGAGGAAAATTTTCACTTTCCCGAGAGGATCACCATCACTAAATTGAGATGAGAGGTATCGCTGTTTGTCTGATGACCACTTAATGCCATGATCTGTAAAACATGTTTGTGAGCTGTGAGTATGTCACCATCTTATTTTCTTGTATTGGTTTTTGTGTGTTTCCACTGTCAATTGAGGATGACTTACGTGTGGTCTCTCACCTGTGCATTTTGAGTGTTTCTGAAACTGTGAGGGCCTTATGGCTCATTGTATTAACGTATTTTATGCTTGTACATATTCTTTATGGTCATCTCCACAGTAACTTAGTTGACCCCATGTTTTACTAAGAAACTAAAAATGAGTGTTGTAGCTGCCATCTTCATCTCTCAGTGGCAGTTCTGGCATTTTCGTTTAGTCTTACACCATGCGAAAGACTGAATAACAAAAAGATAACATTGACTGACTGATCGATTGACAGGGTGTTATGGAACTAAATGGGGAGGTCATCAGTCCCGTAATTCAAAAGCTGCTTCTGTAGGATAGAGGGTCTGCTGAAAGTGGAGAGATCTAGTCGGAGGGGAAACTATAAAGCAAAGAAGCTAACATCACAGTAAAAGGCACGAAAGGGCAGGCCAAATCTAAAAACTGGGAAACAGAGGGATAAGGAGGTTTTTGCACAGGGGAGTGTAATCTATCACCCTGCCCTTGCTGCAGGTGTACTGGTACAGCGAAACCTTATAACTGAAAATAAAAACCACTTTCACATAGGAAACTGAGGAACAGTTCAGCAATCCGTGCATCATCTGCTGATATTACAGACCAGGAATCTGGAAGGCTATAATCAGTACAAAGAGCCCAAACAAGGGGACATTTCGCCAACGTATAGGGTAACAGCAGTTAGGTTCCACAGCCACATTCTGAAGGTGGCTCATCACACAAGAGGAAACAATGGGTCAGCCTAGTAGGAAGGGCACCAAACTGCTACAGTCTCCTTGATTGTGTGGACTTTATTACTGGGAGCAGTTGTGCACTAGATGTCATTTCACTATTGGGCAGAGAGAGATTTAAAGTGTGTTCACATATCTACACCTGGAGTCATGAAATGGAATGAGGTAAATATCTGCCTCTATCCAAATGGCCAGCCAGTTCACTCCCTGGGACTAAGAGGAAGGCAATGTAGTTGGCAGTGTAGCCAAGCTATTCATTGGAGTCAGTACATATTGAAACATTGGAGGGAGGCACGAGAAACAAAATGCTTGGCCATTTTAATGACTAGCAACTCTGCTGTGAACACACTACTTGATCCTGGCAGTAAATGGTGTTCTATGCCAATAGGGGATGTAAAAGCATATCCTTCCTTATCTATCACATTAAAACTATCAGTGTACAAGTCGATGGCACCCTGTAAACCTGCAAGGACAGAACGTACAAGACACCAGAAGACCATAGAGGCAACTGAGTCCTTAGGACCCTAAAGGTGGTCAGTCCTAATCTGTGGTCAAGGCAGCATCCAAAAAAATGGGTGGGGGATACAGGGGGCACATTCCCGTGAGTGGGATGGAGATCCTGACAGAGGGAGGCCAGGGTACAGTCAGGGAATTGTCGAATGGTGACTGCATAAGAAACCAGGAGCTTGTTCCATTGTATCTGTGGAAGAGAATCCCTGCTCCTGTGAGACGATTGTCGACGATCCTACTGTGAAAAGGCAGTGATAGCCAGATGCATGCCTTAATAATGAACAGGATCAAGTAGTTTTGGATTGGAGGGAGCCACTGAGCTGTAAACTTGACAACCGTAAACCAGAACACGATAAAGATGGTGAAGAGTAGTATGGTCTGCACCTCAAAATGTGTGGGTCAGGAAGTTGAGAACATTAGCTTCCACATACAGGTAGTCTTCAGGTGGCAAATATGAAGGCAGTCACATCAGCATTTTATCAAAAGTAGGGACCAAGAAACATGACTGTGCTACAGCATCTAGCTGCTTGCCATAGGGTCCATGTTCTGCCTTATACTTTTCAGTTCCTGAAACGAAACAGTTTTTAGTGATCATATTTGTGAAGGGACAAGTTAGAAAGGACAGCTATCAGGAATACTAGAGGACAGACCCCGACAAACTTATCAGATAGCTGATGAGTCGCAATCTATGGATACAGATACTGAATGTGTGGCACTTTTCCCACACTTCAAGACAGGATGCTCCAGCAGACAGCCTATTTAGGCCCAACCGGTTCTCCAGCATTTTGTGGATCCCTTGCAGACAGTACATAAACCCATCCAGGATATATCACTTGAGGAAGCCACAACACCTCTGCGAGGCTGCTGACAGTTCTGGACCTATGATCCTGGAAAGCTGGTGAAATATGGCTACTTGGGTCACTGATATGTGAGGCTACAACAGGTTGTAAGTGTAACATGGAAATATATAGTGGGGAATGGAAAGACTGGATGAAACCTTTTTTTCTATACTGGCACCAGACTTACATGTACAGAGTGAGTCATAAATGAGGAAAAATTATGTCTAGGACCGCATGCTGCTGTGTGTAACATGTGACACACCATTTTTAATTTTGTTTTCCTCAGTGTACTGTGTACGTAAAGCAAAAATACCTGTTAACCACTGAACGAGATACCGACGAGCCTCACGACCACAACATGTCATTCACCCATAGATACAACACATGACACACCAATGAGCTGATGTGTATCTGCCAGCATTAGAAAGATATGAGAAAGAACAAATCCCATCATAATGTGTGTGAAATTTTATCAGAACTTGTAAATCACATGTTGCCGGCGATAACTGAGTTTACAGTCCCATGTTAGGGAATGTGCATCCTGTAAGCGGCAAGAGTGGTCAACAGCGGAAGAAACTGCAGCGTGCATGACGTGTTTACAACACCTCTGCACTGCTCACTCTGCCCAATACTCGCCGTGTCGACAGCTGCTAACAGCCGCGTTGCAGTGCTACTACAGTACCACGGCAAGTTTCACCAATAGGGAATACGCCGACATCCACCTCACCTACGGGCTTTCAGATGGAAGAGCTGATGTTATAAGGCAACCATATCACAAGAGGTTTCCTAGCCGGTGCCTTCCACCTGCAAAAACGTTTTACCCCGTGGACAGGCACTTGAGGGAGTATAGTGCACGTGTAGCACCTCCAGAATTTAGTGGTTGTGGCCGACCGTCAACATAGAGTGTGGATGACAAAGAAAGTGTTACAAACTGTTGTGGAGGACCGAACAATAAGCACCAGGTCTCACTCCACTGTGGTCGGAATGTCACAATCTACTGTTATGTGAGTACTCCATAGAAACCGTTGCCATCCCTTTCGCATGTAGAAGGTACAGGCATTATTGCTGAAAGATTACCAGAGGAGGCTGGACTTCTGCAACTTTATCCTATGGTGTCAGACCCATGACCAGCATTTTTCACAAGCAATACTGTTCACCGGCGATGCCTATTTC
Source organism: Schistocerca nitens (assembly GCF_023898315.1). NCBI lineage: Eukaryota > Metazoa > Arthropoda > Insecta > Orthoptera > Acrididae > Schistocerca > Schistocerca nitens. The sequence continues at coordinate 100,333,237 of NC_064621.1, read as the reverse complement.
ACAAAGGAGGGTATAGTGAATTCGCATAATTGGCATGAGTGGGCGGAAGAAAACCCCTACAGCACAGTGATATGAGGGTACCAACAACAACACACTGTCAATATCTGATGTGGTATTATTGATCACCATCTCTAAGTGTCACATGTGCTACCACAAAGGCTTACAGGAGACCGTTATCTGCGTTTCCTGGATGCTACATTACCAGAATTGATGGAAGACGTTAGTTTGGCTTCTTGTATGAACCTGTAGTACATGCATGATGGTGCTCCCGCTAAATTCAGTGGCACAGTGCGACACGAACTGGACAATGCCTTTCCTTCAAAACGGATCTGTCATGGACAACCTGTAGCATGGCCAGGAATAGTGCCAGACCTGAATCCATTGAATTTCTTTTGTGGGGCCATCTGAAATCTGTGATTTATGATTTATGAAGTAGAGGTTGTTGATGTCAACACCCTTCAATGCAGAATACAACATGCCTTTGTTATTACACAAAGAGATAGACTTGTTGAATTGTGTTCAGCAATCCTTCCTGTGACGAGAAACTTTGCCACACACACCGTGGCTGTCATTTTGAACCGTACTTATAAACTGACACCAGCTTCTGGTTGTGTGTTTCTATGTTAGTTTCTATTTGTACAGCTGTATTGTATTTGTTTGTATTAACTGCCAAATACCTGGTAGTATTCTGTATTCCGCATCTATGTACACTCTTCTTAAAATGAAGTCTGGGACACAAAAATCAAATCATAAAACATGCATGTACAGTAGTGCAGTCCCTTATGCTCCTTTCCCTATGCCAACTAGCCACAATACATAATACTGGCCAGCGTAACCGGTATGACATAGATGTGGGCACTGTCATTGCTCACAGTATCATGCAGACCGTCGCTTGACGCCGCATTCCTCGCCTTCTCGCGAGTGGCTAGACTACCTACAACACTCGCTGATCTGTCCCCTTGGCCAATGTCAGTGCACAGTAACACCAAAAAGTGCACTTCATATTTCCAAATTTTTACCATTGAATTGCATCATCATTTATTGACATAGGAACATGCAGGAAACTAATTTATGTTTGTAGCTCAGTGTGACAATTTGCACGACTTTTTCCTCATTTCAGACTCCCCCTGTATATCAGGGCAGCAAGTATAACAGTGTGTCAGGATAACTACTGTAAATGTCAGAACTGCGATGACCTGCTTGCACAGACTTAGGGTCTGCGGGTAATAAGGGTCAATATGGTACTACCACCTGAATTTTTAACTACTGCAAAAAATCTCAAAGGGAAAGTGCATACTGCCAGAAGGGAGACTTGGTTTAACATAGTTTGGAAGGACAGAGGGAGTGGTGCAAATGGTTAGCACTGTACATCCAGCTATGATGAAGAGAGCAGAAAGCAAGAGAGGTGTTGTGAAAAAGCCTGACGGTATCCTTCAATAGAATAAACACATGAAGGGTGTGGACAGAGCAGACCAACATTTGCCATACTACTCAGTCCTGAGAAAGGACTGTCAAATTGACCAAGTAGGTGGTCCTCATGTTGAGTAAGAATGTAGTCCTCAGGTTGATCAACTGAGCCCTATTCAGTGCTTACATAGTGTATAGAACACAGGACTCTAAAAAGATTAAGTCCAAGTCGTTCCTGTTGGAGAACGCCAGATAGTGGGTATCAGCTCAGCATCCAGAAGTGAATGATCAAAGGGGTGATAGAGAAGACTAAGACCCATCTTTTTTTTTTTTTTTTTTTGTGGTTTTCGGGCGCACAACTTCAATGGTCATTAGCGCCCTGACTACTCTAAGAATGCACCGCGAGGCACAAGTTGACAACAACTAAAAGGGAAAACACAATAAAAGACAGACTGACAGGCATAGGATTAAAAAACATCATCAAATGTCCTTAGCGAGGTTTGTCAAATTGATAAAACAAAGAACACGAGCAGCTGCTCGTGGGTCATCCGCTAAAATGGCATCTAAAGTAGTAGGCAGGTTAAGATCGAGGCGCAGTGTTTTAAGATCGGGACAGGACATTAAAATGTGACGAACTGTCAGCAAGTGCCCACATGGGCAGAACGGCGCCGGCGCAGCCGTCAGCAGATGGCGATGGCTGAACCGGCAGTGTCCAATTCTTAACCTTGCTAAAACGACCTCCTCCCGCCGAGAAGGGCGTGAGGAGGACGTCCAAGCCACGGGAAGAGGTTTTAAGGCCCGAAGCTTGTTGTTGGTAAGTGCAGCCCAATCGGCATGCCACAGCGACACAACGCGCCGACAAATGACCCTGCTAAAATCGGACGAAGGGACACAACAAGAAGCTGTCCGAGGTTGGAGGACCGCAGCCTTGGCCGCGGCATCTGCAGCTTCGTTCCCAGGGATACCGACATGGCCAGGAACCCACATAAAGCTAACCGGCGTACCGACGTCCACCAGCTGCTGAAGAGAGCGTTGGATCCGGTGTACGAAAGGGTGAACCGGGTACGGAGCACTGAGGCTCTGGATGGCGCTCAGGGAATCTGAGCAGATGACATAAGCAGAATGTCGGTGGCGGCAGATGTACAGAACAGCCTGGTAGAGGGCAAAGAGCTCAGCTGTGAAGACCGAACAATGGCCATGGAGCCGGTATTGGAAACTTTGTGCCCCGACAATAAAGGAACACCCGACCCCGTCATTGGTCTTAGAGCCATCTGTATAAATGAAAGTCATGTTGTTGAACTTCGAGCGAAGTTCCAAAAAACGGGAGTGGTAGACCGAACCGGAGGTGACCTCTTTTGGGAGCGAGCTGAGGTCGAGGTGAACGCGGACCTGAGCCTGGAGCCAAGGTGGCGTGCGGCTCTCGCCCACTCGGAAGGTTGCAGGGAGTGAAAAATCAAGGTGTTGAAGGAGGCGACGAAAGCGAACTCCAGGGGGTAGCAAGGCAGAGACATACAACCCGTATTGAAGGTCAAGAGAGTCGTCAAAAAAGGAACGATAAGAAGGATGGTCGGGCATTGACAGTAGCCGACAGGCATATCGACAAAGCAGTATATCGCGCCGGTAGGTGAGTGGCAATTCGCCAGCGTCAGCATGAAGACTCTCTACGGGACTGGTATAAAATGCTCCGATCGCAAGTCGTAAACCCCGATGTTGTATGGAGTTGAGGCGGCGTAAGATGGATGGCCGTGCAGAGGAGTATACGAAGCTCCCATAATCCAGCTTGGAGCGGACGATCGACCGATATAGGCGAAGGAGGACGGTTCGATCCGCTCCCCACGACATACCACTGAGAACACGGAGGACATTTAAAGAACGGGTACAACGGGCGGCCAAATATGACATGTGGAGACCAGCTAAGTTTCCTGTCAAAGGTAAGGCCTAAAAATTTGATTGTCTCCACGAGTGGGAGAGCAACGGGACCGAGTCGTAAGGACGGTGGGAGAAACTCTTTGTAGCGCCAGAAGTTAATACAGACCGTCTTCTCGGCAGAAAAACGGAAGCCATTGGCGACACTCCACGAGTAAAGACGGTCAAGAGAACGCTGAAGACAGCGCTCCAAGACACGTGGACACTGCGCGCTGCAATAGATGGTAAAATCGTCCACGAAAAGGGAGCCTGATACATCAGCTGGGAGGCAATCCATTATTGGATTGATCGCGATGGCGAAGAGAGCGACGCTCAAAACTGAGCCCTGTGGCACCCCATTCTCCTGGCGAAAGGTGTCGGACAGGACAGAACCCACACGTACCCGAAACTGTCGATCCATTAAAAAGGAACGAATAAAAAGAGGGAGGCGACCGCGAAAGCCCCATGTATGCATGGTGCGGAGAATGCCCGCCCTCCAACAGGTGTCGTAAGCCTTCTCCAAATCAAAGAACACAGCCGCGGTCGGGCGCTTCCGCAAGAAGTTATTCATGATGAAGGTCGACAAGGTAACCAGATGGTCGACAGCAGAGCGGCGCCTTCGAAATCCACATTGTACATTGGTAAGTAGGCGTCGAGACTCGAGCAGCCAAACCAATCGAGAGTTAACCATTCGCTCCATCACTTTACAGACACAGCTGGTAAGCGAGATAGGTCGATAACTGGAAGGCAAGTGCTTGTCCTTCCCCGGCTTAGGAATCGGGACAACAATAGACTCGCGCCAGCATGCGGGAACATGTCCCTCAATCCAGATGCGATTATAAGTACGAAGAAGAAAACCTTTACCCGCAGGAGAAAGGTTCTTCAGCATCTGGATATGAATAGAATCAGGCCCTGGAGCGGAGGACCGTGATCGGCCAAGTGCGTTTTCCAGTTCCCGCATGGTGAATGGGGCATTATAACCTTCACGATTCGAGGAGCGGAAGTTAGGTGGCCTCGCCTCCTCTGCCTGTTTGCGGGGGAGGAAGGCAGGGTGGTAATGAGCGGAGCTCGAAACCTCGGCGAAAAAGCGGCCGAAGGCATTGGAGACAGCCTCAGGGGCCACAAGGACTTCATTCGCGACCTTCAAGCCAGAAACTGGGGAGTGGACCTTAGTGCCAGATAGCCGGCGCAGGCTACCCCAGACAACAGAAGAAGGAGTAGAACTGTTGATGGTGCTGGTGAAAGCAGCCCAGCTGGCTTTCTTGCTTTCTGTAATAATACGACGACACTGAGCACGTAATCGTTCATAATTAATGCAATTCGCCACTGTAGGGTGGCGTTTAAAGGTGCGTAAAGCACGTCGACGAGCACGTAAAGCGTCCCTACATGCTGCGGTCCACCAGGGGACCGGTACGCGACGTGGAGAAGAAGTAGGGTGAGGGATGGAATATTCAGCAGCAGCGAGAATGACTTCCGTGAGGTGCGCGACCTGACGATCGCAGCTTGTGAAGGTTTGATCCTGAAAGGTCGCCCTGGAAGAGAAGAGCCCCCAGTCTGCCTTGGAGATGGTCCAACGAGAGGAGCACGGAGAGGGAGTATGCTGCAGGAGATGGATAACACACGGGAAGTGGTCGCTCGAATATGCATCAGCAAGTGCATACCACTCAAACCGGCGTGCAAGTTGGGGAGTACATATAGAGAGGTCTAAATGGGAATAGGTATGAGATGTGTCCGAAAGAAAAGTAGGGGCGCCAGTATTGAGGCAGACAAGATTGAGCTGGTTGAAAAGGTCTGCTAACAAGGAGCCCCTCGGGCAGGATGCTGGAGAGCCCCAAAGAGGATGGTGGGCATTGAAGTCTCCAGTTAACAAAAATGGTGCAGGTAGCTGAGTAATAAGTTGCGTCATGTCTGCCCTGGTAACGGCAGATGACGATGGAGCGTAAACGGTACAAAAGGAAAACGTGAAAGTGGGGAGAGTAATGCGGATGGCTACTGCCTGCAAGCCGGTATGCAACGTGATGGGATCGTAGTAAATATCATCCCGGACCAGCAACATAACCCCTCCATGAGCTGGGATACCTACCACAGGGGGTAGGTCAAAACGCACAGAGGTGTAGTGTGCCAAGGCAATTTGATCGCATGGGCGTAGCTTCGTTTCCTGGAGGGCTACGACGAGCGGACGATGCGAGCGGAGCAGCAACTTCAAGTCCTCTCGGTTGGAGCGAATGCTGCGAATATTCCAGTTAATAAGTGCCATCGTAAGAAAAGGAAGATGAGAGAAGGGGTCACCTCGAAGGCCGCTTAGGGCCTGGCTTCGAGCGAGCACTGCCGCCGCTAGCAGGAGGCGGACAGTCATCGTCCATGGGGTCTATAGGGTCATCGGCCATCTCAGGAGGATGGCCGGGAGGGGGAGCTTCCTCCGCCGGTGAACGGCCAGATGTTCGGCTACCAGCGGTGCGGCCAGGCGAAACGGATGACGGCCTGGGGCGGCAACCGCTGGGTGGCGCAGGAGAAGAAAGGCGCCGCGGCGGAGAAGGAGAACTGTGCTTCCTATGCGCCTTTTTAGAAGGACGTTTGGTGGAAGTACCGGTCGAAGGCTGGGAGGTCGAGGAACGGAGGAAGTCTGCACGGGATGGTTCCTTCTTGAAGGCCCGTGCATCTGACTTCGGGGTCTTCGACTGAGCAGAAGCTGAGGAAGTGGCTGGTGTCTGTGGGGTGATGGGAGGAAGAGGAGACGTCGACCGCGCGATCTTAGCACTGGCCGAACGGACGACCGTGGTGCTGAAGGTCAGATCGCATGTCTGGGTTGCTACCTCCCGGGTAGTCCGAGGAGAGGCGAGGACAGTGCTGTATTTCCCCGCTGGGAGCAGCGTGGGCTTCCTACTAGCCAATAGCTTGCGAGCAGCCGAGGTGGACACTTTCTCTTTGACTCGAATTTCCTGGATACAGCGTTCTTCCTTATAGACAGGACAGTCGCGGGAGGATGCGGCATGGTCACCCTGACAGTTCACACAACGAGGAGACTGAGGTGGACAGTCACCCTCATGGGCATCCCTGCCACAAGTGACACATTTAGCCGCATTGGAACAAGACTGTCGAGTGTGATTGAAACGCTGACACTGGTAGCAGCGCGTAGGTGTCGGGACATAGGGGCGAACTGAAATGACCTCGTAGCCCGCCTTGATGCGCGATGGCAGCTTAACACTATCGAAGGTTAGGAAAAGTGTCCGGGTCGGTACAAGGTCATTGTTGACCTTTTTCATGACCCTATGGACAGCCGTCACGCCCTGCTCAGCGAGGAAAGATTGAATCTCCTCGTCAGTCAAGCCGTCGAGGGATCTAGTATAGACCACACCACGAGACGAATTCAAAGTTCGGTGAGCCTCCACCCGGACAGGGAATGTGTAAAGGAGTGTGGCCCGAAGCAGTTTTTGTGCCTGAAAGGCGCTCTCAGTTTCGAGTAATAGGGTACCGTTACGCAATCTGGTACAAGATTTGACAGATCCAGCTATGGCATCGACGCCCTTCTGGATAACGAAAGGGTTGACAGAGGAAAAATCTTTTCCTTCCTCAGATCGAGAAACGACGAGGAACTGTGGGGCAGGCGGTAGTATTTTGGTCACTGTTGGCTGGTCACGTTTCCGTTTGTGGGTCGAAGTCGAAAGCGATGGAGTAGAATCCATTGCGGAGGAATCCCCCATGATTGCCAGCGTCTCCGATGGCGCGCTCCTTCCTTGTGGGGACCCTCTCAGAGGGCACTCCCGCCTTAGGTGAATGTTTACACCTCAGGTCACACCTCCCGAGAAACAGACGGAGGGACCAATCGGCATGGTCAGAAGGTATCATCTCAGGCAATCACCCCTCCCCGGGCCTGGCCTTTACCAGGGGGTACGCGCGTGCCTTACATGTCTACCCAGGGCGGGGACTTACGCGTTACCCCGTCACCGGCTACGCGTGCGAACGCGTGGGTCGGCCTTCAGACACGCACAGGGAGGAAGGAAGAAGAGGAAAAAGAAGAGAGAGGGAGAAAGAGGACAGACTGTCTCAAACGCCGAGGCGGAGACCAGAGAAGGCAAGGAGAAGAAGGCAATGAGAAAGCAAGGAGAAGGAGGCAAGGAGAAGGCAAGGAGAAGAAGGCAATGAGAAGGCAAGGAGAAAAAGGCAATGAGAAGGCAAGGAGAAAAAGGCAATGAGAAGGCAAGGAGAAAAAGGCAATGAGAAGGCAAGGAGAAAAAGGCAATGAGAAGGCAAGGAGAAGTCAAGGGAAAGAGTAAGGAAGACAGTGAAGTGGAGAAGAGCAAAAAAAGGAACCAACAAAAGGAATGAAGAAACGAGAAGTGAAAAACCAAAAAGACCACGATTATAGGTCGGGAAACCGTCCGTCTCCGGACGCAGGCGCTAACTACCCCCGTGAGGGGGATGGTCTCCTTTTAGTCGCCTCTTACGACAGGCAGGAATACCTCGGGCCTATTCTAATCCCCGGACCCGCAGGGGGGAGACCCATCCTTAAAGACTATCAGGGAAACTGAGGAAACATGAACTGAAGGCAACTGATCGATCCACACACATTGAAGGAAACCTGCTACATCTGCTTGTTCTCTCTCTTCACAAGGCACCTCAATAACTGGAACACACTATAGAACTGCTGGAACAGCTCATGGTAGGAATTCTAAGTCTAAAGGTAATATGATCAATATAATATTAATTACACTTTAAAATTAGCAGACCCAACAGGGGGTAACATATCTTGCAGTTGGATTACAATGATTGCATATACATGTTTACAATTATATAACAAGGCATAAATTTTCTGCATGCACTAAAAATTACTGTTTATGAGTAGGTACAAAAACAGTTAGCAAAAAAATACTGTTAAGTATAGACAAATAACTGTACCTAAAGGAGATGGAGGACCTGCAAGACATATGTTGTGTGGGATGCATGCCATATCAGGCAGCACACAACTCTTTCTTTTTGTCCTGGAAGTTTGAATTCTTTCAGAATGCTGGTAAGAGTATAAACCCATGCACTTTGCTAGAGTACTTCAATTTTTTACTGGCCACCTCACACACTACAGCTCACAAGCTCAAGGTTGATGTGCTGGTCTTCAGAAGGGGAAGTGGCTACCAGCACCCAGGCCTCATACTTAAAGAGTGTCGCATGTACTGTCTTGTGTTCTTGCTGGTCTATTGGTCACAACCAATGCAAGCTCTTATCAAAGGAATCATCACACTCAGAAATTTTGAACAATCTGATTTTTGTAAGTCTTGCCCATCTTAGGATACATAGCTCAAAAGAAAACATGCTTGCTGATAATCCATGTAGTCCTGTAGAACTGATTAATGAAGTTCTGGCTTCAGCTATACAGAGTAAGTAACTGAATCTTACTGAGTTATGAGACTTACCCATCCTATCCTTTAAATGCCAGAGACCATACCCTTCAAGCCCACAAAGGCACAATAATAACAACAATAGTAGTAGTAGTAGTAGTAGTAGTAGTAGTAGTAGTAGTAGTAAGAGGAGATTCAGTAGAAATAGTCATACCCATGTATTAATACCACAGAGATGTGTAAAGATTACAGTCCCTTTCAAGAATGGCAGAACAAGTGGTATCTCATGTAAGGGATAGGGAATAGGAGATCAGATTTAGCAGCACTGGTTTTGTACATCTCAAAAGATGTAAGAGGACTGTTGTTGGAAGGGAACGACACATCAAGCCTACATGGTTCACCATCTCATTATCAATGATAAAGTATTTTTGTCTTGCGTTCTTGATAATGGATGTTCTGTTTCACTCTTTAGTGACATCAAATGTAGTAGCCATGAGAAAGATGCAATTTAGCCAATCCATTCACAACAAATAATTGAAGATAAGAAAACAATTGTGGGGAAAAGAAAACTTGAATGCAAATTACGAGGGCAGTTCAATAAGTAATGCAACATTTTTTTTCTCAGCCAATTTTGGTTGAAAAAACCGGAAATTTCTTGTGGAATATTTTCAAACATTCCCGCTTTGTCTCCTATAGTTTCATTGACTTCCGACAGGTGGCAGCGCTGTATGGAGCTGTTAAAATGGCGTCTGTAATGGATGTGCGTTGCAAACAACGGGCAGTGATCGAGTTTCTTTTGGCGGAAAACCACGGCATCTCAGATATTCATAGGCGCTTGCAGAATGTCTACGGTGATCTGGCAGTGGACAAAAGCACGGTGAGTCGTTGGGCAAAGCGTGTGTCATCATCGCCGCAAGGTCAAGCAAGACTGTCTGATCTCCCGCGTGCGGGCCGGCCGTGCACAGCTGTGACTCCTGCAATGGCGGAGCGTGCGAACACACTCGTTCGAGATGATCGACGGATCACCATCAAACAACTCAGTGCTCAACTTGACATCTCTATTGGTAGTGCTGTCACAATTGTTCACCAGTTGGGATATTCAAAGGTTTGTTCCCGCTGGGTCCCTCGTCTAACCGAACACCATAAAGAGCAAAGGAGAACCATCTGTGCAGAATTGCTTGCTCGTCATGTGGCTGAGGGTGACAATTTCTTGTCAAAGATTGTTACAGGCGATGTAACATGGGTTCATCACTTCGAACCTGAAACAAAACGGCAATCAATGGAGTGGCGCCACACCCACTCCCCTACCAAGAAAAAGTTTAAAGCCATACCCTCAGCCGGTAAAGTCATGGTTACAGTCTTCTGGGACGCTGAAGGGGTTATTCTGTTCGATGTCCTTCCCCATGGTCAAACGATCAACTCTGAAGTGTATTGTGCTACTCTTCAGAAATTGAAGAAACGACTTCAGCGTGTTCGTAGGCACAAAAATCAGAACGAACTTCTCCTTCATGACAACGCAAGACCTCACACAAGTCTTCGCACCCGAGAGGAGCTCACAAAACTTCAGTGGACTGTTCTTCCTCATGCACCCTACAGCCCCGATCTCGCACTGTCTGATTTCCATATGTTTGGCCCAATGAAGGACGCAATCCGTGGGACGCACTACGCGGATGATGAAGTTATTGATGCAGTACCGACGTTGGCTCCGACATCGACCAGTGGAATGGTACCGTGCAGGCATACAGGTCCTCATTTCAAGGTGGCGTAAGGCCGTAGCATTGAATGGAGATTACATTGAAAAATAGTGTTGTGTAGCTAAAAGATTGGGGAATAACGTGGTGTATTTCAATGCTGAATAAAACAACCCCTGTTTCAGAAAAAAAATGTGTTGCATTACTTATTGAACTGCCCTCGTATGTCTGCATTAAGTTTTGTGTGGAACTCAAAAAACCTTTACATACACACTTAAGATGCAGGACGCTTACAGTGATGAGTGATTAAGGCATACTCAGTATTACAAATGGTTCACACAGCTTAAAAATGGCTGGATGAGATGATCGTCACTGGGGATACCCTTCCATGTCTACCGATGATGCTCATGTAACGAATGTCAACAAAACTGTGTGTAGCAGTCAAAGACAGACTGTCCGATTGCAGAAGAATGTAACATTCAATTGGATCATGTCATGAAATCATGATATCGTCTAACTGCATCATGTTGCCGCCGAATTCGTTATATGGCTCACGAGTAAAGGCCAGAAAGACCTTCACCTCTCGAGCTATGAAGAACATTTGGATCGCGCGAATGAGATGTTCCTTAAGAAAATCATAACCGATGATGTGTGGGTCTGTGGTTGTGTTATTGATACCAAGGTTCAATGAGACAGAGAGAGAGAGAGAGAGAGAGAGAGAGAGAGAGAGAGAGAGAGAGAGAGAGAGAGACTCAGGTCAAATGTCAAAGCCATACCGATAGTTTTCATTGAACGATTAGTTGTTCATGAATTTGTGCCTCGGACGAACTGTTAACTGATTATATTAATGGTACATGTTGCAACACTTGCAAGAAAGTATGAGAAGGAAATAGCGTGGAATGTGGAGAGGCAATTCACTTCAAGGCTCTTGCATCATAACGCACCAGCACAGCTCTTGGTGCATGACTATTGCACAAAAATCAAAATCCCTGTGCTGCCTCATCCTCCATACTCTCCAGACCTGGCCCCTGTGGAATTTTTTTTAAATTTGAAAATCCCATTAAACAGGAAGATTTGCAACAGCAGATGAGATAAAAGGAAATTCACAGACAGCACTTCATGCGATCCAGCAACAGGCATACCAAGACTGCTTCCAGAAGTGGTAATGGCATTTGGAGTGGTGTATCAATTGTGGGAGAGAGTATTTTGAAGGAGACCATGGGCAACAATTGAAAGGTAGGCATAGAAAAATTTTGTGGACAATGTTTCGGAGTTTTTGAACAGATCTCTTATACTAATTTTTTCCTCCCTTGCTGTTACTCTTCCCAAAAATTTTGGTGATAGAATCCATTATCTGAGCACACATTACATGAATTTACAGACTAATGTAAATTAATTTCCCCTGTGAAACCTATTTATTCAGATTATGTACTTCACTGTTCTGAATGTTTGGTATTAATTAGCTTTGCCAGAAATGATGTATTTCAAAAGTTATTGAACTATTTCAAAGTTTTCAATCCAAAAGGTATCCATACAAATCTAGTGAGCTAATAAACAAGTCATAAAAGTAGATTATCTCCAAACTGTAGACCAATTGTTGATTATTTCCAGGACATGTTTATTTTAGTTGAAATGTAATTCAGGAGATATAATTGAGGACATCAGCAAGCCCTAATTTTCCACTTTTCTTGAGACCAAACCACTATATATTTCTGGTGTGTGTTGACATACTACTGATGGGTTAAATTTTCTGAGCCCAACAACAGCAATAACAAATATATAATCTCCATAATTAAGAATTGCATAGTTAATATCCAAATTAATCAGTATGGATGCCATACCTAAAACTCAGTGTCATAGTGTATGCATAAATTGGTTCCATACCTTTTAATAGCTACTTCTCATGTTGGTAATTTGATAAAGTGTCATTACATCTACTTAAAAAGGAATAATTTGACCTTGAGTAACTTTAAATACTAATCAAATAACCAAAACTCAATATTCTAATAAGTGTATATAAGAACATAATGTGAGCAAATTTGTAATTACACTTCTCATTTTTTCTTGAAGTCAAGTCTTGGTCAGCATGTTACTGGATCCAGGGTTTCAGCACTCTACAATCTGTGCTCTAGTGTTGTCTCAAGTTGCCTCTAAATTATTTAAGGATATGAAGAGTGACTATTAGAATCTGTGATAGACTTGACGAGTAACACTAATAAGCTTGAATGAGAGTCTCACTCTGCAGCAGAGTTTTTTTTTTTTTTTTTTTTTTTTTTGGGGGGTGGGGGGGGGTTAAGGGCGCTCAACTACTGAGGTCATTAGCACCCAGTCAATTGTTAGAGCACATAGAATCTAGTAAAACTCAAGGGGGGGGGGGGGGGGACACCAGAAAGTTCAACACGAGATTGACTTAAACGGGGACACGACAATAAAACATGGTGCACTGTTAATGCATGACCACAAGGGCACTGCGGGGCTGGGTCACCGGAGAGCAGGTAGCAGTGGCTAAAGAGCGAGGGATTGTGTTTCCTGCTGCACAAACAATTGTTATCACTTACTCAACCATCACATCAATGTTACCGTGTGGGGGAGATTCAGCAGTGACAGCAGAGGTGAAAGTTCCCAGTCCGCCTTGTTTAAAGCCCGTCCGTGCACCTGACACTAGGGCAGTGACAGGAAGGTGGGGAAGTTGTCACTGCACACAGGTAGTCATGTGCTCTCCAGTGAATAGATGGGAGAAGTCGTGGGCTGCAAATTTATAAATTAATGGCCGAGTAACTACTATGAGCCACACTGAAGTGTGTGGCTGCCCAGTATTCAAGAGACAGAGGTTGAAATGAGACAGTGAAGTTTCGACATCCCTGCCTCGGTCAGTAAGTACGGTATCACCCCAAAGGGGTTACAGGCATTAAAATCTCCCGGAAGTAGGAAAGGTTTAGGGAGTTGATCAATCAGTGCAGCTAATACATTCAGGGGTACTGCACCATCTGGAGACAGATATACATTGCTGACAGTTATTTCCTGCATCGTCATTCTGACAGCCCAGCTTCAAGAACAGTTTGAAGCGGCACATGTTCACTACAGACCAAGTTTAAGATATAAATGCAAACTCCACTTGACGCTTGATTATAGTCGCTACGGTTCCTGTAATATCCCCTGGGAACCAGGTTTCCTGGAGGGCAATGCAGATAGCAGGTGTAAAGCTTCATTCTGGAAGCAGGTGTAAAGCTTAACAGTTGCCATAGCTCAGCCAGGCTGTGGAAAAAACCACTGCAATTCCACTGGAGGATGACGTCTTGAGACTCTGAAGGCATGGAACATTCAATGGGGCAGTTTATGCCCCGAGGTCACCTGGTCCCACCGACTTTTTGATGCCAAAATCTCTACCCCATCCTCAGACAGAGCTTTTAGATAGTGGTGGTGTGGGTGCCACCACAATTTCCTTGGTCTTAGGGGTCTTCGTTTTGGATTTCTTTCACTGTTCCTTGGGTTTCCCTGGCTGGGAGGGCTTAATTAGATCAGTCTCCAGGGTTTAGGATGAGCGTGAAGCCCTACGACTAGCTTCTTTTGGGCTCTTCAGCCACTTGCGGGTGTCATTTTTCCCACTGGCAGAAACCTGGGAAGGGAGTGACCCAAGGGACCCCTTCCCAGTGAGAGGAGATGAACGCTCCCGTTAACACACCTCTAGTGCCTCAGCTGTTTGAACGACTGCACGAGATATGCCAGACCGCAAGCCAACGTCCAACAGAACCTTCACCTGCTCGTACAGCTGTGAGCTTTTTAATTTAATGCTTCCATAGTAACTGCTTCCACAGGCATGTTTAAGCTTTCCAGATATACGAATCCAACTACGAATATGCTGCCACCCTAAGATTAACTTATGTCTTGGAATTATTTTGTACAACTAATAAAGGAGTTTACTTAGTTGACAGTTTTTTAAAATAAAGGTGGTAAGTAACAGTATCTGTGTGAGATGTGCACCAGACACCAAAACAATAATTACCCCTTCTGGAAGTTTTGTGCAGCACAGGTTACTGCAGAATAAGAGCGCACACGCACACACCGCTCATCAGCACCACTGATCTTTGAACTACAAAACTGGTTACAAACTAATTATGATACAGGTACAAGTCATCCGCAGCAAACATTACATATTACTCTCCAGTTCCAATTTAATGTTTCGTCACATCATAGATAATGTGCATATTACCCCCCTACTGAATATTATAACTGGTGGTGGAATGGAACAATTGGCAGCAGCAGTTGACAAGAACGAATGACTTGGGAATTTCCTTTGGTAACCGGAGGCAACCACAGAAGTTCAAATAGCACACTTTTAGCACAGGTATTGCTTCTAGTTCGATGCATCACATGCATAATTAGTTTTCAAGTTTCAGCTACAGTCTTAAAATGGTTGCCAGTATTATTAGTAGTTTAAGTAGCCGTTCACTTTTGACTTTTGTACTGTGTTACGTTTTGGTTATATACAAACCGAGGTGGATCCAACTGAAACCTGTTAGTGTTAATCTGCTATCTTGAGAAATGTTTCACAGATTGCTTGCAATCTAATCTCTCCATGTAACCAACTGTAGCAGTTGGTAGGCGTAACCCGCCAATTATCTCGCTATCCATCTGAACTATAGCTGAACACACTTCCCTTTTGTCACACATTCAGATGCAAGCACCCATTACTTCACATTCACTGTCAGCAAGTAAACATGTGCGCAATGCCAGCCTTACTGACATGCCCACCGCTGACTGTGCTGCCAGATGGTAGAGACTACCAGCCTTACGGCTCTCACCAACAAGCTCTAGATTTTCGTTTGACTTTTTGTAGAATCGAGAACATTCCGTTGACTGATCACTCACAAAGTTATGTTACATGACTGCAAAGTGAGAGCAGTAAGTTTTGATGTGTGTCATGATGAGAAGGTGCAAAACATGAACCAATTTTCCAACCGAATATTATATGTCCACTTACAAAAAAGGAAACAGTGAGAAAGTGGCTGAACAAAAATTGCAGTCTACAAATTTTAGCCAAAATGTACTATCGGTGAAGACATAGCAGAAAGAAATTTAGAACTTCTTGATTAAAAAACGGTAATTATGTAGCAGCACTTCTGAATCCATCAAAATTGGTAGTCTGATCAAGTAGTGAAACTAATTGCCTATGCTTCCACAGTCTTAACATTAAGCACCCATCGGAGTGCTACCATGTCATTCTAAGTGACTTATGGAACCAGTTTGCCACGGTTTTAGTGGTCATCTATACAGATACTCCATAAACCACTGTCCGGTGCATGGCAGAGGGTACCCTGTGCCACCACTTATTTCCCCCTCCAGTAGCAAATAAAGCTAGGGTAAAAACGCCTATATGCCTCTGTATGAGCACCAATTTTTCTGATCTTCATGGACATTATGCGCAATATATGTTGGCAGAGGTAGAATCTTGTGACATTTTCAAATGCCGGTTCATGGTGAGAAACACTACTGGAAAAAAAACAAAGATTGACACCTTCCCTCCAGGGATTCCTATTCGAGTTCCTGAAGCACCTCCGTAACACCTGTTTGAACCTACCGGTAGCAAATCTAGCAGCCTGCCTCTGAACTGGTTCGATGGTTTCCTTCAATCCGACCTGTATGAATCCAGAACACTAGCAGTACTCAAGAATAGGTCGTCGCCTTTCCAGGTCAACCACACTTTTCTAATATTCTCAAAACAAACCGAAGTAGACCATTCGCCTTCCGTACCAGTTCTCACAACCTCGTTCCATTTCATATCGCTTTGCAACGTTACACCCAGATATTTAAGCGATTGTGTCAAACAGGACACAATCCTGTAACGGAACTTTACAAATTTGTTCTTCCTACTCATCCGCTTTAACTTACATTTTTCCAGTTTTTGTAGTGGGTGTTATTGTTGCCTATAACTAACCTGCGCTCTATCAGCCTGGGACGTCAGAGTTGCTCACAACTTAACGCCATAGTTTTAAAGCTTTCGAACAACTCTTCGTCGATTGTTACGATTCAGTATCCACATGCACAGCCATGGCAACACAAGGTAGGTAGATCAGGGAG
The DNA here is from genome assembly GCF_023898315.1 of Schistocerca nitens. NCBI lineage: Eukaryota > Metazoa > Arthropoda > Insecta > Orthoptera > Acrididae > Schistocerca > Schistocerca nitens. The sequence continues at coordinate 100,316,826 of NC_064621.1, read as the reverse complement.
ACACTGCAGCCAGCAGCGCGCTTACCTTGTGTGGAGAGCAGAGTGGTAAACACTTTCGCCGTGTTGGTGTCCAGTCTGTCTTCGACAGTAGCCTCAGGATGGAGAATGTGCTAAGCTACATTAACACGCGGGGTGTATGGTAACTGTCTCTGCGAGTCTCGTGACGTCTGTATCGAAGGAACTGGCAGGCCAATAGCAGACGCGTATTCAGGAGCAGGAGCGCTACATGCGCCTTCGGCAGCACAATCCATCTAATGTGGCAGAAGACAACAAAGACCGCGGCAGTCAAATGAAATTCAGCGAAACCTGTGTACTTGCCAAGCAGCCGGAGACGATGAAATGCACGATCGCAGAGGCTACCGCGGCGAGCTGCTACCACTGCGCGGCCTACGCCCGGCATTAAGAGCACAGAAATCGGCACTCCATTCGCCGATGACTACCGATCATGGCAACAGGTTAAAGATTCCCCACTGACTCCACAGGAAACCCATTACACTAAATGTTCTTACTCTTCCACTCACATCCGTTGTTTTTAAAGTCACGGTTTAACGTCATGTTTAGCAGAGCAGTCATGACAAAACGTAAGCGATTGTGTACCGAAAAACGAGTAAACTCTTAAGAAGGCTATTGCAACCATGGCGGAAGACCTTTTCATCAATGATATTTACAACCGACTCGGTCCCATACACTTGCAGTGCAAAATTCCAGGCATTTTACCTATCAGTTGTCCGTCATACAAAAATATGTTTAGTTCATATACAATTTCACACCAATCACTGTTGGCTTTAGTGTATTTTTTGTTTGGAGGCCGACCGACCAACATTCTTTGTCGGGATGTCGAGCAGATAGGATCACATCCGACAACCGACCCCCCACACCGCTCCACCCAGAAAATAGTGCCGACAGAAGCTGTCTTTTTCATTGAGCGCGGGATTAAATGCTGTTTTAATATACGCGACAGGGTGCGAGGCGGACGAAAAAGTTTCTCAAGAAATTTAAGGACTGCAGATGTTTGTGGGATATGTCGTGCGAATTTAGCAAGATAGATGCAAGAAATTAAGCAGTTTCATTTTTTAACGAATCCATAAGGGTTTCGTGTGGCACAGAATGAAGGTGTCTACCTGTATGTTTCTTAGATTCTATTTCTTATACTTTTCGGAAATTAAGGGCAAAAACCGGAATATCTACATTCAGTGTACGTTAATTCGTGAAAAATACTGGCTCCAGATTTTAGCAAGTCCAGCCTACATACGTGCCCTCTGCTGTGAAGAGCGGGCAGATTTTTTACGTGTCTGGCAGTTGCTAAGTGTTTCATTTCTTATTTACCTGTCATTTATTATATTGCGTACGCCATCACCATGTGTAATCTTCCTTGTTCGAATTCGAGATGAGTTTCTTAAACTGAAAGGTCATGTTATGCTACACAAAGAAATGATCGTCTTTTTTTCTTTTAGTAATATGTCTTTCCTCACTTAACTGTAAATCAAGTTCCAGGGTACAGGAATCATTTTCGTTAATAATTATGGGGAGACAACAGCACTGAATTTGAGTTGAGTTCATCCTAACGTCTACCAGTTATAAATCGTAAAGTGGCTACCAGCCTCTCAACACTATTGTTTTTCTTTAAGAATGGTTTGATGATCAACTCTGAAATAGGCGATTCATCCGGTCTTAGTTACAAGAAGTCATCGGATCCACCTGTTTATGTAAAAAGAACGTGAGTGAATTTATTTACGTCACCCACTTCTTTGCAGTTTTTTCTCGGCTTTTTGGCCTTGTTACCTCAAACAGGGCCAACCTTTTTGTTTCTGTGTGACATCAAACGGCATCTGACATTGCAACAATGAACTTCAATCACGACAACACAGCGGTGCTGTAATCGCAGACCGGCAACTATGTAGGCTGCCACTAAATTGTGTCAGTCTATAAATTTGCATGTAAGAGCCTTTACTGTAACTCACAGAAAATGACAAAACAAAGAATATACTGACACTTGTTATACAAAGCACATCTATGTCGTTTATTGAACTGATAATGAAAAAAAATGAAATGAAGTCCCATGCTTCTTGGCAGAGCGAAAGGGAACGAAGCGGGAGACCCGCACCGCTTTACTAGGCAAGGTCCTAGTGGAGGCGGTTTGCTATATCCTTCCTCCGACCGTGCATGGGGATGAATGAAGACGACAACACCTAGTCATCTCGAGGCAGGAAAAATCCCTGACCCCGCCGGGAATCGAACCCGGGACCCCGTGCTCGGGAAGCGAGAACGCTACCGCGAGACCACGAGCAGCGGACGAACCGATATATAGAGCGGTATAAACAGTCAAACGCTTGTGTGTTGCTGGGTAAGTTGTGCTAATGAATAACTATCGAGGAAAAAGTTCGATACTTTGCGGCGTTTCCGACTTAAATATCGTGAAGTTAGGCTACCACGCAGGTCCCCGCGGAAGTTCAAGCGTCCGCCAAGGACTGTGTCCCCAAATGTGTCCTCCGTTTGGTTTCCAAAACCAAACGAGATCAGAAAATTGAACATGGGACCATAGCAGGGCTCGACCCCGAGCCAAAGGCTGTGCAGTCCCGAACGCTATGGTATCAACTGTCTAGCGAGAATTTGAATTTGCATGCGCAACGACCTGATTAACTTCAGTGTTAATTAACTCGGAAACAGCGCACTGTAATTTTTCTTGACTACTCCCCTAGAAGGAATAACACTTCCTCACGAACTGTATATATGAAGTGCATGCGTGCCCAACAGACCTATTAAGACATTCTAAGTATATAGCACGCAAAAGTTTTTGCGTGCAAGTTAGTGAGTCGACAGGCCGTTCACGCTGTACGGTTTATTAGCAAACATGTGAGGTAAGTATTGTCAAAGTCTTAACACAAAGGATATTGCGCAGACATGGCTTAGCCACAGAGCACTTGCCCGCGAAAGACAAAGGTCCCGAGTTCGAGTCTCGTTCCAGCATACAGTTTTAATCTGCCAGGAAGTTTCATATCAGCGCACACTCCGCTACAGAGTGAAAATATCATTCTGGAAACATCCCCAGGCTGTGGCTAAGCCATGTCTCCGCAGTATCCATTCTTTCAGGAGTGCTAGTTCTGCAAGGTTCGCAGGAGTAAAGGCAGATCACCTCATCTCCGCTAAAGTAGTACTTTTGCAAAGTTGCGACAATAGCAAAGTATACTGTAACTTGCATGTAACAGCGAAGCTGAATGTATCACCGCTAACAGAAAAACCCTAGACCAGTAAATGTGCCCTGAGAGGAAATCTTAATGGTAACATGCTGGAAATGGCTATCTCGAAAATATTGTGGGTACCAAAGGTTACGCAACGGAACTATCTCAGCATAAGATGACGGCACTGAGATCCAAACGATGTGTCAATATGAGATCAACATTTGCACCAGAATTAAATACAGTATTTAAGACAACTTACGCTCGGATATTTGCGCAAAAACATTTTGATTTTGACGGCATGAGGGGAACTAGACGTCCAAGCAGTATATGATAAAGAAGCTTCAGATTCCACCCGTCTGCTTTGACCCCAAAACGTCACCAATATGGCGGAAACGATCATTCTCAACTTTTCCAATATGGCGCACATGACATTACATAAACACGAAAATACATATAAAACCAACACACACATCTCTATCCAAAAATATAATCGAACTACCGGGACCAGCGCGGGAGATTGGGGGTTTCTGGGTGGGGACTAAATGTAAACACATACACACCACGATCCCAGACCACACGAAACGACATAAAAACACCACAAAATTCCCAAGTTCCTCTACACTTACAATATCGGGCCGACAGAAGCGTCCGATCCCACGCGTCGGCTTTGACCCGTGACGTAAGGGTGTTACCGTGTGTGACGTCATGACGGCGCGGAGTTTGGTTTGAGTGTGGCTGTCTCCAGTTCTGTTTTATCTTATTTTATTTACTTTTCTGATCTGTTCGTTCTATCTCGCGAGTTTTTTTTTAAATTTAAAAACAGTTATTACTTATTTTAATTATCTGTTTCCTCCAATTTCTGTTTTAGTTTATTATATTTATCTTTCTGATCTGTTCGTTCTATCCCGTGAGATTTTTTTAAAAAGACAAAAAACGCTAATCAGCTACTGAAGCATCTTCTATGGGTTGCAGGGGTTACGACCCCTGGGGAGGTGGGTGGGTATATATGCATGGCTGTCTTCACTTACACGTTGTAGCTACGCAAGGCGTCTAAATTTGTTTATATTTAGTTTGCCCCCCCACCCAAAACACCCCATTTCCCGCGCTTGTCCCGTTAGTGTCATTAGGCTTCTCGTGGAAAGTGTGTGTGTTTGTTTCCGCCATATTTGTGACGTCATGGGTCAAAGCAAACGGGCGGGATCGGACGCTTCCGTATTTCCACAATATCGACAGGAATCTGTCACTTCCCTTCACCTACATAGCTCAACCTCAACTGTCGATACACAAAATAAAAACCAACTAAATAATTATGAAAAATCCGCCTCGATTGCACAAACTACCTGGTGTTTACCTAGGTTACATTTTGGGTAACCACGCCTTCTTCAGAATATAAAACAGCTTGCCTAAATAGGCATAGTCAAAGGCTAAAAACACCACCTACAGAGGCAAGACCCCACAAAAATATTTACAAATACACGGTACATACGTACCAAGTCAATATTACTTATCTCAATCCTGTGTGTGCTGCCTCGCCCCAGCCAACGTACTCAGGCTCCCCACAGAACTGAGGCACCGCAGGCTGCTCACATGCGCGGCTATCGAAATCTGCGCATGCGCGCGGCCAGGAAACGCTCATGCTGCCATGCCGAAAGTTCTTAAAAACCGACTACTCCAAAAATTATAATCACACCGCAACTACAGATACCATAAAACCAACACCTAAAACATAAATTATAATCTGACACTTCCCTTGACCTATATAGGTCAACAGCTCACGATACCAAAACACACAGCTACGACGACGAATTGAAATCTGTCACTACCCATGACCTATGCAGCTCATATAAAACTGACGATAACAAAATTGAAATCGAGTACTTCCCCCTAAGATACATAATGCAACCACAAGTGCCGATACAAAAACATCAGCCACCAACACATGCAGTAAATAACACCGACCCAACAACACAAAAACTCCACCGAGCATCATAACACGCTAAAAATAGACCAAAAAACGACTAATTACCATAAAAAGTTCCGGCGCTACACACTAACCCCTAACTTGCATATTCTGCTTGCATACGCCGCATTTCACTGTCTCCTCCCAAAAATTTGCAGAAACTTTTGGACGGACAACACGTCGTCCCCCATATCAGCCCGCAGACGCGCAATATTAAACTTAGAAGTCATATCCATACCTAACAAAAGTAAACTGAATTAAACGACTTACCGAGCGACAAACAGCAAACTAAGAACATCAAACGACACCGCAATAACAACGGAAAGCATTCTTAACTCACTGTAACTAATTTCCGTTCTTCTATAACAGCCACGACCGATAAATGCACAGTTCAAGCACCGACACCCAAATGAATCCAATACACCATCTGAGGACACCACCAACCGCAACAAGACCTTTACAAACACAGACTAAACCCCGTGCCGTCATGATGTCACAACAGCCTTACCGGTGGGATCAGACGCCTCCGGTGACCCAGAAAAATGGTGTGAAGACGAATTTCCCGTTAACAGCACGAGCAACAAACTGTTTAAATTTCTTGCAAGTCAAAGTAATCTGACGAAACCACGTAACTGCGAGTAAGGACGACATACAATTTTCCACAGATGTTAGTTTCACTATAAATTAAAGCGATCACCGTTAGTATCTTATTTCACAAAAACTTCATAAAAACTCCATGTTAAAATGTTATTCGGCTTTTTTCCTTAACCTCCTGGCCGTATTACCTTCCCAGACTTCAGATTAACGAAGACAAAATTTTGGGACTTTTTCAGCTGTACCAGTTGCTAAATGGTTTGTTTGTCTTTTGCATTTATTAAATCATATGCGGCATCATGCGTAGATTTCTTCTTCGAATTTGAAATGAGTTTAAGCTTACATGTCCTTTTACGCTACATACATGAATTAGTAACGCTTACATGGACTTTTTTTGTTTACTTTGCATAGTCATGATTCATTTCGTTAGTGAAGTATAAGTCAAGTTGCAGATTTCAGGAATCATTTTAGTTAACTATGGGGCTACAACAGCACTGATTTTGAGATCAATTTCTGACATTCGGTATAAATTAACGTACAGGTAACTAAAATCCTTTACCGTCAAGGATAATGGTTTGATGTCAGCAGCCCCAAAACGCACGATTCCTCCATTCTTAGATAATTACAAAAATCATCAGCTTCCAGTCACTTAAGTAGCAAAACTTTGATGAATTTCTTTCCTTGCTTTAGCCGCTTGTTTGCCCACAGCTTTCTCCGCTTTTTGCCTTGTCTCTAAAGCAGCCAATACAAACTCACGTTTTTGTTTCTGTGTAAAACAAAGGGGGCGGGGGGGGGGGGGGGCGGGGTGCTCTTAGAACAAATTCAATGAACGTAAATAACAAGTCGGCGGTGTAACCACCGCGTGCAATCAGTCGAGACCTGTGTAGGCAGCCACGAAATTGGTGGTTCTGTTGGCAGGCCAATAAACTGGTGAGTGTGTAGCGGCCTTAAAGTTGGCACGTTCTAGTGACCGCGCAATTGCTATTCATACAATCTTAAACAGTCTAAACGTATGTATTGCACCCTAATAGTTACTTGCAATTATGGTACACCTTTTGCACCGGGCTTACAAAACCGTTACGAACTTTAGTTCATCTAAAGAAAGCCTACGTATGAAAAATTCTACATTTTACTGCAGAGCGCAGGCACGATACTGAAGTTCCCTCAGCAGTTACTTCACAAACCGTCAGAAATCCCAAATCAACATTTGTTCTGAGAAAAATTTTTGCATTTAACTACTAGGAGGGTACTGAAGCAACTAGCTCCACACTTTTCCGAATAAAAACCAAAAATTCTTTCAGGAAGTAATTAAAGTGATTCAAAGTTCCGTACACGAAGTATGTATCAGCATCACGACTTGGCTTATCTGTCGTCTGCGCATGAACAGTCAATAATATTTTGTAACAACTACGCCACGCACAGCATCAACATAGTATGTTTCGCACTCACCAAAGACTGCAGCGTCGAACACCAAACTGCAACGAGCTACCGGCGACTGCCTCACCACCGCAAGCAGTTGTTCTGGGAGTCGCTGCTGAGATTTCCGCGGCTAACGAGAACCATACGCCACAGCCTACGTCATTCAACGCTACCGAAGTTAATGGGGTTGCACAGGTGGCGAGACAACACGTGCGTGGACTGCGGCGCCCTCCGTGCCAGGAATCGACACGGATCACTGCTCGATAGCAAACAACACTCGCAATCTACATATCGGGAGCAAACTCTCACGGCAGACTTCCCAATAGCGATTGTCGATATCGGATGTATATTTTGATACGAAGAGTCTCGGACTTTGGTACTAAACAGCGTATTAAATTAACTCTGAGCTATTCGACGTGCTTTAATACGTTGGATGATGGAAAACAGTTTCAGTTAACCTACGAAGGAAACCACCGCGATACTCCAATTAAGTAAGGTAGCGGGCAGCGTAGTGTCCACCTGGGATCTAAGGAATGAAAAGTGGAACAGCTTTTCTTGTCATCGTAAATATTTATTATGCATTCTTCTTTCATAACATGCTACACCACAGAGAACCTCCTCACTACGGATCTACTGAATGAAAGGTATATCACTTGTAATGAACTTTACGGTACGTTTAAGAATTTATTTATTTAATAATCACATCAAATATCAACAAAAATACAAGAAAAAACAGCTGTTATGTGCTAATGTCTAGTCTCCTTACCCAGTCGAAGCTTGATGGTGCAGTTACGAATAACACGTCTAGATCACACAGGAAGCCTCTCTGCCTACAATCCTCGACTGTGTGCTGCTTCGGTGCCCCACAGTTGGAGCTTGGGCTGGACTGCTTATCCCATTTGTACAAACTGTATGTGCAAACTCTGTGTTCTGTTCGGACGCGATTCGTGTACTTCCACTAACGCTGTGGTAGTTTGAAACCCTTCCGTCTCTGTAGACGGTAAATAATATGTCGCACTTTATGAGGATCATTCATAGTCCAGGTTTCACACCATTACTATTAATGGTAAAGCTGCTATCAGCAAGTCTTTGGTCATCTGTAACCAAGTCGGTTTATCGTCAACCCATGAATATCTTCCTGGTGGGAAGTTGAAGGTTACTCAATGTTTTGCAATATTCTTTTAACAGTTCTTCTTGTCTTCTTTCCAGAGGAGGGGCTGTGTGGTTGCGTGTTGAAAGCGGGTGTAGTGAAGTAGTTCTTGTCCATTCAGAGATGATTCTCGTGGTTGTATTGAACTGAGTGTCTGTCTTATTTACGTGACAGCTGTTGAAGTACAATGGAGCACAATATTCAACAGTGGAAAACCCTAAACTGAGTGCAGAGGTTCGAAGCCTATCTTCTGACGGTCTCCGCTCAGTACTGCAGAGTTTCTGGATAAGTTTGTTCCTTATTTCACCCCCAGCATTGATTTAGTAATATAAAAAAAAATGTGTTGTTGCACAGTAGCTTCGAGTTCTTATTGACTTATTGGCTTCGTTAGGGTTGGTTGTGTCAGTAAGTTCAAAGGTAGGGCGAGGGCAAGAGCGTAACACGTGCAGTAGGATCACGACCTGTAACGTGCAGTGGAGTTCAGACCAACCTCTAGAACGTTGAGTCTCTCCTTATTAATGCATCTATTCATGACGTAGCTGACATACGTTAAGTGCCGTTCTCACCGCTGAATTTCTGACAGCTGGGCGAACGCTTTGTAGCTGTTTGGTAGATCACGTGGAACACGAGGGTCCGTTGGATCTGCTACCAAACATGGGACCTTGCTTACGTAATTATGTAATCATATACGGTTTCTGCTCAGTTCTGTCTGTTACCCAGAAACCTGTCTTGCGTTACAGTGGAAGACACTCAATCGAAAGTTTGTACTTAATTGTTATAAGGTAGGTAACTAAACTATAATCATGAGCAAGGAAACAAATGTAATATGAAGAACTCTGCTAAAAACGTAAATGAACTGTGCCTCGAACTAGTAGAGCTACCGTCGTATGGCACCTCTCTCCATTGTTGCCAGATGTATCCAAGATGGCGGCGTGTAGATTTGGCAGCAGTGCATGACGTCATCCACGATGGCGGCCGTGCCGTCAGTTGATGAGACAAGTGCCACACCCCCCTGCCACGCCCACCTAGTGGGAAGTTTGAGTTTTGGCGGGAAGATAGGACAATTTGGCTAGCTCCACTAACCTAAACCCCACACCAGAAAAATGGTGGGAAGTATAATGCATGACACCTCTACTAACCTAAGAAAATCGTGGGTAGATAGGTCACTTGGGCTACCCCCACTAACCTAAGTCACCCGGCTGCCACCTCTTCCTAGGTATTGGCGCCAAGTTTGAATTTTAGCGGTAAAGAAGGGTCACTTGGGGTTTCTCTATTAAGCTAAGAAAATGGCGCAAAAGAGAGGTTACCTCCACTAAGCTAAGTCATCCGACCGCCACCTCTTCCTAGGGATTGGTGAGAAAAGGACTCAGCCTGCACTGGGCTGGTGGAGAGGGGGAGGAGTGTACTTTATATATTTTAGAACAATTTATTTAGGGATCAAGTATATTTATTACACTGATACAAAACACACACTGACATGCTTGGGGTCACGTCACACAGCCTTCAGACATTGTATAGGTACATAAGGAAAAGCCCTAACAAGCTACGACAAAAATTTAAAACCAATGATAATAATCATTATCGCGGCCGCCGGAAGCACCGATAAAGATATATTTTGCTACGCCGGAAGGCGGATAACAAATGATAAAAAATTCCATTCAATTTTTTTTGTTAATAGAGAGATTCTGTCTTTAGTTCTCATGTGGAGAAGACGTATTTTTGTAAGATGTGCGTGGTAGCCATTTGTGTTGTTTGAATAATAATTATTATTTGTGCAAAACGACGAAAGTTTTCTTTTCTTCCACATAATCTAAATGTCAGATCCCCAAGCGGCCTGCATTCGGAAGAAGAAGTCCGATTAAGAACTGTTATAGACACAATCAGCATGGCGGAAGAAGTTGAATGAATATAATCAGACATCAGTTCATGTTAAACGGACTCACAGGAAAGAACGATAAAAATTCAAAATTTGCGCATTAATTGAAAATAATTAATTTATATTAATCTCTTTATTTACGTACCCTTTCCTCTTATTCTTGTTATATTTGTATGTATACACATATATAAATTTGTACAACTGGCGACTGTGATAGGGCATTGAGAAAGCCATGAAACCAGCTGTTTAAATTATTCAAAATTACTTATAACATTGCATGAGATTTTTTTTCCATGTACTAATTATTTTCAAATTTTCATGTACAACATCACGACTGGGAGCAAAATAACCAAAAAAATTCTTGTTGAGAAAACCAATTCAAAACGGAATCAAAAGTGAAACCGGAATTTATGGAAAATTTTTGAAATACGCTGTATGCTTCATCGCAGCAAAGGTAGGACCGCTACGCAACCGCTTGCTTAAGCTATGCTTGGTAACGACTCCTGCGTAATAATTAGAAGTACCTTTCCTTAATTTCCTTTCCTAAATGCATTGTAGCGAATTTTTCAGAAATTTTACGTAATGAGTAGCGAGAGAAAAGTTTAAAGTTTCTGTGTCAAGACATTTTGTGCGTCGCAAAAGTTGATAAATAACGCTTGACGACACGTAAATCGTATGTTTAAATTCACAAAATAATATATTTCAATTTTCTGTTTTCCAAAAATTTTAATTCTAATATTCAAACAAAGTGCCACAATAATCAGTTTCTAGTATTGTTGACAATGGCGGAAGCGCAATGAGTCAAGATGGTGTAAAACAGCAGGATCGATCATCTGAAGTACCAGCGCCATGTCATACACAATTAATCGTATTAAATAGTTCAGAGATGAACATGACCGAAATGACAAATGCTAGTGAGCTTTCACAAAGCTCTAACTTTGACAATACGTTGATGACAATAGATGAAACTACACTCCTGGAAATTGAAATAAGAACACCGTGAATTCATTGTCCCAGGAAGGGGAAACTTTATTGACACATTCCTGGGGTCAGATACATCACATGATCACACTGACAGAACCACAGGCACATAGACACAGGCAACAGAGCATGCACAATGTCGGCACTAGTACAGTGTATATCCACCTTTCGCAGCAATGCAGGCTGCTATTCTCCCATGGAGACGATCGTAGAGATGCTGGATGTAGTCCTGTGGAACGGCTTGCCATGCCATTTCCACCTGGCGCCTCAGTTGGACCAGCGTTCGTGCTGGACGTGCAGACCGCGTGAGACGACGCTTCATCCAGTCCCAAACATGCTCAATGGGGGACAGATCCGGAGATCTTGCTGGCCAGGGTAGTTGACGTACACCTTCTAGAGCACGTTGGGTGGCACGGGATACATGCGGACGTGCATTGTCCTGTTGGAACAGCAAGTTCCCTTGCCAGTCTAGGAATGGTAGAACGATGGGTTCGATGACGGTTTGGATGTACCGTGCACTATTCAGTGTCCCCTCGACGATCACCAGTGGTGTACGGCCAGTGTAGGAGATCGCTCCCCACACCATGATGCTGGGTGTTGGCCCTGTGTGCCTCGGTCGTATGCAGTCCTGATTGTGGCGCTCACCTGCACGGCGCCAAACACGCATACGACCATCATTGGCACCAAGGCAGAAGCGACTCTCATCGCTGAAGACGACACGTCTCCATTCGTCCCTCCATTCACGCCTGTCGCGACACCACTGGAGGCGGGCTGCACGATGTTGGGGCGTGAGCGGAAGACGGCCTAACGGTGTGCGGGACCGTAGCCCAGCTTCATGGAGACGGTTGCGAATGGTCCTCGCCGATACCCCAGGAGCAACAGTGTCCCTAATTTGCTGGGAAGTGGCGGTGCGGTCCCCTACGGCACTGCGTAGGATCCTACAGTCTTGGCGTGCATCCGTGCGTCGCTGCGGTCCGGTCCCAGGTCGACGGGCACGTGCACCTTCCGCCGACCACTGGCGACAACATCGATGTACTGTGGAGACCTCACGCCCCACGTGTTGAGCAATTCGGCGGTACGTCCACCCGGCCTCCCGCATGCCCACTATACGCCCTCGCTCAAAGTCCGTCAACTGCACAAACGGTTCACGTCCACGCTGTCGCGGCATGCTACCAGTGTTAAAGACTGCGATGGTGCTCCGTATGCCACGGCAAACTGGCTGACACTGACGGCGGCGGTGCACAAATGCTGCGCAGCTAGCGCCATTCGACGGCCAACACCGCGGTTCCTGGTGTGTCCGCTGTGCCGTGCGTGTGATCATTGCTTGTACAGCCCTCTCGCAGTGTCCGGAGCAAGTATGGTGAGTCTGACACACCGGTGTCAATGTGTTCTTTTTTCCATTTCCAGGAGTGTACATCACGTACCTCCGCGAGCAACATTCTTTTCGCACACGAAAACATAGAAAGGGCAGATAACATGATTTCTGACGACACTTTACCGTCACCCATGACACGAAATTCAAATGTTGATTTGGAGAGTACAGTAGTCAACAACCAAAGTACATTAAATAGCAGCCAAAATGACGCACTTGGCGCGATACTTCCAAAACTGGATAGTATGAACACCAATTACACCAGTATGCGTGCAGACATACAAAATACAAACACCAGTTTGCGTGCAGAAATAAAAAATATAAACACCAATTTGCGAACGGACATAAATACAAAATTTGACAGTTTGTCGCAAAATCTTACGATAGTCGCACAAGACATAAACCACATAAAACAAGAACAAAAACAAGTTTTAAGAGATTTTCAGGATACAGTTACACAGCAGATCGGTGATTTGACAAAGAATTTTAGCGAGTAGATGAATGACAAAGAATTTTCGCGAGGAGATGAATGTAAAATTTTAAGACGTGGAAAAGCAGCTAAAACACGACATCCTTTCCGAAGTAAACAATGACATTACGGGTATAAAACGGAAATTAGACACTCTTAACGAGCAGAATGATATAGTAGAGCAGCAAATAAAAGCGATGAAAGACACACACACGAACCTGGAAGCTATACAAACACAATTAACTTCCACAGTAAAGAACATCTCTACCGTAGTAAGCAAACTGCACAAGGATTACGAAAATATACCAGCAGCAATAGATGAACTCACTTCAAAAGTAACATCACTTGAAATCGAATCAGTCTGTGCCAAAAAGGAAACAGACAAAATTAATGAAAATTTATCGGACGTAATTTCACAAGCTGAAGCATGTCCTTTAGACAAAACCAGTACCGCAGCGGAAACAGTAGTGAAGGAATGTAAATTAATCAGTGACGTAGTTGAAAGGGTTATTCAACAAAAGGAAAATGACATTATCGACAAAGTGAACACCAATTTGCAAGCTACAGAGCAGAGGATACGCAACTACTTAGGTGAAACTGATACGGAGACACCAGTTGTACACATAAACAAAGTGCCAGCCACAGCAAACCAAAGTAATGTATGCACACAGATCATGGCAAACCCTACAAACAATGCCAGTAGTAATGACAGAACGCAGAGTGTAAGTTTACCAGGCATAACACCAGAACCAGTACCTACGAGAAGTGTAAATAATTATGACTAGACCGCGGATTTTAGGTAAAACCCTATTTTGTTCCTGAGTTTCTATTTGCATAAAAATTTGTACTTACGCGTTTCATGACTATTTGCACTTAACAGCGTCAATTCTATAGGACCTAAAAAAGCCTGTTTCCACGATAGTGCCTATTTCGGCTTTAATATCCTAAAAAGTCCCTATTCCATCATATAAGACAGTGGCTCCAAGTTTTTCCACACTATACAACAGATGAAAAAAAATATTTTCTGCCCAGCGTGCAGCAAGGTGGCTAGTTGATATGCGCTCATGCTTCGTATTTGCCTAACATGAAACGTCCCCTTAGAACAATTATACAAGACTGTGCTTAAACTGACACACAATATTTTTAGCGCAACGCAATCTGACTTTCAAAAATTCCTACAAAAGAATGGCCCTGACTAACATTAACCTATACCTTTCACAAATCACTTACCTCACAAAAATCTTCGTTACTCGAACTACTGCAATACAGCGAGCGCCACTACTGCCAGCTAAATAACAGATTTAAACTACGGAAGGCACTAACTACTGATAGGCATAGTTAGCAAATGAAAGATTTTAATAGAGAACAAACAATGTATTTACCTTGATAGTCATAATATATATGGCAGTTCATGACATCCAGTCTTACAAATTTCAAAACTCCGCCATCTCTCTCCCCACATCCACCACTGCTGGCGGCTCACCTCCAACTGCGCAACGCTACGCGCTGTTCACATCCAGCTGCCCAACACTACAATGGCAGACAACAATGCAAACTAGCCACAGACTGCACACAGCGCAGCCAGTGATTTTCATACAGAGCGCTACGTAACGTTGCCAATAAGAAAACGTAAACAGCCTACTTACAAACACTTCGGTCTTTTTTTATTTTTTTATATCACTATCCCCGTTAATACCAAATACTCTTTATAGGTGTTTTATTGTTCATATGTTGTTGTTTGGGGAAAGAGACCAGACAGCGAGGTCATCGGTCTTATCGGATTAGGGAAGAATGGGGAAGGAAGTCGGCCGTGCCCTTTCAAAGGAACCATCCTGGCATTTGCCTGGAGCGATTTAGGGAAATCACGGAAAACCTAAATCAGGATGGTCGGACGCGGGATTGAACCGTCGTCCTCCCGAATGCGAGTCCAGTGTCTAACCACTGCGCCACCTCGTTCGGTATTGTTCATATGTAAAAAATAGATCACGGATCTTTAGGTTAAAACCTATTTTTTTCCTAAGCTCCAATTTGCATACAAGTTGGTACTCATGCGTTTCATGACTATATAAACTGAATACCGTTAGTTCTATAGGACCTAAAATTGCGTATTTCGACGTTGACGCCTAATTTTGCCTATTTCGGCATCAAAATCCTAAAAAGTACCTATTTCGTTAATCTGACATAGAGTTCTTGTGTTTTCAAAGATTAGAAAAAGGAAGTAAACTTAGGTCTTTACGTCTCGTCGAAGGCGAAGGTCGTTAGAGACTGTTTACAACTCCTTTACTTGCCTTACTACCAACAGCACTCGGCACGGTTGAATGGTCATCCATCCAAGTAGGCGCCGAGCGCGACAGTGCTTAACTTCGGTGAGCGAATGGGAACCGGTCAAAGATTTGAGTTACACATTAGAATCGAACGTGGGAGTACTAAATTTTACATCTGAAAATATTTCGTTCGTAGGATTCTGACCAGCTGTGTATTTTCGCAAAGAAACGGCTTCATAGGCCTTAAGCTGAGCACGGATTAAAAAATCACAATGTTAATCGTAGACGCCCTCTATAGTTAAATTACTGCCCTACGCGCATTTTCTCGCTGCTGTCTACAGGCAGCCCTATCAAACTACTCTGTTTCGTGAAAGGTATTATACGTGAATTTTCCGGTTCAAAAAATAATTTGCCAGTAGTGAGATGTTTTCATCTGAAGCACCGGTAGATTCCATTCGCTTGTTCAGAAGGGGCGGCCATCTGTCAGGTGCCATATGTCCAGCAACGAGTACGGTACTTCCCCTACCGCTCCCATGCACCGCAGTAAAAGGAAAAAAAAAACCAGGTCATCGTTCACTTTTTCCCAGAGAAAACAAATCAGTACATTATGTAGCGATCGACGTGTTAAGTGTTACTGACGTTCTAAGTGCAAAATAAATTCTAGTTTCTGTGTGAGAATACTACGCCATGCCGAAAACAGCTAGTTCAAAGTCTACTCATATAAGGCAGTGGCTGCAAGATTTTCCGCATTATACAACAGATGGGAAAATTATTTTCTGCCGAGCATGTAACAAGGAGGTTAGTTGATGTTTTTCTTACACTTCTTATTTTCCTGTCATTTAGGATTCTTTTTTATCGCTATCCTTTAGTAATACGAAATACTCTTTATATGCGATTCTAAACCGCATTTCCCTTTTCTCTCGTATTAGGTTTCGAGTGTTAAGAAATCTCACTTAACTCAGCATGCTAAAGTTGAACGTGTATATCCACCTTTCGCAGCAATGCAGGCTGCT
The DNA here is from genome assembly GCF_023898315.1 of Schistocerca nitens. Classification (NCBI taxonomy): domain Eukaryota; kingdom Metazoa; phylum Arthropoda; class Insecta; order Orthoptera; family Acrididae; genus Schistocerca; species Schistocerca nitens. The sequence continues at coordinate 100,300,549 of NC_064621.1, read as the reverse complement.
ATTCTCCCATGGAGACGATCGTAGAGATGCTGGATGTAGTCCTGTGGAACGGCTTGCCATGCCATTTCCACCTGGCGCCTCAGTTGGACCAGCGTTCGTGCTGGACGTGCAGACCGCGTGAGACGACGCTTCATCCAGTCCCAAACATGCTCAATGGGGGACAGATCCGGAGATCTTGCTGGCCAGGGTAGTTGACGTACACCTTCTAGAGCACGTTGGGTGGCACGGGATACATGCGGACGTGCATTGTCCTGTTGGAACAGCAAGTTCCCTTGCCAGTCTAGGAATGGTAGAACGATGGGTTCGATGACGGTTTGGATGTACCGTGCACTATTCAGTGTCCCCTCGACGATCACCAGTGGTGTACGGCCAGTGTAGGAGATCGCTCCCCACACCATGATGCCGGGTGTTGGCCCTGTGTGCCTCGGTCGTATGCAGTCCTGATTGTGGCGCTCACCTGCACGGCGCCAAACACGCATACGACCATCATTGGCACCAAGGCAGAAGCGACTCTCATCGCTGAAGACGACACGTCTCCATTCGTCCCTCCATTCACGCCTGTCGCGACACCACTGGAGGCGGGCTGCACGATGTTGGGGCGTGAGCGGAAGACGGCCTAACGGTGTGCGGGACCGTAGCCCAGCTTCATGGAGACGGTTGCGAATGGTCCTCGCCGATACCCCAGGAGCAACAGTGTCCCTAATTTGCTGGGAAGTGGCGGTGCGGTCCCCTACGGCACTGCGTAGGATCCTACGGTCTTGGCGTGCATCCGTGCGTCGCTGCGGTCCGGTCCCAGGTCGACGGTCACGTGCACCTTCCGCCGACCACTGGCGACAACATCGATGTACTGTGGAGACCTCACGCCCCACGTGTTGAGCAATTCGGCGGTACGTCCACCCGGCCTCCCGCATGCCCACTATACGCCCTCGCTCAAAGTCCGTCAACTGCACATACGGTTCACGTCCACGCTGTCGCGGCATGCTACCAGTGTTAAAGACTGCGATGGAGCTCCGTATGCCACGGCAAAGTGGCTGACACTGACGGCGGCGGTGCACAAATGCTGCGCAGCTAGCGCCATTCGACAGCCAACACCGCGGTTCCTGGTGTGTCCGCTGTGCCGTGCGTGTGATCATTGCTTGTACAACCCTCTCGTAGTGTCCGGAGCAAGTATGGTGGGTCTGACACACCGGTGTCAATGTGTTCTTTTTTCCATTTCCAGGAGTGTATGATAGCTGCGTTTCAACTATTAAAAGTATTCTACCCATTGATGCTGCACGTAACTTGTGTAGTGCATGGGATCAACCGCATAGCAGAACAAGTTAGGCTACAATTTCCTAAAGTAAATAAAGTAATATCTATGGTGAAGAAAATTTCTGTTAAGGCACCATCAAGAATACAGGCATTCAAAGAACAGCTTCCAGATGTCCCATTGCCGCCAGAGCCTGTTGTCACCCGCTGGGGCACGCGGCTGATAGCAGCAGAATACTATAGTACGCATCTCTCAGCTGTCCAGAAGGTGGTTGAAAATATACCGGAGGATGCTGCATCCGTAACTGCAGCAATGGAGTTACTCAGCGATTCTTCTTTAAAACGGGACTTATCTTACACTAGGGCCCACTACACATTTATGGCAAGAATAATTTCACAGTTAGAAGGCTCAGGGAGACCTATCTACGACAATATTTCTTTGCTTGAAAAAGTCAAAATGAAAATTAATGAAGCGCCAGGTGAAGTAGGGGAAAAAGTACGGGCAAAAATGCAAACAGTTTTGCAGAAGAACACTCGCCTGAAGGAGTTGTGTGCAGCTGCCGACATACTTACTGGAAAATTCAGCACTCCTGACTGCATCATTCCTGTCCAACATTTGCCGAAAATGAAGTACGCCCCTGTCACATCTGTTGATGCAGAACGTTCTTTTTCAGCGTATAAGTTGATTCTGACTGACAAGCGCCACAGGTTTTCACTAGAAAACCTAGAAAAGATTTTGGTTATTTATTGTGAAGCCAACTATGGTCAGAATATGTGAAACTACGAATGTATTAATTAAACCATTGCCACATCTTTTTTACGGAGATCTTTATCTTGCAGGAACTCAAAAATATTTGGAGTTATGTTCAACATTAATGTTGTAGATTGCTGTGCTCTGTAACTGTGTAAATATTCATTCTCCTTGTTTTAATGACTAATGAGATCTTCATACTGTCAACACTGTGTATTTTAATTTATTTTTATTTTCTCTGCATCATTTTTATTAGAGCCTATTTTAGGTTTTATATAGCCTAAATGAACTACCGAAGGAGCCTATTTTAGGTGCCTAAAACACACCTTTTTACGACCTAAAAATCCGTGGTCTAATTATGACGACTGTGTAAACACAGCACAAAATGCAAACAGCTTGTCCATTATATTTGCTGACGAAGGTCTATTAAGACACCGCCAATTTCCAACATTTACAATTGAAGGTAAGAAGATGAATCCTGTTGTGTTTATTAGTGCTTTTCAACATGTTTCCTAGAAATTGGACGGAAGCACAAAAGATCAGGTTGTTTGTTGGGTACACGCAGTGCGATGTACTTTTGTGGGCGACCGAGGTAGCTGAGCGTTGTACCACATATATACAATTTGAACAGGCATTTCTTGAAAAATACTGGTCAGAAGCCGTAAGGTTTTTAACCCCCGCCCCTTTTAATAGCAACTATGGTAGCTTGCAAAGATATTTTGAGAAGTACCTCAACAAAACACGTTATTGGACGAATCCTATTTCTTATGTGCATGTTTTAAAAATTTTAAAAAGTCGTTTGCCATCACACATTCGTAAAAAATTAATGCGCACTCGTCATTATGTACAATAGGCGTCTTTTGAAAAATATATCAGTTTCTTAAATGAACTAGAGTCATAACTATTCTATTTTAGAAATAATTTCATGTAAGGGATATAGTGTCTCATTCTTACTATTAGCAGTTACAAGTAAAAATTTTTTGTTTTACTTCGGGCTACATCTTTTTGTATCCCTTTTCAGAGTTTAGAAATCGGATCCTTAGTTTGCTGTTTTGTACGTAATAATTTTAACCGACCAAGTTTGAATAGTTATTAAAAATAGAATTTAGGTTATAAAGCTCTTTAATTCTCACAATCAACATTGTGGAAGAAGACAATTAAGTACGAAGCGCATGTACAGCGGCATGGCGAGGCTCGGCGGGCGGTCCGCACAGCCAGCTTAAGGCCTGGCCAGACAGAATGCGGCCTGGCCGTCCGGCCTGTGGCCTTGAACCGCAGCCGGCAGGCCGCACTGCTGAATCGCTCGTTACTGTATGGCGGCGGTCACACAGGGTGCGGCTCTGCCGCACCGGCATGCGGCCTGCCGCACCGGCCGCCGCCGGGTTGTCACAGATTACAGATTCGCCGCAAGCCGGAGACAGGCGTCTAAAGCTAGCGAAATGAGGGATGCTCAACTACCGGACCTACCGATAGATGGCTCTACCAGCTGATTACTGTCGTCTGTATTGCCCGCCATATTTCAATTTGCCAAGAAGTTTCTCTCGGTCTGTACGGTGTATAAGGAATTAAGGATTATCGAAATGGTGATTTCTTGTTCCGCTTTCAATTGTACGAAGCGATGGAGTAAGGAAAGTGACTTACCATTTCACAGGTAATAGAACTACCGATACAATACGACAACAATACAGACTTAGTGCGTTTGCTAATTCGATGTTTTTGAACAGGTTTCCTCTAAAGCACCCAGAGCTGCTAAAGAAGTGGATTACTTCCGTGAAGCGGAAAGATTTTAAACCTACGTCTTGCAGTTTTCTTAGCGGAAACCTTTTCCGGCAAGATGATTACGTAGTGAGCCCTGGAACGTGGAAGAAACGTCTCAGATCCGAAGCAGTGCCATCAATTTTTGACTTTCCGACACATTTGACTTTTGTGAATTTATTTCGTACGGACACAAATGGGCTACATAGGTCTAAGCAATGTTGTAATACAGTTCCATATTTTTGTTTTTAGCGTTCTGTCCTGGAATCCGTGCTTGATTTGCCCTCTGCAGAAGCTACTGATTGCGTGGAGAATGTTGTCAATGAGAATTCATCCGTGGAAAGCATGTCCCATTTATCCAATGCAGAAGCTGCGAATTGTGTCGAAATCGTTAGTATAAGGATGTTTTCACACCCCCAAAGCTTTCTTATAATATTTTTTCATCACGCCTTGAGTTATTTCAATCATATATAACGAAATTATTTCTTTATTTTCAGAGTGCAGTTGGTTCTCAAGTAATTGATTGTGGTATACAGTCGAAAGTATAAATGGAAGACAAGGCGACCAAAACTTGCAATTTTTTCTCAGACATTGTGCACGAATTAAAACGTAAACTGAAGTGTGTCCGTGAAAAACTTCGAACAAGAGAGAAGAAAGTGTTTTCCATGGATGACATCATAAGTTCATTGAAGGAGAAGGGGCATCTTCCTGAGAAGTTACATAACTTCCTCAATCATCAGAAAGGAACACAAGTGGAATTAGTGTGCAGTTTAGTGGACAACTCTCTCTCGTCAAAGGGTAATAGATACACAACAAATGTGAAAATGTTTGCGATGACTGTGTACTTTTATTCACCAGCAGCATATGAATACCTGCAAAAATTAATGCCTCTGACCCATAAATCATTGATTTCCAAATTGGTGGCAAGTGTCGACTGTGAAACTGGCTTCTTAAAAGATGTTTTTAAGTACGTTGATTCGAACCCAATCGTAAGGGACCAGTTCAGCGATTCATGTCTAATTGTAGACAGTGTGGCACTTAGGAAGCATGTAGTTTGGGACCAAGGAACTAAGCAATACACAGGTTTTTTAGAGTTTGGTGGGGAAGTGCCTCAGTCAAAAGAAGTAATAGAGGCATCTGAGGCTCTGGTTTTCATGCTTGTCTCTATTAAATGCAAATTTATATGCCTGATTGCATATTTCTTTATCAACGGTGTACAGGCAAATAATCAGGCCACACTGATGAAATCCGCTTTAGGGAGGCTGCATAGTTCTGGCATTAGGGTTTTGTGTGTTACATGTGATGGCTGCAAGGTAAATATAAGCACTTTACGTACACTTGGCTGTACTGTAAATTTTTCCAAGGGTGATTTTAAGAGCTACAATGTTTATTGTATGTTGGACATGTCATATGATGAAGTTTGCCAGAAATGCTCTAGCAGAAGTATCTGCTATTGAATCTCCAACTGGCATTATTAGATGGCATTTCATTGAGCAATTGAACAAGGTACAACAAGAAGGTATGACATTTGCCAACAAACTATCAGGACAACATATAAGTTATGTAAATAGAAAAATGAATGTTTCATTAGCTCCACAGACTTTGAGTTCTAGTGTGGCAGATAGTATAGAGTTTTTGAGGAGGGTTGGTGATCCAAATATTAAAGGAAGTGAAGCAACAGTAGAATTTTTGTATAATATTGACAGGATTTTTGATATTCTGAACTCCAGAAATCCATTAGGTAAAGGGTATAAGAACCCCCTGTGACTTGACAACAAATCTTATTGGCTTGGTATTTAAAAAAAAAAATTAAATTAAAAAAAATGGTTCAAACGGCTCTGAGCACTACGGAACTTAGCATCTATGATCATCAGTCCCCTAGAACTTAGAACTACTTAAACCTAACTAACCTAAGGACATCACACAACACCCAGTCAACACGTTGGTATTTTCAGACACACTGAAAATTATATCAAAAGCTTAAAAATCATTGGTGTTCCATTGCTGCTCCATGCAAGAAATACTTTTGCTTTTGGGATAATTTTCAATATGCAATCAGTAAGGCACATAGCTCTGACAAGTATGCTTCGTGTTGAATCTCCTTTGAAACATTTGCTAACATATAAACTGTCACAAGACCACATAGAGCTTTTTTTCCCCTGCATTCGGTCCAGATGTGGTTGGAACAACAATCCAAATGCATACCAGTTCAAATGTGCCATGAGAAAGTTGCTCTTGGGTAACAGTGTCACTGCAATGAATGGGAATTGCTCAAATTTTAATGTGTGTTGTTTGCCACCTGTTTATGATTTTCATGCAAGAAAGCATGTAGTAGAAAGTGATGAAAGTGCTGCAGAAAATGAAGTAGAGGAGTGGTGTGCACTTCTTGATGATAAGATTAAGTTCTCATTTCACAAGTAAAACATACTCTATTATATTGCAGGGTATGTGTCATTGCGCCTTTCAAGGCAGATCACATGCAAAGACTGTCTTCACATACTGAAGCCACCAGTAGTTAAATCTGCATTAGAATGTGATTCTCTCTATGCTTTTCCCAATATGGCCAATAAAAATGCATTTGTAAATTTTGTTAACTGGGGAAAACTGGTTAAAACAAGTGACTGCGTGTACTCTGTTGTAGAATACTCAGAAAATGTTTTAGATGTTTGTGACTGCTGGGGATATGTGACAGAAATATATACAGGCCAAGATTTTGCATTGTGTTAAAAATAAATTTGTAGATTACCCATTTCCTGCTCTTGGTCATGATTACCGTTATGAAATTAGGATTGAGGACTTACATCAGACTCAACTTGTTTGTAAGATTGCATCCCTATACTCCTGCATTCGCTTAGAAACATGTGGAAAAAAAGCCTGCTGAGAAAATTTTAAACAACAAATCAAGTATAAGGCAGAAGAAGTTAAATAAACTCATATTGTTTAATCATGTATAGTGCTCAAATTGGAAAAATTACGTAATGGGACATTCCATGCAGATGGGTGTGACATTTTGACAGATTTCTTAAAACTATTTTGTCCATAGATTTGTTGTTGTATAATGATGAACTTCAAAAGATGAATCACATTGAAGTAAAATTAAGTCTTTACATCCTGTGTAGATATTGTAACAAAACTATAATTGTTTATTATATAAGCTTATTTTAAGATGTTTGGTGTTACAAAATATGCACTTGCATTAAAAACGGGTGATTTGTGTGAAATTAATGAAAAAAAAATGTTCTGAGACTTATTTGACAGATGGCTTTCAGTGTGAGAAAATATGTCCCTCAATAACTATGTTAACTTGAATTTTTCACTTTAAGAAAACAGTTTAATCACAGGATGGGTGTGATCTAATGAAGTATGCAGTGGCCCTATGTTTCAAACAGTAATGTTTGTGGATACTCTGCAACATAAGAGCAATAAAATTGTTACTCTGTTAATTCTTGTTTTAATACTTCCTATAATGAACACAATGTTCCAGTTGATCATAAGCATTCTTATTACTTTATAACCATTCTAGAATAAGGGGACCTGAGTCAGGCAATACCTAAGTTTCTGAATTTTGTCTTTATTTTGCTAGGATGTCTTTCTATCATATTTTCCTGTGTTGAGGGGGGTGGGGGAGGGGGGAGAAGAGAATGCAAATAATCATATAGAATTATCTTTCTAGCACTACAAAGTGCAGAATACAGTGATTACAGGTACATGTGGAAATCTAGGAAATTTCAGTATTCATGTTACATGCCTAATTTTCATTAACATTTACCTTAATTATACAGTTACACTTTTTGCTGATTTGAACTGTGTACTACATGTTAAAAAGATTTTGTTTGGTCATAGTAATAAAAGCATTTCATTTTGTTAGTTCATATGCCCCATACGGAACTGAAATTATCGAGTTATGATGACAAAGGAAGGAAATAACATTAAGGAATCTTACTTCACAGAAATTATGTAACAATGGTTACACTTTTTGCTAGTTAACTTTAACATAAACCATTTAGTTTTCCATTAAGAGTGAAAGCAGTTGCTCGAGTCACGTAAAGAACAAAGTTCCCATAGGGAACTAAAGTATTTTACGTTTGAGTTATTGCAGACCCAAAGTATTGTGATCTTCATATTTCTATTTAAAAAAGTTTGTAACTCAAATTCACAGACATTTTGGAATCTGTACATACATGTGTGTAGCAAGGTACTTTTCATGTGCCATGTGGAACCTTTAATTTTCTGGTTTAAATATAATTTATTTCATGAATTACCTTTAATACCAGCACTGTCTGAATGCATTATTTACCATTTAGAGGAAGAAATATTAGTGTACAGAATAACAAACCTCATGAAAAATGCGAGAGATTGTTCTGTACAGAACTTGGAATGGCTCTTTATCAATAGCAGGTAAAAAAGAAGGCTTCTATTAAGTGTTCAAAGAAACCAGTCAGTACCTCTTAATTCGCCATAGAGGTGATACAGTAATAAAACAATTTACTTTTTTCAGAATTTCTGCTAAGTATTAAAAGTGTGAAGACGTATTCAATTAGTATTTGCTTTACCAATAACCTGTAGTACAAGCACACGTATAAGCAGATAATTATGGGAGTCAAGAGTTATGTTAAAATTAAAGACACTGACTGTTATTACTTGCTCACAAAGCATTGTAGTTGCTGTACAGTTTATGCTGTATGTGGTGTACCCAATGTGATTCCTGGAGGACATAATATTCTGTTATCCCGTGGGAGTGCACTGGTACCACACCTATTAAAAGTACGTTTTGTTGTGGAATAGTTGTATCAGATGTCTGTACCAGAAAACAAATCTCCACTGTGACACCCTTATGTTCTTGGTATGTTATTAGCTATTATTACAGGAATACTCTTCACATGGAGGAGCAAGCATAGTGAGATTTTCTTTTTCATCATTTCCAACATTGTACACAACTTTCTTGCACTTTTATGTTATCACATTTTTTTCCCTTGATAATCGAAAAGAGAGAGGGGGAAAAAAATTTAAGTGAGCTTTCATAACTGAAAACTCTACTTGCGTCATTTGTTATTTTCAAAATGTTACTCTCTTTCCAAATACTGTCCTATTTCTTCAAACCAATTTTGAATTTCTCAGGTTATTACATATTATTTACTGTACATTGTCCACCAATACTTCTGTTATTACCAGATAGTTTGTAATGTGGCACTACCTTTGTGCCACTGGTATTGGCTAGTGTACTTTTGCAGATAAGAAAATCGACTGGACTAGATTGTCCTGTCAGTATAGGACAAATTCAGACAATATGGAACTTTTTACACTAAATTTGCAATATAATGTCACCCTTGTCTCACACAGATTGTAGCAGCCATTGGGGTGCCTGTCTGGCCAGCTTCTGCAGCTTTCACTTTCAGGTTTGTTTTTTGCTTGGGCCGTATACTGACAACCAGTCATTCCAGTGATTGACACCATGTCAAAGACTGGAACCAAGATTCACAGAAATAGAATTCTATGGTTGTAATTCAAAGTGTAATTAATTTTGCTCGCTGACATGTTTTGAATTCAATTTTAAAATTGTTTGGGTGTCAGACTGGAAAATTACAGTTTTAAGACACCCCAACCTTAAAATTAACAGCTGTGATCGAGGTTATTTTCAACAAGTTCCTTCACTTCCTAACTTCCTACATCATCATGGATCAGTCCAATATAATATTATTACTAGACTTAACTTCCAAATGATACAAGTCAAGCATTTAAGAGGAGCCTTAACGTTGGGCTTTGTGTTTATCTCATTTAAATGTACTTCTTGTCTCGTATCAAAGACTGTAGCACTGTTAAAAACTGGTGCTTCTACCATATCACTCAGTTTAAATACACCGTGTCATGTACAGGCGTTAATAAAATCATGGCATTTAAATTACTGATCAAAGAGAGTACCAAATTCGTAAGTGCATGTTGCAATTACAGTGTCAGCATATATGCAGATCGGTAATGCATCACTTCAGATAAAGAAAAAATAACGATTTTTTCTGTGTATACGTAAGTAATACTTTAATAGTTCAGTTGTAATTTCTGTTGTCAGTAAAGATACCCCTAAGCACACGATGTCAACTTTTTTTCAAGAGACGTCTTCACTGTTGTCCACACTTGATTTTCCGAATTATACCAGTAGTTAAAAGCTTCGGCAAGTAAGGTAATTTGTTGACCTCCATTGAATCTTAAATAGTGTTTTAAAACGGGAAAATAAGTAAAGCACTCATAAAATAGTAAACAATTTATAGGTCAGCTTGTCAAACTTTCAAAACACACTCGAATTTAGGAATTTCATAGCAGAACTGTCACTGTTTCTTCTCGCTAGATTAGAAACACTTCATTATGTTGATGTGTAGATATCTAGAACATCCAATATAAAATACTTATGAGGGCGCAGAACGAAAAACATTTTCATCCGTGTTTTGACACTTCGTTTTTTTTGCCAAATTCAGATATGGCGGACACTCAATGATCTTGCCGGCACGCGCTAGAGCCATCTATCGGTAGGTCCGGTAGTTGAGCATCCCTCATTTCGCTAGCTTTAGACGCCTGTAAGCCGGAGCGGCTGCTTGCCTCTGGTGGCGCATTCAACTGCTCTGCTGTCACACTGGAAGCAGCGGCGTGAGGCGGTTTTTGTCTTGCAGCTCGTAGTGCACGCATCATGCACACACAGAGACTTAGAGAATAGAACTTTTTGTATGATACACGCGATCCTGATTTGGAGGTAGAATACTTTTGCCCTCGATATACTCTTGATAGAAAGCTGAATTCTCAGAAATAGTGTTGTCACTGTGACGTCCATAACTTCCAATATCAACTACTGTAAACTCCGTAGTATGGATCAACGATCGCCAGGAGAACTAGCTAAAAGAACTGTTTGTAACAGAAGAACTGGGATCCACTATCCTTCGGACATTTTAACCTGATAGGCTTTCCGTCTATGCTTCCAAGGCAGTCCGGAAACCCCCAAAGTTCTAGAAATCCTTCTTCAGATTTCTTCCACATCTCTGTTGTAGGAGTATGTAAATAAATACTTGGGCTGTAGAACAGTCCATATTGCCAGGCACACTTATTTCACAATATCTGAGACTGTTGAACGTCCTAACCGAAAAGAAAAAGCTATGGTCTGGTGACTGTCGCCTGTAGTCAAGTATCTGGAAAAGATTAAAATCTGTTATGCCGATAGAACGAATGGATAAGTTAACGACCAAAGATATGTTTGTTTAAATTCAATGACAATGGTATGAATATAATGAAACAAAACAATCTATTAAGTAGAAAGGTCTCTCTAGCGGGACATACGGAACTAGATGTTACTATCGTTTGCTGTATTCGTAAACACTGCAAATAAATTTATCACTCCACTCGTAACTACGTTGTGAGATAGAACTTTCTTCCGCCGAACCTTTCATATGATACAGCAAAACTGAAATTGAATAATTTATATGACTTCTGTTTGAAGCACAAAGAGGCTACAAACGGTAAAACGTACCTCAAACAAATGGTTAACCTGTGCCTTGTATCAATTGGCTTTCTCCAGTTCGTTGTGCACTTCTCGGTGCTACCTTTTTATCAGGTGATGCATTTCCTCGAAACATTCTCGTGACATACGAAAATATTTGAAGAACCTATCTTCGTCAGACTCTTAGATCAATACACAGACGATGGTATTCTCGTAAGCTTTCTCTCTTGCTATTAATGTAGTGCACCCAACATCTCCTCTTCTTGGTGCCATTTCGTATCGCTAGTGCGAGCTACTCATTTCTGCAATTAAAATAAATAAATAAACTCGCACAAAGATAACGCGTCCCGCGTGAGAATTCCAAATCGTCTAAGGCCAAGACAATCGCGCTACGCATGTAAGCTTAATAATGGGGTTCGGCCCCTTCCACAGTGTAACACAGCTGACGCATCAAGAGTCGCTGCGGCCGGCCGACCGCCCGTTGCCTGTGTGGCGTCCCTGGCCGCTGATGGGCGCGGCCCACCGTCCGTCGCAGCGGCAGGGCGGATTCTGTCTGGCCAGGCCTTTAAAGGCCTGGCCAGACAGAATGCGGCCTGGCCGTCCGGCCTGTGGCTTTGAACCGCAGCCGGCAGGCCGCACTGTTGAATCTCACGTTATTGTATGGCGGCGGTCACACAGAGTGCGGTTCTGACGCACCGACATGCGGCCTGCCGCACCGGCCGCCGCCGGGTTGTCACAGATTACAGATTCGCCGCAAGCCGGAGCGGCTGCTTGATTCTGTTGGCGCACTCTACTGCTCTGTGGTCACACTGGAAGCAGAGGCGTGAGGCGGTTTTTGTCTTGCAGCTCGTAGTGCATGCATCATTGACACAGAAAGACGTATAGAGGACGTGAGACAAAATGGTTCAAATGGCTCTGAGCACTATGGGACTTAACTTCTGAGGTCATCAGTCCCCTAGAACTTAGAACTACTTAAACCTAACTAACCTAAGAGCATCAAACACATCCATGCCCGAGGCAGGATTCGAACCTGCGACCGTAGAGATCGTGCGGTTCCAGATTGTAGCGTCTAGAACCGCTCGGCCACTCCGGCCGGCCGAGGTGAGACAATACAACTTTTTGTATGATACACGCGATCCTGATTTGGAGGTAGAATACTTTTGCCCTCGATATACTCTTGATAGAAAGCTGAATTCTCAGAAATAGTGTTGTCACTGTGACATCCATAATTTCCAATATCAACTACTGTAAACTCGTAGTATGGATCAACGATCGCCAGGAGAACCAGCAAAAAGAATTGTTTGTAACAGACGAACTGGGATCCACCATCCCTCGGGCATTTTAACCTGCAATGCTTCCCGTCTATGCTTCCAAGGCAGTTCGGAAACCCCCAAAGTTCTAGAAATCCTCCTTCAGATTTCTTCCACATCTCTGTTGTAGGAGTAGGTAAATACTTGGGTTGTAGAACAGTCCATATTTCCTGGCACACGTGTTTCACAATTTCTGAGACTGTTTAACGTCCTAACCAAAAAGAAAAAGCTATGCTCTGGTGACTCTCGCCTGTAGTCAAGTATCCGGAAAAGATTAAAATAAATTATGCCAATAGAAAGAATAGATAAGTTAATGACCAAAGATATGTTTGTTTAAATTCAATGGCAATGTTATGAATACAACGAAACGAAACAATCTATTAAGTAGAAAGCTCTCTATAGCGGGACATACGGAACTAGATGTTACTATCGTTTGCTGTATTCGTAAACACTGCAGATAAATTTATCACTCCACTCGTAACTACGTTGTGGGACAGCACTTACTTCCGCCGAACCTTTCATATGATACAGCAAAATTGAAATGCAATAAATTATATGACTTTACCTCAAACATACAATGAAGGCTTTCACGACCGGATGGTACTGTTGTTGATAATTCTTCCGGGTTATAAGGCCAAGGTCCATGGAATTCTTCAATTCCTAACGTTTCGTCCAATACTATGTTGGACATCTTCAGAGGTATGGCTGGTCCTGCTGAGTCCTGCCGACAGAACTCATCAGGACCAGCCATACCTCTGAAGATGTCCAACGTAGTATTGGACGAAACGTTAGGAATTGAAGAATTCCATGGACGACGGCGTTATAACCCGGATGAATTATCAACAACAGTACCTCAAACAAATGGCTAGTCTGCGCCTTGTATCAATTGCCTTTCTCCAGTTCGTTGTGCACTTCTCGGTGCTACCTTTTTTCAGGCGATGCAGTTCCTCGAAACATTCTCGCGACATAAGAAAATATTTGAAGAACCTATCTTCGTCAAACTCTAGATCAATACACAGACGATGGTATTCTCCTAAGCTTTCTCTCTTGCTATTAATGTCGTGCACCCAACATTTCCTCTTCTTGGTGCCATTTCGCATCGCTAGTGCGAGCTACTCATGTCTGCACTTAAAAAAAACCTCGCGCAAAGATAACGTGTCCCGCGTAAAGCTTCCAAATCGTCCAACGCCAAGACAATCGAGCTACGCATGCAAGCTTAATAATGGGGTTCGGCCTCTTCCACAGTGTAACACAGCTGACGCATCAAGAGTCGCTGCGGCCGGCCGTTGCCTGTGTGGCATCCCTGGCCGCTGACGGGCCCGGCCTCCGTCTGCGCCGTCCGCCTCAACGGCAGGCCTTAAAAGGCCAGGCCAGACAGAATCCGGCCTGCTGCTGCGATGGACGGCCCAGCGGTGGGCCGGACCCGTCAGCGGCCAGGGACGCCACACAGGCAACGGCCGGCCGCAGCGACTCTTGATGCGTCAGCTGTGTTACACTGTGGAAGAGGCCGAACCCCATAATTAAGCTTGCATGCGTAGCGCGATTGTCTTGGCGTTGGACGATTTGGAATCCTCACGCGGGACCCGTTATCTTTGTGCAAGTTTTTTTTTATTGCATAAATGAGTAGCTCGCACTAGCGATACGAAATGGCACGAAGAAGAGGAGATGTTGGGTGCACGACATTAATAGCAAGAGAGAAAGCTTACGAGAATACCATCGTCTATGTATTGATCTAGGAGTCTGACGAAGATAAGTTTTTCAAATATTTTCGTATGTCGCGAGAATGTTTCGAGGAAATGCATCGCCTGATAAAAACGTAGCACCGAGAAGTGCACAACGAACTGGAGAAAGCCAATTGACACAAGGCACAGGCAAACCATTTGTTTGAGGTAAGTTTTACCGTTTTGTGGCCTCTTTGTGCTTCAAACAGAAGTCATATAAATTATTGCAATTCAGTTTTGCTGTATCATATGAAAGGTTCGACGGAAGAAAGTGCTATCCCACAACGTAGTTACGAGTGGAGTGATAAATTTATTTGCAGTGTTTACGAATACAGCAATCGATAGTAACATCTAGTTCCGTATGTCCCGCTAGAGAGAACTTTCTACTTAATAGATTGTTTTGTTTCATTGTATACATACCGTTGTCATTGAATTTAAACAAACACATCTTTGGTCGTTAACTTATCCATTCATTCTATCGGCATAACAGATTTTAATCTTTTCCAGATACTTGACTACAGGCGACAGTCACCAGAGCATAGCTTTTTCTTTTCGGTTAGGACGTTAAACAGTCTCAGATATTGTGAAATAAATGTGCCACGCAATATGGACTGTTCTACAGCCCAAGTATTTACATACTCCTACAACAGAGATGTGGAAGAAATCTGAAGAAGGATTTCTAGAACTTTGGGGGTTTCCGGACTGCCTTGGAAGCATAGACGGAAAGCCTATCATGATGAAATGCCCGAAGGATAGTGGATCCCAGTTCTTCTGTTACAAACAGTTCTTTTAGCTAGTTCTCCTGGCGATCGTTGATCCATACTACGGAGTTTACAGTAGTTGTTATTGGAAGTTATGGACGTCACAGTGACAACACTATTTCTGAGAATTCAGCTTTCTATCAAGAGTATATCGAGGGCAAAAGTATTCTACCTCCAAATCAGGATCGTGTGTATCACACAAAAAGTTGTATTCTCTCACCTCCTCTGTAAGTCTTTCTGTGAGCATGATGCATGCACTACGAGCTGCAAGACAAAAACCGCCTCACGCCGCTGCTTCCAGTGTGACAGCAGAGCAGTTGAGTGCGCCAACAGAGGCAAGCAGCCGCTCCGGCTTGCGGCGAATCTGTAATCTGTGACAACACGGCGGCGGCCGGTGCGGCTGGCCGTATGCCGGTGCGTCAAAGCCGCACTCTGTGTGTGAACGCCGCCATACGATAGCGAGCGATTCAACGGTGCGGCCTGCCGGCTGCGGTTCAAGGCCACAGGCCGGACGGCCAGGCCGCATTCTGTCTGGCCAGGCGGTCACACGGAGTGCAGCTTTGACGCACCGGCAGCCAGCCTGCCGCAGCGGCCGCCGCCGGGTTGTCACAGATTACAGATTCGCCGCAAGCCCGAGCGGCTGCCTGCCTCTGTTGGCGCACTCAACTGCTCTGCTGTCACACTAGAAGCAGTGTCGTGAGGCGGTTTTTGTCTTGCAGCTTGTAGTGCATGCACACAGAAAGACTTATAGAGGAGGTGAGAGAATACAACTTAGAACTTGGGCAGAACACATCAGTATAATAGAAAATTATTTCAGAGATTTACAAAGTACGGAGTAACAGCAAATCTAAAGAAATCTAACTTCGGCAAAGAACAAGTGACATTTTTAGGACATATCGTATCAGAACAGGGTATATTACCAGACCCAAAGATGCCATACGTAATTGCCCACCACCAAGGAATAGTAAACAATTGAAAGCATATCAAGGGCTAACTTCCTTTTTCCGAAAATTTATACCACAGCAGCTTATGAACAGCGATGCCCTACTTAACCTGTTTAGAAAGAATAAGCCTTGGATATGGGGGCAGAGATGCCAGGAGGACTTTATTAAAATTAAAAATGCATTAATATCAGCAAACGTATTGAGCCATCCTGACATGTCTAAGGACTTTTGTTTAAGCACGGACGCTTCGTCTCAAGGGCTGGGGGCATGTTTGTTACAGATACAAGAAGAAGAAGGGAAAACCGTACCAAACGTCATCAGCTTTGCCAGCAGAACTTTATCAGAGGCGGAAAGATCATATTCTATATCAGAACTGGAAAATTTAACAGTAATTTGGGCGTTTAAGAAATTTGAGTATTTTCTTTGGAGTAAAAACACTAAAGTGTGTTGTGATCTATTATGTAAACTGTTACACCGAAGACTAGCGAGGTGGTGTTTGTACTTGCAGGAAATCAATTTTGAAATAATATACATAAAGGGCAGTTAGAATGTTATTGCAGATGCATTATCCAGATTAACGCAGGGACTAGACGAATTCAATGAACTGTCTGGACACGATTCAGAAATCCGTTCATTATTGATGCAAAATGGTACACAAAAATCACACTACAAAAAATTTTGTAAACAGATGGGAATTATACAACATAGAGGCAATAGGTGGAAGAAGGTAATACAAAATCGTAACCGGAATACAAACCACAAAGTAAGTAAATGGTATCAGTTATACAAAGGCGTTTTGTTTCACTGGAAGCACGAAAATTCTAACCATTGGTGTGTATGCCTTCCAGAGGAATATATCGACGAATTTATCAAACACACACACGAAGTATGGGGACACTACGGAGTAACAAAATGTACAGACAAAATTTCCAAACGTGTTTCACTAATATCGAAAAATGTGCTATTTGCCAAAGAATAAAACCATCCAATATGTCAAAGTTTACAGAACTACACCCCATACTAACCAAATCTCCACTGGAAATGGTTTCTCTGGATATCACAGGGCCATATCCTAGAGCAAAAGGTGGTATCAAATACATAATAGCTCTTTATGATATTTTCACAAAATACATCAAACCGTACGTTATCAAAACCACTACAGCCAGTAGCATCATAAGGAGAATTGAAGAGGATTATTTACGAAGAGTAGGGAAACCCAAAGTCATATTAACAGACAATGCAGCCTATTTCGTAGGAAGAAAATGGAAACAATTCATGAGTACACAGGGTATTAAATATATCTTGGTAAGTTTTTTCCTCCCAGAAGCAAGTCCCGTCGAAAGAGTGTTTAAAGAATTCAATGGATTTATAAGGACATACGCTCATAATAAACATTCACGATGGATTGAATACGTGACTCCATTTATGCAAATAGTAAACTATCTCTTCCACTCTTCCACAGTTTTCACTCCTAATGAACTTATGTTTAACACAAAGGAAACCGACGAATGGGAATCACCCATACCAAAATTACCTACCAAAGAGTTAACTTTACGGGATAAAATCAAACAAGCAGTAATTACACTAGAGAATAGAGCAGAATACAGAAAGAGAATATACAACAAAAAGTTAAAACGAGTTACACATTTTTTCGAAGAGCAACGAGTCCTGTTGAGAACACATTCTAAATCGACAAAGATCGGTAAGTTGAACAAAAAATGGCAATTACTATACTCATGGCCCTATATTATTGCAAAAATACCTTATCCTGGGACTTATAGGTTGGTATATGAAAGAACAGGGAGAGACAAAGGTCTCCACCCTCATAAAGATTTAAAAGCTTTTCACGAGTCGTGACACAATGTCACAGCAGTTTTCTTGTCATAAAATATATTTACAAGTAATGTCACAGTTTTATAACTAAGAAATTTTATTATGTGTATTTTAAATGAAATGTGTATAAACTCAAGTAACTTTCTTGTTTTGTAAGCCAAGACAAACATTTGTTTTGGAGGAAGTGAAAAAAAACACAGCTTCACGCGAAGGAAAATGTAAACTGAAGCAGCGTACGACTCACCTGTGCGCGTTCAACAATGCATGTTTACTTACGTCAGTACTAGGGAAGAGCCATCGACCTTGAGCAAGCGCAACAGGCCAACTCGCAGCGCAACCATCAAGGAACACGAAGCCACACAAGTGGCAAACTCAATTTCAAAGTAAATATTAACACGCAGCAACCATATTTTATTATCAAGGAACGAAAGAATATAACGTTATATGCAAAATTACGTCAACATTAAAATATATACATTATAAGTAATAGTAAAATAAATCATTACGACGAAACATACAGGATGTGTTAGCTAACAAAAGGATGGGATACCGCAGGAAATGTAGAAATAACTTTCTCTGCATGGTAAATGAATAAGAGGAATAAAAATGCAAGTGAATATATATATAGTTGATTAGGAAATGAGACACTTAAAGTAGTAGTAGCCGGCCGAAGTGGCCGTGCGGTTCTAGGCGCTGCAGTCTGGAACCGCGAGACCGCTACGATCGCAGGTTCGAATCCTGCCTCGGGCATGGATGTGTGTGATGTCCTTAGGTTAGTTAGGTTTAAGTAGTTCTAAGTTCTAGGGGACTGATGACCTTAGAAGTTGAGTCCCATAGTGCTCAGAGCCATTTGAACCATTTTGAACTTAACGTAGTAAATGAGTTTTGCTATTTGGGGAGCAAAATAACTGATGATGGTCGAAGTAGAGAGGATATAAAACGTAGACTGACAATGGCAAGGAAAGCGTTTCTGAAGAAGAGAAATTTGTTAACATCGAGCATAGATTTAAGTGTCAGGAAGTCGTTTGTATGGAGTGTAGCCATGTATGGACGTGAAACATGGACGATAAACAGTTTGGACAAGAAGAGAATAGAAGCTTTCGAAATGTGCTACAGAAGAATGCTGAAGATTAGATGGGCAGATCACATGACTAATGAGAAGGTATTGAATAGAATTGGGGAGAAGAGGAGTTTGTGGCACAACTTGACAAGAAGAAGGGGCCGGTTGGTAGGACATATTCTGAGGCATCAAAAGATCACAAATTTAGCATTGGAGGGCAGCGTGGAGGGTAAAACTCGTAGAGGGAGACCAAGAGATGAATACACTAAACAGATTTAGAAGGATGTAGGTTGCAGTAAGTATTGGGAGGTGATGAAGCTTGCACAGGCTAGAGTAGCACGGAGAGCTGCATCAAACCAGTCTCAGGACTGAAGACCATAACAACAAAAATAAGAATGAATTATGAAAAAACATCTGCCAGCGAATGTGATGACAGAGTGTACGAGTAGCCTATGAGCTACGAAACACAATTAGTTAGTTATAAGTTTTTTATATTGCAGCGACCAGTGCATCGACACGGCGCAGAAGAGATTTACGACGGGTATTACAGGTACCAAATGAAAAAACGGGCCGCACCTCAAAGAAATGATTTAGTTATTAGTACGTCTATGTGTATATTTTGGTCATCAAGCAAATGAAGAATAAGAATATACATCGCCGCAGTGCAACTACAAAGCATTTACCCGTACCTACTGACTACAAAGTGCACATGAACACGGAGGCATGTGATCTCAAATAAAACTAAGCAATTCATATCGAGTCACATGCGAATATAAACGACGACATTTCCACATAATCGTAAAGAGGTAAGCATGACGTAATGCAAAAACTTTTGCGTTACGAACACGAAACCACACGTAAACAATCATAAGCAACACAATGGTAATATAGTACAAGATCGTTAATACGTTTCGGTTCAATGAAAAGGGAGTTCCCTGATAAGTGATTTAAGAAAGGACGAATAGCATTTCCTTAGTAATCCATAAACTAGTAGAATAGTATTCCTTATTCCCTCCCCAATGCAGGAGGCGGCGCCAAAGCGTAGTTAAGTCAGCAAAGCGTAAAGTAAAATCCTGATGTACATGTTTTTCTCTGTTTCTCCCTAGGAGAATATTAAACTCTCATAACTGACGTATGCATGGCTGGAAAATAAAATGCGGATGCATTAAATGCACATATAGTAACACGAAGTAAAGGAATGTACCTAAGTTACTTATATTTATGTACAAAGGAATTTTTTTGAAGTTAACAAACTGCAATAACCAGTAACTGTAATTGGAGAAGCAATTTAGTATTTAAGAACTTCCTATGTTTGATGCAAATAATGGGTGGAATGTCAGTTATAGATGTAAGCCATTGTAATATGCATTGTTATGTCAAAAATATTTATGTGAATTTTTGTGTATCTCGAGTCATATGTAAATGATGAACTTTAAGATCTATCTAAAAGAAAAAAAATACCTCAAGGACTAAAAGCGATTCTCACACCAAAGTGAACGACAAAACATATAGTGGTACCCAAACGCGTGTACAATAGTGCTACGAATCAATTTTTTTTGGTGATGTAATGCTACGCAACGTCTGCAAACTACAATTGTGCAAGCATCATTTACCTTGACGTCGGGTGTTGATGTGCTGTGTTCACCCCACTGAAAATGTGAATACGACGGAGAAGATCCTTCCCGGGCCGTATGAAAGGTGAATTATCTACCACAGCATCGGTTCTTGAAGAGTAAACGCACATGCATCGCACTCACGTTGGTAAACCACGCCACAACGACCTATTCGACACATAGTACGACACTCATAGTGAAAATTACACTAGAAGTACGAGTGGAAGCGCGGACGACCGTACACAATAATATGTGTAACATTTAAAGGGTTTTGCGCAGTCAACAAACATATTCAGCGCGCATGCCCACAGGGACCAGCAATGTTGGCAAAGAGACGAGTAACCGCTCTAGCAGCGCTCTCATGCAAATACACTCCTGGAAATTGAAATAGGAACACCGTGAATTCATTGTCCCAGGAAGGGTAAACTTTATTGACACATTCCTGGGGTCAGATACATCACATGATCACACTGACAGAACCACAGGCACATAGACACAGGCAACAGAGCATGCACAATGTCGGCACTAGTACAGTGCATATCCACCTTTCGCAGCAATGCAGGCTGCTATTCTCCCATGGAGACGATCGTAGAGATGCTGGATGTAGTCCTGTGGAACGGCTTGCCATGCCATTTCTACCTGGCGCCTCAGTTGGACCAGCGTTCGTGCTGGACGTGCAGACCGCGTGAGACGACGCTTCATCCAGTCCCAAACATGCTCAATGGAGGACAGATCCGGAGATCTTGCTGGCCAGGGTAGTTGACTTACACCTTCTAGAGCACGTTGGGTGGCACGGGATACATGCGGACGTGCATTGTCCTGTTGGAACAGCAAGTTCCCTTGCCGGTCTAGGAATGGTAGAACTATGGGTTCGATGACGGTTTGGATGTACCGTGCACTATTCAGTGTCCCCTCGACGATCACCAGTGGTGTACGGCCAGTGTAGGAGATCGCTCCCCACACCATGATGCCGGGTGTTGGCCCTGTGTGCCTCGGTCGTATGCAGTCCTGATTGTGGCGCTCACCTGCACGGCGCCAAACACGCATACGACCATCATTGGCACCAAGGCAGAAGCGACTCTCATCGCTGAAGACGACACGTCTCCATTCGTCCCTCCATTCACGCCTGTCGCGACACCACTGGAGGCGGGCTGCACGATGTTGGGGCGTGAGCGGAAGACGGCCTAACGGTGTGCGGGACCGTAGCCCAGCTTCATGGAGACGGTTGCGAATGGTCCTCGCCGATACCCCAGGAGCAACAGTGTTCCTAATTTGCTGGGAAGTGGCTGTGCGGTCCCCTACGGCACTGCGTAGGATTCTACGGTCTTGGCGTGCATCCGTGCGTCGCTGCGGTCCGGTCCCAGGTCGACGGGCACGTGCACCTTCCGCCGACCACTGGCGACAACATCGATGTACTGTGGAGACCTCACGCCCCACGTGTTGAGCAATTCGGCGGTACGTCCACCCGGCCTCCCGCATGCCCACTATACGCCCTCGCTCAATGTCCGTCAACTGCACATACGGTTCACGTCCACGCTGTCGCGGCATGCTACCAGTGTTAAAGACTGCGATGGAGCTCCGTATGCCACGGCAAACTGGCTGACACTGACGGCGGCGGTGCACAAATGCTGCGCAGCTAGCGCCATTCGACGGCCAACACCGCGGTTCCTGGTGTGTCCGCTGTGCCGTGCGTGTGATCATTGCTTGTACAGCCCTCTCGCAGTGTCCGGAGCAAGTATGGTGGGTCTGACACACCGGTGTCAATGTGTTCTTTTTTCCATTTCCAGGAGTATATTTATGTATGTAAGATATGTGTTTCCTGTAAGATAATGTGTAAGTAAGACATCTCCAACCCAAAATACAAAGAGAAATACGCCGACGAATAAAGGTCATTGTGCCCCCTTTGGCACAAACTTAAATTTGAGCTGAACGAGTTATACAAAACACTGTGCGCCAGAGTTGCCGTTGCATACTATGTAAAGTCGCTAGCCGGTGTTAAAAAATCCGCTAGATGTGTAAAATAACGGTCACTAAAAATCCGCTAGATGTCGCTAAACTTTCTTAAGGGCAAAGATATGTCGGCGGGTGGGGAATTATTATATTTATTTTCATCTCTTGGGTATTGCCAGACAATAATGCACTACAACGCCTACAACATATTTTTAATGGTCCTATTTTGCTCCAGCGATATTTTAGAAACTTGGTATGAAACACTACAAATCACATTAACTTATTTATAAGTGGTACTGAAAGTTTATTATTTTCAACAACAAAATTAGTCTAACATATGCAGAGTTAGAAAAATCTGAAAAAATTAAATTTGTAAACGAAGCCATTAAATGTTCCAGTCAATTGAAATTATTCGTGTCTCAAGCTTCCGGTCTGAAAAGACAAAATGAAAAGTATCAGCTGTTAAAATTCTGTAGTTGTAACTATGTACATGAGATTATTAATAAAATAAAATACATACACTGTGACATTTTAAACGTGTCACATTGAAAGCCCAAATAATGTAGCTACTCATAACTCCAATTTTTATTATGAGACAAACCCTGAAATCGCGGAAAAAATCGGCTGTTTCACATAAAAAGACCAATGCCACTCAAAAAATATATGGAATACCTAATTTTTTGCGATTTCACGGCTGGTCCCGTAGCAGAAGTTGTTCGCAATGACGAGTAACTTCGATTCGACTTTTGATACATGTCACGATGTATAAATTACGCTGCACTTTCATGAAAGAAAATATAATTATTAGCTTAATGCTTTTACCTAAATTTCAAAATCATGTAATAAGTCTCCAGGATCATCAACTGCGTTAACTGAAGAAGAAGTTGAAGCCTCTCCATTTTCTCTTGGTCTTCCTTTGCCGACTTGGTTAATAACATCTTCTGGGAGATAAGTCGAGCAACTCATGTTTTTAATCTTGAGTTGGTTTCTGATGAGAAGAAGAGAATTTACAATTTGTTCAGAAAGTCTGTTTTGAAGCTTATTTTTCACAATATTCATGGACCTAAACACCCTTTCTACTTCGGCGTTTGAATGTGGTAAAGATAGAACAGCAATGGCGAAATCACTTAAATCCTTGAAAGTGTTTATTCCAATAGCATTTTTATATTCGGCTACTTTAGCACAAAAACTAATAGTGTCCCCGTTTAGCGGATTCCAATCAACGAAATGAATAGTTTGCCACTGCTGCAAGATTTTGTCAATTTTTTCGTCAGGGTATCCCATTTCCTTTGCAAGATTAGTTAATGACATGTCTTTTGATTGTTTCTAAGTTTCTTCCTCACTCAAGAGTGTCATTTTTTCTAAAGCTTTGTAGTTGGCTGGAAATCTGTTTTGGATTTCTTCTCCTAACTTTACGTTAAAATCAATACACCGTTTTTTTATTCCTGCAATACTAGCATTATGATTTACTGGAAGCTTCTGCGCATGTGACTCAAAAAGATATCCTAGGTAGGGGACGGGATTAAGATGATCTCTTAATAATTTTGAGATCTATGTAGTCTTGGTCGTTTGTTGCTGCCGTCGGCAACAGAATTCTTTGGCAGACTGAATGTAGCAAAGCCATCAAACAACTTAACTGTTTTCCGGGGTTTGCTTTTTCACTCTCAAAGATTTTGATTCTCTGTTGCACCTCACCAAGAATTGTTTTCAAAAAGTACATATAGAGTCGATTATGTTTATCTCAGTACATATTATAAAGCATCTCCGCTCTGTAACATCGATCTTTAGTAGTCTTAAAATGCAATTTTAATTCATCCCACTGGGATTAAATTCTTGCTATAGCCGGTTCGATAGATAGCCATCGTGTGTTACACGCTTTCAATTTTTTTAACGGTGCATCACCGCAATTAATTAGGTGAAAAATATGTTTATATTCAATTTGGCGCTTTGACGAGTATGAGAGCCAGGTGTAGGTTTCAAGGAAACTGTATGTTTCGTGGCAAAGTGATGCGTGCGTTACTGCCAACTGTAATGAGTGACATACACAATGTATGAAAATGAGATGTGGAAGATTGTGTTGCGTTTTCAGAATTGGATACACGCTGTGGCTGGAACCAGTCATAACAGTTGCATTATCGGTTCCTATTGCAATTAAATTTTGTAGCTTGAGGCCCTCAGCTTTTAAACACTGTAAACGGTGCCGATACCGTTCGAACGGCATCAGAACTCTCCAGGGGCTGCAAAGCTAAAAACGCAGACACTACTTTTCTTTATTTACAATGAAATATCCTACGACCATCCCGAGATATTTCCTGATGCTTACATCTGTTGATTCATCTAATAATAAACTATATTTTTGGTCACCTATGTTACTTAAAAGTTCCTTTTTGAAATGAGGTGCTAGAATATAATTTATTAGCTCCGTACATTTAGAGCTATGTAATTTCATGTCGTTTGTTGATTTCGAATCCTTAAAGCATTTTTTACACACGTCAGTCAAGTGATCAATGTTGGAAATTGAGCTATGTTCAGCAATGTACAACGCTAACGTACACTCAGCTCCTGCTCATGAATTACATGTTTTCACTGGTACTGCAGAAAATGTCAGTTGCTTATTTTGAGAAATTAGTTATTTTACTCTATGTTTTTTCGTTTCCAAATGCTTTTTCAAATCGTTAATTTTTGCATACATTTCGGACTGACAATAGCTACAATAGGCTTTAGTTGAGTTACCTGGCATAGGCTTCAACCAATGTTTCACCTCCATGCAGTTTTCCAACTCTTTTTTATAACTCTGGCTGTAGACCTTTCTTTTAGGTGGCACTTCCATGATTTTTTTTATAACTGCGTTAATTCCACACAACTACTACCGTTACACAATCAAAACCGATAATTTGTAAACAACTGCAAGAACTAACGACACCGCAACGCATCGATACAACTAAAATGAATATGACATTCCAAACAGTCCAGTTCCAACACAGTATTCTTGTTCTCACACACTGTTGAGTCACGAAGCTCCTACAGTTTTTCTCCAGGTTCGCTACTGCAGTGCAGATTAAGGAAATATGTGGATCTTTTTGTGCATAATTAAGAAAACCATGTATAAGTTTCCAAGAAAATTGTTAAAATTAGCAGGTCGTAAGAAAGTTCATGATAGCAAGGAAGCGTTTTGAATCGCAATTGACTACATTATACGAGTATAAACGAAGAGTTAAGTCTCTAGCGGATACTGGTGGTGTAAAAGTATTTTGCGGTACAATATGCATGCGTTGAGTTATTCTCCATAGAGTTATCTTTTATTTTCCCTCCCCACAAGGGGAATTAGGGAAGTAAAAAAAATGTTGATATTTATTAGGAAGAGAAAATTAGCACAACACTGAGGATGATGTAGCGGTGGTCCATAGCTGAAAATGACTGAGTTTTAAGAGCGACTCACATGCAAAAGATTTAAAAGGTAACTTAGTCTTGACTGCCTAAAAAGTCGCTAGGAATCGCTAAAAAATTTTTTCCGCTAAAGCCACAATTTTGCCCACTAAAAGTTCATAAAATCCGCTAGAACTAGCGTCTTTGTCACTAGAATGGCAACACTGCTGTGCGCTCCCATTGCGTGTCACAGCACAGTGTGGGGGCAATTGTATAGCTACATAAGGAAGAGCCCCAACAACTTACAATAAAAATTTAGAACCAATGATAATAATCATTATCGCGGCCGCCGTAAGCGCCGATAAAGATATATTTTGCTACGCCGGAAGGCAGATAACAAATGATAAAAAATTCCATTCAATTTTTTTTTGTTAATAGAAAGACTATGTCTTTAGTTCTCGAGTGGAGAAGACGTATTTTTGTAGGATGTGTGTGGTAGCCATTTGTGTTCTTTGAATAATAATTATTATTTGTGCAAAACAACAAAAGTTTTCTTTTCTTCCGTGCATCACATCAATGTCAGGTACCCAAGCGGCCTGCATTCGGAAGAAGAAGTCTGATTAAGAACTGTTATAGACACGATCAGGATATATATATATATATATATATATATATATATATATATATATATATATTCATGGCGGAAGAAGATAAATATAATCACGGACATCAGAAGTAAGTTCACATTAAACGGACTCACAAGAAAGAACGACGAAAATTCAAAATTTGGGCATTAATTGAAAATAATGGATTTATACTAATCTCTTTATTTATGTACCCTTTCTTCTTATGATTGTTATATTTACATGTATACACATATATAAATTTGCACAACATGCGAACCACTAAAAGACTCTGCAAACATGCTTGCTAATCGTCAACTGTCGAAATCGTGCACCAGTCTTTATTTAAACAATTTGAGCCACTACTGCAGTCCAGTGTGTTCGCCACGAGGTCCAGAGCACAACTGACATAGTCACAGTACCACCACCAGAGGGCGCCGTTGTCTGTTCTGTGACGTTATCCAAGATGGCACGCATGACATCAGCTGATGACGCAAGTACTGTTATCCAAGATGGTGGCAAACTGTGTGTTCACCACGAGGTCTAGACCTAGTACACAGTACCACCACCAGAGAGCGCTGTTGTCCGTTCCGTGACATAATCCAAGATGGCAGCAATGATGTCAACTGATGATGCAAGTACCATTATCCAAGAGCGCAGCAAACAGTGTGTTATTCACGAGGTCTGGTCATAGTACACAATATCACCACCTGAGCGCTGTCATCCGTTTCGTGAAGTAATCCAAGATGGTGGTGGTGGGAGGGGGGGGAATGCTGGGAAAACGACTGTGCCTGTTCAGGACATAAGTTTTTATCTTGCAGACAATGTCTCCACCGTGAGATCTAGACTCCAACTGACCTAGTACACAATACTGCCACCAGAGGGTGCTGTCATCCCTAATGTTATGTAATCCAAGATAGTGGTCTGGAGGGGGAAAATGGCCTGAAAATGACTCAGCCTGCTCTGGGCTGCTGGACAGAGTAAGGAAGGAGTGTACTTTATTTATTTTGGAACAGTTTATTTAAGGATGGAGTATATTTATCACACTGATACAAAACACATACTTGGGGTCACGCCACACAGCCCACAGACCTGTAAACTACTCCGAAATAACGCTCTGCAGACAGGCAAACAACTCCTAATTTGCCGAAATAATTCCAGTACAGACATGCTGAATCCTCCTAAATTATGCTGTACACAGATGTGCAGACATGAAATCAACTGATAAACTGCCCAAATAACGCATAGCACAGCCTACAGACCTGCTCGCAAGATAATGCAACAGAACACAAATGTATACAGAAACCATCCGCGACCCCCTGTAGACCGCACAGGAGGCTACCTGCAGCCAGGAAAACTGACATGGTCATCAGCTGTCAAACCACGCACTGATGCCCGCACACATGAGACTGTGACATACCTTTCGTACCTGATACCTGAGAAATTCCTCTCGAAATACGTGATCACCTAGATACCATTGATGATGCAAGCGGGCGGGTCAAAGACCTATTTCCAAAGCGCAGACGATCCAAGGGGTGCCGCATGCGTGTGTGTTCGCCGCTGGTGGCGTGAACCCTCTCTCTACTTGTGGTCCAGCGAAGAGCTAATTGTCGAGCAATGCTGCAGAAATCTGTTCCAGAATAGCACAGGCTGATTTCTCCCTAGCGATTCTAACAGGCCATGGGTCACATGTGGCTGACACATTGCCGCACATAGCTACATACCAGGATAAGTACATCTAGCAATGTTCCCAATGTCATACTGATATCACATGGCTACGTAAAATAAGAGCCAAGTCGAACTCTAGTAAATTGTATATTGTCCCAGAAATAGTTAACGGTCGGTTTTGTAACAGCTTTCCCAATGTCTCAGCCTGTATGCACGGAAATTCTTGCCCTAACAGAACCTGTTGCCTGTATGCACAGAAATTCTTGCCCTAACAGAACCTGTTTACGAAAACAGCGCATAATAACCCAGTCCATCACATGTTACCCTTCCTGCTCTCAACATACGCAGACGTGCTCACCGCTATGTAGAGAGTCCTATATCCCAGCACAAAGAAAGTATTGTGGAAGAATCGACCACTACGATTGGCTCTTATCGAATTTATCCCCCGAATCACTGATGCTGCCAGTATCGGACCACCATCCACCTTTTCTTTCTTTCTGCAGACGGGACTTTCAGCTGTAAAATTAGTTTGCTCAGATTGTTAAATTGCATTGACTGTTTCTGGTCCAGACCTGCCTGCTTGCTCGCATTTCTACACCCACCTCCAGACTCTTGGATTACAAGAACATATCTAATTTCGCATGGTTTGCACACAGCAGTATCCTACCGATCGCTCACGCAACATAATTCCGAAGATATAGACTGGGAATTATTTCTATACAAACCTGAAACTTTAGCTAGGTGGAACATGCTCTAGACCACTGAGTAACTAGAAACAAACAGACGAAAAATGATATTTCCACCCATGTATACCGATCTCGGTGATGTAACAGATTCGAAATCATCCCTATAATTTACAAGGTCAACTAAGGTGATTCTCATGTTTAGAGAACCGGCAAACATGTCTTCCACATGCTAGATGCACACCCCACAATAAATTGACTTTACAACATTTGCGATATTTAGACATTATCTCCACATCTAACACTTCACTGGTGTCTACACTCATGGCACTCACTACTCCACTCAGAGAAATATGTCCTCTTTCTGCCAACTTCCATCAAGTGCAATATCTGAACATCCATCAGTTTCTTCCACTGCTTCCCTAGCAGCCAGTTTCATGCTTTCCTCACTGACCTCACATACAGCTTTCTCTAATATTGCAGTCAGTTTTTCAAATTTATTTGGTGGTTGATTTAAGTTCATCACTGAACAAAATGTTCTCCCTTCAGCCATGCCCTTGCCAATGTATCGTAGGGCATAAAATAATATAGAATTGATTTCGTAAGGGCCAGTTGCATCTGGTTTTGAAGAATTCATAAATGAAATCACAGCTGAGCATTTAGTGCGAATTAAATCCAAAGCAGTTGCTAGGCCTTTTCTCCCACTGGCACTCTTACAAATTTTCACTCTTTGTGTTTCAAAACACTGTCAACATTGTACAAATTTAGAAATTACATCTGATAATATTCTGAAATTTATAATAATGTTACTGCACCCCCTGGCCACTTACAGTAAAGTCGTTGTAATTCACTTGAAATGGTGAGAGCTTCTTTGATGATGCACTTGTTGAAGAATTACAATTAGAAACATCGTTGCCAGGCGACCTAACCTCTTGTACAAAAAGCTTTCTAAACTTGTTTCCTCTAAATTGTCGTTTCTTGAAAATGCCTTTACGCTTCATCATCTTCAGTAAACACAACAAAACACACGTAAACAAGTACTGCAAACGTAAGTATAACAACATAACAACTACTCTTAATCACACTTGAACAAAACTAACCGCGTGTGTGAAAGCATTTTGTTTACAAAGAGCAGAAACAAAAGAATACCGACCATTACATTCCAAGGATAGCCATCATGCTTAGGAGTAAAAAAAAGTCCATAACGTGCAATGGTGCAATGTAGGGGATATAAAGATCTAAAATATATGCAGAAAAGTGGGTGACAGAAAAGTGGGCGTGGCACATAAACACACTTGGTTGGAAAATGCTCTTTTAAACGATCGAAAATTTTTTTCAGTAAAATCCTCTTCAGAGAACTTAAATAAAAACTCAATCTTTCGAAATATGATTAAAACCGGTTTTTTTCGACCTGAACCACAGTGTGATCCCCTTAAGAAGAACAAGAAACGAATTATTTTTATGCGTGATGGATCTCGAGACGGATGGAGTTCGACGCATTTTTACGTAAATCAACAAAGCTATCAACTCTAAAGTATTGTTCTATAGTCTAGGATCGGTACCTGTAAGGTATTGGTAAGTGGGACCATAAACACATTGGGGGACTGATGACCTTAGCTGTTTAGTCCCCCTTAAACATCCCAACAACCACTACCACCATAAACACATGCACTCGTAAGGCTACCATCCTCTGTACTCAAAATGGGCTATAACGTTAGATCGCTTGCGTTACCAACCTATCAGTCGTATGGAATGTAGCGCTGTTAATATTCAAATGTAAGAAATATATTTCAAGCGCAGAACATACCTTCTTCTTCCCGGTTTCTCTAAGATAAACTATGTTATGGAACCGAAAAGGAAAAAAAAACTACTCCCTTAAAACACTGGCTTTGTGAGATACGAGTACAGTACACCTTTCCGGAGATGTATAGCGTTCGCTGTTCAAATCCGATCAGCGTTCGGAAATTATACCTGCATCGGCACTATATAAAATAATCGTTAGTAACGGCGAATACCTCGTACAAGGAAACAGATAAATGCATAGCAACAGCATCCGACATGCGAAAATTACAAATCATTCCGTCACTAACCCTGTAAACAGCACACCTGTCAGACGGGGGAGGGGGAGGGGGGGATGGAATACAACACATAAAACCAAGTTCGTTTAGAGGAATGTGCCACGTTTCATCACACATGAGATGGGAGTCCTCTGATGACCGACAGATTTACCATTAACGATCGCAAGTAGACAGTACTTTAAACCGCATACAGAACACGTGGCTGTATACAGGTAGAACGCAGGCTATGTCACGCGACTGACGCACCCTGACAGAACAGTGGAAAAACTGACCTCCAGCACCTTCTCCTTCTCTAGAATGCATCATCAGTCAACCATTAAATCGTACTTCGTTACAGCTCCATCTCAATCGATCACCCCCACCACTCTCTGTTTTCCTTAAACTCTGATTGAAGTAAGTTTAGAGGCGTATGGTTCTCTGTCTCCCTGAAAAGCATCAAATACAGTAGTCAACTCGCGTGTATCACAGGTACCTCGATAGACACACAGTATAATGCTGCCTCGGCGGAGGAAAATTGACTGCCTCCCTGAGTCCTTCATTTCGATGTCGACGTTTTCTCGGATTCCTCTTGCTGCCGCATCCTTGTTCCCATGAACAAATTGTTCGGCACGAACCAAAAAATACGCAAGTACTTCCTCAATTTCCCCACATTTCGATATATATTCAGTCAACTTATACCTATTCCCTCGACATTTTTTTTTCAGTTCTACGAGGGCAGTTCAATAAGTAATGCAACACATTTTTTTTCTGAAACAGGGGTTGTTTTATTCAGCATTGAAATACACCAGGTTATTCCCCAATCTTTTAGCTACACAACACTATTTTTCAACGTAATCTCCATTCAATGCTACGGCCTTACGCCACCTTGAAATGAGGGCCTGTATGCCTGCACGGTACCATTCCACTGGTCGATGTCGGAGCCAACGTCGTACTGCATCAATAACTTCTTCATCATCCGCGTAGTGCCTCCCACGGATTGCGTCCTTCATTGGGCCAAACATACGGAAGTCCGACGGTGCGAGATCGGGGCTGTAGGGTGCATGAGGAAGAACAGTCCACTGAAGTTTTGTGAGCTCCTCTCGGGTGCGAAGACTTGTGTGAGGTCTTGCGTTGTCATGAAGAAGGAGAAGTTCGTTCAGATTTTTGTGCCTACGAACACGCTGAAGTCGTTTCTTCAATTTCTGAAGAGTAGCACAATACACTTCAGAGTTGATCGTTTGACCATGGGGAAGGACATCGAACAGAATAACCCCTTCAGCGTCCCAGAAGACTGTAACCATGACTTTACCGGCTGAGGGTATGGCTTTAAACTTTTTCTTGGTAGGGGAGTGGGTATGGCGCCACTCCATGGATTGCCGTTTTGTTTCAGGTTCGAAGTGATGAACCCATGTTTCATCGTCTGTAACAATCTTTGACAAGAAATTATCACCCTCAGCCACATGACGAGCAAGCAATTCCGCACAGATGGTTCTCCTTTGCTCTTTATGGTGTTCGGTTAGACAACGAGGGACCCAGCGGGAACAAACCTTTGAATATCCCAACTGGTGAACAATTGTGACAGCACTACCAACAGAGATGTCAAGTTGAGCACTGAGTTGTTTGATGGTGATCCGTCGATCATCTCGAACGAGTGTGTTCGCACGCTCCGCCATTGCAGGAGTCACAGCTGTGCACGGCCGGCCCGCACGCGGGAGATCAGACAGTCTTGCTTGACCTTGCGGCGATGATGACACACGCTTTTCCCAACGACTCACCGTGCTTTTGTCCACTGCCAGATCACCGTAGACATTCTGCAAGCGCCTATGAATATCTGAGATGCCCTGGTTTTCCGCCAAAAGAAACTCGATCACTGCCCGTCTACTGCCCATCTACTACTATTTGTGATCCATCTCAATCAACCACGACGTGTTGGTCTGATACTATATACTCCTGCGATTGCTGTCACGGTATTTGTCTGGGCAAAAACCACCACATTCAGAGGTAATGTCATACCTCGATTTAAAGCGGGTATAGCTTTTAACATTGATACTTGTATGCATCTGTAGAACCAAGACCGCTTGTGACAGCAAAGGGAAGAGTTTGTCAAGTCATAAAAATGGTACTGATATTTCTATTTCCAGAGCCATAGCTGCCAACAGGGTGTATTTCTAATACTTCGCTCATTGTCGAAAGTCGTTCAACTGAGACCAGAACCGTAACATTTAGTTGTAACTACAGGGATGAAATATATACGTGACCGATTTCTTAGGATGATTGAATCTGTGTGTACTCGGCCTGCATCGTCGGTGACCTGTGTCGGGGTGATTCACGTTTCCCTTTAACAGTAGGAGCTGTCAGAATGTGGAGGCCTGTTGGAGTGTAGGCACATAGATGAATTAAGGTGTTGTCCTCTAGCCTATCGCATGGCGAACTAATACTTAGTATATGTTGGATAGATTGCGTGAAAATCTGGGAATTAATATGGAGGTGCATTTGCGCTGGACTATTATTCCCTCCCATGTAAATTGTTCTGTTGTCTGCTTCTGCACATTTCGCGCCTTTATTTAGTCGAGAGAAGATCGATTGTGGGGTGAGCACCTAGCATGTGGAAGACATGTTTGCTGGTTCTCTAGACATGACAATCACCTTAGTTGACCTTGTAAATTATAGGGATGATTTAGAATCTGTTACATCACTGAGATCGGTATACATGGGTGGAAATATCATTTTTCGTCTGTTTGTTTCTAGTTACTCAGTGGTCTAGAGCACGTTCCACCTAGCTAAAGTTTCAGGTTTGTATAGAAATAATTCCCAGTCTATATCTTCGGAATTATGTTGCGTGAGCGATCGGTAGGATACTGCTGTGTGCAAACCATGCGAAATTAGATATGTTCTTGTAATCCAAGAGTCTGGAGGTGGGTGTAGAAATGCGAGCAAGCAGGCAGGTCTGGACCAGAAACAGTAATGCATTTGTATCGAGGGGGGGGGGGGGGGGGAACGAGCCAGTCCTTACACAATAGTTCTGAGTGTGAGTTCGATTCATTGATGGCTCTCTGATGTAAAAGGGATGATTTTGTATGGGGGAGGATATGAATGGTATGTTTACTACATCGACACGGTACATGGTGATATATTGCTGGGTTGTAGATTGGTTTCACGCTCTAATATTCAAGCTCCTGTCCTCAGTGGCAGAGCAGTGTAATTGAGTAAGAGTCTCTCCATATCTGAAGATATGTATGGCACTTTGCGAGGTTTAATTGTCGATGCATTGTGATAACCAGTGTACAATAGTTTACTGCCGCTGAAAGTCATGTCTGTAGAAAGAAAGAAAAGGCTGAGGGTGCTTCCCTAGGACTGAGGAGCATCGTGCCATATAGCCGGTGCAAGTGTAGGCATACAATAATTTTTCTGGGTGCTGTACAGATACAAAAGATAACTGCAGTGTTTGTGTTTAATGTGTATATATTGTATTGTAAAGTCACTGAGGCTTATGTTGTGTAACATGTGTATATATTGCATTGTAAACTTACTGTGGTTTATGTTGTGACCTGACCAGAGGGTATGACTGTGTGTCCTATCCAGAGGGACATATAGATTCCGCACATCAATAACCGCAATGGTATGAGAGAGATTTTTACGTGGGAAATTATGTGTGCTATAGATACTGAGATTCATTCCATAAGCACAATCGTCAAGAGGAGACATTACCTGTACATCGACTGGTGTCAGACTGTAGCAGCAATCGTAATATTTAATTGTAGTTACACTGGTAAATTTCTTCCTGGCTTCCAATATTCTTGTGAGTCACATATGTATTTGATGATCTGTAGACAACTTTTCAGGTTTAACTGTCAATGCAATTTAGAAACTGTGCAAACTAATTTTACAGCTGAAAGTCCCGTCTGCAGAAAGAAAGAAATGGTGGATGGTGGTGTGAGACCGGTGGCATCAGTAATTCGGCGGGTAAATTCGATAAGAGCCAATCATAGTGCTCGATTCATTCACAAGACATTCTTTGTGCTGGGATATAGAAATCTCTACATAGCGGTGAGCATGTTTGTGTATGTTGAGAGCAGGAAGGGTAACATGTGATGGACTGGGTTATTATGCGCTGTATTCGTAAACAGGTCCTGTTAGGGCAAGAATTTCCGTGCATACAGGCTGAGGCATTGTAAAAGCTGTTACAAAAGCGACCATTAACTATTTCTGGGACAGTATACAATTTACTAGAATTCGACTTGGCTCTTATTTTACATAGCCATGTGATATCAGTATGACATTGAGAACGTTGCTAGATGCGCTTGTCCTGGTATGTAGTTACATGTGGCGATGCGTCAGCCACATTTCACCCATGGCCTGTTAGCATCGTTAGGGTGAAAGAAACCTGTGCAATTCTGGAACAGATTTCTGCAGTATTGCTCGGCAATTAGCTCTTCGCCAGACCACAAGTGGTGCTAATGACCGTTGAAGTTGTGCGCCCTAAAACCACAAAAAAAAAAAAAAGACCACAAGTATAGAGAGGTTTCACGCCACCAGCGGCGAACACACGTGCATGCGGCACCCTTTGGAGTGTCTGCACTTTGGAAATAGGGCTTTGTTCCCGCCCGCTTGCATCATCAATGGTGTCTAGGTGATCACGTATTTCGAGAGGAATTTCACAGGTATCAGGTACGAAATGGATGTCAATGTCTCATGTGTGCGGGCATCTGTGCGTGGTTTGACAGCTGATGGCCACGTCAGTTTTTGTAGCTGCAGGTAGCCTCCTCAGGTCTACAGGGGGTCGCGGACAGTGTCTGCATACGTTGTTTACGTGTTTGTTGCATTATTTTGCGAGCAGGTCTGAATCCTGCACTATGCATTATTTGGGCAGTTTATGAGTTGATTTCATGTCTGCACATCCGTGTACTGCATTATCTAGAAGTCTTTATAATGCTTCTGAAATTATTTCGGTAAATTAGGAATTGTTTGCCTGTCTGCAGAGCGTTATTTAGGAGCACTTTACAGGTCTGTGGGGCTGTGTGGCGTGACTCCAAGTATGTGTTTTGTAACAGTGTGGTAAATATAATCCAGCCCTAAATAAGTTGTTCCAAAATATATAAAGTACACTCTTTCCTTACTCTATCCAGCAGCCCAGTGCAGGCTGAGTCATTTTCATGCCTTTTGCCCCGTCCAGACCATTATCTTGGATTACATCACAGGAGGGATGACAGCACCCTCTGGTGGCAGTATTGTGTAGTTGGTCAGTTGGAGTCTAGATGTCATGGTGGAGAGATAAGTGAAAACTGCTTATTCATGGTAATAAGCTGATATTGTTAACAAGAACCGATAGCAAGGAATATATATATATATATATATATATATATATATATATATATATATATATAGAGAGAGAGAGAGAGAGAGAGAGAGAGAGAGAGAGAACCGACAGCAAGGAATATATATATATATATATATATATATATATATATATATATATAGAGAGAGAGAGAGAGAGAGAGAGAGAGAGACAGAGGCCAATGTCCAAATACCCAGACTAGTGAACTGTGATCGACAAGAGGTTCGCGAACTTATACTACTTATTGCCCGAACAGCTTGTTTATGGGCCAAAAATATCCTTTTAGAATGGGAAGAGTTACCCCAAAATATAGTACCACAGGGCAAAAGTGAATGAAAATAAGCAAAGTAGACTGATTTTCATGTCTAACGATCACTTACATCAGATACCGTTTGAATAATAAAAATGCCAGCATTATGTCATCCTGAACGTGGGCTTTCCATGACAGTTTTCTATTTATCTGAACACCTAGAAATTACACTACTGGCCATTAAAATTGCTACACCACGAAGATGACGTGCTACAGACGCGAAATTTAACCGATAGGAACAAGATGCTCTGATACACAAATGATTAGCTTTTCAAAATGGTTCAAATGGCTCGGAGCACTATGCGACTTAACTTCTCAGGTCATCAGTCGCCTAGAACTTAGAACTAATTAAAGCTAACTAACCTAAGGACATCACACACATAAATGCCCGAGGCAGGATTCCAACCTGCGACCGTAGCGGTCGCGCGGTTCCAGCCCGAAGCGCCTAGAACCGATGACCACACCGGCCGGCAGACGTGAGGAAAGTTTCCAACCGATTTCTCATACACAAACAGCAGTTGACCAGCGTTGCCAGGTGAAACGTTGTTGTGATGCCTCGTGTATGGAGGAGAAATGCATACCATCAAGTTTCCGACTTTGATAAAGGTCTGATTGTAGCCTATCGCGATTGCGGTTTATCATATCGTTACATTGCTGCTCACGTTGGCCAAGATCCAATGAGTGTTAGAAGAATATGGAATAGGTGGGTTCAGGAGAGTAATACGGAACGCCGTGCTGGATCCCAATGGCCTCGTATCACTAGCAGTCGAGATGACAAGCATCTTATTCGCATGGCTGTAACGGATCGTGCAGCCACGTCTCGATCCCTGAGTCAACGGATGGGGACGTTTGCAAGACAACAACCATCTGCACGAACAGTTCTACGACGTTTGCAGCAGCATGGACTATCAGCTCGGAGACCGTGGCTGTGGTTACCCTTGACACTGCATCACAGACAGGAGCGCCTGCGATGGTGTAATCAACGACGAACCTGCGTGCACGAGTGGCAAAACGTCACTGTTTCGGATGAATACAGGTTGTGTTTACAGCATCGTGATGGTCGCATCCGTGTTTGGCGATATCGCGGTGAACGCACATTGGAAGCGTGTATTCGTCATCGCCATACTGGCGTATCACCCGGCATGATGGTATGGGGTGCCATTGGTTACACGTCTCGGTCACCTCTTGTTCGCATTGAGGCACTTTGAAAAGTGGACGTTACATTTCAGGTGTGTGACGACCTGTGGCTCTACCCTTCATTTGATCCCTGCGAAACCTTACATTTCAGCAGGATAATGCGCGACCGCATGTTGCAGGTCCTGTACGGGCCTTTCTGGATACAGAAAATGTTCGACTGCTGCCCTGGCCAGCACATTCTCCAGATGTCTCACCAATTGAAAACGTCTGGTCAATGGTGGGCGAGCAACTGGTTCGTCACAATATGCCAGTCACAACTCTTGATGTACTGTGGTATCGTGTTGAAGCTGCATGGGCAGCTGTACCTGTACACGCCATCCAAGCTCTGTTTGACTCAATGCCCAGGCGTATCAAGGCCGATATTACGGCCAGAGGTGGTTGTTCTGGGTACTGATTTCTCAGGATCTATGCACCCAAATTGCGTGAAAATGTAATCACATGTCAGTTCTAGTATAACATATTTGTCCAATGAATACCGGTTTATTATCTGCATTTCTTCTTGGTGTAGCAATTTTAATGGCCAGTAGTGTAGAACAGTCCAGTTTCGCTAATCGTATGTCAATTCTGTGAAATTAAAACGTGAGGTTTTGTTGAATTGTGTGTTAGAAACTGTAAATACTGACCCTTACTGTTATTTTCCGTTAGTTTATTTACTACAAGCCATGAACTTACGTCATGAACTGCACTGTTTGAAGCCAAGCCTATGTTGCACACAACATCCTTTACTATCAAGCTATTGTCATCAGCAAACAGAAATATTTTAGAATTGCCCGTAACAGTAGAGGGCATATCATTTATATAAATAAGGAACATAGGGCGCGTAGACAGGACTGACTGCGGACCTTTGGTACAGAGCCGAGTGGAGGGTCTGAATCAGAGGCTGAGACGGTTCTGCGACCATGTGGGCTGCAGATTCCTCGACTTGCGCCATAGGGTGGTGGGGTTTCGGGTTCCGCTGGGTAGGTCAGGAGTCCACTACACGCAGCAAGCGGCTACACGGGTAGCAGGGGTTGTGTGGCGTGGACTGGGCGGTTTTTTAGGTTAGATGGCCTCGGGCAAGTACAGAACGGGCAACAGCCTCAAAGGGTGCGGAGCAAAGTCAGGACATGCGGGGACCAAGCAGCAATCGGTATTGTAATTGTAAACTGTCGAAGCTGCGTTGGTAAAGTACCGGAACTTCAAGCGCTGATAGAAAGCACCGAAGCTGAAATCGTTATAGGTACAGAGAGCTGGCTTAAGCCAGAGATAAGTTCTGCCGAAATTTTTACAGAGGTACAGACGGTGTTTAGGAAGGATAGATTGCATGCAACCGGTGGTGGAGTGTTCGTCGCTGTTAGTAGTAGTTTATACTGTAGTGAAGTAGAAGTGGATAGTTCCTGTGAATTATTATGGGTGGAGGTTACACTCAACAACAGAGCTGGGTTAATAATTGGCTCCTTTTACCGACCTCCCGACTCAGCAGCGTTAGTGGCAGAACAACTGAGAGAAAATTTGGAATACATTTCGCAAAAATTTCCTCAGCATGTTATAGTCTTAGGTGGAGATTTCAATTTACCAGATATAGACTGGGACACTCAGATGTTTAGGACGGGTGGTAGGGACAGAGCATCGAGTGACATTATACTGAGTGCACTATCCGAAAATTACCTCGAGCAATTAAACAGAGAACCGACTCGTGGAGATAACATCTTGGACCTACTGATAACAAACAGACCCGAACTTTTCGACTCTGTAAGTGCAGAACAGGGAATCAGTGATCACAAGGCCGTTGTAGCATCCCTGAATATGAAAGTTAATAGGAATATAAAAAAAGGGAGGAAGGTTTATCTGTTTAGCAAGAGTAATAGAAGGCAGATTTCAGACTACCTATCAGATCAAAACGAAAATTTCTGTTCCGACACTGACAATGTTGAGTGTTTATGGAAAAAGTTCAAGGCAATCGTAAAATGCGTTTTAGACAGGTACGTGCCGAGTAAAACTGTGAGGGACGGGAAAAACCCACCGTGGTACAACAACAAAGTTAGGAAACTACTGCGAAAGCAAAGAGAGCTTCACTCCAAGTTTAAACGCAGCCAAAACCTCTCAGACAAACAGAAGCTAAGCGATGTCAAAGTTAGCGTAAGGAGGGCTATGCGAGAAGCGTTCAGTGAATTCGAAAGTAAAATTCTATGTACAGACTTGACAGAAAATCCTAGGAAGTTCTGGTCTTACGTTAGATCAGTAAGTGGCTCGAAACAGCATATCCAGACACTCCGGGATGATGATGGCATTGAAACAGAGGATGACACGCGTAAAGCTGAAATACTAAACACCTTTTTCCAAAGCTGTTTCACAGAGGAAGACCGCACTGCAGTTCCTTCTCTAAATCCTCGCACAAACGAAAAAATGGCTGACATCGAAATAAGTGTCCAAGGAATAGAAAAGCAACTGGAATCACTCAACAGAGGAAAGTCCACTGGACCTGACGGGATACCAATTCGATTCTACACAGAGTACGCGAAAGAACTTGCCCCCCTTCTAACAGCCGTGTACCGCAAGTCTCTAGAGGAACGGAGGGTTCCAAATGATTGGAAAAGAGCACAGGTAGTCCCAGTCTTCAAGAAGGGTCGTCGAGCAGATGCGCAAAACTATAGACCTATATCTCTGACGTCGATCTGTTGTAGAATTTTAGAACATGTTTTTTGCTCGAGTATCATGTCGTTTTTGGAAACCCAGAATCTACTATGTAGGAATCAACATGGATTCCGGAAACAGCGATCGTGTGAGACCCAACTCGCGTTATTTGTTCATGAGACCCAGAAAATATTAGATACAGGCTCCCAGGTAGATGCTATTTTTCTTGACTTCCGGAAGGCGTTCGATACAGTTCCGCACTGTCGCCTGATAAACAAAGTAAGAGCCTACGGAATATCAGACCAGCTGTGTGGCTGGATTGAAGATTTTTTAGCAAACAGAACACAGCATGTTGTTATCAATGGAGAGACGTCTACAGACGTTAAGGTAACCTCTGGCGTGCCACAGGGGAGTGTTATGGGACCATTGCTTTTCACAATATATATAAATGACCTAGTAGATAGTGTCGGAAGTTCCATGCGGCTTTTCGCGGATGATGCTGTAGTATACAGAGAAGTTGCAGCATTAGAAAATTGTAGCGAAATGCAGGAAGATCTGCAGCGGATAGGCACTTGGTGCAGGGAGTGGCAACTGTCCCTTAACATAGACAAATGTAATGTATTGCGAATACATAGAAAGAAGGATCCTTTATTGTATGATTATATGATAGCAGAACAAACACTGGTAGCAGTTACTTCTGTAAAATATCTGGGAGTATGCGTGCGGAACAATTTGAAGTGGAATGATCATATAAAATTAATTGTTGGTAAGGCGGGTACCAGGTTGAGATTCATTGGGAGAGTGCTTAGAAAATGTAGTCCAGCAACAAAGGAGGTGGCTTACAAAACACTCGTTCGACCTATACTTGAGTATTGCTCATCAGTGTGGGATCCGTACCAGATCGGGTTGACGGAGGAGATAGAGAAGATCCAAAGAAGAGCGGCGCGTTTCGTCACAGGGTTATTTGGTAACCGTGATAGCGTTACGGAGATGTTTAATAAACTCAAGTGGCAGACTCTGCAAGAGAGGCGCTCTGTATCGCGGTGTAGCTTGCTCGCCAGGTTTCGAGAGGGTGCGTTTCTGGATGAGGTATCGAGTATATTGCTTCCCCCTACTTATACCTCCCGAGGAGATCACGAATGTAAAATTAGAGAGATTAGAGCGCGCACGGAGGCTTTCAGACAGTCGTTCTTCCCGCGAACCATACGCGACTGGAACAGGAAAGGGAGGTAATGACAGTGGCACGTAAAGTGCCCTCCGCCACACACCGTTGGGTGGCTTGCGGAGTATGAATGTAGATGTAGACAGATAATGCCGCATACCTCCACAAGCCTATCAACAAATTTTCGGTCCCCATATACGCGGAGTCAGTGATGCATTTCTTTCCAAAGACCGATATATAAAGTATTAAGCAGGTGGTCGTAATGTTTTGGCTCATCAGTGTAAAACAAATTACGATCTAGAATGATTTGTAGACGTCACTCCATCTAAGTATAAGTATACTATAAGATAAATATCTCATAGTGGTGTGACACGGACGTGGAATAAAATGATATGTAAAAGTAATGTCAACAGGAACACTTGAAAATGATACAGAGGTCGAAACAATCTTGTTGTGAACCTACGTTATCGTCAAGAAATAAACAATTTACAGGTAATTTTTTCAAAAATACAAAGGAGATGTCAAATAAATAAAAATCCCAAGTATTACAAGAATTGTTAAATCCATCGCTGCATTTAAAATAGTGAGACTGTTTAGCAGTGCATGCTAATTATTTCTATAATACAGACTTTGATTAAGTGACAACACTGCCAATTTCGCCACTACTGGATTCTATGTTCTCAAGGGTGCTTTTTAAAATTCGCATCATACGGTACACAAGGTGCCGCAATGAGTTTGTAATAGTCTCATTTCAACAGAAAAGGTTGTAAATGTTAATAAAATCGAGACTTTGGCTGACTACGAAGTGAGTAGCTGGATATTCATCGTTTACCTGTTGAATAAGTTCAGTCATTCAGCTAATAACCTGCAAGTCTCAATCAGAGGCCCCTA
The DNA here is from genome assembly GCF_023898315.1 of Schistocerca nitens. Classification (NCBI taxonomy): domain Eukaryota; kingdom Metazoa; phylum Arthropoda; class Insecta; order Orthoptera; family Acrididae; genus Schistocerca; species Schistocerca nitens. The sequence goes on along the minus strand of NC_064621.1, from coordinate 100,258,221 downwards.
AATGTTAATCAGAAATAAACTTACACTGTAAAAGATGATAAGCTGATAATCGGTGTTACATTAAAATAAATTTCTGTTTAAGGTTTCGATTCAGATGTTATAACAAATGATGTATGCAAATATTGTTGTAATATGGGGGGCTCCAATTACTGGTATTTTACTTGTGTAGGAACAAACTGAAAAATTATCTTTAAGTTTATAAATAATAGTATTGTTCTCATTTCTATACCTAAAAGTATTCATATAAACTCTTGTAGTGATCATCGACATGAAAGTGAAATTGCTGTGGATGCCGAGTAATTCAGCAATTACAATCTACTTTTGTATGCAGCTCAGCACCATTAGTCTTATTTTCTTATCTGGTGGGAAGGGAGGGGCACTTATTGAAAACTATGACCAGTATGATGTGGCTCACCACGAGTTCCTTTCCTGTGCCAATATCTTCATCTCAGAATTGCACCTATCTCATTTACTTGTTATCAATATTTCAATCTTTCTGTCCAGTTACAATTTTTACCGATTACATTCTCTGATGTCTGAATACATGTTCTATCATCTTTTCCCATTTGAAAGGTAATGTTTTTGCCGTACTCCTCGCCTCATCGATTCTGCACAGAATCTCCTCATTTCTTGTCTTGTAAGTGCAGATATTCGTTTGCACGAGAACGCTGAAAATTGTACCAGCATCTTCCTGTTACTAATCTGTTTCTTTGATTCTCTTGTTTCCCAGTTTCATGCAAATGTAAGTAAACGTGTCTCCCTGGAGGAGCAGAACCAACTGTGATTTAGGCGTTAGTTGTTATCTTTCAAATGTCACCTCTTAGTTTATGGTTTCTATAGCCACAGAACAGGTTTATAAATGACGAGGCACAGGTTGCAAATACATTTTATAATCATTTCCTAAATGTAGTAGAAAGTATAGGGACAAACAGTTCAAGAAAAATATCCCAGCAGTGTGTTGAAAAAGCAGCTCTCATAAAAGTCAATACTACGAATGTATTTCGAACTTCTCCGTCTGCAATTAAGAAAGTTATATATTCTATCTAAAATAAAAGCTCACCCGGTTTTGATGGTGTTTTCAATAGAGTTCTGAAGATTTGTTACCATATAAGAAGTCTGATCTTGTCTGAAATGCGTGACTAACTAAACTTTTGGAGAGGGACTGAAACATGCTGTTGTTAAGCCCCTGCACAAGTTACGTGACAGGAGAGACGTCAGTAACTACCTACCTGTTTTTAACTGTTGACATAAATTTGCAAAATTTTTGAGAAGGTATGTATTCTAGAATAGCATCTCACCTGAGCGACAATAATATCCTCAGCAAACCATAGTCTGGATTTCAGAAGAGTTGCTCTATGGAGAATGAAATTTACATGTTCACTCACCAAATTCACCATTTTTTTTCTTTTTGAGTCTTCAGTCTGGTTTGATGCGGACTGCTACGAATTCTTCTCCTGTACCAACCTTTTCACCTCAGAGTAGCAAGTGCAACCTACATCCTGAGTTATTTGCTGGATATGTTCCAATAACTGTCCTCCTCTACAGTTTTTACCCTCTACAGTGCCCTCTAGCACGATGGAAGTTATTCCGTGATGTCTCAAAAGATGTCCTATCGCCCTGTTCCTTCTTCTTGTCAGTTTTTTTACACATACTCCTTTCATCGCCAATTTACGGAGAACCCTCTCATTCTTTATCATATCAGTTTACCTAAATTTCAACATTCTTGTGTAGTTCCACATCTCAAATGCTTGGATTCTCTTCTGTTCCAGTTTCTCACTGTGAATGTCTCATGACCGTACAATGCTGTGCTCCACACGTACGTTCTCGGAAATTACCACCTCAAATTAAGACGTGTGTTAGATGCTAGAAGACTTCTTTTGGCCAGGAATGCCTTTTTGCCAGTGATAGTCTGCTTTTTCTGCCCTCCTTGCTCCGTGCGCCAAGGGTTATTTTGCTGACTAGGTCGCAAAATTCCTGAACTTCGTCTACTTCGTGATCTCAAATTCTGATGTTAAGCTTCTCGCTATTTTCATTTCTGCTACGTCTCATCACTTTCGCTTTTCTTCGATTTACTCATTAAACTGTTCATTCCATTCAACAGAACCACAATATCTTGTTCACTGTCACTGACGATAGGAAAGTCATCAGCGAATTTTATCATTGATATCCTTTCATCCTGAATTTTAATCCCACTCTTGAATCTTTCTTTTATTTCTGCTATTGCTTCTTCGTTGTACAGATTTAACAGTAGGGGCAAAAGACTACATCCCTGCCTTACACCCTTATTAATCCGAGCACTTAGTTCTTGTTCTTCCGTTCCTACTGTTCTCTCTTGTTTGTTGTACATATTGTATAAAACCTGTCTTTCCCTATAATTTACCCCTATTTTTCTCAGAATTTCGAATATCTTGCACTATCTTAAACTGTAGAATGCTTCCTCCAGATCGACGAATACTATGGGTGTAACCTGATTTTTATTCAGGCTTGCTCTCATTATCAACCGCTGAGTCAGAACTGCTTCTCCGATGCCTTTACCTTCCACAAACCGAAACTGATCGTCATCCCTAAAACCAAACTGATCGTCGTCTAACTGATCCTCCGTTTTCTTATGTATTCCTCTGTACGTTATTCATGTCGCCAAATTGGATGCGTGAGATGTTTAAGCTCATTGACAAGTCTTCACCCTCGCAGAGGCCACCAGAGTAGTCTTTCCACCTATCCACTCTCGCCTTTGCATTTAACAGAGGATTTCCCATTGCATTAGTAATATTACTACCATTCCTTTTAATTTTACCGAAGGTTGTTTGCACTTTTCTACATGATAAGTCAGTCCTTCCAACAATCATTTCTTTTTCGATTTTTTAACATTTCTCAAGCAGCCATTTCGCCTTAGCTTCCCAGAAGTTCCTGTTTATTTCACTCTGAAGTGACTTGTATTTCAGTATACATGAATTTCCCTGAACATTTTTGTATTTTCTACTTTCATCGATCAACTGAATTATTCCTCCTGTTACCCATGGTTTTTTCACAGTTACCTTCATTCTACCTATGGTTTTCTTTCCAACTTCTGTGATCATTCTTTCTAGAGATATTCATTCAACTGAACCGCTAGCTGAGCTAATCAATATCACAGTGTCTAGAGCCTCTGTGAACTTTCTTCATTCTTAGTATGTCCATATCCCACTTCTTTATTCATTGATTCTTTCTCCCATACCATTTTCTTCTACACCCTCCTTTACAGCTGCATTCCAATCCCCCATGATTACTGGATTTTTATCTCCCTTTGCCTACTCAATTAACTGTTCAGTATCCTCATATACTTTCGCTATATCTTTATCCTGTGCTTATGACGTCATCATCTATCGTTGTCGGCGTTGGTCTACTGCTGATTCTCATGAGAACAGCAACCAACACAGACAACAGTAGTTCATATACACATGCCAACGTCGCAGACAGAGGACGGAGAGATGTAGAAAGTATATGAGCATAGTAAATGGGTAATTCAGTATAAGCAATTAGTAGTACAAGCCACAAATAATGAAACTGCGCCGGATGTTATTTTCTGCGTCCTAGCTACGGTATTTGACTGTGTGACTCATAGTATTATCCTAAACAAACTGAAGTTTTGAGGGATTGACAGCACAGGCAAACAATGGAAATTAAAGCAAAGAGTTGTACGTAGTAACTCAATCAATGTCGTCTGGGGACATTACTCTGATTAGGGAAAAATCACGCATGGGGTTCACCAAAATCTGAGATCTACTATTGTTCCTCGCTTATTTAAGTGCTCTACCGTCTAATACATAAAAAGCAGAGTTAGTTCCTTTTATGGATGATATTGGTATTGTAATCAATCCAAGCATACGTACAGAAACTGAACAAATGGTAAACAATGTAATTAAAAGTATAACTGACTGGTTTCCTGCGAATGGTCTCACCATCAATTTTAGAAATTCACGACATATTCATTTCTGCACGTCTAGGGGTAATACACTAATGACAAGTGTGCACATGGTAAGAAAGTAATTAATAGGGTGTAAACAAACTTCTTAAGTGATCGTGTTGACGAGAATTTGAACAGGAAAAACCACATTTTGGAACTCCTAAAACAAGATAGATCGGCCACATTCGCTCTTAGAATCTTTGCAAATGTCTGAGAGAGACAATTTAGTAAGCTGACATATTTTGCAGATTTTGATTCAATAATGTAATGTGGAATAATGTTCTGGAGTATCTCATTTTTAAGAAAGAAAGTCTTCATTACTCAACAACGTGCTGTAGGAATAACATATGGTGTTCACCCACGACCTTCTTGTTGATGGTTCTGCTGACTACTGCTTCACGGTATATTTATTCCCTCATGAAGATTGTTGTAAACGATACACTGCAGTTTAAGAGGAATAAAGACGTACACAGCTACAATGCCAGAAGGGAAAATGACATTTACTCCATATTAACGTCGTCTTTGGCAGAATAAGGGGTGCACAGTGCTACAACTAAAACTTTGATAACTTACGTAGGGATATAAAATGTCTGACAGACAACAAAGTAAAATTTGAAAATAGACTGAAGAAGTTTCTCATTAACAATTCCTCCTATTCAATAAAAGAACTACTGTTATTGTAATGAGTAAAGGAATTGCGGGTAGAAGTCACTGACTCTGATCTGTATGTTGTTGTTGTTGTGGTCTTCAGTCCTGAGACTGGTTTGATGAAGCTCTCCATGCTACTCTATCCTGTGTAAGCTTCTTCATCTCCCAGTACCTACTGCAGCCTACATCCTTCTGAATCTGCTTAGTGTATTCATCTCTTGGTCTACCTCTACGATTTTTACCCTCCATGCTGCCCTCCAATACTAAATTGGTGATCCCTCGATGTCTCAGAACATGTCCTACCAACCGATCCCTTCTCCTAGTCAAGTTGCGCCACAAGCTCCTCTTCTCCCCAATTCTATTCAACACCTCCTCATTAGTTATGTGATCTACCCATCTAATCTTGAGCATTCTTCTGTAGCACCACATTTCGAAAGCTTCTATTCTCTTTTTGTCTAAACTATTTATCGTCCACGTTTCACTTCCATACATGGCTACACTCCACACAAATACTTTCAGAAACGACTTACTGACATTTAAATCTATACCTGATGTTAACAAATTTTTCTTCTTCACAAATGCTTTCCTTGCCATTTCCAGTCTACATTTTATATCCTCTCTACTTCGACCATCATCTGTTATTTTGCTCCCCAAATAGCAAAACTCCTTTACTACTTTAAGTGTCTCATTTCCTAATCTAATTCCCTCAGCATCATCCGAATTAATTCGACTACATTCCATTATCCTCGTTTTGCTTTTGTTGATGGTCATCTTATATCCTCCTTTCAAGACACTGTCCATTCCGTTCAACTGTTCTTCCAAGTCCTTTGCTGTTTCTGACAGAATTACAATGTCATCGGCGAACCTCAAAGTTTTTATTTCTTCTCCATGGATTTTAATACCTACTCCGAACTTTTCTTTTGTTTCCTTTATTGCTTGCTCAATATACAGATTGAATAACATCGGGGATAGGCTACAATCCTTTCTCACTCCCTTCCCAACCACTGCTTCCCTTTCATACCCCTCGACTCTACTAACTGCCATCCGCTTTCTGCACAAATTGTAAATAGCCTTTCGCTCCCTGAATTTTACCCCTCCCACCCTCAGAATTTGAAAGAGTGTATTCCAATCAACATTGTCAAAAGCTTTCTCTAAGTCTACAAATGCTAGAAATGTAGGTTTGCCTTTCCTTAATCTATTTTCTAAGATAAGTCGTATGGTCAGTATTGCCACTCGAACATAATACGTGTTCCAAAATTCTACAACTGATAGACGTTAGAGATATAGGTCTATAGTTCTGCACATCTGTTCGACGTTCCTTCTTGAAAACGGGGATGACCTGTGCCCTTTTCCAATCCTTTGGAACGTTACGCTCTTCTAGAGACCTACGGTACACCGCTGCAAGAAGGGGGGCGAGTTCCTTCGCGTACTCTGTGTAAAATCGAACTGGTATCCCATCAGGTCCAACGGCCTTTCCTCTTTTGAGCGATTTTAATTGTTTCTCTATCCCTCTGTCGTCTATTTCCATATCTACCATTTTGTCATCTGTGCGACAATCTAGAGATGGAACTACAGTGCAGTCTTCCTCTGTGAAACAGCTTTGGAAAAAGACATTTAGTATTTCGGCCTTTAGCCTGTCATCCTCTGTTTCAGTACCATTTTGGTCACAGAGTGTCTGGACATTTTGTTTTGATCCACCTACCGCTTTGACATAAGACCAAAATTTCTTAGGATTTTCTGCCAAGTCAGTACTTAGAACTTTACTTTCGAATTCATTGAACGCCTCTAGCATAGCCCTCCTCACACTACATTTCGCTTCGCTTAATTTTTGTTGTCTGCAAGGCTTTGGCTATGTTTATGTTTGCTGTGAAGTTCCCTTTGCTTCCGCAGCAGTTTTCTAACTCGGTTGTTGTACCAGGGTGGCTCTTTTCCATCTCTTACGATCTTGCTTGGCACATATTCATCTAATACATATTGTACGATGGTTTTGAACTTTGTCCACGAACCCTCAACACTATCTCTACTTGAGACAAAACTTTTGTCTTGAGCCATCAGCTACTCGGAAATCTGCTTTTTGTCACTTTTGCTAAACAGAAAAATCTTCCTACCTTTTTTAATATTTCTATTTACGGCTGAAATCATCGATGCCGTAACCGCATTATGATCGCTGATTCCCTGTTCTGCGTTAACTGTTTCAAATAGTTCGGGTCTGTTTGTCACCAGAAGGTCTAATATCGCCACGAGTCGGTTCTCTGTTTAACTGCTCAAGGTAGTTTTCAGATAAAGCACTTAAAAAAATTTCACTGGATTCTTTGTCCCTGTCCCCCGTTATGAACGTTTGAGTCTCCCAGTCTATATCCGGCAAATTAAAATCTCCGCCCAGAACTATAACATGGTGGGTAAATCTACTCGAAATATTTTCCAAATTATCCTTCAGGTGCTCAGCCACAACAGCCAGGGGGCCTATAGAGACATCCAATTACCATGTCTGAGCCTGCTTTAACCGTGACCTTCACCCAAATTATTTCACATTTCCAATCTCCGTCAATTTCCTTCGATACTATTGCGCTTCTTATCGCTATAAACACGCCTCCCCCTTCACTGTCCAGCCTGTATCTGTGGTATACATTCCAATCTGAGTTTAGAATTTCATTACTGTTTACATCTGGTTTCAGCCAACTTTCAGTCCCTAGTACTATGTGGGCATTGTGACCGTTTATTAATGAGAGCAGTTCTGGAACCTTTCTATAGACGCTCCTGCAGTTTACTATTAGCAGATTAATATTCTTATTCCCTGTTGCATTTTGAATACTCCTACCCTGCCGCGTCTCAGAAGGCGTCTTGTCGGGCCTAGGGAGGGAATTCTCTAACCTAAAAAACCTACATGTGCACTCCACACGTACTCCGCTACCCTTGTAGCCGCTTCCGGCGTGTAGTGCACGCCTGACCTATTCAGGGGGACCCTACATTTCTCCACCCGATAGCGAAGGTCGAGAAATTTGCACCCCAGATCTTCGCAGAATCGTCTGAGCCTCTGGTTTAAGCCTTACACTCGGCTCCAAACCAGAGGACCGCGATCGGTTCTGGTTCAAAAATGGTTCAAATGGCTCTGAGCACTATGGTCATCAGTCCCCTAGAACTTAGAACTACTTAAACCTAACTAACCTAGGGACATCACACACATCCATGCCCGAGGCAGGATTCGAACCTGCGACCGTAGCAGTCGCGCGGTTCCGGACTGTAGCGCCTAGAACCGCGATACTACCGCGGCCGGCGATCGGTTCTGGGAACGATACTACAAATAGCTCTGATTCCACCCTGCGAGCGAGGTTTTCCGCCTTCACCAACTCCGCCAACCGCCTGTATGAACTGAGGATGACCTCTGAACCCAGACGGCAGGAGTCATTGGTTCCGACATGAGCAAAAATTTGCAGTCGGGTGTACCCAGTGCTCTCTATCGCCGCTGGCAGGGCCTCCTCCACAACTCGGATGAGACCCCTCGGCAAGCAGACAGAGTGAACACTGGCCTTCTTCCCCGACCTTTCTGCTATTTACCTAAGGGGCTCCATCACCCTCCTAACGTTGGAGCTCCTAATCACTAATAAACCCCTTACCCCGTGTGCCTGCTCGGACCTTGCTGAAGGAGCGGCCACATGTCCACTCACAGGCAGAGCGGGCATGGCACACGGCCAGCCTCCACATCGACCCACCGCCTCGTGCGCCGTGAACGCCGCTGAACCCGCCACTCCCCTTGGGGAGAGGGTGGCCCAACCGCGCCCGGTACCCGCGAAGATGTCTCGACAGCAGGGGCAGTGGGTGAAGCACGTAACACCTGGGGTGTACCATGCGACGCACCAGGCTCTCCACTGCCGCTACACTCCGAGGCAGCAGCCTGAAGACGGCTGACCGCGGCTATCAACACGTTCAGCTCTTCGCGAACAGTGGCCAGATCCTCCTGCGTTCGTACACAGCAGTCACACATTCTAACCATCCTAAGAAATCAATTTACTGTAGAGAGTTAATCAACTTTTAACTAGACTGCTGATTCAGTAAAGGCGGCTGATAGTTGACTAAACTGTGGTTACTAGACACTTCTTGTAGAAAACAATGAAAATAGCACTACCTGTCTCTGGACTGTATTCAAAAAAACACTAGCACTACTGGCACTGTGGCTGACTAAAGGGACTCTCTCTGACTATTCAAAACAAACACGAAATCTATGGAACACTATTACTAGCACTCGACAATTAAAGCTTCCTAGAAGCAAAAACACACGGAAGAAGAAGTGACAAGTAAGAAAAATACAGTTAATACTTAAATTAACGTAGCTCGCTGCACAGCAGACGTGACGCAGACGGCAGTTACGACGACGACAGAACATGTGAAGTAAGAGAGAAAGGCGTAATGTTGATTTTATTATAAAATGCCACTACCGTAATATGTCGACGAGATGCTGAATACATAAAACGACGTGATCAACAGTTGCTCGCAACAGTTCCGTTGCAATCGGGAGAATGTGTTTTGCGTTTTGCGTACTCACCTTCAGATCAGGTAGAGTCCGAATGTCTTCTTTTATGTATCCCCAGAGCCAAAATTCACATGGAATCAGATCACGTGATCTTGCAAGCCGTGCACCTGGAGAACCTCTAGGTATCACACATTCGTGGAAGGTTGCGTTTCACTGGGCAAGGGGCATAGGTGTTGCCTCTTTTTGCATGAAAACAGTGATTGCCATGCAGTTGCGCTCTTCCAAAGCAGAAATCACCTGTTAAAGGAGGTTTCGACAACTTACAGACGTCACAGTACACTTGACAGGCCCTCTGGCTGTGTTCTCTTCAAAGAAGAACGCATGGAAAATACACACACATTTCACACAATGGCGGGAAGTGCAAACTGCGAGTATGTTAGCTCTACAAATATAAACGAAAATTGAACGAAAAATGTACGACATACGTAAAAATCAGTGAATACTGCAATTGTAAATGCATTGTGCGTTATATTATAACTCCAAGTGTCCGGAAATCCGTTCTAGAAATAGTGAACTACTGGTATGTATATGAAGTCAAATGAAATGGCTCACGAGTGTGATGTGCGCAATGTTCTACCACACGGAAATACAGCCGTTGAAAGTGAAAATATGCCATGTAAAAATGTGTAGCAGATATTGAACATTTAAAAGAGTGCATCATAAGTATGCAAGCAGCGATTAACACTTTAAAGAATGACCTAAGGAAACTTCGAAATGAAAATACTGAATTGTTAGGTTATCTGAAATCGAGTTCACCAATCAAAACAAAACCTACAAAAACTGTAAACAGTGAGTAAGGAAAGCAGAATGAATGGATCAGAAGCAAAAATACTTGTGTTATGAAGTGCCCTGATAAAACCAACAGCGTTAATACAAATGAAAAGTGTAAAAAAAGCGGTCGACCAGTGCCACAAAAAAATGATACACAGTGAAAACAAGAGACAGAACGTATTAATTCTTTCTGACAGCCATGGTCGTCACTGTGCAAAAATTATTATCAGTTCTCAAAATCATAAACACTACATCTCTTCTGTTATAAAACATAACGCACAGTTAAAGGACGTGGTTTGTAACATAGACGGGAAGACGAAAGAATATACGAAAAATGACAGTGGAATCATTCTAGGTGGGACAAACGATATCCTAAAGAAATTTCAGGCGTGCCTTGACAGATTCTCTTCATAAGACAATACACACAAAAGTTATCATGTGCACAATTCCGTACAGATAAGATGTACCAAAACTGAACAACAGAATCTATACTGCAAACGAATTCTCAGTGAGCACTGCCAAAAATTATGAGCATGTAATGGTAATGGACGTTAATACATTCCTCAGTAGAAGCGATTATACAAAGCATGGATTTCACTTGCGAATGGAAGGGAAAGAGAAATTATGTAGACATTTACAGCTAGCATTAGGTGCCAATCTGCAAATACCATGTGAATACATACAATGTGAAGACCTTTCAGCAAACATGACAATGAAAACACAAGAAAAATCAGCAGCAAAAACGGACTTATCCAACTCGATAGTTATGAAAGTTAACCGAGGAGTCGCAAAAAAGAATTGTACTACATCTTCATCACTCAAAGAAGAAACAAAACTACCATCAACTAAACCAGGCTATGATACTGGCAAAAGCATCTAACCCAAAAAAAGCAACTGAACCAAGTTCCACAACCGAAGATATTCAAGATACAACAAGAAGAACTGGGCACTGGAAAGCAGAAGCAGTACCCCACAGGAAACTCAATAAGGACATCAGAAGATCCAGTCTCAAAATTATCACCAAGGACATCTAATTTTACATGAATCAGTGAACACCAACAATCAACTAGTACCACCTCAGCAACAGGAGGAAGTTCAGCAATTCCAGTGAGAAGAAATGTAAGGCGACCGTGTCATTTACAAGATTTTTTATTCCCAGAAAGCCTCAAGACCAAATTAGGATAACTAGTGCACCTATCAACACCACCTCCAGTCGCAGTCCTTGCAGCAAAAACAGAAACCACCTCAACATCGACCACACAACTAAAATGACCAAAGAGATGGAGAATTGCCCCTTTTCACCATTAGGACATTTTCTTATGACCAATGGAAAAACCAACTCACACTTCAAGATGAGGATGAAGATTTCCCACATAATTTGAATTCAGGAATAAAGATAAGTGGTCAACCAAGTACAATCAGAACAAACCTAAAATCTCACCAGGTCACTCTTCTTCATTAGAATATACAGTCTTAGGAATAAAGTAAGAGAGCTGGAAATCTTGCTATCGAGTGAACTCAGATATGTTAATATACTTTGCTTAACTGAACACTGGCTAAAAGAAAATAAGTTAAAGACAGTGAAAATAACGGATTATGTGTTAGCAGCACAAACTTGTAGAAATCAGTTTACATGTGGAGGGAACTGTATATAAATAAAGAAAGATATCAAATTCAATAACTTAGACAATGTTGAATCCTTAAACACTGAGAAAGATTTTGAAATGTTAGGCATAGAAATTCCAGCATTCAAGTTAATTGTAATATGTTTAATAGATCTCCAGATACCCACCTAAAAAAATTCAACACTCGGCTTGATACTTTACTAAATAAAGTAGTAACAAGTCGAAAAACTGTTCTTATATGTGGAGATCTAAATGCAAACTTTAATAAGCTAAGCAATTCAAAATCTGAGCTGATGAACATATTAACAGCCAATAATTTGGAGATTACAATCCACTCCCCTACACATGAAATGAATCATTCTAGTACTACTATAGACCAAATAATAATTATCTCCAAAACAAAATATAAATCAATTGTAATTAAAGCTGGACTGGCAGACCATCATGCACAGGCTATAAGCTTTTGTGTAAACACTAATCCATACTATAATTATATGAGGAAGACTACACACATGGGCAGAACTTTCAGTAATACTGCAGTACAAACATTCCAGAATTATCGCCAACAAGAATCATGGGAGCTAGTGTATAGCACAGAAAATATTTCTCATAAGTTTCAGGCATTCATGAATATTTTTAAATATTATTTTGATCTTGCTTTTCCATTGAAAGCCAAAACAACCCAAACCACTAAAAGCAACAACTGGATTACTAGTGGTATAAGGAAATCGTGTGCTAGAAAATGGTAGCTTCAAAATATTGCAAGAAGCTACAACACAACTCAGGAGTTTGATAGTTACTTTAAAAAATATAAATCTATCTTAAATAAAATAATAAAGGAGGCAAAGAAACGAAACAATGACAAATACATAGAAGAACAGAACCAAAGCAATCTGGCAAGTTGTAAAGAAAGAAACCAAATCTTACAAAATCAGAGTTAATAATATAGTGTTAAAGGCTGGCTTGGGAAACACTAATAACCCACAGGAAGTAGCTAATATGTTTAATAACTATTTTATAAATGTAACAGAGAAACTACTACAACAGACCTCTAATAGACAACAGCATACAGTAACAGAGAAAAAAGTCTCAAGCACATCAATGTCTCTGTACCCAACAAATGTAGAAGAAGTACAGGTTACAATAAGAAGTCTCAAAGTGAAACACTCTTCAGGCGTAGATGATATACCTGAGTTCATTATAAAGAAATGTGGGGACTTATCACTGAGCCCTTAACTTACCTATGTAACCTATCTTTTGCTACAGGAACTTTTCCTTCATGTTTGAAAATAGTAAAAGTAAAGCCATTATGCAAGAAAAGAAACAAAGATGATATTTTCAACTACAGACCACTGGCACTTCTATCTGTTTTCTCAAATATATTAGAAAGGCTTTTCAATAAGAGACTAACAGACTTTAAGAAGTATAATGGCATTCTGTCAGAATCTCAACATGGATTCAGAGCAAACCGTTCAACCGAATCAGCAGTTAACTACTTTCTATTAGAGGCACTGATAGCATTAGACAACAAAAAATTTACCATGGGCATATTTTTGGATTTTTGAAAGGCATTTGACACCATAAATCATGACGAATTGCTGCACAAGCTAGAAAATCTTGGCATTAGGGGAACAGCTAACAACTGGCTCAGCTCTTATCTTACGAACAGAGAACAATATGGGGAAATAGATCAGGAAAGGGATAATGTCATTAGGAAATATAATTCCAAGCTACTGACTTTTAAATATGGAGTGCCACAAGGATCAGTAATGGGTCCTGTTCTGTTCTTACTCTATGTAAATGACCTAAACATAAGCAATGACAGCAGCAAAAAAATTCAATTTGCTGATGATACAAGTGTTCTAAATACAGGAAACTCAGAAGAAAATCTTGTAAAAAACCACTGACAAGCTAACATGTTACTTTGATGACAATGACTTAATAATAAACACTGAAAACAAATGGTTCAAATGGCTCTGAGCACTATGGGACTTAACATCTATGGTCATCAGTCCCCTAGAACTTAGAACTACTTAAACCTAACCAACCTAAGGACATCACACAACACCCAGTCATCACGAGGCAGAGAAAATCCCTGACCCCACCAGGAATCAAACCCGGGAACCCGGGTCTGGGAAGCGAGAACGCTACTGCACGACCACGAGCTGCGGACAATAAACACTGGAAAAACTGTAGCTATGGATATACACACAGCACAAACAAAAACTCTGATATCATCCAATGTAGAGCTATAAGGACAGACAATTGCCAAAACAGCCTGTACCAAGTTTCTTGGACTTCATCTACAAGACAACTTGAAATGGAAAGCACATATTGAGCAAATGAACAAAAAATTAAGTACTTCTTGTTTTGTGTTATATACATTGAAAAATTGTACCAGCTACAACATCCTTCAGTGTGTATATTATGCAGTTGTGCACTCTCACCTCCGGTATGGGATTATGTTCTGGGGAAATTCTGGAGATGCCATCAAAACATTCAAAATTAAAAAAAAAATATAAGAATAATGAAAGGAGTAGATAATCGCAAATCATGTAGACCATTGTTTCAAAAAAGGATGATCCTGTCACTTCCTTGCATATATATACTTGAAAATATAATGTATTTAAAGCAAAATGTACATACAAAAAGACCACTCATCACTCAAAATAACACAATACACAGCTATGGTACAAGACAAAAATTGGATGTACATGTTCAAAGCGCCAACACAAAGTTATTTCAAAACGGTCTTATCCATCCTAGTATCAAGCTATACGGTGCCTTACCAGATTCCATTAAACACATACAAAACATTGGTCACTTCAAATCTAAATTGAAGTCGTACTTGGTTGATCACTGCTTTTACACAGTAAATGAATACCTACAAAAACAAATTTTTCTATTCTAAACCAATGTAGTCTCATTCAGAAGAAAATTTGTATTTTATCTCTCTGTATATAGCGTAACAACATTTATTTAAGTATTCATCATTAATTGATATATTAATGTGTGTTATTATGTACAAAGGTATATTATATGTAAAACTGTTAATATTAACATAAAAATCCAAATATCTCTTGCACATTGTGCAGCTGTAGATGAAATGGATCAATAAATCAGTATGGAGAATATAATGGCTCTTCATGCACAACACAGTTTAACAATTCCCAAAATTCGGCACTTCTGTGTATTCACTGTAGCCTGTAGTGTAAAATATGCCTCACCAGTCCATAGAATATTGCCTGGCTACATTTCATCAAAGTGAACAGCAAATTCAGAACATTGCTGCAGATCATGACGTTTTAGTTGCTGCACCGTTTGTACGTTGTACAGGTACCAGTGTAAAATAGACCACAAAAATTTCCATATTGTTGGCCATGGGATAGATAATTCTCGTGACATTCAACGAACACTAGCGCTACCTGGGGCACATGCTGCTTGGTCAGTAACAGCAACAGAAAACTCATCAGTATCTTCCAGTGGGACAGGATGCCTTTCTCTTCTAGGTACCACGCAAAGCTCATCCATGTTTTCGAATTTCATTGTTACCATCTAAACTATTTAATGGCATCGGACCTCTCCTGAGACTTTTCATTCATCAAGACTCTCTCAATGCAGTACTGTAATGATTTCCATTCACATAAAACACTTTCTCTAATAGTTCACAATCCCTTCTCTATAGCCATACCATTCACTCACGTTATGGCTTGTCAAATGACAGCGTGGACCTCATACCTCTGAACAAACAGTGTACAGGACCTAGCGCCCACAATCGGAACTAATGTGTTCTCCAGCGTAAATTGGTTCTTCATTAAGGCGTTAACATATCTACCATGTTTCACTGCCATACGATAATCATGGCCCACACTAGACCTCCATGAGTAGCTCCACTTGAATTATAACCACCTAGAATGTGGAATTAAGCGAGGGAACCTCAGGATATTAGAACTACTAGCTCCAGCTGTGTGGAAGCTGATCCTATGTGATAGGATATCATGCAGACAGGAAGGAAACTCTGATCAGCTGGATGGTATGTTGCCGTGTGGGGAGCTTTTCCTCCAGGTCCTCCCAGAAGCTGTGTGGGAGGAACTGGGAAAGCCTCAGGATATGGAACAGAAGGACTTCCATCTCTGGCAGTGTGGCGAATAATCCTACATACTAGGGCCTTGCTGAGGCTCAGAGCACACACTGATCGATTGGATGATGTGTTGGATGATGGAGAGCACATTGTCCCCAAAGCTTGTCCAGTACCTACACTGTGCAGAAACACCATCGTGATGTTCACCTGGAACACCTTCAGTTTCAGTAGCTTGGAGGGTGGTCTTATGTGCTGAGATTCTGAACAGACACAAAAGAAAACCTGTTCGATTTGATGATGTGTAGGGTGGTGGACAATGGACTGTCCTCCAGGTACTCCCAGCGACCTCAGGATGTTGGCCAGGAGGATATTCATCATCAGCAGTGCTGTGATCCTGCAGAGGCATGCAGGTGACTGATCAGCTGAATGGTGTGTAGGTGGCGAGGTCGTTGTCCTCAAGATTCTCTCAGGAGGTGTGCAGCAGCAAGAAAAATCACCTCAGTGTATTGCCTAGAAAGTCCTTCAGCTTCAGCAGTGCGAGGGGTAGTCCTTAGCTGCTGGACCTGTGCAGAGGCACGCAGGAGAGATCAGAACCACTCTGGAATATTTGACAAAAAGACCTTCAGTATTACAGCGAATGGTTCTATATGCCGGAACCCTGCAGATGCACGTAGGAGGCCTAAAAATCTGGATGGTGTGTGGCTGATAGAGACTGCATTGTTCTCCAGGTTCTCACAGCAGCAATTTGGAGGAAAAGCGGAAGCAGCGCAAAAAAATGTTGAGGAAGACCTCCAGATCTAGGACTGTGGTGTGTGGTCATATGTCCTACAATCCAGCAGAGGCCCTTGGCTTTTAGTCAGATCAGTGTAATCCTTTCCATTAAATATCTCTTTATTGGCGACAATACATTACATCTCTGAAAAGATTTTTAAATGCTGCGAGCGACTATCTCTACAGCCATCTAAGTATTAGCTCCAAAAATTCAACTTACAAAAACAGAAAAATCAAAATGTTCGCAAGTTAGCAGACATCTGCAAAGCCAAGCAGATAAAATTGTCATCGATCATACTTCACAGTATACAGGATCTTGGGAGCAGTTACAACTAAAGTTACTGGAATGCCCAGTAAAAAAACAATTTATTAGAGGTCCCAATGTATTTAGAGTGTGTCATTTTGATTTTAATGTTATTATAAGTTCAGTTTCTGGAGGTGGATGACTATGGTGATAGTTGTAGGTACGTATGCACATTTAGGATGTTTAGAAGCATTTGTAGACAGATGTACTACAGCGTGAAAGATATCAATGAAGCTACAGGCCATTAAGCTGTTTAGACTTAAATGGTCTGTAGCGTGATGGAGAGCACATTGTCCACCGAATCATCCCAATGGCTGTGCAGCAGAAAGGTGAAGTGTCTCAGGATAGTGGCCTGGAATATATTAATTTTCAGCCGTGAGGAGGGTGGCCAAACGTGCTGGAACCATGCAGAAGCTTGCAGGAGACTGTGCTCCATTTGACAGTGTCACTGACGGAGACTGTGTTGACATTCTCAGGACCAGGAATGAAAACCATCTCAGGGCATTTGCCAATATGACGATCACCAATGTTAAGGGTGTTCTATGTGTTGCGGCCATCCACAGGAATGCATGAGACTCTGATTGGCTTGACAGGGTTTAGGCTGAAGGCGAGCGCACTGTCATCCAGATCCTCCCGTTGGCTACATGGCAGGAAGCGGAAGCGCCTCAGTATGTCTGACAGGTAGACTTTGAGCTGCAGGCGACTGTATTGGGAACCCACGCAGCTGCGCGCTCCCAACCCAAATGGCAGGTAGGTGCATGCATGCTCCTTGCCGACGCGGTCCTCCAAGAAGCGCGAAGGGTCGAACTGCTGTGGGTCCTGGAAAAACTGCGGCAGGCGGTGTGTGAGGAAGGGCATCACAAGAAGCAGGGTACCCTCAGGGACCAAAACCTTCCGTCCAGTCCCTCCAGACAGCCAGAGGTCTTCTGTGGCCATCCGAGGAAGTATTGGGACCGTTGGGAACAGTCTCAGTGTCTCCTGTAGGTCACACCAGAAGAGACTGAAGATACACTGATCGAAAAAAAATCGCAGCTCAAAAAAATAATTAATGTAGAGTAATGAAAGGTCAAGAATACATTTGTGTACTTAATATGTTTAAGTGATTAACATTGCAAGACCACAGGTTAATGTAAGCGCGAGATGAGCGATTGCATATGTGAAATGCCGATACATTAATAATAGATTTAATGGTCTGTAGCCTGATGGGAAGCACAGAATATTGAATGTAAGTATGCAAATATGCAAGCATTGTATGTGGAGGTGCCAAATTTTAATTTTTTGGATGAGATTTCATGCCTGACGTACTTGGTCGGTCAATACAGGAACGATTAACGCTGGTTGTGGATAACGCTGAAGATTTTGCAGGATGATGTCACATACGTGCTCGATTACAGACACAACTCGTAAATGAGCAGACCAAGGCTACCTGTCGATAGCCTGGAGACCATGCTGGGCTGCAACAACGATATGAGGGCGAGTATTATCCCTTTGGAAAACACGTCTTGGAATGCTGTTCATGAATGGCAGCACAACAGGTCGTACTATCAGACTGACGCTTGACGCTCATATTTGGAGTCCAGGGTATATGGTATAACGTTGAGAGTGCTCCTGCTGTCGTACGAAAACGCACTTCAGACCATAAATCCAAGTATAGTGTGTCTTGCATGCTGACAGGTTGGTTGCAGGCTCCTTCTAACCAACACACAGCCATCACTAGCACCGAGGCAGAACCAGCTTTCATCAGAAAACACAGCAGACCTCCACCCTGCTGTGCAACGAACTCTAGCTTGACACCGTTGAAGTCGTAAATGATGGTGGTTTGCGGCCAGTGGAATGTGTTCTACAGGGCGTCCTCGGCGGGGCTCTCCTTGAAATAGAAGATTTCTAACAGTTTGTTGTGAGTTTGTGGTGTCAACTGCTGCTCAAATTGCTGTTGCAGATGCAGTGTGATATGCCAGAGCCATACGCCAAACACAATGGTCTTTCCCCTCAGTAGTGCCACATGACTGCCCGGAGCGCAGACTTCTTGTGAATCGTGTACAGTGGCTACATTCCTGCCAAACCTTTAAGCAATATTGCAGAAGGAACACCGAGGTTCTTGCAACCCTATTACTCGACCTCGTTCAAAGTCAGTGAGCTGTTGACAATGCCATCTTTGTTGCCTGAAAGGCATTCTTCACCATCATCATCTCACTATGTCTAACCTTAACTGTAAATAACTCTCACGACCGTTACAATGTGTATTTAAAGTTAACCTGATCTGCAGCCTCATAGTGGCAGTACTGGTGCCACACTTATGCGACGGGAGCAAAATATTAATAGATGTCATATTCCAGATGGAGAAACACGCCTACCAACTTTGTTTTATATCACACAACTGCTTCTTTGAGCTACAATTTTTTTCCCGTCAGTGTAGGATCTCAAGTTTTACACCGTGTTTCCACCACCAGATGGACAGGTAAACAAATTCCTTAGTTCTGGATGTAATACAAGTCTTTTACTATAGGTGTGTTAAATACGAGTATATACTCAGTCGCTAAATTACGTCGTGGGGTTACGACGATGTTCTGTGGGCATAAATGCCCAATGCAGCTGCCGACTGCTGGGCAGAAGCTTACTATAGCAGTAGCTGAGACGAATGCCTGTGAGTGATGCGTTGCGATAGGGGGAGGGGTGGGAGGTGGACCGTCCTTGCCCTCGCTCCCTGCTCCCTGCAGCCTCAGAGCTGCCCATGGTGTGTGCTGTTGGCCATCCGAATCAGTTGCCTTCCTAGAACGATTCTGTGCCACACTTGATGTGTTTCGTTGCTGCAGTGTGTGTGGTTGCCAGTCTCCTTTTGTCTTTTATTTACAGCTTCAGTGCCAAAGAGGAAAATTCTTGTGAAACACGTATTCAGACTTTATGTCCCATTAATAAACAAGAAAAAACCTGGAAACACCTGCCACTGACAACATTTTAAATAAAAAATAATAATAAACGCATTTATGAAATTTCGCACAAGGTATCAATAGCAATAGCCCACAAGCAAGCCAGATCCTGCAACCAAAGTCACACAAATGACGAACATGATCAATATTATTGCTGGAGAGTCAGCACGCAGAAAACCTGTGATAAATTAGTATATTTACATCACTCGAATCTCATTAACTGAGTAACAGTTACCTACATTAGAAATTTTCTGTAATAATGTGTAATAATCTGCTCTACAGTGCACAACGAACTCTCTGCAGCATTTCTGTTGCACATATTCCTCTCAGCAGCGAGCGCTATTCGTCAGCATCAGATTCATATTATGGCCAATATTCGTGTCTGAAAGCAATTATAGCTGCTGCAAGTACAGGGTGTTTCACGAAGAATGATATGATTTCAATACTCCATATTTATTGATAAAAATATGGTACAAACATGGGATGAATTGTAAAATACTCACAAAAGCTTAAAGTCTTAGCTACATCGTTACAAATGATGTATGTGTGCACCAGCAGTAGCATGAACAACATCTAGACGAGAGTTAAATACTCTGCTTTCTGACAAGTTTTTTTTTTTTAAGTCTTGTCATCTGTCTTCTGAATGGTTTCATGCGGCCTGCCACGAAGTTATCTCCTGTGCCAACCTCTTCGTCTCAGTAGCACTTTCAACCTACGTCCTCAATTATCTGCTGGATGTAGTCCAATCTCTGTTTTCCTCTACAGTTTTTGCCCTCTAGTACCATGGAAGTCAGTCCATGATGTCTTAACAGATGTCCTATCAACCTGGTCCTTCTCCTTGCCAGTGTTTTCCACACATTCCTTTCCTCTACGATTCTGTGCAGAACCTCCTTATTCCTTACCTTATCAATCCACATTCGTCTGTAGCACCACATCTCAAATGCTTCGATTCTCTTCTGTTCCGGTTTTCCCACAGTCCATGTCTCACTACCAGACAATGCTGTGCTCCAAACGCACATTCTCAGAAATTTCTTCCTCAAATTGAGGCCTATGCTTGATACTAGTAGACTTCTCTTGGCCGGGAATGCCCTCTTTGCCACTGCTAGTCTGCTTTTGATGTCCGCCTTGTTCCGTCCGTCATTGGTTATTTTGCTGCCTAGGTAGCAGAATTCCTTATCTTCATCTACTTCGTGACCATCAATCCTGATGTTAAGTTTCTCGCTGTTCTCATTCCTGCTACTTCTCATTACTTTCGTCTTTCTGCGATTTACTCTCAATCCCTGTTCTATACTCATTAGACTGTCCATACCACTCGAGCAGATCACGTAATTTTTCTTCACATTCACTCAGGATAGCAATGTCATCAGCGAATCGTATCATTGATGTCCTTTCACCATGAATTTTTAATTCCACTCCTGGACCTTTCTTTTATTTCCATCATTGCTAATTCGATGTACAGATGGAACAGAAGGGGGAATGACTACAGTCTTTTCTTACGTCCTTTGTAATCCGAGCATTTCGTTCCTGGTCGTCCACTCTTGTTATTGCATCTAGGCTCTTCTACACATTGTGTATTACCCGTCTCTCCCTATAGCTTACCGCTATTTTTCTCAGAAATTCGAACATCTTCCACAATTCTACGCTTTTCCAGGTCGACAAATCCTATGAACGTGTCTTGATTTTTCTTTAGTTTTGCTTCCATTATCAATGGCAACGTCAGAATTGCCCCTCTGGTGCCTTTAACTTTCCCAAAGCCAAACTGATACTCAACTAACACATCCTCAATTTTCTTTTCCGTTCTTCTGTATATTATCCTTGCCAGCAACTTGGATGCATGAGCTGTTAAGCTGATTGTGCGATAATTCTCGCACTTGTCAGCTCATGCTATCTTCGGAATTGTGTGGATGATATTTTTCTTAAAGTAAGGCGGTATACTGCCAGACGCATACATTCTACACACCGAAGTGAATAGTCGTTATATTGCCACTCCACCTAATGATTTTAGAACTAAATGGGAGATGAACACACTTCCTTGACATATCCCCACAAGGAAATCTCATGGTGTCATGTTCGGTATTTTGCAGGCCAATAATACAGGACAGTGGCCCGGGGTCCCCTCTAGATGTTGTTTATGCTGCTGCTGGTGGACACAAAGAGCGTTAGCTATAGCGTAGGTAAAGATTTCAGATTTTGTGAATATTTTGAAATTCATCCAGTGTTTGTATTACGATATTATCAATAAATGTGGAGTTTTGAAACCAGGTCATTCGTTTTGAAATACCTGTATAATGGGTAGAGTTTTAGTATTCTGTCTTATCTTAAATGAGTTCAAACTTCTTTGCAATGTATATCACGTTATTGGGTAATGTTGATACTCCTGGTCTAAGAAAATCGGCTGGTGGTTGTTTGGGAGTGCCCTTTTAAAATTTTGATTTATGATTTGAAAGTAAAGATGCACAAAGAACAAATAATGATAAGAAATTATAATACAGAAAATACAATAATGTTTTGTAAAGACGGTTCCTAAGAGCCATATCAGGATATCAGAAGCAAAAAGGTAAAAGTGACTTTTCCCATAAAAATGAGATAAGTGCATCCAGAGCATGGTAAGGCATCTAAAATTGTGGCAAAGGGATACAAGCGAAACTCCAATCTTTGCTGCTCACCAATGATGAAAAAGAAAACTGATTACAAGGTGTCACGAAACAGGTACATTGATATCGTCTTGTATTGATTTTTGATGTAGCATGTTATCAAAATAACTTATTTATGATACGTGAGAGAAGGAAGTGACCAAACCGATGGGAAATATGTTCAATTATGGGATAATGCAGTAAACAGTACTCTTTGTTATTTTGCTTCTCTATAGTAGCCATAAAAGGCATGGTATTAATGTAGCATTACCTAAATGTTTTATTATAGCTCTAAATAGCAACTTTATGATAACTGAAATGATAACAACCTATGATAAAGCATTATAGAGAAAGTGTAAGTCAGATTTTTCTTAAATCGCAATATTCTGTAAGCAAAGGGATAAAGGTGCATATAAACTTCCACGATTTGTGGTACAAAACTGATCATTTATGTTAACATGTTATTCCAACATGCAAACAGAAAATGCTAGAAAGTAGTTTTGTGTCTAATATACAAAAACATTGAATTTCCATCTGGAAATCTCATTAGAATTCCGAAACCTTGTGAACTTTAACTGAAGTTTTATCAGTACTAGAAGAAGTGTACTCATACCCCTTTGTTTCTGACCCACTCCTATAAATTGAAAGAGTAAATAAAAATCAGTGAGGGATGTCTATGGTACTTGGCTAGTTTCGCAGTGCTCTAATATTGCTGAAAATATCTTCAAAAATACGTCGTCGACATATAAAACGCGATGTTTACCCAAGAGTCACAATGTTATTTACCACCGCCTTGCTGCTAAGAAGTTGTCAGCTGAGGCAAAGAGAAGTAACGCGACCGAAAGGTGACTTGTTGGTGTAAAATGCATACCTGTGTGTGTGTGTGTGTGTGTGTGTCTGTTTGTGTGAGCACTGATCATTTTGGAGAAATCTAGGCACTAATGGGTTAAACACGAATGAGACAAATTGCTTCTAGGTTACCTTAGTTCTTCCTAGCTGCATCTTACGGAAGCCATCTTGCAACTGCTGTTACTGTGGTATCGATAGCTACGATGCCACGGCGTAGGTGCAAGTCAGTAGGTTGGAACTACAACACAGACACCGACGACAGCGCCCTCCAGCCGGCGCTGTGCAGCTCTACGAGCGCCGCTCCAGAGTCTGCCCATTTGATCAAGAGCAGACGGCCAAGCAACTTAGCTTCTACTTCATTGGGGGCTACCTAGCTAGCCATGAATGATAGTTTGTCCTACTACTAGAACTGTTAGCTTTGATACATCCGGCTTCGTACGTACGGGCTCATCTTTACAAAAAGTTACGTATGTCATTGACTATTATTCTCTGTTAAATGTACTTTTACGTTAAAAGCAGTACCGAGATCTTTACCTCACCTGCTCCTACTCGCTTCCTACATTCGGCCTACCCTTCAGTTTACAGGAGCAGACCATCGCGCCGCCTTCCAGGCGGGATATAAAAACTGGCGACGAGCAGGTACTCAATTTTTTTCCCTCTCCTCTTATCTCTTTTTTTTTTTTTTTTTTTTTCTCGGTACTGCTTTCTCTTCCTGCTAGCCCAATGTGACTACGTGGGCTAGTGTTTCCGCCCTTCACTCTAAGACTTTCATTTGTATCAACCATGGATTCGCCACAGGAACACGCGTCGCTGTCCGATCTTGTACGTTTTCAGGCTCAACAAATGATGCAACTGCTTGCTGCCGTAAATGGCCTGGGTACACGACAAACTGCAGTTGCTTCGACACCTCCGGCGTCTCCGCCTGTACCACCGCCTACGACGCCTCTGGCGCCGCCATTTCGTGCCTTCAATCCTGACAATGAACGCTGGCCAGAATACATTGCCCAGCTCGAGGCACACTTCGCAGCGTACAACATACCAGGTACAGCGCGGCTTGCCTTTTTCATTGCTAATGCGGGTTTTGTAAAATTGTGTGCTCGTAAAATTGTTTCGCACCAGCCGCCCAGAAACTAAAACTTACGATGAAGTGATTGATGCTTTGAACTCCCACTTCCGTGACAGTGTAAATGTGGTAGCTGCACGCTACAAATTCTTTCGTCTTCGGCGTGGTCCTACTCAGTCACATAAATCATCGTTAGCGGACCTTCAGGGACTAACTTCTGTTTGTGACTTTAATTGTTCATGTGGACGCTCATATGCAGATATGATTAAAGACGCTATTGAGCAGAATGTGGCAGATCACCGCATCCGCAAGCAAATCCTCATATTTAAAAACCCGTCTTTTCAGGAAGTAGTGGACTTGCTAGACAGACAAGATACATTAGACATGGCTACTTCCGCTTCGACGTGACCCCGGGTGTGTGTACTGTTAGTGCGGCACAACACGTGCCCTCCCGCCCGGCCACAGCACGGCACGCCATGCCGCGCCGCTCGCGCACCACTAATCAAGTTCCCAGCCAGACACCTACTCAGAAACTGAAATCATGTCCGAACAGCTTTCCTGTCCACCCACGGGACAGTTGCCCATCCCATCAAGCACAGTGTTATTTTTGTAGTAAGAAAGGACATGTGCAAGCTGTGTGTACTAAGAGAAACTCTAATTCACAACCTGTCTCCCGTTCGCGTGACATGCGTGGGTGTCACTGCAACAGAAACCGTCGTGATCATGATTCACATCAGCCTATGGACGTTAATGCCATTTATTGAAAGCCTTCTGCTTCACGTGCTTCTACAGCTCGTCGTGTGAATCACGTCTTGCCAGACACTTCCTCTCGCATTCAGCGCCATGCGAGGAAACTTTTTGTGACTTTGAACATTCTTGGACATTCTGTTCGCATGCAGCTGGACACTGGTGCGTCAGTTTCTTCACTGAACAAATCAACGTATGACTTGCTTGGTTCGCCCCCGCTTCGTCGTTCGCATTCCACGCTGACTGCTTTTACTGGACAGGAAATATCAGTGCTCGGCATGTGTAGTTTGCAAGCAACATATGGTGCAACAACCCGTGCAGTGTCTTTCCATGTGCTCCGCTCTAGTGATGCTACGAACATTTTTGGCATGGACGCATTTGAACTTTTTGGCCTTGTAATTCAGGACAATGTACTTTGCATCAACACCAGTGATCATGCAGACAATGTCGTCGCACTATGTTATGATTTTGCTGAACTCTTTTCTGAGGGCCGTTGTTGTGCCACAGACTTATATTATAGTTAAAGACAATGCCATGCCTATTTTCCGGCGCGCACGGCCGGTACCGCACGCACTGCGCGACGCCGTAGCTGCTGAACTTAAGCATTTGCAAGACAGTGGTGTGATTGACCCTGTTTTTGCTTCGCCATGGGCTTCGCCTACAGTGTGTGTGAAGAAACCAAATGGTCATCTCCGCATTTGTGCTGACTTTAAGTCTACAGTAAATCCCAAGACAGTGGTAGCTACATTTCCCTTACCGCATCCTGAAGACATTTTTGATAAGCTTGGTGCGGGAAAATTCTTTCCCACAGTTGATTTGCGGGACGCATACTTCCAGATTTCGCTAGGCGAACAGTCGAAGTGCTATTTTTTGATCCACACCCACCTTGGCTTGTTCAAAATTCGCCGAGTTCCGTTCGGTTGCGCTTCGGCTCCTGCTATTTTTCAGTCTTATTTGCTGCAGTTGTGTGCCACTGTCCCTGGTTGTGCCAATTATCTGGACGATATGGTTGTATCAGGTCGCACCCCTGACGAACATTTGCAGAATTTGCGTGCCTTGTTTACTGTACTTTTGCAGGCAGGGCTAAAGTGTAACAGAGACAAGTGCAAATTTTTTCAAACTGAGATTCAGTATTTAGGACATATGATCAACGGACAGGGTATCCACCCCTCACCGCCACATCTCAGTGCGATTAGAGACCTTGCAGCACCCAGGAACTTGAAAGAACTTCAGTCTGTGTTGGGCAAAATTTCATACTATATTCGGTTTATACCAAATGCAGCAAAGACTGCACCGCATTTGCTGCGCCTTCGGCGTAAGAACATTCCTTTTGTTTGGTCTTCAGAATGTGACGCTGCTTTCCACAAGCTCAAGTCTGCTTTATTGAGTGATCGCTGTTTGATTCCTTTTGATCCCTCCAAACCAGTTGTTTTGGCTGTCGATGCATCTTCTCACGGCATCGGAGCGGTTCTCTCGCACCGCATTAATTATGTCCATCGCACGATAGCTTTTGCGTCTAAGTTGCTCAATTCTACCCAGCGAAACTATTCTCAAATCGAGAAAGAAGCGTTAGCTACTGTCTATGGAGTGACAAAGTTTCATGATTTTTTGTACGGTCGCAAGTTCTAATTGGTCACCGACCATAACCCTTTGACGTCGTTGTTTCACCCGTCAAAGCCAGTTCCAGCCCGTACGACACAAAAGTTTCAATGTTGGTCTTCCTTTTTGTCTAACTACAATTGCGAAATCTTGTTTCGGCCTACGGCCCAGCATGGCAATGCTGATGCTTTGTCTCGTCTACCTGTCGGTCCTGACGAAGTGGTTGATTCTTCCGAACTGTCCTGCTTGTTCATTGATTGGCAAGATAAGGAATTAGCTGATGGTTTTCCGGTGGATTTTCATCGCATAGCTTCAGCGACAGTCGCCGATGCTTCTTTGCAGATTCTTTTGCAGTGTATTCGTACTCAATGGCCTCCATCGCCGACGCAGTTTCGTGATCCACTTGTTCGACGTTACTTTGCGCAACGTCACAACTTGTCTGTATACAACCGCTGCGAACTGACAATGGCATTGATAAACAAATTGAGAATTTGCTTGCTAATTGTCGCTCTTGCGCGGAGCATCAATCTGCTCCCCGCCAGCGCTTCTTTGTATGGCCGACTCCTATTGCGCATTGGCATTGCGTTCATATTGATTTCGCGGGTCCTTTCTGTGACACCCGCTGGTTGATAGTTATTGATGCGTACAGCAACTTTCCTTTTGTTGTGCCTATGTCTTCTACTACATCTGCCAGTACTATGCGGGCTTTGACGTCTAATTTTTTGCATTGTGGGCTTTCCTGAAGGGGGCGCGAATTGTCGTCCATGAAGACGAACGCCTCGCCAATATGCCGCCAATATGTTTGCACTATTGGTCGGAGAATGGCATTCACGTATCGCACAGCCGTTACGGCGCCTTTCATGGCTACCAGCGGCGTACGTCGGCCCCATATAATGCCACCCCTAAACATCAAGGAACTTCCACCTTGCTGCACTCGCTGGACAGTGTGTCTATGGCGTTCAGCCTTACCAGGTTGCCTCCAAACACGTCTCCGACGATTGTCTGGTTGAAGGCATATGCGACACTCATCAGTGAAGAGAACGTGATGACAATCCTGAGCAGTCCATTTGGCGTGCTGTTGGGCCCATCTGTACCGCGCTGCATGGTGTCGTGGTTGCAAAGAGGATCTCGCCATGGACGTCAGGAGTGATGTTGCACATCATGCAGTCTATTGCACACTGAGTCGTAACACGACGTCCTGTGGCTTCACAAAAAGCATTATTCAACATGGGTGTGTTGCTGTCAGGGTTCCTCCGAGCCATAATCCATAGGTAGCAGTCACGCACTGCAGTTGGGCGGCCTGAGCGTGGCATGTCATCGACAGTTCCTGTCTCTCTGTATCTCCATGTCCGAACAACATCGCTTTGGTTCACACCGAGACGCCTGAACACTTCCCTTGTGCCACTTCCTGGCACAATGTGGACGTGATCGAACTGCGTTATTGACGGTCTAGGCATGGTTGAACTACAGACAACACTAGCTGTATACCTCCTTCCTGGTGCAATGACTGGAACTGATGGGCTGTCGGACCCCCTCCGTCTAATAGGCGCTGCTCATGCATGGTTGTTTACATCTTTGGGCGGGTTTCGTGACACCTCTGAACAGTCAAAGAGACTGTGACTGTGATACAATATCCACAGTCAACATCTATCTTCAGGAGTTCTGGGACCTGGGGTGATGCAAAACGTTTTTTGATGTGTGTATTTCTACATATAAACTGCTTCTATTACTTACTAAATTACACACTGCTTTCTTATTGGCACTACTAAAATAAATTATAGGTTAGTAGACGAGCATAGTTCGATCTTTGTACTGTGCGTTGGTACCATACATGAAATTTATTAAAAATATAGGTCTTCACAATAAAGGATGACAGCCAAAAACAGTTGCAGGATAAATTTTTTTTTTATTAAAATTCTTGACCAAGGTTTCGGTACATGTAAATATACCTTCATCAGAAGTAAAACTTCCTGAACAGAAATACACATTCATTAGAAAAGCCATATCAACGAAAGTGAGACACAGAAGCTGAAGTAACGGTGAAATTACCAAAGTAATACAGGCACAAAATCTTTAGTACTTACTAAAATTACATCATGCAATGGAGAATAATAAAACAACTATGCCAAAGGCGTCGTCAGTAATTAACACATCATCTCCATTTGTACAACATGTGTAATGGGCACAGGGTCAAAGCGAACAGTTTAGCACCATTACTTCGCCTATGAACTATTGAGACACGAGTGTGAAAGCACTAGGGCAGATGGTTTCGCCGAGAGAGGGCACTTGCATGTGCCAGACTCGCGCATATTAAAATCCATGAATACATACATAAGCGCATCAAAAATTATTAAAGGTTGTGTTAATTCAGACTCTGTCTTAATAAATAAAACGTATCAGGCCAATTAAAGACATTTATGTAAAACAGAAATATAGAACCAATTTAACTGTGTCCTAGTGTCAAACGGATAAAGCTTGCGCTTGGAACATCTAACGAGAGAGGGCACTAGTGTAATGCGCGAGAGTCTCGCGTAACGTAGGCAGTGAAATACATACTAGCGAAACAACCAAAATGTTATAATAAAACGAAACCATCTGTCATTATGAATAAAACATAGTAGTCATTTAACCACACATACACATTGAAATACATAACTCACAAACATCACAATACGTAGAATCCCAACAAGACAGGAAAAGTGCATTTCACCGGCATCAACAAGCAAGAAAATAACTACTAGTCAGCCAGACTATATTACATTAAGGCAATGAGGGGTTTGAAACTGTCTAAAAAATTTTTGTTTCGAAGCTGCACCTGTTCGTTAAGAACAAAACCATCTTTTAGAGACAGATACTTGAAAATCTCTAAAAAAAAAAATTATCCTGCAACTGTTTTTGGCTGTCATCCTTTATTGTGAAGAATTTTAACAGTTGCTGCTGCAGCCATGTTTAAAATCTTGAAAAATATAGGTTCTATAACAATGCAAAACAGACATTACTAGTACCGCTTATCTAAGTTACAGCTTAAAGTGCACTTATTGTTCAGAAATACCGAAATAAACAAAACCTGCACAAAACTCGTCTGGTATAAGAGTCAATCTGGCGCATTCCGAGTGGCGACTCCGTCCCGTGCGAAATCTCGTGCTGCCTAATGTCGCTGCCTTTGTTTGGATAATTCTGGTCTGGGAGAAAGATGGCGTACACTCGATGCTAGGTTAGTCAGTTCGCTTGTGCGCTCATTTGCGAGCGTGCTGCAAAGCGTCGCTGATTGTGAAGCTTGCGCGCAAAATTTTCCTGTTTTCACCCACACCACGACATCGCGCTGCAGAGCACCGTCTCTATATGCTCCGAGAATAGGGTAATATTCGACCCATCACTCGTGGCACTGCCCGGTAACGTGCACCGGCGACCAGAGGCGTGTACCAAGCCTGCACGGCCCAACTGAGTACGCAGCCTCGACTCGTGCTGTCCTGTCAGCAGTCAGCAGTCAGCAGGGCGAGCCTCGACTGGCACTGCCCGGTCAGCGGTCAGCCGGGGGAGCCTCGACTCGACGCAGTCTCCACAGCGCGAAGCCAGGCCGGGGCTTTTGGCAGAGAGCACGTGCTGTTGCATCTGGAGGCGCTATCTGTGTGAGCGACTTTTCGCTTTCTTCCGTAGCAGGATCCTCAAGTTGAGTTATTAGTTACCCATTCTTAAAACTTGACTGTTAAGATTTGTTCGTTATTTCTGCACTGTTGTTTTCTCAGTCCATGACATGTGTGATAACAAGTCGTGTGTTTTCTTGCCTAGAAGTTTCAGCCTCTGCTAGTGACTTGACAGTTGTGACTTGTGTTTTTGGGTTCTTTTAAACTCATCTTGAGTGATGTTTGATGCCTTGATCTTTGTGAGAACCAGTTCGAAGTTATTGGTACCTCGATTAACTCTTCATCGGCCATATTTTCCATTACCGGTGCGGCTGGATCTGACCGTTGGAAATCGGTCAGATTGTCGTTCGGTCGTGAACTGTCCCTTGTTTGCGTTGCCTTCCGATTAAGAGCTTGTCGGTCGGGCTGCCTGTCTCACCTAAGCGTGCGTTAGTGTTACTTCCCAGGCCGACCCTTGGAACCTTCTGTTCGCCGCTCCTTCCGTTTTACATAGTGATTTCCTTTTATTTTTAGGTACTTTGTGGCCTTCAGCCGAGTTTTAGCTTATTTAAATTGCAAGGCTGTTCTTTTAGGCCTTAAACCGTAAAATTGTTTTCTGCATGGTGTGAGCGGGCTTCAGCCGAGTTTTAATCTCTCTGAAGCTAAATTTCAATATCTTGGTCTTGCCCTTAAGTCATAACATTGTTATTCTTTAGTATGAGGCCTTCAGCCGAGTGTTACATGAAATATTTTGAGCTAAGGCCCTCAGCCTTTTTAAATTGAAAGCTCTTCTTGCTAAACCGTTAAATTGTTTTGTTGATATGCGGCCTTCAGCCGAGTTTTCGGCTTAATTAGAATTAACATTGAAAATCTTTGTTTTGGCCTTAAGCTGTAACACTGTTCTTGCTTAATGTGTGGCCTTCAGCCTCTTTTTTTTAAGTAAAAAAAGATTTTTTTGAAAGAAGTGAAACTTCCAGAAGGACTCCTGTACCTCAATTCCTTGCTTACGCCTTGGGCCCTGGATTTAAGTATGTGGCTTTCAGCCGAATTAAATCAAATCAAGGAGCTCTTTCGTTAAAACCTCTAGAGTTTTTAATTCTTACTTACGTTATTGTGTTTTAAGTAATATAATTTATATGTTGAGTGTTGACAGCAACTTTTTTTGTACCCACTTTCCACAAATGTAACCTTACCTGCTCTGTCCTGATAGTCCAGGGATTTCAGTCTACACTAGCAGTTCTTATTTTGGACTCTGGCAACTGGTTTCTTTACGGAGTACCTCCTCAGGGGATCCCCTGGCATGCAGTCGTCACAATCACTTTCCAAGTGTATACGCTGAGATGAACAAGTCATAGGTTATCTCCTAGTGTGGTGTCAGAGTGCCTTTTGCTCAGTGTAGTGCAGCAGCTCGACTTGTGACACGAATTCAACATGTTGTTGGAAGTCCCCTGCAGAAATAATGAGCCATGCTGCCTCTATAGACATCCATAATTGTGAAGGTGTTGCCAGTGCAGGAGTTTGTGCGTGAACTGATCTTTCGATTGTGTCCCATAAATGTTCGATGGGATTCATGTCAGGCGATCTCGGTGACCAAATCATCCACCTGAACTGTCCAGAATGTTCTCCAAACCAATCGCGAAGAGTTGTGATCTGGTGAAATGGCGCATTGTCATGCATAAAAATTAAATCATTGTTTAGGAACAGGTAGCCAAACATAACCATTTCCAGTCAATTATCGATTCAGTTGGACCAGTGGAGCCAAACCATTAGGTGTTAAAAGAGCCAACACCGTTGAGAAGCCACCACCATCTTGCACAGTGCCACGTTGAAAACTTGGGTCCCTCACTTCATGGGATCTGTGCTGCACTCCAAGTCTAGCATCAGTTGTTACCAAATGAAGTCGGGACTCACCTAACAGGGCCACTGTTTTCCTATGGTCTGGGATCCAACTGATACCGTCACGAGCCCAGAAGAGGCACTGCAGTCAATGACGTGCTGTCAGTAAAGGCATTCGCGTCGATCGTCTGCTGCCACAGCCCATTAACGCCAATTTTCGCCAGACTGTCGTAGAGGATACAGTCATCGTACATCCCACATTGATTTCTGCGGTTATTTCGCACAGCGCTGCTTTGTTAGAACTGATGCCTCTATGCAAAAGTCCCCTCTCTCGGTCGTTAAGTGAATACTGTTGGGCACTGCTTTGTCTGCAGTGAGAGGTAATGCCTGAAATTTGGTATTGTCAGGTCACACTTGACACTGTGGATCTCGGGATATTGAATTCCCGAACGGTTTCTGAAATGAAATGCACAGTGTGTCTAACTCCAACTACCATTATGTGTTCAAAGTCTGTTATTTTCCGTCGCGTGTGCGTGATACTACCGCCATCTGTTTGTGTGCCTATCGATATCTCATGGATTTTGTCACGTCAGTGTATTCAGTATTTGATGCATCTACTTTGGAAGTGGGCAGGATGACTCTGTGCTGGGGGTTGGCCTGAAGATGACACATTTTATCGAAACTGGTAGCCAGTTGGCAGAATAAAAGATTGCGATTGTAGACTGAAACATATATTATTTCTAAAGTGTACCGGTCGGTGTTCCAAGCGCCAGTAAGTGTAGAATAGGGGGTCCTACTATGTCGGTCCACATACGGTAAAGTAGCATGCCTTGCGAGCGCACAGACAGCCAGTGGATAGCGGCTCACCTTGATGATGCTCTCCAGCACCCTGAGTCTGCGTAGGTCTGCAAGGCTGGGTGCCCGCAGGTAGTCGTCACCCTCGCCAAAGACGTCCTTCAGCTCCTGGTGGGCTGCATCCTGCCACTCGGGGTGGAGGGCCAGCAGAGCCAGGGTGTAGCTGACGGTCACGGCCGTCGTCTCCGTGCCGGCTATCAGAAGATTCATGAGCTGTAAGGCATTTCAATTAGATTAGCTTGCGTGCACTGTTCATTCTGTAGGACCACATCAAGGAATGTTCGTGAGCGTGGGAAATACAAGGAACAGAAGAATATTTCTAAATAAATAAGATGGTAGAGCAGTCTACGAGTGTACTGACAGTTCATAGCGTCCAACGGGCACAACACTTCGGGCTCACACACGTCGCCATCGTCTGGTGTGGTGGCGACCTGAGCTCCTGAGGGCGCGCGGCCGACCAGTAGCCCCTGCCCCCGCAGACAGCTCCGACCGCGGTCCGTGCCCGCAGCTGCGCGTCGGCAGCATTGATGTAAGTTTTCTGTCCGCCCTGGTCGCCAGGCCGATTTGTTTGCCGAGAGTCTTCTTAATTAAACTGCTTCCGAAACCTTCCTAAGATTACAGCCGCAATCTCGCCTAATGAGATCGTTCCTGGTGCGAACTTCTGTGGCCTCTGTCCCAGTATTTGAAAGTCTGTTCCAAGTTCCTGCTGCGCTCGTACTCCATCACATGATTCTAGGACGAACAGTGCTTTGCGACCGCTGACTATCTGGAATACGTTAGTCGAGTTAACCTGTGGTGTTCTCGACAACGACTTCGACCTTGTACGCCTGCGGACTGTTAGACCAACAAATACGTCGGGAGAAACTGAAGAATCACAATAAATCACATGTTCATGGTTGATTTGCAAACTATGTTCGACAGAGAGCTAAAAAATGTGAAATTCTGATGCCACAAGTTCAGATGAATCTGTTGGCTGCCGAATGACACCCCAACTCCCGTATAGTGGTTTTTGTCAGTCTAGCACTATTTGGGGGGGAGGGGAGAGGACGTTATGGTGGAGTAGCGTCACTGCACGCAATTTTCCTGGTCGTTGTTCTCGAATTGCGGCTGCAAGACGTCCCAGTTGTTGACAGTAAATGTCAGCAGTGACCTCAGAGAAGTAACTCTTAGTACACTGCACCGTCGCTGTTCCACCATTTGCTTAACATTATCTTTTGTGGATGCGCACAGGTCTTTGTATGGGGAGTTGCTGCTTTGTTTGAGCTCAATCATTCCTGCCTTATCCTTGTGTAAAGACACCATTTCCCATCTCCAGTAACGGCACGGGATAAGAGTGGTCGTTGTTGTTGACAAGAAAATTGATCACGAGCAAGTAGAGATGCACATTTGGTGATTTTGGCTTAAAACGTGATATCCATACACTCGAGTTTTGAGGCTCCCCCTCTGCACACAAATGTCACGATTCATCACGTCTGCCAGCTATCGACTCCACTGACGTGGGTCATTGTGGATTAATGCGTTTAAACAATCTTCATCAAACCCTAAAGGTCTTCCTCAACGTGGAGGGTCACTAATATCACAACGATCCTTCTTAAAACGAGAAAACCATGTTCCTCTCGTGCTGTGTCCGATGACATTATCCCCATATGCAGCGTACATGTTTCTGGCTGCCTCCGCTTTTATCATCCCTGCACTGAATTCAAACAGAAGTACATGTCACGAATGTTCCGATTTCTGCACTTGGGACTCCATATTTTAGCGTCCACAATTCCACTCACTATCTCCAAATGACAAAATGACAATATGTAAACTCAAACAGCAACAGTGAACTACAAATAAAAAATTAAATTCGATAAATAAACCCACAGCAACCGGAATACCACCATACGAAACAAAAACGCTATGAACCTACGCACCAACGACGTAATATATAGAAAAATTTACTTTACATGCTTCAAATTTGATGTTCCTTTTCTGCACGTGTGCGACATGGTGAATCAGGCAAATGTCGTCATTCGTGCAGAATGACGTATCATAACTCGACAGTAGGCTCTATGGCTGTCAATGAGTATTGCCTAAGTGTGTGTGCAGTAACAGAGTCTCTTGGATATTCAAAGTTCTCCTCCGCAAATGCTCAAAACAAACCACAACATATAAAAAACCTCGTCATCTCAATTATTGGAGCAGTCTGAGGGCAATGGAGAGGCCTTCTTGTCACGGACCATTGCAGATGATGCAACTTCGATATCGAGCCAGAAATGAATATGCAGTCATTGTAGTAGCACACCTGCATTCACGAAAGAAGACAAAATCAGCCCAGCTTCCCTTGCTGACAAAAATCATGGCAATGTTTTGGGACCGTGCTACTGTAATTCACGTGGATGTGTTGCCAAAGCATCAACAATCAAACCTAGAAAACACAAAGTTCGATAACTCTTTTTCAATTTTATTAACAGCATACTTTTTAAAGACTTACTGATGTATAAGTAGGGTACAGACCATGAAAATATCTTATAGTTCTATCTTAACAACACCAACATGTTTGGTTGGTGCATAGATCCATAGTGTTTCTGTTTTGCATATTGGTATTTCGGTTGCCATGAGTTTATTTATCGATCGTCATTTTTTATTTTTAGTTCACTAATGCTATTTTCGTTTGCAAATAGTCATATGAAGATAGTGGGTGGAGCTGTGGACGCTAGAAAATGGAGTGCCAAGTGGAGAAATTGGAGCATTTCAAACATATTCTTCTTTTTAAGTTCAATAGAGGAGCCAGAACGAAAACACATTTCCGACTCCAGGCTGTCGCTAACTTTGGTACAGAGAGAAGTTCCAACCAGCTGGCTATTCGGTTCTTGCTCGCAGTTGCAGTGGCAAGTCCCAGTGGTGGCGCTGTCTGGTAAGATGAATAGCAAACTAATATTCAGTATGCATTGGGCTGTCTCTACGATCGCATGTGTTGCATGTATTCTTTGTGTAAAATTGAGCCATTCATATCGATCACTGACAAGTGTTGGCGCTGGATGTATGTATAACATACAAATATAACTCCACTGACATTCCTGAGACTAACTAAATTTCGCCCCTTCTTCAGTAGCTTGTTCAACGGTCCTGCTATTTCCTTCACGAACTGTCTATAATAATTATAGCCGCCGATGAAAGACTGTAACTACTTAGTTGCTTGTGGCATCGGGTAATTCTGAACTGCATCTGTAAGATGAGGATTGGTCTGTATGTCACGCTCACAAATCACGTGCCCCAGATAGTTTATCTGAGTTCGCGAAAAATGACTCTTGTCCACACTTAACGTAAAATGTGCCGATCGTAGTTTACTAAAAACACCTCCCGAACGTCTCACATATGGTGGTAAATCGTTTGAATTGACAGTTATGTAATCGACGTAGATTAAAGAAATTTTTGGCTTTAATCCTCTCAGTACCCCATCTAACAACTGCTAAATAGATGCCAGCAGGTTCTTTAGTCCAAATGGCACGCGTTTGCTGAGATGGTCAACACTGTTTTTGACCTAACTTCAGGCGCCACCTCCAACTGATGGTATCAACTGTTGAGGTCCGTAATTCTAAACAACCGTCACTGACTCAGATTATCCAAACTTTCCATGATGTTTGGAATTGGATAAGCGTCGGAAATGGTTTGCGCATTTAGGTATCTGTAATCACAGCAAAATCTATTTTTTCGTGTCCCATCAGATGAATTTGTGGACACGATGGCAATGTTTGTGCTCCAGGGATGATCACTCGGTTCTACAATCCCAACCCATAGTTGTTGTTCAGTAAATTCTTCTATCAATGGTTCCAGCTGTTTTACTATACATTATGGCTCCCTATAAATTGGTGCACTATCCCCTGTCAGTATATGATATTGCATCAGCAGTGTTGCCTGTAACCCCCTGTTCTCACAAAGTAAATCACTAAACCTCAGCAACAAGTTCTTGATGGCCATTCAACTACTGCCCTTCAAATACCCTACTTTCCCCTGCCACACATCTCTGTTAACAGTTTCCTTGTGGCTTGTCCCTAGGCTCGATCTATCGAAATCCTCGTTTTCCAAGACCTCCAGGATGGCTATCATTGCACCCTTTGATAAAGTTACCTCCCCTCTGCCAGAGTTATCCACACTAACCAGAATCATCTGTTACCAATTAATGTCGTTCACGTGCGCCAAACCCTTACGGATAAAACAAAATGAATTATCCAACTCTTCATTGCTTAAAAGCGGATGAACCACATATAATGTTTCCCTCAGCAAATCGGTATCCACTGGAAACCACACTATCTTTAAATAATTTTCCAATACCAGAGATGCATCTATCAAAATATAATTACTGCAGACCATTTACTGAGCTTGAAGAAAGACTAACATCTGGAGAAAAAGGAATTAATCCACCAGATGAAGTATGCAAACAACATGACATCACCTATCATGATCATAAAGATTTTAGAATCTCGACGTGAAGCTGATAAAGAACTTTAGTTAGCTGCAAAAGAAAGAATGTATGCTTTTGATGCTTCAACTGATGAAAAATTAGCTGCAGCTACAGTTAGAGTAATTATGTATGGAAAACGAAAATTTGGATGTCAATCAAAATGGTTGAGGATTGTAAAATTATTAATCTTTATAAATCTTTTATATATATATATATATATATATATATATATGTATATATATATATGTATATATATATATATATATATATATATATATATATATATATATATATATGTATATAACTGAATAATTTTAATATTGGTTATACTTTTCCTACCAAGTGGCAAAACTCAACCAAAATCAATTAAAATAAAATAAAATAAGGAAGAGTTATATAGTATTGATCTATTTTTAACTGATGCACAAGAAAGAAAAAGAGATAAAACAACTGACAGAAATTTACCCATTACATTAGATATTCCTGTTTTGTAAAAGACTATAGAATATCTAAGAAAGAAGGTTACCAATTGATAAAACATGAAGGTGGATTTTTACTGTTACTACTAGCTGTATCACCATATCTTAAACTATTATTCACTTGCTGGTGGTTCTGCAGCAATCAGAAACACAGTAATAAAAAAGAAAATAGCTGATTAAGTATTATAAGAACAAAAGAGACATAATTTAACAATGGAAAAGAAAGTGGGTGTAGGGAAAAAAATTCGTAAAAATAATCAAAAAATATAATAATCATTTCTCTAATTTTGATATAGAAAAACTTGCTACAGAATTAAAAATTACATATTTTACAGGTGTTTTTATGACTGATAAATTACCTAAACAACCAAACAATAATTATTTTGGAATAGTTAATTTAGATACATCTGAACATCTGGGTACGCATTGGATTTATTACAAGAATAAAGATATAAAATTTATTTTGGATTCATTTGGAGATAATATACCAAAACAACTAGTTAACTATTTGGGAATAAATGATCTGTACTACAATATCAAGAGAATACAAAACTACAATGAAATAATTTGTGGTCATTTGTAACTGTCTGTTTTAAAACTGTTATCAGATAATTCTAAATTTAATATTTTGAATCTAATAAATTTACATTTTTGGATATAAGCTGCAGTCTGAAGGTCACACATTTAATGGTCAGATAAATTTAGAAAACATAAGGAATGAATTGATCCAAAAATAGAAAAATCAATTAAACAGTTTAAAAAGAATTACAAGCCACTTTAAACAACTGAAGGATATATTGATTTTAAAGGTAGAAGAATAGTAGGTTTAAAAGATTCAGTAAACGGTTATGATGCAGTTACAAAACAGTATTTAGAAAATTAGTTATCCAATCTTGTTACAAAACTTGAACACAACTCAGTAATTATAACACTACTAAACAACTTAATAACAATGATATAACTAATTACATTAAAAAAAGGCAATAGAAAAAGCTTTAAGAGATTATTTCTCAAAGGCATGTTTAAAACGGTACCTAAGTCAGATAAGTAATCTTCTGAAAAGGATGTACAACAAAATAAAAACTAAAATTTCGTTTTGTTATAGGTGAAATATACTTTAGAGTATGATGTAAAAATCAAGATAATTATTTTATTTGGGGTAATATAGATGATTTATCAAGTTCTGATTTTGAAGTAGAGATAAAAAGGCATAATAACGATGAATTACAAATTCTGTATCCAACACATTTCAGTAAACCACTACTTGAAATGAAAATGAAACATAATATATTTATAACCTTGAATCAATGAGTTAAAACTGTAGCTGTTTCAGGTGTATTAATTATGTTTGGTGATCTCATATTGGAATCAAATGATGATATAATGGAAAAATAATTCAAATCTTATTAAATTTTTCATCAATATAAACAGATGTGTTTTAGGTGTAAAAAAAATACTGAAACACATAATCCTCACACAGTAACAACTAAAAAAGGAAGACAAGGAATTAAAGGTTTGTTTAATTTGTAAATGTAAAAAGAGTAAATTCATCCAAAAAATTTTGTAGGTGAAGGGGGTAGCAAATCACTATAACCTTCCAGCATGTGTGAAAAAATTATTAATGAATTTCATCAACCAACAGCAAAAAATTTTAATGGAAGAAACAAGCAGATCTAGTAGAAATGGATTCAGATAATTTGAAAGGAATTTCACCAATAAATGAAGGATATAAATAATTATTAACTGTTATAGATGAGTTTTTCAAAATTTGCTGCGCCTATTCGAGCTAAAGATAAAGCGGGTAAGAATGTAGTTTATGCCATTGCAAAAATATGTAGAGAAAGAAATAAAAAAAATTAACAAGCAGATATTGGTAAAGAATTTTATAATAAAGATTTTCAAGAATTTATGCAAAAATATATTAATCATTATTAATCTTTTACAAAATTATAAGCATCTGTTATTGCAAGATTTAAAAGAACTCATAAAAAATATCTGGACAAAATTTGAATTACAAGGAAATTATAAATGGACTGATCTAGACTCAAATTTGACAAATATAATAACACAAATCATCAACAATTAAAATGAAGCTAACAGATGTTAATGAAAATAATTATAAATCGAATACTGCTTTTACTAATGAAAAAGCGAAATTTAAAATAGGTGATGAGGTCTGAATTAGTAAATTAAAAGGAATATTCGAGAAAGGATATACAGCCAATTTGTCAACTGTAATTTTGACATTGAATTATTAATTCTAATTCAATAACATATGTATTAATAGATTTTAATGGTGAAGAAGTAACAGGAAATTGTCAGTATATCCTGATCTGTACCCTGTTGAGAAACTTTAGAAAAACAAAGGAGATAGTGTATATTGATTGGTTAGGATATCATAGTGCACATAATAGTTATATAAATAAACATATTATTATTTTAAAAAAAATTATATTTAAATGTAAGCCATTATTGAAACTTTAAATTTGGATTCTGTTGATTATACTGCTCATTCTACCAACTGCTTTTTAAAGAAGATATAGTATATTCTGATATTGAAATACGATTCAGTGCCACAATCATTTGCAGATCTTAAATCTGGGTTGAGGGAAACAGACGGTTTTGTTGATTTTGTGTAATAGATGTACATAAACATTATTACTAAAATTTTGTATAATAGAAAAAACGTCATTTGTAACCAAAACATTTTACTCTTCAAATACTTGAACCCATATATCTTTAAACCTAGACCCTAAATTTAGTTTATAATTATTTTGATTAAAAATTCTATTATATCCACTATATGTGTTTCTGATAAAGTGACAACTGCATTAGAAGTACTTGGAATTTCTCATATTTATTAAGAAATATCTTTTTAAAGGTTTTTCCAATAAAAATTTTGGCTTTCTCATTCTTATTTCAGTGGTCATAATATTCGCTCCCTGTAATTTTACGTATATTATTTTGTGTCAATTTTTAGGATTTAATAAAATTTGATTTAAACTGATTATTTAATTTCAGACCTGTAATACAATTAAGTGTTAGATGCATCTCCGTCATGCCCCATAATATTCGTCCAAGTGTGTAAGTATTTATGCACTTCAAAAACTTCATAAATAAAGGATAAAATTTCTTTTATGTAAGTTTTACATTGCTCATATAATTGACCATGGGATAACATATGAAAATTATAAAATATCATTAGTGATTGTTCTTCTTTTCTTTCAGATATTCAGGGAGGAAACTTTTAATTTCTGGATTCCCATATAGAAAAGATTATTTGAAATTATTTCTGTGTTTTTCAGTTTTCTTCATGGCTCAGTTTCCCATACCCTGAAATACTGAAATGAATAATGTTTAATTTTCACTCATGGTCTGCACAGCTGGTCCCAGCATAGGTTCGAGTCCTCCCTCGGGCATGGGTGTGTGTTTTTATCCTTAGGATAATTTAGGTTAAGTAGTGTGTAAGCTTAGGGACTGATTACCTTAGCAGTTAAGCCCTATAAGATTTAAAAAAAAACAAAAAAACAATAAATGCTCTGTAAAAATGTCACTTTTCTAATTTTTTCAGGGCCATTCCTCACAGACCCTTAATGAATAAAATATAAAATTTCATTAGTATAGAACGAAGTGCTCGTATTAAGAAGGGTGTAAGACAAGGCTGTAGCCTTTCGCCCCTACTCTTCAATCTGTACATCGGGGAAGCAATGATGGAAATAAAAGAAAGGTTAAGGAGTGGAATTAAAATACAAGGTGAAAGGATATCAATGATACGATTCGCTGATGACATTGCTATCCTGAGTGAAAGTGAAGAAGAATTAAATGATCTGCTGAACGGAATGAACAGTCTAATGAGTACACAGTATGGTTTGAGAGTAAATCGGAGTAAGACGAAGGTAATGAGAAGTAGTAGAAATGAGAACAGCGAGAAACTTAACATCAGGATTGATAGTCACGAAGTCAATGAAGTTAAGGAAATCTGCTACCTAGGCAGTAAAATAACCAATGACGGACGAAGCAAGGAGGACATCAAAAGCAGACTCGCTATGGCAAAAAAGGCATTTCTGGCCGAGAGAAGTCTACTAATATCAAACACCGGCCTTAATTTGAGGAAGAAATTCCTGAGGATGTACGTCTGGAGTACAGCATTGTATGGTAGTGAAACATGGACTGTGGGTAAACTGGAACAGAAGAGAATTGAAGCATTTGAGATGTGGTGCTATAGACGAATGTTGAAAATTAGGTGGACTGATAAGGTAAGGAATGAGGAGGTTCTACGCAGAATCAGAGAGGAAAGGAATATGTGGAAAACACTGATAAGGAGAAGGGACAGGATGCTAGGACATCTGCTAAGACGTGAGGGAATGACTTCCATGGTACTAGAGGGAGCTGTAGAGGGCAAAAACTGTAGAGGAAGACAGAGATTGGAATACGTCAAGCAAATAATTGAGGACGTAGGTTGCGAGTGCTACTGTGAGATGAAGAGGTTAGCACAGGAAAGGAATTCGTGGCGGGCCGCATCAAACCAGTCTACTGACTGATGACCAAAAAAAAAGTATTCACTATAATTTTTTTCATTTGTTGTAGGCCCTGAAATACAATATTTAATGAAATATAAAATATCATTTGTATAAAATCTCCATAAAATAAATATTGCAGACAGAAAAGATAAAATAACATTACAATCAATTTAATCATTTTTATTTGTTTAAAACCCTTAGAGGCTAAATATTTAGCACCTGGAATTCCACACCAAAAATTTAAATATCATTTTGAATCAACATATGTTATACAACATTTCACAGGTCAGTAATTCGACCCCTAAAATATTATAAATCTATATCATTGTAGATGAATAAACATTTTCATTTTTTACAAATCTAATAAAATTTATTTTTTAATCAATGGCGAGTCTAAATAGTCTAAAGTTCAACGAATTGGAAGCAAGATAAAAACAATTGAGACCTAAAGGTTTTTCAGAACAGAGAAAACATCAAATTATTGAACTTATTAATAACTATAATATTGGAGAAATGAAGAACAACAACAATGAAGTGAAAAATTATACCGTTAAAGAATTAAAAGTTAAAAAATAGGAATTAAACAATAATCTGAAATGGGAAAGGAAAAAATTGATGCATTGATTAATTATAATTTTAAAACTATAAATTTCAAGAAATTTGTATAAATTGCAACAACAATTGAAGCATATGAAAGTAAAATTGTTAAGTATATTAAAAATAAATATTCATTTAGTAAAGAAAACTGAAAATATATATCAGGACATTTCGAATTATGTGTAGATTTTGTGACAGAATTTAAAGATAAATTAGGTTAGACTTCCACGTCAACTGATCAACGATTACCTGAGAATTATATGAGAGAATTCAAAAATAATTTAATAACAAATAAAATACCATCTCCTAGTTTAATTATTAATTTCATGAGAAAATTTGCAAAGAGATAGAACTGGGGACATATATCTCAATGTAGATTACCTAAAAAATTCACAGATAAATGGAAGAGAAATTAGATTTGAATATTACATCAAGTAATGAAAACTTACGTGGGTAATTTATAAGACGTTATTAGAATAAAGAACTTTGGTATATCATATGAAAAAATGATTTGTTTGATGGTCTCATGAGAACTTCAACAAAGATTAAACTGGGGTGATATCACGCCAAAAAAACATGTCGGAAAATAGTATTCGAGAATTTCAAGATAACGTATACTGGAGATTTATATCCTTATCTTAAAATGTATCTGAAGACTTAAATAAAGTATTTAAAGACAGATTATATTGGGGATATACATCAAGTACACAAAATTTATCTGAAGATTTTATTAGAGAATTTAAAGATAAATTAAGGAATGTCGATATATATACCTGAATCATTTATACGAAATGTTTTTAAACTGTATGACACAATAGAGTAAACTGAAGATAATGATTGTTGTATATGTTTAAGTAATGCAAATTATCAATTTGTAAAAACAAGCTGTAATCATATTTCTCATAAAAAGTGTATTATTGAATGGTTAAAGGAAAATCTGAAATGTCCAATATGTAGAAAATTATGAGAAATATATAATTAGGTGCAATACATTTTGATAAAATGTATTTAAATCATTAATCAATTGTTCTTCTGTGTAATCACTTAAAATATTAAAATAATTATGCCTACAAGTAATTTTTAATATTTATCTCATTAATTGATACAAATTTACTGAATTATGTTTGCTATTAAGATTTAACATTTCTTCACAATTCCGGTGTCTATTTTTAATCCTATACATTTGTTTTTTTAATTTTTGCTTTATGTTATAATTACAAAATAAGGGTATTCACAATTATTGTAAAATAATTTTAAAGATCGAAAGTCGGTCTTAAATTTTCATTGACTGTTTGAGGAAACACATGATGTACTAGTGTATTTATTTCTACATTTCTTTTATGTAAACTTTCAATAGCTCCATCTTAACTGCATTTAAATTTTGAATGTGATCTCCTCTTCCCCGAGGTCGGCTTCTACCAGTTTTTCCATTCATCTGTAAAGAATTTGCGTTAGTATTTTGCATCCGTGCCTTATTAAACTGATTGTTCGGTAATTTTCACGTCTGACAGCCCCTGCTTTCTTTGGGATTGGAATTACTATATTCTTCTTGAAGTCTGAGGGTATTTCGCCTGTCTCATACATCTTGCTCACTAGATGGTAGAGTTTTGTCAGGACTGGCTCTCCCAAGGCTATCAGTAGTTCTAATGGAATGTTGTCTACTCCGGGGGCCTCGTTTCCTTCAGTGCTCTGTCAAACTCTTCACGCAGTATCATATCGCACATTTCATCTTCCTCTACATTCTCTTCCATTTCCATAATATTGTCCTCAAGTACATCGCCCTTGCATAGACCCTCTATATGCTCCTTCCACCTTTCTGGTTTCCCTTCTTTGCTTAGAACTGGGTTTCCATCAAAGCTCTTGATATTCATACAAGTGGTTCTCTTTTCTCCAAAGG
Source organism: Schistocerca nitens (assembly GCF_023898315.1). NCBI lineage: Eukaryota > Metazoa > Arthropoda > Insecta > Orthoptera > Acrididae > Schistocerca > Schistocerca nitens. The sequence goes on along the minus strand of NC_064621.1, from coordinate 100,213,478 downwards.
TCTCTTTAATTTTCCTGTAGGCAGTATCTATCTTACCCCTAGTTAGATAAGTATCTACATCCTTACATTAGTCCTCTAGCCATCCCTGCTTAGCCATTTTGCACTTCCTGTCGATCTCATTTTTGAGACATTTGTATTCCTTTTTGCCTGCTTCATTTACTGCATTTTTATATTTTCTCCTTTCATCAATTAAATTCAATATTTCTTCTGTTACCCAAGGATTTCTACTAGTCCTCGTCTTTTTACCTACTATATCCTCTGCTGCCTTCACTACTCCATCTCTCAAAGCTACCCATTCTTCTCCTACTGTATTTCTTTCCCCCATTCCTGTGAATTGTTCCCATATGCTCTCCCTGAAACTCTGTACAACCTCTGGTTTAGTCAGTTTATCCAGGTCCCATCTCCTTAAATTCCCACCTTTTTGCAGTTTCTTCAGTTTTAATCTACAGTTCATAACCAATAGATTGTGGTCAGAGTCCACATCTGCCCCTGAAAATGTCTTACAATTTAAAACCAGGTTCCTAAATCTCTGTCTTACCATTATATAATCTATCTGAAACCAGATAGATACCATAACATAATTACTAACTGGGATTTACGATTAACTGAAAAAGATCAGAGGAAACTAAAATATAAAGGAATGAAGAAATTTAAAAATAGAAATAATTAATTTCATTATCAGGAATTCACACAGTGAAACTTATTTAAAAAATTTATTTCTCCTATTAAATTTTATATCTTTTAAATCAACAACACCAAACAGCTAAAGCAGTGTAGAAATATCATGGCTAAGAAAAATATTTAAGAATTTCATAAACATTTCAGAAAGATGGAAATCGTAATACATGAAGGGCTAATTTCAATAGTGTACAAGTCCACTTTTGTTCATCTTGAGATACAGAGTCCTAAATGAACGCTGAAAAATCTGCAGTTGAGATACCAGAAATATTCAAGCATATGGCTTCTTGCTAGAGAAGAACCTTTCTTTCTGTTTGTTTGGCTCATTAATTTCAGAAGCATTATAGACAGAAAAGTGGAGGTAATGGACCTGTACCACTATTGAAATAAGCCCTTCATATGCAGTGAATGCTGTAAAGAATATCTCAAAATTGAAGGTACATGTGAACATGGTGGAAGTACAGTGAAGAATCATCTCAGAAAACATTTGCAAACAATTGTTCATAAAAATCTTACGGCTACTCAAGAAGAAAGAATTAGATAAATTTTAGGTAAGAAATGGATTTCTTATGTCCACCTTAATTCATTCTATTTATATTCTGACGTTCACCTTTTGTAAAAGAAGTATCAAATTTATTTTCTTACGTTCAGATTTTGTGAGAAAAAGAATTAATTTATAGTAAGTGAATGTGATAACAAAAAATACTTATTTTTATTAATTTTTTAAGTAATTTAATATAAAACAGGCTATTTTAAATGAAAATACGCGATTGTGACCTAGAATTGGGGGTATAGTAGTATTGTGTAGGTTCTGGGTAAGGTTTTTACAACATAGCGAACTTTTTTACTCACGAAGTGAACTTGGGAAAAAGTGGGCGTGAACCTACACAATACCTCTACTCTTGTGCCATATTACAGTCTACAGGAACTGTCTCGCGACGGTTGAAGCAATGCCATTTGCGTTTAACGGCTGCTTCCCTTGCCGGTGCTTTCCATCCTTCCCACCTCTACACTCAAATGCCTGGTGGCCCACTATGCCACATGCATAGCATTCTGGTTGCTTACACTGCTTTCTTACGTGCTCCTCTCGACCACGTCTATAACACTTGACATCAGAAGCGAACACACAGTGGTCCACTCTCCGCCTTGTGACCATACCCACCCCCTCTATAACTGCTGCTATCCTAAGTTCTCCATTCATACACTCTGTGACATTTCAGCGGGTATACCACGCAAAGAACCATCTACCGCCCTATTTTCTACCTCCTGTAATAGTACCTTATTAGCTGCTGCATTCTGTGTCTGCATTTAGCTAATAGGTTCTGTCCGAGAACGCTTCTGCAGACTCATTGCGGTGCATCGAAAACGTACTTAATTTCTCCCGAAAAAACGGCGCACTGTTCTGCTCTGGTACTGCTGGCACAAACCAGTTGCCCAGTCCTGGAACGTATGTGATTTACTAAATGTTCCGTGATACACAACATATGCCTTTGCGTTCCCCGCCAAACACATGTTAGCAATGTACGGGCTTACTTCATCTGACTACCCATATTCTTCCACAGTATTCCTAATATCCTTAACGAAAACTGTCGCATCCTCCGTTGCCTTGCCCGAGAATAGATTAATCATTGTCACCACTGCCGGGTAATACGGAACAGAAGGCACTCTCAATCCAGACTTGCTTCCCCATGAGTCCAATTGTGACTGATCGTGACTGTCATTATGAGCTTCTAACTCACAATTAAGTAGAAGCACATGTTTCCACCATTTTGAATACTCTACTTCCACCTTAACTCAACCTTTTTTTTTTTAAAAAAAAAAAGAAACACTAACTTGCCTTTAAACCTACTCAAAGAATTCCTTGGGCGAATCATCGCCCATCTACACTTAGTACAACTACTAGACAGATGACCAGTATGCGTACTTACAGAACACACAGCTGCTACAGCACTGGTTAACAGCAACTCGTGCCAGACAAAAGATGGACGCCTCACTGGCACTAAATTATCGTGTTCACCAATCCCTCTAAACAATTATAAGACCACAGATGACTGTGGCTTCAGAAAAACAATTGTAAACTTCGTGTACTGTAGCTCACACAACTAAGTCTGAGACGAGACTCAACATATTGTGTTGAAAAGCAGAATGACTACTTCCTGAAACCAATTTGATACAACCCCCTTGAGCTCAGGAGTGGTAATTTGTCTGAGCGACCGAAAGATGTGGTTTGGGAGAGAGGGGTGACTCATGCCGAAGGATGCAGAGAAACATAAGAAAGTTTGTCATTGACATCAATTGCATGGAAGGTACACAGCAGCCTTCCACCGACGCTGTTGATAGCGCTGCACATCGTGCATGCTTGGGTCAGCGCCAATGCCAATGGCAGAATCTGCCGAGCCCTCCAGATGTGGCGTTATTACTCACGACATGGCTAAGTGACCGCCATGTGTCTCGCATGGGCCGGTAGCCTGGGACCCGGTTGGCTGCTCCCTCAAGCGCAACTCGGAGACCCCATGCAGAGCGTCGAAGGGAAAGAGTCAGCCTTAGAAGCTCCCGTCGTCCACCGAGTACAGATCGGTCCGTGACAGCTGATAGATCTGCCGTGAGTTCGAGTCCCCGGACCAACTCCTGTGAACGGCAGTTGCTGTCTACCGACCAATGTCACCCACAGAGAAGAGGGTAGCAGGCCTCTCGCTCCTCAGGCCTGTGAAGCTCCACGGTGGGGCCTTCCCCTCTGCAGCTATGGTGCGTCCGTGCAGTGGAGGTTGGTGGTAGTTTCAGTGGGCCGCCAATGTCCCTCACCAGAAGGTCTTCGTGGTTGGCCCGCAACTTAAAGAATCGTCATTCTCTCCGGTTGTAGACGCAAACAGAGTGGCGACACGACTGCTTGCTTTGAGCCTCAGGGCTTGCATATTTATACGTTTTTTCCCTACGCCTTTGACGGAGTTCCTCTTGAGGGGACAAGTGGAGTGCTCTTTGATAATTACAGCGACAGCTTTCCTCGGCCCGCTTCGGCCCCTACACAGAGGTCATTCGACACTGCTTCCACTAGACATAGATCATTAGGCATTGCTGAAACGGCAATGTATGGGTTTTTCAGAGCACGTCAGTGTCCTGTGCTGCTCTGATTGCTTCACACATACGTACGGAGCCCTCGTGGCCGTGCCTTCTGTTGTGTTGGCTGAAGAGCCAACACCGTGTTACTAGAGGAGGCCGAAATGCACGCTTTTTAGCTCACGCAGACTGGCGTGAGGAGGGAAGAACTATACTGACGTGAGGTCTGGAACATGACAAGGAATGAGAATTCAGAAAGCGGATGTAGCTAGTTTGATACTTAACTTTAATCCATTAATGATGAACGTCGCTCTTGACGGTACATGATTCACAATATTATCAGTTCAGAATACATTCTTGAAGAATATGGCGCCTTGCTAGGTCGTAGCAAATGACGTAGCTGAAGGCTATGCTAAACTGTCGTCTCTGCAAATGAGAGCGTATGTAGTCAGTGAACCATTGCTATGAACGTCGGCTGTACAACTGGGGCGAGTGCTAGGAAGTCTCTCTAGACCTGCCGTTTGGCGGCGCTCGGTCTGCAATCACTGATAGTGGCGACACGCGGGTCCGACGTATACTAACGGACCGCGGCCGATTTAAAGGCTACCACCTAGCAAGCGTGGTGTCTGGCGGTGACACCACACCTTCTCGCCTGCAAATTGTATCATAAACCTGCCTCGTAGAATCATTTGCTAAATAACAACACTGCTCGCGGCTGCCATTCGATGTGGCAATCGGTCCCTTAACTACTACCTTCTAGGTATAAAAAAATCTAAACTCCTCCTGAACAGGTCATGAAGGCGCAACGCTACCGACCTGCCGCCGTGTCGTCCTCAGATCATAGGCGTCACTAGATGCGGATATGGATGGGCATATCGTCAGCACACTGCTCTCCAGACCGTATGTCAGTTTCTGAGACCGGAGCCGCTACTTTTCAATCACGTAGTTCCTCAGTTTGCCTCACAAGGGCTGAGTGCACCCCGCTTTCCAACAGTGCACGGCGGACCGGATGGTCATCCTTCTAAGGGCTAGCCATACCGACAGCGCTTAACTTCGGTGATCTGACGGAACTGGTGTTACCACTGCGGCAAGGCCATTGGCTCCTCCTAGCTATAGGTGCTCGAAATTTACAAGAATTCCCCAATACTTATTCGTGGCGCATCAAAGAATAAGGAATGACGGTTAATATGTGCGAGGACCAAGAGGGAGCGATAAGAATGGAATGTGCTTGGAATAAAATTAACATTCTAGTCAGTACAGAATACTGATTGATAGTAAATTGAGGAAAGACAGAAGTAATAAGCAGTAGTACAAATGAGATTAGGCGTAAACATAACATCCGTATTGGTGACGAAGGAATAGATTACGTGAAAAAATTTTGCTACCTGGGAAAGAAAATAACACATGACAGACGAAGTAAACAGGACACAAAAAGGAGACCAGCACAAGCAAAGAATATATTTCTGGACAAAATAATTCTACCAGTGTCGAACATCGGACTAAATCAGAGGAACAGGTTTTTGGACAATGCGTCTGGAGAACAGCATTATATAGAAGTGAGTCATGGACTGAGGGAAAATAGAAAAAAAAGAGAAACGTAGCGTTTGAAATATCTCGCTATAGAAGGGTGTTGAAAATTACGTGGACAGATGAGGAATCGTGATGTTCCCCAAAGAATGGGTGAGGAAGGAGTATAAGGAAACACTGAAAACAAGGAGGAACCAGGCGACAGGAAAAGTGTTAAGATGTAGGACGTTGTTACTGTTGTACTTCTCAGTCCGAAGACTGGTTTGATGCATTACAGCTTGCAATAGTTTGAAAATTTTAGTCAGCGGTTGTGTCCGGATTGCTCAAGTGGTTAAGGCAACCACTCATGAGCAGCGATATTTCTGGGTTCGAGTTCCGGTCTGAAAGCAATTTTCAACTTCCGCCATTGCATTACCACAGTGCCCTGTGCGGCTGGGAGTTACGAATCCCCATCCATCCCATCCATTTCTTCCCCATTCTCTATTTCGTATGAGAGTTTTGTCATGGCTGCCTCTCTCAGCAGTTCTGAGGGAACGTTCTTTACTCCAGAGCCATTATTTTGGCTTATCACTTTAAGTGCTGTGTCAAATTCTCTTCTCAGTATCATATGTTCCATCTAACCTTCATGTAAGTCTTCTTCTCTGTCTGTAATATTGCCTTCAACTTTATTTACCTTTTATAACCCCACTATGTACTCCTTCTGCCTTTTAGCTTACCTATCTTTACTTAATACTGGTTTTGCAACTGAGCTCTTGATACTCATGCAGCTGCTCCCCTTTTCTTCAAAGGCCTTTTTAATTTCCTTCTAGGTGGTGTCTCTTTCTCCTAGTTATACAGGTTTCAATGGGCTTACATTTATCCTCGTATCATTACTGCTTAGCCATTTTGCACTATCTATTAATTTCATTTTTTAGACATTTGCGTCCCTTTTCTTCTACTTTATGTGCTGCATTTTTATAATTTCTCCTTCCATCAAATAAATTCAGTATCTCCTGCGATACACAAGGGTTTTTACTAGACCTTGTTTTGTTTTGGCTGTTTGATTCACTGCTGCCTTTACTATTCCATAATTCAAAGCTACCCATTCTACTGTATTCGTCTCCATTGTTTTCCTTTGAAACTCTCATCAGTTTCTCCTTCTTTCAACTTATCCAGCTTCCATCTCCTTACTTTTCTAAGGTTCTTCAAGTGATTCAGCTTTAATCTACATTTCGTAACCAATTAGTTATGGTCAGAGTCCATAACTGTGCCTGGAAGTGTCGTAAAGCGTGAAGTCTGGCTCTGAAATCTTTGTTCTACCATTATATAATCAATATGAAACCTTCTGGTACCTCCAGGTCTGTTCCACATGTACGACCATTTTTTAGGCTTCTTAAACCAAGTGATAGCGACGATTAAATTGGCTTCTGTTAATAGTATTGCCAGACAGCTTCCGCTTTCATTCCTTTCCCCCAGTCCATATTCTCACACTGTTTTTCCTTGTCTTCCTACTATCGAATTATAATCACTTGTCGTACTTAAATTTTCTTCTTCCTTAACTATCTGCGTAAAGTATTTTAATTCAACATATTTGTCTTCATCATCTGCAGAGCTACATGGCATACAAACTTGTTGGCTTTATGACTGTCTTGGCTACGGTAATGCATTCACTATGTTGCTCATAGTAGCTTACCTGCATTCCTATTTTCTTGTTCATTGTTAACCTACACCTGCGTTACCTCGGTTTGTTTTTGTATTTATAGCCTGTACTCAAGTGATGAGAAGCCCTATTCATCCTGTCACTGAGTTTTACTAATGCTCACTATATCTCACTTCAACCTTTTGTGTCACCTCGTCACTATAGGCTTGTACCATGGGAAGCAAGGAGAGGATGTCGTTTGGTGGCTAGTATCCTTTTCTATAACACAATTGCACAGATGTATTAACTGGGTTCTTTATTAATATAAACAGAGGGTCCAGGTGTTGTGGTACAAGCTCTTCCGTAATAGTCCACGTTAGCCTCAGTCCAGGTGAAGTACAAGTCCAGCTATAAATAATACTCTTGTCTCTATGTGCTGCCCGATACTGAGACTCTGATTGCGACTGCGGCTGTCTGCGACTGCAAATGACTCGCAGGATGACTGACTAGCCCCTCCGGTCCGAGGCTGCGATCTAAATATTACCGGCTGAGAGGGCATTGGCGGCGCTTTTCTTACGACTCCATCTTCAGCCTCTATCGATCTTCTCGCAACCTCTTTCCTGCCTGCTGTGCTGGCGACAGCTTACGCCAGCATACAACCTATCCATTTCACTATCATACTTTGTAACTTACCTACCAGCTTCAGGAATCCAACATCACTTCCTATCCGTAGAATAGCACTTTTGCTTTCCTAATGTCGACATCCTCCTGAGTTGTCCCCACCCAGAGATCCAAACAGAGGACTATTTTACCTCTGGAATATTTTACTCAACAGGATGCCATCAACATTTTACCATTCAAGCAAAGAAGGGAAGGCAGAAAGGTTGAAGGAGTATATAGAGGGTTTATACAAGGGCAATGTACTTGAGGACAATATTATGGAAATGGAAGAGGATGTAGATGAAGACGAAATGGGAGGTAAGATACTGCGTGAAGAGTTTGACAGAGCACTGAAAGACCTGAGTCGAAACAAGGCCCCGGGAGTAGACAACATTCCATTAGAACTACTGATGGCCTTGGGAGAGCCAGTCATGACAAAACTCTACCATCTGGTGAGCAAGATGTATGAGACAGGCGAAATACCCTCTGACTTCAAGAAGAATATAATAATTCCAATCCCAAAGAAAGCAGGTGTTGACAGATGTGAAAATTACCGAACTATCAGTTTAATAAATCACAGCTGCAAAATACTAACGCGAATTCTTTACAGACGAATGGAAAAACTGGTAGAAGCGGACCTCGGGGAAGATCAGTTTGGATTCCGTAGAAACGTTGGAACACGTGAGGCAATACTAACCTTACGACTTATCTTAGAAGAAAGATTAAGAAAAGGCAAACCTACGTTTCTAGCATTTGTAGACTTAGAGAAAGCTTTTGACAATGTTAACTGGAATACTCTCTTTCAAATTCTGAAGGTGGCAGGGGTAAAATACAGGGAGCGAAGGGCTATTTGCAATTTGTACAGAAACCAGATGGCAGTTATAAGAGTCGAGGGGCATGAAAGGGAAGCAGTGGTTGGGAAAGGAGTGAGACAGGGTTGTAGCCTCTCCCCGATGTTATTCAATCTGTATATTGAGCAAGCAGTAAAGGAAACAAAAGAAAAGTTCGGAGTAGGTATTAAAATTCATGGAGAAGAAGTAAAAACTTTGAGGTTCGCCGATGACATCGTAATTCTGTCAGAGACAGCAAAGGACTTGGAAGAGCTGTTGAACGGAATGGACAGTGTCTTGAAAGGAGGATATAAGATGAACATCAACAAAAGCAAAACGAGGATAATGGAATGTAGTCGAATTAAATCGGGTGATGCTGAGGGAATTAGATTAGGAAATGAGACACTTAAAGTAGTAAAGGAGTTTTGCTATTTAGGGAGTAAAATAACTGATGATGGTCGAAGTAGAGAGGATATAAAATGTAGACTGGCAATGGCAAGGAAATCGTTTCTGAAGAAGAGAAATTTGTTAACATCGAGTATAGATTTAAGTGTCAGGAAGTCGTTTCTGAAAGTATTTGTATGGAGTGTAGCCATGTATGGAAGTGAAACATGGACGATAACCCGTTTGGACAAGAAGAGAATAGAAGCTTTCGAAATGTGGTGCTACAGAAGAATGCTGAAGATAAGGTGGGTAGATCACGTAACTAATGAGGAGGTATTGAATAGGATTGGGGAGAAGAGAAGTTTGTGGCACAACTTGACTAGAAGAAGGGATCGGTTGGTAGGACATGTTTTGAGGCATCAAGGAATCACAAATTTAGCATTGGAGGGCAGCGTAAAAATCGTAGAGGGAGACCAAGAGATGAATACACTAAGCAGATTCAGAAGGATGTAGGTTGCAGTAAGTACTGGGAGATGAAGAAGCTTGCACAGGATAGAGTAGCATGGAGAGCTGCATCAAACCAGTCTCAGGACTGAAGACCACAACAACAACAACAATCTGTTTGGTAAATGTAACCAGTAGTTTCCCACAGCTTTCGGCTATTCACAGTACCAGTACAGCAAACTGTGATGGCTAACGTTACAAGGCCAGATCAGTCTCTCATCCAGCAACCAAAGTTTGCTTCATCTCTCCATAGATATCCCTCTCTTTTTTTTTGTTCCACCTACAGTATCACTATCTGTATCGTTGGGGCATGCAGGCGATCCCATCTCAGTAATGTATTTGGGGCAGAAGACATCAGATAAAAACTTCTATAGTAGTAGAGGGAAATGTAGAGCGTAAAAACTGTAGGGCTGGAAAGAGATTGGAAATGCTGCTCTGAGATGAAGATGTTGGTACAAAGAGAGGAACTGATGGCTGGCTGCATCACACCAGTCAGTGGACTGATGACTCAAAACGAAACAAGCGCCACACGGGGTAGCTGTGTGGTCTAGGGCACCTTGCCACAGTTCACATGGCTCCCCCTGTTGGAGGTTCGATCTTCCCTTGGTCATGGGTGTGTGTGTTGCCCGTAGGGAAAGTTATTTTAAGCTAGATTAAGTAGTGTGCAAGCCTAGAGACTGATGACCTCGGCACTTTGGTCCCATAGGAACTTACCACAAATTTCAAATTTTCCGAAACCAGTGGTACTGATTTCTACAACTGTCGATCTGAGGCTTACTGCAGTTGTCTGTGCGCTGGGGACACGGTATTCTGTGTAACATTAACGTATCACTATTGAAGTACACTACTGGCCATTAAACTTGCTACACCAAGAAGAAATGCAGATGATAAACGGGTATTCATTGGACAGATATATAATACTAGAACTGACATGTGATTACATTTTCACGCAATTTGGGTGCATAGATCCTAAGAAATCAGTAGCCAGAACAACCAGCTCTGGCCGTAATAACGTTCTTGATACGCCTGGGCATTGAGTCAAACAGATCTTGGATGGCGTGTACAGGTACAGGTGCCCATGCACCTTCAACATGATACCACAGTTCATCAAGAGTAGTGACTGGCGTATTGTGACCAATTGCTCGGCCACCATTGACCAGACGTTTTAAATTGGTGAGACATCTGGAGAATGTGCTGGCCAGGGCAGCAGTCGAACATTTTCTGTATCCAGAAAGGCCTGTGCAGGACCTGCAACATGCGGTCATGCATTATCCTGCTGAAATGTAGGGTTTCACAGGGATCGAATGAAGGGTAGAGCCACGGGTCGTAGCCGGCCGGAGTGGCCGAGCGGTTCTAGGCGCTTCAGACTGGAACCGCACGACCGCTACTGTCGCAGGTTCGAATCCTGCCTCGGGCATGGATGTGTGTGTGATGTCCTTAGGTTAGTTAGGTTTAAGAAGTTCTAAGTTCTAGGGGCCTGATGACCTCAGATGTTAAGCCCCATAGTGCTCAGAGACAAGCCACAGGTCATAACACATCTGAAATATAACGTCCACTGTTCAACGTGCCGTCAATACGAACAAGACGTGTAACCAATGGCACCCCATACCATCACGCCATGTGATATGCCAGTAGGGCGATGACGAATACACCCTTCCAATGTGCGTTCACCGCGATGTCGCCAAACACGGATGCGACCATCATGATACTGTAAGCAGAACCTGGATTCATCCGAAAAAATGACGTTTTGCCATTCGTGCACCTAGGTTCGTCGTTGAGTACACCATCGCAGGCGCTCCTGTCTGTGATGCAGTGTCAAGGGTAACCGCAGCCATGGTCTCCGAGCTGATAGTCCTTGCTGCTGCAAACGTCGTCGAACCGTTGGTGCAGATGGTTGTTGTCTGGCAAACGTCCCCATCTGTTGACTCATGGATCGAGACGTGGCTGCACGATCCGTTACAGTCATGTGGGCCGGCCGCGGTGGTCTAGCGGTTCTGGCGCTGCAGTCCGGAACCGCGGGACTGCTATGGTCGCAGGTTCGAATCCTGCCTCGGGCATGGGTGTGTGTGATGTCCTTAGGTTAGTTAGGTTTAAGTAGTTCTAAGTTCTAGGGGACTTATGACCTAAGATGTTGAGTCCCATAGTGCTCAGAGCCATTTGAACCATTTTTGAACAGCCATGTGGATAAGATGCCTGTCTTCATCTCGACTGCTACTGATACGAGGCCGTTGGGGTCCAGCACGGCGTTCCCTATTACCCTCCTGAACCCACCGATTTCATATTCTGCTAACAGTCATTGGATCTCGACCAACGCGAGTAGCAATGTCGCGATACGATAAACCGCAATCGCTATAGGCTACAATCCGACCTTTATCAAAGTCGGAAACGTGATGGTACGCATTTCTCCTCCTTACACGAGGTATCACAACAACGTTTCACCAGGCAACGCCGGTCAACTGCTGTTTGTGTATTAGAAATCGGTTGGAAACATTCCTCATGTCAGCACGTTGTAGGTGTCGCCACCGGCGCCAAACTTGTGTGAATGCTCTGAAAAGCTAATCATTTGCATATCACATTGAGAGGTGGTATGAGCCCCCTCTCATATTTCTATCTTACGATTCTCCTCTCTAGTTGCATGCGGTGGAGGTTCCGTTGCTATTCCTTCACACGCGGACTTCCCATGCAGCGTCTCTCGCCACCCGGGTGGTCCAGTGACAGGCGGGCTCTTCTGACTTTGAAAGGGTAGGCCGACAGGTGTGGGGGGTCGAGTGAATACTTTCCGGACGCCGACATTGTCAGGAGACGCGCCCGCGGGAGCCAGAAGTGGCGGCTGGGCTGGAGGTTCCGTTGCTTCGCAGAAGCTTAGCGAAAACACTTTCTGGCGGGCTACCAGCGAGGCGTGGGAATGACTTATGTACCCAGGCAGCTGTGGCGGGAAAATTCCCGCGCTTTCTGCAAAATAGGAACCGTGATTGGCTTGCTCAGGGCATAGCTCCGTGACGGAGCAAAATCAGCACAGAAATTAGCGCCAAGAATCTCCATTGGTGGAATGGTAGTGCTCCGGCAATGGAGTGGAATTTCCGCCGGTTTTCGAGTTGCTGATTGGAACGTACCACGGCCACTGTCGTGGGGGCGGGAATGTTGTGTGTTCGGCCTGTACGGGTGCTCTGGGTAGTCGGCAGTCGCCTTTCGGTCGAGGACGTCGAAGCAACCAGCCCTCGCCTGCGGTACGCCAGATCGTGTTCTGGGAGATAAGAAGACCGTTTGGTAATGTACGTCCGCAGCACCGGCAGATAGGGATTTTCCTAGGTGACAATCAGAGCTCAGCAGAGCGCGCCTGTTCATCCTTTTCTAACTTTGTTCTGTTTCGAGTAGCAGCAATTACTGTTGGGTTAGCTGTGTGTCTCTCTTGAGATTTGAGTGGAAAGGAATTGGCTCCACATACCACTTCGTCTTAAACCTCACGATCTAAGTTAGGGACAACTTCACCTTTATAGTGTTTGTATGAATCTCCAATTTTAGCCAATTTTATGTTTTATAAATATTTCCTGTATTTCTTTTACTATTCTGTGTTTAATCTTAATAAATCATATTGTTATTTTGGACAGAACTTTCATTCTGTTAATCGATAGAGCAACCCTATCATTCCTCACTATGCTAATGAAACCTTGGTTTATTTAACTTATTTATCAAATTAAATTATTGCAGGTGCCAAACTCTCTTCTACTCCACTAGCAGGGTTGATTAGAGTCAGTTTGCGTATTTCTTTTATCCTTGTGCAACAGCAAAAGTCGGAGTTAGAATAGGAGGGGCTTAGAGCATGATTTACATATGTGGATTCTAGTAGAACTTAGTGATAAATACACTGCTAGCCCCGGCACCTCGCATAAAATGGCGACCCTTGGCCTCGGATCTTTCCTGTGAATCTCTGATAAGCAAACAGGATTCTTAGTAGGAACATTCAATTTTTTTCTTTACTTTTTTTTAATAATTAATACCCTAGTTCTTTTTTCTGGTTGTTCCGCGTTTAGTTTTAAGTAGCGGCGCATGATTACAGTTATTGTTTTCAGTGTATATATTTTTGTTTGTTCATTGTTTTTGTGTTTCGTTGATGTGGTGTCCGTACCACATCGCACTTTGTCGGATTTGTGTGCGGTTTCTGTACCACATCAAATTGCGTTTGTGATTACAGCGTTGTTGAAATTTTATGTCTATGTGTAAAAACACAGGGAGTAGATTATTTTTACTGTGTATTTTAGATAAATTTTGTTTCTCATGAATGATCACGAGAAGTAATTCTTGACTATTGGTGAGCGAAGCTAAAACAAAAGTGGATACTATAATGGATAAGGGACACGTTACTGACGGGGATAGGTTCGGAGGTGAGATGGGAACATTTTTAGCAGGACAGGACGACAGGGTCATTGATGAGGACGGCGATTTGGACGCGATCTTAGAGCAACGTCGCGACCGTGATTATGATAGCGAGGTAGAGGATGAAACAGAGACAGGCACACAGGTCGAGACGGCAGCAGAAGTTTATAAGCAAACGAACGAGAGCAGACAGGGGCCAGCTCGGTCACGTCAGAGCTCTAGCGCCCAGGTGTCCAGAGTTACATCGCCCATGTGTGACGAGGATGAAAAAGATGACATTAACCCAGTACTGAGCTTCCTACGATCAATGAAAGAAGAAGATGAGAAACAGCGTAAGAAGGACACTCAGACTATAATTTCGCATATAGGGGAAATTCGTGGGGAATTACTAACAATAAAGAAAGAATGTGGAGAAGCAAAACAATTGTCAATGGTAGCACAAAAAGTAGCAGGCCTAGCCCAAACGGCAGCAACAGGGGCAATGAAAATCGCAAAAGTAACTTCTCAACTTGTAGGTCGCTTGCGACGTGCGACACAAGCCCACTCAAAATCCCTAGCGTACTTAAAAACCCAAGGTAATATTGCGGTTACGAACATCACGAAACGAATGAAAGGAGTAGAGAGACGGATAGCAAAACTAGAGCAAAACGGGCACACGAGCACTGCGCGTTCGGATACTCATGATGGAGTACACAGAATTGTGTCTCCGAGGAAAAGCCCGCCGTGCTCTAGCCCAGTGACAGAGTGCGGAACTAACAATGCACACGCAGAAACACCTAGTAATAGCTCCAATAATTGTAGCCCACTTAGGAGAGTGAATTCTGAGTGCCACTGCCATTGTGATACAGAGGTAGCACATCACAGTTATCAGCAAGGCAGATCAGGACACTCAGCAGACGTGCAAGTATCGGAAACGAGTGACAACACCCGTGCGAGGATCGGACAGGATTTTGATCACAAGCACTTCCTGTCGATACTAAAATTCCAAAAGTTCAGAGATAATGGAGGGTCGATGCATCCCAAGAGCTGGGTGATGCAGTTTACAAACTCATTACCGTCATCATGGCCAACCCTGGCAAAATTAGAATTCATGTGTGGACACATCGAAGGCCAAGCCGCGGAAAAGATGCGGGATGTGGCAGCGACGTGTCAGACTTATCAGGAATTTGTTGATGCGTTCCTGGGGATCTACTGGTCAAAGGAAACGCAAGACAGGATTAAAGAGGAAATAATATTTTGTCCTGAACTGGAAGTGTCCGGGCATAGGAGCGCAACCAAATTTTTTGATGATTTACTTAAGAAGAATCAGTTTTTAGATAGTCCATATAGCAAGGGAGAAATCATCAAATTTTGTTTTTCCAAATTGCCTGTTAGGTATCAACAGACACTTGTCGGCAAGTGTGGATCCGACATAGAAGCATTCAAGAGTCTATTGCGCGAACTCGAAGTAGTCTTCGATAAACAAGACGCAAAGGACAGGAAGAAGGCGCAAAATAACAAATACCACGGGCCAGCAAGGGCAGACGACAACAGATCGCATAATCGCGCTCGTCAGTTAGGAAACCAGGGTTACGGAAATCAAGGTTACGCAATTCAAGATTATGGAAACCAGAGACACGGAAACGAGAACGTTAGGGAACAGGGTCAATCTAGACAAGGAACCTGGGACAGGAGGAATGGCGAACGGCAAAGCGACCGTAATTGGAGAGAGCGAAATCAAGGACAACAGGAGAACCAGGAGATTGAAATTAGACCTCCGAATCCTAATGCACGTCAGAGGAGGGGGAGTCTAAGAAGGGATTGACGCTAGTCCATAGGATTCCACCACATCTCTCACACACAGAAGTTCGTGGAATAATAGTAGTTTCAGTGGTGTACATAGTAGAATAGGCAAATATATGAACCTTTCTTCGGGGAACAATAATTGTTGCATTAATAGATTAAGATTGTTAAATTATTAACACGCTGCATTGTCTCACATAAGAATTTACTGCTGCTATCCTCTTTTTGTTTATGTTCGCGATCTCCAATGTCGATGGAGTAGGAGACACTACCTTTTCATGAGCAATGTTTTTGTCCATTCCTATCTGGTGTCCATGTTGAGGGATAATGATGAGTGACGAGATGTTGCACAAACGGGCGCATACAAGAACGTGCTCTTAGAAGCGTTCTGAGAAGTCGTGATACGCTCAATAGCGGCCACAACCAGTTCGTGAATCGTTCATACCAATGCTTGCAGGCACGCGTCAGTGCACTGCAAGATTGTGGTATATTGCGTGATTTCGAGGATGAATATGGGCAGTATAGTTTTTTTTTGCAGAGCTGCGCCAGCATCGTTGTCTTGCAAGTCGGGGTGATCCTGTGAGCGTTTTACTCCAATGGTGCCCTAGACGAGAGAAATGCGAGCATAAAGCCTACCATGCCAATGTGCTGGTTGGGGATTTAGTGTGCTGCTCGTGACTGTCACAGATGAATAACCAGGGACTTATACTTGGATATTCGTGACAAACTGTGTAGCTGGCGTGTGTTGGGCGACTGAATCCTTAACAGGAACCAGTCCTGGCTTGGTCATATTACATTGCTTCTGGAAAGGTGTGCTTTGATCCCGAAAACCGCATCAGATAGAGAAGGAAGTTGCAACTATAAATTTATTGTCGTGTATAGCCATGGCTAACCCAGTCTCTGGAGTTTCAGTGAGGCGTAATGAAAACTCGGAGGTCATGTCGTACGGCGCGCACATCACTGTCGTCAATAGCGGCGAGCAGCGAGACATCTCAACGTAACAGGAATTATGTAAGAGTATTGTATAAGGTAAAAAAAAAAATAATAAATAAATAAATAAATAAATAAAAGTGACAGTACGATATACTAAGATAAGTTAAACTGTAGGATTTAACAATAACTAGATTAATATTGTGGGGGTTTTCTACCACAAATGTTTGGCGCGCCTGTTGGGATGTTATTTTTCAGGTCATCAAATCACAGACCCGAGATGGAGGGACGACCGGCGAGCGAACGTAGAATAGTTGCATGTCTTTATAGTTCAGTAAAACTTCAGCCTGCATAAGAACATAATTTATTCAGAAGACATAGAATGTAGATCGTTGACATATGGTAGTTAATTCTTGAGCATGTCTACTGTCGATCTATGTAATTAATAGTAATATTAGTGCGGGCCCGCACATTTAGTTGTTCATCCATTACAAAGCATCAGTTATCACACACCATGTACATACTGAGATTGGTCTCTACACATATATCAAAATAAATTATTTCCATGTCTAGATTAGATGTTATAATGATTGCCATAGATTAATAACTATAAAAGTAAAATAAGAGTGTCTGAAATGACAGACCATCAATGTTTCATTATGTAAATTTATTATAACATAGAAGGTCATGGGAAAAAGTTAGGCATAAGATTTTTGTAAGAACTGTGCAGATGACGAGGATCGTGGCAATGCGGAGGCCGGCCGGAGCGGGAACAAGAGGTCTACGGCTACCTGCAAGAAAAGAGCGTCAGCACCCCAACTGACGTGAAGGGCGAGAGCATCCGGTCCACAGGCTGACAGTCACCCGGCCGCATACCTGAGGGATTACGCGGGACCCTCGCCAGGCCACAAGCGAAAGTGAGGCTGGCCGTTGACACTGACACGCGACCCACACGCGACAGCCTGCTAGCTCTCCAGACGCGGCAGCCGTTTGGAGGGATTCCCTGCGGCAGACAACGTTGTCGTGAGTACACGAAGAAGATCACATATCGTGTCAGAACCTGCGCCTCATGTGCCTCAGGACAGAAAGGGACGCTCTATACTCACCTGTTTGGGTTTTTACAACTCACTAGCATTGGCCGATCTGCATACACAAAGCAGTATCGTGCCACACTAACAAATGTATGGTCTCATTTCTTACTTCTCCTCTCTATTAGAGAGCAGTTTTAACAATAGTCACTCCACGTGCCATCATCCCTCGTCGAACTGCAATATTGGGAAACATAAAGTACTGTCCAGCGAGAGAAGAGGCCTAGACTAGTGATGTATCCCAACAAGTAGACCTCAGAGACAATTAATCGACGTGAGGAGAGCCTATCACTGTGTCTTCCTACCATACTGCCGTCATCATATGGGTGGGTCTTGGTCCAATCTCAACAGAGTACTGCAGATGCTCCAGCATACCCTACTGCCGTTTCAACAACATAGCAACAACACCCGACGTTTAGCCCTATGTGATGTCAGTAAGGTGTAATGTGTGAAGTGCTTCGAATATTTCTAACAATGTGATTTAGTGCCT
The DNA here is from genome assembly GCF_023898315.1 of Schistocerca nitens. Taxonomy (NCBI): domain Eukaryota; kingdom Metazoa; phylum Arthropoda; class Insecta; order Orthoptera; family Acrididae; genus Schistocerca; species Schistocerca nitens. The sequence goes on along the minus strand of NC_064621.1, from coordinate 100,195,559 downwards.
CATTCTCAGCACAGTCGTGAACATTGTGCAATGTGCACGCACAACTTGATGCCCCATGAACCTTGTTTTTTTTTTCTTTTCTTTCTTAAATTTCTTTCTCTAATGTTGGTTTTGTAATGTATGTTATACCTTGTATGTGTTTGTGTTTTTACACTGTAATTCTTATTACAAATTACTGTATTGTTCTCCACACCATGTTTTTTTTTGTATTTTGTATTTATTGTTGTGTGTATGCGAACAGTGTGCCTGAAGTCCCCATAAACTGAAGCAGATACCACCACTGTCATTGTGAATGGACCATCAGTTCAGGGAACATTTTGTAAAGGTTATTCTTGCTGCAGGGAGACAGAATGAATCGGAGGTTGTAATTAGATTCTGAAAGCTCACAAAGAGATTGTTAACTTAAATAGTATCATGTGAGAGTGAGTTCAGGTTAGTTTCATGATTCAAATTGTTGTAAAATCTTGGGCATTCAATTGCGGAGCACTACAACTTTGATTGTAAAGAATAAATTGCTCCATATTTGGCTCACATGCCCGGGCCATATTTAGAGAGTGAATATCTGTGTGAATCGGTGTTTGGAAGGGGCTCCCTGGGTATGGATGTGTGATGTGAGTGTTAGTGTTCCATATTAAGAAGGTGAAGTTGGCTACATCATAAATAATCCTCCCTCTATGAGCTGCATTTTTCAGTTGAAGTGATTTTTTTTATAGAGTGCGGCATGTGGAGTCACTTTGTAAGATTGTTCTTGGGCGATTGACTCACTACCTTGCTCCTAAGTGAGCCAACCGCTCACCAATTACAATCTAAAATGGCGTAGGGGCCATGAGAGGTGGCATGAGCCCCCTCTCATATTTCTATCTTACGATTCTCCTCTCTAGTTGCATGCGGTGGAGGTTCCGTTGCTATTCCTTCACACGCGGACTTCCCATGCAGCGTCTCTCGCCACCCGGGTGGTCCAGTGACAGGCGGGCTCTTCTGACTTTGAAAGAGTAGGCCGACAGGTGTGGGGGGTCGAGTGAATACTTTCCGGACGCCGACATTGTCAGGAGACGCGCCCGCGGGAGCCGGAAGTGGCGGCTGGGCTGGAGGTTCCGTTGCTTCGCAGAAGCTTAGCGAAAACACTTTCTTGCGGGCTACCAGCGAGGCGTGGGAATGACTTATGTACCCAGGCAGCTGTGGCGGGAAAATTCCCGCGCTTTCTGCAAAATAGGAACCGTGATTGGCTTGCTCAGGGCATAGCTCCGTGACGGAGCAAAATCAGCACAGAAATTGGCGCCAAGAATCTCCATTGGTGGAATGGTAGTGCTCCGGCAATGGAGTGGAATTTCCGCCGGTTTTCGAGTTGCTGATTGGAACGTAACCACGGCCACTGTCGTGGGGGCGGGAATGTTGTGTGTTCGGCCTGTACGGGTGCTCTGGGTAGTCGGCAGTCGCCTTTCGGTCGAGGACGTCGAAGCAACCAGCCCTCGCCTGCGGTACGCCAGATCGTGTTCTGGGAGATAAGAAGACCGTTTGGTAATGTACGTCCGCAGCACCGGCAGATAGGGATTTTCCTAGGTGACAATCAGAGCTCAGCAGAGCGCGCCTGTTCATCCTTTTCTAACTTTGTTTTGTTTCGAGTAGCAGCAATTACTGTTGGGTTAGCTGTGTGTCTCTCTTGAGATTTGAGTGGAAAGGAATTGGCTCCACATACCACTTCGTCTTAAACCTCACGATCTAAGTTAGGGACAACTTCACCTTTATAGTGTTTGCATGAATCTCCAATTTTAGCCAATTTTATGTTTTATAAATATTTCCTGTATTTCTTTTACTATTCTGTGTTTAATCTTAATAAATCATATTGTTATTTTGGACAGAACTTTCATTCTGTTAATCGATAGAGCAACCCTATCATTCCTCACTATGCTAATGAAACCTTGGTTTATTTAACTTATTTATCAAATTAAATTATTGCAGGTGCCAAACTCTCTTCTACTCCACTAGCAGGGTTGATTAGAGTCAGTTTGCGTATTTCTTTTATCCTTGTGCAACAGCAAAAGTCGGAGTTAGAATAGGGGGGGCTTAGAGCATGATTTACATATGTGGATTCTAGTAGAACTTAGTGATAAATACACTGCTAGCCCCGGCACCTCGCAACATCATCTTCTTCCTGTCGGTTAAATTTCGCGTCTGTAGCATGTCATCTTCGTGGTGTAGCAATTTTAATGGCCAGTAGTGTAGGTCCTATTTCTTGTGGTCCCAGCAATGTTTAGAGCGGATTTTTGTTGCCATGTCGCTACTCACTGGTCGCCGGCTTGTCCTGGCGGCAGCAAGGTAAGCCTGCGGAGCCTTAACGGCCCATTTGAACCACAGCATCGCTGCTCGCTGTGACCCTCGCCAGGCGATGATACGAAGATGGTTTGTATTACGAGCCGTGAGCATCGCCACATGGCCTCGAACTGTAGCCATGATTGGCCTCTTCAACGTCACATCAGCGAGGCCGTGTTTGACTGCGAGCTATGTGAACAGCTGCAAGGTAATTACTCCAGGCGAGCACTTATCAGGGAGGCTTCAGCGTAGATGTAACAAGGATTCTGCCGAGCAGGACGTGTGGCGTGCCTGAGGTGCATAAACGTGTCCTTATAATGGGCCAGGGACTCCAAATCCACTATCAGTAAACATAATCATATTTACCGGCAGTTATCCGGATAGCTCAACGCAATAGAGAGAGCATTGCCAGCAGCACTTCCGGGCCACCTAGCCATCGACCTCAGCGGTCGCCCCCTGCCATCAACCACAGCCTCGTAAGTGCGACCCCATATGCTCCACGAGCCAGTGCCCGGTCACCACGCAGCTGCCACTCACCTGACGACCATGACTTCGCCTGACGCCACCAACGCTACGTCGGCTTCGACTCGCTCAGCCAGCACCAGGTCCAACCATTGCTTACAACTGACCACTAAGAATTATGCAACAACCCATTTTTATATTTGACTTAAGCAGTGCGACAGAGTTCAGAGTACGACTTAGGTTCATTCTTCGAGTCATCTCCAGTGAATTCTACAGCCGAAGACGTGATTGCGTGGACTTTACATAAGAGCCAGACGTTTCACACGGGCATTACAAGTGAATGTGTGTACTTGTCAGGCCCACTTCACTAATGTTTCGTTCTCTCCCGTTGTGTCCCTTATGCAAAATGCAGGGTGATTCACGAAGATATGCAAATATTTTAATATGTTATTCTACAAATAAAACTAAAGAAAAAAGTTCATATAAACACAGGTCCGCAAATGTTTACTTGCGGAGTTACTGCTTAAAAGATTTTGCCGTAGATTTAGCAACTTCGCTAACATGAAGCCATCGCAAAGCTGTACGAGGTTAAAGCAAAGCACGATTTCCATTTATTTTGTTGTTATATATCTGGGAAATCTAATACAACATGTCCCAGACGTGTATTTACAGTAGTTTTCCAGTACATCAATAGAAGCAATGAAGTAATCTCGTAAAATTTTTAATTTATTAGCTACTTGACCCAATTTGTTCTGTAAATTTCAGACAATTGCACAAAGTTTTCAACAGAAGTTGTAGACAATTTAATTTTGGAAAAATAAAATAAAAAATAAACAACATATCGGCGTATTCCTCTGTCGTAAATTTGAAATGCATCCCTGTTTCATAAATAATCTACAAAGTACAACACTTACTATGTGGTTTCACTTAAATACACTGTTGTTATTATGTTCTTTCACTGAACAATACAGAAAACTAACTCGTTTGAAGGTTAGGAAACTCTGAAACAGCTCACTAACGGTTGCCAACAATGACATAAACGTTTCTGCAATCTTAATGGGAAGTAAACAAGTTTACTTTTATAATAATCTTTGTTTCTCTGAATGTTCTGGAAAACTACTGCACATACACGTCTGGGACATGCGTTATTAGATTCATCAGACCGATAACAACAAAATAAATGGAAATCTTGCTTTACTTTAACCTCGTACGGTTTTGCGATGGCTTCATATTAGCGAAGTTGTTAAATTTCAGGCAAAATCTTCAATTAGCCCTAATTCCGTAACTAAACATTTTCTGACCTATGTTTAAATGAATTTTTTTCTTTAGTTTTAGTTGTAGAATAACATATTAAAATATATGCTTATCTTTGTGAATCACCCTGTATATCGCATGGTCGTAGGTCCATTGATCACACTGACCTTGACTGCAGCAAGGGTCGGAATGATTTTAGCAGTCTGCTCATCTACCAGCAATGAGTATTTTTGAAGGATGCCACACTATTTTTCATTAACTTGCCACTGTGCAATGTGCACCACAGCTTATCGCAAGCCTCATGAAAATGTTTCCACAGAATTGAAACAGGATATAAAGCACTGTCATACTATGTACTTCTTTCTCCACGCACCTTCACCCTCAGATTGGCACAACTCTTTGTGTCACGGTGTCTGGGGGTCTCTGTCCTCGAATGCTAGCCAATAAGAGGCCAGAATAGGCAACGTGTCCCTATAAGGGCATGCTCTCGACAGCCAGTGGTAGATGAAAAAACGAATTTCTCAGTCGTTCCACATGATCGTCCACGTACCCAGTGTTTCATGAGTTTATACCACATTGTGCTATGATACAGTTGCAGTTTCCTGAATTAGTTGTCTTCCGATAATTGTCTCGCAGTAAACCAAGGTGATATCTGAGATTTTTTAGATAGCAAATGGCCAATTATCCATATATGTTACACCCTTAACCAAGGAGAGATACGCAGTCAGCACATAAATAGGAAGGTGTCCACATGTATGGACTATATGGGATTCGAGAATCTTACAGAACATTGTGAGTAGGTACACTTCCAGTCTACAGAATTGTTAAGATACAGTAAACCAACGCAGACGGTCCTCAGGTACGTGGGTGGACTTACGCCTCTATATCCAATATAGAAGGAGCAGGTAACGGATCAACACGAGTATTAGGAGAATCACCCAGTACGTTAGCAGATGGTGCTCCAGTCCCTGGTAACGTTTTTTTTTTTTCTTAGATCCACCAGATTGAGCTGCTGCAGCCTGACGTTTACCTGAATCTACCTGCATTGGCGAACTCATACCCTCGTCACTATCAGAATAAGGTACTAAACGTTGTGGTTCAGAATGTTGTTGTGTTTCTTCTGGTCCTTCTTCGTCTTCGTCTTCTTCGCTGTCTGATACCTCGTGGTCTACGTGATGTTCGTTTACAGAACTTGTTCCAGTGGCTGAACCAGATGTTGACGGGCGGTCGTGATCTATAGGCAAACCACGGCGAACACGAAACATTAGCCATTGTTCATAGGCATAGCGTTTCTGGCCTTCATGCATGAACTCCCAATTAGACCGTTCCCACGGTGGAATATCATAATTCTGAAGGCAAGAAACGTTAAAATCAAATAATGAAAACCAAAAATATATGATACACAACATAAATTATATTTACATACCTGTTTTTTCGGCATTTGGTTGTTTCGGATACAAAGTTTTTCCAATACGTTGTTCAACAGCTGTCTTCAATTTCAGGCCGTATTTTCCCACAAATGAATGCCAATTTCGTGTATGACTCCAGTCAATTGCGAAATCAATTATAGCTTTGGCATCCAACTGTTGAACTCGTTGTCTAAACTCTTCTTCTGTAAATGGTCGTTCTCTTGCTTCCTTTAGCAGATTATCGTATCCTACGTCGTGCTCTTTAGCAATGGCATCTGCTCCACTGCGCAGTGCGTCTATATTTATAGGATTTCCCGGTCCTACGTAATCACTGCCAGGTAAAGTATATCCTTTGTTCTGTACACGTTCAACTACTTTTTTAACGCCGTAAGCAGCACCTGCGGCGGCAGCAGATGTCGCACCAGCCGCTATCGCTATCTGCCCTGAACTTGTAACACCAGCTGTGCTAATTGCGGCCCCGTCCGTGACACTTTCAGATAACAAGGGCACTGTTTCGCTAGCGGTTTCTATATCTGAACTCTGTTGACCTCGACCACGATTTCGTGGTCTATTTGGGCGGCGCCGTCGCACGCCAATATTACTTTCTTCTGGCCTTGATTCTGGCACCCGTTCAAATTCAACTGTTTCGCCACTCGTATCCAAATCGTCGAATGTTGGATTATCTCCATACCGTATACGAGTAACAGCATCCTCTCGTTGCACTGCTCGAATATCATTACTGCTACGTGAACGATTAACATTTGTTAACGGAATTCTTTCCGCCATTTCAATATCTTCTTCAGGTCCCGGATATAAAACACCTCCGTCGTATTGTATAGAGCCATGGTTGCCCGTGCTTAAATACTGATTTATCCAAGACATTTTGCTGACTACACTAAATAAATAATCACTACCTTTTATATACATTACGTTATCAAACAGCACGTGTCGGGCAACCTTTTGCTGGCGTGGGTGCTTGCTCAGATAATTGTCCTAAAAGGACAAATTATCTCGGCGGGACAGTGACGCCGCCATCGCGACCTTGGCACCCAGGGGGCCCCATTTTTTTATCAATTGCTGACCCTCATGAATCGAAACATGACTGCGTCGCGTCGTTTCATGATTCGAGGGTCAGCAATTGATAAAAAAAAATGGGGCCCCCGGAGTCCCAAGGTCGCGATAGTGGCGTCATTAGTTTAAGGTCTATTCTGAAACGACGAGTAATGTGATAAGGAATGGAACTGGGTCCCACCTGAACAAGTATGTCTATGCTATGTGCAGGATATGTGTTGTCACCTTTTCTGTATGACTTTATTGCTGATGACGAAATTACGACCGCACAGTGCGCCGTATGTGGTTAGTATTACCTTCAAGCTGTGAATGTGTTCGCCGGCCATTGTGGCCGAGCGGTTCTAGGCGCTTCAATCCGGAACCGCGCTGCTGCTACGGTCGCAGGTTCGAATCCTGCCTCGGTCACGGATGTGTGTGATGCCCTTAGGTTAGTTAGGTTTAAGTAATTCTGAGTCTAGGGGACTGATGACCTCATAAGTCCCATAGTGTTCAGAGCCATTTTGAAATCTGGTCTGTGAACCATTTTATGGACACTCAGTGTTCAAATATTTATATTTCGAGACCCACGTGGCACATAAAATATGTTTTGAAGAGTGTTATTAGTATGAATAAGGTGAAGCTCTCGTTTTATATGAAGATAAAATTTCCATAAACTCCATAACTTCGCGTAGAACGCTTAGGGAAGGCATGTTCTGATTCTATGGTTTTCCAAATTTGATCTTTGCGATATGCTGTCAGGTGCAGACTTTTGTAGTGATACCATTTTCAAAGGAAGACTTTGCCACTGAGTCTCCACAATAAATCGTCTTATTCCATATTTGATTTTGTTCTTGTCAGGAGGCTTAATGGTTTGCGTCACAGATTTAAATTCTCTGCATCATTTTGATGTAATGAAAATGTTACAGGGGAAAAGCAAGCAGTCTGGATGTTGCATGGAACTGATGAATGGCTCATTTTCGTTATGTTTGTACTTGACGGTGCCCACAAACAACTGGAGTGCTCAATATATACAAATACTCGGAGTAAAAAGCACACTCAGATAACCAGATCGCACGATAATACACGGACTTTTTCCCATTTATAGTAATTACGCTGTTCTAAATTGTAGAATGATGTTTAAAATTAATAAATGTTATTGGCACTATTGTTATTTTTATAATTTAGCGTAGCTATTAATTTGAAAACATTTGTAAAGTAGATTTCCTATGTCTGATTTTCTATGACTGTAGAAAATCGATATTTAAACAGCAACTTCTGTGTACTATCAGATTGGTCACTTTCATATCAATGTTCTCCTTGACCTAACATCTTTTGATATGCATTAATAATTCGACTCTGATCTGGGCTGTTATAAAATGATTGCTGGACCCTGTTGTAGAGCCTGTTCTGACCTTTTATAAGTGGTGTGGTTATAGTTGTTGCATATTCCTAAACAATTTTAAAGTGAAGATTTTCTATTTAAAAGTTAATTAAAATGGCTAAAGCATACTCAGTGTTCTAATTGAAATAATCAAACCTGGTTCATACTCCATGGACACAAAGTACTCTTCCAATGAGCCATATTTTTCAGTGAACCACACTTTCAGTGAGGAGCCACAAGAAAAAGATTAAAATATAATTTATCACAGCTCTATCTTCCTTCTCGGTGATTTATTAGCTGCACTTTAGTAACGTTTCAGTAGCTAAACAGGTGTATTTCATTAGATATGTTTGAAATTCGAAAAATTTAAATGGGTTTTCGTAAAAACAGAGTGGAGGGTCGCTACATACTCTTCCTGTTATAGGGTGAGCAGGTAAGTCTGTTGGAAGGCTACCAGCAGCAGTAAAATTAGGCTGAATTGCTGCTCACCCTGATTTCGTTCCTCGCCCTAACCTCACGTACCAACAGGACAGACAAGCGAAAAACAGAAAGTGTTCAATATTCATTATCACAATCTCCTGGACGAGACTGAAGCTTTTGATGCATCTTGCACAGAGCATACTATATTAACACCACCAATTCAGAGTTTATATGCTAACAAAATAAGCTACTTTGTATTTGTGGAAGAAATTTTCAGTTTAGTAACATCTTTCTTAAACATGCATCTTTGGTTTGAGAACTTTTGTGATTATGTATTGTGGATTTGCAATATTATATCAAATATGTCATGCTAGTTGAGAAAGGAAACCACTTTTTTTTAAAATATCTCTTTCATGAAGACAGTATATATAATATATATAGGGTGTTACAAAAAGGTACGGCCAAACTTTCAGGAAGCATTCCTCACACACAAATGATGAAAAGATGTTATGTGGACGTGTGTCCGGAAATGCTTAATTTCCATGTTAGAGCTCATTTTAGTTTTGTCAGTATGTACTGTACTTCCTCGATTCACCACCATGATTTCATACGGGATACTCTACATGTGCTGCTAGAACATGTGCCTTTACAAGTACGACACAACATGTGGTTCATGCACGATGGAGCTCCTGCACATTTCAGTCGAAGTGTTCGTACGCTTCTCAACAACAGATTCGGTGATCGATGGATTGGTAGAGGCGAACCAATTCCATGGCCTCCACGCTCTCCTGACCTCAACCCTCTTGACTTTCATTTATGGGGGCATTTGAAAGCTCTTGTCTATGCAACCCCGGTACCAAATGTAGAGACTCTTCGTGCTCGTATTGTGGACGGCTGTGATACAATACGCCATTCTCCAGGGCTGCATCAGCGCATCAGGGATTCCATGCGATGCAGGGTGGATGCATGTATCCTCGCTAACGGAGGACATTTTGAACATTTCCTGTAACAAAGTGTTTGAAGTCACGCTGGTACGTTCTGTTACTGTGTGTTTCCATTCCATGATTAATGTGATTTGAAGAGAAGTAATAAAATGAGCTCTAACATGGAAAGTAAGCGTTTCCGGACACATGTCCACATTACATATTTTCTTTCTTTGTGTGTGAGGAATGTTTCCTGAAAGTTTGGCCGTACCTTTTTGTAACACCCTATATATACATATACATATATATATATATATATATATATATATATATATATATATATATATATATATATATGTGATAGTTCGCAGGCTATTGCACCCAGATGACGTTGAAACAAATGATAGCACTGTTAAATCATAGCCATCATATTAATGTGCTTAAAATGGGAAAATGTCAAGCATTCGAAAGACGTGAACTTTTCTGAGCTATGCGACGTAATATTTTCGGTAAAATAGAAGAACTGACAAACAACAAGTACTTGAGGTTCGTCTTTTCTTGTACCTCCAATGAATACACATTTTAAGATCACTAACAGGTTACTGATAAGTTAATGTTCACTACAATAAACACGTATCTTGACAAAAGGAAGAGTCTTTCTGCTTCTAAGTTTGTTGTTCTTATTTTAAGTGTTTCATTAATAAACTCTATGTTACTAGATCAAAGTGATAATTTCTCACGTTGCAGGTACAGTATTGATGAAAGTGGAAAGATGGTTTTATTCACAGATTGTAACAAATTGCTCTTCATTAATGGAATCTACTGAGTAAAATAATTATGTGAGCAATGTAAAAAAAGAAATGTGTTTTTTCCTTTAAAAACATGCATTGTCAAGCTGAGAATTTTTCACCCTACCGATTTAGTTCGTAAGAGCACATTTTTTGTCTATGAAAAATGGAGAAAAATGGCAAGATGAAGAGCTATAAGGGAGAAAAGGTCGGAGGAAAAGGAGGATGAAGCGAATGAGTAGGACAACAAAGAGAAAAGGGGTAGGAGGGGAACAAGAGATAAGACGAAAAACCAGGAGAAGTCTAAGAATACAGCAATAGTGAATAGAGATGTAAATGAGGACATAAGAGTGTAAATGATATAGGATAAGAATAGAAGAACAAGATGAAGAAAAAAGACAAGAAAAGAAGTGGGAGAAGAAAGTAGAATGAAATGTGTAACAGACAGTGGAGAAATATAATGATGGGAGTGAAGGGAAGGAGAAGGGAGAAGAAGGAGGAAAGAACTGGGAGAGGAAAGAAAGGGAGGAGAAGAAGAAAGATAATGTGGGTAAGGGACGAAAACGAAGCAAAAAAGTAAGAGAAAATAATACTCAAAGAAGGCAGTATTATATGAAGGCAAGCTGAAAGAAAAAGGTATAAAAAGAGGCAAATAAAGGTGATACTGAACCAAAGATTCAAAAGAAAGGAAGAAGAAAAGAAAGGAGCAAAAGGAGAATTCAGGATGGAATAAGAAAAAGAAGGTGAAGGATCAATATGAGGAAGAAGCTGCGGGGAATAAAGTAGAGGTGGGTGGGCAGGTAGAGGAAGATTTCGATGAATTGTCCGAGGAAAGCTGAAAGAGGTGTAGAACTAGGAGAGAGATAAGGATAAAGTGAAGGAGGAGGAAGAAAAGTGAATATGAAAGAAATGCGATGGAAATGGAGCAGAAACAGGAGCTGAAGAAATGAAGGAGAATGAGACAGAGAAAGAGTTGGATGAAGTGGTCGAGGGAAAGTGAAGGCAAGGTGGAAATATGAGTAAGACAATGTGATGCAAGAGAGAAAGTGATGCGGATGAGGAAAAAGGAATGAAGGTCAGAAGATGTGGATAAAGTGATGGGGAGTAAAACAATGGATGATGACCAGGAGGAGGAAGAGTTGGATGAAGTGGTGAAGCAAGAATGAAAAAGAAGTAGAAATGATGCAGTGATAAGGTTAAAGTGAGAGAGGAGGAAGAGAAGTGTAGATGAAGATGGAAGTGCAGAAGGAATGAAGTTGGAAAAACAGGTAGATGGGAGGAGAAGAAGACGAATGGGGATGAGGAGGAGGAGGCTACCGGTGTGGATGGAGTGTAAAGGGGCAAGGTAGTAGAGAATTGGCAGGAAGAGGAAAACAATGAGAAAATGGAGGACGGATGATTGTCTCTGCCTATGACTCACCTCTCCCCAACCTCATCGAGTGGCATTGCAGTCGGACTGCCTGGGCAAGGTAGTAGAGAATTAGCAGGAAGAGGAAAACAATGAGAAAATGGAGGACGGATGATTGTCTCTGCCTATGACTCACCTCTCCCTGAACCTCATCGAGTGGCATTGCAGTCTGATTGCCTGGCTTGAGCAGAGCTTCCAGCAGACGCTGGCGTGTCTTGGTAGGTCCATCCTCTGTGGCTGCCGACCCCATGGCGATGCACTTAAGGGCCCAGTCCTGCATCACTTTCACGAACTTGAACACACCACGTCCTTTGGAGGTCAGCTGCAGCAGGAACTTGTTCTGCATCCATGGCCGCAGTATCATCATCTGTAAAAAGCATGTGGCACTCGTCAGTGCTAGTCTCCACCTAGGGGCAGGGACGGACAATAGGCCACGAACACTAGTGTCTGTTAATCAAATCATATCGCCCAAATTATGAATACTGGTGAAACTCCCTAAATAAAATCAAGAATATAAGAGCCAAAATTTAATTCATGGTAAAAGTAAAAACATTAATTAAATGTATAAACAGTTACGTATCAGTTCCTGGCTGCTCCTACCTGTTAGTGGTGGTCGCTATTGCGAACGCTAACGTCAGTAATCCAGCTTCCGGGAAATGGGTGCCATTCTCGAGCCTAGAGATGACGGATCATTCTTCCCTTTATCTATCTAAAAGCCTCCTGTTTGCAAAGGCAAGTGATCTCCAAAGAAACGCTAGTATTTTGCCATACGCTTTTGAAAACGAAATTTCTCAGAGGACTGACAGAAAGAAGCATCTTTCAATAAGTAGTATGAGCATTACTGGGACATATCCGAATGAAGTGCCTATACTGATGCGCCAAAACTTTTATGACCACCTGCTTCCTAGCTTGTTCATCCGTCTTTGCAACAAAATACATCACTGATTCTGTGCATCATGGATCCGACAGTTAGTAGGCAGGTTTGTGTAAGTATGTAGCATTAGATGTCCACGCACAGGCCGTATAATACGCGTATAAAACGGAATGCTGAATGCATACACAGTGATGGCACCTGGTAGTGGTCCAGGTGAATTCCATAGGATTTACATCAGGTGAATGTGCCGCCGAACATCAATGAGAGTTCACTGTAATGCTCTTCAGACCACTGCAGCATGGTTCTGGCTCCGAGTCACGGACAATTATGCTGCTGAAAGATGACATTGCCTTCATCGATGTTATCAGATATGAAGTGATGCAGGTGGTTCACAGTTGTCCGTATGTCTTTGATTACTACCACAAGTCCAATGCAAGAAGTGGAGACTATCTCTCATGGCATAATACTGCTCCTGCAAGCTTGCATACTTGGAGCGCTGCACATTTCGAGCCACTGTTCGTATAGTTGACGGCAATTGTGGAGACGGCCATCGATCTAGTGTAGCAAGAATTTGATTCACCCGAAGTGCCAGCATGTTTCCATTGATTGATGGTCGAAGACCGAAGGTCCCGTGCTCACAGCAAACATAACTGATGATGACATTGGGTCAACATGTGAAATTCTAGGGACGGTCTGCTCTGGAGCTCCATTTTCAGCAACGTACAATGAATGGTGAGCTCCAAAACACTTCTACGTGCACCAGTTTTGTTCTCTTTCGTCAGAGATGCCACAGTTCACCATCTATCCTACATAATAGAGCAGATTCGTGTACGTCCAATCACTTAGCGCCCAGTGGTAGTTTCACTGTCCTTCTACGTCTTTCCATAGATGCCCATGACAGTAGCACGTGAACATTCGACCAACTTCCGCCATTTCCGATGCTCGTTCAAATGGTTCAAATGGCTCTGAGCACTATGGGACTCAACTGCTGTGGTCATAAGTCCCCTAGAACTTAGAACTACTTAAACCTAACTAACCTAAGGACAGCACACAACACCCAGCCATCACGAGGCAGAGAAAATCCCTGACCCCGCCGGGAATCGAACCCGGGAACCCGGGCGTGGGAAGCGTCCGATGCTCGTTCACAGGCTCTGTGCAGTAATAATATGCCCTTTACCAAGGCTGTATATCTCAAATGGATTTCCCCATTTGCAGCCCATATCTTCGCTAGGGTGATGCCCCCTCTGTGTCTGCTCCGCTTTCATACTTTTGTTACCGCGTCACCTGCCCACAATGCCATCAGGCGGCATTGAACGCCTCAGTGGCCAGTATTCATAATATTTTTGCTTATCAGTGTATATTCCGCCTTAGAAACTGGTTAATCAAATAATTTCGTGGAGAAATGTTAGTTGCTCACAAAGTCGGAGAGTCTGCTTACAGGCTTCGCAAAGGTGGGTCGAAAGTCGTAGGCCCTATGGGGCAGAGCTGTGGTTTAAAAATTTCAGGGTGTATGAAGTCGGGAATGAGTGGTAAACATCAGTGTTGTTTTTTTCCGCGTTTTGTAAGAAACAGAGCGACTTGTAATCATCAGTCTTGTTGTTTTCCGCTTTTTGTAAGAAACAGAACGAGGTAATGAGCTAGCATTTGCTAGATAGACAAAGCTTTCATACTAGAACACGCAGAAAACAGCTAGCCGGAGGTAGTGTTTGGTAACAGCAAGGCAGACTTGGTGAGGTCTTCAGAAGACAGTAAATTCAGTTTTTTCCAGTGGAAACTTGTAGCGTTTTCGTGCGTGCACTTCTCTCCTTTAACGATAGATTGTCATTATAAGGAAACATCCCCCCTCCCCCCCCCAATACAATGACAGAAAAAAATCCCAACATAAAAATAATTAATATAGACTTATTAAATTTTGGGAATAAATTATCCAGGTAACATATTTAAGTCTTTAACACTTCAAAATCACAGGTAAATAAAGCGCGAGCTAAGCCATTGCAAATGTGGAATGCTGGTACATTAACAACCGGTGTAACCACCAGAATGCAAACATGGAAACGTGTATGCATTGTGTTGTACAGGTGTCGGATGTCAGTTCGTGGGATGGAGTTCCATTCCTGTTGCACTTGGTTGGTCAGTACAGGGATGGTTGATGCTGTTTGTGGATGATGCTGCAGTTATAGTCCGATGATGTGCCATATGTGCTCGACTGGAGACAGAGCTGGTGGTAGAGCGGACAAAGGCAAAATGTCGACACTATGTATAGCATGTTGAGTTACGACAGCGGCACGTGGGCAGGCATTATCCTGTTCTGAAACACCCCTGGAATGATGTTAATTAATGGCAGCATAACAGGTCAAATCACGGGACTCACGTACAGGTCTTGCAGTCAGGGTGCTTGGGATAACCATGAGAGTTCTCCAGCTATCATACGAAATCGCATCCCAGACCATAACTACACATGCAGGATCAGTGCGCCTAGCACACAGACAGGTTGGTTGCAGGCCTTCAACAGAGCAACACACAGCCATCACGAGCAACGAGGCAGAACCAGGTTTCATCAGAAAACAAAACAGACCTCCTCGCTGTCCACCAATCAGCTCTTGTTTGACACCATTGAAGTCGCGGATGGTTTGGCGTCAGTAAAATGCATACTACAGGACGTATGACTCGGAGCTGTCCTTGAAGTAACCGATTTGTAACAGTTTGTTATGTCACTGGAGTACCAGGTGCTGTTCAGATTGCTGCTGCCATGTCGAGTTGCTGCACTACTCCGGACAAAGGTCGGACCCCAAGACTTTTGTCATCTTAGTGTACCACGTTTGTATTTGAAATATGCGGTCCTCGATATGCATTGACACAGTTCGAGTTGTGCGCACTGGAAACCTTCCACCCTGCAGCCACGTGACTCTGCTGGCTGCAAGTCGTATTTTCAGATTCAATTTCCGAAGTGTTGGCCTACGATATGCACAGTAATACGTCTACAGTTTAACTTCCTCGTCTGCGGTATGTGCCTAAACCGTATATGCAACACCAAAACTAGAGTCTCAAAATAACGACCACGAATATTCACTCCGACTGTTGCGTGCGACACTGAATTTTCGCTTCTTACTCGTTCGCTCCTACTGCTATGTCGACATTATCATGCGGCTCTCTTTAACTCGACTTTTCTCCCATAACATTACACGCATTCACTGTTCAAATTCTTACGTGAAAGTATAGTTTTACATTCTTATGTTTGTGTAAAAATTGTGTAAATCAGAAGTAAATAATGTGGGTCCTGGGTTTTTCTGGGCATAAACAACGTTCAAATTCGTTACAGACGACAGCCGCCGATATTTCGAGAGGTGAACACGCTGCCATTTTCAAGGAAAAAGTGCCGACGATGTCACCCAGTTGTACACCTGTAATTAATTTGAGCATCCTATGTGCCGGGAGACACCCAGGTCCTGCATCATTTACCTCTACAGGGAGCAAATGTATCCTTGCTTGTGGAGGTGGGATAAACTTCTCAGTAGTACAGTAAGAGTACAATGCGCGTTGTCGCATTTGTTGGGGTGTCTTCATCAAAATACTGTTCCAAACTTTGCTAAAGTTGTACACAACATTAATTCTCCTGCCCCCCCCCCCCCCCCCCGTCTCTTGTTCGTGAAAGGATCTATTACACTCACTCACCGGCAGTTGGATATTGTTTACATGACACTGTTTCGGCATCATTTAATGATTACTTCAAAAACTTCAGCTTTTTCTTGGGATTGGCTGGACGGTGCAGTTTGACTGGGAATTTCATTTTATAACTTTCCGGCTTTTGTGAAGTTTGAACGTTTCGGTGACTCGCCATCTAATCCTGTATCTGGAGAAACCTGTGATAAATCTCACGGAGGAGGCTCTTGACGACACAGCTTCATCCGTGTTACGGAAGAGCTTAAATTTTGCAACGACTCCCAAGCGCTTGCCATTGGATGGTTTTTATTAGTTTTATTGAAGAGGCTGTTTTTAAACTACCTTCTAATGTTGCAGAGGAGGTAAGGAGGGAGCCATGTCGTATGCTGGCTGGGGCGCGTCCGCCCGAGTGTAATGTGACGGCGGCTGAGAGGGCTGCCTCACGTTCACTTTGACTTGATCCGGATACTGTCTAGCGTAATGCTACAGTTGTTTTCGAAAAGCAGCATTACGTCCGAAAGATGCATTGTTTGCTGTCTGACTCAGCGCATCGCAGGACGGGTGCTGACACACAAAAATTAGAAAAAACTAACAAGCTCCTGAAGAAAAGTTCATTGTCACAGGAGACTATCGTCATAATTCTTATTGTGCTGTTCTCTCTATGTTATAAGGCTTTCTAAAGGTCACGAGGAAGGGTCCCTCTTAGGCTGATTGCGAGTAATGTAGGTGCTTCGACACAGCGTGTAGCAAAACACCTCGCTATCCTGTTGAGCCCATTAGTAGGTCAGTGTCACATTAAGAAATAGTCGAATTGCTCACGTAGATTAGAGACAATGCGTCTGAAATGACAGTGATATTCTAGTAACTTTTAATGTGGTCTCTCTCTTCTCTCGTGTTCCTCTGATTCGTTACGTTTAACTGAGGTAAGGTTTGTTGTACTCATATTAACGTACCCAATTCGGTATGTGTTGACTTCGACTTACTTTCTATTGAATGACAATTACTGTGAGCAGTCAGGTGGAGTTGCGATGGATAGCCGCTTGCCTCCTGTTATTGCCAATTTGTTTACGGAAGACTTCGAGGAAAGTACCTTGGAGTCAGCGGCTTTGGAACCTACGTGTATGTTCAGATATGTCAACGATGCTGTTGTTGTTTGGCCTCATCGCAGATACAATCTGAACGACCACTGAAAACACCTTGAGACGTAGCAAATGGGGATCTAATCCATTCATATTTCCCGCTCCCAAGGTCAGCTAAAACTTTTTCGCTTTTCGTTTCTCATTCTATGTCTAATGCAGTTGCACACATAATATGTAATCAGTACAGTAACATGTAAAATTTTATTTAGACATAATCTGTATTAAACATGTGTCTGTTGTTTACATTTATGTTCATGAGTCTAATGGTGCAGTTGCTTTCACTTGAAGCCTGAATAATTAAAAGTGACAAAATGGTTCAAATGGCTCTGAGCACTGTGGGACTTAACATCTTAGGTCATCAGTACCCTAGAACTTAGAACTACTTAAACCTAACTAACCTAAGGACATCACACACATCCATGCCCGAGGCAGGATTCGAACCTGCGACCGTAGCAGTCCCGCGGTTCCGGACTGCAGCGCCTAGAACCGCACGGCCACCGCGGCCGGCTTAAAAGTGACAGCTATTAAACTTACGACATCATATAATGGGAAAAACACTGTGAACAAATAAGCAGCAGAGGAGTTATTGTCAAAACTCATTCGGAAGCAGACGCTCCCAACGTTTCGAGCACATATTTGGAATCATCTGACGTTAATTAGCTTATGAAATATTGACATTGAAAGCTTGGACGCCCAAAATTTCAATCGCCTGTTTTGCTTTAATGACTGCAAGATTCTGAATTTTGAGAACATAATTTTATTGCAGTATTTTTTCTAAATCAGAAAACACCTCTCGGTAATTAATCTAGTCAGTAATTAAGATGACGAAAAATTTAGAAACATAAAATATTTACTTTAAGATGCATCCCATACTCGTAAACTGGTGATTACACAAAGCGCATAAGAATAATATTCTACAGAGTTTTGTGAATTACTAATCTGAAACATTTTTCATAAACCAAATAATAGCGCAGTCTTAGAGTCTAGGCAAAATCGTAAAATGTAATTTAGCCAAATTTCAAAGCATTATGTACATTCGTGTTCATGTGCTTGCCTCCCCTGAAAACCATTTAACCCTTGCAATATTCGATGCTTTTTTTAAAAAATACTGCTGTATGCTTCCAGGAGCTCTTCCGTTTGAGCAGCACTAATTGTCAGCTATACATTACAAATGGGTACAAACTTTAACTTAAGAGCAGTTACTTGTGTAAGGTTGTTATCATTATCATTCTTTTAAAAAAGATTTAGAATTGTTACAGCCAACTACAAAGTAGAATTTATATTAACTTGGTTTACGCAATAACATTAAAGGAAGTAGACGTGTGACACCCCGTGAGTGTCAAATGCCGTTTGTGAATGATACGGATGTTGAACCTCCAGCGCAAGGCACTATAACGATTCCGTAATGTGATTCATACTGCACAGCTGTTTTACAAATTAAGGGATGTATATAGTTTAATAACTAGCAAGGTTGTCACAACGAAATTACCCAGTATGGAAAGCTACGTGATCTTAAGACTACGATTATCAAGTCAAAACCCTTTTGTTCTCGCAGTAGTACAAAGGAATATATTTACTTTTCCTATTAAGCACCATGAAACCTGAATAGAAACACAAAGAAGATGGATTCAAAATTTGCTCTGGACTGACGTTCAGAACTTTATTTATGGAATAACAAACATGCAAGATTACTGTGCATATGCCTCGCGTTGCATTCACACAAAGTGAGAATTTCTGCCAAAATAAAGATAGGAGCGGAATAAATCGCCGATTAAATTGTATTGCTTCTTATAATACAAACGATCGAATATCTGCTCCAGGTATTGCTGCGAATCTAAACTTGAGTCACGCGTCAGCAAGCACAAACAAACTAGAGCGCTGCATTACACAAACATTAAAATGGTTCATCAACGCTGTACAATCTTGACGATAGGCAGGTGAATTAATACAGCCACACTCCCGGTGAAGACAGTTGACATAAAATGCACGAGATGAAGAGAAGGGGCTTCCACCGACCAGGAAAGAAAAAAAAAAAAAATGCTACAGTATAGAACAGAAGGCAACTGGAAGAAACAAGGAATTAGACGATAAAAAATGAGACTTCTAAACAAAGATAATAATTACACTGAAGTCCCCGACATCTTGGACACCAAAAAAGGCGGGACACGGTTCTTCACTGGATGTGTTATGACCCCAGGCGCCAGGCCAGTGCACGCTGTGCAAAGTGTTCCCATGCTGACTACAAAGACGGTAATGAGTTCTTGTGCCAAAGCGCTCCATTCCTCCCCCCCCTCCCCCCCCCCCCCCCCACGGATGCTGGATGGTCACTGGTGCATGTGGATGTGCCGCAGTACGTCGACCCAAAGCATCCCACATGTGCTCAATGGGACTGGAGTCGAGGTAGATCAGGAGGAGAGTCCATTTGCCGAATACCCTCTCTTTCCAAGAGCTTGTCAGCCTGCGCTGTTCGATGCGATCGTGTGATTGCGCATGGTAATCCACAAAAATTTCGGCATGGCCGATCGCACCTCTCAAATGACGCACATTGGTCATTCATAAAGACGAAGTCAGGTGCGAATGCACTATTGAAGAGGCACCATAACACCTCTACCACCAAAACAATGATGTTCAACACTGTCCCTGTGTGCATTGCGTGCTCGCACCTCTCGCCGTATAAGGGTACGTCCGGAATCACTACTCAGACAGAATCCGCTTCCATTCGGGAAGAGCGCGCGACCCCTACTCCTCTTTGGTCCCCTCCCTATGCTTTCAGCAACCAGTCAACGCTATTATGACACTGTACTTCATCCACACGAGTGTGTTTCCGCGGTTCATTTGGTCCTGATCTCCGAACAGCGCATATGCATGAGCTCCTGGAACTAGAGGATGTTCGCCGAATATAATGGCGTGCGCTTTCCTGTGCATTAAATCCCATCGACCACGTGTAGGGTGCGTCCAGATGCCCAACGACGATCCACCACATCACGCAGGCTGATGCAGGAATGGGACACCCTACCACAAGAGCCCCTTACAACCTCGCGGCCACCAGAGAGCATCGTGTAGAACATGCACTGCCGATCATGGTGATCGCGCACAATGTTACAGGCCATGTCCAACCTTTTGTTAGTAGAGGGGACCTCCATAAATAGTGGTGACTTCTGTGTATTATTGTCTTCGAATAAAACTGTCGTTCTCTCTCTGTACGTACCAAGATCATCGAGCTATGTTGGGACCACTCTATACATGCTGATTTAGTCTATCATGTGCAAACTTTACGGATTCATCGATGAAAGGATGCGGAACAAAAAAGTTCTAGTGAACTCATGTCCGTAAATGCGTGGTATCCATGCTAGATACCATTAATTCACTCATATGTTGTTGCAGAGACTGCAGTCTTAATACATCCTGTACCATGCAGACGCAATTACTGCATGTCTTGAAAATGGTTTCCATGTGCGTCAACTGATGCGTGTACGTGCCGTAGCATGTTCTGTCTCAGACGTTCACACCAGCCAGGATGCACCAGAAGAGTGTCAAACGCAGCATTAATAAGCTGCTACAGTGTCTCCACATCTGCATGGTCTCTGCATACATGATATTTTTGAGATGGCCCCATAACCAGAAATCGAACGGGTTGAGATCCGGTGAACGAGCAGGCCATGCAACTGGACCCCCTCGTCTGATCCATCGACCGCAGAAGACACAATTGAGATGCGTCTGGACGTTAAAGGGGATATAATTTGCTTTGATTTATTGATAATTTACAGACCTGTTGGCTTACATTTTATAACAGGTCGTTCATTTTACGGCTTTTCGTGTGGATAACACAACACGTTCCCTGTTACAAACGGCAATTATTGTTTTCGGTAATTAGAATGGCAGTAATAATAAATTAAAGATAGATTAGAAAATGCAAAGGAACACAAAAATATTCAAATTCTAAGGAACTATGGTGACAGGAAAGACTTAGACAGAAAGAGAGAGAGAGAGAGAGAGAGAGAGAGAGAGAGAGAGAAATGTTACCCTATCTGAGCCAGCCTCGCCTGACAGCCTCAGAACTACGTCGAGCCTTGCAGTCCTGGTTCGCTACAGTTTAATTTACAGATTAATATTACCAAACTGTGTTTACAAAAACGATAACTATTATGTACATTGGTGTGTAAAGTATGTAATTTTTTGGGATTATTAATTAACTTTCAGTTCATATATTACGTGTCTTGAATTTTACCTATTACGTTGCTTTTATACTACGTATTCAGTTACAAGTGTTACAACCCAACAGCGGTATAATGACCGCGAGATGGATATGCCTGCTTTTTATACTTAAGCTATCACTGGTTTACAGCGTTGACGGCATTACATTGTTTATTCTAATACAGTTTAATCATTCTAGATGTTGTGTAAGGTTGTCTGCAGTACGCGTTGGTGAAAGTATTTGCTGTTTGTTGCAGTGTTCTGTCATATGGCCGCATCTGTCTGTATTCGTCATGTAATGTTCTTGAGACGTCATCATCGATTTTATTGATTATTTCCCACTCATCTTTATCTCTTGTTGACCGTATCAAGTTATTGTTGTACTGCGTGGGTGTCTGTTGTGTTGTTCTGTATCGGTGACAGTGAAAAAAGATGTGTTCTGGGGATCTATGTTCTCCACATGTACAAGTAGCAGTCTGTCTGCAGCCTATGCAGTATAAGTACGCCTCCCGGAGTTGATATGGCTCAGTCTCAGACGTGCCTTCATGTCCAGGAAGAAATGATATACTCTACAGCCCGTATCACTTAACTCCCCTTTGCCAGGTATCCATCCGCCATTTAACGAGTTGGCGATTCTCTTTGATGTTCTACCCGGTAATCTCGATTACCTTATCCCGTCTCCCCCTCCTCAGCCAGTCCATTGCAGCCCAAAACCGAATTGTTATGTCGATAAGCAAGTTTTCAAGCACCACACGCAGTGATTCCACTGGCACAATGTTGAAAGCTCCTGACTGCCTTACCAGGTCTCTTCTCTGCCCTCGACGCACGGGTCCTATTCGTCACCAGACGTACTCGGTGGGCCCTCGCACTGGCTGCAAAACAGACTTCAGACTCAAAGAGCACACAATGGTAAGTTCTCGATGTGTGTAATGGTTCCCTAAAGAGTGTTATGTTGAGTCTGGCCAGCTTGTGCATGCTCTTGGCAGCCCTGTCAGTCGTTGTTCTGATGTGTTCGTCAAAGGACAGTCGTTCGTCGAGTAGCACACCAAGATATCGTGTTTACCGTTTTCTGCGTATGCCAATGTCGTGTAGTTTTATGGTTGGATTACTTTGTAACTTTCCTTTGAGCAGTTTATAAACTGTTTTATGTAGAGCCATCTAAAGTTTATTATGTTTGCACCACTGGCTGATGCTTGCAAGTAGCCGTGTTGACCAAGTTGCACACCAATGCGCAGAGATTCCACCAGGATGTCGTCTACGTATGCTATCGCCCCGTTGACACGGCTGTTCCAATCCAGTTAATGTAGGAGGGGTTCAAAGGCGATATCCCAAAAGATGGGCCCACAGATTGAACCCTGTGGGCAACCTTTGGTGATTCTTTTAATCACTTTCTGACTTCCCGCGCGCCATTCAAGAATCCTCTTTCTACAGTAGTCCGAGAGGCTGTCGCAGAGGGCCTTATGTACCGGTATCTCTCTGAATGTTGCAAACATTGCGGGCCACCAGAGATTGTCAAAGGTGCCTGAAATGTCTATAACCTAGCAACTACGTATTTGTTTTCTGTGTTATGACCAGCGGTTAGAACTTCATTTAATGCGTCATCTATAGATTTTCCCGTCTTGAAATCGGACTGGTGCGGACTAAGGCCAAGGAACGCAGAAATCATTCCTGGACCTTGGCCAAGGTGTCAATTAAGCGTATAGGTCTACACGTTTTTTGGATCCGAGGGGTCCTTGTCCTCTGATTTTTTAATTATGACGGCATTTGCTGTTTTCCAGACGTCAGTTACCCGTCCCAGCCATAGCGCTTCGTTGAGGAGATGCTTCAGGTATGGAACAATCTGTGGAACGACAATTTTCAGAGTCTCAGAATGAATACAATCTAGTCCAGGGACTGTTTTGTTCTTTAGTTTGGCAATCGTTAGCGCGACCTCCTCACATGCAAAGGGAATAATGACGGTACCATATTCATAGCAAGAGTTCATTAAGGTTCACTGTACAGCTTGAATCTGTTCATCCGACTGTCGCTCGTCATCGGGGAGGAGTTTGTTTAGCAGCAACTGCATGTAGGTGGAAGGCCTCATTCATCTGCCTTAGTTTTGCCCAGTCAGCCTTATGAAATAACAATCACTGATGTCTGTCCTGTGTGGGTATGTGTATCTGTGTGTCTGTGTTCATGATTACATTAAATTCAGTTTTCGTTCAATAGACACACAAAATGAGATGATTCTCGTGGGAGAGGAACATGTCAGATAGTATAACATCAAAACATAAAACATAAAACATATTAATATAATACTTACAACCCTGATCATTTGTCAGAAGGTTGTCGAAATAGCTAAATGGAAGTGAGCGTTTGGCGTCATTGGCCGGGAGGCCCCTTCCGGGGCAGGTCCGGCCGCCTTGGTGCAGGTCTTATTACATTCGATGCTACATTTGGCGACCTGCGCCCTGGATGGGGATGAAATGATGGTGAAGACAATACAACACCCAGTCCTTGAGCGAAGAAAATCCCCGACAGCAATCGAACCCGGGCCCCATAGAATGGTAGTCCGTCACGCTGACCATTCAGCTATCGGGGCGGAATTCTAAATGGGTGAATACAATGCGGTAAACTGGAACAGCTAATATTTACAGAATTAACACGCTGTCAGAATGAAACATTGTTATGCACTGTTAATAAATTTGTCATACACAAAATACAGTAGATAATCTTGACTGTTGTGTCCAAGTGCTGTCAAAACTGAAATCTGACAGACAGATTTACTTAAAGTGGCTTAACAGTCTCTGTTAAGATATTCATCTATAGAGTAGAAGGAGTTGACTATCAAAAAGTCTTTCAAACTCCGTTTAAACTGTGCTTTATCTGAAACCAAGTTTTTAATGGTTGCTGCCAATTTATTGAAAACGTGTGTTCCTGAATATTGGACCACTTTTTGGACCAAGGTAAGTGATTTTAGGTCTTTATGTAGATTGTTCTTATTCCTAGTATTGATATTATGTATTGAGCTATTGGTAGGAATAGAGATGTATTACTTGCAACAAATTTCATTAAGGAATACATATACTGAGAAGCAGTGGTTATAATACAAATCTCCTTGAATAAGTTTCTCTATGATGTTCTTGAATTTACACCACAAATGATTCTTATCATTTGCTTTTGCACCCTAAAGGCTTTTGCTCGGGTTGATGAGTTGCTCCAGAATATGATCCCATGTGACTTAACAGAATGAAAGTAACCAAAGTATGCAACTTTTTTATATTTATATCTCCTACAATTGACATCATTCTCACTGCAAATACAGACTTATTTAGGCGCTTAAGCAATTCTGTGGTACGTCCTTCCCAACTCAATTTATTATCGGCTTGTAATCCCAGAGTCAGCAGCTCGTGGTCTCGCGGTAGAGTTCTCGCTTACCGAGCACGGGGTCCCGGGTTCGATTCCCGGCGGGGTCAGGGATTTTCACCTGCCTCAAGATGACTGGGTGTTGTTGTGTCGTCTTCATCATCATAATTCATTCAGAGGAAGGCAATGGCAAACCACCTCCGCTAGGACCTTGCCTAGTACAGCGGTGTAGGTCTGCCGCATCGTCCCCTAAGCTCTGTCGAGGACTATGGGACTCTTATGGAGCTTGGACCTCTTCGATCTGCTGGAAGGAAATCTCTTACAGGAAAACTCTTACAGGTTCTGAACTGCATATAGTGGGTCTTCTAAAAGTTTAAAGACAGTAATTAGCTTTAAACCATCTATTACTATCAGCGAAAATTTGATTAGTAGTTGTTTCTAAATCTGTACTTGACTTGCTACTTATTGCAACGTTTGTATCATCTGCAAACAAAAAAACTTAGCATCTGGCAATGTAACAGATGAGAGGTGAAGTGGCAGTGCATTTGCATTTGCAGTTGTTATGCCAATCCTGCTCCTGGCTCCCATTGGCGCTATGTAGGTGGGTCGCTGATTCAGACTGTTAACGATGTAGAGGTTGTGTTCGTTTAGCACCTCATGCAGTCGGTGCTACCAGTCGTCCATTGTGTCAAAGTGCCGTATCATCGCCCTAGCATTTATATCTACAGGTTTCAGCACGTTTCTGTTATTGGTATATTCGACAACGTCTTTGATGTAACTGACATATGGTTCAATATCGTGCGGGTACTGCGAGTATAAAAATGCAGTAACCCACTTCTTGGCTTCGTGCACTGTTTCCACTGTTGTGAGGTGTTCGGAACGTAGGTGAGCTATCTGTGTAACTGTAAAGTTTCGATTTGTGACAACGATCACAGCCTTCGCATTGGGTGTACCTGTTAGAATGGTTTGTTTGCTGTCAAAACCTACTAGTCTGCCGTTCCTGGTGTAAGGTTCCTGCAAGCAGACAACGTCCGCGTGCGCTTCATGCATTAGTTTAAGTAGCTCCATATCAACTAGTGTCTGGTTGTTTGCATTCAGTTGTAAGAGTTTCACGGATGTCAGGTATATAGAGACATTTAGATCCCTCTCCATTCTAATCGAAATCTGTGGGCCCTCACAAGGTCTTTATATACATTTTCTAGATTGAATTTTTCGCCCCTTCTAGTGCAGGCTCTGTGTAGTAGTGCAGTCATTTCTCTAATGTCTGTCGGTATATTGACTGATTTCAGCAAACGACTTTCCGTCTGCTCGGTCGTCGTATAGCAGATTGTGGCACATTTTGAACTAACAATTCCAGTCACAAGTCGCAGTGCTATTAGGATGTCATATGTTTTCTAGCCTCAAAAGGCATATACTTTCTTCCAGCTTTAAAGTCGACTGTTCCCCAAGGTCTGTGTTATTTGTCTGGGGCTGATCATTCTCTCGCTGTCTGCTCGGGCTGCGAGTGTGTTTTGTGTCACGCTCTTGTTTACATTCGAGTTTATGTGGCTGAAGCTGTGTTGGGTTCTCCGCCTGTTTCTGTTGTTTTGGAATCTTCAAGTTTTTACTTTTTTTCCTTCTGTGCTGTTCATCGTCATGCATTGTGATATTGTGTGCTGTGCTATTTGCATTTGTGAACCCGCTGAGATGAATGTCACGGGTTTGATGTAGGTTTTGCACTTCTGGTGTTATATGCTGTGATGGTACAAACCCCCTTAGTAGACGAATAGGTCTAGTATGCAAGGATTGCTTTGCGGAGAGCGAGCGCGCGACATGGTGCGCCATTCGCGGAAGCGCGTGGCGCGCCCGCGCGGGATTTGCAACGGTCGGTGGGTTGGTCTCTGCCGCCGGGCGGCCACGTGGCCCGCAGCTTGGGTCATTGTTTGGTTTTTCGTGCATTACACGAAAACCATGCAACTTACAGAGATGAGCGAGGGCTCATTAAAAACGTCTCGTCATAGCGGATCGAGTGCCATAGTCATATGTTAAAATTCATAAATAATTAAGATCGTAAAAAACAATAAACAAAGTTTGATGGGAAATTGTTTACAAAATTCAATAGAAAATGCACGACGTAGAGAACAGCAGTATATAATATTTTGGGTGGCATCACACGTATTTTAAACTAGTTAAGTTATACTATAGACTTAACTTGCAATAGTTTTCATTGTTTGCAAATTATTATTAACATTTATCGCCAATAATTAATGAATTATTATAGATATGAAGAGTTTGAGCTGCGCAATGTGTAGATCGCTATAGATTATGTCTAAAAACAGTGCTATATGCAGTTCTATGTTAAAACTTTGCAGCACAGATGTAAACAAACAAATTTGCGCTAACTGGCGAAATTTTGCCAAAACAAACTTGATTTACGGGCGATAGAATAATCCTAGAAAACGTTCAAATGTGTGTGAAATCCCTAAGCTTACACACTACTTAACCTAAATTATCCTAAGGACAAACACACACACCCATGCCCGAGGGAGGACTCGAACCTCCGCCGGGACCAGCCGCACAGTCCATTACTGCAGCGCCCCAGACCGCTCGGCTAATCCCGCGCGGCAATAATCCTAGAAATTAATGTAACATAAACATAAGATGTACTTTTTAGTGCAATTCCGATGGTGTAATTATTTCTGTTGAGGGATGTATGTGTCAAAATTTGTAACCTTAACTGGTGAGATTGGTACTTGCATAATCTGGGGTGTAGACATCCGAGCCTATATAAGCGAGTGGCCATCTTGGCCAGGAGTCAATCATTGGTCAGTCGTTGGTCAGTCATTTGACGGCTGGGTGGCGAGCGAGCCCTACTTGTGGGTGGCCCATGTGGTCGTTTGAGTAAGAATTTTTGGCCCCGATTTATTTTGTGAAAGAGTATTGTTTAATAGTGCAAGTGTGCAAGCATATATTTGGTGAATTGGAAGTGCTACGATTATTTGTGTGTGTACGAATTGCGAGGTATACATCGGCGTAAGTGAATATGTGGCGATCTGTGATTTCGCGCCAGAACTGTTAGAACAAAGACGACAGTGGGACTTGTGGTTCTGTTCGAGTGGATTAACTTTCGATTATAGCACCCTACATTACTGCTATTGGCGGCTCGGAGTGAAATTATTATTAAAGTAAAACTGTAAATCGTCTCACCAATGCTAATTTCATTGTGTGAAAGAAAAGGACGACGCCAATAAATAGTTCTGATAAAAACTTAATTGAATAGTGTCGTGAAAAATGATTTTGCTATAATAATCGCCTAATTTTTGTTCCCTAGCATAAACTGTACTCATGTCTGAGTGAATATTAATTCGAAGTCTATAACTAATGCGCGGGAGTGGAACAGTGTACTAATGCGCCAAGTGTGGAAATCATCCCCTGAGACTTATGTGAGAGCCAAAATTCGCACTAACATTTTTTAACGAACATTTGTATATGCACATTCGTCTGAACTCTTCAACTGTTTGTATGTGGGGCATTCCGGATCTCCTGTTTTGTTGCAAGTGCGGTTTCTGTACTTACACAGCATGCAAACAAGCGCCTTGTCAGTACAATCGGTATGAATGTGTCTCGTTTTGGTGTATTTGTAGCAGACTGCTGCGTCTCGCCCACAGCACTTAACTGGGAGTCCTAAGTCATGGCAAGTGTAGCACTTCTACACCCTTGTGAATCTTTTTATTCTAACAAGGGAACCTCCCCATCGCACCCCCCTCAGATTTAGTTATAAGTTGGTACAGTGGATAGGCCTTGAAAAGCTGAACACAGATCAATCGAGAAAACAGGGAGAAGTTGTGTGGAACTATGAAAAAATAAGCAAAACATACAAACCGAGTAGTCCATGTGCAACATAAGCAACACCAAGGTGATTATGAACCTAAGAGCGCCGTGGACCCGTGGTTAGCGTTTGCAGCTGTAGAACGAGAGGTCCCTGGTTCAAGTCTTCCCTAGGGTAA
This sequence comes from Schistocerca nitens, assembly GCF_023898315.1. Classification (NCBI taxonomy): domain Eukaryota; kingdom Metazoa; phylum Arthropoda; class Insecta; order Orthoptera; family Acrididae; genus Schistocerca; species Schistocerca nitens. Next base: position 100,166,956 of record NC_064621.1, on the reverse strand, counting down.
AAGTTTGATTTTTGATTTTCAGACAATTATCAAAATTCAGGCACTCACACATAATCAACTTCGCTCTCCAAAATTCCAGGACATGTTCAGATTTGCTTCGACATATGCAGGATTTGACGGTCTACACACGGAAAAATTTGAAAAAGTTAAAAACTTATGTTTTGACATAGCACTGTGCGACTGTGAAACTGTTGCATTCATTTGTTGCAGTTTATGTGACAAATTCTTATGTTTTCATCACTTTTTGGGAGTGATTATCACATCCACAAGAATACCTAAATCGGGCAAGGTAGAAGAATCTTTTTACCCATTCGCCAAGGGTACAAGTTAGGTGGGTCGACAACATATTCCTGTCATGTGTCGCATATGCCGTCACCAGTGTCGTATAGAATATATCAGACGTGTTTTCCTGTGGAGGAATCGGTTGACCTATGACCTTGCGATCAAACGTTTTCGGTTCCCATTGCAGAGGCACGTCCTTTCGGCTACTAATCGCACGGTTTTGCGGTGCGATCGCAAAACACAGACATTAAACTTATTACAGTGAACAGAGACGTCAATGAACGAACGGACAGGTTGTAACTTTGCAAAAATAAAGAAAGTAAAATTTTGTCTCGAGGGTAGACTTGAACCACGGACCTCTCAATCCGCAATAGCTCGCGCTAACCACGGGACCACGGCGCTCCTCAGCACATAAGCTCCTACATTGTTGCCTATGTTGTGCATGGACTGCTCACTTTGTATATTTTGCTTATTTTTTTCATAGTTCTATACAACTTCTTCTTGTTTCCTCGATTGATCTGTGTTCAGTTTTTCAAGGCCTAGCAACTGTGCCAACTTATAACTATATCTGAGGGGGGTGCGGTGGGGAGGTTCCCTCGTAAGCACTTCGAAACTGATGAATATCAGTTCCCTTTGGATAACGGGGAAGTGGACTGGAGCAGCCACATGACCCTTTGAACCATCAATGGCACTTCTTTCAGCAAGGGAGGCAAAGTCGCCCGCAGAAAACGCCGATAGTTCCGGCCTGTTAGGGAACGTAGAAGGAAGCTGGTCCCAAAATACGGTAGCTGGTTATCCCGGCCCACACAGTCTGGCTGCACCGATGCTGATGATTCGCTGTCACCATACCATGGAAGTTCTGCTTGCTATCCCACAGATGGCTCTTACGAAAGTTGAAGAGACCACTCCGCGTAAACGTGGCCTCATCTGTAAATAGGACTGATTACACAAATCGCGGAATCGTGGTTGCCCGGTGAAGAAACCAGTGAGAAAACTGCTCCAGATGTGGACAGTCTGTCACTAATAAGCCCTGCACACGCTGTAGTAACGACTGTCATGGAGAATGTTCCATACGGTCGTCTGGCTTACCCTGTACTGGCGGGCCAACTGCTTGGTACTGACACGGGGAACGCCTTCCACAGCGTTAATCACATTTTCCTCCAAGTCTGGTGTCCGACCATTTCGGCTGTGTCCTTCATGATTTCCTGCTTCCTGAAACGATCCTGTCTCAGACAAATGGCGAAACACTGGTAACTAACACTGAATGCTGTGGTTGTTCTCGGTGGGGATAGGTTTCCCGATACAACCTTGCTGACCGCCGCCCGTTGTCATTTTCCTTTCTGTAAGTGAATACCGGGTCGTTAACTCTCGATTCGAATATGGAACCATGTGTAAAAACCTGTTACCACATCCACTACAAGGTGAGACAGTAAGAATAGCGAATCGGACACAATATTACCAATTACTATGGCAGGAGAAGGCGCTAGGGCATGACGTAAGAGAAACAGTACCACCCTCTAGGAGGAAACCATCCATACTGTAAATATAGGTGAATGGTCCAACGTGAAGTAGACCACAGTCTCTGTAACAATGTATGTATGAATAAATGGTCTCTAGCATGGAAAACATGCATTTCCAGACATAAGCTCATTAGAGCTTTTTTGTTCCTTATCCTCTGAGCGATAAATCCCTAGAATTGAACACAGTGGAAAAAATCACCCTGTAGTGTGGGCACGTAAAATTCCGCTTTCAAAATCGTATTGTTTGTAAAGGGTTAGTTCAAATGGCTCTGAGCACTATGCGACTTAACTTCTGGGGTCATCAGTCGCCTGGAACTTAGAATTAAACCTATCTAACCTAAGGACATCACACACATCCATGCCCGAGGCAGGATTCGAACCTGCGACTGTAGCGCCTAGAACCGCACGGCCACTCCGGCCGGCTTTGTAAAGGGAAACAATCCTAACATTACTGTTTGACAGTGGGTGCCACATGAAAGAAGTCATGAGCAATATTTGTTTCGGCTGACACAAAGCAAAAATGAAACTGCAAATATCCTCCGAACACCAAAGGAAATACTCCTGACCGCTTTTAGGAGAGAGACTCGATATACAGGGGGTTTCAAAATTACAACGTTAAACTTCGAGGAGATGTAGAACGCGTCCTGAGGAACAAAATGGGGATAGGAACCAGTTTCCTGAAACATCATCCAACGACGCTACAGCGCTTCGGAGATATAGACGCCAGCGCCTGTGTATGCATCAACGTACATGGTGTTTCCGTGAAGTTGTTACAAACTTTTAGGCATGATGGAGAAGGGTAAACGAAGCAAGGCACCTTGGTCCGGTAGAGAACGAGTCGAAAGTTAAAAGCGAAAATCGATATGGCGCCTCTGACAGCGGAATACATGTACTGGTACTGTAGTTGGTAAGAGTGTAGGGGAGGCACTTTCAGAGGTATGGACCAAAACAGGAAAGAAATTTCCAGTAAACATGGTCTGTCCAATGCATACCTGAAGAGCTATGGTCATTTATTCATCTTCGCTACTGTGAAACACATCTCCTCTATTCAATAAGTGCTCAAGCTCTTCACGTATGCATTTTAGAGCCCATTTATACTAGACATTTTGTTCTTGTTTTGGTTCATACTACCACCTCTGAAACTTGCCTGCCCTACAGTCTTAGCAACAAAAGTACGAGCACGTGTACTCCACTGGCAGATGCTTGTAACTTTCGACTCGTTTGTTTCCGGACCACAGTCCCTTACCTCGGATTGATACATTTACCATTTTCCATCAATCCAGAAAGTTTGTAACTTCATCACGGAATTACCATACACACACACACACACATATACAAGTGCCAACGTCTATAACTTTGACGCTCTGTAACGTCTCTGGATGACATTTCCGGACACAAATTCGTATCCTCATTTTGTTCCTCAAGACACGCTCTACATACCCTCGAGGTTTAGCGGTACAAATGTGGTGTCATTGATTATCGAGAGTGGCGCAAGAAGTATCGACCACCACAGAGATACAGCACAGCAAAGCGCTATCACGAGGTGCCAATGAGATGATAGGAAGAAGCCGCGCCTCCCTTCGTTCCGAGGGGCCACCACGGCGCCTCTGCACTGAAACAGCGTCGCCAGATGCCAGGAGGGCAGTTCAGTCTGAGGTCGGACGCTGCCCACTTCCGGGAAGTTCCTGTCGGAGCAGTGTCGTTGTGCACCATACTCGCTGTCACACAGCCGGCGTGCACCGTCGGGGAGTGAAGAGGGTCACGTCTCCTGTGAACTGTCCCTACGCACCATTGCTATCAGAACTGTGTCAATAAGTGTCTGTGAACCTGTGTTCATTGCTATCATAACTGTGTCAATAGGTGTCTGTGAACTTGTGTTTTCTAGTTAATGTAGTGAAGCCACAGTATGGCCACTCTGAACTTGCATCAATTCGCCACTCAGTAACCACGATTCATTTAGTTTCTTCTGAACAGCCAGTGCACATGTGTACTTTCATAGTCAGTAAACTCACTGTTTCAATCGATCTTACCTGCACAGTGGTCACACCATCGTTCACTGCGGCAGACATCTCCTCTGCCAAGGCGTTTGGTATGACAAGGTCGGGGTTCATGCCGATGACGGTGCTGCAGAAGTCACGGAAGGCTGCCAAGAACACTGAAGGGTGAACCTCGGTAGCTGCGCCTCTAGTCCGGGCTAGGCGCTCGCTCACGAAGAGACCACCATCGTGGAAAGCCTCCAGAAATCCCTCCAGAATCTGTAACCCAGCAGCCCACTTTTGGCATGCTTACTTTCCAATTATATCTGGCAGAAATAACCATTTATCCGATTTGCATGCTAGAATTCATAGTGTCTCGCTTATTTGTCTATCCCACAGCATGCACTCTGAGCTGATAGGAATCAGGAATTTTGTACCACAGGGTTCTATCTTGGGTCCCTTATAGTTTCTAATATACTCTTCCAGAAAAAAAAATTAGAATAGTCTTCTAGAAGTTTCCAATTCGCTCAAGATTTATTGTTGCAACAGTGCATTACATTTACATTTACATTTACAGATAAACAGCATAAGCAGTTCTGACATACCACACATCGACCTATGCTGAAACATCATATTAGTATGTGCTGTAGCAGCCATGGGCCCCAATGCAGGCACTGACTCTGGCACCCACTAGACAGTAGAGATGGCTAGTACTGTCTGGGGACACATTACATCACGCCTGCTTGACCAGCTCACACACCTCTGTAGCAGTTGGGTTCAAATGGTTCAAATGCCTCTGAGCACTATGGTACTCAACATCTGAGGTCATCAGTACCCTGGAACTTAGAACTATTTAAACCTAACCAACCTAAGGACAGCCGAGGCAGGATTCGAACCTGTGACCGTAGCGGTCGCGCTGTTCCAGACTGAAGCACCTAGAACCACTCGGTCGCACCGGCTCTGTAGCAGTTGATATCTGACCAGTGGCACAAGTCACTTCTCGTCCTATGCTTCATTGGAGACAAGTCCAACGATATTGCTCTCCAGGGAAGTTTCTGCACATCTTGTAGAGCACATTCAAGTTCATGGGCAGTATGTGCAAAATCAACACACAAACAGTGGTAAAAACCTTCTGGATATACCGACCGCTGGTAAGCGTCCTCTCGAGAAACATCAAAGGTGAACGAGAGTTGTAGCTTATCACACCTCAGACCATAAGGCCTGCAGAGGGACTAGTGTGTCTTGGACAAATGAATTCCATGCGACAGTGTTCACCTGGAGTACATCGTAGCGCAAACGACCATCATTTGCCCGCAGACAGAATCTGTTTTCATCACTGAACACTGCAGCACTGCAGCACGTCATTCCATCTCAACTGCGATTCTCTGACGCCACCACTCGACCCAATCACTTCTGTGCTGAGGGGCGAGAGGAAGAAGGGCTAGAGGTGTGTATGCCTGTAATCTCACTGCTAACAACCGATTTGCATTGGTTCATGTGGACATTTCTGGGCTCCCAAGCCCTCTTATCTGCGCTGTGGTTGCTGTATGATATGTTAAGTCTGTTCTTACAATATGACGATCCTGGCAGACATATGTCCTGGATGGACGTCAAGAAAATCATCTGCAGTGTGAGTGTGCCCACGTGCCCACTGATAGCAAACCGCTGCAATAACTGAGCAGCACATCCAACTTACGTGGCCAGTCTGCGAAGGGATCATCTCCCCACTCGGAAGATCACAGTTTAACCCCTTTCAAACTCGCTCAGTTGGCTGTGGAAGCATGAGTGTGTCTCTGTGGCATGGGTGCCTACTTGCATCACGCTTTTGCACTACATGGAACACTCTTGGTGTGACCATTCCCTATTAAAGAGTACACACAGACAGTACTCTGGTACCTGTGCCACTACACTATTTGTTGGTGGACAACTTTGAAAACATTATCGTTACATCTACCATCCTGCAGGTGGCATATACTCTCATTGTTGTGTCGATTCCCTAAGGTCTCGACACAATGAGTGGCTAGGTGCACACGAAACTAACGCAGACGGGCGTAAATTCTGAAACAGGAGACTGGATGAAAACTATAAAGAAAAGAAGAGAGATTTTAATATACTTAACTTTAATGTAGTCTTGTTCTTGTTGAAATACATCTCTTGCATAGTAGTAAGCAATTAGCAATGATACACATGGCGCCTTGCTAGGTAGTAGCGATGGACTAGCTGAAGGCTATTTAATCTGTCTCTCGGCAAATGAGAGGAATACTTGGTAGGTCTAGTCGCAAGCTATGTCGTCCGTACAACTGGGGCGAGGTCAAGTCCGTGTCTTGTGACCTGCCCTGTGGTGGCGCTACGTTTGCGAATACACAGTGGCGACACGCGGGTCCGACATGTACTACAGGACCGCGGCCGATTTAAGTTACCACCTAGCAAGTGTGGTGTCTAGCGGTGACACCACACTCATCACATCAAAATCGATGTCGTCTTTCCAGGTGTTCTATCTTCTTTCCAGCAGTGTATATTATTTGAGACTCTGTTGTGTATATCTGTAGTGTTTATTAAGCTTATGGAAAACACTGCTCAAAAACCAACATTATACAAATACTGGGGCTAGGTCAATGCCACCCCACATTCCATTGTTTCCAGATATATCCAAGATGGCGACGATGACGTCATCCACAATGGCGGCATGTAGACTTGGCAACAGTGCATGACGTCTTTTAAGATGGCGGATTTTGGTGGTAAGTTTGAATTTTGGTGGGAAGACAGGTCAATTGGGCTATCTCCACTAACCTAACCCCTTCCCCCAGAAAAGGACGGGAAGTTCAAATTCCATCAGGACAATGCAACACACCTCTACTAACCTAAGAAAATGGCGGGAAAATAGGCCACTTGGGCTCCCTCTACTAACCTAAGTCATTCAACCGCCAACTCTTCCTAGGGATTGGCAGGAAGTCTGAATTTTGGAGAGAAGATAGGTCAATCGGGCTATCTCTACTAACCTAAGGAAATGGCGGGAATCAAAGGACTGTTTGGCCACCTCCATAAACCTAAGTCACCCGACCGCCACATCATCCTAGGAAATGGTGGGGAGAGGACTCAGCCTGTGCTGGACATAAATCTTTATTATTTTGCATGCACTATTTATTTAAACAATTTGATTCAGTACAGCCATTAAGTGTGTTCACCACAGATCCGGACTCCAACTGACCTAGTACACAATACCACCACCAGAGGGTGCTGTCATCCCTCATGTGATGTAATCCAAGATGGTGGGGGAAATGGTCGGAAACAGTGTGGCCGCCATGAGGTCCAAAGTCCAACTGACCTAGTACACAGTACCACCACCAGAGGGAGCTGTCATCTACTCTGTAATGTGACACCAAGATGGCTGTCTGGAGAGTGTGCGCTATTTTTTTGGAACAGTTTATTTAGGGCTCTATTATATTTACCACACTGATGTAAAACACACGCTCTGACATGCTTGGGGTCACACCACACAGCCCACAGACATGTAAACTACATAATGCACTACAAACAACTCCAAAATTACTGAAATAATTTCACTACAGACCTGCAAAGTCCTACTAAACAATGCAGTACACTAATGTGTAGACATGAAATCAACTGTCCAAATAATGCATAGCACAGCCTACAGACTTACTCGCAAAATAATGCAATATACACCCAAACAATATACACAAGCACCCCTTGCCACATCCTGTCCACTGGACTGCAGAGGCTACTGGGAGACTCAGTGAAGTGACATGGCCGTCAGCTGCCAAGTCATGCACAGGTGCCCGCAAGCAGGAGGGGCCGGGATCCCTTTCATAGTTGACACCTCAGATATTCCTCCTGAAATACCTGATCACCTAGGCACTGGTGCTGATGCAACTGGACAGGAGCGAAGACCTATTTTCAGAGTGCAGATACTCCAAGGTGTGCACACATTGAGGTCACCGCTCCCACGCTGCTGCTGCCTGCAGCGAGGATCTGAAAGTTGCTTCTATTTACAGGTATACAGTTAGAGCTCTCCAAGTGTACACTGACGTCACAGAACTCCAAGATGATCTCACGCTGGCCCTATATCTGAGACGCATCTAGCCCAACTTACCTGCCCAGCATGACTGATGCAACGCCGTAAAATGAGCGTGCGTAGCTACACACCATCGCAAGCGCATCTAACAAGGTTCTCAATCTTACACTGATGTGACATGCACCAGTGGACCTTAAATGGCTTCTCTATATGGTCCAACGCAGGTATGTGCTTGAATGGAGGGACTTGATTCCAAATCCCAGACAGAATTTCTAGTGGATAGCGTAGCATTAGAGATTTGAAAAGTTAGTCTAGATTTCTCACGAGCTCATCACACCATCTACTACTGTTTGAGATCCTTCTCAATCAACTATTGCCTATAGCCCAGTGGATATATCACCAAACCTCTGACATGGCATCGAGACAGAATGTATTACAAATACTGTAGAAATATCTAGCTGTGGTGTCATGACGGATTCGCAAATACCGCTTTCATACCACGTTCCTTGGCCGAATCACTTTCAAAATTCAGCGATCCTATTACGAGTTTTCACCATCGGCGATCTGTAAGCACACTGTTGGTGTGATAATATACACTCCTATGATCACCATCATGGTACTTGTCTTGACAAAAAAACCATATGATTCGTAAGTAATGCCATACCTCTATTTATAAAGCGAGTATAGCTTTTACCATTGATACTTGTATGCCTCTGTATAACCAAGACCCCTTGTGATGGTAATATGGTTGTGTTTATTTTGTTTTAAACATTCGCTGTAAGACGATTATGCGTCTCTTTCTAAGACACAGTGGTAGCACTTGCAAGATAAACTTATGGAAATCTCGACCCATCATTGATTCTCGGTAAGTATTATTTCGTATCACTAGCAAACAGTTATTGATGAAGTATTATACTTAGTAGTAGGGGGGGGGGGGGGTTGTGTGACAGGTTCGCATTGAGCATCAGGCTTATAAAAAATGTGTATGTGGAAAGGTAATGACTATGTCCAGTCGCAAGGAGGGTATGGATTTGACTTGGAGTACTGTGATAGCAAAGGGAAGAGTATGTTGAGTCATAAGAATGGTAGTGATATTTCTATTTCCAGAGCCACCGCCATCAGCAGGGTGTATTTCCGATACTTCGTTACTTCGTTAATTGTCAAATGTTGTTCAACTGAGACCGCAATCGTAACATTTAGTTGTAAGTACTGGGATAAAATATACATAAGGCCAATTTTGTAGGATGATTCTGTCTATGCGTGCTTGGCCTGCAACGCTGGTGACTTGTGCGTGAATGATTCACATGTCTCGTTAACTGTAGGAGTCGTCCGTGTGGAGAGGTCTGTTGGAATGCAGGAATGTAGCTGAGTTAACTGTGTCATCCTCTAGACGGCCGAATAGCGAACTAATACTCACAAGGGAACCTCCCCATCGCACCCCCCTCAGATTTAGTTATAAGTTGGCACAGTGGATAGGCCTTGAAAAACTGAACACAGATCAATCGAGAAAACAGGAAGAAGTTGTGTGGAACTATGAGAAAAATTAGTAAAATATACATACTGAGTAGTCCATGCGAAAGATAAGCAACATCAAGGTAAATGTTAGCTCAGGAGCGCCGTGGTCTCGTGGTTAGCGTGAGTAACTGCGGAACGAGAGGTCCTTGGTTCAAGTCTTCCCTCCACTGAAAATTTTACTTTCTCTATTTTCGCAAAGTTATGATCTGTCCGTACGTTCATTGGCGTCTCTGTTCACTGTAATAAGTTTAGTGTCTGTGTTTTGCGACCGCACCGCAAAACCGTGCGATTAATAGACGATAGGACGTGCCTCTCCAATGGGAACGGAAAACATTTGATCGCAAGGTCATAGGTCAACCGATTAGTCCACAGGAAAACACGTCTGATATATTCTATACGACACTGGTGACGGCATGTGCGTCACATGACAGGAATATGTTGTCGACCCACCTAACTTGTACACTTGGCGAATGGGTAAAAAGATTCTTCTACCTTGCCCGATTCAGGTTTTTTTGTGGGTGTGATAATCACTCTCAAAAAAGTGATGAAAACATAAGAGCTTGTCACATAAACTGCAACAAATAAATGCAACAGTTTCACAGTCGCACAGTTTTCCCTGTGCACTGTCAAATCATATGTTTTTAACGTTTTCAAATTTTTCCGTGTGTAGACAGTCAAATCCTGCATATGTCGAAGCAAATCTGAACATGTCCTGGAATTTTGGAGAGCGAAGTTGATTATGTGTGAGTGCCTGAACTTTGATAATGGTCTGAAAATAAAAAATTAAAATTTTCGCTCTAGGGAAGATTTAAACCATGGACCTCTTGTTCCGCAGCCGCTCACGCTAACCACGGGACCACGACGCACCTGCTGTCTCATACTCCTTAATGTGTATATCTTGCGCATAGACTACTCAGTTTGTAAATTTTGCTTATTTTTTCATAGTTCTTCCTGTTTTCTCGATTGATCTGTGCACAGTTTTTCAAGGCCTATCCACTGTGCCAACTTATAACTAAATCTGAGAGGTGTGCGATGGGGAGGTTCCCTTGTCAGTATGTGTTGTATAGCTTTCGTGATCACGTTAAAAATTGAGAAGATTGAATGTGGACATGTGTTTGCACTGGACTATTATTCCCTTCCATGTAAATTATTCGGTTGAGTGCTTCTTCTCATCTCACATCTTTATTTAGATTAGAGAACACCGATTGTCATGTCCGCATCTAGCAGGTGGAGGACACGTTTCTTGGTTCTCTAGACATGAGAAACACCTTAGTTGGCTTTGTAAATTATAGTGATGATTTCGAATCTGTTACATCACCGAGATCGGCATTAGCGAGTGGAAATATCATTTTCGTCTATTTGTTTCGAGTTCTCATGTAAAGGTATTCGCAGGCGGGATAAGTGCTAAAGTTTCGGGTTTGTACAGAAATAATTTCCAGTCTATATCTTCTGAATTATGTTGTGTGAGCGATTGGTAAGATACTGCTGTGTGCTTGATATCAAGAAGTAGCGCGAAAATGGTATGATATTCGAGCAAACCATCGGAAAATATATGTGTTATTGTAATCCCACAGTCTGGAGATGGGTGTAGAAAAGCAAATAAGCAGGTCCGGACCAGAAACAGTAACGCGTTTGTGCCGAGGGGAAACAAGCCTGAATTTATAAAACAGCTCTGAGAGGGACTTTGATCCGCTGAGGTCGCTCTGGTCACATGTTGGAGTTGGATGTATGGCTGAGGATAAGAATTGTACGTTTACTACATCGACACGGTACATAGTGATATATTGATGGGTTGGGGGTAGGTTTCACGCTCCTGTCCTCAGTGGAAGCGTGGTGTAATTGAGTAATTCTGTGTTTGACGATATATAGGGGCAATTTGCAGGGTTTATTTGTCAGTGCAATGTGGCGATCTGTGTAAAATAGTTTTATTACCGCTGAAAGTCTCGCCTGCAGAAAGAAAGAAAAGGTGGATGGTGCTTCCACACCTGCTGCATCAGTAATTTGGAGGGAAAATTCGATAAGAGCCAATCATAATGCTCGATTCATCCTTTGTGCTGGGATATAATAGTCTCTACGTGGCTGTGAGAACGTTTGCGTATGTTGAAAGCAGTAAGGGTAACATGTGATGGATGGGATGCCACGTTAGGAACACGAGGAAGAATGCATTCGACATTATTCTGCGCTATTTTCGTGAACAGGTTCTGTTAGAGAAAGAATTTTTCCATGTGGACAAGCTGAGACATCAAGAAAGCGAGCGTTAACTATTCCTCGGACACTATAAAATTTCCAAGAGGTCGACCCGGTTCTTATTTTTTACGTAGCGATGTGACATCAGTAAATATTGAGAACCTTGTTAAATGCGCGTGCGATGGTGTGTAGTCACCTTGGCAGGTAAGTGGGGCTAGATGTGTCTCGAATATGGGGCTGGCATGAGCGTGGCATGGTGTTCTGTGACGTCAGTATAAAACTCAGAGAACTCTAACCGTATACCCAAAAACAGAAGCAACTTTCACATGCTCGCTGCAGGCAGCAGTGGCGTGGGAGTTGTGTCCTCGACCCGCGCGCCTTGGAGCATCTACACTCTGCAAATAGGTCTTCGATCCCGTCCAGTCGCATCAGCAACGGTGCCTAGGTGATCACATATTTCAAGAGGAATTCCTCAGGTGTCTAAATGAAAGGGATGCCGCCACCTTATGTTTGTGGGCACCTGTGTGTGACTTGGCAGCTGACAGCCACATCACTTCATGAGGGCCTCTTGTAGCCTGTGCAGTCCAGTGGACAGGGGGTGGCAGGCAGTGCTTGCATGCGTTGTTTGAGTGTATATTGTATTATTTTGCGAGCAGGTCTGTAGGCTGTGCCAAGCATTATTTGGACAGTTTACAAGTTGATTTCGTGTCTGCACATTAGCGTACTGCATTATTTAGGAGCAGTTTACAGGTCTGTACTAAAATTATTTCAGTAATTTAGGAGTTGTTTGTAGTACGTTATTTAGAAATATTTTACATGTCTGTGGGCTGTGTGGTGTGACCCCAAGCATGTTAGAGTGAGTGTTTTGTATCAGTGTGATAAATATAATAGATCCCTAAGTAAATTGTTCCAAAACATATAATGTACACTCCTTCCTCTCTCGAGACAGCCATCTTGGATTACGTCACAGAGCAGACGACAGCTCCCTCTGGTGGTGGTACTGTGCACTAGGTCAGTTGGACTCTGGACCCCATGGTGACCACACTGGATGGCGTTAGTGCCTCAAATTGTTCGAACAAAGACTGTATGCAAAATAAAAACTTGTGCCCAGCACAGGCTGGGTCCTTTTCCCTGCCAATCCCTAGGAAGAGATGGCGGTTGGATGACTTAGGTTAGTGGAGGTAGCCCAACTGCCCTATATTTCCCGCCATTTTCTTATGTTAGTAGAGATAACCCGATGGACCTATCTTACCTTCAAAATTCAGACTTCCCACCAGTCCCTAGGAAGAGGTGACGGTAGGATGACTTAAGTTAGTAGAGGTAGCCCGAGTGACCTATTTTCCCGCCATTTTCTTATGTCAGTAGAGGTGTGATGCATTGTTCTGGTGGAATTTGAACATCCTGCCATTTTCTGGGGGATGCAGTTAGGTTAGTGGAGTTATCCCAGTTGACCTATCTTCACACGACAATTCAAACCTCCCGCCAAAACACGCTATCTTGGAAGATGTCATGCGTTGTTGCCAAGCTTACACATCCCCATATTGGATGACATCATCGCCGCATCTTGGATACATCTGGCAACAAAGGAATGTGGGATGGCATCAGCCTAGCCCCACTACTTGTATAATATTGGTTTTTTGCGCAGCATTTCCCATAAGTTTAATAAACCCTACAGTTATAAACAACAGAGTCACCAATAATATATTATCCTTCATTATTTACAAGTCTACCAACACTGGAATACCTTTTCGATTCCACGACCTTGGAAATCACGCAGCATTTCCCATAAGTTTAATAAACCCTACAGTTATAAACAACAGAGTCACCAATAATATATTATCCTTCATTATTTACAAGTCTACCAACACTGGAATAACTTTTCGATTCCACGACCTTGGAAATCACGTGGTTTTGAGGAGAAGTACTTGTGAAGCCATGTTTGGAGCGCATTTTCATTCAGAAAACTTGTTTATTTTGGATTCCAATTTATGTGTTGTGCATACGATATGACGAACAAGACAACGACAGTATAGTCGAAAGGTTTCAGTCCTCTGAAGTGTGATCCTGAGCTTTTGATTTAAACAACCTACAATCTCTGGATGTTGTGAATAAAAGTTCTTTTTCATTTCTTGCTTGTGTATTTTGCCCATTCCTGCAAGTCCCTGCAAACAACGAAAACTGCCTAGCTCGAACAATGAAAGCTAGCTTGTTCACCTCAGAGCTGATTGTGACGTTCTTGAGTACCCAGTAGGTTTTCCAGCGGCTGCTGTTAAAAGATGCACCTTACCTGGGCTGGTTAACTCACCTCAGAGTGGAATGTGGGGTTGATAAGTTTGCGGTGCACCTTCCACCGGCTAACATCAATGGTGACTAACCCATCACCGACGAAGGCCCGCATAGCATTGGTGCATAAGGTGCCACGGTCTACCAGCTTTGACGTCAGCAAGACGTGCTGCACATCGTCTGGGTGTGCCACCGTCACCAGCAGCATTGGCCCCACATACAGCCTGTCACAGGGTACCCATGTGTTCATTTGTTGGCATGGCAGACAAAATCCTGTATATGTATAACTAATGACAGTGACACAATAGTTGAGGAAAACGACAATAGACCAGTGACTGTATAAGATCAGTAAAACGCTCTAAGAATTCATTACGATTTAATGTCTTCAAATTCTGTAATCAAAGTCTCTAAACATCTTGGTAGCAAGTCAAAGACGGAGTGCATCTGTTTCTGGAGATTTCTATAAGTAATTCATTCGTCTTTGACCACAAAAATTCATTAGTAGCAACGGCGGTTTGCAATGAACAAGTGCTGCCAAATAGTCTATATCTACATGCACATGGATATTTCGAAAATCACACTTAAATGCCTAGCAGAGTGTTCGTCAAACCACCTTCACAATAACTCTCTAATGTTCCATTCTCAAACAGCGCACACACAAAACGAACAGCTATATCTATCTGTGAGAGCTCTGATTTCCCTTATTTTATTATGATGACCGTTTCTCCCACATAGGTCGGCGTCAACAAAATATTTTCGCATTCTGAGGAGAAGGTTGCAGATAGAAATTTCGTGAGAATGTCCTGCCGCAACGAGAAACGCCTCGTTTCTATTTTATCCACCTCAAATCCTGTATCACGGCCATGACACTTTCCCTCCAGTGTCTCACGGCAGCCATATTCGACGCACTAACAATGGAGTAAACATGCAGGACCACAGAGTTGCGATGCTATCATATTTCAAAGATTATTTCATCATTCCTCATGCGCCTATCTGGGCATTGTCTTGCTGAAGTATGCCATGTGGTGTTACCTCAAGACGAACAGTACATCATGATCCAAATCCTCCCTGTAGGAGGTGAGATTGTATGTTGACCCAAGCCAATTCCATTGAGAGTTCGTTTGGCAGGTCACTGAACAACTTATTGTACTAGAACTGCAGTCACCATGGTAACACCTAATACGTAAAGAACCATCACTGTAAGACATTTTGAAATGATTAACAGTAATAAAATACGACCCTTACCTCAGCAAATGAAGACTGACATTCATGTGCCTCTCGAACAGTATGTGGTTTGTGATTTTTTGAAAGCATAATAGTATATGTGATATGGATCCAGCCTCCAGAGAACGTCTTCAAACAAGATGCCCAGACAAAAAAGTAACATGAATGCTGTTACTGAATCAAGATGTCAAGACACCAAGATAAGTTTTAGCTGACTATCCAACGTATCATTTTCATAAGAAGATAATAGCTCATAAGATTCTAAACAGGTGAAATGTTGTACCTCCATCCAATGTGATCAAGAAATCTGGAAATAAAAAATTGATTTCCAAAGTAGAGGGTGGTGTACTCACCTTTCTGAAACACAAAGAGCTGGACAAGAAGACATTTAACTTTACATAATGTGAGATCAAAAATGAGGATATCTTGTGAACAACAATCATGGCCATTTTCGAAGCTACTGCTTTTGATGAAACTCGTAATTTTCAGATTAAAAGCTGGTCATATGGCATGTTAAACAGATCGAGAATTACACGAGAAAAGCAAAAACAATGGACCATTTCTACGAATTTACAACATGAAGTCAAGACATGGTTGGCAACGTGGATCACATAACTGCATCACAGTTGCATTTGATTATGCTGGCAACTAGTTTCAAACTACAAAGGTAATTTCCAACCCAGGTCTTTTGAAGATAAAATATAAAACATTATAAGAAAACATAAAAATTAGAAAAGTAAAATATAGGTCATAAAATTTCGTTAGTTGTTCGCTAAAGTATAATACACCTTTTCTAACAGTGCTTGGTTAGTTGACAGTCAATTTACACTTACAGTAGGCAGTATACACATAATACATAGTCACAATGAATATCAGAACGATTTCACATTGTAGACGGGTTCACCAACTGCAGCTGAAACAGACTAAAGCCTAGTGCTGAAGACAGCCCCACAAAAAACAGATGGTGTTACGCTATCTCACTTGGCATCCGTACAGGCTCCTGCAGTCAATGGTACAAATCATAAATATTCCTGTGCATCTTCATATAGCACATAAAAATGTTATATCACAACTAACAAATGTCAATATCTTGCATCGTTGTCAAAATAATCCACATGGATATATAATGCAACGTGCTCCATTGTCAGAAAATTTCCAGGAGAGATTTTTTTAATTTTAGAGTTTGCAGTACTGAAACGGAAAAAATGCTATTTTTTTGTTTCCTAGTATATGTGCATGCTTGAGATGACCTTGGCCATGTTTCTGCACAAACTCACCAGGTGCCAGGGCTGTGATTAGCAACACACTGTTTGGGTTATTGACGCATTACTTCCGGTGACACAATGGATGCTTATTGTGAGCAAAGAGTGAACTTTCAGTTCTGCTTTCAGCTCAGGTAAATCCCTAGTGAAATGTGAGCAATGATTAAGCAGGCATACACATGCAAGGCACTTTCAAGAAATTGTGGTTTCAAGCACTTTCAAGAAGTCATGGTTTCGACTGGCACAAAAGGTTTTGTGAAGGCAGGGATTCAGTGCAAGATGATCCCAGACCTGGTCGCCCATTTACAGCACATTCTCATCAGCTATAGTAATTTATAAATCTTGAATAATATCAAAACCTGGAACATATACTGGATAATGTAGTTTATGAATCACTGGTCCATCAAATTCAGCACTAGGCTTGAAAAAAAAAACAATAATACTTGTTTCTTGATGGAAAAACGATTTACAAATATTGCATTAGCTAGGTTAATGTCTGTGTTGATTAATTCGAATGAAATAATGTTAGGAACGTCATTGGCAGTAGTCTCTTCAATAGCTTCAACAATTTGCTCCATAAATCAAAGCACACTTCCAATACTGTTTAAAATTCACATGGTTTAATGTCTATATTAGGCTTTTTCAAATGAATAATGTTTTCGAATTTTGTCAAGCTATCCTGACATACAGGTATCTATTATTTCTCCATCACAGTATAGTTTACTGTTTATCAATATAATATTCAGAGTTACAAAAGTTGAATAAAAATCAACCAGTGGAACATTATTAAAGCTGTCTCGTATAGGTACAGTCAAACTTTTTTCCAGAACAAATGACTTACCACTCAACTGAAATGTTCTACTCATTTATTAATAAATTTTTGATATAATTAATGAAACCCGACTGGGAACCAAAAATAAGAATTGCAGAGAAGAAACCAAAATGTAAACATGGTAAGCTTTTAGCAAATACTATTTGATGCAGTAATAGGACCAAGTGGTTGTGGAAAAACGACATTAATGATTGCCAACTATAGTCTAACTCCAGGATGGTTGAACTGGAAAAAAGTTAATCATTTGCACATTTACTTTAAAAGCATGGATCAACCAAAATAAAGAGAATTTATAAAAATGTGGAAATAAAATTGAAGATAACCCCAATGAGAACATTACTACTTTTACCGAAAGTAATGATGAAATTATACCTCTAGACAAATGCGAAAATATTTTACTAGAAGTAGACATAAATGAAAAGAATTTTTTATTTAGCTGACACTTACTCAAAAATACCAAAACAATTAGTCAGAGATAATCTTAATTCTTTAAATATTTTCAGGTGAGATGACACGAACTTAAATCATATCCATGACAAGTTTGTTGGGGGAAATTTAATGTTCAACGATTTTAAAGAAATGTGTAGTAAAAGTTGGAATGACCAGTTTGGATTGTTTATGACAAACATGAGTAGAATACAAAATAAAGGTACGTTCAGACTCCAAATACAACATTTCATGAATGTTGAGCAAGAAGGTTAAATATAAATGTTTAAAATAATGTGTTAATGTTTTTCACCTCTAATATATGTTTGCAAAATAAGACCTGGAGGTCACAGTCCACTGTAGAGTGAAAATCTCATTCTGGAAACATCTCCTAGGCTGTGGCTAAGCCATGACTCTGTAATATTCATTCTTCTAGGAGTGTTAGTTCTGCTAGGTTCGCAGGAGAGCTTCTGTGAATTTTGGAAGGTAGGAGACGAGGTACTGACGGAATTAAAGCTGTGAGGACGGGGCTTGAGTCGCGCTTGGGTAGCTCAGTTGGTAGAGGACTTGCCTGCGAAAGTCAAAGGTCCCGAGTTCGAGTCTAGATCCGGCACACAGATTTAACCTGCCAGTAAGTTTCATATCAGTGCACACTCCGCTGTAGAGTGAAAATTTCATTAAAGAGTGTACACTTCCGAGACTGCTTTATGTGAAAAATTAGCTGTAACTGCAGTTAGAGAAATAATGTATGGGAAACGAAAATTAGGTATGGGCTTAGGTGTAGATGAAAATGATTGGGGAGTATAAAAATATTAATCCTTATAAATTATTTTCTATATAAATGAATAACTTCAGCATAGTTTATGCAAGGCTACCAAGTGGCAAAACTCAACCAAAAGTAATTAATATTAAGAATCCAATTACAGAATTAGAAGAAAATGGTTTTCTTATCCATATTTAAATGACACTCTAAAGGAGCAGAACGATGATAAAATTGAAAAAGGTGGTACTTTACCTCTAATAGGGCCTATACTTGTTGCAATAGCGTTGTATTACAAGCTTTTTTTAAAAAAAAAGAAACATGATGTGGATTAACAAAACATGAGAGAGAATTTCTACCATTACTTCTTGCAGCAATAAGCACAGTTTTACCATATACAGCTGCTGGAGATGCAGCAGCAAATGCAACAGCTGATATCGTAAATGCAGTAATAAACAAGAAAAAAAGCTGATAAAGAATTAGATGAGTAAAAAGACACAGCCTAGCAATACAGAACAAATCTGGTACTGGAATAAAAAAGAAAAAAAATCGTAGAACTAATAAAAGATTATAATAATCCTTTATCTAATTTTGATACAGAGAAACTTGGTAAGCAATAAAAAATAAATACTTTCATGGAGGATATATGACTGATGTACTACCTAATCGTCCCAGAGAATATGAATGTGGAATAGTACATTTATATACATCTAATCATGTTTTTACTCACTGGATTTGTTATTACAAGAATAAAGATATACAATTTGTTGCTGATTGATTTGGAGGAAATATACCTAAACGACTAGTTCACTATTTGGGAAAAAACGATCTATACTATAAAACTGAGAGAATGCAAATTACATAAGGTAATTTATAGTCATTTGTGTCAGTTTGTTTCAAAACTGTTATTGGATAAATATAAATTCAATGTTATTTAGGCTTTAATAAATGGGTATTTTTGGAAATAAGATAAATAAACAAATTAATGAATTAGTTTAATTAAAGCAGTTAATGTAGTAGCAATAATTGATCAAAAAATTGAAAACATAATTAAACAGTTTCATGGTGAACTCAGCCATTTTCAAATTAAGTAAATGATATACTGATCTTAAAGATAGAAGATCCAGTAAGTGGTTATGATTCAGTTACCAAACAGTACTTAGAAAAGGAATTATTAAATCTTGTTACAAAACCTGAATACACATGTATTCTAACAAAATTCTTGAATTATGTCACTAAAACAAAAAACCTGAATACACATGTATTCTAACAAAATTCGTTAATTATGTCACTA
Organism: Schistocerca nitens; assembly: GCF_023898315.1. Taxonomy (NCBI): domain Eukaryota; kingdom Metazoa; phylum Arthropoda; class Insecta; order Orthoptera; family Acrididae; genus Schistocerca; species Schistocerca nitens. Next base: position 100,147,362 of record NC_064621.1, on the reverse strand, counting down.
AAACAAATCTTGACAAAATGACTAATGAACTTTGTAGTGATAACTATAACTCTATAACAAATCTTGAGAAAAATATGAAAAGCATTTGCTTTAAGGTAAATATAATAGATTAGAAAACATAATAAATAGTAGACAAATAATTTAATTTACTTTTATGACTGCAAATGAACAAGAAATACAGTTTTGAAGAAGGCTTCTGACTTAAAGGAATTATTAATTAAATTTGATGAAATATTTGAAATCTTATTAAATTTTCATTTTGTATAAATGGTCAATTACATCTACTGTTCGAAGATTAACAAGTTTGTTGAAACATATAATCCTTATAGAGTGACAACTAAAAATGGAAGACAAAGAATCGAATGTCTTTGTTCTATCTGTAAAAGTAAAAAAAGTAAATTACTGAAAAAAATTTGTAGGTGACATTGTTACTACTCGTGAAGAAATTATTTATGATTTACATGAAACAATGAGAATCAATTTAAACGAAGCAATGTCATTTCTTTTGGTATTGATGTTTTATAGCAAGCTGATTGAGTGGAATGGATCCTGGAAAATTAAAATGATAATTTAAAAGTAAAGAAAACGATATAAATATTTAGTAACTATAATTGACTTTTCCAAAATTAGCTTGTGCTACTTAACATAGCTGATACTTTTGAAAAAAATATTTAGAAAATGATCACCAGGAAATTTACAAACAGATAATGGTAAAGGATTTATAGAACCACTACTGTTGCGTCTAATGAAAATCCGAAATTTAAAAAAGGAGATAAGGTTAGAATCAGTAAACGTAATGGAGATGTCGAAAAAGGATTCACAGCTAATTGGAATTTGGGTTGGAATAAATAACAGATTCAATGACATATAAATTGAAAGATGCTGATGGAAATTTAAATGAACAATAACTGCAGAAAACAAAGTATCGAGATGTGTATCTTATTGCAAAAATATTAAGAACCAAAGGAGCTAAAGTATATGTTAGATAGTTAGAATTGATAATTCACATAATAGTTGGGTAGAGAATGAAACTATGATCTTATACAAATTTTTATATGTAAATGGCTTCACTAAGAATGATAAAACTTCCAGTTTTATTCTTTCTATGTTACCCTAACGAAGATACATCTAAACTCATAAGTCACTTAAGTGTTAAAAATGTGAACTATTTATATTATCTGAAAGGTAATGATATTTGTGTTGCATATGCATATTTTAAATATCAGATTATCGATACATAAAATGTATCAAAATTCAGCAGTTGATTTTTCTGATTGCTGACTTTCCATATAATAATTATAATTATAATTGTAGTATGAATTTTTTGCATCTGAGATGAAAGGCTGAATTTTTGCGACTGTAACAAATACGTACCTCCTTATTTATGAATAAAAATTAATTAATGAACTGTTTTTGAACTTTTGTGGAGTGACCGAATAGGAGCCCAATTTTTTGTAAAGTTGAATATTTGTGAGGCAGACAAATAGACAGGTCTGAAAGTACAACTCAATTTGGTGAAGATTTATTGTATCATTAATGAATTCTTCTTCTGTGTAATCATTTGGAATATTAAAACAATTATGATAGCAATTAATGTGTTAGTTTTCTTTCATTCTTTCATACAAGTTTACTGAATTAGGAACATAATTAATCTTAACATTTCTTCACAGTTTTAATGTCTATCTTGAACAGGGTGCAACTGGTTTTGTAAATTTTACCTTTGTGTTCTAACGATGAAGTAGATATAGTCACTGTCATCATCGAATAATCTTAAAAGAACAGAAGTTGGTCTTAAATTACAGTTTTCAGTTTCAGGAACAACATTAGGTAACAATACATCTATTTCTCTGTTTCTTCTGTTTTATTCATTGAAAGCCATATCAACTGTTTCTTCCAATATTTTATTAGTTTTTCATCCAATTCACGTATTTCTTGTAAATATTTTATTTCTATTTCTGTAGGAAACTACTGTTTCTTTTTTAATATTATCTTCTAATTGACAGTAAAACTTCTTTAATCACCAGATCTGAAAATTTTTCAGCTGGAAATATGTGATATTTGAATGCTGATTCATTTATACAAACTGTGTTTGGTTGTATATTACAAGGTATCAGTGAATGACCGATGCCTAATTTGATGTTTATTTGTGTGTCATTTTTACCTATATTATCATAAATAGCTTCTCTAGGTCTTTTATATTGTAAAATTCTAGCTACATCTGTTCTTTGAAACCATGGATTATTCTGATCATCAGTTATCACTTAGACTTGCTTGCCAGTATATGCATGTTTCTTTTTAACCTGGTCCATGATCGACTCCATTTATCTTCCTGAAAGACGATTTTTAGACAATACGCCACCAATTTTTTTTCTTGGCATACTTCTTAGAAGTGCTAATGTAAATATTTCGTTCTTTCTTCATCTCTACTACATCAGAAAGTATACTTCTGAGTTGTACATATACTTGGTCTTTTGCTTGTACTTCTATTGCCTGTTGTTCAATAATTTTTGGGATTTATTTTTTTAACAGTTCGCATATACTTCAGATAATGGAGTAAAATTTTTTCTACAGTATGGTTAACATTGTCTCATTACCGAATTTTTAAAATTTTCAACAGTTAATAAATCCATTTCTTTTGAGCAAGATTATTAGGTCTTAATGTTTTATTTTACTTTTGAATAAATTCATATTGTAGAGCCAAAGGCTCATAATATTTTATTTTGGTGTATGATATTTCGTTTTCTGTAAGAAAATTAATATAAACCTGTTCCATTTGTTTAAAATTTCCTCAAGCATAAATAAATCCCTCTGAAATTCCGTGTCAAAATTAAAAAAATTTCATTTGTAATTAATCATTTTTCTCTTCAAACAATGGAAACCAAATGTCTTTAAACCAGTTTCCTAGATTCAGCTAATTGTTATTGTAGACAGATTAAAATATATTCATCATAGATGTTGTGGTTGTTGAGGTATTTGCAACTGGATGTAGTCCTCTGGCTGTTTCAACTGTCACTGATTTCATTTACATTGAATAAAAATATTTGATAAAAATGTTTAGCTAGATTTCCGTATTTTCCTTAAGTGTGTGTCAATGTAGATCACAATTTCTTTTTCATGGAACATGTATTACACTAAAGACTCATAACCGAAATAAAAAATACATAATATAAAAGCTACTGATAGAAAGAAAAAAATATTTCATTTATACAGTTATCTGCTCTGGAGCAACATTCAATTATTAATATGAATGATTCCTTAGACAGAGAAAATGAAGCTAATCTTTAAAGTACTGAGTTGGGTGGCCATAAAAATCATAGCCTTTTTCTAAATCTTCTGATTTCTCTTGCATGAAAATCTTATTTGATCCGCTTGTAACGGAACACACAAAATGGTAAATAGGTTTACCATGGTGATGATAATTATTATATTCGTTTGCCCAATATTCAATATGTTTCTCATATCAGTACACATTATTTTCAGGAGTAATTATTATATATTCATCTTTAATTTTTCCAAATTCTTTCTCAAAGCATTCTCTAATTTTTGTTTCTTCAATAACACAATGATGCTTTTTTATTTATATGTTTTTGGATACTTTGTTACCAACTGTAACAACTTAGAAGCATCGATTGTATTTATTAAATAATAATTTTAATTAAACTAATGAAAGATAATCTCAATAAATGGAAGTGCTTATATCCAAGAAGTGTAGACTTTTTGAATGGGAGAAGTCAATCCATAGCTTTCACACACAGAAATATACAAAGGATAAATATTCACATATGTGTAAAGCATGAATTAGAAACTATCAAAGAAATAGATGTATCAAAGTGCATTGTGTGTGTGGGAAAAATATTACATCTGAATATTATAAGAAACATTTAAAACAAATTTGGTGTGAAGAGAATTCTAAAACATTGTTATTCATGAAAACTGATGAATTTGATAGTTCAGCAACAATGTATAGGTTCCCAAAAAATTAAAGAGTTCAATGGTTTTTACTTAAATCCCACATCTAGGGACAAGCTCTCAAGTAAATGCAAGATTTGCCACTTAGAAGATAAGTTAAAAACGGTGTGTAAATATGGAAAGGGATAATTACAAGGAGTATCAAAAATGTTTATGGACATACAACCATAAAAAATTAACTGAAAACGAAAATCATATTTCAGAAGTCTAATGTTTTTTTATTTTTAACAGATAGAGCAATTCACAGTTGCTTAACTTCATGACCATTGTAGACGAAATTATTTGCAAGGAATATTATAAATTTAGAAAACCTGATTCAATTACATTTATTACTAGACATTATAATACTCGAAAAATCTTTGGAAACGATTACCATTTCAAAAAAATCGAAATTAATGATGGAATTTTTCAGAATAAACTGCTGAAATAAATAGTTCCGTTTTATAATAATGTATCTGAGAGGAAACAGTCAGAAAAACAATCTGAGATTGTCTAGCTCATAAAGCATTTAAAAACAGATCACTAACTATAACTTTTGAAAATATTAGTAATTGAATAAAGCCTCATCATTTCTTAAATGCAGCAAAACCAAAAATTATGAAAATATTTAAAGACTTTTTTTAAACTATTTATTGCTTGGAAGTAAATTTTAACTTATTTAGTGAGTACAAACTGCAGAAAATTGATAATATTCTGAAACTTGGACAACAATCACTAATCTACACTACATTATGGAATAGGATTTGATTAAAAAATTCGAGAGTGGAATGCGAGATACTTTAACAAAATATTCTAATTTTCAAGCATGATTATCAGGATGGATATTAAATAGAATTATTGGGCTTCAGTTATTAATGGTTATTCATTTGATGATGAATATCAAGTGTATCCATTAAAAATTACGAAAAGCATGAAAGAAAAACATGTAAATTTATCGCCTTCTAAAAACAATAGATACTCACATTATTGTTGAATTAAAGGTTTTTCCTTGACTCTTTTCAGCTTGAATCTCAAAACATAAAGAATCAAAATTTATCTGACATGTGTTTACTCAACTTCAATAGTAAAGAAAAATTAGTCACACACGAAATTACTTATTTAACCGACTAAAAGTAGAATTACCAGAGAATGGGTCATATATACGTTTTGAAAATTATGGAAACCAAAAATTATGAAAATATTTAAAGACATTTTTTAAACTATTTAATGCTTGGAAGTAAATTTTAACTTATTTAGTGAGTACGCTTTAAAAAGATGGACCACTGTCAACAAAATCCAGAATATTCATAAGCAATTAAATATGATAAACATGAACCAAGTCGATTTTATTATTATATCTAACACATTAATGGAGATTAGAAACAGGACCATACTTTGAAAAAAATCTACTGAATGTATAAAAAAAGAGGCGGAAAAAATTGGGAGAATTTATTTTGAAATTGAAGAAACGAGATCATTAACTTGTGACGAACAATCAAGAAACGAAAGATGGAAAACTTGTACACTGTGTAGACATCATTATACAAGGAATAACAAAGAAGTTTGTCAACATGATCACTTAACTGAAAAATGTATAAATCCATTACATAATAATTGTAATTTACAGTTAAAACATATGAGTTTTGTACCAATTTATTTACATAATATATATTTTAATAATACACGATATGATGCTCATTTATTTGTGAAAGAACGTGGCTATGATAATAAAGACATAGATTTAATATCAAGCAATGAAGAAAGTTGAGATTTATTGACAAATTTCGGTTCATGGCTTTTTCGCTTGGCAAACTTTCATCATATCTGAAAGGAAATCAAATGAAAAACATCAGAAGAGGTATTCAATCTAGTGATCCGAAAAATTGTATATCTATACAATTACATGGATTCATAGAAAAAAATTTGAAGGAGAATGGTATCCACCAAAAGAAGAATTTTACAGTAATCTGAAATAGACTACTATCATGGTCAATTGGTGTCAGAAAAATTAATATTAAAATTTTTTCTGATTATCATGATCTCCACCTGAAAAGAGATGTTTTGTAATTGGCTGGTGAATTAGAAAATTTTAGAAAAGTTGTACGTTGTTTATCATGGGATACACAGTTCAAAATTAATGCTTAAATGATTACACAATTATGATATGATTTTAATGGTAGAAAAAGGAATAGGAGAAGGAGTGTCTCAAAGCTGTAAAAGACATGTCAAAGCAAATAATAAATATATGAAAGATTTTGATGATAAAAAGATTTTAAATTATGTAGCACATTTAGATGCAAACAACTTACATGGTTATGCTCTGAATCTATATTTACCACATTCTGGATCTGAATGAGATGAAACAAATAATTCTGATTGTACAAAAATAGGTGACAATCAGACACTGCTAAAATCGTACATATATTTGAAGTGGGTCTAGAATATACAAAAGAATTACATGATCTGGATGAAGATTTACCCGTCACTCTTGAAAATAAAATTGTACCAGGAACATAGGAAATTAAGTCGTTGAATCTCTGAATGATAAAATTAGCCAATATCTGCATCTAGGAATGATGCTAACAAAAATGCACAGAGTTTCGAAATTTAAGTAATCTGATTAGAATGTTCAAATGGGGATGCAATCTAAGAATGATTTTGAAAAATATTTCTACAAGGTAGTGAATAATTCAGTATTTGGTAAGACAATCGAAAATATAAGAAACAGAGTGGTTATAATCTCGCTGCTGTTCAAATGAATAAGACAAAAATGCAATTTAATAAACCAATCTATGTCAGCATGAGCATACTCGATCTGTCTAAAGAAATGTTGTACGATTTTCACCACAGAATAATGAAACCGAAATATGGAGAAGGTATTGTATTGCATTATCAAGATACAGACAGTTATATTTACAATATACAGACTAAAGATTTGTATGAAGACATAAAGTTGATGATTGATTACTTTGATATGAGAGATTATGCAACATATAACATTTATGGTATCCCACAAGAAACGAAAAAGGCTTAGGAAATATGAAACATGAATGTAACAGAAAAATAATTGAACAATTCTGCGGTTTGAGAACAAAGAGGTTTGTTTATAAAGTTGGTGTTAAATAGAGAAAAAATATAAAAGTGTGAAGAAATGTGTTGTTAAAAACAGAATAACTGTAGAGGAGTATAACGATTGTTTATTTAACAATATTAGAAAAATACAGAACTACAAATATGATTCAAAGTGAAAAACATGAAATCTACACAGATGAGGTAAACAATAAAGCATTGTACCTCATAATGATAAAAGATATGCACTGAAAAATGAAATAAATACATTACCATATGGTCATTATTCATTATTATCATCTTCTGTAAAGTTTACACATTCACAGTCATTATCTTCTTTAAAAAGTGAATTCCTTAATTCATGTGTATTATATATCATTTCTGCTACCTTTTCCACAGTATAAACCCCTGTAGAATTGTTGTTGTTTTCTGGGTCCATTTATAACATTCAAAATCTAATAAGCAGAATATAAATAAAAATGTTCTGTATAAATGGAGGCTGTGAATACTGAAAAAGATCTTCTATCTCTTCTAACATAAGCATAAAATCCATACCATATTTATTATAGAAATGGAATAAGTTTATTAGTTGATTTTTGTTTCTGTTTCCTAAACCTCTAGTTATTGGGTGAAAAAACGTTTAAAAATAATCAACAGGCTTCAATATATTTTTGTAATACTTATGGTAAATTATTTATTGGCCAGTAACAATTCTCAATTTGTTTGACAACCATAAAAAATAGAAAATCTGAGTTTTCTATTTCTACTCATATTTCTATATCACTTTCCTCATAACCAGAAAATTCTATTTTTTATTCTTCTTCTTTATAAGTTTGCTCTAATACATCAATACTGACAATATGGCCCTGGCTTCTCAAATGTTCTACAATTAATGATGGTTGCAAATATTACATTCAACTTGTCTCTCTCTTGGTTTATTATTTCTCTCAACAAAAACATCAAATTGAAATTAGTTGCACACATTAGTCATAGTTATAAGACTAAAAATTTATATACCTATTAAATTCTAATCTAAATCAATGGATACTCTTCAGAAGAAGCTTAATAATGCAAGCAACTCCAATATGTTTATAAAGATTAGTGAGCTAGAAATTAATGAATTTTACTATGTTAGGGGTTGCTAATATTTAAATCCTATATATGGGGAAAAAGGTTGTGTTGAACTTGATGATAAATTTAAGAGCAATTTACCAAATAAATGTTAATTAATTACTGGGTGCGTTTTTCTTTTTCTTGAAGACAGGAATATTAAACTTAGATGGACTGAAGAAGCTTAAAAATAATGAGTTTCATGATCTGGAATTTTTACTCTGAATTTGGCTTTAAGCTTAAAGTACAATTTCAGCTACCTGTCAATTTGCATTCATGGGTGTGATGAGAGTGTAAATTGTGTTTTTGTGGTTATTTAAATATAAAAATGTCATTTTATGTGCATGTAAATAGCTTCTGTTTTTTTCTAAAAAATGGGAAATTTGATTTTTTACAATTATTTGTAAATAAAAAGCCCCTATTTGTAAAACTGCACCTGTCTCCCCAATACATATCTACTCAGGTGGGCACATCACCATAAAATCGCCTCTACAAAGTACTTAATTACATATCTCTACTTTCTGATGATGGTGATGATGATGATGTTTGTTTTGTGGGGCCCTCAACTGTGTAGTTATCAGCGCCTGTGGGCACATCACCATAAAATTGCCCCTACAAAGTACTTAATCATATAACTCTACTTTCTGATGATGATGATGTTTGTTTTGTGGGGCACTCAACTATGCACTTATCAGTGCTCGGACAAATTCCCAACCTTTTCTCAGTCCAGTCTCGCGACTTTCATGAATGATGATGAAATGATGAGGACAACACAAACACCCAGCCATCTAGAGGCAGGTGAAAACCCCTGACGCCACTGGGAATCGAACCCGTGCTCGGGAAGCGTGAACGTGACTGCGAGACCACGAGCTGCAGACTCTATTTTTTGAGGGGATCATCAAACCTTCAGGACTAGACCTTAGGTTGTTAATAAAAGTGATGTATCGGAACAGAACCTTGAGGGCTACCCCACTTTACCCCACTTCAGTAACATTTACCTTCAGTTTTAGTTTATAGGTGTCAAAAGAACCATTGTACACTTCATTAATACCATAATACCTCAAATTATGTCAAATTATCGCATCACCCAAAGTTATGCTACTGATTTCCAGAGATTAGACGTCATGTTTCAGTCTGTATGTGTTGTTGAGGTCGACCGCTCTCCCACCAGATACCATAAGCTTACCTTGTCAAGTCCCCATACTGGCGGTGCAGGTCGAATATCTTATGGAGGGTCAGTGGCATTTCGAGGAAGTCCAGAATGTTTCCAATTATCGGCACTGTTGGTGGCCCTGGAGCGTCGATGTGGGGCTTGTTGGCCCACTTCCACCACAGCACCGCCACCAAGCCAGCACAGCACCAGACCACCAACTGCACCAACAGCCACAGCCACCACGCCATTGGTCAACAGGTAATGAGGACTCCCAATAACCGACCTGCAGTCAGAAGCACAGTGGGTAAAATATTCTCATGTTTCTTGGAATTGTGTATGGGGACATTGAGAAATAGTGGTCAGCACCAGATGTTTCGTCAATAATACTGGCGTTTTAAAAGTATTGCGTTCATGTAAGGGGGGATCAAAAAGTTTCTGTTAGAAGGCATACAGTCCAGAATCGGTATGACAGTCAGGCAACATCGCCATAGTCAACGAGGCAATCATCCAGCTGATGCACCGTGTTGAGAATACCCATTTGGTAAAACATAGTGTCCTGCTGCGTGAATAAGTTGGTAACTGCCAAATGTACAGCTTCTCCCAACAGGATTCGGCGGCCCTTCAAGGCCTTTTCTAAACGACCGAAGGCACGATAATCACATGGCGAGAGACCAGGACTGCAGGGTGGGTGCTCGACAGCTTCTCACTTGAGTTGGCTGGACGGGGCTCGCCTCCCAGGCCAAGCGGCATCCTTTGTGGAACCGAGACCAGCACGGGCCTTGGCACACTATTCCACAGCGGTGGTTTGCGGCAGATATACTGCTCCGTACACATTATTCATCGTCTAATGGACCTGACCCCCGCTTGTCATTTGGCAACCAAGAAAAGAAGAACAGCTCGTTGGCCCTGTTTGGAAGCATTTGGTAAAAACGTCACCATTGCTGTCGTTTCTGCATTTACTGCAGACTCACCTGAAAAAGTTACGAGTGGCCTGCTAATCTCTTGCCTACGTAGCGGTGCTTATACACCAGCATGGCCGTCGCTCTATGTTGCATATGTGCTGCAGAAACGCCGCCAAACGGAAACATTTTGATCGCCCCTTATAAATAGTGCATGAAATGACAAATATTTTTGAATAAAAGACCACTTAACTCTTTGAGGGGAGGTAAACGTAATAAAATTTTATCGTAGAGGGGCGTGAACAATAATCAGCATATTATAAATTTAGTTAATGTTAATAACAACAAACTGTTGTTGTTGTCGTCTTCAGTTCAAAGACTGGTTTGATACAGCTCTCCATGCTACTCTATCCTCTGCAGCCTCTTCATCTCCGAGTAACAACTGCATCCTGCATCCTTCTGAATCTGCTTACCGTATTCATCTCTTGGTCTCCATCTAAGATTTTTATCCTCCCCCCCCCCCCCCCCACGCTTCCCACTAGTACTAAATTGGTGATCCCTTGATGTCTCAGAATGTGTCCTACCAACCGATCCCTTCTTCTAGTTAGGTACTACCACAAATTTTTCTCCCCAGTTCTGTTTAGTACCTCTTCATTAGTTATGTGATATACCATCTAATCCTCAGCATTCTCCTGTAGCACCACATTTCAAAAGCTTCTATTCTCTTCTTGTCAAAACTGTGTATTGTCTACGTTTCACTTCCGTACATGGCTACACTCCATACAAATACTTTCAGAAAGGACTTCCTGACACAGCTATTCTCAATGTTAACAGATTTCTCATCTTCAAAAACGCTTTTCTTGGCATTGCCAGTCTACATTTTATATCCTCACTGCTTCGACCACCATCTGTTATTTTGCTTTCCAGATAGCAAACCCGTTTATTACTTCAAGTCTCTCATTTCCTAATCTAATTCCCTCAGCATCGCCTGATTTAATTCGAGTACATTCCATTACCCTCGTTTTGCTTTTGTCGATGTTCATCTTATATCCTTCTTTCAACACACTGTCCTTTCCGTTCACCTGCTCTTCCTAGTCCTTTGCTGTCTCTGACAGAATTATAATGCCATCGGCAAACCTCAAAGTTTTTATTTTTCTCCCTCTACTTTAATTCCTACTCCAAATTTTTCTTTTGTTTTCTTTACTGCTTCCTAAATGTGCAGGTTGAATAACGTCAGGGATAGGCTACAACCCTGTCTCACTCCCCTCTCAACCACTGCTGCCCTTTTATGTCCCTCAACACTTATAACCGCAGTATGGTTTCTGTACAAATTGCAAATAGCCCATCGTTCCTTGTATTTTACCCCTGCTACCTTTATGACTTGAAAGAGAATGTTCCAATTAACATCATCAAAAACTTTCGCTAAGTCTATAAATGCAGGTTTTCCTTTCCTTAAACTATCTACAATGAGAAGTCAGCACTGTCTCGTGTGTCCCTGCATTTCTGCAGAATCCAAACTGATCTTCCCCGAGATCGGCTTCTATCTATAATTCAATTGTTCTGTAAATCATCCTTTATTGTTATTTTGTAGCTGTGACTTATTAAACTGATAGTTTGGTAATTTTCACACCTGTCAGCACCTGATTTCTTTGGAATCGGGATTATTATATTCTTCTTGGAGTAAGTCGTCTATCTCATACATCTTGCTCACCAAATGGAAGAGTTTTGTCATGACTGGCTCTCTCAAGGCTGTCTGTAGCTGTACGGAATGTTGGCTATTCCTGGGGCCTTGTTTCTACTTAAGTCTGTCAGTCATCTTCCTCTTCGTCCTCTTCCATTTCCATAACATCGCCCTCAAGTACATCTCCTTTCTATAGACTACATATATACTCCTTCCATCTTTTCCCTTCTTTCCTTAGGTTTCCTTTTCTCCAAACGTCTCTTTAATTTTCTGTAGGCAGTATCTGTCTTACCCCTAGTGATATATGCTTCCACATCCTTACATTTGTCCTCTAGCCATCTCTGCTTAGCCATTTTTCACAGCCTCTCGATCTAATTTTTTAAACACTTGTATTCCCTTGCGCCCCCTCATTTATTACGTTTTTATAATTTCTTCTTTCATTGATTAATTTCAATATCTTTCGTATTACCCAAGGATTTCTACTAGCCCACGTCTTTTTTCCTACTTGATCCTCTGCTGCCTTCACTATTTCATCTCTCACAGCTACCCATTCTTCTTCTACTGTATTCCTTTCCTCTTTTCTTGTTAACCGTTCCCTAATACTCCCCCTGAGACCCTATAAAACCTCTGGTTCTTTCAGTTTATCTAGGTCCCATCTCCTTAAATTCCTACTTCTTTACAGTTTCTTCAGTTTTAATCTGCCATTCATAAACAATAAATTATTGTCAGAGTCCATATCTGCCATGGAAATGTCTTGCAGTTTAAAATCTGGTTCCTAAACCTCTGTCTAACCATTATATAATCAATCTACAACCTTCCAGTATCTCCAGGTCTCTTCCACATACACAACTTTCTCTCGTAATCCTTAAAGCAAGCGTTAGCTATGATTCTTGTATACTCTGTGCAAAATTCTACAAGGCGGCTACATCTTTCATTCCTTTTCCCCAGTCCATATTGACTTACGACTTTTCCTGCTCTTCCTTTTCCTACTACGGAATTCCAGTCTCCCACGACTATTAAATTTTCAACTCCCTTCATCGTATGAATCATTTATTTTATCTCATCATACATTTCCTCAATTACCTCCTTATCTGTGGAGCTAGTTGGCATATAAACTTGTACTACTGTGGTGGGTGTCTATCTTGGCTACAATAATGTGTTCGCTATGGTGTTCTTAGTAGCTTATCTGCGTTCTTATTTTCTTACTCAATATTAAACCTACTCCTGCATTATCCCTATTTGATTTTGTATTTATAACCCTGTATTCACCTGACCAGAAGTCTTGTTCCTCCTGCCACTGAACTTCACTAATTCCCACTATATCTAACTTTGGCCTATCAGTTTCCATTTTTATTCTAACCTACGTGCCTGACATTCCACGCTCCGGTCTGTAGAACGCCAGTTTTGTTTCTCCTGATAATGACGTTTTCCTGAGTTGTCCCTGCCCACAGATACAAATGGAGGACTATTTTACCCTCAGAATATTTTAGCCAAGAGGATGCAATTATCATTTAACCATACAGTAGTGCCCTCTGGAAAAATTACGACTGTAGTTTGTTCTTGCTTTCAGCCGTTCGCAGTACCAGCACAGCAAGGCCGTTTTGGTTAATGTTACAAGGCCATATCGGTCAGTCATCCAGACTGCTGTCCCTGCAAGTACTGAAAAGTCTGCAGCTCCTCTTCAGGAACCGTGCATTTGTCTGGCCACTCAACAGATACCTTTCAGTTGGGGTTGCACCTACAGTATGGCTATACGTATCACTGAGGCACGCAACCTCCCCACCAACGGCAAGGTCCGTGGTTCATGGGGGAACAACAGCATATTATTAAATACAGATAACCATCACCCCTTTACAGTATGTCAGTTCGGTAATTGGTGGTTCTACTTGCTATAACTTTCATTTAATTTTCGTGCTATCTATCGAATCAGTTTTTACCTGCTCACAGCAGCCTGGCGTGAGGAGGGAAGAACTATACTGACGTGAGGTCTGGAACATGACAAGGAATTAGAATTCAGAAAGCGAACGTAATTAGTTTGATACTTAACTGTAATCCATTAATGATGAACGTCGCTCTTGACAGTACATGAGTCACAATATTATCTGTTCAGAAGACATTGTAACTGAATATGGCGCCTTGCTAGGTCGTAGCAAATGACGTAGCTGAAGGCTATGCTAAACTGTCGTCTCTGCAAATGAGAGCGTATGTAGGTAGTGAATCATCGCTAGCAAAGTCGGCTATACAACTGGGGCGAGTCTAAGGAGCCTCTCTAGACTAGACCTGCCGTGTGGCGGCGCTCGGCCTGCAATCACTGATAGTAGTGACATGCGGGTCCGACGTATACTAACGGACAGCGGCCGATTTAAAGGCTACCACCTAGCAAGTGTGGTGTCTGGCGGTGACACCACAGTCACTTCAAGGAATTTCATCAAATGATATTCGGTAACCTTCTTGCTCCGTTAATCCTTTTTGGGGAGACATAATAGATGGAGAAGAATGGCGGTGGTTAGCGCCATTAACCATACAGAAATCCGCCTGTGAAGTAAAGGAAACTCTGTTTGAATAAAAAGTAATGTTAATGTAGTTCTATCGAATGTCAACACATAAATATAAATAGTTACTACCATAATAGACGTTGTAATGGTACTTGAATTACGTAACCATTACGGGACCTCACCTCAACCTCTCGATACCAGCAATATTCTACTGTGTTTCTGTAGAATAGTTAACATATTTCTGTGACAATATTCAGATTTGATTTGATTAATGTAGAGGTACTTTGATACATCGATATGTTTATATTGCGCCGGCCGAGGTGGCGGAGCGGTTAAAGGCGCTACAGTCTGGAACCATGTGACCGCTACGGTCGCAGGTTCGAATCCTGCCTCGGGCATGGATGTGTGTGATGTCCTTAGGTTAGTTAGGTTTAAGTAGTTCTAAGTTCTAGGGGACTGATGACCTTAGAAGTTAAGTCCCATAGTGCTGAGAGCCATTTGAACCATTTTTTGTTTATATTGCAAAGATATTATTCTTATGTGTATTCTTACTTTTGTCACTATGATCTTTGACGTACTTGTAACTCTGATTTTTGGTCGCGTAAGCGGCTATTAGAGTGTCAAGTCTTGGTCGTCATGTTGAAAAGACGCAAATTGTAGTCAGTTTATGAAATGCGAACTTTAACAGTGAGGAAGATATTTTCAAGTATGTTTTATATTGTATGGTGATATTGTAACAGAAGTAATAAAAAAGAAGTGTAACTTAAATTCGGAGTGCTGATTACTATTTTACATCACCATTGTGCTAACTTGCAAAGGTTTAATCTTCAAGAATAATTTATGAAACACATCTATAAAACTTTTGCATATCGCAGAATAACACCTAGGCCTCTTTGCATCCGAGCTTGGAATCATCACTACCTAGATTTTCGACAATTGAGCCATGATTTCACAGCGAGACCAGCGTGGGAAACACGAAAAGATGAGTGCCTAGTATATCTATTATTTCATGAAATGACTTTATTAACTGTGCTCTAATGACACCTGCCACATAATATAACTTTATTGTTGCCCGGAAATGGAATATTTAGCAGCGTGAGCAACACTATAATCATAATTAATTTTTGACCTTTGTTGCGGTAGGGTTGTTAGAACGTATAAAGAATAGCTATAGAGAGAAATTCACGACACTTTCACGAACAATACATGAAAAATGAGCTCGTGTTGCACATTCACTGCAAAAGTAGTGCACTGTGATTCTCATGTCATCTAGTAAAACTTTCTACAGTGGCCACCGCCCTTTCAAAGCGTCTTCATATGTGGTTGCTGGCAGTGAGGCCTGCCATTGAACACTGAGTAGCGAAAAGGCTGTGGCCACACGCTCACTAGCGGAGCGCAGTACAGCGGCGATCCCGCGTGGCATGGATCTCACTGACGAGTCCCCGCTAGATTCCTGGATATCTGCGGCACCAGGCAGGACTACCAACACGTCACACAGTGCCCTGTTAATTACTCCCTGACGGTTTTTGTACGAGGAACTTGCGCCCATCGCGCTGCAAAAGGGTTCCATGCGGATCGGATAAGGCGTAAACGGTAAGAAAGGGACGCTCATAGGATCGGTTTGTTGTCCATCTGTCTGTGTATCTATTTTTCTGCTTGACTCTTCAAAACCATTTTTCTCAAGAATAGATGTATCAAGTTCAAATTCATGTCACATATTGAGGTCAATGGTGCCTTGGCGGTGTTGAAAACTGAATTTCTAAGTCAATGCAATCAAATGGAACGGCCGTTTATGTCGCACACTTTGATAGCTGGAAAGTCACTCATCAATACCTATAGGGTAGTTCCTGTTGATCTAGAATGTCGAAATATGGTAAGAAGAAAGGTTTCACAGTACAAGTAACGGAAAAAATCCGAAAATTATTGTTTTTTAATTAAATCACACGAAAAAAATTCGTTTGTCATTTGTTATCCGACGAAAAACTTGAAATTAAAACGATCAGTAGTTCTCCATTCACCCTGACTGAGTGGCAATGCTAAAAGTCAAACATCAGGCAAAGAATGACTTTATTGCTCATATGATGCGTTTCTAAATTTATCCATTGTCAGATATCCAGGAGTGATTACTGCACGTAAATATGGCGTTTCGAGACTCTCTGCGAATGTTTGTGTCACAGACAATTTGAAACGCCGTATCTATGTGCAATAATCACTGCTGGAAATATGATGATAGATAAATTCCGAAACGCGTCATATGAGGAATAGAGTCATTCCTCGACTGATGTTTGACTTTTACCATTCCGACCCGGTTAGCCTAAACAGAGAACTACTGGTTATTATAATAGTGGTCGGCTGCCTCCTGCAGGACTTTATGCCACATTAATATTTTTGAAATTAAAACATTCTCGAAAATCTTGGAGTACCTGTGTCCGATATGTGGCAGTATCTATGTCGGAAACAGGCAAAAATGGTAGAGACTCTCGATTCCTGGAATGGATGGACTGTCTGTATACATAATTAAGTGTGTGCGCGACGATCAGTGCGTGAGTCCTACTCGTACCTGGTCAACTTTTGTTGAACTAAACTGAATATTTAATTGATATGACTTCAGTGAAAATGTCCTGAAAATATTCCAATTTTTATGGAAAACTTTTGTCCAAGCGTTAATATTAACGCGATCTGGCTTCGATCTGATA
The DNA here is from genome assembly GCF_023898315.1 of Schistocerca nitens. Lineage (NCBI taxonomy): Eukaryota > Metazoa > Arthropoda > Insecta > Orthoptera > Acrididae > Schistocerca > Schistocerca nitens. The sequence goes on along the minus strand of NC_064621.1, from coordinate 100,130,311 downwards.
TTAAGAAGCAGAAACGCTTTCTACATCTACAACTACATCTACATACATACTCCGCAATCCACCATACGGTGCGTCGCGGAGGGTACCTCGTACCACAACTAGCATCTTCTCTCCCTGTTCCACTCCCAAATAGAACGAGGGAAAAATGATTGCCTATATGCCTCTGTACGAGCTCTAATCTCTCTTATCTTATCTTTGTGGTCTTTCCGCGAAATATAAGTTGGCGGCAGTAAAATTTTATCGCAGTCAGTCTCAAATGCTGGTTCTCTAAATTTCCTCATTAGCGATTCACGAAAAGAACGCCTCCTTTCCTCTAGAAACTCCCACCCGAGTTCCTGAAGCATTTCCGTAATACTCGCGTGATGATCAAACCTACCAGTAACAAATCTAGCAGCTCTCCTCTGAATTGCTTCTACGTCCTCCCTCAATCCGAACTGATAGGGATCCCAAACGCTCGAGCAGTACTCAAGAATAGGTTGTATCTGTGTTGTATAAGCGGTCTCCTTTACACATGAACCACATCTTCCCAAAATTCTACCAATAAACCGAAGACGACCATCCGCCTTCCCCACAACTGCCATTACATGCTTGTCCCACTTCATATCGCTCTGCAAAATATTTAATCGACGTGAGTGTGTCAAGCGCTACACTACTAATGGAGTATTCAACCATTACAGGATTCTTTTCCCTATTCACCTGCATTAATTTACATTTATCTATATTTAGAGTTAGCTGCCATTCTTTACACCAGTCACAAATCCTGTCCAAGTCATCTTGTATCCTCCTACAGTCACTCAACGACGACACCTTCCCGCACACCCCAGCATCATCAGCAAACAGCCGTACATTGCTATCCACCCTATCCAAAAGATCATTTATATAGATAGAAAACAACAGCGGACCTACCACACTTCCCTGGGGCACTCCAGATGATATCCTCACCTCCGATGAACACTCACCATCGAGGAAAACGTATTGGGTTCTATTACTTAAGAAGTCTTCGAGCCACTCACATACTTGGGAAGCAATCCCATATGCTCGTACCTTAGTTAGGAGTCTGCAGTGGGGCACCGAGTCAAACGCTTTGCGGAAGTCAAGGAATATGGCATCCGCCTGATACCCTTCAACCATGGTTCGCAAGATATCATGTGAAAAAAGGGCGAGTTGCGTTTCGCAGGAGTGATGCTTTCTAAAGCCGTGCTGATGCATGGACAGCAACTTCTCTGTCTCAAGGAAATTCATTATATTCATAGCGCAAAGAAGAATCTATGCAGAGTTTGAAACATAGTGCATAAGTGCATAAATGAGTGCAACTTTATAGTAACGTCTAATTTCCTGGGAAAATCTAGAAGTATATCAGTATGTTCCGTGGCCGTGCGGTTAAAGGCGATGCAGTCTGGAACCGCAAGACCGCTACGGTCGCAGGTTCGAATCCTGCCTCGGGCATGGATGTTTGTGATGTCCTTAGGTTAGTTAGGTTTAACTAGTTCTAAGTTCTAGGGGACTAATGACCTCAGCAGTTGCGTCCCATAGTGCTCAGAGCCATTTGAACCAGTTCCCTTACTGCAAGAACACGTGTTGTCAAGATGCAAAACCTCACTTCGTAAATCCTAACACCTGTTCATGAATGAACCTGAAATAAAGTATGCTCTCGAAACATATTCAAGGTTAGCTTGAAGCCTCGAATTTGTCGCCAACACTGACTTACCCTGTACTAGCTGTAATAGTGCAGTCAACGAAGGAATGTTGGCGGAAAAATCATGGAGACTCCAAATTTTGCAACGTGCTAAGAGGGAGTGTCGTGAACAACATATTAAAAAACCTGAACGGTGGGGAGTGTGGGATTAGGAGGGGCTGCGGGTTAGGCGTGGAGGCTTTTAAAGGTCACTTTGTTGCGTTTTTCTCGCATAAATCGAAATCCGCGGCTCCTAGAGAAAATGTTTCGCAGTACAAAATTACACTGCATTTCATTTCTTACAAAGATGTCCCATTCTTTTCTTCTCTGTGGCTAATAGTTTCCGCGTTGCAGGGGACAGAAAAACTGCAGATTAGTAGAAATACTGTTTTAATGGGTAGGATTCACATTCATCTTTAAACGAAGTATATGGAATGTGTGCACAGCATTTAAGTGCAGTAGAACCGTATTAAGAGATAAACTGTGTCCCAGAGGTGCAACCAGCTGAAGAGCGGTGTGTGTAGGGTGGAGGCGTGGGGTAAGGTAGGTCGCCACACTGTCTTCATATACTTCCGTCCTTCAACAGCAAGCTGAAAATGCAGCAAGTGATTCCCCACTATGTCACAAGAAACTGTTATTATAGGAGTTGGCAACCGTTATCTTCCGAGGGGCCAAACGATATGTCCTTCTTGCTAATGATAAATAGGTGGAAGAGATCTGTCGCCATAGGGATGTGGACAGACAAGGAACAGGTTAGGTGACACAAGTGCACTTTAAACATACAGGGTGAGTCATAAACGACTATACAACTTTGGAATGATACAGAGATTTATTGAGATAACTTACAGAATCGGTAGAGGAGCCATTCTATAGCAAGCAACCTGAAGTTTGATTAACGTAGTGCATCAGTACCCAATTCCGCCACCGTGAGCGCTAGTATAGTGCATAATTAAAATGGCTACTTTCGTTGGTGCGGCGCGTGCTCGCTGGGTGTTTTGGTTTCACGAAACGAGCTGTGCAACAACTGTTCGGCGTAAATGTCGCACCGAATACGCTATAGAACCTCGAAACAGACCTACAGCTTATGTGAAAAATCGAATCTACGCTGCCATTGCACAAGTTACACCCGATTTTGTGCAACGAGTGTAGGACAAAATTGATTACCAGTGGGATGTTTGCCGCATCACAAATGGTAGTCACATCGAACCAAGTGCCCCTCTACATTTTTATGTGAAAGTTGTTTGTTACAAAATGACACATCTAGCGATTCTGTAAGTTATCTCAATAAATTTCTATATCATCCCAAATCTGTAAACTCCTTTCAGACTCACCAGTTACTTTACTCGACGTGTTGCTGAAGAACTGCTACACTGTTGACCACTTGTGGCGGCCGTGGCTAGGTATAAGCAGAAGCCTGATACGGACGTGAGTCTAAGTACACCGAATGTTTGCCGGTAGAGGTAGCTGTCAACAGTCTGGTGTAACGTTTGGCGCCCTCTAGGAACACGAAACTAATCTCGAGCTAGCCCAGGTGCCCATCAACTATAATTCCATCCTGGGGTCCTGGAGGCTCTTCATTGGTCTGGTCATCCTGCTCGTGGTGATCTTCAAAGCTCCGCTCGTGGCATGCGCAGGATCTTCACTGACGCGCCAACTCCTGCACCGTCCGTAAGCTAGACTGGTACAGAAATAACGACAGTATGTCTCACGAAACTGTGCCGACCCTTTACATCGCACATTATGAAACATTTACATCTACACCTGCATACATACTCCGCAACCCACCATATGGAGAAGGGTGCCCTGTATCACCACTAGTTGTTTCCCTCCCTGCTCCACTCGCAAACAGAGTAGGCCTCCGAAAGAGAACTAATTTATACAAATCTTAAGTTGATGGGCATTGCGAAAAATGTACGTTACCGGAATAGATTCATTCTGCAGTCAGCCTCAAACGCCTTTTCTCAAAATTTTCTCAACAGGGCTCCTAGAAAAAAAGTCTCCTTTCCTCCAGCGATTCCCATTTGAATTCTTAAAGCATCTCCATGATACCTGCGTGTTGTTCGAACCTACTGGTAACAAACCTAGCAGCCCGCCTTTGACCTCCTGCTTCGGTGTCTTCCTGTAATCTGACCTGGTATCGACCTCAAATACTCGAGCAGAAGTCAAGAATATCTCGCACTAGAGTCCTATCCGAGGTCTCCTTTACAGGTGAACCACCCTTTCCTAAAATTATCCCAATAAACAGAAATCTGTCATTCGCCTTCCCTATTATGGCCCTTAGATGCTCATTCCATTTAATGTAGCTTTGCAACGTTACGCCTAGATATCTAATCGAAAGGAGTAGCACATTACGAATGCTGTATTCGAACGCTATGAGTTTGTTTTTCCTTCTCAACTGGCTTAACTTAACATCCCACCAGTACATCTGCACACTGCGTCATCAGTAAATATTTATTTCCCACAAAATGTGTTAACACTGTGTGGAATGCACATACTCTTTGGCTTGTGCCGTTTTTCGCGCGGATACACAGGGTCGCATGGGTAATCGGATGTGGCAATGTTAGTTGAAGAGGTGGGACGGAATCAGTGTACCCCAACTGTCTGCGACTAGTGTAAACCATGGAATAGTGCAAAAGTGTTCAGATGTCTGCGAGCCGTGTAACTGAGGTGGGACGTGGGAACCAGCCTGGTATTCACCTAGGGGGATGTGGAAAACCGCCTAAGAACCACATCCAGGCTGGCCAGCACACCGGCCCTCGTCGTTAATCCGCCGGGCGGATTTGATCTGGGGCCGGCGCGCCTACCCGAGTCCAGGAAGCAGCCCATTAGCGCGCTCGGCTAACTTGGCAGGTTATGGAATGCACATATATACTAATAATATTAATGTGGCGCAATCGATTTGGATCAAGTTATTAAGTTAGAATAAAATGTGATACCTATGTGTAATGGCTGAGTATTTTGGGATACATTTTTGTGATGCATTCTTTTGTACGAGCTCTGAAGAAAGTATATAATAAATCGAAGAAATTTCAGTATATTTAATAGTGTTTATTCGATGACATTATGTAGTGTACCTAATGTGGTGACCCCAATAGTGAGCGAGTTTGCTGGCCATCGGAACCATCCTAACGTTCTGTGGGTGCCTGCACATCCCAAAAATCTATAACGAAGCGTCAACCAGCAGTTCGTTAGCCGTGAGCACGTGAAGAGAGCACAGAATTTAAGATGGGGTATCACCCACACATGTGTACACCATGCACTCCCTCTTGTCTTCCGCATCCGTTTACATTCCCCGACGTGGATCCTCTACCATTTTATCAAATTCCCTTCCCTCCTCACCCACGCTGAACACCTACACGTCTCCGATACTATCCTTAAATTAGATTCTGGTAACCTCAATGTCTTGCCTCTGATCACCAATCCTGGTATGCTGCTGCGCCTTGACAAACATATCCCTCGATCCCTGCACCTACACACACTCCATGTCCTATCTAACTCCATCGTCAATCAACTCCCTCTCTCAGACAATGAGATCTGCTCTCAAATTTATCTCTCCTACCAACTTTAACCCTTCCCCACCTGCCTCATTCCACATCAGGGCTCCTCTCTCCTTTCCCCTCTCCATCCACCCCTATCCCTTTGTTCTTGTACCATTACTCTCTCCGCCATCATTAGTCCTCCTCACTCTATAGCCTTCCCACTATCCATTTCACCTTGAGTAATACATTTTTATTTTATTTTCTTGCAATATCAGTTTAAATGAATGTTTTCCGCATTAGTAATAAGAAAGTGGTACATCGTCGCAGAAGATGGCAAAGATAGGCTTTTAAAATTATCATTATACGAAAGAACAATGTCAGGAGAATATTCGATTTTTTAACAACTTTTGTTTCAATCTCGTTGGTAGTACTTAAGTTTTAGATCTCATACGAAAAGGGTGTGTAATTTTTGCTTGTGTGTCAACAATATCTGTAGTAAATGCTACGTGTGATAAAAGTGCAAAAGAAAAAATGTATATTAAGAGTTATCATAGATGAAGAATAGTTTTATTTATTACGATTGTTGCAACAAGACGACGCCACCAGTCGGCTGATAACCTGAGAAGAATTCATTATTAGAATACGCCGAGAAAGAGTGCAATCGAATTTATTTATTACGCCAACACTGTTCACAAGCATGACCTTCACCTGCAATCATAAGAAGAGGCAGTAATTTCTTCCATCTTGCAATATATATATATATATATATATATATATATATATATATATATATATATATGTGTGTGTGTGTGTGTGTGTGTGTGTGTGTGTGTGTGTAATAATCAGAAAAATTGACTTTTTGTTAAGCAAGTTTGCTGTAAAATACGGTTTGTGTGACTTCAGTATCGGTACGTTGCATTGTATTTTTCTTAGGTTGCGAGGAAGAATTTGTGCTTTAATTGCAGTACTGCAAATTTCATGGCGATTCATACTCTTTGTGTTAGCTGCTGGGCTGCCTCCCAGCACGGTTATATCGACCAACAGAACTAACACAACTGGCGACAGATTTTCCAGGACAAAGTGATAGTTAAACATCAACAGATTTTTTCTAGCGAATGTTAAATGAACATACGCAATAATTCTGTCATTATTCTGTAAAGGAAAACCAAATTTTTATCTGTTTCCGTATTGCATGGATACGAATGCCATAAAAGCCATATTATATACACTCCTGGAAATTGAAATAAGAACACCGTGAATTCATTGTCCCAGGAAGGGGAAACTTTATTGACACATTCCTGGGGTCAGATACATCACATGATCACACTGACAGAACCACAGGCACATAGACACAGGCAACAGAGCATGCACAATGTCGGCACTAGTACAGTGTATATCCACCTTTCGCAGCAATGCAGGCTGCTATTCTCCCATGGAGACGATCGTAGAGATGCTGGATGTAGTCCTGTGGAACGGCTTGCCATGCCATTTCCACCTGGCGCCTCAGTTGGACCAGCGTTCGTGCTGGACGTGCAGACCGCGTGAGACGACGCTTCATCCAGTCCCAAACATGCTCAATGGGGGACAGATCCGGAGATCTTGCTGGCCAGGGTAGTTGACTTACACCTGCTAGAGCACGTTGGGTGGCACGGGATACATGCGGACGTGCATTGTCCTGTTGGAACAGCAAGTTCCCTTGCCGGTCTAGGAATGGTAGAACGATGGGTTCGATGACGGTTTGGATGTACCGTGCACTATTCAGTGTCCCCTCGACGATCACCAGTGGTGTACGGCCAGTGTAGGAGATCGCTCCCCACACCATGATGCCGGGTGTTGGCCCTGTGTGCCTCGGTCGTATGCAGTCCTGATTGTGGCGCTCACCTGCACGGCGCCAAACACGCATACGACCATCATTGGCACCAAGGCAGAAGCGACTCTCATCGCTGAAGACGACACTTCGTCCCTCCATTCACGCCTGTCGCGACACCACTGGAGGCGGGCTGCACGATGTTGGGGCGTGAGTGGAAGACGGCCTAACGGTGTGCGGGACCGTAGCCCAGCTTCATGGAGACGGTTGCGAATGGTCCTCGCCGATACCCCAGGAGCAACAGTGTCCCTAATTTGCTGGGAAGTGGCGGTGCGGTCCCCTACGGCACTGCGTAGGATCCTACGGTCTTGGCGTGCATCCGTGCGTCGCTGCGGTCCGGTCCCAGGTCGACGGGCACGTGCACCTTCCGCCGACCACTGGCGACAACATCAATGTACTGTGGAGACCTCACGCCCCACGTGTTGAGCAATTCAGCGGTACGTCCACCAGGCCTCCCGCATGCCCACTATACGCCCTCGCTCAAAGTCCGTCAACTGCACATACGGTTCACGTCCACGCTGTCGCGGCATGCTACCAGTGTTAAAGACTGCGATGGAGCTCCGTATGCCACGGCAAACTGGCTGACACTGACGGCGGCGGTGCACAAATGCTGCGCAGCTAGCGCCATTCGACGGCCAACACCGCGGTTCCTGGTGTGTCCGCTGTGCCGTGCGTGTGATCATTGCTTGTACAGCCCTCTCGCAGTGTCCGGAGCAAGTATGGTGGGTCTGCCACACCGGTGTGAATGTGTTCTTTTTTCCATTTCCAGGAGTGTAATAACGAGGAACAGAGAATTAAAAGGACCAATTTATCCACCAACGGAAGAGTTAAGTGAGCTACTTGATTACGCAGAGAAGGTAGGAAATTTGCGCAATACGTTGCATGATTACCCTTATTAGCGCCTCTCTTCCCGTATTTCTCTTTCTTTCCTTTTTCCTCACCGTTTCCCTAGTAGGAAACTTATTAATGTAAAGGACTCAAAAATCATACCAAACTTTAATTCATCAGTCTAGTGTAAATTATTGCGAAATTTACAAACATTTGTGTCATAATACTATTCGATAAATTGACAGGAATTTATCGAAACGCGATTTCACAGGAAATTGCAGGTTTCAGGTGGCAGATTTATTTGAATAAAAATTTTCTACTGATTTTCACTAATTTTTTTGGTAATTGTAAGCACGATCAAAACGGCTGACCAAAAATTACCCATTGTTGATAGTAATGAAGAACGTGCAGTCGGCCAAGATGGTGGTGATTTGCACGAAAGATAAATGAAAACGAAGCGTAGCTAGCAGAAAGCTGACATACATCAGAGATAGATGTAACAAATGTCAGCAGAGATACACAGACAAACTATCACGATACCACGATTACTATCGATGAGTCTGTTTCACGGATCTCCCGAAGCGACATATCGCTGCTAAAAGAAGCAGAGGAACAGGAAACAGCATGTATTTTGACAACATAGGACGTACACAGATTATTATCGGTAATTCGAATATTAACATGCAAAGTACAGCTGATAGCAACGATAATAGTACCACCAATGAGCTGTTGCAGCTTAGTAACTTGAACAAAAAATGTAGCGATTTGTCACAAGGTTTTTCGGATTTCAAAAGAGAACAGATTTCCAAAACAGTGTCAAACCAAAATTCAATGATCCGACAGAAAATCTACACACAGAGATACCTGAAAATTTGAAAGAAATGAGAATACAATTAAAAGAGGAGGTTATTTCTGACGTTAAAGAAAGTATTGATGTTTTGAACGAAAAGGTAGGTCCAATTAGTGACAATCAAGAACACGTAGGAAGTGGATTAAGGAAAATCACGAAAACGAATAATAGCATAAGAGCAAATCAAAACCAAATGTGTAATACTATGAAGAGAGAGACCACTGCTATCAACTAGCTACACAAGGACTGTGAAGGTTTACATTCGTAGTAGAGGAGATAACGCAAGAGTAGAAAGCTTGGAATTAGAGTCTGAATGTGCCAAAAGAGAAAGAAGTCAGATAGGGTTGCTTAGACATAGGCAGTTTTCCACGTATTCTACATCAACATCTACATGGATACTCTGCAAATCAGATTTGAGTGCCTGGCAGAGGGTTCATCGAACCACCTTCACTATGCTCTATTATGTCGTATAGCGCATGGAAAGAACGAACACCTATATCTTTCCGTACAAGCTCTGATTTCCCTTATTTGATCATGGTAATCGTTTCTCCCTATGTAGGTCAGCGTCAACAAAATATTTTCGCATTTCGAGGGGAAAGTTGGTGATTGGAATTTCGTGAGAAGATTCCGCTGACACGAAAAAAGCCTTTGTTTTAATTATGTCCACCCCAAGTCCTGTATCATTTCAGTGACTCTGTCTCTCCTGTTTTGCGATAATACAGAACGTGATGCCCTTCTCTGAAGTTTTTCGATGTAGTCTGTGGTGTCACCGCTAGACACCACACTTGCTAGGTGGTAACTTAAATCGGCCGCGGTCCTGTAGTACATGTCGGACCCGCGTGTCGCCACTGTGGGATCGCAAACCTAGCGCCACCACAAGGCAGGTCTCGAGAGACTGAGGAGACCTCGTCCCCAGTTGTACGGACAACATAGCTAGCGATTGGACGTGCAAAGCCTTGCTCTCATTTGCCGAGAGATAGACAGTAGAATAGCCCTCTGCTAAGTTAAATGACGACCACCTAGCAAGGCGCCATTTGTATCAGTGCGAATAGCTTACGAGTATGCAGGAGAGATGTATTCCAACAAGAGAATAAAGTTAAGTATTAAAAAGGCTACGTATTTTTCTTTAGTGCATTTATAAGTCTCATGTTCCAGACTTCACGCCCGTCTGCGTTAGCCTTGCGTGCCCTATCGGCTACAGCATTGTGTCTGGGCTGTATGGTCTAGACACAACATAGTCCGTCAGTCCTATCTGTTAAGGATCCCACACCGCGCAGCACTATTCTAAAAGAGGACAGAAAAGCGTGGTGTAGACAGTCTCCTTGGTAGATCTGTTACGTTTTCTAAGTGTCCTGCCAATAAAACGCAATCTTTGGTTAGCCTTTCCCACAACGTTTTCTATGTTTTCCTTCCAATTTAATTTGCTCATATTGTAATTCCTAGGTATTATCGAATTTACGACTTTTAGATTTGACAGAAGATTTCAGGAAGAGAAGTGGGTGAGACATCCATATGGCTGAATTTTATGTAAATTGCTTGTTCACCACACTCGTTTGATTTTTTTCTTGAACTGTTTGTATACATGTACTCTATACACTACAAACCAGTCTGGAATGCATGGCAGAAGGAACGTTACATTGTGTCAGTTGTTTGGGCTTCTTCCTGTTCCTTTCATGTATGGAGCATGGGAAAAATGTTTAAATGCCTCTGTGCATGCTTTATTTAATCTAATCTTATCCTCACCATCATTATGGGAGCAATATGTAGGGGGTTGTAGTATATTCCTAGAGTCCTTCGACAGATGGAAAGCGGGTGAACCTGGTAGTTTTTATCATTGCGTTCCGCAACCTGTTTCCGAGTAACTAGACAGAAGCTCAAAAGATAAGATTTGTTGTTGGTTGCGCCCAAGGTGATGTTCTTTTGTGGGCCACTGAAATGGCAGAACGTTGTCACAGTTACGAGCAATCTCACCGTGCTTTCTTGGACAAGAACTGGTCGGAAGCCGTTCAAGAAAGATTAAGACGTAAAGTCACTAACCCGGTTCCATTTCATAGCAAGCATGGAAGCTTAGAGGTTATTTCGAAAAGTATTTAAATAAAACCAGATATTGGACCAATCCCATATCACAGGTAGGTGTACTGAAGATATTAAAGAGCCGACCTCCGCCACACATAAGGAAAAAATTACTAACCGCACCGGAACACGACACTGAGTGCTTTTTGTCGGTTGATTTATGAAGAGGCACCATGGCAACATAAAGCAGCAGATAAGCAAACACCTCAACCCGTCTTTGGGAACCAACCTGTAAATAATAATGTTACTGCACAACAAGCATGACAACCATATCCGACACAGTATATACAAAAAGGGAGTGTATATGGTAATGGAAGTGGGAAAAATAAAAGATTTAAGGGAGGGTACCAGAACAACAGCAATAAGCGAACTACGATCCGCGAGTGCAAGGCTATCCGCCGCCAGTGACACACACTGTACAACTCGCTGAAATTACTCCGGCTATCGAGGTCAGCGCTCGTGCACCGTGAGAAATCTCCAACCGGTCGTAGTGAGACCCCACACTGCTGACCAGGTAAGTAGTGTGGGCAATACACTTATAAACACATGTTTTGTGAGCTACGGCGAACAAGGTTACATGAAAGATGATTTATATCGCCATGAGGAGGAAGTTCAGGAAAACTAGTACGAAGAGCAGGTACAGGCAGTTATAAAGACAACTATATTTGACATGTAAGTACACTTAGTTCTAGACACAGGCTCAAGCACTAACATTTGGCAACTCAGTTTTTCCAAGAGTTAAGGAAAAGAGGTAAAATTCCCAAGTTCCCAGATGGCCATCGGAAACAAAAAAAAGTAGTGAAGTTACACACAATTATTTCATTGAAAATAGTTCACTGTCAAATGTAATTTCCTCATCATTGACAAATTAAATTGACATAGGACGTGGCAAACGCTTCTTCAGTGCAAACGAAAAGGTATTTTCTGTCGATTCAATAAAAACGTCAGACAAGGCCAAACAGAAGGAAGAGTCTGATTTTATAGTTCAATTTGTATTTCCTACTGTATTATTTGTAAACACTCACTATAATGAAAAAGTGCCAGAATAAGATGTAAACTATGAAATCGTAGAGCAAAAGGTAAGTGAGTCCAGCACTTTAAATGAACAGGAGCAACAGGAATTTACAGATCTGATGTCTAAGGATGCACATGTATTTGGAAAACAACCCAGAGTTTTCATGGATTATCAGTACAAAATGGATGTTTACACACAAGAAATTTTTTGTGTTTCGACATATCCCATTCCTTGGTCGAAAAGAGAGGCAGTACAATAGGAAATCAATCGAATGATTAAATGGGGAATCATTCAACCTTCCTTTTCACCTTATTGTATCCCCATATTGTCTGTAAGTAAACCACACGGATCAGGCAGATTGTTTCTGGATGCTCGACGTATTAATAAGATCCTAGTACCATTTCGAATCAGGCCTGACAACCTGGGCGAACAACTGTTGAAGTTCCATAATACCCGGTATTTTACCACATGGGACCTCTGAGGGTCATACTGGCAAATCCAACTCCATCCAAAAAGTAGAAAGTATACAGCTTTTGTGATGATGGTAAGAAGCTTTGTATTTTCTTGCTGTAATTTGGTCTAAATATAAGTACAGGTGTATTCATCGCAGCGTGAGATGAAGTATTAGGACCAGAGCTACTTAGCAAGATTATGGTCTATGTTGGCGACTTGTTAATCGCCACCCGCACTTGGTCAGAACACATTCAGCTGATTGAGAAGATTTTACAACGTTTTTCAAATGGTTCAAATGGCTCTGAGCACTATGGGACTTAACATCTGTGGTCATCAGTCCCCTAGAACTTAGAACTACTTAAACCTAACTAACCTAAGGACATCACACACATCCATGCCCGAGACAGGATTCGAATCTGCGACCGTAGTAGTCGCACGGTTCCGGACTGAGCGCCTAGAACCGCGAGACCACCGCGGCCGGCAAACGTTTTTCAGAATACAGGCTGACAGCCAATTTAAAAAATTTTGTCTTCGGCAGAGAGAGGGTAAAATTTCTTGGTAACTTTGTCTTCGAACAAGGTATCCTCCCTCATCCTAAGAAACCCGATGCCAAACACCTAGGACCAAGAAACAGCTTAAAGCTTATTTAGGATTAGTGTCATTCTTCCGTAAGTTCATACTCAAACAACTGATGAACAGTGACGCCCTGCTTAATTTATTAAGCAAAAATAAACCACGGCTATGCGATGACAAGTGCCAAGAGGATTTCAGTGATATTAAAGAGACATTATTGAATGCAAATATACTTAGTCACCCCGATATGGAGAAGAGCTTCTGTCTGTCCACACTGCACAGATGCCTCCTCGCAGGGTTTGGGGGCGTGTCCGTTCCTGATGAGAGAGGAAGATGGCAAGATACTGTCAAAGGTAATTAGTTTTGCTAGCCGCACATTAACTGAGGCAGAAACTTCATGCTCTGTATCAGAATTAGGAAGTTTGGCAGTAGTCTACGCATTCAAAAAATTTGAGTACTTTTTATGCTGTAAGAGCACAAATGTATATTGTGATCACCCATCCCTTTCATTCTTGTTGACATGCAGATTACTGCACAGTAGATTGGCAAGGTGGTGGTGTCTATATCTGCAAGAATTCAGCTTCGAAATTATTTATATCAAGGGCAGTCAGAACATCATTGCCGATGTCCTATCAAGGTTACCTGAAGGTCTAGATGAATTTAGTGAATTTTTGGAACAGGATTGTGAAATAAGAACTCCTCTTATGCAAAGTAAAGTACCGCAATCTGAATACAGTAAGTTTTGTAAACAAATGAAAACCATGCAACAACAGGACCTAAGATGGAGCAAGGTCAAAAAAGCTAACAGAGGAAGGCAAAAAACAGATACAATTGTGGTACAGGGCATATAAGGATTGCAAATATCCTGACTCAGACCAATAGTGCGTTTGTCTTCCTGTGAAGTACATTGAAGTATGGGGACACTATGGGGTAAATAAATCTATCGAGGAGATAGGTTAATATTGTTACTTTTCAAATTTGAGACGACGAGTACTTCAAGTACTATGAAAATGTATAGTGTGTCAGAAGGCAAAAGATTTTAACTCTTCCAAAAATATAGAGCTTCGCCCGATTTTAAATAAGAATCCTCTAGATTTAGTGTCTCTAGATGTAGCTGGCCCCTTTCCAAGAGGTAAGGGTGGAGTAAGATACGTAGTAGCACTATATGATGTTTTCACAAAACATGTTACTGTGTACACTGTACGTAGTGCAACAGCGAGCTCCATCAGGAAAAGGATCGAAGAAGATTGATTGCCACGAGTGATACTTACTGATGATGCCTCATATTTTATAGGACAGAAATGGAAGAAGTTTACGACATCACAGGATATAAAACACGTCTTAGTATCAAGATTTTTCAACCCAAAGTCTGGTCTTGACATAGTTCACTGTATTCTGTCGGTGCAAATAACGTTCAAAGTAGTGTGAATAAATTGATGAGAAGTGTAAAAATGAAAACGTTATGGTTATTGTGTAATGTTCTTAAGTTTTCCTGTTTCATTGGATCGGCTCAAAATACGTACAGTATTTCAGATGAGTAAACACCATTATGAATAATGCATACTATTATTTATAATAAAAATGACTCTAAATTCTTCAGTCGGTTTACTATGGCACGTTGGGGATCCTCTGATGGGTATTACTATTAACTTAATCTGGAGTAAAGTTTTCTTTTATTTATTTCACAAATGGATATCATGAACTTGTTTCAACAGAAAGGTGTTCTGCTACAGAGAAAAGGAACCTGAATGACTCATTAGAAGGTCTAAGACCAGTACCTTCTAAAATGCGTCCCACAACAACTAGTTTATTACCAACACAAGTTGTCCTAGTGGGGACTCCGTTTTGTGCACTTAGTAACAGAAAAACCGTTTGCAGAGTTTCAAACTGAGGGAGTAACATCGTCAATGGGAATTAGTTTGTAAAAATTGTAAAGCTTAAGTTCAGTATGGAAATTCCGAAAGTATATGGAGCTGATGATCTGTCAACATATACCCAGGATGATGTGGAGTGTTTAAATAACTGTGTTATGCCGGAAATAAGAGGGGACCGAGCGAGGTGGCGCAGTGGTTAGACACTGGACTCGCATTCGGGAGGACGACGGTTCAATCCCGCGTCCGGCCATCCTGATTTAGGTTTTCCGTGATTTCCCTAAATCGCTCCAGGCAAATGCCGGGATGGTTCCTTTCAAAGGGCACGGCCGACTTCCTTCCCCGTCCTTCCCTAATCCGATGAGACCGATGACCTCGCTGTCTGGTCTTCTTCCCCAAACAACCAACCAAATAAGAGGGAAAACTAAAATTCCCGAATGCTCTCAGCTAGAAGAACTGCAAGACGGAATAGAACTAACTGATAAAGCCATAAAGGAGGTAGTTTACAGGAAAAAACTAGGTATGTATTGGAAACCAAAAACATACCTTCCTTGTACTTGTCAAATTACTGGCTGGAGAATGAAATATATAATTCAGATGTAGACATAACTAATACCTTGAAATTTTTGCTGGATGTTATTAAAACTACAAGAAACAAAAATAAAGAAATAGTTATTTTCTGTGTGTAAATGTATATGCCAACATTAATAAAAGTTTTTGTTCAGGAGTATTTGCTTTCATATTCTCTACTCTGTCAAACATCCTAACAGGATCTCTTATCATACCGAAATAATACTGATACGCAGTATTTACAAGAGGCGTCAGATTCCGTTTCTGTGAGGAAAATGTTATTTCACCACAAATATAACAAAAGTTATTTACCATATTTACACATTTTCGTGGCATTTTTACAAATTTTACACTAAAAAAGCACTCGCGAACCAGAAATTCTGCATTAATTTGAATAGAAACTACATGTAATTCACTGTGTGTGCCTTTTGCATGTAGAGAACAGGGAAAAATAGAGTGGGACTGACCTTGAAATGTAGTTGAAACTAAGTAGTTGAAAGTGTAGAAACCCTCGCTTGTTACCTATATGAAATGGCCCACAAACCCACAGTGCAGGAGACAGTTTCGTCCTATTCCCCTACCCCAGACTGAATGCACCAGAGCTGTTCGCCTTCGTGTATACGAAACGCTTGAAACGGATTTTGGTCGCCTTTTCGATCACGTGAGTGTATATGTTCACCTTGCTGTGTGCTCTTGTCCACAGTACTACTCAAAATTGGCAGGGAACTGTCCTACAGCTGCCGCCGGAAGAATTGCCTCCTATCGACCTACAAGTGTGTAGCTGCTGAGGAACTTGTACACAGATACGTGGTAAGAAGAGATAGGGCAGCAGATTATCACTGAAATATTGGAAGGTCAATACACATTGCCACAACTGACGAAAAATGCTTCACGGCCCTAATTAACATATCAAAATTATCATGGAAAATAAAAAGAAAACATACTCGTAAACAGCAGATCATAGTGCGTCACACGCACTGGGAATTGAGAAAAATCATTGTAATAACACAACTACCTGAAAAACTGATCCCAGAAAATGTCACCAGGACAGCGTGGCGGCAGCTGCTGATGCGTTCAGCTCAATGCGCAGCTACTGACTAACTCACTCTTACGTCCCAGCCTACCTCCCCTCCTCCCCTCCTGCTCGTCGTCCGGTAGCTAGCTCTTCAGATGTGATCTAGCCTGTCGCTAATAGTAAGCAAAAGAGAGCTTAGTGAAATCCGTTAATAATACATAACGCGTGACTCCACAAGCTCCCGACTGCGAGATCGCAGCAATTGCAACATCGTAAATGGCTGCAGATAAATTTGCACTATCGTATCAGATTAATTGTTTAACGTCCGCAGCTCGTGGTCTTGCGGTAGCGTTCTCGCTTCCCGCGCACGGGGTCCCGGGTTCGATTCCGGGCGCGGTCAGAGATTTTCTCTGCCTCGTGATGACTGAGTGTTGTGTGTCTTTAATCATCATTTCATCATCATTGACTCGAAGTCGCCGAAGTGGCGTCAACTATAAAGGACTTGCAAAACGACGGCCGAACTTCCCCGCATGCGGCCTCCCGGCCAACAATGCCATACGATCATTTCATTTCAGTTGTTTAACAATTTACAAGAGTCAAATAGATCGCGTAAGACATTCGCCATCACCTTATGAAGAGTCTTCTTCATAATAAAAACATATTTTCAGCGTTTGTGAATCACATCTAAATATAAATTTGCGCCACAAATAGATTATCCAAGGTTTTCTATGCACTGATGTTTGAGAACACTAGCACTCTCCTCCAACGCTTCTACCTTAGCCAAACATACCTGGCAGAAAAAAAGCCTTCGGATCACGCATACGCACACACAGACACGCACACGCACCGTCCACGCCTAGGCCCGCACCCTTGTTGGCCATGTCGGTACTTGCGCACACGTCTCCAGCCATACTGGATGCTCAAATTGAATTTAATGTTTCAGTTTTTTCTGACACTTCAGAGCCATCATCCATCTTTTTCGGCGATTTGATGAAGGAGAGACGAAATATTCCCTTTTCATCAGACGATGCCGCGTCATTTCTTGTAGCTTTTACAATCTCGTCTTCAAAAGACGTAAACATTTTCTTTTTCTTATTAATTGTGGTTCTTGAACCATACTAAAGAAAGTGGATGACAATCTGGTGAATTTCCAGGACTTTACGATGCCCATACGTAGTTTTCAGCACTTGGTTGTGTTGACTTCCTGGAGTGTTGTAGTTTCGGCATCTTCGACGTGTGGAACAAGAAATAGCAATTCGTCGTAATATTTGTATTTTTTTCTTCTCTACTTTGCACCATGTCCCGATGTAACAGCTTTCTGGGCTTGATACGCCGAAAATTGTCTCTTGTGTGTTTCAAATGGTTCAAATGGCTCTGAGCACTATGGGACTTAACATCTATGGTCATCAGTCCCCTAGAACTTAGAACTACTTAAACCTAACTAACCTAAGGACAGCACACAACACCCAGCCATCACGAGGCAGAGAAAATCCCTGACCCCGCCGGGAATCGAACCCGGGAACCCGGGCGTGGGAAGCGAGAACGCTACCGCACGACCACGAGATGCGGGCTGTGTGTTTCAACTTTGCTTGAATGTCTTTGAGTAAATATAAAAAACTGAGACTATTTATTTACCTACTCGTAGCTGAATTTGATTTGTTACAAATTTATAGTCTCAGACTACATTTATGTTAAGTTTCTACATGGAGTGTCTACCATACATTCTATTGGTAAGCAAGTTTGTGACGCAATATTGGATTATTTAATTAAGTATAAGCTGGGAAAAAAAACAAGGATGACCCTTAAAAATTTCGGAAGACATTTATCACAACAGTAATTTTCCTAATGTGCTCAGGCCCGTAGACGGCAAACTAATTGGAATACAAAGCCCGGTCAAATTGGTTCCCTGTGCTACAATTATTAGAATTACTTTTCTATTAATTTAATGGCAATTTTCAATGCAAACTATTGATTTCCTTGCATTAAAGTAGGAGCATATGGTGTTTCCGCTGACCCAAATGTATTTAAAAATGCATCGTTTAAAAGGAGATTGGAACTGGGGCAATTCAGTTTACCAGAACCGAGAATACTACGCAATGATCCGAATAGAAAACTAAGGGCGTTTGCTTTATCTAGACATGTTATAAGCTTGTATCCGAATAGCAACTTATCTGTGCAACAACATATTTACAAAGACGACTTATACAAGAAAGAATGATTCAATGTACTTTTGGTACTCTTTCAAACAAGTTGCGAATTGCAACTACAGCTATAGATCTTCAACTCAATTGCACAATATCAGTAGTTGGTTACAGCATGATGTGTGTTAAACAATTCTGTCAGAATTAAATATGGAATCCAATTTGGTGTTACATTATTTGATAGTGCATTACGACATAGACAATCAGCAGGTCTAAGAAATAACTAAGTAGGTGTGGAAGTATGAGATTCTTTTGCTTAATATTTTACGTCGGTTCCATGTCAATACCAAGCTATCGATAGACAGAAAGAAGAATAAAAGATTAGTTCTTGAAACTATCCACTTCGAAGGGAGGGAATGCATCAAGTGTCAAGCATGCAAAATAAGCAGACACTTGGATACTCCTACTGCTGATTTTCCCACCCATACTAGGAGATTTTCTCACTTGCACGTCGACGCAGCTGGGCCCCTACCCATTCTGGAGGGTGATCGAGCAATTTATTCCTTGGCCTGAGGCTGTATCTGCTCAGGATATTTCTGCAGCATCTATTGCTCGCATTTTGATACAGTATCTGTGTCGTTCGCCGGTTTTGGTACCCCACAGGTCATTACGTCAGATAGGGACGCCAATTTGAATGCCAGTTATGCACAGAACCATTGCATATTTCTGGTTGCAAGCATGTCTGTACTACGAGCCACCATCCCTCCAGTAGCGGGATGGTAGAGGGTTTGCACTGGACCTTCAAGACAGTGTTGGCATGCCGTCTAGGATCTAGGGTTCTGTCAATGCCTTTAGTTTTATTGGGAATACCTACTAGTATTAAGGAGGGCACCCAATGCAACCCTGCACAGCTGGTTGAAAGGTGGCTACACTGAGCCACAGCGCCAGAGATCGCGCTAGAGAGTATTGTTCCGCCGCCTCCACTGGCAGTGATTCTTGAGATGTCGTGGTAGGCAGTGCTTGTTTAGAACTCGTGGTAGGCAGTGATTATTGAGATGTCGTAGTGGGCAGTGCTTGTCGAGGACTCGTAGTAGTCAGTTCGTGTTGAGATGTGCTAGTGGGCAAGGCTTGTCGAGATGTTGTAGTAAAGAGTGCTTGTTCCATGTTTTATGCAGTTGTTTGATGGGATAGACAGCAGATGTTGTTCGAATGGAGATATTGTAATGATCAGAGTGCTATTCGTCAATATATATGAAGGTAAAATATTCACTGTTTTTTCATTATTTCCATGTTTTAAATAATGCGTCATTACAGGTTCAGTCAACAAAGCATCTGGCTTGTGTTCTTGGATTAGAGTGTAATTCTGGTTTTCTTGCGTAATTATGGTATTTCTATTTTCTTTAATTAATTCAGTATAAATGATATTTAAAATTTCTTGTGTTATTGAAGAAGAACCGTGCCAGATGCATACGTTGAATCATACTTCCACACACAGAACAGTTATACTTGTGCTTTGGTTTCGTAGGTTTTATAGTTGCTGGGGACTTAATTAATTAATTGTGTTAACGGAGATTTTCATTTCATTCCTTGTTGTTGTTTCATGCAGTCAGATTGCGTAATAATACTAGTCAGGGCCAACCGTTTACGAGACTTCGTAATCGGACAGACAGCTACTAAATCAAAAAAATTAAAAATTATTTGCATTCTTTTTTTAATTAAGCCCCCATGCACGGTTTATGGTGAACCAATAAAGGTACCTGCTCATTTTTTTCCGCCATCTAAAATTTCTTCGTTGCAGTCTGGGGAGCTTGCTGATTTTATAAACAAACTACGAAAACTTGTGCAATGTCTGGTTCCCAGGAACACTACAGGAAATAGGACCAAATTTGTTTTCGTACATAAGGACTTGAACACGTGTCACTATTTTTGGTTATGTGATGATGCTGTCAGATTTCTCCGTACCCCTCACTTTTCGGGCTCTTTCAGGGTCCTACAGCGTGATTACAAGGTATTTATGATTCAAAGGAACGGCAAACCAGATGCGGTCACAACTGATCGCTTAAAGTTGCGATAGCAACTTGGGAACTGTTCCATGTTAACCAGTAGTGTACTTCAAATTCCTTTAAAAGTAAATCTACCATATGTTATTCAAACTCGGTTAGGTAGAAATATTGTATGTCAGTAGCCAAAGTATCAGGGGCGCCTAGTTTTACAAACATTTCTTGAAATTTGTAATTTGCATTCTGTTCCTGTGTATATTGTTAGACCAGCTACAGCTACTGCAACAAGGACGCGGAGCGACTAATGTGGCGGAATCGATTTGATTGCGGTTATGAATAGCTTGTGGTACCAACGTGTAAGGACTGAATTCTTTGGGATACTGTTTTGTGATGTATGCTATTTTGAGCTCTGAGAAAATATATACAAAACAGAGGAAAATTCAGTATATTTATTAGAGTTTATTCAGTGTTATTACATGAGTAGCTTTGAGGGATGAAATAGTGAAGGCAGCGGAGTCACAAATAGGTAAAAAGACGAGGGCTGGTAGAAACCCTTGGGTAACAGAAGAAATATTGAATTTAATTGATGAAAGGAGAAAATATAAAAATGCAGTAAATGAAGCAGGCAAAAAGGAATACAAACGTCTAAAAAATGATATCGGAGTGGGTATTAAAATCCATGGAGAAAAAATAAAAACTTTGAGGTTCGCCGATGACATTTTAATTCTGTCAGAGACAGCAAAGGACTTGGAAGAGCAGTTGAACGGAAAGGACAGTGTCTTGAAAAGAGGGTATAAGATGAACATCAACAAAAGCAAAACGAGGATAATGGAATGTAGTCGAATTAAGTCGGGTGATGCTGAGGGAATTAGATTAGGAAATGAGACACTTAAAGTAGTAAAGGAGTTTTGCTATTTGGGGAGCAAAATAACTGATGATGGTCGAAGTAGAGAGGATATAAAATGTATACTGGCAATGGGAAGGAAAGCGTTTCTGAAGAAGAAAAATTTGTTAACATCGAGTATAGATTTAAATGTCAGGAAGTCGTTTCTGAAAGTATATGTATGGAGTGCAGCCATGTATGGAAGTGAAACGGCCGGCCGAAGTGACCGTGCGGTTAAAGGCGCTGCAGTCTGGAACCGCAAGACCGCTACGGTCGCAGGTTCGAATCCTGCCTCGGGCATGGATGTTTGTGATGTCCTTAGGTTAGTTAGGTTTAACTAGTTCTAAGTTCTAGGGGACTAATGACCTCAGCAGTTGAGTCCCATAGTGCTCAGAGCCATTTGAACCATTTGAAGTGAAACGTGGACAATAAATAATTTAGACAAGAAGAGAATAGAAGCTTTCGAAATGTGGTGCTACAGAAGAATGCTGAAGATTAGATGGGTAGATCACATAACTAATGAGGAGATATTGAATAGAATTGGGGAGAAGAGGAGCTTGTGGCACAACTTGACTAGAAGAAGGGATCGGTTGGTAGGACATGTTCTGAGACATCGAGGGATCACCAATTTAGTAGTGGAGGGCAGCGTGGAGGGTAAAAATCGTAGAGGAAGACCAAGAGATGAATGCACTAAGCAGATTCAGAAGTAGGCTGCAGTAGGTACTGGGAGATGAAGAAGCTTGCACGGGATAGAGTAGCATGGAGAGCTGCATCAAACCAGTCCTAAGACCACAAAAACAACATTACATTGTACACCTAAAATAACGCAATTAACGCATGTCGACAGAAAATGCACACATTTTTGCTCGCTGTTCTACACTACCAGAAGGCATATTGATTCTTAGTCATGCTGTATAGCAGCTGTAGCGTTGTTGGGGGAAAGGCAGCTTGCCTACTAGGAGCGCTGCTCGCTTCTCGGTTTATAGACAGACTATCTCTCCCCGGCATTTCCTTTCCAGTTCTCTTACTTGCGTGGATAAAATAACTTCACTGAGCTCGTGTTTACGAGGATTGGAACTTTAATAGTGACAACTATTTATTTACAGCTCGTAAAAAATAAATACTTGTTTCAAAGTTTTACTGATCTTCAAAGTAGTCACCAGCATTGTGTATAAGCCGTTGCCAGCGGTGTGGAAGTTGTAGGACACTCTTAGCAGTCCCAGTTGTGTTGACAGTTCGAGCGGCGCGGTCTGTTGCCCGACGAATTTGTAGCAGTTCTGAAGCGAATGCCGTAAATTGTTTCCTTCAGTTTAGAAATCTAGTTGAACTTAGAAGGGCTTAAGTCAGGGGCCTGCAGTAGGTGGTATAGCACTTAGCAGCCCCATCAGTCAAATAAATCAGTAACAGCTTGCACTGTACGTGCTTGAGCATTGTCCTGCAAAATGATGGTCAGGTCCTGCAGAAAGTATCATCACTTCTGTCTCTAAGCTGGTCGTAGGTTGTGTTCCAAAAATGAACGGCATGGAGACAGAAGTGATGACACTTTCTGCAGGACCTTACCATCATTTTGCAGGACAATGCTCAAGCATGTACAGTGCAAGCTGTTACTGATTTATTTGACTGATGGGGCTGCTAAGTGCTATACCGCCTACTGCACTCCCCTGACTTAAGCCCTCGTAAGTTCACCTCGATTTCTTAACTGAGGGAAACACTTCACGGCATTCGCTTCAGAACTGCTGAAAGGTTGCTACACTGAATCACAGCGCCAGAGATTGCGCCAAAGATTATTATTCCGCCGCCTCCACTGGGTGCAGTAATAGGTCAGAGGATGTCAAGGGCAGTCGTTGTTCTGTTGGGCGAGAGAGTAGACGATCTGACTGAAATGTTGTACTGTTCGGTTGGTGTAATGTATAGACGGAAGAAGATGCAATTGTCAGAATATATTTGAGAAAGGAGATGGGCTTTTGATTTATGATGCTGGTGTAATGGATATTTTCGTCAATATATAATGAGGTAAAAAGGTATTACAGTTTTCTTTAATAACAATCCCTCTTGCTCACAGATACAGTCAACAAAGCATCTGGCTCGTGTTCATCTATTAGACTTATAATTCTGGTTTCTATGTGCAATTATAGTATTTATGGTTTTTCAATTAGTTCATTGTAAATGGTGTTTAAAATATTTTGTCGTATTGAGAAAGAACCGAGCCAGATACATGTACGTTGAGTCACACTACCACACACAGAACAGTTACACTTGTGCTGTGTAGTTTCGTAGCTTTTATAGTTGCAGGGGACTTAATTAATCAATTAATCAATGGAAATTCCTTGTCATTCTTTATTTTTATTTTACGCAGTCAGAGTGCGTGCTAATAATAGTCAGGGCCCCCATGCACGTGGCGACCGCTGCTTCGGATCGTCCCTTGGAACTCTTTTGATAGTAAAAATAGTAGACAGTAGTATTGCTGTAGTAATTTGTAGTTTAGTAATTGTAGTCTATACTGCATTTGTAGATTTTGTAATTGAACATTTGTAGTTGTCTTGTCATTCTTCTAATGGTATTTTTGCAGAATTTAATTTTTGATGTGTCGTATACGGGTTTGACAATTTTGTGCAATTGTGAAGGTCTTAATGGTTTGTTAATCGTGTTGGTCGGGAAGCGTTTCTTGTGGATGGTATTGTTGGGGATAAAGTGTTATATTGTGTGTAATTTTCGTCTAGTGACGAGTTTTGCATGTTTTGTAAATGATTACGCGATCGATGAAAACGGCAAGAATGATGGATAGTCACAATAACGAAATTGTTAACATGGCGAACTCACCAACACAGGAGAGCAGTATGGTGAATAATGAAGTAGAAAACAATTTAATAAGTCGGGAAAATAGTCCGGAACCAGTTCGAATTTTTTCACAATCGGAAAATTTTTCAGAGTACGAGATTAACGATAGAAGATTCTGGAATAGTATCGAATACAGATAGCTTTACGGCTATGACAAAGGACGTTAGTTTTACGGGAAATGTTAGGGGCGAAAAGAATTTCGAACCAGTTAATATGGAGCAGTTGATGGGTGCAATATTAAACTTGGGGTCACAAATAGGAACAATTAAAACTGATATGGGAACAATGGAAACACATTTAGGATCTGAATTTAAAACAGGGATGAGAACAATGGCAACGCGGTTAGACTCACGAATAGGGACATGAAAGATGAATTAAAGAAAGAAAGTAGAGAAGAAGTACGACCGATTTTGAATTCTCACGATAATAGATTAACTTCAATAGAAAATCGACAAAAGGAATAGGATAGAGAACAGGGAGAAAGAGATCGCGTGATAGTACAAAAATTTTCAGTGTTAATTTACAACGTGCACACGATAAGGAAGAAATATTTAAAAGAATCGCTGAATCCGTACCAAATGACAGAATAAATAAGCTAACACAACAATATGAACAGTTAAGTACTAAATGTGTCAATATTGAAACGCGAGTCACGACACTTACGGAAGACGTAAACAAACAGAAAGAACAAATAGGTGACTTAACGGAAAAAGTTGAGGACTTTCAGATAAATTGACAAGTCTTAGTTTAAATGGGAACAGAGATTCAGATGATACAGCTCCATTGTCATTTGCAAAAAGAGAAGAGTATCAGAATATACATAAACAACTTGAAAATCAGGGAAAATTTAATGAACGCGCTAAAAGGGAATTTGAGGCTTTACGAAAGCAAGTTAAACAAATTGAAAGCGAAATAGTAGGAAAAGACAGTAGAAGAAATTTAGAATCACCGTTAGCGGGGGGTTTTGAAGAAAATTTATTTCATTTACGAGATGCAACAAGAGAGCGCCAGGCGCGCGAACTTGACAATAATCGACATTCGGACTGGGACAGACGCGGTATGTCTTTGTCGCCACGAGGCGAAAACTTTGACTATAATCACTTTTTAACTGTTCGGAAATTTAAGATCTTTCGCAATTCTAATAATGGCATACATCCATGTTCATGGTTAGATCAATTTATGTACGCACTTCCGGCGAATTGGCCACTAAATCACAAACTGGAATTTATGTGTGGATATTTAGAAAACGAAACGGCGACGCGCATGCGCGCACTTATTGGAGATTGTAATAATTTAAATGATTTTTATCATGCATTTCTATCGGCATATTGGTCCGAAAACACGCAAGACAGAGTCCAACATAGTCTTATTATGCAGCGTAATTTTAAACAGTCTGAGTTCCACGCGCCGGCAGAATACTTTGAAGACATGATTCGAAAGAATCAATTCCTTTTCAACCCTTATAGCCCGACTGAATTAATTCGTATTTGTTTAACTAAGCTGCCACAATCGGTAAGATACATTGCTTTAGCCGGAAAATGTAAAGACGACATTGAAACTTTTAAGACTTTGCTACAAGAACTTGAGTATGACAACGACGACGGAATTTCTTGTAATTTTTTCAGTAACGATAATCGCAATAGATTTTCAGAGAAAAGTGATAATGATCGGAACGGACGTTATAACGGTAATTTTGGAAATGACAGACGAAACAGACAGGACAATAGATACCAGCCTTATGACAATAACAGACGTTCTAACAGAAATTACATAGACAATTATAATAACAGCAATTCTTACCGGAATGATCAATCATATGGAAACAGTAATCGGTACAGTCAAGACAGAAATTATTCATACAATAATAGAAATTCTTACTACAGAAATAACCAGGGTAGTAGACCTAACAATAATTTCAGAAGTGACAGTCGAAATTACACAAGAAGTAGTCATGCAGATAGCCATGAAAATAGAAATTTTAATAACACACACAACCAAGAATTTACACATAACAAACAGGAGGGACCTAATTGGCATCCTCCACGTGACAGAAATTCAGAGAGACAAGTGCAAATCGTAGAAACTGATCCGCAAAGTGACGCGAATAATCAAAGACGTGACGCAAACAGTCGACAAAGACTTGTAGTTTCGGCTTCTGGCAGCAATACAGACGGTTCAGAAAGTAATGACACTACGACTTTACACTACGTACGCTTGGAAGACATGAGAGATATTTTGCTAGACGAAAAGGAAAATAATGTAGACGCATTTTTACGTCCTGTTATTGAAGTATGTGTGAGTAAGAATAAGTTCACCGCGGTTTTAGATTCTGGGAGCCCATTGAATGTTATTAAAAAATGGCTCTGAGCACTATGGGACTTAACATCTGAGTTCATCAGTCCCCTAGAACTTAGAACTACTTAAACCTGACTAATCTAAGGACATCATACACATCCATGCCAGAGACAGGATTCGAACCTGCGACCGTAGTGGTCGCGCGGTTTCAGACTGAAGCGCCTAGAACCGCTCAGCTACACTGCCCGGCGAATGATATTAGTGAATCAGTTTTTCGTATATGTGTAAGAACTATTGCTTGTTCTGTGTTACCTGTTTCTAAAACCACAATTCGAGAAGCTGTTTCTGGAAAAAGTCTGGAAGTCAAGCAACAGACCAACTTAAATTTCATTTGTCAAGGATATCAATTTTCTGCTAATTTTATTATTGTTCCATTACTCAGTACACAAATTATATTAGGTATGGAGTTTCTTAACACATATAAAGCAATTTTAAGCTTTGAGGAAGGAAGTGCGAACTTGACTGTTGCCGGAATGCCGAGGTGTTTGAAATTTTTCTAGTATGTAACGAAATCTGAATCAGACACAAATTGTTTAAGGTTTCTTGCTTCTGATGTTTCCGCTGAGTATTATGACGACAATGTGTTCATTCATGACAACGACAATAATTACAGAGATGCGATGGATGATATGATTAATAGTGAAGAATAAATTAATGAAAAGGTTAACAAAGCTGAAGCGGCAGATGACGTTGCAAGAGAAGAGAATGTTTCTATCTCCGGATGTTGCTACACGAAATACAGGGACCAACAAGTTTCACAGGTCTCAAGACTGTTAGACGGTTACCTTTGCCAGCATTCTAACGCTTAGGACTACTGGACAACGACAACCACTGGGAATTAACTCTACCAGAAGCCTCACTCACAGTCTCAGTTGTACAAATGAGAGACTTATTCACTATAACATAGGCCAACGAAATCTTTTTAAAATACTTTTTTAACTTTGATAGCTGATCTTTATATATTTTTATGAGCTGAATCCAAATCTATCCTTAGTTTTTTTGTATCACCCATAGTTTTCGAGCAATATGCTT
The DNA here is from genome assembly GCF_023898315.1 of Schistocerca nitens. NCBI lineage: Eukaryota > Metazoa > Arthropoda > Insecta > Orthoptera > Acrididae > Schistocerca > Schistocerca nitens. The sequence goes on along the minus strand of NC_064621.1, from coordinate 100,102,793 downwards.
TTTACTATATAGTATAAAAATCCTATGCTATACTGTAAATGGGAAAAATTGATGAAACGCTTTGTCACAACATAAGCATGGTTTGTATTTACAGTAAGCTACTTAAAACAATTATATATGTTAGTAGAGGTTTCACTTGTCAGCAGGAATTGGTTTGTATTTTTTTCTCTTTTTTCTTTGAAGCTTGGTGTGTAGCTTTTTCTACGATGAGTCGCTTGCTGAACTTCTCAGTGAAGTGAACAACAGTAGCCCCCATCATGTTGGTGTCCAAGCTACAACATCAACGAAATACTTCAATACATTGCTCACAACAAACCACTCCTCAGTGACAATCAAAAGGAACTTTACAACGTTATCATGGACCATATCGCCAACAACACTGGAGGAATTATTTGCTTGGACCACCAGGCAGCACTGGGAAAACGTTTGTAATAAAACGTTTCTCTGGCGGGAATACGTGCTTAACAGCACATCGCATTTTCACTGTCATCATCCGGCATCGTAGTCACACTTGTGGAAGGAGGACGTACTGCCCATCCCGCCCTATAACTACTGTTTAGCCAAAGAACAATTCCCGATATGGAAAATATCAAGAGCATATGGACGGAATGAACTTATAAAGCAAGCTCCAATTATATTCTGGGACGAATGCACAACAGCATTTAAAAAAACCACTCGAAGCCATGGACAGAACTTTACAAGAATTGCGAGGAAGCTTTGAAGTGATAGGAGGAGCCCTATGTATACTCTCACGAGATTTTCGACAATCACTTCCAGTTATCTCCAAGTCAACACCAGCAGACGAAATCAAAGCATGCTTTAAGAAATCACATCTCTGGACACACATACAAATGCTGCGACTAACAAAAAATATGAGAGTAGAACTATTGAAAGATGAAACAACAGTACATTTTGGTCAGTAACTTTTGCAAATAGGCGAAGGCACATATCCTACTGACCAAATGACCAGCTTCATTAAATTCAACAGTTATTTCTGCAACATAGCCACTGATGAAAAAGACTCATCCACCAAATTTATCCAAAAAACTTTCACGACTATATCAATCCGGACTGGCTATTTATAAGGACAGTTTTGGCAACTAGAATTAATATTTCGACTATATCAACTTCAATATTCGAATGAAAATTACTGGTGAAGACAGAATATGCAAATCGATCGACATGGTAGTAAACGTTAAAGAAACAGTGACCTTTCCTACATAGTTTCTAAACTCTTTGCAAGTATCAGGAATACAATTATACTGCCTTCTACTTAAAACTGGATCTCCGATCATACTACTCGGAAATGTCAACTCACCAAAACTATGTAATGGAACGAGGATGATCGTCAATCAGCTATTGATTAACTGGAAAGTACAGCGCACACACACTATTTATCCCCAGAATAGCACTTATCTCTACTGAACTGCCATTCCTATTTAAAAGACTGCAATTTTCAATCATATTAGCCTACAGTTCTACAATTAACAAAGCGCCAGGACAATATAATATTGCAGCATCAACGTCAAAGGCTCCGGCTTCTCTCATGGTCAACGATACCTAGCTTGCTCTCTAGTAGAAAATTCGAAAAATGTTTTCATATATACCTCGGATAACAAAATGAAAAATGTTGTTTACGAACAAGTATTGTAAACAGTTAGAACATTTTTTACCTCTTATACTTTAAAGTTTATCCTGTTATTCTAACTACCATACAATGTTATATCAACTCCCTGAGAGAAGCTGGCTACCCCAGATAGTTTTTTTTATAAATTTAACAATAAGGAAATGTTGTTACAAAAAATCTCAAAAAGTGGGCTTTAGTCCTGGGACTGGTTTGATGCAGATCTCCATGCTACTCTATCCTGTGCAAGCTTCTTCATCTCCCAGTACCTACTGCAGCCTACATCCTTCTGAATCTGCTTAGTGTATTCATCTCTTGGTCTTCCTCTACGATTTTTACCCTCCACGCTGCCCTCCAGTACTAAATTAGTGATCCCTTGATCCCTCAGAACATTTCCTACTAACCGAACCCTTCTTGTAGTCAAGTTGTGCCACAAACTCCTCTTCTCCACAATTCTATTCAATACCTCCTCATTAGTTATGTGATCTACCCATCTAATCTTCAGCATTCTTCTGATATATAACGAAAGGGAAACGTTGTTATGAAAAAAATGGGTCAAGAACCTTCAGAGGTACACGATTTTCAACGAACTAAAATTCACGTTTTTATTTATATAGATTATGAAATAAAAACATAATTTCGTAAGTAAAAAGGAAATAAAACAAGACTTCAGTGGTGACTGTAATGTCACTACAATTCTGTACATCTACATCTACTCTCTGCAAGCCACTGCGAACTGCATGGCACAGAGTACATCCCGTTTTGCCAATTATTTAGGGCCTTATCTCATCGTATTACCGCATGGATCGCGGTAGAATACTATCTTCAATTTGGGATCCTGTCTCGTCCATGAGTGACTGGACACTATTTTCGATACCACTAACAGGAGTTTATAAAAATGAGCAGAATTTCTTTGGATTTTGTGAAAGGTCTTCCACCAATACTCTGCTGCGTCAGTCCTTTTAAACTTCATGCACTGTTCACCTGACAATCAAACATGTTTCCTATCCTTTGTTTTACATCTGTTTTGTAGGAGTCTCTACTTCTTTATGAATTTCCTCACAGTGACTACACACAGGGTCTCTCCCATCACGAAATTTTCCACTAGGTACGTGCAGGGGACGGGCGAAAGTGTAGAGCCACCTCGAGAAATGGATGCTTCAAGATAAATGCAGGCACCAACCGAGCCGGCAAGTTGGGACCACGAACGTTTCCAGACGACGGGACCCCTGTTCACAAGACTCGCGTCGTCCAGGCGTGGTTTTGTGACGACGCGGATGAATTGTCGCATGTCCCCTGGCCACAATCAACAGAACTTAATATTACTGAGCCTGTGTGGTCTCATTTGGAGACTTGGGTGCGTGGTCCTATCCACCTGTACCATCGTTACCTGAACTTGCCACTATCGTACAAAAAGAATGGCATAAGATTTTCTCGAAAACTGTACAGGACCTATATTTATCCATTTCAGGACCACTGGAAGCTGTTTTGAATGCCAGCTGGTGTCCTAGTCAGTATTAGGCATGTGTTGTGTTTTTTGCTTTTTCCATACATTTGTCCACCACTGTATCTATCCAGTGCATGATAAATTATTCTGTTAAATAGTTACTCTACATGCTCACATCCTAAGTTAAAATTTTCAAGTTCCCCATTGAAATTTGACAGTCCTACTTCTTTATCTAGTTTACTGAACATACAAAATTTTCTACTTGTTTTATTTGCCCTTTGTTGTTGCACCTACCTAATCGTCACTGATACCACATCCTTAAAGAGGTCACGTTTATTTTTTTGCTATTAGGTCTAATTTATTTCCATCATGAGCGGGTTTCCAAATCATCTGTTGTAGGTAATTTTCGAGAGAAAGCTTTTAGTAATGTTTCGCGGGATGTATTATTATGTCCACCACTAGCAAAAATAGTAATTATTCCATTTGATTGTCATGTGATTCTGGTCACCTCCGATGATTACACTATAACTGGGGAACTTAACGTGTTAGTGAACAGAGTCTTTATCGAAAGTTCTCAGTTATATCAGGAAATCAGTCTGGTGGTCGAGAGAAGGACCCAAATATTTTATGCCCACTCCTGATAGTGTTGTCCAAATGATCTTGCATGTAGCCTCGATTTGTATCCCCTTGGATTTGAGCTTCTTGTATATTGCTACATGTACACTACCAACATTTTCCCATTAGCCTATCCCTTCGATGTATGCTTGAATGTTATCCAAAAACTGACTGCTGTAAACTTTGGGTTTTAATGACCTTTCTGCTCCTACTATTATGTGAGGCTCACTGCTTTTTAGGAGTGGTTCAAATTCTGGCAGTTGACTTTTACAAATTTAATACTCCTAGTTGTGGTGTCATTTCTTTCAATCTTACGCTGATTCTTCTGGGTTTTCTATAACTGTCGTTATTTAGATGGGGTGGAGAGTCAATAATCTAAGAAATCCTTGTGTGCTCCCCACAAATAGACAGATACCTGGGCAGAATCCTTGAGGTGTAGAACATACCTGATCCATTTAGAGTGACCCTACAGTTCTCAGTCTTATGGCGCACGTCTAGGAAGTCACAGTCCAGCTTTCCACATAACCCTCGAAATCTCTGGCCCAAGTCTTCCACTTGACTCTGAACTGGGGCCAAGATCTTTTCTCAGGAGATTGCTGCAGATTGACACTTCATGAGAAGGGCTGGTATTCTCAACCTTCTCTGCCAGTCGCTGGATTGACCCACGCATGACCTCAGAGCCCAGAACACGTGCATCGATTGTCCCAATGTGAGTCACAATCTCGAACTGACTGCACCCTATTCCCTGAATGGGTGCCGCAACAGCCTGTTCAACATGTTGGATGAGGGCCCCAGACATACACATTGAGTGCCCATTGCATTCTGTCCTTGCTGTTATTTTCCTAAAAGGACAGAATTATTAGCCTTACATATGGATTGCCGCCGATTGATAGACCCCCAACCATATCGGTTTGTCTCCCTTTGACACAGGCTACAGCATGTTTCCCAACAGGTGAAGAGAGTCTTACTGGTTCAGTTTCATTCTCAGTGGAACACAGATACTCGAATATGCTGGCTTCAATATATACAAAAAATCTTTACAGTGGACATAATTGAATTTGTTCGTTCATCATTTGGATTAAAATCATTACTGGTGGTCGCAAGGACTGATATCTGTAATTGGAGGATTATCATTATGAAACTGAGTGTCGCTAGTATTATCAGTCAAATTATTCAAGTCGGCTTTTTCACTCATTACACATCGCGATGTACTGTACGCAGTTTTTCGCGGCATTTTCGCAAGTCAAATGTAGGTACTAAATCAAAGACAAAGCAAAAATGGAACAAATACACTAGCAACAAAGAGCAATAAATTGCCAGTGATCTGTCAAAGAAGGAGTGACAAATTAGTAAATGCGTTGCGCCAGATGCAAACTACATTTAACATTAGGTAAATAAGAGCAGATATATAACTGAATACTTCTCAGAAAATCACAAAAAATACGATCCTGGCCGGCTGTCGCCAAGTGCAACCTCCCAACAAAAAAAATATACACTCCTGGAAATGGAAAAAAGAACACATTGACACCGGTGTGTCAGACTCACCATACTTGCTCCGGACACTGCGAGAGGGCTGTACAAGCAATGATCACACGCACGGCACAGCGGACACACCAGGAACCGCGGTGTTGGCCGTCGAATGGCGCTAGCTGCGCAGCATTTGTGCACCGCCGCCGTCAGTGTCAGCCAGTTTGCCGTGGCATACGGAGCTCCATCGCAGTCTTTAACACTGGTAGCATGCCGCGACAGCGTGGACGTGAACCGTATGTGCAGTTGACGGACTTTGAGCGAGGGCGTATAGTGGGCATGCGGGAGGCCGGGTGGACGTATCGCCGAATTGCTCAACACGTGGGGCGTGAGGTCTCCACAGTACATCGATGTTGTCGCCAGTGGTCGGCGGAAGGTGCACGTGCCCGTCGACCTGCGACCGGACCGCAGCGACGCACGGATGCACGCCAAGACCGTAGGATCCTACGCAGTGCCGTAGGGGACCGCACCGCCACTTCCCAGCAAATTAGGGACACTGTTGCTCCTGGGGTATCGGCGAGGACCATTCGCAACCGTCTCCATGAAGCTGGGCTACGGTCCCGCACACCGTTAGGCCGTCTTCCGCTCACGCCCCAACATCGTGCAGCCCGCCTCCAGTGGTGTCACGACAGGCGTGAATGGAGGGACGAATGGAGACGTGTCGTCTTCAGCGATGAGAGTCGCTTCTGCCTTGGTGCCAATGATGGTCGTATGCGTGTTTGGCGCCGTGCAGGTGATCGCCACAATCAGGACTGCATACGACCGGGGCACACAGGGCCAACACCCGGCATCATGGTGTGGGGAGCGATCTCCTACACTGGCCGTACACCACTGGTGATCGTCGAGGGGACACTGAATAGTGCACGGTACATCCAAACCGTCATCGAACCCATCGTTCTACCATTCCTAGACCGGCAAGGGAACTTGCTGTTCCAACAGGACAATGCACGTCCGCATGTATCCCGTGCCACCCAACGTGCTCTAGAAGGTGTAAGTCAACTACCCTGGCCAGCAAGATCTCCGGATCTGTCCCCCATTGAGCATGTTTGGGACTGGATGAAGCGTCGCCTCACGCGGTCTGCACGTCCAGCACGAACGCTGGTCCAACTGAGGCGCCAGGTGGAAATGGCATGGCAAGCCGTTCCACAGGACTACATCCAGCATCTCTACGATCGTCTCCATGGGAGAATAGCAGCCTGCATTGCTGCGAAAGGTGGATATACACTGTACTAGTGCCGACATTGTGCATGCTCTGTTGCCTGTGTCTATGTGCCTGTGGTTCTGTCAGTGTGATCATGTGATGTATCTGACCCCAGGAATGTGTCAATAAAGTTTCCCCTTCCTGGGACAATGAATTCACGGTGTTCTTATTTCAATTTCCAGGAGTGTAATTATATAACATTTACATTTAGTGTAACCTCCCAACAGTTTACTTCCGTAACCTCGCAATAAAAATCTGACTAACCTCCCAATAAAAATGTGACTCATATATAACCTTTCAGTAATTAACTGACTGTGAACCTAAACTGGTAAATTTGGACGTCAGCAGTGCTGCGTCATGGCCCTGAAAGATCATTCTGAATAAACTGAAAATTCTTACCTTAATTAAGTCGCCGTATAACGCGTATATATTTGCTTCTATAAGAAATTTTTCTGGCACAGCCCAGTGCAATGCTGTCCGCTAGATTCGTCATGTATAAAAAGAAACAACTGATTTTCCTTTACGATAATCGGGATGAACATGGATTGGAGAAATTAGTAAATTCTTTAAATTCAGCTGAATGATTGTCAAAAGTTAATTTTATAAGAAAGATTTTTAGAAACATTTACATGGTACTCGATATAACTATAGTACAAAATCAGTTGTTACAAATTACATATGCTCGCGGTTGCTTTTACCTTATGCTACATCGCTCAGGCACGACCGGCCCAACCGCCCGACTGCGAGCTACTGCTGCCGACACCGCTCCTACTGCAGTCGACACTGCTCTCTGGTCTGCGATTCTATTGTAGCTTACATATCGCAGGCAGCGCGTGAGCGATCCATCAAAATTACATCTGCTCGAGTGCGCCAGCAATAAATTCCTTAGTCGTGGACCTCTTACAGATGGACCTGCGCAACCGAAGACCCATACATGTGCCAGTGTCAACATCACGACATCGGCAACCACAACTGAAATGGCACGTGACCCTCGACACTGGACCCTGGCGCAGTGGCAGAGCGTTACATGATCTGATGAATCCCGATACCTTCTTCAGCGTGCCGATGCGAGGGCGCCAATCCGTTATTTTACACGCGAACAGTTCCTTGACATCTGTATTGTGGGATGGAGACTAGCTGGTGGCGGCGGCAATATGTTCTGGGGAACACTCACGTAGGCATCCACGGGTCCAGTGGAGCTCGTCCGAGGCACCGTGACGGCCAAAGAGTGTCATACACTGGTTGCAGACCACATACACCCTTTCATGACGATCGTGTATCGTAACGGCAGTGGCATTTTTCAACAAGATAATACGCCATCTCACAAGAACTGCAGTGTGATGGAGTGATTCGAGAAACGCAGTGGTGAGCTCCAATTGATGTAGTAGCCCCGCAAATCTCCAGGTCTAAACCTGATCAAAGGATGTTGGATGCGATTGAAAGTGGCAACAGAGTTCACTGCCTCCCTCCCCGCAATTTACTGAAATTAGATGACTTGTTTGTACATGTGTGGTGACAACTCCCTCCAGCGAGCTACCAAGGCCTCATTGCTTCCATGTCATGACGCATCGCCGCTGTTATCCGTGCCAAAGATGGACATACTTGCTCTTAGGTAGCTGGTCGTAATGTTCTGACTGATCGGTGTGTATTTAGATGCGAATAAAATGTATCCGCGGTTTACTTTGACAGTCCTACCCTCCACAATATGTGCAGTATACGGGGCGATTCTATGATGATGTTACAAACTTTCAGTGGTGATGCAGGACCGTGAATGTATCAGTTTCAGAAACGGTGAAGTCGAAAGTTACTAGCGAAAAGCGTTCTGATACCTATGACAGAGGACCCCTTCTACTGCAAACTCGTTGGTATTCATATTTTAGGAAGAGGCAGTATGGACTAAAACAAGGAAAAAACATCCACTAAACATGGGCTTTAAGATACATGCTTTAAGAGATGTGAAGACATGCGTTTCGCAGTAGCAAAGGTAGACAAATGCTCATAACTGTTAAGGTATGCACTTTAGAGCCCATGTTTACTGGACGTTCCTTCCTTTTTTTGATCGTAGTATTTCTTCCTTCCTTGTTGCAAGGGTCCTAAAATCATCACCGCATCCCGCATCCGTGTCGCTAAATTCTTTGATCTCGCCATTCTTCCTCATACGCTACCATTCCCCTTCTCTCCGTCGCTTCTTGGATACCACTTAGCGACACTTTTTCTTCTTCTTCTTCTTTCAGGAGGTTGCCACGCAATTACATTCATGGGCCCTTTGTCTTCATCCATTCTTTTGACATTCTCAACCCATCCTAGCTGTCTTTCTATTATTTTATCCGTAATGCAATAATGAATCTGTGTTCTTTCCCTTATTGCCTCATTTATCACGTGGTCAAGAGGGGAAAGTCTACGGGCTCTTCTCAAGTGGTCTATTTATAACGCTCTGAGTCTCATTTTATTTCTACATCTACATCTGCATCTACATCTACATCCATACTCCGCAAGCCACCTGACGGTGTGTGGCGGAGGGTACCCTGAGTACCTCTATCGGTTCTCCCTTCTATTCCAGTCTCGTATTGTTCGTGGAAACAAGGATTGTCGGTATGCTTCTGTGTGGGCTCTAATCTCTCTGATTTTGTCCTCATGGTCTCTTCGCGAGATATACGTAGGAGGGAGCAATATACTGCTTGACTCTTCGGTGAAGGTATGTTCTCGAAACTTTAACAAAAGCCGGTACCGAGCTACTGAGCGTCTCTCCTGCAGAGTCTTCCACTGGAGTTTATCTATCATCTCAGTAACGCTTTCGCGATTACTAAATGATCCTGTAACAAAGTGCACTGCTCTCCGTTGGATCCTCTCTATCTCTTCTATCAACCCTATCTGGTAGGATCCCACACTGTTGAACAGTATTCGAGCAGTGGGCGAACAAGCGTACTGTAACATACTTCCTTTGTTTTCGGATTGCATTTCCTTAGGATTCTTCCAATGAATCTCAGTCTGGCATCTGCTTTACCGACGATCAACTTTATATGATCATTCCATTTTAAATCACTCCTAATGCGTACTCACAGATAATTTATGGAATTAACTGCTTCCAGTTGCTGACCTGCTATTTTGTAGTTAAATGATAAGGGAACTATCTTTCTATGTATTCGCAGCACATTACACTTGTCTACATTGAGATTCAATTGCCATTCCCTGCACCATACGTCTATTCGCTGCAGATCCTCCTGCATTTCAGTACAATTTTCCATTGTTACAATCTCTCGATACACCACAGCATCATCTGCAAAAAGCCTCAGTGAACTTCCGATGTCATCCACAAGGTCATTTATGTATATTGTGAACAGCAACGGTCCTACGACACTCCCCTGAGGCACGTGACCCTCGACACTGGACCCTGGCGCAGTGGCAGAGCGTTACATGATCTGATGAATCCCGATACCTTCTTCAGCATGCCGATACGAGGGCGCCAATCCATTATTTTACACGGGAACAGTTCCTTGACATGATGATGTTACAAACTTTCAGTGGTGATGCAGGACCGTGAATGTATCAGTTTCAGAAACGGTGAAGTCGAAAGTGTGTACATACGCTGGTTCCCTAGTTCAGTCCACAGTCCACATGCCCATGCACTTTCTACACCACTCTTAAAGAGTGTGGGAGACAGGCAGCGCACTTGTTTCAGTCCTGTAGTTACTCTAGAGGCCTTTCTAGAAATTTATTTCCTTATGTTAATAACACATTCTGCTGACTTGTAGAGATTTATGATGCTTCTTACATAAAGTTTGCATGGTGGCTTAATTAAATAAATGAAAATAATCATTATTTTTAGTCGCTGTCCGGTTACGCAGTGTCGTAACCGGTTGGCCCTGTCTGGTATAGTACGCAATCTGACTGCACAGAACAACAACAAACAATGAAATGAAATTTCCGTTAACACAATTAATTAATTAAGTCCCCAGCAGCTATAAAACCAACGCAACAACAAAGCACAAGTGTAGCTGTTCTGTGTGTGGAAGTGTGATTCAACGTACACATCTGGCACGGTTCTTCTTCAATAAGACAAGAAATTTTAAATACCATTTATACTGAAGTAATGAAAAAAATAGAAATACTATAATTGCGTAAGGAAACCAGAATTACACTCTAATACAAGAACACAAGCCAGATGCTTTGTTGACTGAACCTGTAATGACGCATTATGTAAGACATTGAAATAATAAAAAGAAAAGGGAATTTTTTTACCTTCAGATATATATTGACGAAAAGCACTCTGATCATTACAATATCTCCATTCGAACAACATCTGCCGTCTAGCCCATCATACAGCTGCATAAAACATGGAACAAGCACTCCCTACTACAACATCTCAACACCGACTGACTCCTACCACATCTCAACAAGCACTCTCCACTACGACTTCTCGACAAGAACTGCCAGCGGAGGCGGCGGAATAAAACTCTTTGGCGCAATCTCTGGCGCTGTGGCTCAGTGTAGCCACCTTTCAAGTTTTGGCAGTTCTCTTGAGCACAGCACCTCGAAAAATAGCTTTAGTATCACTGTGTCATATGCGTTCTCAAGATCTATGAAGATCAAGTGACTGCTTAGATTGCTTTCCAATCTCTTCTCCACTATGTGTCTCACAGTATAGATGTTATCTACACATGACCTGCCTCTTCTGAAGCCACTTTGTTCTTCCTTTACGTTTAGAAACTTCTCCATTCTTGATTTTAAAATCCTCCAATACAGCTTGCTAAATGTACTTGTGTGACTTATGCCAAGATAATTGCTACACACTTTATTGCTTCCTATATGTGGCCGGTTTAGATGCGCTAAGTTCCACTCTGGTGGAATCTCCTCCCCATTCCACATACTTTTATTTAATAACTTGGTAAGATATTCGTGCAGAATACTTGCGCCACACCTCACTAAATCTACTGTTACATTTTCAGGTCCTCGTGATTTCCCAGTTTCCATTTGCGCAGCAGCTTTCTGTACCCCTTCCGCAGTTTTCTCCAACTGTTCACCCTCCTGGTTCTCCCATATCTCCCACTTTATATCCTTATAATCTGTCCTTTCGTCTGTTAGTAAGCCTTTAAAATGGTTTTTCATTCTACCAGACTGATAATCGACAGGTTTGCTTTTTCTCTTATTTCTTTCCTCAGCCATGCAATCATTATCCATGCTGCCGCCACGTTTGTGACCCCCATGCATCGATCGTCTTCTTCGCAATTATTCTTTCTAGTTTCAGTTTTCCTCTTGCAAATGTCCTTTTTTACTTATCTATTCAGTCTAACATACAAGTCTCTACCATATTTCTCCCGTGTTTTCAACAAATTTTTCTTCAGTACTTTTGAGTCGATCATAATGGGCGCCGCTTTGTTTCTTTCTCTTACTGCCCCAATGCTTCAAATGCTGCTTCATGTATACATTCTCTAATTTCTTGGTACATACGCTACGTCGTTTCTTCTTCTAAGTAACTCAGTTTATTTGACAACCGTAATTTATTATGAAATTGTCCACTGATAAGCCAGAACTTGTGATTATCGACCTACTACCGACATAAAACTGTGCTGGCGACAACAGAATCACCTGGCGAGGAATGAATGCTAGTCACACACACGCATGATGCATGTAATATCAGTGAGCGAGCTGTCTGTGTGTAAAATGGGGAAGGCGAGAGTTCTGCCCAGGTTTCACCAAGGGCAGATTGTGGTGGCCCAGGGGTTCAGGGCAAGCATTTCGGAAACTGCGCGGCTTGTCGGCTGTTCGAGGAATGCTTTGGTGAGGGTCTCAGTACCTGAAGAAACCAAGTCCAGACGTCGTGGGGCTAGGCGGTCATCCCTCATTACAGATGTCGAACGTCGTAGGCTGGGCAGACTCGTAAAACAGGGCAGGCGACGAATTGTGACGGAACTAGTATCAAACTTAAAAGCTGGGCAGAGAACAAGTGTGTTTGAACAAACAGTGCACCAAACATCCCTATGATGGACCTCTGCAACCCATACATGTGCCAATGTTAACACCACGACATTGGTAACTACAACTTTTAAGGCACGTGGGTCTCGGCACTGGACGTTGGCATAGTGGCAGAGCGTTGCGTGATCTGATAAACCCCGATACCTTCTTCATCATGCCGATGGGAGGGCGCCAATCCGTCGTCTTCCATGAGAACAGTTCCTTGATAACCATACTGTGGGATGAAGACAAGTTGGTGGCGGTTCCATTATGTTCTGGGAAACACTCACGAGGGCATCCATGGGTCCAGCGGAGCTCGTGCAATTCAGCATGGCGGTTAAGGAGTATCATACACAGATTGCATACCACGTACACCCCTGACAGGAGTGGCATTTTTGAACAAGATAATGCACCATTTCACAAGGCCAGCAGTGTGATGGAGTGGTTCAAGGAACACAGTGGCGAGTTACAGTTGATGTGGTAACACCCCAACTCACCAGATCTCAACCCGATCAGACACACCTGGGATGTGATTGAATGTGGCGTCAAAGCTCATCGTCTCCCTCCTCTGAATTTACTGGAATTAGGCGGCTTGTGTGTGCAGATGTGGTACCAACTCCCTATCAAAGCCTCATTGCTTTCATCTCACGACGTGTCGTCGCTATTATCTGTGCCAAAGGTGGACGTACTGACTATTAGGTAGGTGGTCATAATGTTCTCGTCAATCACTGTACAAACTCTTGTTTCAACCTATCTAAGTTGTTTTTCATAGTATCCACTGACTTTGTGGGAATATTTGCCTCATTAATTTATCTTTGGCCCTTGGATGTTAGAACCATCTTGACGCCTAATACGAAGTGGTGTGAGTCACATTATGCACCGCTGTAGACTCTAACATCATTTTTTCTTATCGTAATTTTTAATTTGATTAATATGATCTATTATTGAGCAGACATTTCTGGATGCATACGTGTGGATCTGGTTGTGAGGAAAAAAAACATTTAAAATCTTCAAAGATAATGTCTCACACATATCTACTAACCTTTCTCCATTGTGATTTGTTGTATCATCTCGATATCTTCCCACTACTCCACTATCAGTGGTCACCCGTAGTTTTCCATTAATATCTCCCAATAAAATTATTTCTTGGTGGGCACCTGTGCTCTCTAGCACAGTTGTTAATATCTCATATAACTCATCTTAAACTCGCTGTAAGCGTCATTTGTAGATGCATAAGCCTCGACAATGATCAGTTTGTGGCCATATTCTGAGATTTATTCGGTGATTAACCCCACATCAATTTCCTCTCAGCATTTGATATCTCTTCTGTGCTCGTCATGCTCAGCTACTGAAATCCTATTCTTGGTCATTTTCTCCTTTTTAACCCCACTGTAAAAATGAGTATAATCTGCTATATTTTCATTTCCCTTCCCCTTGATTTTTGTTTCACTGACGGTACGTGCATCTACCTTCAACCTCCCTAGTTCCTGGAATACTTCTCTTTTCTTTGAAGCCAAATTCTGCACAATTCATGTTGTTATAAACAGCGTCCCTTTCCGTAGCCAATTTCGTCTACTATCTCTCAAAATATGGAGAGCTACGCACTTGCAACAGAGGAGGTCTACTGTCATAGGTATCACAATCATCTTCGCTGTTAACTTTAGGTTTATTCCCATATTGCAAATTGATATACTTACGTTTTCCTATCATCCCTGAAAGTTTGTAATGTCACGGAATCGCCCTGTATATGCATACTGCTTCCATTGCAGCCGATGAAAATCTTAAAAAAAAAGTGGTTTTACGTGTTCGGGTGTTGTAACCGCCGAAACCAAGTTCACTGGAGCAAGACATGCTTTCATGCTGTTTGTGGGAAATAACATTCTCTGTAAGTGAGGACTTGCGTATATTTGTATCTCGATGTAAACAGAACTGCAGTTCCCTTTACTGAGTCGACTGAAAGGTCGCATTGCACCAGTTCACAGCTTCTTTAGTCCACCGGTAGGTAGCACCTTCTGAATGTGTTGTTATAGAGTCCATTTCTTTAGCAAGCTTTTCAGAACTATAGAACCGAGCAATAAACGAGTATGAGCGTTCAGTCCAGTCAATAACTGGTCGTTCATAGTAATGTGCAGCAGAACATTCAAGTGTGGTAAATAAGTGAATGTCGAATACACGTGTTACAGAAACAAATATCCAAAGAAATCTCCGTCGAAGATCATCTACCGACTTGTTAGTTGTTAATTTAAAATATTCATGTATATGCGCGCACATATCGTACCTTTGTTAAATTTCTCTATACCAGTCAACATTGCAATACTCTGTATATCAAGCTCTCCAGAGAATGGTCTACATCACTGGTGCTTCGACCCAACGCTACTGTCATCAGCTGTAAAGAAGTAACTCGCGCCAGACTTTTCAAACGTGTGTTGCCGTCTCAAGAAGCGTGTGGCGACAGCGGCCTTGCACCCAACTGGAAAAACCAATCGGGTGCGTCATGACCTAGCACAACAGTCAGAAGATGCGCCTTTACTTGTGCGAGGATACGTGCACTTCATATAAGACGGAGCACCTCCTTATTTTAGGGTTTATCTCCGTGGGCTTCTAAATAACAAGTTCGGTGACAGATGGAAGGTAGAGATTAGTGATGCGACAGTTCCGCACTTTTTTGCACATCCGCTCCTGCAGTTTTATATCGACACTTTCAACACTGGCGAAATTGTCGATGCGCCCGCTTATTGCGCCAACGCGCAGATGGGAGTTCTCAGCTGGGGCATGTAGCAGGCTGAAACGTGCCCTCAGCGATTGCTGCGTTTATTGGTTTATTACGCAGTGATCTCTGTCCATCACCGCGAAAGTATAGCGTTTTCTCGCTCTTTAATCTGTGTTGCTACCTAATATCACTATATTGTACAGTGTTTCTTAGTCAACAGTTTTGTGGTTTAACGTTAGTTAAAGACAGCAATAATGAAACCAAAAACAAGTCTTATATGGAACTATTTCGTTGAGCTTAATGATTTGATTGCCAAATTAAAATCTGTGGCAAGGTACGTTCGCGAAAAGGGCTCACTACCATTGCTTTTAAAAGACATCTTAAATCATTACACGTCGCGAAATTTGCAGTGTTTGAGAAGTTAGAGAAACTATCAAACTTCCAGTAGAGGCGAAAAATCAAAAGGTTAGTCGGTGTTTATATGACAATACAGTCGGTACTGATAATGTAGTTCGATTGTTATAGGGTGAGCTCTGTCCGTTGCTGGTGCATAGCTGTTTTATCCGAATGATTCACAATACGGTAAAATTTTAAACAGCTCACCCCACCCTTAGATCTGGTCGGGTCGCGTTGGTACATGTCGATAGAGAATGTGACTTTTCTCGTTGCTGCCAGTACTTAACGATACAAGCACATAATAGTCCATGTCACGGGATAGATACACCGTGTAGTACATGGGTCGTACACGAGTGATGTTGGCAGCACTACACGAAATTTAAACTGGTTTTACGTCCCTGCCTCTCATCTAATCTGAGGTGAGCACTTTAAAAAGTTATCGCATTCTGTATAAAAATGTTTCTAAGAATTTTATCTCCCATTTATGTATAGAAGGGTGATGGTACTCATGTCGCTGTTTATAATTTGAACTAATAATAGTCACGTCCCATTTACTCAGTACAACGTTAATTTATTTGTTGTATATTATTCGCCATATTGCATACTAGGAGTCGGTAACCGTCATCAATTCTAAAATAAACACTAACGATGGTAAGTTACCAAAACCTAGTATGTAATATGAAGAATAAAATACAATATTTGTAAATTAACACCCTACTGAGACACTGCAGTGTGATTTATACACTGGTTCAAAAACGTTTCATTTACAGTTGTAGCTTTAGTTGGGCACGCTGCGGATTATTGACATGCTCTACTTAACAACTTGGAATTTTATATTTGTAATACTTTTTACATATTTAATTTCTTGGGGTATTTTACTATTTTTATGCTGTTGTTGTTATAGGTTTCTTTTTCTTTGGCCAAAGATGGTAAATAACAACTCACACTGCAATAGAGTGTGCAAGTTAATACTTATTGGGATTCATCATACCTAAAGTCTCAACAAATGGATTGTGTGATTGCTGAAATGATTGCCCTCTGGGGGCAATTTTGTTGAGGTACTGGCTTTTGCAGAGTAATGAATGCTGCTCTTCAAAGGGCAAGTCGAAAGGTCATATTTTTTTTTACTTCATAGTTCTGCAATAACTTATACAATAAGCTGGCTAGAAAAGTAAAAACCTTTGGAATGATACTTCAATAATGCATCATAAATCATCAAGCATTGTTTGTATTGTTCGTGATTGTGTATCCAACATGATTAAAGCATTGCAGTTGTGTGGCTTTGATGATGTGAATTGTGCAATACATCAGATACAACTTTACATTCGAACTACTGTGGAGCTGAAAAAAATTGCCACAGATGTGGCTTGGTTGCACAACCTTACCTGGCAAAAATTCAAAGGGAACACCTTAATCAACCTGCTTTATCTGTCATTCACAAGCAGTTAAATCTGAGAATTCTGGACCAAGGCATGCTTCTGTAATTTTTTTTAAAAAGCCATAATCTAAGATTTATCGTTTTTCTTTATGGCCTTATGTCAAGAAATTTTCTAAAAGTATCATCTTTGAATCTAATAATTTTTTAAAAGAGATTATATTTATGCATATATTTTTAAAAGAAGTTTCTTACTGAGTAACCAAAAAGTTAGATGAAATTAAAAAAAAAATCAATCAATATTCTGCACTGTGATTCGTAAGTTAAATTATTTTCACCATACGTAATTACATATGCAAGTGTGTAATTTGGAATTTTATCGTTAAAAGTACCACATAATGTCGTTGTTATTTATTGGAGGTAAAACATTTATTGTTTGAATCATATTTATAACACAGATCGAATAATTTTCCACAAAATAGAATGGATTTACATTAACATCATTATTTAACTGTGTTACTCTTTTAAAAATCTCGAAAAGTGTCGTAAGCTTTTAAAAACACATTTGCTGAAACAATAATTCATAATTCTTGAGGAAAAACGTCATCGGAGGCGTCAGTTGGCCATTAACAACCACCGAAGCTGAAATACCCGCCGTATGTCGACAGTAAAACCAACCGCCTCCAGAATCCGAAGCATAAAGCCGATCAAACGCTTAATCAAAGTCTAGAAAAGCAAGGGCACAAGGGACGGACGTGACAACAGCAAGCGAAACCACCCCACGACACTCGACACAAAATTCGGGAAGAATGGTACGACCACGTACG
Source organism: Schistocerca nitens (assembly GCF_023898315.1). NCBI lineage: Eukaryota > Metazoa > Arthropoda > Insecta > Orthoptera > Acrididae > Schistocerca > Schistocerca nitens. The sequence continues at coordinate 100,085,119 of NC_064621.1, read as the reverse complement.
CAGCTTTGATTTTGGAAACAATCATCTCCATCAGAGCCGACATCCTACGACTAACTGCCCTTGCCACAGTCTTATAATCAAAGCTTAACAAAGTAATTGGGCGAAAGCCATCAGTGGCAGCCCGTCCAGAGCATTTTGGGATCAAAACAATTTTTCCTACCTTGTACTAGGTCGGCACTACTGTAATCTGTAACACTTCATTCAAATGGGGCGGTAAAGGTAGCTACCAACAACGCCCAAAAGCGCACGTAAAATTCCTTGGGATGTCCATCCAGACCCGGGGACTTTTGCGAAAGCGATCCCACAACAAGTTTATAAACTTCCTCTGGCTGAAAGGCATCTAAGAGCGTTTCATTATGTTCAGGTGTAATTGTCGTATCCAAGACGCTATTATTTGTCGTGAGACGGGTCTGATGCCAAAGCAAATGGTATAAAGAGGTCAGTTCTTCCGAAACGCAGCAATCGCTGCGGGCACGTTTCAGCCTGCTAGATGCACCAATGAACGTCGCTTGGATCGCATTTTCAAACCTTCCATTTGTATTCTCTTCAAGGTCAACAATTTTGTCTTCACACGCCTGACATCCGCAATACGCAGAGGGGCGTAATCCACAGCATCATAAAGTTCACACAGGGTGGAATAGTGATATTCGTAAGTTCTAGAAAAGTCAGTCTCGCACTTTGGCGGAACAGAAAAGTATCAAAGTTTGATTGAGCCTCGGTTTTGTCAGCTGTGTCCACCAGTCAAGGATAGAAGAGTACTTCTCAGTGGACTATAGGGTACGCTCCCACGCGACTGGCATCACGTCATCGAGAGAGGGGTCAGATAGATGAGCGACGTTTAACATCCACGGAGGGCGAAACAATTTGGCTGGTCGCCGTTCAAGATTGAGAGTTGTGGCCACAGCACAGTGATCCGTAAAGGGAGCGTGGAGGCCTTCAACATTAAGAATACTCTCGCGCAAGTAGTCTAATAAGTAAAACTTGTCTAACCTGCTACTAGAAATCGCAGTGCAGTGGGTAATTTTAAGTAAGTCGGATATTTACATATCCAGACGTCTTTCAGACGTAGGGAGCGAACCAATTCATTAATTCACGATAGAAATTAAAATTTGGAGATTGATCTGCAGGGCGCAACACACAGTTAAAACCACCACCCAACAGAATACCCGGAGGACCCTAACGCAACAGATAAACAATTTCCTCTTTGGAAAAACGCGAAACCATCCACTGCGCCACCAGTGCCAGAAGGTGTATATAAAAGAACCGAGGTAAGATTAAAAAGTGACAACCTATGCCTCTACCAGAATCCAACATTTCCACCTCAGCAATAGGAATGCCTTTGCAAAAGAATAACGCGGTCCTCGTAGAATATTTGGATGTTACATTAAAGATCACACGAAAACCAGTTAAGCAGAAATGCCTAAATAACACCTCCTGTAAGAATGTTATGTCCGCACATGAATCATAAATGAACTGACCCAGCGAAACCAATCGCTGTTGTGATTCCACGTGATTAACATTTAAGGAAAGGAACGTGCAGGCTTAGATCATTCATCACAGCTCTACGGGGATGTACAGAGCGTACAAAGCAGAACTAGGTAGACAGCTGAGAGTCAAGATCCATTGCGGAGTCCACAGAATAATCAGACACTGGGGGACCAGAAACCTCGACATCGCAACCTTTTTTCTTAGATTTCTTACATGCCGCCGCACGGTCTGGTTGTATACGCTGTTTCTGTCGGCAACGTGGCATGGCGGCCTCTGCAGACGGAGGTGTGTGAAGGGTCATAGGCACAGCCTCCTACCCCTCAGAACAAGGGTCATGTAATGCAGTTCCAGTCACTAAGGCGGAAGGACTCTGTGGAACAACCAATGCAACAGGTGATACTTGGTCGCTAATTTTATTCTCCTCAGGAGTTGTTGTAGGCAGCAAATTCGGGATCCGTCAGCGTCTGAAGACGAAGGAGGCAGAAGATATTGCATCTCAGACTGTAAGAGAGGACACAAAGATGAAGAGGGGGGGGGGGGGGGGACGTCGCTTCCTTTCCACACACAGGGGCAGCTCACGAGGAGCCACTTCGCGAGCATTAGGGTTGCTGGAAATAACTTCTTCGCCAATCGCCGTACCACGGACGGGAGACATCGTAGCATCGAGAGAAGCAAGGGACACAACCGATGCGGAGAAGGTTGGGGCAGAAGGCACAGCCATATCCTCACCGTCACCATCTTGACTGTGAAGTCGCTTGTTTGTCACAGTTGCAGGTTCTATCCTCGGGGCAATATGATTCTGAACTTGTCACACACGTAAGAAAACACTTCAACTACGCCTCTACGCAGGCACACCTCAACGCTAATTGCTCGACATAATATGTGGGAGTGGAAATCCGGTACCAGCGTTGTAACCAGCACCACTTCTGACACCACTATTGTGGGGCCGTCGATGGTCGAACCCGGGACTTAAGATGGCTGAGATGAAGCCGGGACCCACCGCGCCATATTTCGTCAGGAGGCCAAGCAAGTTCAGTACCGTCAGGGCGCAGTGGAGAGTGATACAGCGGTATTCGGAAGTATTCCTTTATTCAACTAGTTTACAGAAGCATAATGTCGGCATGCCACTCGCACGCTGTTCCACGAGTCCGGCCGTTTCAGCACTCCTGGACTGCTGACACCACTGCTGTGGTCATCAAGGCCGCCCCATGATGGAAGTCAGCCACACTCGCCTCTTCACCGCCCACCGAGGCGTCACATCTTGCTCCATGTAGCTGCCCACTATTCTGGAGACTGCTACAATCCCTGGACTTCACTGACCTCTGACCCGTTTGGCCTGCTCTATTCGATCATGGGATGAAGGTGGATGTACTGGTCATCTGTGGCCCTCGGGCCGCCGCTGCTGCCACTCGAACCCGCGCCCTCCTGGATGCTGTGCCGCAACTAGTGGTGCTTGCCGGGTGACAACACCCGCCGCTGTCTCTGGCAATGCTGCAGCACTGCCACGCCTCCCAGTGTAGCCTTGCCCGGACCCCGGTACACCAGGCGGGAAGCAAACGTGGCCCATCCTGGACCCGCTGCAGACCGCTGTGACTGCCCTCCTTCAGGCTGACCGTGCAATCTCCAAGTACCCGGCTGCCGTTCCGCCCCGCACCGGTGTTGTGTCCCCGGAGGCGGAATACAGCCCGAACAAGTACGTATAAATAAAGTACAGCTTTACACAGAGTATTTACAACATCGCCGCCAGACTGGCACAGGTGCGACCGGCCCTCGACCTGGCACACACCCCTCAAGCTAAAAGTGTCTGACTATTTATACTGCTTTTCCCCTCGATTCTGACGTAGTGTCAGAGAGAGACAGAAACTATGGAAGGGGTAAATTGCCATACGTCAGTTACTTACACATCGCCACTCCCGGCTCTGGCCTACTGCTTCGCCTCATACATCACAGTAACTTAAAGCAACGCTGCAGTTCCCTTCCTCGCTCTTGCTCTACTCCAAACAAATCGTACGTGAAATACGCCGCTGCAGCTCTGCGCCATGTTTACTCTGTCTGGCCTACTGGCTGCCGACTATTACTACACACAGCCAGCAGCCCCAAACTTATCGCCCTGCTGCGCCTTTACTGAATTTTGAACAAAATTCCCCTTTCCTACAACTAAGGCTAATACTAGCGCAGCAACAGAAAAAGATTACTGTTGTTGTTGTTGTGGTCTTCAGTCCTGAGACTGGTTTGATGCAGCTCTCCATGCTACTCTATCCTGTGCAAGCTTCTGTGCAGTACCTACTGCAGCCTACATCCTTCTGAATTTTCTTAGTGTATTCATCTGTTGGTCTCCCTCTACGATTTTTACCCTCCATGCTGCCCTCCAGTACTAAATTGGTGATCCCTTGATGCCTCAGAACATGTCCTACCAACCGATCCCTTCTTCTAGTCAAGTTGTGCCACAAACTCCTCTTCTCCCCAACCCTATTCAATACCTCTTCATTAGTTATGTGACCTACCCATCTAATATTCAGCATTCTTCTGTAGCACCACATTTCGAAAGCTTCTATTCTCTTCTTGTCCAAACTATTTATCGTCCATGTTTCACTTCCATACATGGCTACACTCCATACAAATACTTTCAGAAACGACTTCCTGACACTTAAATCTATACTCGATGTTAAAAAATTTCTCTTCTTCAGAAACGCTTTCCTTGCCATTGCCAATCTACATGTTATATCCTCCCTACTTCGTCCATCATCAGTTATTTTGCTCCCCACTTAGCAAAACTCCTTTACTACTTTAAGTGTCTCATTTCCTAATCTAATTCCCTCACCATCACCCGACTTAGACTACGTTCCATTGTCCTCGTTTTGCTTTTGTTGATGTTCATCTTATATCCTCCCTTCAAGACACTGTCCGTTCCGTTCAACTGCTCTTCCAAGTCCTTTGCTGTCTCTGACAGAATCACAATGTCATCGGAGAACCTTAAAGTTTTTATTTCTTCTCCATGGATTTTAATACCTGCTCTGAATTTTTCTTTTGTTTCCTTCACTGCTTGCTCAATATACAGATTGAATAACATCGGGGATAGGCTACAGCCCTGTCTCACTCCCTTCCCAACCACTGCTTCCCTTTCATGCCCCTCGATTCTTATAACTGCCATCTGGTTTCTGTACAAACTGTAAATAGCCTTTCTCTCCCTGTATTTTACCCCTGCCACCTTCAGAATTTGAAAGAGAGTATTCCAGTCAACATTGTCAAAAGCTTCCTCCAAGTCAACAAATGCTAGAAACGTAGGTTTGCCTTTCCTTAATCTTTCTTCTAAGATAAGTCGTAGGGTCAGTATTGCCTCACGAGTTCCAACATTTCTACGGAATCCAAAACTGATCTTTCCACAGGTCGGCTTCTACCAGTTTTTCCATTCGTCTGTAAAGAATTCGCGTTAGTATTTTGCAGCCGTGACTTATTAAACTGATAGTTCGGTAATTTTCACATCTTTCAACGCCTGCTTTCTTTGGAATTGGAATTATTATATTCTCCTTGAAGTCTGAGGGTATTTCGCCTGTCTCATACATTTTGCTCACGAGATGGTAGAGTTTTGTCAGGACTGGCTCTCCAAAGGCTGTCAGTAGTTCTAATGGAATGTTGTCTACTCCCGGGGCCTTGTTTCGACTCAGGTCTTTCAGTGCTCTATAAAACTCTTCACGCAGTATCGTATCTCCCATTTCATCTTCATCTACATCCTCTTCCCTTTCTATAACATTGCCCTCAAGTACATCGCCCTTGTATAGTCCCTCTATATACTCCTTCCACCTGTCCGCTTTCCCTTCTTTGCTTAGAACTGGGTTTCCATCTGAGCTCTTGATATTCATACAAATGGTTCTCTTTTCTCCAAAGGTCTCTTTAATTTTCCTGTAGGCAGTATCTATCTTACCCCTAGTGAGATAAGCCTCTACATCCTTACATTTGTCCTCTAGCCATGCCTGCTTAGCCATTTTGCACTTCCTGTCGATCTCATTTTTGAGACGTTTGTATTCCTTTTTGCCTGCTTCATTTACTGCATTTTTATATTTTCTCCTTTCATCAATTAAATTCAATATTTCTTCTATCACCCAAGGATTTCTACTAGCCCTCGTCTTTTTACCTACTTGATCCTCTTCTGCCTTCACTATTTCATCCCTCAAAGCTACCCATTCTTCTTCTACAGTATTTCTTCCCCCCATTCTTGTCAATTGTTCCCTTATGCTCTCCCTTAAACTCTGTACAACCTCTGGTTTAGTCAGTTTATCCAGGTCCCATCTCCTTAAATTCCCACATTTTTGCAGTTTCTTCAGTTTTAATCTACAGTTCACAACCAATAGATTGTGGTCAGAGTCCACATCTGCCCCTGGAAATGTCTTACAATTTAAAACCTGGTTCCTAAATCTCTGTCTTACAATTATATAATCTATCTGAAACCTGTCAGTATCTCCAGGCTTCTTCCATGTATACAACCTCCTCTTATGATTCTTGAACGAAGTGTTACCTATGATTAAGTTGTGCTCTGTCCAAAAGTCTACCAGGCGGCTTCCTCTTTCATTTCTTACCCCCAATCCATATTCACCTACTACGTTTCCTTCTCTTCCTTTTCCTACTATCGAATTCCAGTCACCCATCACTATTAAATTTTCGTCTCCCTTCACTATCTGAATAATTTCTTTTATCTCATCATACATTTCTTCCATTTATTCGTCATCTGCAGAGCTAGTTGGCATATAGACTTGTACTATTGTCGTAGGCGTGGGCTTCGTGTCTATCTTGGCCACAATAATGCGTTCACTATGCTGTTTGTAGTAGCTTACCCGAACTCCTATTTTTTTACTCATTATTAAACCTACTCCTGCATTACCCCTATTTGATTTTGTATTTATAACCCTGTATTCACCTGACCAAACGTCTTGTTCCTCCTGCAAAAATGGTTCAAATGGCTCTGAGCACTATGGGACTTAACTACTGAGGTCATCAGTCCCCTAGAAATTAGAACTACTTAAACCTAACTAACCTAAGGACATCACACACATCCATGCCCGAGGCAGGATTCGAACCTGCGACCGTAGCGGTCACGCGACTCCAAACTGACGCGCTTAGAACCGCACGGCCACACCGGCCGGCTGTTCCTCCTGCCACCGAACTTCGCTAATTCCCACTATATCTAACTTTAACCTATCCATTTCCCTTTATAAGTTTTCTAATCTACCTGCCCGATTAAGGGATCTGACATTCCACGCTCCGAACCATAGAACGTCAGTTTTCTTTCTCCTGATAACGATATCGTCTTGAGTAGTCCCCGTCCGGAGATCCGAATGGGGGACTATTTTACCTCCGGAATATTTTACCCAAGAGGACGCCATCATCATTTACCCATACAGTAAAGCTGCACGCCCTCGGGAAAAATTACGGCCGTAGTTTTCCGTTGCTTTCAGCCGTTCGCAGTACCAGCACAGCAAGGCCGTTTTGGTTAGTGTTACAAGGCCAGATCAGTCAATCATCCAGACTGTTGCCCCTGCAACTACTGAAAAGGCTGCTGCCCCTCTTCTGGAACCATACGTTTGTCCGGCCTCTCAACAGACACCCCTCCGTTGTGGTTGCACCTACGGTACAGCTATCTGTATCGCTGAGGCACGCAAGCCTCCCCAGCAACGGCAAGGTCTATGGTTCATGGTGGGAAGAAAAGAATCACTAAACCAAAAAAAAGAACTGCTCAGGAAACGGAGAGAGATGTTCGAGTTGAGGAAGCCTACCAGATTTTAAAAACTGTTAACAACAGAGAAGAATGGAATATGTATGGACAGTTCATCGCCAATTAGGTTAGAAAATTTCCCCCAGCAACATACACGTATGTGCATCACATCAGTACAAATGTGCTTTTCAAAGGAGCGTTGGTGAGAAACGAACTCCCAGCGACAAATCGTTATCGGTTGTCATATCGGAAGACAGTACAGAAATAAGCTATCCAGAAGCTAATTGTGAAATTATTTCCGTTGACAACGATAGTGGTGAGAGTGAAAAATTCATTGAAGTACCAGGTACATCACATGAGCCCAACAATTTTTGCAATTTAAAAAGTAAGTGAAATACTTTGTCCGAATTATTTAATTTCTGTTATAACTTACTTAAAAACGAAAATAAAAAAAATTATTTACATAAAGTGAGTATTGAATGTTGTGTACTTGACTTTATGTAATTACTGAATTACGAAATACTGTCTTGGCAATTGGTATCTTTCTTTAGAATATGAGGTGTAGTTAACTGTAATAAATAATTGAAGTCTTCTCTGGACATTCTCGTAAAACTTCTAAATAACACACCATCGTCTGGTGCTAGACGTACTAGCATACTCGTTCGTCGGCCTTCTTCAAATATTCCTGTCTTCCACCACCGTTTCCTTTTCCGTTTATTTTCATTTCTTTTGTTAGTGGCACGTGCGATGACCAAGTAAACAGCCGCTACAATCACTTTCATCGCCCATTCTCCTGCGAGACTGACTCAGTTTAGCACAAATTCTGTTGCTTTGATATAAATTAACCTGCCGTATGCATCGTAGCTCGCATTATGTTGCCTTTTGTAGCATACTACAAGACGACGCATGCCACATTGCCGCAGCGTGCCACAATGTTGCAAGATGTTGTCCCAGCCTTGACGTTGCCTGTTACGTATTGGCTGTTACACAGGTGATGGCGACCTTGGTTAAAACTGGAAGTAGTCTGCTCAAGGCGCGTGTATACGGTAGTGGGAAAATCCAAAAGAAGACAGTCGCTTAATTAGGTTGTAGTTTTATGTGCACGCTGAATTATTAGGCAATTTATTTTGTGTGAAGCAAGTCGTGGGAACAGCTGAACGGAAGCACCGGATGCAGTCCAGACACAGTCGGTCATTTTGGCATTGGTTAATCAATATTGCTGACTGCTCTCTGTTACCACTTGTATTCGCTGCTATTCCCGGTTCAGTCTTTGCTTTTCACTGAGCGCCAATAACTAGCTTTAAGTTCAGTGTTCTGTCCATGTTTATTGAGGAGACGTTTTCTTACTGCTGATCATCGTATCTTGTGCCAAGTGTAGCAGTACGTTCCATTTCGGTGCAGAGATTGGCATCAGCGGCAGCTGGTTATCATGTGCTAATGCGTTGTGGCACACTGGAAATATCGTACTAATGGCATTTCGCTTCGAATACGAGGCTTAAATCGCACTAAAATTATGCTATTTCTCTTGCAATGCGCCGGCCGCTGTGGGCGAGCGGTTCTAGGCGCCTCAGTCCGGAACCGCGCGCCTGCTACGATAGCTGGTTCTAATCCAGCCTCGGGCATGGATGTGTGTGATGTCCTTAGGTTAGTTAGGTTTAAGGGGGCCACACCGTGGTTCAGGTAAAAAAAATCAATTTTCGGTTCTCATCATATTTCGATAGATTAAGGTTTTATTTAAGTACTCTGAAAAGTATTTTGCTGAAATACATTTTTTTCTAGCATTTAAAGAGCATTTTCCTACCACGTGTGTTTATGTGCCACGCCCACTTTTCTGTCACCCACTTTTCTGCATATATTTTAGATCTTTATATCCTCGACATTGGCTATCCTTGGAATGCAACAGTCGGTATTCTTTTGTTTCTCTTGTGTGTAAACAACACACTTTCAAACATGCGGTTAGTTTTGTTCAAGTGTGATTGCGAGTAGTTGTTACAGAAAACTTGCAGGTATACTATGGGCAGGCAATTAGAAGAAATAAAGAAAATCTGGAGGCAATGAAGAGAGATGGTTGGACCATATTCTTCCATAAGTCCTCTACCGATGATAAGCCATGTCATAGATTGCGTCCATCAGGAGAAAATTCGTGGTGCAAATACAATAGGGCTCAGGCAACGGAGAATCTTATTCTCACCAGCATTCTCTTCCTGCTGCTGTTATTACAGCAATTAAACCTATTAACAGAGACTTGGCTCATCCTGACCTTCTAAGGAAATGTCTGCATGGGCAGACACAGAACCCAAATGAATGTTTCAACGGCATAATTTCGAACCGCCTTCTTAAAACTGTATTTGTAGGCATGCATACGATGAAGCTAGGAGTTCATGATACTGTTATTACATTCAATTGTGGTAATACTGGAAAGTGTTGGGTAGTGAAAAAGCTGGGAATTAATCCTGGTGAAAATATTATCACTCGGCTGCAACACTACAATAAAATGAACGAGGATAGCCGATGCAGACAGGTCTGCATCTAATATGGCCAAGAAAGCAAGACAAACATCCAGGAAAGTGAAAAAGAAGCTGGAAGACCTGCTAGAGGCCAAAGAAGGGCCATCATATGCAACAGGAAAGTTGTATTAACTGTAAGTAACGAATTTCAAAAGTGTTTTCGTTAAAGTCAATTTTCAGTACATGTGCCCCATTATATCAGAAACTATTATAGATAAATGAATGATATTTTCAGAGACTCTCCATAACATAAAAAGCCAACTCTGGTACTAAACTCATTAATATTCCTGCATTAGAAAGTTCACAAAAAATATTTTCTGCAGAAAAAACTTAATATTTTTTGTTAATAACTTTAAAAAAGTATTTCTTAAAACTATAAAATGGATAAAGTAGATTTTAGTACAGTTGACTCTATTAGCATCATGTAACACACAGTAAAAATATTAAGGTCTTGCATCAAATAGTTTTTTTTTTCAGAAATGGGTCAGATACTTGCCTAAATTAACATGGGTTAGATAGGCAGGGTGTGGTCCCCTTAAGAAATCTAGGGGACTGACGACGTCAGATGTTAAGTCCCATAGTCCTTAGAGCCATTTGAGCTATTTTCTTGCAATGCGAGGCAGAGATCGCGTTAAAATTATGCCCACTCTCCTCAAATGTGTGCTGGTCTGCAAATAAAACGGACGAAAACACGTTTCGTAGCGCCCTCTCCACGACAACTGGAAACCAGTCTCGAGCGCTAAACTGACGGCTGGCCGAGCTACAATTGAATCAGAGAGAAGCGACGCGGCCGCCTGTTTTCCACTGCGCGTGTTCTGATGCGTGCTACGTTGGTCACAGCAGATAAGGCGTTTCAAGTTTTATGTGAAACGAACATTCTCAGACTACTCTGCAGACTGGTCTGCGGATGTTTGTGTCACGTAAAACTTGAAACGCCTTATCTACGTGCAGTAATCGCCCCTGGATAGCTGATGATGGATAAATTACGAAACGCGTCATATGAGCAAGAAAGTCATTCTTTGCCTGATGTCTGATCCTTAGTATTGCGACCCAGTCAGTCTGAATACAGAACTACTGACCTTTTTAATTTCAAGTTTGATCTCTGCTGACAAATGCAAAAAGAATTTTTTTTCGTGTGATGTAATTATACATTACTGGCCATTAAAATTGCTATACCACGAAGATGACGTGCCATAGACGCGAAATTTAACCGACAGGAAGAAGATGCTGTGATATGCCAATGACTAGCTTTTCAGAGCATTCACACAAGGTTGGCACCGGTGGCGACACCTACAACGTGCTGACATGAGGAAAGTTTCCAACCGATTTCTCATACAAAAACAGCAGTTGACTGGCGTTGCCTGGTGAAACGTTGTTGTGATGCCTCCTGTAAGGAGCAGAAATGCGTACCATCACGTTTCCGGCTTTGATAAAGGTCGGATTGTATCCTATCGCGTTTGCGGTTTATCGTATCGCGACATTGCTGTTCGCGTTGGTCGAGATCCAATGACTGTTAGCAGAATATGGAATCGGTGGGTTCAGGAGGGTAATACGGAACGCCGTGCTTGATCCCAATGGCCTCGTATCACTAGCAGTCGAGATGACAGACATCTTATCCGCATGGCTGTAACGGATCGTGTAGTCACATCTCGATCCCTGAGTCAACAGATGGTGACGTTTGCAAGACAACAACCATCTGCACGAACAGCTCGACGACGTTTGCAGCAGCATGGACTATCAGCTCGGAGACCATGGCCGCGGTTACCCTTGACGCTGCATGACAGACAGGAGAGCCTGCGATGGTGTACTCAACGAAGAACCTGGGTGCACGAATGGCAAAACGTCATTTTTTCGGATGAATCCAGGTTCTGTTAACAGCATTATGATGGACGCATCCGTGTTTGGCGTCATCGCGGTGAACGCACATTGGAAGCGTGTATTCGCCATCGCCATACTGGCGTATCACCTGGCGTGATGGTATGGGGTGCCATTGGTTACACGTCTCGGTCACCTCTTGTTCGCACTTCGAACAGTAGACGTTACATTTCAGATGTGTTACGGCCCGTGGCTCTACCCTTCATTCGATCCCTGCGAAACCCTACATTTGAGCAGGATAATGCACGACCGCATGTTGCAGGTTCTGTAGTGGCCTTTCTGGATACAGAAAATGTTCGACTGCTGCCCTGGCCAGCACATTCTCCAGATCTCCCACCAATTGAAAACGTCTGGTCAATGGTGGCCGAGCAACTAGCTCGTCACAATACGCCAGTCACTACTCTTGATGAACTGTGGTATCGTGTTGAAGCTGCATGGGCACCTGTACCTGTACACCCCATCCAAGCTCTGTTTGACTCAATGCCCAGTCGTATCAAGGGCGTTATTACGGCCAGAGGTGGTTGTTCTGGGTTGTATTTGTCCAAATAATATCCGTGTATCATCTGCATTTCTTCTTGGTGTAGCAATTTTAATGGTCAGTAGTGTATATTAACAATTTGCGGAGTTTTTTTCTCTTTACTTGTACTGTGAAACCTTCCTTTTGCCAAGTTTCGTGACACTAGGCCAAGGGGCAGTATCCTATAGGTTTTGATGTGTGAGTTTACGAGTGTCAAAACATGTGACATGCATGGCCGTGTCTTTTGACTGCACTGACTTAGAAGCTTCAATTCTGTACATTGCCGAGGGACCACAGACATCAGTATGTGACATAAATTTCAACTTGAAACGTCTACCCGTTCCTGGGAAAAGAAGTTTCCAACGGTCGGACAGACAGACGCAAACAATGCGGTCCTGTGAAGATTCCGTTTTTGCCGACTGAGGCATGGAACCTTAAAAAGTTCAGTTCTCGCTGATACCAGTTACTTTGTGTTTTCTTTTTTTCCTCAGGATGTTGAAGTGTTCATTAAAAAATTTAAAAATACAGTTCAGTTTACAGATGTGAAATTAATTGATTCGGTTTAGTGACGGTTACTACCCTTGAAAGTAAAAACGCTATAGGCTAGACGGTGATAAAACGAACGATTATACAACGAAGTTTATTGGGAAACTATTTCCTGTAGATGCTCTGGTAAAGAGGTTTTTCTCTATTAGATCTTTGGATGAGAAATTGATATTTAGGGAGTTGGGTAGATGTACTTCAACTATAAAACTAGCAACGGAGAGGCGTGGGACCAGGCTCACCGAAATATTTTGGTCAGCTTCTCAGTTGTCCAAAATCAATTCATAAGCTCGAACATTTAAACACTCGTGAAACTCTAGAGGAAATTTTACCCAAACTATCTAAGACATTGAAGAAATTATGAAAACCTTATAAAGCTAATGGAGAAAGCTGTTACAGGAGCACTTTTGAAATGGTCCCTACCATAAACAAAAAAAAGAGTTAAAATTAACCTTCAAGAAAACTTGGAAAACAGAAATACTCCCCGGAGAGCGTTAGATGGCCTTGATACAGCCACTACGAAAGAAAGGCAATGAACAAGAAGTTAACAAAACAGAAGAATTTTTTTGCAGCCAGTTGCATATAGCTGTGCAGGAGGCCCAGACGTAACGGAGTCTGCAGCGAGCCGTTGATGGTGGAGGACAGGTCTCTCGTGGCCAAGTGGGCGAAGTGCACATTCATAGTGGTGGAACTATGGTTTGCGGACGTTACGTTGCAGCTGTCCTGTGGTTTCTATCATTTTTGATATGAGACACTAGGGCATATTTCGCAAATTCTTGAATGCAGACTTTTCCCAGTGTGTTAAAGAGACTGGCCATAGTTCATGCTTCACTATTCATGTTATGGATGCTGATACAGGATTGCTGTGTACTATGCCTCACATTAAACTGTTTCATGTAAATCATTCCATTGTAAACATTCATATAAGCTCTGTGCGAGACTGCAGGCAGCCTGTCGTGTACCAAAGCGTATGTTAATGACAGCCAACAGAAAAGGCAAACGTTGATGATTTTTCCATAAGGAAAGCTTCTGTTCTTTTACATTTCTCCATGTTAAACATTTGATCCCCATACTGGAATGAGAATTTCTGAGGTCAGTTTTGTAACTTTGCTGTATCATTATTATCTCCCTTATATTTTTATTAATAGGATGCTGATTGTAAATATGGTATTTTAATTCTTGTTAACAGGAAAACCTTATTCTTGCTAGTTCGGTCATATGAGATCAAGTTAATATCTGTGTCTGAAAACTGTTATCTTTAGTGTGTTCCTTGTGTTAAAAATGCATTTGTAATTATTAGTTTGGAAATTGAAATTCAATCAATCGACTTTGCCCCTTTATCTTACTGCTGGGTTGGGTTGTTTGGGGAAGTGACCAGACAGCGAGGTCATCGGTCTCATCGGATTAGGGAAGGACGGGGAAGAAAGTCGGTCGTGCCCTTTCATTCTCTAACATTCTGCGTGGTGTCTGTTTGTTCTATATCGTGTCTCCCTACCACTTTCGCGCAACGACGCTCTGAGCGTGTTTTTTAGGGAATTGACTAGTTTGAACCTGGGACCTGTTGCTGGTAAGGAGACGTCAGACCACACATGACATGTAGAATTCAGAAGAGTTCAGTGAGACTAGCGATGATATAACCAAATACTTAATGATTTCAGCGTCGGCTCCACTGCACTCTCTGTAAAAGAATCTTAATACTAACTAAATTTAGTGGAAGGGGTTCAAGGCTTTCCTATTTTTAGTTAGCTGGTAAAATAACGTCGAAAAAGCAGTTAGGTTTACCATTGGAAATTTTATTCTACTCACAAAACATTGTTTATAAATTGCACTATTGATAAAAGGAAATGTTTTAATACAGGATGGTAAAAACCAACTGCGTTCAACAAAAACGTGAACGAATATTCCCTGAATGGGTTTCCAAGTTCTACAATGGATCGAAGGATGACCTATGCCACATCACATCTATAATATAGGTTTAAATTAAGTTTCACAAAAGAGAAAACTATCAAAATGGTCTACAGTGACCCTCAATTATCTTTAATTACTTATCTAACTTGTCGTAAATTACAGTGGCTGATGTGGCTTCTCAATAACTATATAACAGAAAAATCATCGCGTTTCAGATTTTCACTTCAAGTGGCAAATGTGAACACCATGAGCTTTAATTGACGATCGACACTAGTATTACGCAAAAAGGGGGTGTAACAGATGAGACTTCTGCAGTTCTGAGTGAAGTTTTATGAGCTGTTATGCGGCATCGCGTGCATTCATTACCCAGTCAGGGGGCGGCGGGCAGCACAGCTCCGCTCACCTCGCCATCTCGGAAGCAACTCTCTCCTAACTTCTCCTTACTACAATTTGCCGAAGTTGGTTTAAAAAACTATCTGGCTGTGTTTTCATCTGACCAATCAGAGTCTCAATGTTAACCTTAAGCTCCGCCTACAAAAATTCTGTCTATCCAATGAGAAACGTTATACTTTTCGTGGTGGGGCAATGTTTTTAAAGTTTGCAACGTAACAGAGACGCGAAAAAGTCTCACGCTAAAACTTGCGGCTGGGGTGGTCCTTTTAGTGTTATCGTAAGATCTATACTGTTCTTCTGGAGCGCTCTAGCTTTTAACATGGGCTGGAGGGTGGTCCTAGCGGTTAGCTGGCGACGTGGGTGTCGGTCCCTTATCGTAGGGCCTTCCAGCTTAACACGGTTCTGCTCTCAGCTTCTGTTCTCGTTTCTCCCCTTGGAACTGCGTCTGTCTCTCGGTGGGAAGGTATGACATGCATTTAGGCATTCTTGTGTTAGTCTGTGGTATTCCATTTGCTCACTCGTTGCTCGTATTACTTTGGTTAATTTAATGTCACGATTTATTCAGAGTTATGTGACATACTACTGGATTTGCTTATCATGTCAGGGTTTTCATGGACGGTGTTGGATTTGCCTGACACCTTACAGTGCCCTTTCAAAGGTGAAAGGGAACCATCCCGGCATTTGTCTGGAGCGATTTAAGGAAATCACGGAAAACCTAAATCAGTATGGCCGGACGTGGGATTGAACCGTCGTCCAGCCGAATGTATCTTACTGCCCACAACCACCAAGTTCTGGGTCATTATGTTGAAACACACAGTGACACGGGACTGCAAGAAATCATAATTATGACTGAATGAGATGAGATGCTCAAGATAAATTGAGCGTGATGTACAGTACCTGCAAGGATGATTAATATTCTGAGAATGTGCTAACTACAGTAATTAAAGGAAAATTAACGAATGATGAGACATATTTCTCACAAAAACCACCTGCGACAAGTACCAATGCTGTTGTGGTCTTCAGTTCAGAGGCCAGTTTGATGCAGCTCTCCATGCTACTCTATCCTATGCAAGTCTCTTCATCTCCAGATAACTACTGCGACCTACATCCTTCTGAGTCTGCTTAGTGTATTCATCTCTTGGTCTCCTTCTATGATTTTTTACTCTCCACGCTTTCCTTCAGTACTAAACTGGTGATCCCTTGACGCCTCAGAACGTACCCTATTAACCGATCCCTTCTTCTAATCAAGTTATGTCACAAATTTCTCTTCTTCCCAATTCTATTAATTACGTCCTCGTTAGTCACGTGATCTGCCCATCTAATCTTCAGCGTTCTTCTGTATCACCACATTTCGAAAGCTTCTATTTTCTTTTTGTGTAAACTGTTTACCGTCCAAGTTTCACTTCCATACATGGCTACACTTCATACAAATACTTTCATAAGACTTCCTCACATTTAAATCTATACTCAATGTTAGCAAATTTCTCTTCTTTTGAAACGCTTACCTTTCCATAGCCATTCTACATTTTCTATACTCTCTACTTCGACTATTATCAGTTATTTTGCTTCCCAAATAGCAAAACTCATTTACTATTTTAAGTGTCTCATTCCCTAATCTAATTCCCTCAGCATCACCTGATTTAATTCGACTACATTCTATTATCCTCGTTTGGTTTTCTTGATGTTGATTCTATATCCTTCTTTCAAGACACTGACGATTCCGTTCAGCCGTTCTTCCACGTCCTTTGTTGTCACTGACAGCACTACAACGTCGTCAACAAACATCAATGTTTTTATTTATCCATGGATTTTAATTCCTTCTCCAAAATTTTCTTTTGTTTCCTTTACTGCTAGCTCAATATATAGATTGAATAACGTCGGGGATAGGCTACAACCCTGTCTCACTTCCTTCCCAATTACTGCTTCCCTTTCATGCCTTTCGACTCATGACTGCCATCTAGTTTCTGTAGAAATTGTAAATAGCCTTTCGCTCCCTGTATTTTACCCCTGCCACCTTCAGAATTTGAAAGAGAGTATTCCAGTCAACATTGTCAAAAGCTTCCTCCAAGTCAACAAATGCTAGAAACGTAGGTTTGCCTTTCCTTAATCTTTCTTATAAGATAAGTCGTATGGTCAGTATTGCCTCGAGTATTCCAACATTTCTACGGAATCCAAACTGATCTTCCCTGAGATCAGCTTCTACCAGTTTTTCCATTCGCTTATATGCTTAAAAAGAAGTCTCCAATAAATTAAAAAAAGTATCTTATATTCTTTTTGCTCAGGTCATTTCGGCATTTACAGTAACAGAATACTCGGTGATGGTTGCAAATGAATAGGAAGAGAATTTTGAATAAACAGTAGTTATCCTTTTATTTGGACAATTTTGTCACTAAATAGCTAAGCCTGTCTGAGTTACAGATTGTCTGCCTAACATCGCCCAGGGACAGCAGAATTTTGATTTTCAATAATTCATATAATTGTTGACCAAATTTAAGAATTTAAAATGCTGTCGTAAACTATTTATTAAGAGGTATAGTCTGGCATTACAGGTTTAAAACAGTAAGACAAGTACACTAATGGTTGGAAAAAGTGAAACACCGAGACCGAGAGATGTGATCACAAGGAAATTTATTCCGTCGATTAAGGACATGATACTACACTAATGATTGCATTACAGACCTGTACATGCACTTTGGCTGTGGAAATTCAGATCGGAATAGCGCCACCACGTGCTGCATGCAGAGCCATTAGACGCTGGGCATCGAATCTAAGGGCGTCTGAATATGTTGCCGGGGAATACTCTTCGGCGCGGTTTGTAGGTGAGTCCGCAAAGCGTCCACTGTGGCTGCAGGAGGATCTGAAAGACCATCGTTCTTTCAACGTGGCGTGCAGATCCTTCGCCACATGCGGCAGTGCATTGTCCTCCTGAAATATGGCATGTGGAACGGATTGCAGGAGCGTCCTCGGACTGTAAAACTTCCCTGATGTAGTGGTAGCCGTTCAGACTGCCCTCAAGGCGAAGGAGGCGAGATCACGTGTTACAGGCAATTTCGTCCCAAACCATTACGCTTGGTGTTCCTCCACTATGCTACTCAACAATACAGTTTCACGACTGCGTTCACCTAGGCAGCGCCGAACGCGCATGCGGCCATCACTGTATGACAAGCTGAAGTGGGACTCGTCCAGGAAGGCTGCATTTTGCCACTCAGCACGCCAGTATCGCCGCTCATGGGCCCGTTGCAGACTGCAGCGTTGATGAGTTGTGGTCAGTGGAAGCCTACGCAATGGCACCAGCCAAGCCCATAGAAGATGGCGTCATACCGTCGACGCAGACAAGTCCACACCTTTTGCAGTGCTCTGACGTCGCAACAATACGGTGGACGACGCTGCTCTGTCCGTTAGGGCCAGGCGGACAAGATGGCAGTCATCTCTCGCGGTGTAGTCACATCTTGTCGCCCAGTACCCCTGCCGGCGCTGTGTGCGGCCCTCTTCTCTCCACCGGCTCCACATATGCCTCACTGTTGCGTTAACACTGACCTGCCCAGTCACACAAGATACCACGCGCAAATATCCAGACTATATTCATCCAGTATTTCAGAGTGCGAGCGCTTTGTGACTTGCAGCAAACTCTGCACAAAATTTCAAACCTTTATGAAACTTCTTCTCGCTAAAAACGCCCTCTGCCCCCTCCTCTCACAAAATCATGAAAGGGGAAAAATTAATCCCTTATTGCATTTTAGCTGCTGAAAACTGTTGCATCAGGCCTCTTGTTTTAATGTGTTACTGCTACATTCGCAACAAACTTTCCAGACATTATCAACATATACCAAGGAATTTAGAAGCAAAATTATATCGCTGCACGACGCATAGTTTAGGAGGTATGACATCCTAAATATTAACATGCGTGAAAAATTACCTTTCAGTTAAAACGGAGCGCAAATCACCCATACTATAATCATTCAGTGTTTAATAATGAGAGCACACGGCCCATTTTGTAAAATTAAGAAACCGTACAACAGTTGCTTAAATCACAATCTTTTATTGTGTACTCGACCGGTTACTGAGCACTTAAAGCTCCATCATTTGGTGCAAACTGTAATAACGAAAATATTGCATTATATGACAGCGGGAAGCGATGCTCGAGTCTAAAATGTCAGATAAAGAATTCTAAAATGAATCAAATGAAAAGGGAGTACAGGACGTTAATTACAAATAAAATCACTGAAGTGTCTGAGATCATTCTCACCCCAGTGTTGTCAAAAGGACAAAAGAGACCTAGAAAAATCCGAAAAAAACGTATATCACAATTGGACATCAAAAGTCAGCATAATCTTGAGACATGTAAACTCAATAAAAAGGGGATGGGAGAGAGATCACATACTGCCTGGAAGTACTCCCACAAAATTCCATAAAAACCGTTCTCTTGTGCTGCGTGACTGGGAACGCAAAAACGAAAATTATGTGACAGTAAATATTAGCAGTGAGCAGTGAGGCAGCACATGAGCCATAGTGCAGGCACAGTGCGAAACAGATGTGTTGATTGGTTCGTCGTTGGAGTTCAAGGGACCAAACTGCGATGTCACCAGTCCCTTCATCTTGTATCTATAGAACCAGGAATAATCCTAAGAAGGATAGAAAGGCAAATCCTAGGCAGCCCGACAGTATGTAAGACACAATATGAGAAGTTAAAATCAAGGAGAAGGAAAGCGAGTGGGGATCAGGTGTGCGAGCCTCTCTGGCCAGAATGCAGTTAGAGCTCCCTGGAGAATGGTATGCAATGGGATATGCTCCCTCTGCATCCCACCAGCACCACCTCACCATCTGTACCCCAAGGAAACGAGCATTACAGACAAGATGATAAAAGTTTAAGAAAGATAAAACATTGAAAACGTCGAAGGTAAAAGAGATTAAGAAGTTTGGAAGCGTAGAGGCCAGAGCAGACTGCCATGGGGGCCCGCCATTGGGACACTGGGCCACAGCAAGCGAGGGTGCTCCAACTCTCAGGCTGTCAATGACGCCAATGTGCCCCACCTGACAGGGACAAGTAGAAACGATCTTCTCGAGTGAAATATAAAACCAGGTCAGCTGCTTTGGCGTCATCTGCTAGCAGCAGAGGTAGGGTGTCAGGAAGTTTAAGATATACCGCAAAGCATCCAAATTTGGGCAGCCTAGTAGGATGTGGCCCACCATCAGGTGGGCATCATACCGGCAGTAGAGTGAATCCTCACGTGGGAGATTTTGGGTGTGGATCAGCCAAGTGCGGACAATGTGTAGCCAACAAAGGACAGGGGATTCATAGCAAGAAGCGCGAAGGGAAGACTGTCACATTGTCGTGGTCGCGTTTATTGTCCTTAGTTTGTTTGGGGAACCCAGGACGAAACACTGTGAGTTTCAGACAGCCAAGAACTGATGGCGTAGAGTCGATCAAAGGCCCAGTTCTGGGATCCACATTTCTAAAATTTCCATCATGGTAGCCAACTTTGCCAAGTGATCAGCATGTTCGTTCCCTGAGGTCTCAATATGTCCTGAGACCCAAACAAAAATGACTGGCCATCCAGCTTGATGGAGCTCAGAAAAAAGATCTTGGATAGTTGTCATTAATGGGTGACTAGAGTAGCACTGGTCCACAGCCTGAAGGCTGCTCAGAGATTTGCTGTAGCGCTGCAGATTAGATGCATCTTGTCAGTGAAGGAATGAGAATGGCTAAGAACTCGTTTTATGGCCACCAATTCAGCACTGAAGACAATGCATCTATTCAGCAAGGAGTGTAGTTCACTCCACCTTGTACATTTGTATGCAAAAACGGTGCATTCATCGACCATTGAGCCATTAATGTACACCGTTCCATGTTATGATGTCGATGAACGAATCGTCGCCAATGTAGACTGGTGGCCAATGCTAAATAGATACATATAAATCATAGCAGGATTGTCAGTAACGTCGATAAGGTGCTGGCTGCATGGTCTGGATCCGCAACGACTAAAATAATTAGAAGTCGTTGGTAAAAAATAATATATATATTGTACTTAACTAGTACATGATTCTTCTTGGCTGCATACATATAATTACAAACAGATAGCTATTGAGGCCTCACTTACGGCCATACGTTACTAAGCGCCTTGTTAGAGGCCATGTTACTTTAGAGGCTTGTTAGAGGCTATGCTACTTTACTACTTGACGTCCCAAGCAAGAGTGGACGAGAGCTTGCTAGAAACTTGATACGAGCCGCGGAGCGGCGCCAGCGGCGCTGGTCGCGACGAAGGTCCAACGATACTGATACGGACCGCGGTCGGTAACTGCAAGCCCTAACAAGTGTGGTATCGAACGTTGATACCACACTCCAAACCTTGAAATGCATTGAGAATAGCCAGGAACAGGTGGGGTCAACTGAATCTTTTGGTGCAACGCATAAATCGAAACAGATGCAAGGTCGTTGTATACATCATAGGGGTATAGGCGATTGTGACTGTGGAGGAGGTTGGAGTTAGGAGCAGAGACACTGTAGTCAAACTACAATTGTGATGATAGCTGCGGGTCGATGTTGTGGGAGATGGACCTCCCTACTAGAAAAAGGACATGGTAGTTTGGATGCTTAGGGGCGATGTGAGCAGTGTAACTGAGTAGCTGTTGTTGACACCTGATCTGTAGTGGAGGGAGCCCACCCTCTGTGAGTAGGCTGTTCACACTGCCTCTATAAAATGGCGCCCAGCAGTCAACATTACGCAACATCCACACTAGAGGTCCTGCAGGACCTCATTCTCTTGGATATTGGGGGTACTGTGGGAAGCACCAACCTGACAGTGGAAAGTATGGTGCAACAAGAAGCTCTGGACAAAAATGGGAAGCAGACCCCAGAGACCCCACTCACTTAAGGTGGCAAACATGTGGTGTTGCTATGTGACCTCGTAAGCCTTTTGTACGTAGAAGAAAACAGCAATATGCTGTTGATATTATTCAAAAGCTGTCTGGTTGGCAGACTCCATGTAAACCAAATTATCAGTAGTGCAACAGCCTTCGCGAAAACCACCTTGGGATATAGTTAGAGGGCCCCGAGACTCAAGGAGTCAACACAGCCACTGGCTCACAATGCATTTGAGCAAATTACAGAGAACATTTGTCAGACTAACTGGGTGACAAAAAATGGCTCTGAGCACTATGGTACTTAACATCTATGGTCATCAGTAAACTGGGTTACAGTTCACCATCTCTATAGTGACCTGTTTTAGCACTGGGACGATGATGCTCTCCAGCCATTGAGATAGGAGCTCACCCTCGCCCCAGATAGAGTTAATGATGGTAAGGAGATGACGTTGACAATCCAATGATAAGTGATTGAGCATTTTGTTGTGGATGCAGTCTGGTCGTGGGGCTATATCAGGGTAAAGGGCTAGCGCTCTGAACAATTTCCACTCACTGAATGGAGAATTATAGGGCTGCATATGGCGTGTAGTGAAAGATAACTCAATCTGCTGTTTAAGGACACAAAAGACAGGTTGGTAGTTCTCAGATGCAGAGGCTCAAGCATAATTCAGAGCAAAATGTTCGGCTGTGGCATTTGCGTCAGTGACAACAGCACTGTTCAAGGAAATGCCAAGTATACCTGCAGAGGAATGGCACCCATAGAGATGTCTGATCTTTTTCCGAACCTGCGAAGGAGGGAATATAGGATCCAATGGTTGAAAAATATTGTTCCCAGCATTCTTGTTTTCATTATTTTATTAAGAGACTGACCTGGATACAGAGTCATTTAAAGGCACTGAGGTTATCAATTGATGGATGCTGGTTGTGGCATTGGAGATCCTGCCTACAGTCTCTGATGGCTTTAGTGATTTCCGAGATCCAACCTTCTGATGGGGAGTTCTTGAAGAATAGGAGATTTCTAAGTCAGCTGCCAATAGAATGGCTGCTGCTGCATTCTGGACAACCTCATCACTGCTTCTATTTAGTGGAGAGCTCAGCACAATGGTGGAGGTGAAACATTCTAGTCAGAATTGTGGAGAGCCCATCTAGATAGGCACCCAGAGGACTGACACTGATGGAGGACTGGCAGACTGGGAAGTGGTCATTCATCATGGACCCTTCAATGGGTGGATGGGAGAATCCCACTGCTGCAAGTAGAAACATTAATGGCCAAGTAAGTTCCTTGTGCCACGCTGATGTCTCTACCATGGCCAGTCATTGTGGTTCCACCCAACAAAGGTTTTGGGCAGTGAAGTCACCCAAGATCTGGAAAGGTGAGGGGAGAAACCAGTGCAGACAATACACTCCACCATCGGGAGAGGAATAAACATTACAGATGGTTAAATCCTGAAATGCCCTTACCAAGCAGCCACAGCCTCCAAAGTTGTATCAAGAGTCACAGGTCAACTATATACAGAGTTCATAACATATGTGCAAACTCCATCTGACACCCTATCATAATTTGCATGATTATTAAAATATCCCTGGTATCCATGAAGGGCAGGGTTCCCTGTTCCTGGAAACTAAGTTTCCTGAAGGGCAGTGCAGAAAGCAAGGGAGGAGCTTAACAGATGTTTTAGCTCAGCAGCTGGTGCAAACACACTACATTTCCACTGCAGAATCATGGTGTTGGTAACCTGTGGGGGCCACCGGGATCACTGCCATGATTACACAAGCAGAACATATGGGATCTGGTGGCATGGGGACCACTGGAATTTTCTTAGTCTTGGAAGAATTCTTTTTTGTCTTTCTCTTCTTCAGGGTGTTTGAAAGGGCTTCCCTGAATTAGTTTGAGAGGCTGAAGAAGATCATGGACGCCTAAGACCAGCAGCCTGTGGCTCCCTCAGCCACTAGCTTGTATCTCGCAGCAGACCGGCAGAAACCTTGGGGGACAGTGTCCCAAAGGGGCTCCTTCCTGCTGTGAGAAACGAGGGTGATGCATCTCTGGCTGGGGAATGAGGATCGGCGTCCCCAGTGAACAGGAAGTCATTGCTCCTAAAGTGGGTGTGGGTGAAGCAGCAGGACGAGAGCCTCCATCCATCAGGGTGGCAGACATGGTCAAGCAGCCGTGAGGGCTTGCTGTAGGATGGAGGAAAGTACCGTAGGCGGAGAGGGCGACGTCGTCGTAGCTGTAGCATACAGCATCGTCATGTGCGTGGGATATAGACTCTCGTTATTTTCCTTGCCCCCTTTGTTTATCTGTCTGTCCAGAGTCTCGTATTTTTTCTCTACATCTACATCTACATCGATACACTGCAAATCACATTCAAGTGCCAGGCAGAGTGTTCACGGAACCACGTTCACAATGGTTCTGTATTATTCCACTCTCGAACAGCGCGTGGAAAAAACGAACAGCTCGGTCTTTCCGTGCGAGCTCTGATTTCCCTTATTTTATTATGGTGATCGTTTCTCCCTTTGCAGGTCGGCGCCAACAGAATATTTTCGCGTTTGGAGGATAAAGTTGGTGACTGAAATTTTGTGAGAAGATTCCGCCGCAACGAAAAACGCCTTTGTTTTAATGATGTCCACTCCAAATCCTGTATCATTTCAGTGACACTCTCTCTCCTATTTCGCCATAATACAAAACGTGCTGCCCTTCTTTGAACTTTTTCGATGTACTCCGTCAATCCTATCTGGTAGGGGGCAGCAGTATTCTAAAATAGGACAGACAAGCGTAGTGTTGGTAGTCTCTTTAGTAGATCTGTTACATTTTCTAAGTGTACTGCCAATAAAACGCAGTCTTTGATTGGCCTTCCCCACAACGTTTTCTGCATGTTCTTTCAAATTTCAGTAACCGTAATTCCTAGGTATTTAGTTGAGTTTGTGGCCTTTAGATTTGACTGACTTATCGTGGAACCGAAGTTTAACGGATTCCTTCTAGCAGTCATGTGGATGACCTCACACTTCGTTATTTAGGGTCGACTGTGTATTTTCGCAGCATACAGTTATCTTTTCTAAATCGATTTGCTATTTGTTTTTATCTTTTGATGAATTTACTAGTCGACAAACAATTGCGTCATCTGCAAAAATCACAAGACGGCTGCTCAGATTGTCTCAGATTGCTTATATAGACAAGGAACAGCAAAGGACCTAGAACGTTACCTTGGGGAACGCCAGAAATCACTTCTCTTTTACACTCCTGGAAATGGAAAAAAGAACACATTGACACCGGTGTGTCAGACCCACCATACTTGCTCCGGACACTGCGAGAGGGCTGTACAAGCAATGATCACACGCACGGCACCGCGGACACACCAGGAACCGCGGTGTTGGCCGTCGAATGGCGCTAGCTGCGCAGCATTTGTGCACCGCCGCCGTCAGTGTCAGCCAGTTTGCCGTGGCATACGGAGCTCCATCGCAGTCTTTAACACTGGTAGCATGCCGCGACAGCGTGGACGTGAACCGTATGTGCAGTTGACGGACTTTGAGCGAGGGCGTATAGTGGACATGTGGGAGGCCGGGTGGACGTACCGCCGAATTGCTCAACACGTGGGGCGTGAGGTCTCCACAGTACATCGATATTGTCGCCAGTGGTCGGCGGAAGGTGCACGTGCCCGTCGACCTGGGACCGGACCGCAGCGACGCACGGATGCACGCCAAGACCGTAGGATCCTACGCAGTGCCGTAGGGGACCGCACCGCCACTTCCCAGCAAATTAGGGACACTGTTGCTCCTGGGGTATCGGCGAGGACCATTCGCAACCGTCTCCATGAAGCTGGGCTACGGTCCCGCACACCGTTAGGCCGTCTTCCGCTCACGCCCCAACATCGTGCAGCCCGCCTCCAGTGGTGTCGCGACAGGCGTGAATGGAGGGACGAATGGAGACGTGTCGTCTTCAGCGATGAGAGTCGCTTCTGCCTTGGTGCCAATGATGGTCGTATGCGTGTTTGGCGCCGTGCAGGT
Source organism: Schistocerca nitens (assembly GCF_023898315.1). Lineage (NCBI taxonomy): Eukaryota > Metazoa > Arthropoda > Insecta > Orthoptera > Acrididae > Schistocerca > Schistocerca nitens. The sequence goes on along the minus strand of NC_064621.1, from coordinate 100,059,318 downwards.
GATCGCCACAATCAGGACTGCATACGACCGGGGCACACAGGGCCAACACCCGGCATCATGGTGTGGGGAGCGATCTCCTACACTGGCCGTACACCACTGGTGATCGTCGAGGGGACACTGAATAGTGCACGGTACATCCAAACCGTCATCGAACCCATCGTTCTACGATTCCTAGACCGGCAAGGGCACCTGCTGTTCCAACAGGACAATGCACGTCCGCATGTATCCCGTGCCACACAACTTGCTCTAGAAGGTGTAAGTCAACTACCCTGGCCAGCAAGATCTCCGGATCTGTCCCCCATTGAGCATGTTTGGGACTGGATGAAGCGTCGTCTCACGCGGTCTGCACGTCCAGAACGAACGCTGGTCCAACTGAGGCGCCAGGTGGAAATGGCATGGCAAGCCGTTCCACAGGACTACATCCAGCATCTCTACGATCGTCTCCATGGGAGAATAGCAGCCTGCATTGCTGCGAAAGGTGGATATACACTGTACTAGTGCCGACATTGTGCATGCTCTGTTGCCTGTGTCTATGTGCCTGTGGTTCTGTCAGTGTGATCATGTGATGTATCTGGCCCCAGGAATGTGTCAATAAAGTTTCCCCTTCCTGGGACAATGAATTCACGGTGTTCTTATTTCAATTTCCAGGAGTGTACTTGATGACTTTCCATCAATTACTACGAACTGTGACCTGTGAGCGAAATGTTGTATATGATTGTTTGGAGCTAATGCATCAGCATACTCTGAGGATATTTACTTCTATGTTACTCATGTTGGCAGCTGTTCTCGATTCGAATTCTATAATATTTACTTCGTCTTCTTCGGTGAAGGAATTTCGAAAGGTTTTATTTAATAACTCTGCTTTCGCAGCATTGTCGTAGTATTTCCATTGCTATCGCGCAGAGAAGGCATTGACTGTGTTGCCGCCAGCATACTTTACGTATGACCAGAATCTTTTTAGATTTTCTGGCCAGTTTCGAGATAATGTTTCGTTGAGGAAACTATCATAACCATCTCGCATTGATGTCTGCGATAAACTTCGAGCTTCTGTAAAACATCGCTGGTCTTGGAGAATTTGCTTTCGTTTAAATTTGGCATGCTTTTTCCTCTCTCTGAAAGACAATGTAGTCTGTTGAACAGGGAGAATTGTGCTCTCCTCCGCAGTGATACAGACGGGGAGGGGGGGGGGGGCACAAGGAACGTTTGCATGCAGTGGTCGTCCACAATCCCTAGAGACTGGGCTGGCATCGCAACGCGAAGACATATATCCGAATTTCATACATTTGGAGCACGTCATGGTGGTGGAGGGAACATGCAGTTTCACATCAGATTGGTATACCATTTTCTTGATTTTTTCAATGAACCGCCCTCAAAGGACAAGATGAAGTCCAAGGTAGCAACCCTATTGGCCTTTGGTCCCCTATGGACACAACAGACAAAGCGTACACCCTATCGCTCCAAGTGGGCGAATAGCTCATCATCAGACTAAAAGAGTAGGTCACAGTGGAAACTGATGCCTTAAACCATGTTTACACTATTGCGAGGAGTATTAGCCGCCAGAATGTTTCTCATACTGTCATTAACAAACAACGCCCATGACTGGGCAGGGGATGCTGTTTTAATCAAAACTGACAAACTCTTCATTTTGGAGATGGCTACAACTTCTCCAAATTTGTCCTCTATATTCTCCACAAGTAATAAAGCTTTTGTTGCCATAGAAGAATCCCCATTTGTCCTTCCACAAATCAGGTATTTGGGGGAGTATTTCTCTGCTGGTCACTCAGCTTGACGTACTTCCCATGGCGTAGCCAAGGAAGGAAACATTTCAGGGTCGTATCTCTCTGCTATCAACATGTTCTTTCCTTCTGAAGAGACTGCTAGGGCTGTGTGATCACCAGCCGCTGAAAGCTTCATCAGCTTCATATGCAAGTCATCCACCACGGTGCCACCCACGCTGAACAGGAACTCCCCCCACGGCGACGCCCAGCCTCAGCAATGACCAACTGGCCGGTAATCTGTTGCTCAGAGGCCTTGTGTCCTAGTCATGATGGGCACATAATCCTCAGAATACATGGGGAAGTACCAGCCCAAGCGCCAACACCGCAATACCTGCTGATCAGGCGATCATGGGGCTACTACCATGCAGGTACTTCACCACCTCCCCTCCCCCCACCCACACACGATGGCGTACAACCTTAATGGTAGGAAGGCTGCGTATATGGAAAGGCAGAAAGATGGAACAGTCACTACATTGGGCGACCTTCCCTCCGCGATTCGCGTTTTTGAGAAATTTGGAAAAGTGGTAGCAGGTCAAACCTAACAATGGGGACCATGCATTTATTAATGAAAAGGTGTAGAGAGCACAGGAAGTGAAATGGAAAATCAGGGTCTTAATCATATACCAGATCCAAGTGGGGTCTACACCAGGGTGAGTGGGGTCTTTCCAATGGAAAAGAAGAGGAGGAAAGTAAGAGTGGAAGTACTAGGACCCCGTGGTAGCCAGGCACGTACTCACAAAAGAAGAGTGACCCCGTGGGGGGGGGGGGGGGAGAGGGGTAGGAGGGAGGGAGGGGCAACATATGTTACTGGTGTACTGTTTAAATTGGAAAAGCGGGAAGTAAAAGTAAAAAGGAGACGGAACCATCGCATCATTAAAAGAGAAGAGGACCTGCATAAAAAAATAAAAGAAAGAAAAAATATTATCTTATATGGACACCTTAACCTGCGTGAATAATGTCAAGATTAACTAAAATATTTTTGTGATGCAGGTCAATGCGTTAATTAATTGCATCGAGAAGATTTCTTAAGATTTCAATTTCTTCCAGCGCCACGAGTAATTTTAAGTCATATGGACACCTTAACCTACCTAAATAATGTCATAACTAAACAAAATATTTTTGTATACAGAAGAATGCATTAATTAATGGTATTGGGAACACTTCTAAAGATTTCAGTTTGTTATAGCACATTGACTGGTTTTACATCATATGGACATCTTATCCTGGCTATATAATGTCATAAATAACTAAAATATTTTTGTGATGCTGATCAGTGGATTCATTAATTGTATCGAGAATGCCTCTTAAGATTACAATTTATTCCAAGACATTGCGTATCTGACCTTTGTCAGCAATATGTAAGACAGTTATCACCAGGCTGCCGCAGCTGATGCTGGTTGTCAATCAAATGCTTTGTCCGAGTTGACCTGGAATTAGTACCCTTTTACCTTTTTGACACGGAGCCTTCGATTCGATGACAACATTGGGGTGAGGATAATCTCAGGTGGTTTAGTGATTTTATTTGTAAGTAACTCCTGTTCTCTCTTTTAATTAACTTTAATTCATTTTAGACATTTTAGCCGCATAGTTCCTTATCTGACATTTGATGCTTGAGGATCGCCACTCATTGACGTGTAACGCAGTAGTTTCGTTATTACAGTATACACCAGATGATGGAACTTAGCGCGTTCCTAAACCGGTTGTGTACACAGTAAAAGATTACGGATTGAACAACGGTTGTGCGGTTTCTTCATTTTACAAAATGGGCTTATGTATTTGCAACTACCCCACAAGAAGAATTCTTTATATAATTTGAAATCTTTTCCAGTTTTCTCGCTCATACGTCAAATATTTAATAAATGAAGGCATTGTGAAGTAATTAAAAGTCTTAAGCCGTTACGAACATGGGAGTTCTGCTCTTTAAAGAGTCGGGGATTTGTTGGTAAATTTAAAATGTAGCACCTATTATTAACCTTTTAAAAGCGACCAAACACTTTAATTAAATAAATACTTAAAATTTGAAAATACTTCATTTTTAGAAATACGCATTTTATTCACCTCTCCTTGAAATAAGAAGCAGTATTTGTGCTAAAAAGCTTGAGAATCCTGGTCATGGATCATGTATAATCGAAAAGTCTGGAAAGTATTTTGTGAAATAACTCAAATATGTAGACTGAGTGAAAACATTCATAACAGGTGATGTAAATTTCAGAGGCTAAAGTCAGTCGGTTATCTCACTTTGAAAACACTCAGAAACAGACAGTGAGCGAAAACACTCGCATATCTGACCTGACAGCAGGGACTAGTTTCATTCTATTCTTCCATTAGGGTGAAAAACCTATTGAATCATAAAGTGGAATCGAAAGCAAGATACACTACTGGCCAATAAAATTGCTACACCAAGAAGATGACGTGCTACAGACGCGAAATTTAACCGACAGGAAGAAGATGCTGTGACATGCAAATGATTAGCTTTTCAGAGCATTCACACAAGGTTGGCGCTGGTGGCGACACTTTCAACGTGGTGACACGAGGAAAGTTTCCAACCGATTTCTCATACACAAACAGCAGTTGACCGGCGTTGCCTGGTGAAACGTTGTTGTGATGCCTCGTGTAAGGAGGAGAAATGCGCACCATCACGTTTCCGACTTTGATAAAGGTTGGAATAGAGCCTATCGCGATTGCGGTTTGTAGTATCGCGACATTGCTGCTCGCGTTGGTCGAGATCCAATGGCTGTTAGCAGAATATGGAATCGGTGGGTTCAGGAGGGTAATACGGAACGCCGTGTTGGATCCCAACGGCATCGTATCACTAGCAGTCGAGATGACAGGCATCTTATCCGCATGGCTGTAACGGATCGTGCAGCCACGTCTCGATCCCTCAGTCAACAGATGGGGACGCTTGCAAGACAACAACCATCTGCACGAACAGTTCGACGACGTTTGCAGCAGCATGGACTATCAGTTCGGAGACCATGGCTGCGGTTACCCTTGACGCTGCATCACAGACAGGAGCGCCTGCGATAGTGTACTCAACGACACATGTTGTAGGTCCTGTATGGGCCTTTCTCGGTAGAGAAAATGTTCGACTTCTTCCCTGGCCAGCACATTCTCCAGTTCTCTCACCAATTGAAAACGTCTGGTCAACGGTGGCCGAGCAACTGGCTCGTCACAATACGCCAGTCACTATTCTTGATGAACTGTGGTATCGTGTTGAAGGTGCATGGGCAGCTGTAACTCTACACGCCATCCAAGCTCTGTTTGACTCAATGGTACTGATTTCTCAGGACCTATGCACCCAAATTGCGTGAAAATGTAATCACATGTCAGTTCTAGTATAATATATTTGTCCAATGAATACCCATTTATCACCTACATTTCTTCTTGGTGTAACAATTTTAATGACCAGTAGTGTATAAACTAAAGGTGTCATCATAATAGGTATGGGAATCTATAGCCAAGAAAACTAAGAAAGGGAAGGTAGTTTATTCTTCGTGCCGATAGATCACATTCCAGATTTTAAAAAAAATGGCTCTGAGCACTATGGGACTTAACATCTATGGTCATCAGTCCCTAGAACTTAGAACTACAGGGTGTGGTAGATAAGTAATGAGACTCAGTCTAGAAAAACAAATTTATTGATCCAATTTGTACAAAACATTAATATTCTTCAAAGTACTCGCCTTGGGCGTCGACACAACGTTGCCAGCGCGTTTTCCAAGCTTCATAGGCCCCACTGTAGTCCGTTCGAGTTATCCCAGTTAGTGCCTTCGTGACAGCACGTTGGATGTTCGGAATATCGTCGAAACGATGACCCTTCAGGCATCTTTTGACCTTCGGAAATAGGAAGAAATCAGGAGTACTCAAGTCAGGGCTGTATGGTGGCTGTCAAGTAGGAGGTCATGAGGAATGCTGTGTGCGCCGGAGCGTTGTCATGGTGGAGACGCCAGCGTTGAACAAGGTCCTGTCGCTTCCATTTGACGGCTCTGTGCAATCGCTGAAGGACTTCTTTGTAGAATTCGGCATTGACAGTCTTCTCCTGAGGGACAAACTCTTTGTGAATTAACCCCCGCTTGTCGAAAAACACAATCAGCATTGTCTTGATGCGGGACTTTGACATTCTTGCTTTCTTCGGCCGCGGGGATGCCGGTGTGTGCCACTCCGAGCTCTGGGCTTTCGTCTCCGGGTCGTATTGGAATGTCCACGATTCGTCGCCTGTTACTATGTTGTCTAAAAAGTGTGGATTATTTTCCAAATCATTCAACATCTCACGGCAAACGTCCACTCGTTGTTGCTTTTGTTCGGCGGTGAGCACTCGGGGAACCAATTTTGCGCAAACTTTCCTCATCATCAAATCTTGCGTAACAATTTGGTGAACCGTAAATTTACTCACGGAGACCTCATCGGCGATCATTTTGAGACTTAAACGACGGTCGGAGTCCAGGAGTTCTTTCACTTTGGCCACCGTTTCATCCACACGACTCGTTGAAGGGCGTCCAGATCGTTCCATGTCTTCAACGGATTCCCTCCCGTTTTTAAATTCATTAAACCACCGGAACACTTGAGCTCTTGATAGGGAGTCTTCTTTGTAGGCCTCCGTAATCATAGCAAAAGTTTCCGAAGCAGTTTTGCCCAAGCGAAAGCAAAATTTGATTGCATACCGCTGTTCTATCGAGCGATCCATCTTCAGCGTTTTCACAAGTGTCACGGGCACACAAACAACGTAATACGCGAAGCTCGACCCTCACTGCACCAGAGCTCCGACGCGACTGCGAACCTGTTCTATTGTTAGCTCAGATCCCCCACCACGTGACGTACAGGTGGAGACCGCCCTGCGAGCGACTGGGGCGCCGCGCGGCGCACCCTGTACTGAAACCTAACTAACCTAAGGACAGCACACAACACCCAGTCATCACGAGGCAGAGAAAATCCCTGACCCCGCCGGGAATCGAACCCGGGAACCCGGGCGTGGGAAGCGAGAACGCTACCGCACGACCACGAGCTGCGGACTTCCAGATTTACAGGATGCTGAAAGCGTCTACTGAGATGTTCAAAGCATCCACGATTACATCCAGAACACAGCCCTGCCTTTCTACCCCATGGCTGTCGTGTGCATTGAAAAATCTGTGGCATGCCGTAGGCCACACTTGGAACAGCCACAGCTGCATTCTACTGATTTCCTCTTGTGCTATGCCGTTGGGAGTGCGCAAACTCCTTCATGTCGCCCACAACCCTTGAGTCACAGGGTATGATGCCCATTCAGTACGCTGATAACATGTAGGGGCTCCACCGTGAAGCGGCCGCGTGCTCTGTCGCATTGCCAGAGGAACACTCTCCATTAGATCAGGAAGAACAGTCTGAAGAAGCTGCAAGTAGATGATGTCTCGTAGTCGTTCGGGAAGTTCAAGTAAGTAATCACCAACGACTCTTGCCCAAACGATGGAGGACTTGTGATGGGAATAGACCTTCAAGATGGTGTATGAATCTTCATTAACCCTAACATGGTAATTGTACCGACTGAAAATGTCACTACTAGTAAATGTTCCTTCGTCCGTTGCCAGAAATTTACTAGATGTGTTGGTTTAGCAGCTAATCGTAGAATATTGTAGCACGTTGAAAATAAGGATTTGGGTTCAGTTCCCACAGACGTAGCAGATGGGAGGAATATGGTAACTGTTCATGTCCTGTTCTCCACCTAGACTGCTGTGACAGTTGACAGCGTGATGCTAATCTCCGTGCATTGCTATTCGCTGAGCATTCCAGAGAATGCACGACTGCCTCTCTATTGTAGCTATCCTGTGACGCCGCTGTCTGTCAGTACTCGCTCTAACAGGTGCGTAGTGACCCGTCTCTCTCAAAGGCCGAGTTTCTGGTACAAACATTCTCAGAGCGGTATGTCTTCTGCCTTAGTGTGCTGTTATCTGTCCCGCTTCACCTAAGTTCTCTTTTCTACCCCTGTTTTCATTTCCTGTACCACCCAATCCATAATGTAACACTTGCCCCCTATGTAACAGCATGCTCCACACTGCACTGACGTATTTAAACGGTTTCGTGATGTTCGAAGTACTAATTGGTGTCAATACCACTAAACAGCTAACCTGGTTCATGGTTCAGGGTGCAACATCCCAGTTGCAGGTTGCCCACCTCACGGCTTCTAAAGGCAACAATAATATGAGTTTAATTATTTCATATAATTGTTGTTGCTGTGCTCTTCATTCTGAGGATTGGTCTGATGCAGCTCTACACGCTACCCTATCCTGTGCGAGCCTCTTTATCTCTTAATAACTACTGTAACCTAAATCCTTCTAAATCTGCTTACTATATTCATCTCCTGGCCTCCCTTTACGATTTTTACCCCCACACTTCCTTCAAGTAGTAACTTAGTGATCCCCTGATGTCTCAGACGGTTTCTATAACCGACCCCTTCCTCTGTTCAAGTTCTGCCACAAATTTCTTGGCACCCCAATTCTATTCATTACTTCCTCGTTAGTTACGTGAACGATCCACCTAAACTTCAACATTCTTCTGTAGCACGACGTATTGTCTAAAATTCGTATCCTCAATGTTCCACTTCTATACATGGCTTTGCTCCAGACAAATATTTTCAGAAAAGACTTCCTAACACTTAAATCTATATACGCCACGCGGGGTAAATGTGTGGCCTAAGGTGCCTTGCCACGGTTTGCGCAGCTTCCTCCGTCGGGGGTTCGAGTCCTCCATTCAAAAGTGAATCCGTTACAAGTTATTTATAATCAGGAGAGGTTTCATTTGCTTACCATAATCGCCTCAGTACCATAGAAACGTCAGCGGAGACCCTGTAGTATGCAATGACGAAGCTGTTTCTGTTTCCCATTGTAGGGAAGCAGCCTACTCACGCTGTAGTAAATTCACATCAGTTTCCATTGTGTGCCAGCCAGTCTGACGTCATAAATGTTGCGCAATACCTTTAAAATCAAGCAAATGACCTAAAAATTTTCTAGCATGTCAGGAATAATACTAAATTAATGTGTGTTGAATATCAGTTCGATAACTTAAGCCATTTCCGAGATTTGGATGTTTTTCTGTAAAAATCATTGGCGCAACAGAAAAGAGCTAGAGACTTCAAAATTTATATTTAGATTCATCTTTCATAATGATTTAATAAAAACTGTACTTTGGATTTCACAAATTAAGATTTTAGTGGAAATTCATGATTTTCTGGTTTTCGTCTCAAAACTGAAGGAAGCAAGATAGATTAAGTAGGCTAAGAAATAAGGCTAGGATGTTTAGATTTAAATAGGTTGGAGGTCCGCTATGACTATGAAGATGTGAAAAGTTTCTTTGGAATACCTATAAAATTATAGCGATAGCGGATCTCAAAAGGGACAGTTCAGAGCTCATCTGCTGCGTGCAGGGTAATTAAATTAATTCTCTCGCCCAAAATATTTAACTTAGCCATGTCAAAATTTTGTTATCAATACTTACCTGCGTGCTGAATGCACAGTTAAATTAAGAGCTTCATCGGCCATCAGCAAAAGAAGCTATAATTTATTATGTAACTTGAAGTGGTGCGTTACTAGCCCAGCGGCTAGTCGGGAGAGCCGATTTGATCAGGCGTCCCCTTAGCCATCCGCACCGCGGCTTTATATATAAGAACGCTGCGCGAGGAAGCAAGGCCCCAGTTCTCTCCAGACGCTGAATGACACGCCATCTGTGTCGGCAGTCGCGCCGCATCGGTATCACTGCGACAAACAGCCTCGGGTGCCGTATTAAGTTACTAGAGATACGCGGAACCGTGAAATCATTTCAAGTGAAGTGTTAATTCTGGGACGATTTTCATTATCTAGCTTCAGTTTGCGTATTGTCGTATTTTCACGTGCCGTCGCGGGACAGACATTCTACCAATAATTTAGCGTGGCGTTTGATGAAATACTCTCATCAAATTATGGCGAGCATTCATTTCAACATTTAATTCGGACATTTATAGTTGCATCAGCGCATTAGACTCTGAACTGCTCTGTTAGTTAGGTTGTAGGGATACTTGTGTTTTTTATTTGTGACTTTGAGAATATACTCAACTATTTTGGAAAATCGTTTTTGATTAGAAATCCCGGACAATCTCCTAATTCCTCAGAGCTATAAGCTGCAGCTATAATGGGATTCTCAGATGAAGTGGGCACTAGGAACTCTAATTACAGGCTTCACGTTTTGTTAAATCACTTTCTGGGTGCCTAAAAAGTAAATAGAGAGCCAGTGTTGAGAACGGCGAAAGACAGCATTAACAACATTCTAATAGCCAGAAACTGATTCAACAAACAAACATTTTAAACAGCAACGACAATATTTTCCAACTAACCGGCGCCCCACATATGGTGCATCGGCCGGGAAATCAACTAAGTGAAAGTGATTTTTAACTATTCGGATTCGCGAGTGAAATGCGACACGCAGCTGAGTAATAGAACAGTGAAAGTGTTACGTGTGCATGGATTAACAATGCATCTGGATTGACGGAGCTGGCACTGAGTCTAGCGGTGCTGCCGGCATCGCGAGAAGCCAGTTTCACCGTGCCGCAGTCGTCCGCTGGAGCAGCCGGAATCGCGCCTGCAGTTACGGGCCATGCAAACACACAACAGCCGTCGGAGTGCCGTCTGCAGTTCAACGTGCCACGTCGCCTCAGTAATCCTGGTACGCCGCGCCGGCAACGCCATACGTCGTGCAGAAGGAACTAAGTTAAGTGAAAAGCTGTTAAAATTTTTACTAACCTGCACTAAAAGACTGTCGGCGATGGAACCGCCAAAAGAAACCGAGTTTAAACTTAAATTAGAACCTGTGTCTGTTGAGGGAACTGTAAATCCAGACAACGGTTCAAATGTAAACATGCATGAAAGTAGTAATGTTAAAGTGAAATATGAAGTATTGTCTCCTGACAGTAGTGTAAAAAGGGGCAATGATTCAATAATAGAGACCCCTGTAGTAAAGAAGAAAGTAGAAATTGTAAATTTATTGGATGATAGTTTCTCTGATGAATTAAAAATGAAACAGTCATCAGGGATAGTAGAATTTAAACAGGAGAAGTTAGATATGACTAATCAATCAGAAGTTTCATTTAGTTTTGATGATTCTGGTGTTGGAGCTAGTTTTTCGTCACCTGAGTGTGATAAAAAGTCAGCTAGTGGGCAACCCAAAGATGCTGGGGTTGTTGATTTAAATGTTATATTACAAGCAATAGCTGCCAGTAATGAAAAATTGTCAGCCAGTAATGCTGAATTAAAATATGAGATTGTGGCCAGTCAAACTAATTTTAATAAACGGTTTGAGACAATGGACAATAAATTAGAGTCCAATAATGCTGAATTAAAGTCTGAGATTATGGCCAGCCAAATTAATTTTAATAAACGATTGGAGGTAATGGACGATACCTTCAAGGCTGGGTGTAATAAATTGAAAGAGGATCTAGACAGTTTGAATTATAAAATTGATTACAACCATGAGGATATTAAGAAAAAGGTTGCTCAACAATTTTCAGAAATGTATAAAACAGTAAAATCCGAAGTTGCTGAGGTTCGCAGAGACTTCCAAATGGAAGATGCGAAGCTGGAGCACAAGTTAACAGAAAAGATCGAGGCGGAGTCTGAACTGTGCTCAGATAGGTTTAAAGATGTTAATATAAAAGTAAACATATGTCAAGCAGACGTAGACGCAATCAAAACTGATACTACTCATATTGTACAAAGAGTAGATAATGTTGAAATGAGAGTAGAAAATATCAGTACTAACATTGCTAACCTTGAGAGTAAAGTAGCTTCAGTAACTTCTGGTAATGGTCGTATACAACAAGTTGTAGCTGCAAACGCCGCTTTTATCGGGTGTCGGCAGTTCTTGCGGTTTGATCCAGATAAAAATATCCACCTGCTAGATTTCTGGAACGATTTTGAAGATGTGATTCCACCAACTTGATCTGAACGAGAGAAAATCTCATTTATTAAAAGCCATTTAGCAGGTAACGCCATGCGTTGGTCAGCTGATGTTATGTTGAAGTGTAAAACATTAGCGGAGTTTAAAACAGCTTTTATTAATGAATATTGGTCTAGTAATAAGCAAAATGAAGTATTGAGAGAATTTTGGAGTGGAAAACGCTTCAATGCAGGCAAGGAATTCATTAAAGAATTTGCTAGGTCATGGAATTCACGTTTGTCATATTTGGACGAAAAATTAAAACCTGAAATGATAATACTAGGTCTTGAAGCCAGACTGCCATGGTATTGGCAAACTAGAATTATATCTGCCCCTAGAGACAATCTTGATCGTTTCATTGAGTATCTGGAACGTGTAGAACGTGTTGCTGCCAATGAGGAGCAAGCACGTAATAACAGAAATGCTAATAACAATAGTAGTAATTTTAGGAACGAGCAAAATGGCAATGTAAACATCAGAACAGTAGGTGTTCGCCATCCTAAGAGAGGTAGGAATTGGGGAACTAATTATCAGAACCAACAATGGCGTCCAAGGGATAATAATTTTGTTCCAAACAGAAATATGCATGTAAACCACAGTACGGAAAGCAATGCTATGCCAGTTAACTATAATGAAAATAAAGGAAACAGCAGTAGGCCGAGGCAGGAAAACTAGTTCCCGTCTATGAGGACACTGGCGCTCACCAGGCGGTTACTTTTCCTAAGCCAGTAGTTAAGGGAATTGGTAAGACCGATCAGAATACTCAAACTGAACATGTAGATGAAGAGTCGGTAGCACCTAAGGATACAACAGAAATATTAGATCACTCACAGTATTTGATAGATACCGTGTTAGAGACGCTTTCTAAGTCGGAAGAGCAAGAGAAGGCGCAGCAGTGTAACGATAGGGAAGAGCTACAAAATACTGAATTGTCAGGTGAAGAAGCAGAAGACATTCATGCTTATATTTACGATGAGGATGATGTGCTCGTATCTAAAGTGCCTGTGCAGGATGTTGATAATGTACTAATAGATTTAGGACAGGAGATAAGTGAGGATGTAGAGGGTAGGCTGTTGAGGGTCGATGAACCCAGTAGCTGTGACCAGTTGTCACTTGAGAAGGAAACCGACGATAATGGTGAAAGTGGTTTAGCTGTAACTAGTGTTATGCCCGGTCTGGAGGCGCAGAATCGCTCAGACTACAGTAATTTGGGTTATGTTCAGCAAACTAAATGTTTATTTATTTATTTATTTATTTATTTATTTATTTGATTGGCCATCCGTAGACATTTTGCAATGTATGGATGTTGTCAGTTTGGATACAGTGATTTTTGCAGATACATTGACACTTTTATATGCATTTACAGAGTATACGAATGTAATGAAGTCGTGCGGTGTTTCGATTTAAAATTAATAGACCGACTGGAAAAGGCAGCTGAAAATGTAATTCAGGAACCCCTACACACTGTGACCTAAATGTAATGAAAACAGATGTTGATCACTTTAGTTGGAGACAAATCCAAAAGGAACTATTAGATGAATTTGAGGAACCACCTGTACAACCTAGAATAAGCCACCCTATAATAATAGTGAATATGTTGGGTATCAATGTACGTTGTCTCTTAGACAGTGGAAGTGAGGTGAGTGCAATATCTCAGTCCTTCTTTGATGCATTACCGGGTAAAGACAAGCTTACAGTAATGAGGGTATCAGGACTAAGAATAATTGGTGCTACTGGCAAGGTGTCAAAAACGGTAAAGCAAGAAGCTTTACTGCCCTTTAACATAAATGGTAATTTAATTGATCATCCATGTTTAATTGTAAACAATCTCAGTATTGAGGTTTTAATTGGCATAGATTTCTTGTCAAAATATCAGAGTGTTGTTGACTTTGAAAAAAGCCAGTTAAAAATGGTCTTGCCAATAACCGGAGTAATTATAGTACCTTTTAGTGATAAACATGTAGTAACTGATGATGAAACGTGGGAGCTGCCTATACGAGTTCTGAAAAATAGGAGATATTGGGACGATGGTGTTAATCTTAGTACAAGTAAGCTGAACACAGAAGAAGAAGAAGCAGTTATTTTGGACAAAATAGAAGTTAAATTGCAGGAAATCGATAAGATTTCAGACAATCAAAAGGAAGAACTGAGACAGGTTCTAAAAAGGCATCATATTTTCAGATCGACGTGGCGTGGTCAAAGGTTATGAATGAATGCTGTAGGGAGGAGGTTGTTCTGTAACCTCTACACAGTGTGGCAGCTGTGCAGTCCCAGCTGTGTGTGATCTTCTTTCCCATTTCAGGTCTCACTCAATCTTCATCTTTCCTGTCCCCAAAAATTTCGACCTCTTCTTTCCAACACAAAATTTTCCGTTATGACTATCAAGACAGCTTCAGCCAATGAATGCTGTAGGGAGGAGGTTGTTCTGTAACCTCTACACAGTGTGGCAGCTGTGCAGTCCCAGCTGTGTGAGATCTTCTTTCCCATTTCAGGTCTCACTCATTCTTCATCTTTCCTGTCCCCAAAAATTTCGACCTCTTCTTTAAAACAAAATTTTCCGGTATGGTTATCAAAACAGCATTAAGCTAATGAATGCTGTAGGGAGGAGGTTGTTCTGTAACCTCTACACAGTGTGGCAGCTGTGCAGTCCCAGCTGTGTGAGATCTTCTTTCCCATTTCAGGTCTCACTCACTCTTCAGCTTTCCTATCTACAAAATTTCGACCTCTTCTTCCAACACATGTAAATTTTCCGTTATGACTATTAAGCCAGCATTCAACTAATGAATGCTGCAGGGAGGAGGTTGTTCTGTAACCTCTACACAGTGTGGCAGCTGTGCAGTCCCAGCTGTGTGAGATCTTCTTTCCCATTTCAGGTCTCACTCACTCTTCATCTTTCCTATCTACAAAAGTTTTGACCTCTTCTTTCCAACACAAAAATTTTCCGTTATGGCTATCAAGCCATTAGTTCTGGAACCATTCTATCCACCGATTAGTGAAGAAAAATACCTAATGTGACAAACCTAATAGTGACAAACAATAGAGAAGTATGACGTAATTAAGATATAAAATGTATTTGAGTAACAATTATGTATAGAAGCCTGGTAATATTGTAAGTACAAAGTGTTGTTTTATTGGAAATGGTCCCACAATAATATTTTAAAAAAGATGTACAAATTCGTGTACAAGCAGGATCTGAAGTGGTAGTGAAACCTAGTGTATGCATTAGAGCTAACTAATAAATAGTAAGAAAGAGATTGCTTAGTGTTATGAAAAACATGCAGATAAGTTGTAAGGTTAAACTCACCTGGTGTAGCAAGGAAAGGCAGTGTAATAGAATTGAGCAGTGTTTGTGGTTGAGACGTGAAGGACACGTCCCTAAAATATTTATAAGGTTGGAGCTGGCCATTATTTTGGTGTAGTGTGTGACAGGATACACCTACACGTATTGAGGTTATGAGTTGGAGGCGTGAATGCGACCATAGGTACCCTCATGTTAGATGAGACAGAGCAGCTCATGGTGTCCTATAGGTTTAAGGAAATTAGCATTACGCTCGTCCATAATTACTTGATGCATTTTAGTGGTAGGTCTGAGAGAGACTACCTGTGGTTTCAGTGTCCGATCGAGTGGAAATGGATTGCCACGTGAGCAAACTAATCAGCTGCAATACACTATGAATATGAAATAAATGTGCTATCCTATGCTTTAAATGTTAATACAGTGAGTGTTAAATAAGTTCATACACTAGCAAAGTAAATAAGTAACATAACGGCAGACGTAAAACATTATTTTAGCTCAGCATAAATACACTTCAAAGTAAGTAAGTAACTAATTGCAGATGTGGAACTGACAGCAGCAGAGGACCCATAAGAGGATTTAGTAGCCAACTAAACGTAGTGTGTTTTGAACACTCACAACTGTACTATTACCAAAAGTTACTCACATGTACAAAGAAGCTGAGAAAACAACCACTAATCATACTCACACTATCTCTAAGAATAAGGTAATCAAAGATGAGTCAGTTAAGTGCTTAAAATACAAATGTATCAGGAATGTACCGAGCATTGGTTCAGTATTCCGGCCCAGAAATAATAAATTCAGATTAAATATGATTTATGATTGCATGCCTTAGGAGCATAAATTTTCTCTAGTACATGATTAAAGGCGTTTTGAGCCATTTGTTTAACGATTTTATGACAATTAAGTAACCGCGAGAGTAATACTGAAAAAGTTCTGTTAACTTTGTTCCAGCAACATATTGAAGGATAAAATGTATATATCCCCATTTCATTGTGACCCACCCTTAGATATTAAGTGAACAGAGTCTGAGGCACTCTTTTTGTTTGTTCTACAGGACAAACCAGATAATGGCAGCCTGGTAGCTGCGTGAAAGCGTGGAGTGACTTGGACACAACTCACAGTGACCCCTCCCCTTTCCCCATGTAATTTAGAGTGATCGAGAAGGACGCACACCATAGCAACTTCCCCTCCTCTACCCTTGTAAATGGAAGTGTAGGACGCCAGCCAAAGCGGCTACAACCACGTGTGTAAAAATCATTTGTGAAAATTTTCTTTCAGGTTTAGAAAAGACTGCTAAGAGATAATCATCTGTTTTTGTATCATGTTATTTTCTTTGAATTTGTGTATGTAAAAATGTATTTAATTGATCTAAGATTTTCATAATTTTTCAATTTGTATGTGTTCGTTTGTCTAAGGCAATATGTATGCCAAAATATTTCATTGACTTTGCTTAAAATTTTGAGTAATGACATTGTTTAAAAGGCAGTGAACATGCCCACAATTTAAATAATTAATGTAGGTAATCAGTTTTCTTTTAATGTTTCTACATGTTTACATTTCAATTTTGATTTTTCATAGGGAGTTAAACTGTACTCTTGCTTCCCTTTTTGTAATTAAATTTTTTTTTCATTCATTAACATTCATAAAAAAAATTAAGTAGAGGGTGATGTAGGGAAGCAGCCTACTCACGCTGTAGTAAATTCACATCAGTTTCCATTGTGTGCCAGCCAGTCTGCTGTAACTAGCTCTGACGTCATAAATGTTGCGCAATACCTTTAAAATCAAGCAAATGACCTAACACTTTTCTAGCATATCAGGAATAATACTAAATTAATGTGTGTTGAATTTCAGTTCGATAACTTAAGCCATTTCCGAGATTTGGACGTTTTTCTGTAAAAATCATTGGCGCAACAGAAAAGAGCTAGAGACTTCAAAATTTATATTTAGATTCATCTTTCATAATGATTTAATAAAAACTGTACTTTGGATTTCACAAATTAAGATTTTAGTGGAAATTCATGATTTTCTGGTTTTCGTCTCAAAACTGAAGGAAGCAAGATAGATTAAGTAGGCTAAGAAATAAGGCTAGGATGTTTAGATTTAAATAGGTTGGAGGTCCGCTATGACTATGAAGATGTGAAAAGTTTCTTTGGAATACCTATAAAATTATAGCGATAGCGGATCTCAAAAGGGACAGTTCAGAGCTCATCTGCTGCGTGCAGGGTAATTAAATTAATTCTCTCACCCAAAATATTTAACTTAGCCACATCAAAATTTTATTATCAATACTTACTTGCGTGCTGAATGCACAGTTAAATTAAGTGCTTCATCGGCCATCAGCAAAAGAAGCTATAATTTATTATGTAACTTGAAGTGGTGCGTTACTAGCCCAGCGGCTAGTTGGGAGAGCCGATTTGATCAGGCGTTCCCTTAGCCGTACGCACCGCGGCTTTATATATAAGAACGCTGCGCGAGGAAGCAAGGCCCCAGTTTTCTCCAGATGCTGAATGACACGCCATCTGTGTCGGCAGTCGCGCCGCATCGGTATCACTGCGACAAACAGCCTCGGGTGCCGTATTAAGTTACTAGAGATACGCGGAACCGTGAAATCATTTCAAGTGAAGTGTTAATTCTGGGACGATTTTCATTATCTAGCTTCAGTTTGCGTATTGTCGTATTTTCACGTGCCGTCGCGGGACAGACATTCTACCAATAATTTAGCGTGGCGTTTGATGAAATACTCTCATCAAATTATGGCGAGCATTCATTTCAACATTTAATTCGGACATTTATAGTTGCATCAGCGCATTAGACTCTGAACTGCTCTGTTAGTTAGGTTGTAGGGATACTTGTGTTTTTTATTTGTGACTTTGAGAATATACTCAACTATTTTGGAAAATCGTTTTTGATTAGAAATCTCGGACAATCTCCTAATTCCTCAGAGCTATAAGCTGCAGCTATAATGGGATTCTCAGATGAAGTGGGCACTAGGAACTCTAATTACAGGCTTCACGTTTTGTTAAATCACTTTCTGGGTGCCTAAAAAGTAAATAGAGAGCCAGTGTTGAGAACGGCGAAAGACAGCATTAACAACATTCTAATAGCCAGAAACTGATTCAACAAACAAACATTTTAAACAGCAACAACAATATTTTCCAACTAACCGGCGACCCACACCGTCGTCCATGTGAGGGTGCCAAAACTAAAATAAACATGCAATAGTTCAACGGCTACAAGTTATTTGCACTCAGGAGAGGTTTCATTATCTTACCATTATCGCCTCAGTACCATACAAACGTCGGTGGAGACAGTGTAGTATGCAATGGCAAGCAATTTGTGTGTCCCATCATCAATGTGAGGGTTCCAAGGCTAGAATAAATATGCAAAAGAGCATCAGTTACAAGTTATTTATACTCAGTTTGGTTTCAGTTGTTTACTGTTATCGAATCAGTTCCATAGAAAGTTTGGCGGGATCCCTGTAGTATGCAGGGGCGAAGCAATTTCTTTGTCACATCGTCAACGTGAGGCTGCTAAGGCTTGTATAAACATGAAGAAGAGCATCGGTTAAAAGTTATTTATACTAAAGAGTAGTCTCTTTTGCTCTCCGTTATCGCCTCAGTACGATAGAAACGTGAGTGGGGACAATGTAGTACCCTTCAGCCGGAGGTTCGAGTCCTCCAACGGGCATGGGTGTTTATGTTGTCCTTAGCGTAATTTAGTTTAAGTTCCTTTAAGCAGTGTGTAAGTCTAGGTACCAATGACCTCAGCAGTATGGACGGTTAGGAATTCAAAAATGGTTCAAATGGCCCTGAGCACTATCGGACTTAACATCTGAGGTCATCAGTCACCTAGAACTTAGAACTACTTAAATCTAACTAACCTAAGAACCTCACACACAACCATACCCGAGGCAGGATTCGAACCTGCGACCGTAGCGGTCGCGCGGTTCGAGACTGAAGCGCCTAGAACCGCTCGGCTACAGCGGCCGGCAGTTAGGAATTCACACACATTTGAACAGACCCAGTAGTATGCAATGGCGACACATTTTCTATGTCACATTGTCAATATGAGAGTACTAAGGCTACAATAAACATGCAAAACTGCATCGTTTACAAGTTATTTATACTGAGGAGAGCTTTCGTCTGCTTACCGTTATAGTGTCAGTACAATAGAAACGTCGGCGGAGACCCTGTATTATACAATGGCGAAGCAATCTCTGTGTCACATCGTGAATTTGTGGGTGCGAGGATTAGAATAAATGTGATAAACTGCATCGGTTACAAGTTCATTTATTTTCAGGGCGGGTTTCATTTACTTACCATTATCGCCTAAGTACCATAGAAACGGGGGCAGAGACTCTGCAGGCCCCGCCCACCATAGGTTGGAGTCCTCCCTCGGGCATGGGTGTGTGTGTTGTCCTTACCGTAAGTTAGTTTAAGTTAGATGAAGTAGTGTGTAAGTCTAGGGACCGGTGACCTCAGCAGTTTGGTCCCTTAGGAATTCACTCACATTTGAACAGACTCCGTAGTACGAAATAGCGGATCAATTTCTCTGTCACATTGTCAATGAGAGGGTGCCAAGGCTAGAATAAACATGAAAAATTTCATCGGCTACAAGTTATTTATTATCAGGAGAGGTCTCATTTGCTTATTGATTTCGCTTCAGTACCATGGAAATATCGACTGGGACCGTGTAGTTCCATCGCCAATGTGAGGGGGAAAAACTAAAATAAACATGCAAAAGTGCAACAGTTATAAGTTATTTATACTCAGCAGAAATTTCAGTTGCTTACCGTTATCGCGTCAGTACCATAGAACCGTGGGCGGAGACCCTGTAGTACGTAATGGCGAAGCACATTCTGTGTCGCATCATCAATGTGAGGGTGCCAATGTTAAAATAAACATGGAAAAGCGCATCGATTACAAGTTATTAATACTCAGGTGAGGCTTCATTTGCTCACGGTAATCGCCTCAGTTCCATAGAAAGGCCATCGCAGACCCTGTAGTATGGAATGGCAAAGCAATTTCTGTGACCATCGTCAATGTGAGGGTGCCAATTCAAAAATAAACATGAAAAAGTGCATCAGTTACAAGATATGTATACTCAGGGGAAGTTCCATTTGGTTACCGTTATCGCCACAGTACCTTGGAAACGTTGGCTTAGACCCTCTACTATGTAATGGGGATGCAATTTCTGTCTCACATTGTCAATGTGTGGGTGCTAAGGCTGGCATAAACATGCAAAGGTGCAACAGTTACAACTTATTTATATTCTGGAGAGGTTTCATTTGCTTATCGTTATCACCACAGAACCATAGAATCTCCAGCGGAGACCCTATAGTGTGCAATGGTGAAATATTTTTTTTTTGTCCCATCGTCAATGTGATTGTGCAAAAACAAGAATAAACATGAAAATGTGCACCGAATACAAGTTATTTATACTCAGGACAGGTTTCACTTCCTTACCGTTATCAGCTTTGTACCACAGAATCGTTGGTGGGGACCCTGTAGTATGCAGTGCCGAAGCAATTTCTGTGTCACATCGCCAATGTGATGGAGCCAAGGCTACAATAAACATGCAAAAGTGCATCGGTTACAAGATATTTATGTTCAGGAGGGGTTTCATTTCCTTACCATTATCGCCTCAGTACCACATAAACGTCGGCAGAGACCCTGTAGTATGCAATGCTGAAGAAATTTATGTTCTCCATCGTCAATGCGAGGGTAACAAGGCTAGAATAAACATCAAAAAGTGCATAAGTTATTTATACTTAGGAGACTTTTCATTTCGTTGCCGTCATCACCTCAGTGGGACAGAAACGTCCTCGAAGGCCTTGTAGTAAGCTATGGCAAAGAATTTCTGTGACTCATCGTCAATGTGAGGCTAGAATAAACATTCAAAAGTGCATCGTTTAGATATTATTTACACTCAGGAGATGTTTCGTTTACTTACTGTTATCGCCCCAGTACCATAAAAACTTTGGCGAGAACCCTGTAGTATGCAATGACTAAGCAATTTCTGTGTCGCATCGTCAATGTCAGTGCGCCAAGGCAAGGACAAACATACAAAAGTGCATAGGTTCCAAGCTACTTTAGTCAGAAGAGGTTTCATTTGCTTAACATAATCATCTCAGTACCATATAAACGTCGGCGGAGTCCCTTTAGTAAGCAATGGCGAAGCAATTTCTGTGTCCCATCGTCAATGTGAGGCTACCAAGGCTAGAACAAACGCATAAAAGTTTATCAGTTCCAAGTTATTTATATTCAGGAGAGGTTTCATTTGATAAATGTTATCGCCTCAGTACCATAGAAACGTGGGACGAGAGCCTGTATGCCCCTCCCACTGGAAGTTGCAGTCCTCCTTCTGGCATGTGTGTCTGTGTGTGATGTCTTTAGCATAATACAGGTAAGTTCGTTTAAGTAGTGTTAAATCTAGGGGCCGACGACTTCAGCAGTTTGGTCCCTTAGTAATTCCCGCATTTGAACATCTACTAAGGAGATATTTCAGTTGCTTACCGTAAGTGCCTCAGTACCATAGAAACGTCGGCTCGTACCTTGTTGTATGTTATGGAGAAGCAATTTCTGTATTCCACCGTCAATGAGAGGATGCCAAGTTTAGAATAAACAAGCAAAAGTCCATCGGATAAGAGATATTTACACTCAGGAGGGGTTTCGTTTACTTACCGTTATCGCCCCAGGACCATAGAAACTTCGGCGAAACCCCTGTAGTATGCAATGGCGAAGCAATATGTGTTTCCCATCGTCAATGTGAGGCTGCCAAGGCTATAAAAATCACATAAACGTGCATCGGTTCCAAGCTATTTATACTCAGGAGAGGTTTCATTTGCATACCATTGTCACTTCAGTACAACACAAACGTCGACAGGGACCCTGCAGTATGTAATGGCGAAGCAATTTGTCTCACATCGTCATTGTAAGGTCACAAAGCTACAACACAGATAACAAAGTGCATCGGTTACAAGTTGCTTAAACTGAGGAGAGGATTCATTTGCTTATCATTATCGCCTCGGTTTCATAGAAACGTCGGTGGAGAGCCTGTAGTTTGCAATGGCGAATCAGTTTGTGTGTCCCATCGTAATTATGGGTTACAAGAGATTTACACTCAGGAGAGGTTTCATTTCCTTGCCATTGATGCCTCAGTACCACAGAAACGTCGGCAGAGACCCTGTAGTATGCAATGGCGAAGCAATTTGTGTGCCCCATCGCCAATGTGAGGCTGCCAATGATAGAGCAAACACATAAACGTACATCGGTTCCACGTTATTTATACTCAGGGGAGGTTTCATTTGCTTACCAGTATCGCCTCGATACGATAGAAATGTCGGTGGATATCCTGTAGAGTGCTATAACGAGGCAATTTGATTTACCCATCGCCAATGTGTGGGCGCCAAGGCTAGAATTACCATGCAAAAGTCCATTGGTTACAACTTATGTATACTCACGAGAGGTTTCATTTGCTTACAGTTAAGCCGGCCGCAGTAGCAGAGCGGTTCTAGGCACTTCAGTCCAGAACCACGCGGCTGCTACGGTCGCAGGTTCGAATCCTGCCTCAGGCATGGATGTGTGTGATGTCCTTAGGTATAAGTAGTTCTAAGTCTAGGGGACTGATGACCTCCGATGTTAAGTCCCATAGTGCCTGGAGCCATCTGAACCGTTTTGCTTACGGTTATCATCTCCATAGTATAGAAACGTCGGCGGAGACCCTGTAGTACGCAATGGCGCAACAATTTCTGTGTCCTATCGTCAATGTGAGGATCCCATACCTAGAATAAACCATGCTAAAGTGCATCAATTAGAAGTTATTTAAACTCTGAAGACGTTTTATTTGCTTACCATTGTCGCATAAGTACCATAGAAACTTCGGCGGACAGTCTGTAACATACAATGGCGAAGCAAATTCTGTGTCCCATCGTCAATGTGAAGGGTCCAAGGATGGAATAAACATGCAAAACTGCATCGTTCATAAGTCATTTATGCTTAGGGCAAATTACATTTGCCTACCGTCATCTAATTTGTACCAAAGAAATGTCGGTGGAGACCCAGTCGTATGCAATGGCGAAGCAATTTCTGTGTCCCATCCTAAATGTGAGGGTGCCAGTGCTAGAATAAACATGCAAAAATGCATCAGTTACATGTTATTGATACTCAGGATAAATTTCATTTGCTTATCGTTATCGCCTCAGTACCATAGAAACGCCGGCACAGACTCTAGAGTATGCAATGGCGAAGTAATTTCTGTGTCCCATTGTTAATGTGAGGGTCCCAAGGCTAGAACAAGCATGCAAAAGTTCGTCGATTGCAAGTTATTTATACTCAGCAGAGGTTTCATTTGCTTATCGTTATCGCCTCTGTACCATAGACACGTAGGCGGATACCCTGTAGCAAGCATATTCTATGTCCCATCGTCAATGGGAGGGTTCCAAGGGAAGAATAAACTTGTATAAGTACATCGGTTACAAATTTTTTATACTCAGGATGGTTTACATTTGCTTACTGCTATCGCTTCGGTACTGTAGAATCGTCGGCGGAGTCTTTGTAGTATGGATTGGCAAAGTAATTTCTGTGTCCCATGGTGAATTTTAGGGTGCCAAGGCTAGAAAAAAACTTGCAAAAGTGCATTGGTTTCAAGTTATTTATACTCAGGGGAGGTTTCATGCGCTTAGCTTTATCGCCTTAGTACCAGAGGAGTGGCGGTAGAGACCTTCTAGTATGCAATAGCGAACCAATTACTGTGTTCCATCGTTAAAGGAAGAGTACAAAGGCTAGAATAAACATGCAAAATTGCACTGTATTCAAGTAATTTATACTCAGGTGAGGTTTCCTTTGATTAACGTAATCATCTCAGTACCATAGAAGAGTTGACGGAGACTCTGTAGTAAGCAATGTCGAAGCGATTTCTGTGTCCCATCATCAATGTGAGGTTGCCAAGCCTGGAATAAACATGCAAAAGTGCATCGGTTACAAGTTATTTATACTGTGGGGAGGTTTCATGCGCTGAACATTATCGTCTCAGTACCACAGAAACGTCGGCGTAGACCTTGTAGTGTGCAATGGCGAAGCAATTTCTGTGTCCCATCGTCAATGTGAGGGTCCCAAGGCTAGTACAAGCATGCAAAAGTGCATCAATTGCAAGTTATTTATACTCAGGAGATGTGTCATTTGCTTACCGTAATGGCCTCAGTACCATAGAAACGTCGGCGGAGACTGTATTACGCAATGGCGATGCAATTTCTGTGTTCCATCGTCAATGTGAGGGCGCCAAGAGTAGAATAAACATTCAAAAGTGCCTCGGTTACAATGTATTTGTACTCGTGAGAAGTTTTATTTGCTTATCGCCTCCATACCAATGAAACGTCAGCGCACACCCTGTAGTGTGCAGTGGCGAATCAATTTCTGTGTCCAATCCTCAATATGAAGGTGCCAAGGCTAGAGTAAACAGGCAAAAGTGCATCGGTTACAAGTGTTTTTACTCAGTAGAGGTTTCAGTTGCTTACCGTTTTCGCCTCAGTACCATAGAAACGTTGGCGGATTTAAGGCATATTGTTTACCGATTGTAGAGTTTGTGGGATTGAAGTCCAAAACGTATGCATACTGTACAACAGTCTGGGATACACAGAGGCTGGCAAAGATTGTTCGACGTGCGGCATCGTCTGTCCTCACTATGTAAGACTATTTGCATTGTTTGTATTGTCGCAGCGTTCAGGACGCTCCTCTGCACATCACTTGGCTAACTAGTATTTGATCACGAGGTAACGAGGTGTGCACTGTGCTGCAATCTAAAGTCTGATTGTCTCCTCATGGCGATAAAAGAGTCATTTGTGAGGATGGGGTGGAAATCCTCCTATCTTCACACTATTTACTTGATGCGAAAGTTGAGAGATAGAGAGGAAATGAGTGAGTGGGGTGGGATTTTTATGATCAAATAGTATGTGTGCGTGTGCGTGTGTGTGTGTGTGTGACTGAAGAATATGTATGAATGTGTAAATACATCTAGTTATATATGAGGACCATGTGCTGAAAAAAAAATAAATGCGAAAAATTGTTTTCTTAGATATATATAAGTACCATATGTTGAAAAATAAAAAAATTATTGCGACTTTATTTACATATAAGCACAATGCGCTGTAAAAAATATTGGCTCTCTTTTGTTATTCGTGTGTGTGTGTGTGTGTGTGCGTGTGTGTGTGTGTAAGTGTATGTGTCAACAGAGTAGTGTTGAAGCTTCACCTACCGCTAGCCAGCCAGTCAAAGTAGTTTGAATTCCATCCATATCATTTTTTTAGTACAGCTGTTTGGGTTGGACGCTTTAGAGCCACCCAGTTAATTGTTATTATTAAAGTATTTCAGCTGTCTGTGGTGGAAAATGTCTAGAGCCACACAGTTAAAAAAATATTTAGAGCTGTTCAGTTAAGTTGGGGCCATCGAATTAAATCTTGTTATTAAAGTGTTTGAATGATAAATGTATATTTCAGACACACACACACTCACACACACACACAGAAAACTTGTCTCGTTAAGTTGGAGCCATGCAATTCATTAATTATTTCACAGAAAATGTGTACTTAAAAAAATTTAGAGCCATCTAGTTAAGTAGGAGAGCGTTAATTCACAGAGCAGCTCGGTTTAATATAGTCTGCTTGGATGGAATTTCATTAGTAATAGTATTTAGCGCGTAGGTTAGTCTATGCCTCTGCTTTAGTTTTAAGTGTGGCTCTATAAGGAAGAAAACCTTCCCTTCGAGGAATCTCCAACATGTATTGGATTCTAGAACTAAGTTAAAAGTATCTCTGTGTTGAACTGAACTGTATCTCAAGAACTATATATATATTGCACATCATGAACTAAATTGTAATCTCGAGAATTGAATTGAATTGAATAAAGGAAAAAAATTCGTTACCCTACATCACTGTTGTTATTTTAAAAAAAACCTAATCATTATTCTTTTTCTGGTAAAACATATCTGTGAACATTCTGCAGGCACATCTGCATTACATGCGCACATCTACAAGACATAGTGCCTTTAACACACACATTTTCAGAGAATCTACAGCAGTCGAGGGGAGAGGAATGTGAAATCCTGCCTATTAATAGCACTGGTAACACTATTCCCTCATTGGCAATGCGCAAGGCTGTGGAAAGTAGGACACACAGCTCCCTTTGAGTCGCACATCTACAAGTCATAGCGCCTTTAACATACAATTTCAGAGAATTCTCTGCAGGCGAGTTCATAGGAATGCTGAAGTCTAACTATTAATAGCACGTTGACAGCGCACAAGGGTGTGGTAAGTAGGTCGCACACTTCCAGTGGACTGCAGATATTAACGGAAACAGGTATAGTATCAGGATTAAACTTACATGCTAAGGACGTAGGTCTCAAAAAAAGAAATATACACTCATTGTTAGGAAAAAATTTCATTTGTTTCTCATCCAATTTAAAAGTAATTTTACATTTTCATAAGCAGATACAGCAACACTTTTTTGATACATGTTCTTGAGTCGATGGAGAGAAGGACACCCATAGAATTCCAGGTCTTGAATAGAAGCAAATTTAAAGCTTTGACACATCCATGTGATCCTCTCCTTTGCCTCCACGTAGATGATGGTATCCGTGTGATCGAATAATTTAAGCGCAGTCACCATATCTTTATACGGTATGCCAGGATCACCCCAGTGAATTCCATGGTATAATTGCGTTAACCACTTTGCACTCTTCTGTGTCTTAGCACACCTCACATACTTGAAAGACCTCAGTGATGCAATGTTTGCTGAGAATGTCTTTATTATGCCAACATCTTGTGTGTACGCTACAAACGCAACATGTTTAAATATGAAGTCTACACTCACCATCATAGAAACCCTGAGCATACGCAATAATGTTCACACCTTGAGACATCATTGTGAAATGCTCTAGGTATGGTGCAGCACCTATTCATTTATACACCTTGTTGCACAATACCGGTGAGCGGGCAGTTGTTGATCACACGCTCATGTAGAACTAGAGCATACGTGGCAGCGTGTTCTGGGAAATTTGTCAATGATTCAAATTCAATTCGCACATCTATAGATCCAGACTTAATTATCTCATTCTGTCTTGGGCGGTCTATTACAATGATCGGTGAAAGCTCTTTGAACTTATGCAGATTGAGTAGACAACCTCCTTCCTCTCCTTTGGTAATTTATAGTAAGAAGCCCAAAACCTTACATACATGTCATATGCTAGACTGCATATTTAGAGTCCACTGCAGATGTAAATTGTCATATGGGCAGAATTCTGAATTGAGGTGGACTTTGGCATTAGTCAACTTGCAGTCGTCGAACATGGTGGAATCATTTGCTATATTACCTCTTCTATCAGTCTGAAACGCAAGTATGATGAGTCTAGGTGTGTCTAGATGGGAGGAGGTTTTAATAGCCCACGTTTGTCTGCTCGCAGTTGGTAACACTGGGTACTCGAAAACCTCCCACGAGCGAAATGTCAGTGACAGAAACGTACCTGAATTCAGGACCTTTAAAAGTTTCAAACGCTCCTCATCTGATACAGTGAGGTGAGGTATTTTCCGTATTATCTTGCTGATTGTGATCATATTCTCCTCTTGAGCTCCTTGAATGTATGACTTACTGTCTGTTGCACTCCATACCAGAATGAGTTCCTGTTTAGCGCTCATAATAATCTGTCTCATGTCCTCAAAGTACCCCATAAGCATTTTTAGAGGTATGCAGGTAGTAAATCACTTGTACTCTGCAACTGTTCTATTGTCTGGATCGTCTATGAACCATCCCGCATTTTCTAAACTATGCAAATCTGCGGGTGATGCTGAGATGTATGTTTTAAGGGTTGATGTTATGCCGTCATTGCGTGTACGGTCGATCTCAGACCCATTGAGTTCATAGCGTATCTCTTGGAACAGGAATGCTAAAGTGTTACGTGTCAGCTTAGATCCCACTATCACTGCCGTCAGTTTTCTTGAATGACCCCTCTAGATATATGAAACTCTTGCATGGAAGCATGAGTGCGTCTTGGTGCTGGATGCCAATCCTGATTTCATCGTTTTTGTTAAATGTGGTTGAAGCATAAGGTTTATGAGAGAAGTGTTCCTGACGTATAAGTCTCTCATCGTACTCTACTGGACTGGTTATACTGAGTGAGGACATCATTACACGGTTTCAGGCCAACTGATTTAAGAAACTCGTAGCTCACACGTGTTATCACTTTGCTGTCCGGTAGCGAAGTGGCATGCTGCGGATTGCGTGCACTTGTTTTATGCCGTATGCCCATCCTGCCTTACATGTAATCGTACAATGATTTCCTCACCACGAAAGTCAACAAGTTGATTGCTCTGGTCCTCTGGTCCACAATACGCAGCTCCAAGTACTCCAATGTCTGAGCTGTCACTGGAAGGTATATTGCATTGACAGGGGTCTCAACAATCTTATACCCCGTTGCAACCGAGGGGAAGAATCCGTAAATAGTGTGAATCAGACTATCGTTGAGACAGGAGTTCGTTGCAATGTTAACACTCAACACGGATTCTACTGACAGGGAGTATGTCCACAGTCTGATCTGACTTGTAAAATTTACTTGGATCCTTCTTCAAAACCTGCCCTTTTGTGAAACCCAGCAGATGCCCTAGTGAACCCTTCTGGTTAAAGTCAATCGTTGCATTTACAGTCCTTATTTCAGATTTAAGTGTACTGGTGTTTGTACATAGTTCAATACCTTTTCCAGACTGTTTTAAGGACTCGTTTAAATCGTCGATATCGTATGCACCCAGTTCTAATTCCTCAATATCTTTTTCGCCATTAATACCCACATCCAGTTTATTGTTAGTCTCAGTGATATTTGGCATGCTATTGTACGTCTCCAGTCCAATAAATGCAATACTCCATTCACCAACGCTCAAATCAGTTGGCAGGAAGTAATTTGCACACAATACAGATGATCGCTTTTTTTTTTAACGTCAAAGTGTTCAACATTGCATCTGAACCTCAACTGATGAATGAATGTTTAAACCCCCTCCTTATAAGCATGCTTCTTCTTCTTCTTCTTTGTGAACGTCAAGAGAAACCCGATGCATAGATGTCCACTGAGATGTGTATTAAAGTCCTGATAGCGTCGATAATTGTAGAACAGACGTCTTCTGTGAATGAAGTATCGTTGTAATTCTTCTGGTGGTTGCAGCTCACCAAATGAGTCGAAATAGTAGACAGTATCAGCATTTTTCATAACCTGTGTACCCAGTGGATGCCGGGGCCGCCAGCAACATCCAAATTCACAATTCTACATTCACCAGTTTTCCACATAGTTTTCGGTAATGTATCCCACATAAACACACCACGGAATCTTGGTATCTTGAATTTGGCTCTAATAAACTTCAGAAGATCTACAAAATTGTACGGCCTTTCTGCCATACATTCCCAGAGTGACGGACAGAATCGGCCGTATATTGCGCAAACATGGCGTAAAGACGATTTTCAAACCGACAAGGAAGATCAAAGAGTGTCTTAGATCGGCGAAGGAGAAAAGAGACCCACTTGCAATGTCGGGAATATACCGCATACCATGCACATGCGGAAAAGTTTATGTCGGAATGACTGGACGATCCATTAACACCAGGATCAAAGAGCATAAGCGACATTGCAGGTTGGGGCAGGTGGAGAAATCGGCCGTGGCAGAGCACGCACTGAATGAGACCGACCATGTAATAAAATTCGCCGACACGGAAGTTCTGGCTGTAGAGAAGCACTATCACACGCGCTTGTTCAGAGAAGCTGTAGAAATACAAAAACACGCGAACAGTTTGAACAAGAAAGAGGAAAGCCTTAAGGTCAACGGATCCTGGCTTCCCGTACTGCAGCGAACGACCGTCGCAGGTAGCAAGAGGAGAACCGCACCGGAAATGACCGCGGAGAAGCCCTCGGACGTTGGCGCGCCAGGTACATATAGCCTGCGCCCGCGAGCTCGGCTCCAGTTCACCACCGGCAATGGAGGGTGAAGCTTTGACAATGCCAGCCACTCGTGCTGGCGAAACGTCAGAAAAATCATTAGATGAACGTCGGCCGAAGAACCC
This sequence comes from Schistocerca nitens, assembly GCF_023898315.1. NCBI lineage: Eukaryota > Metazoa > Arthropoda > Insecta > Orthoptera > Acrididae > Schistocerca > Schistocerca nitens. The sequence goes on along the minus strand of NC_064621.1, from coordinate 100,029,221 downwards.
GAGACAGAAGCCAATAGGCAGTTTGTTCAGAAGATCTGTATTTGTGAGTGGTCGATCTGGTAGGACCGCTAATGGGTTTTCTTTTTATTTATGAATAGACCAAGCCCTTTCCTGTACGGTTTCAAGTATAGTCCTTTTCCGATGGCTGCGGCTTCCACCATGCGGTTATGTCTTCTTGCCTCTTCTAACTGTGCTTGGGAGTTTTGCGTGATCTTGACCACTCGAGCGATAGCTGCAGCACCACCAGCGAGGGAATCTACCACCGAGAGTACGGAGAGGGCTGGGATGAGAAATAGAATAAAACAGCCAGATGTTTTGGGTATTGGTAGAACTCGAGGTGTTTTAACCGATCTTCTTCTTCCCGCATCTTTCTGCTTCAGTGTATTTTAGCTGCATACGTCGCTGTCAGGATACAGTTCTTCAACCAGCTCTGCTTCCCGCCCTTGTCCTTCTTCTTGTTTAGTGCACAACGTGCAGCATTCATAACTCGCTTGAAATTCATCACTCCTAAACTCAATTTTTCCACGCATGATTTTATCAACTGCAAATGCTGTAATGCGTTGACCTATACCAATATCCTTCCTTCTCTGTATTGCCTTAGCCTTATCAGCTAAAATCCTATCTGCAATGTGACGACTTGATAGATCTTTATTTGCAGCGTATGCAATGTCGTGTTCCACACACGCTTCGTCGAGCAGATTAACGTCCTTATCAGCTTGTGCCAAGCGTTTCTGAAGCTTTGTCCCAGGTGCACAGTAGTTATACCTAGGGATGTGTAATTCCACCGTCAGTTTGTCTATAATACCACCACCTCCTCTAATGCGTCTCCTAGCACGCATGTTATGCTACTGCGGTGATTGTGGACTATGCGCGCCCATTATATAGCAAATCTCCGGCATCACTCCAGCTGTTTTGTGTAGCAGGAAAAGCAAGCCATTTGACTAGTGCTTTATTTCCCCGACATCTCATGACTCTCTCCACGGAAAAACATCCGGTTCTGAGCTTTTCTGCAACTCCTGGTGTAGAAACAGCCTACAATTTCTTCACCTGTACTATCCTTCAGTATATAAATTCTAGGATTCGTTCGCTGCGCCTTTGAAACTATAAACTTCTCAGTTGACCAGTGCGGTAGGTATGATTTTTCAAATGCCGTCTCGTGTTTTGAGATTCACACCAAATCACATACATTAAATTTCTGTCTGTGTGGATCCAGCATCTTAATGCGATCGTAAACCGTATCCAAGAGTCCATTATCATGAACAGCGATTGGTCTCATTTTTATTGTGGTATGTTTGGTTCGATTATACTGAGCAATTATTTCTGGGAGGATATTTGTCCATTTGTATGAGCCGCGAAGCTTAAAACGCTCCCACATTCGACCTTTTATTATTCTTTTCTATCACTCCACGATATTTGACTTCAGGTGAGTAAATGTTGAGTAGTGATGTATTCCGTACTGCTGCATCACGGTCTGGAAATACCTATTGTAGAACTCCCCACTGTGATCGGTTTGGAGGTTGTCTGGGCATCGATTAGTCCCTGTGTGTGGCAAATGCTCAAAAACATCCGTGACATTTCTACTTGTTTTTGTTTTGCCAGGTAATGTCCAGGCAAATTTTGAGTATGTATCAATAACCATTAAAATATATTTGAATCCATTATTCTCATGTGAATATTCCCTCATATCTACAAGATCAGCTTGCCACAAGTCATCCAAACCTTTAATCATAACATGCCTATGACAGTATGTTTTGTGTGCTAGTTTGTGCAGTTCTCAAACTACTTGTCTCCATACTTATTCGATGATATCTCTCTCTCTCTCTAAGCTCAGAGATTATTGAAACAACTTCATTCGAGTGAGCAGTATATACTGTGGGATTCGATTGTTCACTGCTTTATGCTCAATGTCGATACCATCACCGCTGATGCTGCTGCTGTTGTTTTTTCTGCCTTCAAGTATTTCTTTTATAATGGTTTCATATTTCTTGTTGCTCAGGTTTTTCGTGATCTTATGTGCACCAGTCATGTGCAGTATTTCACAGTATGTTTCCCTGTCATTAACTAAATAATTTATAAGTTTTTTGCTACGTCTTAGGAAAATAAGATTCATTAAGCTGGGTGTTCTCTCAAACCGTCTTTCACCAATCTGTGTTGTGTCATCAATTACAGTTATAGGATGGTTACCCAACATGTACGGTCTTCCCCTGCTAACGCCAAATGTTCTATCTATCTGACTGGGGGTATGACAGATAATGAATTTGTCACTGTCAACACCCTTATTATCGTGTGTTTTTGTTTTTGCTGAGAGCTGTCAGAGAGATTCAGTAACCGGCTTAAAGGTCTCTCTTAGTGTCTGCTGTCGATCCATATGCCCTAACCTCAGCAACCATAATTTCTCAGGATCTGCTTTCCATGCTTGAATCACTTTCTGCTACATCGACATCTCGATGTATACTAATCAGACATCTTCACATTGTGAGGCTTTATATATCCGGTCATTTTCTTCTTCCTCTTACTATGGACATGCTCCCCCTTCTCAACAACAAGGAAATCTACATCTACTTTCCCCTCAATAGCCTCGACCTATTCAGTTAAGTCGGCTTCTTTATTACCGACTTCATTAACTAACTCATTTAACGCATTCGCCATTCTCAAAAGAGTCTGGTAATATGTTTCTCCCCCCCCCCCCCCCCCATGAACCATGGACCTTGCCGTTGGTGGGGAGGCTTGCGTGCCTCAGCGATACAGATGGCCGTACCGCAGGTGCAACCACAACGGAGGGGTATCTGTTGAGAGGCCAGACAAACATGTGGTTCCTGAAGAGGGCCAGCAGCCTTTTCAGTAGTTGCAGGGGCAACAGTCTGGATGATTGACTGATCTGGCCTTGTAACATTAACCAAAACGGCCTTGCTGTGCTGGTACTGCGAACGGCTGAAAGCAAGGGGAAACTACAGCCGTAATTTTTCCCGAGGACATGCAGCTTTACTGTATGATTAAATGATGATGGCGTCGGGTAAAATATTCCGGAGGTAAAATAGTCCCCCATTCGGATCTCTGGGTGGGGACTACTCAAGAGGACGTCGTTATCAGGAGAAAGAAAACGCGTTCTACGGATCGGAGCGTGGAATGTCAGATCCCTTAATCGGGCAGGTAGGTTAGAAAATATAAAAAGGGAAATGGATAGGTTAAAGTTAGATATAGTGGGAATTAGTGAAGTTCGGTGGCAGGAGGAACGAGACTTTTGGTCAGGTGATTACAGGGTTATAAATACAAAGTCAAATAGGGGTAATGCAGGAGTAGGTTTAATAATGAATAAAAAAATAGGAGTGCGGGTTAGCTACTACAAACAGCATACCTAGTGAACGCATTATTGTGGCCAAGATAGACACAAAGCCCATGCCTACTACAGTAGTACAAGTTTATATGCCAACTAGCTCTGCAGATGATGAAGAAATTGATGAAATGTATGACGAGATAAAAGAAATTATTCAGGTAGTGAAGGGAGACGAAAATTTAATAGTCATGGGTGACTGGAATTCGTCAGTAGGAAAAGGGAGAGAAGGAAACATAGTAGGTGAATATGGATTGGGGGGAAGAAATGAAAGAGGAAGCCGCCTTGTAGAATTTTGCACAGAGCATAACCTAATCATAGCTAACACTTGGTTCAAGAATCATAAAAGAAGGTTGTATACCTGGAAGAATCCTGGAGATACTAAAAGGTATCAGATAGATTATATAATGGTAAGAGACAGATTTAGGAACCAGATACTGGGAGATGAAGAAGCTTGCACAGGATAGAGTACCATGGAGAGCTGCATCAAACCAGTCTCAGGACTGAACACTACAATAACAACACAACAATATGTTTCTAGTTCCCTGCGTATACCTCCAACTTTATGCACAATAGCCTGAATTTTCGCAACCATGTACAGGCGAATGTCCAGTCTGTGTACACCCATTCTCTTGGGTTGAGAGCTAGACATACACGCGAATTTGTCCATGGTGCAGTGTATACTGATGTACTAACCTCTCTTACCGTGCTATATATGCAAAAACTCTTGGAAGTTTCGCCTATACCCACCATCACTCAGTTTTCTTGCTTTATCAATAACGAGAAACCCATACTGTGAATGATTCCATCAATCAGCACATATCTTTACAAAAACATTGAACGATATGTCAGTTCCGACATGTGCCTGGTAAATTATTTTTTTTTTAATTCAGATTGTCTTGTTTGAAGAGGTTTACGTTATCCCTAACCAACTGTTTGGGGATTCTGGAATATGTTTGGTTTAGAAACAATACAACAGCACCCATATGACGACCGAAACAGAAATATTTTGGAATTTGGTCTTGGTTTTCCACAGCAACGTCGTCAAATATGAAGACAGTGTTTGGTTTTGCTTTTTCAGCTGGAGGGATATGACCACTTTCACTGAATACCGTATATGTAACACCATGTACTCCATGCAATATCCCCTGCAATAGCTGATACTTGGGTTGAAACAGTGTTTTTAAGAATAAACAAAATGCTCAAATCGGTCTCCATCTACATGTGTTAGCAGAGTCATGAGGACATTAATCTTCCCACAGTTGGATGGACCTACAATAACTGCTCGTATGTTATCAGGAAAGAGAATTCCGTTCTTCTTGTTCTCCTTCAGGTCTTCTTTCGCATATTCACAGGACCAGTCACCGATAACAAAGACCTTGTGATGAGAATGTTTCACCCACCCTGCCGTGATACTAACTACACCATGATACATTGGAAAGGCTAATAATAGTATGTGTAGCCACTATAGTTGCATCACTTAACTGACTGAGCTATATTGACTACACAGAGAAAAAACCATGTATTTTACTCATGAAGAGTAACTTGATTAATCATCATCTCAATAACTCGTAGAGCACTGGAAAAAATTAATAATTGTAATACTTTGACTATAATGAGAGAGGTATGAAATAAAACACAAACACAGTTTGAGATTATATATACATAAATTATTTATTTATTTAAATATCATACATGGGGTGTAGTATTTCAGGAATATCATTACAATTTGTATGTATCTTCTCCTTTGCACCTGTACAGTATTTGCCAAATAAAGCTTTTGGACATGCAATAAATTCAGCACATATCTCCCTCAAGCCAATAGATGCCTCAAAGTACTCAGGTTTTTCACACACACATTTAATCTGTTTCTCTTTCGGGTCAGCCATCATGTGCAAACGAAGTTGCTGCTTCAAATCATCAACATGTACACTATGCACACGTAGGGAGTTTACATCATTGCATGCAGAGTCTATGCTAGGCAACCAACGGTTCAGTCTCTCCAATGCAAGACACATGGCAGTGTCCAGATCATATAACTTCATAACTGAGGCATGCCTTAGATAAACACAGTTGTCACCCGGTTTCACACATAATGCACAGTCATCAAATACAGTTGTAATAGAAAGTGTCACACCAGTAAGGCCAATGTCTGGGGGAGAAAGAATTGGATAATACTCTGTAGTCATCTCCTGAATGAAGTAGCACTCTGCACGACATATTTCATCCCAGTCGACGTTGGAAATTGGCACTTTAACACATTTTGGCACGTTTCCAATCTCTAGTCTCGCTTGCATGCCCCAGACATGATGTGCTTCTATAGCAATGTTCACATGTAGCGATCCACTGGGAGTTAAATTGTATGTGGAGATGAAAAGCATAGGTGCACTCGACGCCTTCTTATCTACAGTATCTGCATTCTGTGGTTGCACTATCACAGGGATGTTCTGGTAGGATGGGTCATATGTTGGTGACCAGTACTGACCTCCATCTTGTTGTTTAGGACCACCACCAGTGACAGCATTCGAAGTGTTGGGGGCAGATCGTGCGTCCTCATCACACAAATCAATGAATGGGACGGACAACAGCAGCTCCTTGTCCTGCTCCAGCAAGTGGGCTATGTGCGCTACCGGATCCCACGTGGCCGCTACTGGTTCAGACGTGCTGGAGGTTGTTATCACCACATCCCTAGAGGTCACTGCAGGTCTTGACAGGATGGCAGGTGAGGTTGCTACAGGTCTGGACATGGCAGAGATTGGCAAGTTGGTGCTCGACCCTCCTAACTTGGACGCGTCAATGGTTACTACTGGACAAAGACAAGGAAGCATTAGACATGGACCAATACGAGGAAACAATGAATGATGATAATAAAAATAATAAGGCTAACCAGAGAGAAAGATGTGATATGGGATGCCTACTTTTCCTTTTCCTCCTGTTCTGTATGACTGTGCTGGAGTGCAACTGCTGTTGACGCTCCATTGTTGTTCTCCTTCTCCTTCTTCTTCTTCTTCTGCTGCTGCTGCTGACTGACTGAACAAGACTGAGGTCCCAGAGCTGCTGAGCCTCCCCTATACCCCCTCCAATGACGTCACCAGATACTGCCATCCTACTGGTTGAAATCTAACACGTGACAGGATTAAGGGCTCCTATTGGCTCCCAACATTTTCCCCCACCATCTTGGATTACATCACAGAATGGACGACAGTGCTCTCTGGTGGTGGTACTGTGTACTAGACATCTAGGCAAACACACTGTTTCCCACCATCTTGGGTAACAGTACTTGCGTCATCAGCTGACATCATGGCAGCCATCTTGGATTATGTCATGGATGAGAGCGCCCTCTGGTGGCAGTACTGTATACTGGGTCAGTTGGAGTCCGTACCTCGTGGTGAACACACTGGATGGCTGTACTGCATTAAATAGATTAAATAAAGACTTATGTCCAGCACTGGTTGAGTCCTCTCCCCAACCAATCCCTACTAGGAGGAGGTGGCGGTCGAGTGACTTAGGTTAGTGGGGGTAGCCCAAGTGACCTATCTTCAAGCCATTTTCTTAGGTTAGTAGAGGTGAGTTGCACTATCCTGATGGAATTTGAACTTCCCGCCATTTTCTGTGGGAGGGGGTTAGGTTAGTGGAGGTAGCCCAATTGACCTATCTTCCCACCAAAATCCGCTATCTTGAATAACATCAGGCCGCCATCTTGGATGATGTCATCGCCGCCATCTTGGATAACGGTACTTTGGGGCAAAACCCCCTTGCACCAATACTAGCATCCCCCGGTAGCTGAGTGGTCAGCACGATCGACTGCCAATCCTCAGGGCCCAGGTTCGATTCCTGGCTGGGTTGGATAGTTTCTCCGCTCAGGGACTGGGTGTTGTGTTGTCCTAATCATCATCATTTCATCCCCATTGACGCGCAAGTCGCCGCAGTGGTGTCACATTGAAAGACTTGCACCAGGCGAGCCGTCTACCCGACGGGAGGCCCTCGTCACACGCATTAAAAAAAAAAAAAAGGTGAGCTAATAAGACTCTTTCCTTTTACCCACTGTGCAAGGAGTACACTTCTGGAACTTTTAGTTCCAAGCAAATTAACACACACATATAGAACTACAGAAACAGAGATTCACACACACACTGTGAAGACAGTTTACAGAATGATTTCTGTTTAAGAATCTAAATTTGCTGGTGAGATCCCACAATACCGCTTGCACCTGTTTATGACACATTCAGCAGAGGGTTGTCGGTCTATCTTGAGACTCTTAGATTTCTGATCCTGTAAGTAAGCCCCCCCCCCCACCCCCCACCCCTTTCCACCATCCCACTCCACCTTTTTTTCTTCAATCCTTTTATGTTTTTATTCCCAAAAAGATCAAAATATGAACGGGGAAGTGTTCCTATTTGGAATCAGAAAGTGACTACTAAGTTTGATCTATGCCCAATGATCCTATAAAAACATGCATTTGCATGGAATTCTTGTCTTTTTTAATTACATATTGATCGCAGAATTCCAGTTTTCATTGCAAATATAATTTATTAATTATCGATATTTTATAAAAGATTGTTAATTTAGAACGCTTAAGTTAAGAAAATTTTACAAACAAAATTTCTGAGACCTAAATGAAAATTTAAAGACTCTTTGTTTTGACTCTATCCACTGTTTTTACCACAGGTATGGGGTTACACGCGATCCAGCGTCCTAAGTGTTGTGTTGGCTGAAGAGCCAACACCTTGTTACAAGAGGAGGCTGAAATGCACGCGTTTTACCTCACGCAGGCTGGCGTGAGGGGGGAAGAACTATACTGACGTGAGGTCTGGAACATGATAAGGAATTAGAATTCAGAAAGCGGACGTAGCTAGTTTGATACTTAACTTTAATCCATTAATGATGAAGGTCGCTCTTGATGGTACATGAGTCACAATATTATCTGTTCACATAGTACTTGTAGTAACTGAATATGGCGCCTTGCTAGGTCGTAGCAAATGACGTAGCTGAAGGCTATGCTAAACTATCGTCTCTGCAAATGAGAGCGTAAGTAGTCAGTGAACCATCGCTAGCAAAGTCCGCTGTACAACTGGGGCGAGTGCTAGGGAGTCTCTCTAGACTAGACCTGCCGTGTGGCGGCGCTCGGTCTGCAATCACTGATAGTGGCGACACGCGGGTCCGACGTATACTAACGGACCGCGGCCGATTTAAAGGCTACCACCTAGCACCTGCCTGGAGGTGACACCACACTAAGCATCGTAGAAATACGGAAAACAATAATTGTCACAGCATCGAACACACCGTTCAAATGCTGCATTTTTACCCTTGCCGCCTTATCATTTGAAATTTGAACCGATCAGAAAGTATCTGGAGCCAAGCTAACGGATTTGTGGCGAGAAATAACTAGACGTTTAAGCTGGAACTGATGCATGAACCTTCGTCGCTCGTCACTGCCAAACGTTGGAGGTGTGCAAGTCATAAAAATAGAGCAGAAGACGTAACATCTGGCTGGCTACATGAATTCTATTGTTGATTAGATTAGATTAGATTTACTTTCATTCCAATTGATCCGTAGTGAGGAGGTCCTCCAGGATGTGGAACATGTCAGAAAAACAACAATACATGACAAATATTTACATCTAAAACAAATAAGCTAATGTACCATTCCACAGGTCCCAAGTGGAATGAACGTCATTTTTTAATGAACACTAAGAGTCATTTTACAAATACTAATGCACTGAATTTAAAATAAAAAAGTTTTTTATTTATTTATAAGGTAATACAACTACTGTAATACTTATTTACAATGAACACATTACTGCACTGAAATGGTGCAGAAGTTCGATTATACTAAAACACACACACACACACACACACACACACACCAATTTTCAATGAACACATTACTGCACTGAAATTGTGCAGAAGTTATGTTGTACTTATATACAAATCAGTTGGTTTTACTAAGAAATTCATCAATGGAGTAGAAGGAGTTGGCCACCAATAAATCCTTTAGGCTTCTCTTAAACTGAATTTCATTGGTTGTTAAGCTTTTTATGGCTGCTGGCAAGTTATTGAAAATGTGTGTTCCTGAATAATGCACACCTTTTTGTACAAGACTAAGTGACTTTAAATCCTTGTGAAGATTATTCTTATTTCTAGTATTGATTCCATTAATTGAGCTGTTGGTTTGAAAAAGTGATATATTTTTAATGACAAATTTCATTAAGGAATAAATATATTGGGAAGCAGTAGTTAGTATCCCTGATTCTCTAAACAGGCTTCTGCAGGATGTTCTTGAGTTCACACCACATATAACTCTCACTGCACGTTTTTGTGCCCGTAAAACTTTAGCTTGGCTTGATGAATTACCCCAAAAAATAATCCCATATGACATTATGGAATGAAAGTAAGCATAGTATGCCAGCTTTTTTATTTTTATATCCCCTATGTCTGACAAAATTCGCATTGCAAACAGAGATTTGTTAAGACGCTTCAGCAGTTCTGTGATCGCTTCGTTATCAAATGGCTCTGAGCACTATGGGACTTAACATCTGAGGGCATCAGTCCCCTAGAACTTAGAACTAGTTAAACCTACCTAACCTAAGGACATCACACACATCCATGCCCGAGGCAGGATTCGAACCTGCGACCGTAGCAGTCACGCGGTTCCGGACTGAAGCGCCCTAACCGCACGGCCACCGCGGCCGGCCCTCGTTATCAACATTGCAGATGACGCTTCCAGTGCTGAAATGGATTCCTCGGATTCTGATATGGAAGGAGTTCAGAGATTACCTGACGACTGACTATAAATAATAACTTCACTGGCTTCAGTATTTAACTATGCGCTGAAATATCTGCAATACGCTTTTTCGTCACACGTAGCTTACGCAGAAAAATTACCCTGTGCTTAAATTGGCAATTTTCATCACTCTTGTATTAAATCACATTTCTGTGGGAGGTTTCCGTATGTCTCCTACGGAGCATACTGCCGGAGTTTTGCCTTACATTATTTCATTCTATTTAAACATGAAATGACATTCGAAGCTGTATTGTTTGTCTGCTCGTCTCTTTTTACAACTGCATGTTAGCCAGACTAACTAGTTGGCTTTTTTTTTTCCTTTATTGAATTTCAATTCCCCCCTCCCCCCCCCCCCCCCCCATGAAGGGGGCGGGCTGGCAGCAACTTAGTATGCCGCTCTTCAGCCTACAGACTTTGTTAGAAAGATGAAGAGAATAAATAATAAAAACAGGCGATAAAATCGGAGACTTAAAGAGTAACATGGCGAAAAGAAATGATGGAACTTAAAACAAAGAGCAGAGGGATGATGACGCTAAGAAAATACATACAAAGCAGACAGGTAAAACAAGAGACAGACAATTAAAATAACACGGCGACAGTCTGGTTTCTGTTCGCAAAAGACTTAAAATTCACACCCAGCGACAGCATGGTTTCTGTTCGCAACACGAGAAAGACGAACAACACTGAACAGTCACTGGAACACTGCACTAAAAAGTTGTCAAATGTGACAGACCACAGCCGAGAGCAGGTGGGGGGGAAACTGGACAGATTATGGGAAAATAAAAAAGGGGGGCAGCCGGGAAAGGAGCTGATGGAGGATGAGGACCCATAAGAGGGGAAACTAACTAGTTGGCCAGTGCTGTCCCAGTTTAAATGCGCCGGTAAAGCTGTTGATATTATCGCCGTGTCGATGAGCGCATAACGCACAAAATAGAACGAATACTTATTATTGAGTTTGATTATACTCGAGACAGCTTGGCTTACGCTTCACGTGGAACGAAATCCAATGCGATTACAGGAAACGCAGAAGAATACATAGTGTAATGTTAACACAGGTTTATTCTTATGATGAACGCCGTATGGCGATTCTGAACTAGTGACAAATTTTTTTGTGAATTGGGCAATAGATATTTTTATGCTACTACAATGTCATAGTAGAGTTATTTCTCATTGAGATTATTTCATTGATTCCATCTCATATTTAGAGTTTCATTTATAACATTCGTGCGTGACATTTAGTTTCGCGGCATCGTACTTATTTTGATTACGATATTCACTTATTTAAAGTCAATGTGGACCAGTGATGTGAACCCGCTGGTCACGTGGTATCAACACGGGGTTCTGTGTTTCATTTGACTGAGTTGAAACAGTCGTTACCTGTTGTAGGTAAGTGTACTGTCTCCAATACATAATTTTATTTTATCGACACATCCCGCAAGCTAACTGTGTTTGTGGTGACAGTATAGCCAGACTTTGACCATCTGTTCTACATGAAAATAAATGTGGTTTAAGGATTTATGAGAAAAAAGTAATTACCTCAGTGTGACATTCATTGCTTAATAACACCCCAACCGGTAGATTTTAATTGACCGTTTTGTAAAATCTAAAATATTTCCCATTTAAAGTAAAATGAATCTGTTTGTAATAAATATATTTTTTTAGAGTGTCGACAGCATTTAGTCCTGTCATGATCGGTTATATGAAACTTGGTGGAATAAATTAAAACTTATTGCCTACTATTAATCGGTTGCCCTGACAGGTGGTATATTGTGTGACGTAACTTTCTTCATTGTCAGTATATTAAAGGCAAAATTTTAAGAAACTTCCACAGTTAGCTGTGTTTTCATGTAACTTAGTCAGCGTTAATCGATTTCATGAAGCTCAGTTTCTGCATCTTAACTGTGTATTCGCCAGCCGTTCATCACCTACCCACATCACATGCCCATACCATTTAAAACTCCGTTTCTTCACCTCTTCGGTTACGCGCATGCGAGTTTTCTTTTGCTTCACAATTTTTTTATTTGGTGTCTTCTCTCGCATTGAAACTCTACAACTTCTAAAAAAAATCCATTTGTATGGCTTTGGCTTCTTCAATCTTGTTGTGTTGTTTTCCAGGATTGCGCCCTATGTAAACAAGTGCTATGTATTATTGATTCATGTAATCTTGTTTGTATTTTTGTTTATTTTATCTGACCAAAGAATGGACCTCAGTTTATTGATAGCTTGTTTAGCATATGTTGTCCTTTGCTTTATGTATTAAACTGCTTATGTATTAGCTTCAATCTTGTGTGGATAGAAAATGAGATCTTCATAAAATTATAGTTTAAGTGACATATTTATAAAGCATAGTTCATATAAGTCCAGGCAGGCTAGGAAAAAAAATCTTACCTTCATTGTCTCAGATATTATTGAATTTAGAATATGTTAAAGTGAAGAACTAAGTAAGGAACAAGTATTAAGTTTTTGGTTTCCCCCCAAAATTTTCTGCTCAGTGATACAGCCCTCCAAAGCTGAGACTGTGCATACCATTTTGAAGATGCAAATTTTGGAAAAAAATTTAAAATGCTCTATCTCTAGAACAGTTCCAGATATTTTGTTATTTTTTATTAAAAGGTAATTGCTTTATGATTACAAAGAAATCCTCTATTTGGTCTTACTTGTCAAAGTTTTTACCATAGCATTCTGACCTTTTTAATAATTTATGGAAAATTTTTTTTACAGATTCCAATCCGTGAAATTTTGATTTTTCTTTCTTTTTTCTTCTTTCTGTTGATTAGTGTCACAAAGTTCTACATTCCCTGAAAAGGTGAGCTTCCACTTTAAGGTTGAACAGGTTTTATAAACAACTAAAATATTTGCCATGCATAAAACCTGTTTTATTATCACATAACATGCTCATAAAAATCAAAACCTATCCTTGTTTAACATAATTGTAGTTTTGAAAGATGAGTAACACTCACTTTTTTTCAAGCATTTTAATTGGTTCCAAAATGTATGTAAACGGCCCGAAGACATAAAGGTTCAGTTTATACAAGTTCTGTGCACTTTGTTTTGTACTGAAATTAGCAAGGCAATGAACTAAAAATGTGTGCCACTGCTTCTGTATCTTCCTTTGATATAGCCTTCCTGTTGAACCAATAGGAACTGCAGCACTTAAAATTTCAACACACTGTATACGGCAAGTGAGCACTGATGGCATTGTTGCTATCTTTCATCTGGAAACCTATATCCAGTAGCTGGTCCATGTGGTAGCATAAAGTTCACTACAATTTCGTTTAAATTATAACTTGTGTCAATAATCTCTACAATCCACCAGTCAGTCCCACGTCACAAACATCTCCCTTCTCATGTTGCGAATCTGAATATTTTCCTGCTGTTTCTGAGGTGTTGGCTGAATGAACAAAATTTCTTTCTTCCTATCTGAAGTGCGTACAGTATGAGTTCGCCCATTACTTTGAGTTCAAAAATGTGTCTTCTGAATTCCTTTCACAAGAGTAGTTTGTTTGGGCCATTCTTCTTCTTTCTGCTCGTGGAGTTATTGGATTTATTCTTTCCTCAAAAGAATGAGGGCTGTGGATGTGTAAGACTTCATGACTCTCATAAAATCCTCAGCATTCTGAATCACAGCTGTATTTGGTCTGGAAAGATTATGTTTTGTAGTGTGGTGCTTCAGCAGGCCTCCTACACTGTCACAAGGCACCTTGCCATGACCAGTAGCACTGTATACTCAGTCAGTTGGCACAGGCGAATTTCTCAATTCAAACAGCTGGTAACGATTTTTAAAATGACTAGGGGCACAATCAGAAATAATGATCTTTTCTGCCCCTGTTTGCAGTTGAAGAATTATGCGCATTGCTAGCAAAGCATTTGCTGAGTCATGTCCTGTGTCATCACTTATAATTGCAACACTTGTTGCCTTGTTTTGAAAATGTCACTTCTGTAAAAAGTGAAACCTGGTCATCACTCCAATGATTCCCTTGTACTTGTGGGGGAATTACAGACCAATTCTCAGTAAAATTACAGTGAAGCACTAAACATAGTTCTTCAGTCTCTACACACACTTTAATTTCTGCAATATGTTGTTGTTGCAACTTCTTCAGATGCTGGTGTTACAGCTTTCACTGACCATTTACCAAGTTCATCAATGAAACTGTCAAAGGCAACAGTTTTCTTAATGAGTTTATTTTCCTCGCATGTCGCATATTTAATTTCTGCAGAGTTATCCGCTACGTCTTTCAGGCAAAGTGTCCATAATCACAGTCCTCCCTTTCCAGGGCAGTCACCACATTCTGGAAACAAACAAGTATCTCACTTTACGTCACAGACTACTAATGACTTCACACGCCGAACAAGGTGTCATATGTCACGTGCTCCAGTAAGTTCTTCGAAGTTACCACACACAGTTCAAAAATCACGCAGTACACACATAAATGGACATCTCTAGGTGGTTGTGGAACTACCCACTTAAGTCATAGTGCATAGAAGTTTGATCTTCCAATATGTGGAGTTGTATAGTTGCTCTTATAAATTGCAAAACTTTCTTTAATACTGAAAGTCAGTTACCTCTTCACTTTCACAACTTTTTGACCTTCAGCTGTTACAGCTATAGTGTCTTTTTTTTGTTGGCACTCTGGTGAGAACAATCCCATTTATCATTTCAGATAAAATGACTGCGCTATTTGAACTTGAACCGCTTCTGCAGGATGACCATAATAGGGATCTGGTTTTTCAAAGACTCCTTTTACAGACCCCATGTTTCTTGATTTGTCTACCGTGTACTTTTGATACTAATGCAATGTGGTTCAAAATTATTTTCCTTTAAAGTTTCCCTGGAATAATAGTTAAAACTTGTACCTTTTCACTGTAGGATGTGCAATACTCAACAGCTGAATTGATATTTGTGAAAAATTCCTGATAAAGGTGCTTCGGTTAATTTTCTTCCGAAGATGGAATTTCTACTTTGAAGATTGTCAGTTTTGCCGTTGTGTATTCATCCATAGCTTTAGTAATTTCTGTGTGTATTCTTGATGCATAGAGCTTATGACTCGACTTCATTAACCATGGTTTCTTAACAGGACTAACATCTACCTCTGTAGTTGACTGATTCAGGGTATTCAATTCTTCCTCTATTGATGCAAAATCTGCACCATGCGAGGCTTCACCTTGTTCATATACTATCATTGTTGTTATTCTGTCAAAACATTTAGCACACACTGTCATCACTGGAAACATATTCACTTTGAAACAGTCTTCAAATGAGAACACTTATTCCCAGCCTGAACGAAGTCTGTTTTTTGTTTGTCTTTTATATCACTCTGTTATGGATATGCAAACAGTCAGCACACTTCCCCGGTGGCCCGTCAGAAGACATTACAAACAGTCCTTTTCACAAAACGCACTGCAACTGTGTCAACTGGCAAATTCTTCACGAAAACACAGAACTTGCTGGATGGTCTCAGATTTCTTAGAAACCTCTTCAATAAACAAATTAGCAATGGGCAGCTACATTACAGAAAGCTGCAATGAACAACCATTACAAAGAAACTGACATGAAGCTACAACAAAGTGTAAGAAGTAACTGCAACAAAGACAACAGAAATAAACATTGTAACAAAGAAATTAGTTCGAAACAACTTCAGTGAAGACAAACATTGCCCTTGAAAGTTAAAAAATTATTTTTTGAAATAAAACATGTCCAACTTAAAATTGGAAGCTCTCCTTTACAAAAAATTTATTCTTGTCAGGTGCAGTATTTACATACGTATTTTTTGTGATGTTACACAATCAATGTGAGTGGTAGTGTGTGTGTGTGTTTACCTGATAACCTCAAAAAGATGACTACAGTGGAAGAGATGCAGAACAACACACATTCAAACATGACACAAAATATTTATGTACATATTTGCACTTAATAAGAAAAAAAATCTTGAAACATGTTGTGCTAAGTACAAAAAAATGTGTAACTAGTGCAATATTTCTTTATTTGAATAATGAACGACAGCTGCAAGCTTGCAGAAACATCTATTATTATGAAACTTTCTGGCAGATTAAAACCGTGTGCCGGACCGAGACTCGAACTCGGGACCTTTGCCTTTTGCGAGCAAGTGCTCTACCAGGAGAGCTTCTGTAAAGTTTGGAAGGTAGGAGACAAGGTACTGGCAGAAATAAAGCTGTGAGGACAGAGCGTGAGTCATGCTTCGGTAGCTCATTTGGTAGAGCACTTGCCCGCGAAAGGCAAAGGTCCCGAGTTCGAGTCTCTGTCTGGCACACAGTTTTAATCTGCCAGAAAGTTTCATATCAGCGCACACTCCGCTGCAGAGTGAAAATCTCATTCTGGGTCTATTATTATGTATAAATTGAGTCACATTCCTACTTCCCAGACAGCTATCAGTTCGTTACGTCAGCAGTTTTTATTAGATAATAAACCTTCATTAGGCGATAAACAAGTGTCTGACAAGTCTTTCTATGCCTGTTATGTACATATATCATACATAAGGTGTGAAAATGTAAGGGGGTATCCTATACGTAACTTGTACACCTTAAAACGTCATTACCCACATTTTACATTTTCCCGCATTTTACAGCATTTTTTGAAGTCTTTTGAAAATTGTAAAAGTGGATTTTCACTATACTTCATTCCATAAAATGAAGCCAAGTGTACAAAGTATGTTTTGAAAATGGGTACTTCTTTGTTTAAATTAAAAAGTCACATTGCCACACAAAGAAAAAATTCCCTGTCGTAAAGGGTTAAAATGAAATATAATAATGGTTGTGGTGTTAATTATGGTATCTAAATCACTAGTGACTTTAAGTAACATTTCCAGATATCTTTGTGTTTACAGTTTTATTTTCCTGGACTAATGTTGCCGAATAAATTAAGGGGAAACATGTCCACCAAAATGTAATTTGTGTATATTCAGTTGTACACAGTCCAACACAAGGTAAAAATTATTAACATATTAGAAGCAACAGATGTGCGTGTCCTATGAACATTAAAAAAACACTTTTACATTTTTCTTTTGAAGATTAGCCATGATATTATCATACCTTCCCTCTCCCACCATTATGACTTCATTGTATTTTCTTTCCATGTGGGTAGAAGTTGAGTCCCGTCAAGACACACCATCTTTGCCTTGTAACACTATCATGAATTTCACCTTCCACAGTCGTACAGTTCAGGTATGATAGATATATGGTGCCAATTATATTGATAAGAAGTTACATGGGAAGCTGCATGTTACAGATCTTCTGAAGTTCCTTTTGCATTACGGCTTTGTGGTGCGGATAAGTAGATGTACGGTTTCTTCCTTTGTGTGCAAAGTAGTTTGTTGGAAGTAACTAAAATTAAGCTTCAGCACAGTGTTTTGCCCTCCTATATCCATGCAGTGTAAACTGCCTTTTTTGCCTGCAGGACCATAATGAGACACTAACAATCAGCTTTGACCAGTAGCAGTGTCGAGACTGCGTTTGTGACAACTTCATAAAGATGGTGACTGCCACAAATCTGTCACATGTATTTTATGTACAATTATTGGGACCTTTGCAAGAAAGTGAATATTGGGATTTCAGTTGGAGTGTTCTTGTTATTAATGCTTTCAACATATGAGAGTTCAGAGTTTGAGACTGTACATGGGAAGTAGGTGTTTTCTTCCCCCAACAACTTTCTGTTCCACTTGTCATTACAACAGCTGGCTCCCTCTCAACCTTCCCTCCTTGAAGAATGAACTAACATTTCCAAAAGATACCTAATAGTTTTTCCCTACTTCTAAATGTATGTATCAACAGTACATGGAATCCTGCCTCCTGAAGCTGAGTAGGCAACTGCTGGCAAGTCATTCTTTCATTTTGTAACCAAACAGTTTGTGTGTCACATGAAGTGAGTGTTTGCATAATTTGATGCTAACATTTGTGCACTTTTAAGGTCAATTCACTCTGAAAGGAACATCACTGTCAAAAGGTGATGTGTTCACACTGAGCAGAATATATACACACACACATACACTTCACTTAGCCCAGTACTGAATGGTGAAAGTACAGTTTATAATAAAAGATCTGATACAGGAAGTTGAATATAGTAGCAGAATTAAGGATCTAACAGTGATAAAGATTATAATAGGCCCAAACAATACTCTCGATGGATGTTCTTGACAAAGGTTGTACGATAAATTTTCCACATTGCTGAGAAGTGAAAGAACAGCAAAAATGCCATCTGACTATTTCAGAACACTGACATTTGTGTGCTAGAGTAAATACATTACTGACCAATAAATTGCTACACCAAGAAGAAGTGCAGATGATAAACGGGTATTCATTGGACAAATATATTATACTAGAACTGACATGTGATTACATTTTCACGCAATTTCGGTGCATAGTTCCTGAAAAATCAGTACCCAGAACAACCACCTCTGGCCGTAATAACGGCCTTGATACGCCTGGGCATTGAGTCAAACAGAGGTTGGATGACGTGTATAGGTACAGCTGCCCATGTAGCTTCATCACGGTACCACAGTTCATCAAGAGTAGTGACTGGTGTATTGTGACGAGCCAGTTGCTCGCCCACCATTGACCACACGTTTTCAATTGGTGAGAGATCTGGAGGATGCGCTGGCCAGGGCAGCAGTTGTACACTTTTTTTTTTGTATCCAGAAAGGCCCCTGCTGAAATGTAGGGTTTCGCAGGGCTCGAATGAAGGGCAGAGCCACGGGTTGTAACACATCTGAAATGTAACGCCCACTGTTCCAAGTGCCGTCAATGTGAACAAGAGGTCACCGACATGCGTAACCAATGGCACCCCCATACCATCACGCCGGGTGATACGCCAGTATGGCGATGACGAATACACGCTTCCAATGTGCGTTCACAGCGATGTTGCCAAACATGGATGCGACCATCAGGATGCTGTAAACAGAACCTGGATTCATCTGAAAAAATGATGTTTTGCCATTCGTGCACCCAAGTTTGTCATTGAGTACACCATCACAGGTGCTCCTGTCTGTGATGCAGTGTCAAGGGTAACCGCAGCGATGGTCTAAGAGCTGATAGTCCATGCTGCTGCAAACGTCGTCGAACTGTTTGTGCAGATGGTTGTTGTCTTGCAAACGTCCTATCTGTTGACTGAGGGATCGAGACGTGGCTACACGATCCGTTAGTCATACGGATAAGATGCCTGTAATCTAGACTGCTAGTGATACGAGGCCATTGGGATCCAGCACGGCGTTCCGTATTACCCTCCTGAAACCACCGATTCCACATTCTGCTAACAGTTATTGGATCTCGACCAACGTGAGCAGCACTGTCGCAATACGATAAACCGCAATCATGATAGGCTACAATCTGACCTTTATCAAAGTCGGAAACATGATGGTAAGCACTTCTTCTTACACGAGGCATCACGACGACGTTTCACCAGGCAACGTTGGTCAACTACTGTTTGTGCATGAGAAATCGGTTGTAAACTTTCCTCAAGTCAGCACGTTGTAGGTGTCGCCACCAGTGCCAACCTTGTGTGAATGCTCTGAAAAGCTAATCATTTGCATATCACAGCTTCTCCTTCCTGTCAGTTAAATTTCACGTCTGTAGCATGTCATCTTTGTGGTGTAGCAATTTTAATGGCCAGTAGTGTATATACTACTGTTACAAAAAGAAAACCCCATCTATCCTGTGATGCTTTATTTTTTGTAGCCAGATAACGTAAGAAATAATTGTATTTTTGTCATTTGATAGATCTTTTTGGGGCAAGAGGAATGTTCAGTATGAGCCATCAGCTATGGCTAGTGACATAGTAATAGTTGTTGTGGTGACCCCTTTGGTGCATGTATTCAGTTCTGTTGTTAGTTGACGAAGCCAATGAATTGGGGAAAAAGACTAGATCTTGTGACACACTGATCTGTATTTTAGCCAGAGGTCTAGGTTATGTTTGAAGGTGGCAGTTTGTTGAGAGTTGGCAAAGCCAATAAGCCTGGTACTGAAAAAAAGTTGTGGTAACAGTCTGTACTGTAGCCCATTTGAAAAATCACCAATAACGTCACATTATAGTTGCCACACTGTTTTTAAGGCATTTGTTCCACATTTCCTATGTCACCGGTCAAAACCAATTACTGGTTTCAAACCTTCCTCTGTATCTGACTCTTTTTGTTTTAAAAGGGGCTTTTAATTAAAATTGTTTCATCTCTTTATGTTCTGGTGTCCGTGTAGTAATATTTTTGTTCCATATATTGTAATACCTAAATTATTTTACATTATTTGATAGTTAACCTCTTTTCTGAAGAACGCTAACAGGAAATATATCTTGGTCCTCATGTCATAAAAACAAAGCTAATAATGAAATGAGTTCTTAGCAGACAAGAGCGTGAGATCCAGCACAGTGACTAGTGCATTGCAAACACAGGCCAGCTTTTGACAGCGGTAGACGATGCGGCTCTCCCCACTGAAACGTCAACATCAAAACTTTTTTCCTGGGAAACATTGACATTCTGTTCAGTTGATAGTCTTTTTAAAAGTTTCCATTTGGAATGCGTTGGGTGATCTTTCAACATACTTTTCTCTCAGTTTTGAAACAATCTTTACTCCCATAACCAGTGTATCTGACAAGAACCACTACCATAAAGAAATTTCAACACATTGCTGTGGTATACACCACTTCTAACAAACACCGAACAATGCGCTCCAGTGCGCAGCCGCCAAATACATTTCTGGCCGCACTTCTCTGGGCGGCCCGCTGCTTCCTTCGCTGGCCGTCTTCACACGCACGCTCCCTTACGTGGCCGAGAAATACATCGCTGGCCGCACTTCTCCAGGCGGCTCGCGGCTACCATCGCTGGCCGCCTTCGCGCGCACGCGCTTGTCATCACACAGCAATTGGCTACGCCAGGAAACATTGCGATTGGTTTTGCCTGGAAAACAGCGACCCCAGCCGACGGCTCCATTAACTAGCAAGCCTTATATAAACCCGGCCGCCGCCGCAAAAGACAGTTCTCATCGGGAAGTGCAGTACGCAGGGTTCCAGCTGCTTGTGGATGACTCGCCACCCAGTCGAGGTTACCTGGCTGCTCGGCGGAAAACTTGCGACTTCACTCAGAGGGACTGAACTTCACTGGACTTGGGAATAATTACGGGACGTGCACCCCACCATGCACATTTGGACATTGGTATAACCAAATTTTAATTATGCATTACTTCTGAGTGTGAGCCTGGGTAGACGTTTGGCTAACATAATTGTTAAAAAGTGATTTGTGATTTAATAAGCCAGACTGAAGAGGTTATTGTGTTATTCCTGGTTATAACAATTGCAGCATAAGGGTTTGTTCTGGCTGAACCAACAAGTGGAATGAGGTTGATTATGGTACATTGCGTAGTATTATGGGAGATTGTGGGACAAAAGGTATATTCGGTATGAATTATTGGCTTTGATCAGTGACATCATGTTAATAGCTGCTGTTAAATCACATTTTGGTGCATGTATTGAGTTTCGTTGTTAGTTGAGAGAGCCAGTGGATGTGAAAGCAAAACACTGGTTGTGACAACACTGTTGTATAACGTACCTCATTTGAAAAATCGCCGCTGCTGTCACAATAGTCACCTTGTTGTTTACCCTACTTCTCACGTGTTTGCTACATCACTGGTCAAAGTCAACTACTCACACTGAATATTCCTCTTTGTCTGAGGCTGCATATTGGGTCTTCTCACATTTCACTGTGTTAACTGTTCTGATACACTGTGATGGCAAGTCATGGGATACGGTGTTGGACCTCCCTTTGCAAGGCATAGTGCAGCTGCTCAACATGGCACGAACGCAAGAAGTCGTGGGTAGTCTCGGCAGAGGTATTGAGCCGTGCTGCCCCCATAGTAGCTGTCCATAATTGTGAAAGTGTTGCCAGTGCAAGATTTTGTGCACGACCTGACCTCTCTATTACATTGCATAAATGTTCAATGGGATTCATGTTGTGCAAGCTGGGTGGCCAAATCTTTTGCTTGAGTTGTCAAAATGTTCTTCAAACCAATCGTGAACCGTTGTGGTCTGGTGACATGACATCGTTGTTTGGGAACGTGAAGAGTGTGAATGGCTGCAGATGGTCTCAAAGTATACAAAATTGACCATTTCCACTCAATGATAGGTTTATTTGGACCAGAGGACCCATTCTGTTCCGTGTAAGTACAGGGCACCCCCCCCCCCCCCCACATCGCCCCGTCCCCTCCCCCTCCGCCCCCTGCGGGTCCGGGGATTAGAATAGGCTCGAGGTATTTCTGCCAGTCGTAAGAGGTGACTAAAAGGAGTCCCTCCCCCTCAAGGGGGTAGTTAGCGCCAGCGTCCGGGGATGGACGGTTCCACGACCTCTATTTGCAGTCATTTTGGTTTTTCACTTCTTCTCGTTTCTTCCTTCCTTTGCTTGGTTCCTTTCTTTGTTCTTCTCCATCTCCCTTGCCTTCTCTCCATTGCCGATGAACCTATAGAACCAATGGACGATGACTGTCCGCCTACTGATAGTGGCGGCAGTGCTCGCTCGAAGCCAGGCCCTCAGCGGCCTTCGAGGTGACCCCTTCTTTCATCTTCCTTCTCTTCTTACGATGGCACTTATTCACTGGAATATTTGCAGCATTTGCTCCAACCGAGAGGACTTGAAGTTGCTGCTCCGCTTGCACCGTCCGCTCGTCGTAGCCCTCCAGGAAACGAAGCTACGCCCATGCAATCAAATTGCCTTGGCACACTACACCTCTGTGCGTTTTGACCTAGCCCCTGTGGTAGGTATTCCGGCCCATGGAGGGGTTATGTTGCTGGTTCGGGATGATATTTACTACGATCCCATCACATTGCACACTGGCCTGCAGGCAGTTGCCATCTGAATTACTCTCCCCACTTTTACATTTTCCATTTGTACCGTTTACACTCCCTCGTCATCTGCCATTACCAGGGCAGACATGCTGCAGCTTATTGCTCAGCTACCTGCACCATTTTTGTTAACTGGAGACTTCAATGCCCACCATCCCGTTTGGGGCTCTCCAGCATCCTGCCCGAGGGGCTCCCTGTTTGCCGACCTTTTCAACCAGCTCAATCTTGTCTGCCTCAATACTGGCGCCCCTACTTTTCTTTCGGACACATCTCACACCTATTCCCATTTAGACCTCTCTATATGTACTACCCAACTTGCACGCCGGTTTGAGTGGTATGCACTTCCTGATACATATTCGAGCGACCACTTCCCGTGTGTTACCCATCTCCTGCAGCATACCCCCTCTCCGTGCTCATCTAGTTGGAGCATCTCCAAAGCAGACTGGGGGCTCTTCTCTTCCAGGGCGACCTTTCAGGATCAAACCTTCACAAGCTGCGATCGTCAGGTCGCACACCTCACGGAAGTCATTCTCACTGCTGCTGAATATTCCATCCCTCACCCTCCTTCTTCTCTACGTCGCGTACCGGTCCCCTGGTGGACCGCAGCATGTAGAGACGCTTTACGTGCTCGTCGACGTGCTTTACGCATCTTTAAACGCCACCCTACAGTGGCGAATTGTATCACTTATAAACGGTTACGTGCACAGTGTCGTCGTATTATTAAAGAAAGCAAGAAAGCCAGCTGGGCTGCTTTCACAAGCACCTTCAACAGTTTTACTCCTTCTTCTGT
Source organism: Schistocerca nitens (assembly GCF_023898315.1). Taxonomy (NCBI): domain Eukaryota; kingdom Metazoa; phylum Arthropoda; class Insecta; order Orthoptera; family Acrididae; genus Schistocerca; species Schistocerca nitens. The sequence goes on along the minus strand of NC_064621.1, from coordinate 100,005,487 downwards.
TGTCTGGGGTAGCCTGCGCCGGCTATCTGGCACTGAGGTCCACTCACCAGTTTCTGGCTTGATGGTCGCGAATGACGTTCTTGTGGCCCCTGAGGATGTCTCCAATGCCTTCGGCCGCTTTTTCGCAGAGGTTTCGAGCTCCGCTCATTACCACCCTGCCTTCCTCCCCCGCAAACAGGCAGAGGAGGCTAGGCCACCTAACTTCCGCTCCTCGAATCGTGAAAGTTATAATGCCCCATTCACCATGCGGGAACTCGAAAACGCACTTGCCCGGTCACGGTCCTCCGCTCCAGGGCCTGATTCTATCCATATTCAGATGCTGAAGAACCTTTCTCCTGCGGGAAAAGGCGAGTCTATTGTTGTCCCGATTCCTAAGCCGGGGAAGGACAAGCACTTGCCTTTCAGTTATCGACCCATCTCGCTTACCAGCTGTGTCTGTAAAGTGATGGAGCGAATGGTTAACTCTCGTGTGGTTTGGCTGCTCGAGTCTCGACGCCTACTTACCAATGTACAATGTGGATTTCGTAGGTGCCGCTCTACTGTTGACCATCTGGTTACCTTGTCGACCTTCATTATGAATAACTTCTTGCAGAAGCGCCCGAACGCGGCTGTGTTCTTTGATTTGGAAAAGGCTTACAACACCCGTTGGAGGGCGGGCATTCTCTGCACCATGCATACATGGGGCCTTCGCGGTCGCCTCCCTCTTTTTATTCGTTCCTTTTTAATGGATCGACAGTTCAGGGTACGTGTGGGTTCTGTCCTGTCAGACACCTTTCGCCAGGAGAATGGGGTGCCACAGGGCTCAGTTTTGAGCGTCGCTCTCTTCGCCATAGCGATCAATCCAATAATGGATTGCCTCCCAGCTGATGTATCAGGCTCCCTTTTCGTGGACGATTTTACCATCTATTGCAGCGCGCAGCGTACATGTTTCCTGGCGCGCTGTCTTCAGTGTTCTCTGGACCGTCTTTACTCCTGGAGTGTCGCCAATGGCTTCCGTTTTTCTGCCGAGAAGACGGTCTGTATTAACTTCTGGCGCTACAAAGAGTTTCTCCCACTGTCCTTACGACTCGGTCCCGTTGCTCTCCCATTCGTGGAGACAACAAAATTTTTAGGTCTTACATTTGACAGGAAACTTAGCTGATCTCCACATGTCATATTTGGCTGCCCGTTGTACCCGTTCTCTAAATGTCCTCCGTGTTCTCAGTGGTATGTCGTGGGGAGTGGATCAAACCGTCCTACTTCGTCTATATCGGTCGATCGTCCGCTCCAAGCTGGATTATGGGCGCTTCGTATACTCCTCTGCACGGCCATCCATCTTATGCCGCCTCAACTCCATACAACATCGGGGTTTACGACTTGCGATCGGAGCGTTTTATACTAGTCCTGTCGAGAGTCTTCATGCTGACGCTGGTGAATTGCCACTCACCTACTGGCGCGATATACTGCTTTGTCGGTATGCCTGTCGGCTACTGTCAATGCCCGACCACCCGTCTTATCGTTCCTTTTTTGACGACTCTCTCGACCGTCAGTACGGGTTGTATGTCTCTGCCCTGCTACCCCCTGGAGTTCGCTTTCGTCGCCTCCTTCAACACCTTAATTTTTTACTCCCTGCAACCTTTCGAGTGGGCGAGAGCCACACGCCACCTTGGCTCCAGGCTCAGGTTCGCGTTCACCTTGACCTCAGCTCGCTCCCAAAGGAGGTTACCCCCGGTTCGGTATACCACTCCCGTTTTGTCGAACTTCGTTCGAAGTACATTAATATGACCTTCATTTATACAGATGGCTCAAAGACCAATGACGTGGTCGGGTGTTCTTTTATAGTCGGGGCACAAAGTTTCAAATACCGGCTCCATGGCCATTGTTCGGTCTTCACAGCTGAGCTCTTTGCCCTCTACCAGGCTGTTCTTTACATCTGCCGCCACTGACATTCTGCTTATGTCATGTGCTCTGATTCCCTGAGCGCCATCCAGAGCCTCAGTGATCCGTATCCGGTTCACCCTTTCGTGCACCGGATCCAACGCTCTCTTCAGCAGCTGGTCGACGTCGGTTCTCCGGTTAGCTTTATGTGGGTTCCTGGCCATGTCGGTATCCCTGGGAACGAAGCTACAGATGCCGCGGCCAAGGCTGCGGTCCTCCAGCCTCGGACAGCTTCTTGTTATGTCCCTTTGTCAGATTGTAGCAGGGTAATTTGTCAGTGCATTTTATCGCTGTGGCATGCCGATTGGGCTGCCCTTACAGACAACAAGCTTCGGGCCTTGAAACCTCTTCCCGCGGCTTGGACGTCCTCCTCCCGCCCTTCTCGGCGGGAAGGAGGTCGTTTTGGCCCGGTTACGAATTGGACACTGCCGGTTCAGCCATCGCCATCTGCTGACGGCTGCGCCGGCGCAGTTCTGCCCATGTGGGCAATTGCTGACGGTCCGCCACATTTTAGCATCCTGTCCGGATTTTAAAACACTGCGTCTTGATCTTGGCCTGCCATGTACTCTAGACGCCATTTTAGCGGATGACCCACGAGCAGCTGCTCGCGTTCTTCGTTTTATCAACTTGACAAACCTCTCTAAGGACATTTGATTATGCTGTTTTTTAATCCTATGCCTGTCAGTCTGTCTTTTATCGTGTTTTCCCTTTTAGTTGCTGTTTTAAACTTGTGCCGCGGTGCATTCCTAACGTAGTCTGGGAGCTAATGACCATTGAAGTTGTGCGCCCTAAAACCACGAAAAAAAAAAAAGGCACGTACGTACCCCCTGGTAAAGATCAGGCCCAGGGAGGGGTGATTGTCTGCGCTGATACCTTCTGACCATGCCGATTGGTCCCTCCGCCTGTTTCTCGGGAGGTATGACCTGAGGTGTAAACATTCACCTAAGGCGGGAGTGCCCTCTGAGAGGGTCCCCACAAGGAAGGAGCGAGCCATCGGAGACGCTGGCAATCGTGGGGGATTCCTCCGCAATGGATTTCTCTTCTTCTTCTCTCTCGACTTCTGCCCATAAACGGAAACTTGACCAGACACCAGTGACAAAAGTACTACCGCCTGCCACACAGTTCCTCGTAGTTTCTCGATCCGAGGACGGCAAGGAGTTTTCCTCTGTCAACCCTTTCGTTATCCAGAAGGGCGTAGATGCCATAGCCGGATCTGTCAAGTCGTGTACCAGGTGCGTAATGGTACCTTGTTACTAGAAACTGAGAGCGCCTTTCAGGCACAAAAACTGCTTTGGGCCACACTCCTGTACACGTTCCCTGTCAGGGTGGAGGCTCACCGCACTTTGAATTTGTCTCGTGGTGGGGTATATACTCGATCACTCGACGGATTGACTGACGAGGAGATTCAGTCTTTCCTCGCTGAGCAGGGCGTGACGGCTGTCCATAGGGTCATGAAAAAGGTCAACAATGACCTCGTACCGACCCGGACACTTTTCTTGACCTTTGATAGTGTTCAGCTGCCGTCGCATATCAAAGCGGGCTACGAGGTTATTTTTGTTCGCCCCTATGTCCCGACACCTACTCGCTGCTACCAGTGTCAGTGTTTTAATCACACTCGCCAGTCTTGTTCCAATGCGGCTAAATGTGTCACTTGTGGCAGGGATGCCCATGAGGGTGACTGTCCACCTCCGTCTCCTCGTTGTGTGAACTGTCAGGGTGACCATGCAGCGTCCTCCCGCAACTGTCCCATCTACAAGGAAGAACGCTGTATCTAAGAAATTCGGGTCAAAGAGTGTGTCCACCTCAGCTGCTCGCAAGCTATTTGCTAGTAGGAAGCCCACGCTGCTCCCAGCGGGAAAATACAGTACTGTCCTCGTCTCTCCTCAGACTACCAGGGAGGTAGCGACGCAGACATGCGATCTGACCTTCAGCACCACGGTCGTCCGTTCGGCCAGTGCTAAGATCGCGCGGTCAACGTCTCCTCTTCCTCCCGCCACCCCTACGACACAAGCACCTTCATCAGCTTCTGCCAAGACGAAGACCCAGAAGTCAGATGCACGGGCCTTCAAGAAGGAACCGTCCCGTGCAGACTTCCTACGTACCTCGAACTCCCAGCCGTCGACCAGTACTTCCACTAAACGACCTTCCAAGAAGGCTCATAGGAACCACAGTTCTCCTTCTCCGCCACGGCGTATTTCTTCTCCTGCGCCACCCAGCGGTTGCCGCCCCAGGCCGTCATCCGTTTCGTCTGGCCGCACCGCTGGTAGCAGAACATCTGGCCATTCACCTGCAGAGGAAGCTCCCCCTCCCGGCCATCTTAACAAGATGGCCGATGAACCTATAGAACAAATGGACCATGACTGTCCACCTACTGATAGCGGCGGCAGTGCTCGCTCAAAGCCAGGCCCTCAGCGGCCTTTGAGGTGACCCCTTCTTTCATCTTCCTTTTCTTCTCACGCTGGCACTTCTTCATTGGAAAAAATTTATATATATATATATATATATATATATATATATATATATATATATATATATATATACACACACACACACACACACACACACTTGAATTAAAAAAAAAAAAGGTTGCATGGCGCGAGATTCGATCCGGCGACCTTCGGATTACGAACCCGAGCGTTTACCGCTGCGCCACAACACTGTAGGAAATTGTTAATCATAGAGAGTATTTCACAGAAACGGTTTATTTTAACTGTCGATTTTCTCGCCAACGGCTGAGAAGTGCATCTTGGTGCTTTGCCACATTACACCTCTGGCCATGAGCTTTTTTTATGCGCAGTATGAATTGAATCTGAATTTCACAATTGGCGGCCTCCCCTTGTTAGTCAAATCCAGCCATTTGACTGTGTATAGACATTTACATTACTGCTGTTGTCTTCTGGTCCAGATTTTACAGGGTTGTTATAATTAAACTCTGAATGATCGTAGGACAATGACACTTCATGGAAACGTCTTTGAGGACCTGAAGTAGAGAATGGATGAAACACCAAAGGGGACATATTTTGATTTCCATATGAGACAGTAATATCTGTTCATTGTGTACCACATTAACATTCCAGGTTACAACCGTTGCTCAGTGTGATGACCACCTCGTTCTGTGAGTTACATGCACTCTGTGTGGATGCTATTTCACAGCTGTTAACAGTGCTTTTCAAACTGTGAGCCGTGGAATATTCAGCTGTTGTGACACAGCTCATGAACTGCATGGAGATCACACATTGCGTCCCGCATTCTCAGGAACATCTTGAACAATTTTTGTCACAGTTGGTCCTCTGCCTCTCACAGGAGCAATCCCCAAATTGCAAATTAATTCAAACTGCCAATTTTGTTCTTCAACCCCATTACGGAAGGGAATCTCTCTATATATATCGATAGTCGAGGAGAGCAGCTGTAGCACTGTTGCTGTTTTGATGAAACAGCTTTACGAGTAAAGCCATACTCACCTTGTCCAGACCCATGTTGACTGCCTGCAACTGTAATGCACACTAATGCTGTTTGAACAGTACTTAGGCGTACCAGTAGCGGCGTCTAATGGCAAGTCGGGGCACTAAAACTACTAACACAAATCCTGCAGTGCAGTCTGAAAATCATTCGTACAAAGTGGGGTACCCATACAGTAGACAGTCTTCAGTCTGCACTGGGGCAAGTAGTGGAACTTTAGTTAAGACTGTGCTGTATGCCAATTAGGTTGTTTTCTATCAGAGTATACTGAGGATATTCTACATATTTAGCAATCCTACGCAGTCACCCACTCTATTGGAAAGTTGTGCAGGTCACAACAGTACATACGAAAAGAAACAGAAGTAATCCACTGAGTTAGAATATAAAGCAGTAGCTTTATTGAGAGGAGTTAGGTCTCATTATGCATGTCTTTACAAAACTGAGAGGCAGCTTCTGTCTTCTGTGATCCGAGTTTATTAGCCTTCCTGTCACAATCATTCTTCTGTATTAGCTAACCAAGATATTGAAATTCATGCACTCCCACAAATTTTCCATAATCTGTGTTCATGAAATCGCTGCATATTCATCATCATCATCATCATCAACAACAACAACAACAACAACAACAATAACTGGAACAGTTTCCAGGCCCAGGCCAGGTCTGTTTAGAACATAACCTGCACCATGTAGTTTTGTTTTCCCACTGTCTGTGTCCACTGTGATCCAGTCCTCAACCATCTATCCCTTGCTATTCCTCTTGGTCATTTCCTTTGTGTCTCCATTTTGTGTATCTTCTTGGGAATCCTCTTTTTTCCATTCTCTTTGACTGCACGTACCATCTTAGCCTGATGTTTCTATCCTGCCGTGTAAGGGTTCCTCTTCCACTGTTTCCTTTACCCTTTCATTCCTCATCCTCTCTCTCCTTGTTACCTCTTTCCTATTTCTGAGGAACTTCATTTCACAAGCCTGTAATTCTATGTACAACTTTAGTACCCAAGTTCAGATGCAAAGGTCAGTAACTTCTATATGTTACTTCTTTGCTTTTTTTTGTGTGATGCCTTTGTTTCAAACGGGTCATTCCATGTAAACGAGGAATCATTATCAAAAAATTAATTTTTCTGTTGGAGTATTTTCCCCTGTTACATATGTAGGTTGGGCATTGAATTTCGTTGGTAAGATTGATTTTTCCCTCCAAAACCTATCGTTTACTTGTGGGAACCATTGTTTTGAAGACTATATTGTTGAGTTCGTTCATGCAGAAGATACGATCAATTTCAAGGTAAGAAAAAATCATGAAATTACAATTCTTTATGGTTTATATATCACGTTAAAGTGCGTAACTTCTTCTTTTTGGTATATTTTTAGAGGCAAACAATTTAAGCATGATAAATACAAAAACATTTATATAACCTAGCCCAAAATGGGTAACATGAGTTACCAGATGCCAATTTTTAAAAAATTTCCACAAAATACATTAAAGTATAGAAACTTATATGCCATGCTGTCCTTGACATACGTGTACCTAATAATTTGGTACCTCAAATAAATTGCCTCTTGGAAGCCTTCTCCCGGTATAGGATATTTAATTCACATAACGTGAGTTACCTTTATTTATGTAATGTGAGTTACCATAATTTTTGTAGGATTAGTTATAATTTTAAGCCGTTAGATTGGTTCTCAATTACATACAACACAACTAACAATATATTTCAACATATTTAATGTTTATTTATCTCAATATGCCACATAAAATCCCATAGGGAATAGTTATTTCTACTTTAAAACAATTTGTAATTTTTGCAGAATGCCTTTAAGTGCAGCTGAAAAGATGAGAAGGCAGAGGTGAAGAGTATAAAATCAAACACAAGGAAACTATGAAAAATTCAGGAAAAAGAAGCAGGAACAGGAAAATGTTTCAGTAGAAGAGAACAAGAAAGGATTGCTGCAGACAGGAAACGGAATGTTAGAGAAAGAGTTTCCAAGTACAGGAAGCGGCTAAAGAAAGCATCTTCAGCTACACCAAGTAGCTCTGCCCCTCCACCATATAAAAATAGGTCTTCATTGGGAAAAGCCATATCAAAAGTGAAATGTGTACTTCCAGCATCACCCAGAAAACAAAAATGTGTTATTAGAAGGTTGTATCATATATTTGTTGAACCTTTAGAAGTAGAAAGAATCTCTAAACAAAAAATAAGTGATGAAATAATAATTGCAGTAAGCAAATTCTATGAAAGTGATGACATTAGCAGACAGGCCCCTGGATACACTCCCAGGGGGTCCACAACTCTTTTGTGGATACGTGTGTAGCGAGCACGGGACCCCGAGCTAATGTGGCCCTCCTTCCTTTCCAGGCTGCATACCTTCCTTTTCCGCATCCTTCCCTCTCCCCCATCTTCGCCCCTCCTCCCCTCACCTCTGGCTCTTTCCTTCCCTTTCTCCCCCTCTGGGAGTATGGTTTGTGCCTACGTCCGGAGACGGACACTCGTAAATGTACCGCATTCTTCGCCTTCTCTGCCTGTATGTCTTCATCCTTCCTTTGTCCTTCCCTTTTCCTTACCTCTTCTCTTTACCCTCTTCTCCGCTGCGGCGTTTGAGACCTCTCCTCTTTCCTTTCTCTTTCTTTGTTTTTCCCTTTCTCTTTCTTCCTCTCTGTGCGTGTCTGAAGGCCGACCCACGCATTTTTGTGCGTAGCCGGTGACGGGGTAACGCGTAATTCCCCGCCCCGGGTAGACAGGTAGAACACGTACGTACCCCCTGGTAACGGCCAGGCCCAGGGAGGGGTGATTACCCGAGCTGATACCTTCCGAAAGTGCTGATTGGTCCCTCCGTCCGTTTGTCGGGAGGTGTGACCTGAGGTGTGAACAATCACCTAAGGCGGGAGTGCCCTCAGAGAGGGCCCCCACAAGGGAGGAGCGCGCCATCGGAGACGCCGGTAATCATGGGGGATTCTTCCACAATGGTTTCCTCACCTTCTTCTATGTCTGCTCACAAGCCTAAGTTCACTGAGTCTCAGTCACAGTCAGTTCTTCCATCGTTGCCACAGTTCCTTGTTGTTTCTTGGTCTGATTAAGGTCACGACTTCTCCACGGTCAACCCTTCCATTATTCAGAAAGGTGTCGACGCAATTGCAGGTCCTATAAAGTCTTGTTCCAGATTACGGAATGGCACCTTGTTGTTAGAAACAGTCAGTGCCCTCCAAGCGCAAAAATTGCTGCGTACTTCACTGCTCCACACCTTCCCTGTCCGGGTTGAACCGCACCGCACTATAAATTCCTCACATGGAGTCGTTTATACACGCTCCCTCGGTGGATTGTCTGACGAAGAAATTCAGCACTACCTGTCTGATCAGGGCGTAACGGCTGTTCATAGAGTTATGAAAAGGGTTGACACGAACATCATTCCAACCCGCACTGTCTTCTAGACATTTGACAAAGTTCAACTCCCATCGAAAATCAAAGCAGGCTATGAGATAATTTCAGTTTGCCCTTACGTCCCAAACCCTACGCGTTGCTATCGGTGTCAGCGGTTCAATCACACCAGCCAGTCCTGTTCCAATCCGGCCAAATGTGTTACGTGTGGCAAGGATGCCCATGAGGGTGCTTGTCCACCTCCATCCCCTCGCTGAATCAACTGTATGGGTGACCACGCTGCTTCCTCTCGAGATTGCCCCATTTATAAAGACGAAAAGCTCATCCAGGAAATCAGAGTGAAGGAAAAGGTGTCGACCTTTGCTGCTCGAAAATTATACGCCAGTCGACAGCCCACCGTGCCTCAGACAGGAAAATACAGCACTGTCCTTGCTTCTCCTCGGCCAACAAAGGAGGCGGCCACGCAGACTTGGGACCTCACCTTTAGTACCACAGTCGTCAGATCGGCCAGCACAAAGATTGCCCGTTCAACCTCGCCACTTTCGCCTGCCCACTCTATGGCTCACCCTTCATCGGGTTCTGCTAAATCTCGAGCCCACAAGTCAGACACCAAGACTTCGAAAAAAGAGCATACTCGTGAAGATTTATCACGTACCCCAAATTCACAACCATCGGTTCCTCCTTCATCTAAACATCATATTTCCAAGAAGGCTACAAAGAAACCCAGTTCCTCTCCTTCTCCGCCAAGGCGTGTCCCATGTACAGCACCACCTGGCGGAAATCGCCCTCGGCCGTCTTCTGTGTCGCCGAGGCGCACTGCTGGCAGCCGATCAACCGGCCGATTGCTGGTGGCAGGAGCTGCTCCTGAACAACCTATGGATCAGGATCTTCTGCCTTCGGCTGAGTGCCATTCCACGCTGTCGGTCGCAAGCTCTGAGCAGTCGTTGACTTGACGGCAACCTTGCTCACATTCTTCCATTTTCTGTCCACCCTATGTCCATTGTCCACTGGAATATCTGCGGCATTCCAGCCAATCGTGATGAATTGTCGATCCTCTTACGATCCTACTCGCCGGTCATCTTCTGTCTTCAGGAAACAAAGCTGCGTCCCCATGACCGCTTTGTTCTCCCTCATTTTCAGTCCGTCCGATATGATCTCCCCTCTGTTGAAGGCACTCCAGCCCATGGAGGACTAATGATTCTTCTCCATGATACTCTCCATTATCATCCAATCCCCTTAAACAGTTCCTTCCAAGCTGTCGCCGTCTGTCTTTCCCTTTCTGGATACACGTTCTCTCTTTGTACTGTATACATTCCATCGTCCACACCAATGGCACGAGCTGATCTCCTTCATCTTCTTGGTCAGCTTCCACCCCCCCCCTATTTGCTGGTTGGGGACTTCAATGCCCACCACCCACTTTGGGGATCTTCACATCCTTGTCCACGTGGCTCACTATTGCTAGACGTCTTCCACCAAACGGATCTAGTTTGCCTCAACACTGGGGTCCCTACATTTTTGTCTGCCTCCACGACAAATTTATCTCATTTGGATCTTGCGGTCGTTACTGTTCCGCTAGCTCGGCGCTTCGAATGGTTCGCCCTTGATGATACACACTCGAGTGACCACTTTCCATGTGTCCTTAGACTGCAGCCTCAACTGCCATATATGTGCCCGTGACGCTGGAAGTTTGCCCAAGCCGATTGGACACTTTTTTCGTCTCTAGCAACGTTCGATGACCGTCACTTTCCCAGCATCGACGATGAGGTCACACGTATTACCTACGTTATTCTTACAGCTGCGGAACGTTCAATACCACGCACCTCCGAATTGCCCCGGCGCCCCCCAGTTCCTTGGTGGAACGAGGCATGCCGTGACGCAATACGTGAGCGGCGATGTGCTCTTCGCGTTTTCCGCCACCATCCTACTTTGGCCAACTGTATCCGCTATAAGCAGTTCCGTGCGCGATGCCGTCGTGTCATCCGCGATAGCAAGAAGGCAAGCTGGAAATTCTTTATTAGCTCATTTAACACCTTCACTCCCTCCTCGGAAGTTTGGAGTAGTCTTAGACGGTTCTCAGGCATGCCTAGTTTCTCCCCAGTCTCTGGGCTCACTGTCGCGCATGATACATTAGTAGACCCCGTCGCAATTTCTAACTCATTGGGTCAGCACTTTGCTGAGATTTCGAGCTCTTCAAATTACCCGCCAGCGTTTCTCCCGAAGAAACGTGCAGCGGAAGTGCGACATCTTGCTTTCTCCTCTCAAAATCGCAAAAGCTACAATACTGTTTTCTCCATGCGGGAACTCCAACATGCACTCTCTTCTTCTTGCTCCTCCGCCTCAGGACCGAATGGCATACACATCTAAATGTTGCTGCATTTATCAACCCATCGTCTGCGTTACCTCCTTCGCCTTTATAATCGAATTTGGACCGACAGTACTTTTCCCAGACGATGGCGGGAAGCTATCGTCGTTCCCATTCCGAAACCTGGAAAGGACGAACATCTCCCCTCTAGCTATCGCCCCATTTCTCTCAGCAGTAGTGTATGTAAGGTTTTGGAGCATATGGTGAATTGCCGTTTAGCTTGGTGGCTGGAATCCCGCAGTCTTTTAACACCTGCCCAATGCGGATTCCGAAAGCATCGTTCTGCAGTTGACCATCTTGTTGCTATCTCCACTTATATCATGAACAATTTTCTCCGGAAACGCCAAACAGTAGCAATATTTTTTGATCTGGAGAGAGCATATGATACCTGTTGGAGGACAGGCATCCTCCGCACACAGTTCTCTTGGGGCTTTCGAGGTCGGCTGCCCCTTTTTCTTCGCGAACTTATGGCAGAGCACACATTTAGGGTGCGGGTGAACACTACTCTCTCCCGTACTTTCTCCCAAGAAAACGGGGTACCCCAGGGCTCCGTGCTGAGTGTTGTACTGTTTGCCATTGCCATAAATCCAATTGTGGATTGTCTCCTTCCTGATGTCTCGGGCTCCCTCTTTGTGGACGATTTTGCGATCTACCACAGCTCTCAACGGACCAGCCTTCTTGAACGACGTCTTCAAGGATGTCTCGATCGCCTCCACTCTTGGAGCATCGAAACCGGCTTCCGTTTTTCTCCCAGTAAGACCGTTTGTGTTAATTTTTGGTGACGTAAGGAGTTTCTTCCGCCCTCCTTACATCTAGGTCCTGTCAACCTTCCGTTTTCAGACGTCGCTAAATTCTTGGGTCTTATGTTTGGCAGAAAACTGTGCTGGTCCTCCCACGTTTCCTATCTTTCGGCTCGCTGTCTGCGATCCCTCAACACCCTCCGTGTCCTGAATGGTACCTCCTGGGGAGCGGACCGAGTGGTCCTTCTCCGCCTCTATCGCACCTTAGTGCGCTCGAAATTGGACTGTGGAAGCATAGTCTACTCCTTTGCTCGGCCGTCTATTCTTCGGTGTCTCGACTCTATCCACCACCGTGGATTACGTTTAGTGTCTGGAGCTTTTTACACCAGCCCTGTGGAAAGCCTTTATGCTGAGACTGCTGAACCTCCGCTGTCCAATCGGCGAACAGTCCTTCTGAGTCGTTATGCTAGCCATCTGTCTTCCATGCCTGCTAATCCAGCCCATGACCTTTTTTCGACGCCTCCTTTGATGTAGGGTATGCAGGCCGCCCCTCCTGCCTACCACCACCGGGAGTCCGCTTCCGTCAACTGCTCCATTCTCTTTCCTTCCACTTTCCTAAAACCTTCTTGACAACTTGGGGTACAGCACCGCCTTGGCTCCGTCCCCGGATCTGCCTGCTCCGTGACCTTTGTCGATTTCCCAAGGATGGTACCCCTTCACTTGTTTATCGTCTGGCATTTGCTGCTCTGTTTGCACAAATGACGGACGCCACATTTATTTACACCGACGGCTCGAAAACATCGATAGGTGTAGGGAGTGCCTATATTGTTGGCGACACCCCAAATCAATTTCGGCTTCCCGACCAGTGTTTGGTTTATACTGCGGAGCTTTACGCTGTTCTCCAGGCTGTCCACTACATCCGCCGCCATCAGCGGATACATTACGTAATCTGCTCAGATTCTCTCAGCTCTCTCCTCAGTCTCCAAGCTCTTAACCCTGTGCACCCTCTGGTCCACCGGATTCAGGACTGTCTGCGCTTGCTCCACCTGGGGGGCGTCTCTGTGGCGTTCCTCTGGCTCCCGGGACACGTTGGTATCTGTGGAAATGAGGTGGCCGATATTGCAGCCAAGGCTGCAGTCTCTCTTCTTCGGCCAGCTATCCAATCGATTCCCTTCGCCGATCTACGGAGCGTTTTATGTCGTTGTATTGTTCATTTATGGCACGTGCATTGGGTGACACTTCCCCATAATAAATTGCGGGACGTGAAAGCTCTTCCTTCTGCTTGGACCTCTTCCTCCCGAACGCGTCGTCGGGAGGAGGTAATTTTAGCTAGACTCCGGATAGGGCACTGTCTTTTTAGCCATCGACATCTTTTAAGCGGCGATCCTCCCCACTGCTCTCAGCTGTGGACGGTAAGACACCCTTTGAGTGCCCCTATTTTAATCTGTTACGCTCCCGTCTACAGCTATCGCCTGATATATCGTTGATTTTAGCAGATGACACGCGCTCAGCCGATGGCGTACTCGAATTTATTAGTGCCAGTGAAATGACGTCAGTCATTTGAAGCTTTTTTTGGGGACAACCAACCCCTTTCTGTAGTGGATTTTTAAGCCTTCCTTCTGCTTTTAGTTTCTCCAATTTTATGACTTTCGTTCCCATTGCTGCTGGTTTCCATTTTCGGTTTTTTACTGTTTCCTAAGTCACGGACCGGGCGCTAATGACCATAGCACTTTTGCGCCCTAAAACCAAAACAAAAAAAAAGGCACCTGGATACAAAGACATTGTGACTGTAAAAGATGAGAAAGGTAAGAGTAAGTTGCAAGTACGACACTTGATGTTTTCTTTGAAAGAAGCCCATACAATGTTTTGTGAAGAAAATGGCAAAGTGATTGGTAAAAGTAAATTCGCATAACGTGTGTCTCTGCAGATATCACGAGTATTTCATCTGTGCTATTAACTCTCTTCATAGCATAGTACCTCAAATCCCTAAGTACACCAGTAACTGGCCAGAATTTTTTCTATGTGTAGAGCCTACAGCTGATTGTTGGTTGGGAGAGTGCATGAAATGTCAAGATTTATTGGCAGTTAAAAATAGCGTGAAATGGTATGTGTGGCAGGAGAGTGATGACACAATTTTGAAAGTAGAGGAAGAAGGTACATTACAGAATCTTATTGATCATATTCTTACCGTGGGACCTAAATTTTTAGAGCACTGCTACTTTGAGAGAACAATCAAAGAACTATCTGAGTGATAAGGAATGACTGCCTTCTGCGATGCTAACTGCCATGATGCAAATCGATTTTTCTAAAATTTTACATTTGTAATTAAAGATGAAATTCAAAGTGCACATTCGCAGCAGAATCAAATTAGTATTTTTACTACCATGATTTGACATTCAGGTACTTCTCACCCCTACGTGTTGGTATCTGATAATATGGACCACACAAAAACACTGTCATTCCCTATGTTGATAGACTTCTTGAAGAACTACCAAAAAATATTAGAGAAGTTACAATCTGGTCAAATGGTCCTGCTTCCCAGTTTAAAAACAGATATATTGCAGAGGCTATAAAAGTTCTAAGTAAGAGTCATGCCAAGAGAATTATATGGAAGTACTTTGCAACTTATCATGGGAAGGGGCCAGTGGATGGAATTGGTGGGCTGTCAAACACAAAGTCTGATCTTGTGTGAAAAGCAGGAAACGTGTTGTAAACAATGCAACAGATTTTGTAAAAGCATTGTTGAATTCTTCTTCTAATGTGAGAGCAGTTCTTATGGGTGAAGAAAACTTTAGCCAAAGAAGCAAAAAACTACATCTCGTGGCCTTAATCAAGAACTGAAAGCCTTTCTTGAACATTTCTAAAATTCACTTGGAACTCTATAATAATGAAGTTGTAGGAGACACCACTTCATCAGCTGTAGAGGAAAACACTAACAGAACAGAAAAATCACTAGATATACAAGTAGATGACTGGGTGGTGGTAAAAATATGACAATTCATATTTTCCTGGTAATTGAAAATGGTGGGTTTAATGTTGATGTTATGATGAAAGATTGGAGTTTTGGAAGTGGCCTGAAATTAAAGATGAGATATACTACACTAAAGACAAGCTTGTCACAAAAGTGGAACCCTCCAAGAGCTTTAAATTCCAGTTGTTATTTAAAGTCTGACTGTGATCTGTGACAATGTTATGCGAGTTATCGTATGATGTAACGCTAGTTACCTGCTCACAATGTTTTAATATTTATTTTATTGGAGATTAAATGTTAGGGATTTTGTTAAAATACTTATAAGATCTTCTGGTATTGTGTGTAAGACTTGCAAGAAATGTTCACATAAAACAGAGCAGACTTTTGTATTTACTTTATTGTATGCAAAAACCATTTCTTGGAAATGTAACATGAGTTACCAACAATAATTATAATATTTGGTTTCATAAATATAGTAATATAACTATTATTGTGATATAGGTTTATAGAGCATTCTGTATAAAGTATGTTTTGAGGTATAAAAATATTTAATAGAAACATTTCCTTGTGTTAATTGTCCAAAACTCATAATATAAACATCACTTTGTAACGTGAGTTACCGTGGAATGACCCATTTTCATCTGTCACATTTCCCAAGTGCTTGACATTTTCCACCTTCTGCATTGGTTCACCTTCAGTCCCTAGTGTGCTAGTTGGTGTATTTTTGTTTCTAGTTGTAACCAGATCCCACATTCATTTATTAAGTTTCATTCTATACTCACACAGTTTCTTCACAAGCATCCAGCTGTTCCTGAATCTTCTCCTCCCTGTTTCCCCAGATAAAATGTTAACTATGGTATCTTTTGTTGCAGGTGGTCAAATATTTGTGCTACTTGGTGACACCTAGTGGCTCAGACATTGCATCCTTGCAGTAGTACGTGAACCTCATTCCCAGCATGTGCATAAACTACAGTGATGAGGTAGGTACTGTAAACAGAGCACAAGGGGCTGCCGGGCACCTGCCGAATGTACTGAAGTTGTGAGTAGACTGCCCAATGGTGAAATTATCTGCAAGTAACTGTAAAAATCACTCCAGTTTGTTGAAATAGGCAACTGAGTGTGAGCACAAAAATTTTTATTCAGTGATAATTTTGTTTGTGGAAATTTGTGAAACAAAAACCTGTCCAGAATACAAGAAGACATTTTACCTGTGTGTGTCTATTTTCTGAACTACGCATCACTTCTGCTGCAACACAACATTGGAGTGTACATACAGTGACAGAAAAACAAAATTGCAACACTGAGAAAGACTTTTAAATCATAAATGAAAGTTGGTAGGCATGTTGCTACATCTCAAAAATGATTCTTCTCCAATTTCATGCCAGTTGCATAAGAGTGACACTAGTAGTGCCACTATGATGATGCAAATCAGGTTTGCTCTAAATACATGCTATAACAGTTGTGAGTGTTACACCTCATATTGAACGTGGTGAGTTGATGTCAAGAATGCCTTCAAAACAACAAAGAAGCAATTATAAACACTTTTGTGAGTTTGAAAGAGGTTGTGTAATAGGGCAACAAGAAGCAGGATATTCCTAATCCAATACTGCAGACAGGATGTTCCTAATCCAATACTGCAGAAAAATTTTGAAGTAACGCAGCCACTGCACTTGATTGCTGGCAGTGGTGGTCACGAGCACGAGGGTCACGTGGCACTGCTGTTAGGGAAGACAATCACGTTCAGCATACGGCCCTGGTGCATCGTGCTGCATCTGCAAAAGCAATTTGAGCAGTAGTTGGCACCACAGTGACACAACTAACTGTTAAAAATCAGGTACTCAAAGGATGACTCGGAGCCAGATGCCCGGTAGAGTGCAATCCACTGACCCCAAACCACTGCTATTTGTGACTTCAGTGGTATCAAGCAAGAGATCATTGGAGGGCAGGGTGGAGGCCTGTTGTGTTTCCTGATGAAAGCTTGTTCTTTCTCAGTGACAGTAATTGCCATTTGTTTGTTAGAAGCAACGCAGTTGAGGCTGTCAACTAGTCTGTCTGCGTACTAGACTCACTGGACTTGCACCTGTAGTTATGGTGCGGGTTGTGATTTTGTTTGACAGCAGGCGTGCTCTCTTGGTTATATCCCACTCACCCTGACTGCAAAATAGTACTTCAATCTGTGGTTCAACCCGTTGTGTTGCCATTTGTGAACAGCATTACAGGGGGTTTTTCCAACAGGATAATACTCGGCCACATACCACCATTGTTATCCAACATGCTCTATTGAGTGTCGGCATGTTGCCTTGGCCTGCTCGATCAACAGATCTGCCTCCAATTGAGCTTGTATGGGATATCATTGGACGACAGTTCTAGTGTCGTCCACAAACAACATTAACAGTCCCTGTATTGACTGACCAAATGCTACAGGAATGAAACTTGATTACACAAACTGGTGTCTAGAACCTGCAAAACACAGTGCATGCATGTTTGCATGACTGCTTTCAACAATCTGGTGGTTACACTGGTTATTAATGTACCAGCATTTTACATTGGCAATGGCTTATCTCGTGCATACACTAACTTGTGGTCTTGCAATGTTAATCATTTAAATATGTTACTTGGACACATTTGTTCCCAAAATTTTGTTACTCTAATTATTTTTTGTTTTGTATTTTTTTGTTTTGTATTTTTTTGTTTTGTATTTTTTTGTTTTGTATTTTTTTGTTTTGTATTTTTTTGTTTTGTATTTTTTTGTTTTGTATTTTTTTGTTTTGTATTTTTTTGTTTGTCAGCGTACCTTACGTGCACATTAGTAGGTGATGTATATTGCAGGCAGGACTCTTATTGAGGTTGTGCTGTTGTGCTATGTTGACCTTCTTTCAACTTCATGATGCATATTTGTGAAACATATCAAAGGATTTGTTGAGATTAAAGTGAAATTGTTTTACTGGTATTTGTTTGGATTGAACTCAAATTGGAAAGAACTTTCTGAGTGATTTGTTCTCGTGAGAGTTACATGGAATTGAGTAAATTTCCCCTGTTAACATCACCTGTCTGTGCTATGATTAGCTTCTGATTTCATTATTGGTATTCCTGCTCCTAGATCTTCTCTCTCTTCCAAATGAGATGGATATAGTGACCGATTTGGTATTGGGCATCAGCACTGATCTGTGATGTCATCAAAATGGTGGAAATGACTAGCTCGCCTAAAACTCTCTCTCTCTCTCTCTCTCTCTCTCTCTTTCTCTGTGCAATTATCTCCATAAAAGCCATGTGCAGAGGTAGTACATATCATTCTTCGGCTGAGTACTGTCATAAGCTATGTGATTGATATAAAACTTTCATAATTGACAATCCGGCAGTTATCAAATTTAATCAAAAACTGTTAATTCATTCAGTAAAATTGTGGACAATGGTGTTTGTACTCACTGGTGTAAACTTTTTCACAGCATGGGTTAAGTGATACTGCTGTTAGATGTATTAACGTAAATATTGAGGAGGAAACGTCGCATCCATTGAAAAAGTATCGGACAAAGTACGCCTAATGCAACAAATACTCGGGTACTTTGGTTTATAGCCCAAATCAGCAATTACGGTACACATATGTAAGCATATATTCAACCCTCAGATTTTGCAGGTGGTAGACTCTATTTCAGTCATAATAAACAAAGAAAATATTCATAATACTGTGAGGATGCTGTAGCATTAGTGAATAAAACATTGAATGTTAACTGATTAGTGCTGAAGTTAGCCTTGTGTGAAATCTCTGTAAATTGAGAAGTTGCTAATCACTATGCAAACTTTTCACAAATATACTCTTTAAAATGATATTTATGAACACTTTATATATGTTTTGTTGCAAATAATCACACCAAGCTGCTGAAAGATTTCCTTTACTGATGTGCAAGTAGTTTTGACCTAGCCATAATCATCTGGCTGAAGTTTAAAATTTTTAATGGCAAATTCCACATCTTTCATATGGGAACACTTCTCCACTTTGTGCATCAGACTGTGGTCTGTAACTGTTCCTTTTTTCCTATTGCTTGCCTGATCTTGAAATAGATTCCTTCATTATCTTTGTATACTTTACCTGCATTTTCATGTAGAAAATATTTTAAAGTGTTAACCTCAGAAAGAAACTTGCTTACAGAAACAAAACGAGAGAAGACATGTTATTTGGTTAGCAAGTAGGGCCTAGAGTAATAAGCGCGTGACAATACTTTTCCCTTCTGAGTGGGAAGGTGTTGTGATAGGCAAACACGTTGCCTCCTGTTTCTGTTTGGTGACCACAAATCTGTTCTGAGGTGTAGTTTGAAGTTTTGACATCAGAGAGGACACTTATTTTCTGCTGACTTCACTCGCCTATGAAGATTTTGCTTCATCCCCAGAGATTAAACTGTCACAGAAACTGCTCTTCCCTGTGGGTTTCAGGGTTTCACACAGTCATGCTGTCCCAGGATGTGGCAGGTCCTATATTATGATATGTTGATTATCAGCACTACCTGCCCCACAGATAGATGAACCAGTGCTGAGAACTCAGATTTGCTACCAGCTTTTTGAACTGTACATCTGCAAATGAAATGTGTTTACACATGTTGAAACGATGGCTGAATCGACGCAGATGCAGACGTATTTATGAATGCAGGCATTGCTATCGGAACAATATAGCTCACAGTTCCGTGGATTGTCTTCCAACTTTTTCACGACATATACCTCCTTATTCGTTGTTGAAGCTACTTTTCTAACCTCTTATCTCCAAAATTGTATATTCAGATGTTATCTGCAGTGAAGATTTGTGTTGCTGCTCATATTTTAGATGTTTTCTAAAATTCCCTGGTAACTTTCTTAGTCATTGGGTCCCATTAACATCATAATAATCTTATGTGTCTGTACCTGATTGTTACGTCCCTTTATATTACATAGATTATTGCTTCACACTCCGCCAGAGTGCTGCTAACAGAACAATCTGTGCTTTGGTGAAGAAACTACTTTGCACCATGCATTGAAAGCACACATGCCAATATCTTTCTCAGCTGGCAGGGAACATCCTGAAAAGTAGTTAAAAAATTATTTATTGACACCATAAGAACAATAACTGGCGAAACAATTGAGCCGAACAGAGAAATCCCATAACGAAGTTCAGTAGTAGATCAAAGGCTCTGGCTCTGAGAAGAATGCTGTCAGATGGCGAATGAGCATTGATTACGTAGTGTGGTGTAGTAGCAAAAGGTGGAAAGAGTGTGATACTGTTAAAGTTGCCACATTTAAACTGTGCATACTTTGAGTGACGGGTGGTGGCAGTATCCGTTGGAGGAGTCACCACTGGAGACACTGGCATCTGATAGCATCAGTGAGGTAGTACATGTGGGCATTACTACGTCCCACTCTCCTCAGGAGACAGATGACTTGTCGGCAGCTGCGAAACCTGAGAGACCAGTGGCCGGAGCTGCCGCTGTCTCTGTTTGCCGGTTGCGGGCTGTCAGGCCCAAAGTGGATGGGGTGGAGGCGGGCTCTGCACACTGACGGAGGCGAGGGAGCTCAAAATGGGGTGCCAGCTGTGACAATGCTGTCTCGATGTCTGGCCCCTCCCCTCCCCCCCCTCCCCCCCTTTCCCCGAGGTGATGGGGCATGTGTAGAGTGCCAGTGCTGCCCTGAACTGATTCCGAGGGAGAGACAGAAGGTGCTGTGGTGCC
This sequence comes from Schistocerca nitens, assembly GCF_023898315.1. Taxonomy (NCBI): domain Eukaryota; kingdom Metazoa; phylum Arthropoda; class Insecta; order Orthoptera; family Acrididae; genus Schistocerca; species Schistocerca nitens. Next base: position 99,984,980 of record NC_064621.1, on the reverse strand, counting down.
CCATGTGTCGCCCGGAAACTGTGTGGCGGGAAGTTTGTGTCTGTTCAGAAGATGTGGTTGTTGCAGGGTGAGGAAAAGAGGGAGGCACCCAGATGGGAGTGACTGGGAGTGAGTAAGGAAAGGTAGGAGAAGAACCGTCCAGTGGGGAAGTTGCCGTGGTGGCCAGAGGAGGTGGTGGTGGTGACTGCCTGGTGGTGTGCAGGCAGAACTGATTGAAGTGGTGGGTGACTTGCCTGTCCTCCACTTTCGTCACAAACAGCTTGCACTCGTGTGTCTTCTGGGTGACTGCCAGGATCCGTCTGTCCTCACGACCGAAGGCACGTACCCAGACTGCAGTGCCTGGGCGGAACTTTAGTGACAGTGAAACTGGCAGGGGCCATGGGGCCGGTGTTGGCATATGAATCGGTGAACGCAGGTGGTGGCCATGCAGAAGCTCTGCCGGGCTCTTTGACTCCAGTGGGTGTGGCTTTGTAAGAACTTAAAAATTATGTTAAAGCGTGTTACGTTGCGCTGTGGCCGATGTGATTCAGGATTTCAGTTTTGAAGGTGCACACTGTATGCTCAGCTTCACCGTTAGATTGTGGGTGAAAAGTTGGGGCCCAAATGTGGCAGATGCTGTTTATTGCGCAGAAGTTCCTGAAGATTTGTGATAGAAACTGGGGGCCACTGTTCGGGAAGATCTCTGACTGAAAATATTTTTGACAAGGCCATAACGGTGCTTCCCCTCCCCATTGTGGACCTGAGACTGGCTATATATCGGAAGTGGGAATATGTGTTGATCAGTGAGCCAATTTGTGCCTAGAAAGGGCATTGAACTCAAAGTGAACCTGTTCCCACAGCTGTAGGCCAAGGGGGCAGTCTTCTTGGGAGCTGCTTGCTGCCTGATTGGACCGTCTGTTCTGGTTGTCGATCCCTGGTCAGTATACGTGGAGCCCCTCCAGCGTTTGACCGAACGAGGTGGTCGCATTCGGGAGAATGATGGTTCAATCCTGCGTCCGGCCATCCTGATTTAGGTTTTCCGTGATTTCCCTAAATCTCTCCAGGAAAATGTGGGGATGCTTCCTTTGAAAGGCACGGCCGACTTCCTCCCCCATCCTTCCCTAATCCGATGAGACCAATGACCTCGCTGTTTCGTCTCTTCCTCCCCAACAACCGATCCAAACTCCAGCGTTTATGTCCTGGATACCTCCCCACCTCCATCCCACTGGTCAGAATGTAGAAACTGCAGAATGCGATTCTATATTGAGAAGGGTACAACTACTCATGGCAGTGCTGTTCTGTAGCTACTAGAATTAGTCCACAGACCAAAAACAAGTCGTCATAGATTGAAATATTGATAAAGGGGTCTACCTTAGATTGCGGCAGCTGCTCCAGCCTCCTGGTAATGGGAAATGTTTCTATCTCATTGAGATATAAAATCTCATCTTCGCCGAGTAACGGATCGAGACCTGTTGGAAGTCAGGAGAGGGCATCTGCGTTTGCGTATTTATCCTTGGTATGAAAAAGAATTTTATAATTGAATTTGATTAATAAGTGCTTAGCATTGCAATCTGTGAGTCATTTTATCAGAGAGCCGTGATGAGGGGATTATAGTCCGTTAAAAAATGAAACTTCACCTCGTACAAACATATGTTAAGTTTCTTGACTGTGTTGGTAATGGCTAATACTTCTTTCCAAGCTTGGGAACAACACCTATGAGCTGTCGTCAATGGCTTGAAGGTGTAAGCCAGGCCACGCCAACTTGAGCACTTGTTGCTTGTGCCCCCTGGTGCCGCATCAAGCGGCATTGTTGCTTTTCCCTTGCATCCCCTCTTTCCTCTCGCGTAGTTTTCGGTGTTCAGAATCTTATCAAATGGCACACTGTTAATCTATCTTGGGAGCAATTAACGCAAGCAGAAAAGGTTCAGATTTAGGTGTGCCACTTTTTTTAAAAAATGATCAATGGGAAGATTCGTATTTGTTTGTTGAGTCTGATGGGAAAACATTGTTCTTAATGTGCTGCTCTACTGTAAATATCAAAGCATTGACAGTGTGCTGTCACTACGAAAGTAAACATTTCTCAGTACACGAAGGAATTGTTGGACTGGTCAGAATTGAACTGATTACTAAAGCAAAATCAGAATTGCCACAATCTGAAGAGGTTAGCCCTGTTTATAGTGTTCATTCTAAAAGAAAAACAAAAATATACCTTTTTGTAATTGTACTCGTATCTATAGAAACTTGAGCTCCCTCTCTTTGGGTATCGTTGTTAAACTAAATTATGAGACTGTTTTGTGTGGCAAGATTTTAGAGTTACAGTAATTACTGCTGTTGTTGTCCTGCAAACATCTGAGCTGAATTGCACATAGGAAAGCACAGTTTGAGCAAGCTACATTGTTAGACTAAAAATTGCAAAAAGTGGAAGACCTTTTATGGATGGAAAGTTTGTAAAAGTGTTTTCCAGTGTGTTCAGAGGTTAAATGCCTGCCTGTAGTGGCCCAGTTCGAGGCTTTAACCTTGTCAGAAAATACAATTTCTCGAAGAGTGGAAGAAATTGGTGCGGGATTAAAGGAGCAGTTGCGCAATGAATGTTGAAATTTCATAGTGCTCGGTTGGCCTCAGTGAGAGCACTGAAAACTGCAGCATAGCTCAACTTGCAATTTTTGTAACAATTGTCAAAAAAGATATCACTGTTGTGGAGGAACTGTTGGATATTATTTCTTTGAAAAGTACCGCAACTGGGAAAGATATTTTCCTGGCTTTAGAGAATGTTTTGAAAGATAGGCAGTTGTTACTCGAGTGCCTGTAATGTTGCAGAAGGGGTAAGTTTTGTAGGGCATGTGAAGAAAATGGTGTGCAAAGCTGGACTCCCCAATTTTGTCAATACACTGCCCTTTACATCAAGAACAGCTGTGTGCAAAATTTTTGCACAAATTTAGGTTAATCGTGGATGAAGTTGGAAAAATTTACAAGTTTTGTAGAAAGCAAGGCTTGAATCATTCGGAATTTAAAGGATTTTTGGCGGATCTTGAATCAGTTCACGAAGACATTCCTTTTTTTTGTGACTCGCAATGATTAAGTTGCTCAAGAGTGCACAGTCTTTTTCAATTTAAGACAAAAAATATCTCTGTTCACTGACACGAAAGGTTCTCCACCATTAGACTTAAATAATGAGCAATGGATCGCTGACCTTGCTTTCGTGAAAGGCATCATGGGGTATTTGTCATTTAAAGGCCTTGTTGCAAGGTAAAAATAAATTAAGGGATACTGTGTGTGACGGAATTGAAAGTTTCAAATTGCAGCTTCCGCTTTTTAAAAGTCCGCTTCAAGGAGGAAATTTCGACAGTTTTCTCTTTCTAAAATTCTTGAATTTAGGCATTTATGCACTCCTCTTTCCTGTGAACACTCTGCTTACGAGCCACACTTCATCAATCGTCTCGGCTGCGCACAACAGATGGCTACAAGACCACGCTGATTGTTGGTGCAGCATTTTATGCTACACCAATATCATTAGTCCATACTTTCTAATTGATCACTCTACCTGCATCACTCTACTGTATTTTCGCACATTTTTTCCCCCCACACCTTTCCGGTGCCACACAATCTTGTTTCTCATCCTACAAATCCCTCCCCACTCCCACTCTTTCTCCGTTCCACCCCAGTTTGCATTCACTAATTTCACCTCATCCAGTCACATCTGCCATCCCCATTCTTCATACTTACCCACCCTCAGACCTGCTACCTGCAGAAAAATATATATATTTCTATATTATTTATATCTTTTCTTTGCTCTCATTGTGACTTTTCGCAAATTTTAGTGAGTTTTCACCTTTTTCTATCGTCCACTCCCTCATATTTCATGTGTTTCCCCCTTTTGCCTCCATTTCATCCTTCTCGTGATTTTTCATACGTATTTTTACGAATTTTTTTCAGACTTAATTCTATGTTGTTTACATAATATTCCGAATTTTTTCCACCACTGAAAATGTAATCCCAACATTATAATCCTACTTGCAAAGGCTCCACCACTCTTGCTTAGAACTGCAAGGATTACCTGGTAGAAGGGCTCCTCCAGCTGTTGATACATCCACCAACAAACCTTGCCACAGTGACCGCGTTCCAGAAATTCGGTAGTGTCTCCAGTCTCTCCTCAAATCCTTAAGCCCATCCCAGAACCTCTCTCCTCAGAGTCCATCTCTCTCCTCACCCCTACCACTCACTGCACTCCTACCTTCTACTTGCTTCCTAAAGTCCATAAACGCAAACACCCAGGATGTCCCATTGTGGCTAGTTACTGTGCTCCCACAGAAAATTTCTGCTCTTGTAGACCAACACCTTCAGCCTATTACCTGGAACCTACCCTCCAGATAAAAGATACCAACCATTTCCTCCACTGACTCTCCACAGGTCCTGTCCCTTTACCACACTGTGCCTTGCTCGTCACTATTGACACCACCTTCCTTCGAACACTACCTTTCCCAACACCTGACAGATTCCAAACCAACCACCTCCTTCATGGTCGTGAGCACCAAGTGTATCCTCACCCACAATTACTTCTTTGAAGGCATTACCTACAATCAAATTCGGGGTACGGCTATGGGCACCCACATGGCAGTGTACTATGCCAACCTATTCGTGGGCTATCTAGAGAAATCCTCCCTTAAAACCCAGAATCCTAAACCCCTCACCTGATTCTGGTTCACTGATGACATCTTTGCAATCGGGATCGAGGGTGAGGACACCCTATCCACATTCCTCCAGCACCTCAACAGCTTCTCCCCCATCTGCTTCATCTAGTCCTACTCAACCCAACAAGCCACCTTCCTACATGTTGACCTCCACCTCAAAGATGACTACATCAGTACACCTGTCCATATCAGACCTACTTACCACCAGCAATACCTCCACTTTGGCCTTATCTTTCCAAAGTCTCAATACCCAGCCACAGAACAGCATTCCTCTTGTAACTCAATACCACCCAGGACTGGAGCAACTGAATTAAATTATCTTCCATTGTTTCTACTACCTCTCGTTGTGCCCTGAAATGAGAAATGTTGTGCCCACTATCCTTCCCACCCCTTTCACAGGGGTATTCTGCTATCCACCAAACCTACACAATATACTCGTCCATCCTATACAGCCTCTGCTCTCAATCCCTTACGTCATGGCTCATATCACTGTAATCATCCTAGATGCAAGACCTTTTCCATACATACCACCACCACCACCACCACCACCACCTATTCCAGTCCAGTCGCAAACATCAACTAGCCCATGAAAGGCAGGACTACCTGTGAAACCAGTTGTGTGATCCACCAGCTAAGTTGCAACCACTGTGCTGCATTCTACATGGGCATGACAACCAAGAAGCTGTCTGTCCACATGGATGGACACCGACAAACTGTGGCCAAGAAACAAGTGGACCATCCTATTGCTCAGTATGCGACCCAACACGACAGCCTTCATTTCAATGACTGCTTCACAGCCTGTGGCATATTGATCCTTTTCATCAACACCAATTTTTATGAATTGCACAAGTGGGAACTTCCCCTGCAATATATCCTCCATTCCCATAATCCTCCTGGCCTCAACCTCTGCTGTCCTCACCCATCCAGCCCCTTCCCTGTTCCCATTCTAGCACTACTCAGCCCTCATTCCACCAACACACCCAATCTTTTTACTTCTCTCCTTTTCTGCTCCTGCCCCCCCCCCCCCCTTTCCCGCCATCCACAGTCTAACCTCCTGACTGCACACAGCTGCCCTACCCTACCCTCTCTTCACCTTGTTGCTGCATGTTTCCCAGCAGCATGTCTCTCCCTCACCCCTAACATACTGTCCCTCACCCTCCTCTCTCCCCCCCCCTCTCACCCCCCTCTCCCCCCCCCCCCCACTACATCATCTTCCTTACCCCCATCCATTTGTCACTCCAATCATGCAATGCTGCTTGCAGTGTAGCTTCTGCTGAGTAGCAACTTTCCTTTCCAGAATATTGTTATGAAATAAAAATAAAAAGGTCAAGTTTGTCTGATGCTTCGTTGGAAGCTATACTTCAGATTGCAACTGCAAAACAATTGTTCCAAATATCGGAAAATTAGTGGCTTCAAAGTGATGCCAAAGATAAACAAAGAATGTTGTAAATTAGTGCAAAATAAGGAGTGCAAGAAAACTATTCTTTCTGTCTGTGCCCAAAATTGGCGTTGTTGTTGTTGTTCATTTTAATACCAGTACATCACCTGACATGCACTGATTTGCCGAGCCCCTATCACCAAATGAGACGATGCTCACCTCGCTAAGCACTGCCACAACACATTCCCCTCACTAGTTCCACAGCAGTGCCATGTCTGCCTCCCTGACCTCGCACTACCCAACCAGTGCGAAGCACCCTAGTTGCTGTGCCCTGGTGCAAGTCATTGGCTGCTCAGTCACATCAGAATACCAGTGTGCCAGGATGGCTGCAACCTCGCAGAGGCATCAGCTACAGTTGCTGGCTGTTTTCCAAGCTGTAAGGTAGCTATACGAGGGGGTGAGCGAAGGCAAGTTTTCAGTGTCCGAAATGCGGTCTCGCAGTGCTGTGTCTGAGCAGGTGGGATACAATTTTTTCATAATCAATTCGGCAGATGAGAGATGTGTGAAACATTGAGAATGAACTTATTTGTGGTATGAAACTTCCCGAGAAAAAGTATGTTACTCAACATTCTTTGACAGATTTAGCGCCTTGACGGTATTAGTTGTCATCGGTTTGATGCCTTTATGCAAAATTAAATGTCTCAAGTATTCAGTCAATAGCTGAAAGAATTGACTTTTGTTGAGTTTACACTTTAAAACTGCTTCGTGGTGTGTGTGGAACAGCTTTTACAGATTCTGGAGATGTTCCCCTGTGGAAGTTCCAGTTACTATGATGTTATCAGAATAATTCATACAGCACAGTATATTTCGCATTAATACTCGAGAAATCTTTGAAATGGGACAATTCGTAACACTTGAGCACTTTTATTTAAAGGGAATGAAAGGAGTGTCGGTTACCGGGAGCTGCTGCGACTCCTTGTCAAGCAGAAGCTGCAGATAGGTTTCAGTCAAGTCTGTTTCTGAGAAATATCTCCCACCAACTAGTTTGGCCATTGAATTGCCCAGAGGTGATATTGGATAGCAATCAATGTGAGTCTGTATTTTCCAACATTCTGAAGTCGATGTGTAGTCACAATTTTCAGGGCTGCTTTCTGACGGCTACCAGTGGTATCACCCATTGACAGGGTGCAGTTGGCTAAGTGACATCCAGTTATGTTGGTCGATCCAGTTCTTTAATATTTCCACAGAGAGCTAGCAGAACAGAACGCGCTCTACAAAAGTGAGGGTGAGCAGAAGGTTCGATTGTGACATGGGATCTGCACCTCTTTGCATGACAGTCCAGAAGAGATTTTGGCATATTCTGTCCATAACACTTAAAAGTCCTGAAAATATACTTCATTTGATAAATTACTTTGATATGATTACACTAATAAAATTCTACCCTAGATGGAATCACATGCATGTGCTGTTGGTGGAGTATGATAAGTAAATTACACATTTCCTCAAACTACAACTGAGAGTTAAAAAAAAAAAAAAAAAAAAAGGTGATAGTCACGAAATAATGGTCACTCGAATGTTACTGGAACCTTTTATTTTTCGGTTGCTAAAAGTAACAGATTTTTGTTAAGGGTATACACAAGCATATTAAATAAGAAATTTACATATAAAAGAGCCAGTGTTAAAGTAGAGACTTCTTGAAGAGTACACACCATTGAGAGCAAATTAAATACAAAGCCTTAAAAATTGTCAGTTGTGAATAAATACAACAGGAAGACACATGATATTCGTGGAGCTACTCTCATAACCTTGTCGGATACCGACCAAGCTGCAGCCACACAGAGCTACTCTCATTTGTGTGTGGCAAAGTTATCGATTGCCAGTCCATTTGAGAAGTCCATGGTACCCACATTGTGGTAGAGGAAGGTAATGTAACAGTTCCGGCATTCCGGAGCTGAAACAGTCTTGATGACACTGCACCACGTGACTCAATTTGAAATGAAGTGACATGTGAAACCTCGACATATGTTCTACTTGGAAATTAAAAAGTCTAGAGATGTACAATACTTACTCTGGCGATGGGCACATGTGCAGTGGCTCGTAGCCCTTAAAATTATGTTCACCGCAAGAGATTTGTGAGAAATGGACGGCAGCTATTTCGTCCATTTGAATACTTGTCTGCCACCGAACTGTCAAACGCGTACCAAAAAATGTGTAGCAAACATGAAGCATTAACATTAGGAGCTAGATATACAAAACTCGTCATCCCTCCCAAATAGGAGTTCGATACACCTTTCACAGTAGAGCATTCCCTGCAAGCAGACCACAGTAGACTTGTGGCCACAGCAGTGTGGACAGCTCGGTCAGATTACTGTGTTAGAAAGTGCCACTTGATGGATTGAAAAGTCTCGATATTTATCCCTTGTCAGTCACGTGTAGGATTTGTATCTGTTTACCATTTCTGATGATTCTGGAGGGAATGCGGAAATATAGGATGGGAATAATTGCATTTTTATTTAAACAAATGCCACCGTGACTGTCGCTGTACTTGTCATCGGTCGACTGGTGAGTCAGGCAGTGTTGGGAGAGGCACAGCCACAGTTTGTGCCACACCATCCCAGCCACCAAACTGTCATCTGAATGCGGGGGAGACAGGTCTGCCACATTGTAGAGTTAAGAATGCCGATTGATGTTTGCCAGTCTCCCGATGCGTGTACGGGCTAGATGCCTCACCACAGTGAGCAAAATTACTTCCCACTTAACAGATGTATAACTTCCAATTTCGCTTCAAAACCATTATGAGCTGTGGACCACGTCTGCCTCAAATGCCCTGCGCTCCCACCTCAGTGTGCTTTCACCATCACCAGTACTGATGTGAGGTATCTGTTTTGGGCTCACAGGAGTTAGACGTGCAGACCTCTCTGATGCGTGCAACACGGAAGCATGTGGCTACAGTAAAAATGGAGGCAGCCAGTATGTGTACAGCAAATCACTGAACTTTCTCATCAATTTTATGGTGAAAACAGTGAATGTTGCACCAAAATCAGCTGAAATAAGTGTAAACTCATTCTCCAGATGTGGTCTTAAGCTTGCTACAACAGACTGTGCCGACAGACTCCACCACATTGCCAATAGGAAGACATTAAAACAATTTTAAAGCGTCGGATGTAGTACTTAAATCAGTGAAATCGTGTACCTGAAGAAGTGTAAACCTTCCTATCCGAATGCTTTTGAAATTAATATTGCTCTCACAGCACTGAATTTTGCACTGCAAAAAAAGGAGTATGGTATCGAAATCAGTGAAATTTGCACCTAAATAAGTGTAAACCCACTCTCTCAGGGTGTAATCTTATGCTTTTAAAACGAGTATTGTACTGACGGCATTGAATTTTACCATGTCAGTCCACCTCATTTCACACCAAATACAGTGTCGTGATTCGTGTTAATAGCATTGGATGAGCTATTGATCAGCTGAAACGTGTGGAATACATGTTTCTGTTCTGTCTCCAGAAAGGGCACAAGATGTTTCCAAAACTGATCAGCTGACTGGTGCTTGCAATCTCTACCTTTACTACTCTGCATCTATTCGATGATATGCAGTACATTTTACACTTTAGAAATTGCAGAATGCATGTGGTTCTAACATAATGTACTGCTATCCATTAATTATAATGTTAAGATGCTCCAATTTTGCTATGGATTCAAAACAACTACTAGGAAACCGAGAGCTCCCCACTCTTTCACGAAGAGCGACGTTAGTCATATAATGGCCTGTGTATGTTCCCAAGAAATATGTTTTCCATTCACTTCTTCTCAGCTCAGCTGTAACCATTCTGTGGATCTGGAAGCCCTGGTACTTGTTTCCTCATCAGTCAATTGTAGGATTTGTATCTGTCACTTTCCATTTCTTAACACTCTGTTAAAATTTAATTTGTTGTGGCTAACACTATCATTATAAATAATACGCTAGTGCTATCTCCTTCTTTTAGTCACACTATGAATTTGGTAAGTTGACGAGTCATAAATAGGGTCAGAGTCTGTGTAACAGATTTCTGTGTAGTAGCACGTGTTAAAAATACTGGTTATTAGTGTGAAAATATCCAGCAGAATCATGGGGTTGAAAGCTCCTTCAGTCTTGGTACTGTGTAAATTTAAAAACCACCACCTAGGCTGAAGTAAAGTTAAAACAGACCCAGAACTGGAAAGAGGCCCCTCTGTTCTGTTGGTAATGTTATGTAAGTGTTGTGGGAGCTACAAATCTGCCTCACAGAATTATATTCATGGGAAGACTACTGCTGTCTGTGATCTGATTCAGAAATGAAGCAGCGTGGTGTTTAGACCACCTGCAGTTTTAAAAGGAAGAATGCAGTAGTCAGAAACTGTTCATAATAAACAAAACCGTAACAGTACATTCTGACCATCAGTCGTGATAAGAACAGTGGAGCTACGAACAAACCTTGTTTTATTTCAAAATGGGTAAGAGTGCCACAAACTTTGTAAATGATGCAATGTGTTTATTATGGTAGTGAATCAATGAGTCATAAAAATGTTTTGAAATGGTATGCGTGACTTCGTGATGGCAGAGAGAGCACCGAAGATGATAGACGTCCAGGAACACTGGTGACACTGGTGACACTGGCGACACTCAAATTCCTACATAACTGTGTATCGCATTGTGTCTGAAAATTTGGACTGAAACGTGATCTGTTGTCACTTCGTGCCCTACTCACTTGCGGACGGTCAAAACATTGCAGAGTGAACACTCGGAGACATGAAATAATCAGCTGATAGGGACCGAGACGTATTGCCATGCGTTGTAACAGGTGATTAAAACACAAAGTGCCAGAGCTCAGAATAGAACAGCCAAGAATCTCCCAAACCAAAAATGTGTGGAAAAGTCATGTCGAGACACTGCTCGCAGTTTGCTTGGACTCAAAAGGAATTATCCGTAAAAAATTAATTCCAGACTATTACACAACACTGAAGAACTCAAGGAAAAGTGAGGGAGGAGCTGTCAGCCATGTCTAAAGTTGCCTACAAAAAATGTTTTGAACAGTGGAAGCACCAGTGGGACTTGCATATTAATTGCAATGAAGAGTATTTTGAAAAGGATAAAGTTGATTTTATTAAACATATAGCTTTTAAAAAATAATTCTCATTTTTTGGGTACCTCTTGTATATACACTTAAATCTTGAAAGGGAGACATGATCATATCATCGGCACTCTGCTCTGATCACGTGCCCCCTGCGGGTCCAGGGGTTAGAATAGACCTGACGTATTCCTGCCTGTTGCAAGAGGCAACTAAAAGGAGTCTCACACCTTCCGGCCTTCATGTGATCCCCCGTCGGGTTTGACCTCCATTCTTCAAAATTTTCCTGAAGAGCGAGCCAATTGGGGGAAAGGTGCCTCACATGGTGCATTGTGTTCATTGTGTCCATCGTGCATTGAGATCTTCAGCTCACTTTCTCGTCGTCGCATTTCAGTCCCACTCATTCTCCATCTCTTGGACAAGTACACATTCGTGGGAGCATTATCCGCCATCCTCTATCGCTTTCTGCATCGACGATGACCATCAACTTATTTGCACCTGATATCCAGCACGGTAGTCAGTCTGTTGTGGTGGGGTCACCACGTACCCTGTTGGTTGTAGCCCCCTGACCACACAGGGATCGCTCTGCTGATGACTGCGCCATTAACTCCGCATAGATGCCAAGGTATAGATGGCCATCCCCCTGGGCATCGGGACTCCCGGCAATGGCCATCCTGCCAGGTGGCCTTTGCTGCGGCTGGGTTGCACCCGTGGGTGGCATCAGGACAGATGGCACACGATGAAGCGTAGTCCATCATCTCTTGCTGGTGGTGAAACACCAGCAGTCTCTAAGCATTCTCTAGCTCAATTCAATGTACAGAAGTATGACCCCCAAATTGTTCCCCTCCCTGGTCACATCATGGGAGGAATGTCAGGCTGAGGATTGCAGCGGATCTTATTCACTGTGGTACCTTGTATGTTCAAGAGCTGATGGGGAATCTTTCATGACAACGAAGTCTCAGTTTTTTGTTGAGCATTTAGAGGAGAAGTTAAGGGAGGTGGAGGGCTTGTCCAAAATGAGATCTGTGTCAGTCTTGATCAAAACAGCATCCTCTGCCCAGTCAGGGGCATTAATGGCTTGCGACAAGCTAGGGGATGTTTCTGTAACCATCACGCCCCATAAGAGCTTAAATATGGTCCAGGGTATATTATTTCACAGGGACTTTCCTTTGTAGTCAGACAATGAGCTGTGCTTCAATTTAGAGCAACAAGGTGTTCATTTCGTCCGGCATGTCCACCGGGGTCCGAAGGATAATCAGGTTGCCACCGGTGCCTTCATCTTGGCCTTAGAGTGTGATACATTGCCCGAGAAGGTCAAGGTGATGGTCTACCACTGTGATGTAAAGCCCTATGCTTTAAGTGCTGGAAGTTCGGCCATATGTCTTCCCACTGTACTTCCAGCATCACATGTCAAGATTCTGGACGCCCATCACATCCCAATACCCCATGTGCCCCACCTCACATCTGTGTCAACTGCGGAGAGCACCATTCGCCTTGCTTGCCAGACTGCAGGATTCACCAGAAAGAAAGGAAAATCGTGGAGTAAAAGACCATGGACTGACTGACCTACACTGAGGCTAAGAGAAAATTTGAATACCTGCATCCTGTGCTTATGACATTGTCTAATGCCACCGCTACAACAGTTCTGGCACCATCAGCTCCGCCAATCACAGTCACCTCTCAGAACTTGCAGACTACACCGGCCCTCTTGTTTGTGGGGAGCATTTCCCTCCCTGTTGCTGCTGCACAACGTACTTCGGGAGCAGCCCCCCCCCCCCCATCCCAAACCATCGGGGACATCTGTCCCCACTTCTAAGCTGGAGAAGTGTAAGTCTTCTTCAGCTTCTATTCCTAGGAAGGGGTCCCTTGGGTCACTCCCTTCCCAGGTTTCTGCTAGTGGAAAAGATGACACCCGGCAGTGGCTGAAGAGCCCAAAAGCAACTGGTCTAGGGCTTCACGCTCATCCTTAGTCCCGAAGACTGAATCAGTGAACTCCTCCCAGCCAGGGAAACCCAAGGAGCAGCTAGAGAAACCCAAAAAGAAAACCCCCCAAGACCAAGAAAATAGTGGTGTCACCCACACCACCACTACCTACAAGCTCTGCGTCTGAGGATGGGGTGTAGATTTTTGGTGTCCACTGAGGACCTAGATCTCGTCACACTCGGACACAATGGATATTGCTCAGGCAATAAGTCTGTGGCAGCAGGTGACTGAGGTGTAAACTACCTCATTGAATGTTCCATGCCTTTCCAGTCTCATGATGTCCTCCAGTGGAATTGCAGCGGTTTTTTCCAGCACCTGGTTGAGCTACGGCAACCGTTAAGATTGACACCTGCTATCTGCATTGCCCTCCAGGAAATCTGGTTCCCAGGGAATATTACAGGATCCATAGAGACTATAATTGAGCGTCAGGTGGAGTTTGCATTTATGTCCTAAACTCGGTTGGTAGTGAACATGTCCCTTCAAACCACTCTTGAAGGTGGGCTGTCAGAATAAGGACGATGAAGGAAATAACTGTCTGCAATGTATATCTTCCTCCAGATGGTGCAGTACCCCTGAATGTATTAGCTGCACTGATTGATCAACTCCCTAAACCTTTCCTACTTCGGAGATTACAACGCCCATAACCCCTTGTGGGGTGACACCGTGCTTACTGGTCGGGGCAGATGTGTCGAGACTTTACTGCCTAAGTTCGAACTCTGTCTCTTAAATACTGGGGCAGCCACACATTGCATTGTGGTTCATGGTAGTTACTCGACCATTGATTTATCAGTTTGCAGCCCAGGACTTCTCCCATCTATCCACTGGAGGGCACATGACCTTTGCGTTAGTGACCACTTCCCCATCTCCCTGTCACTGCCCCAGCGTCAGGCCCACAGATGCCTACCCAGATGGGCTTTAAACAAGGCAGACTGGGAAACTTTGACCTCTGCTGTCAGAGTTGAATCTCCCCCACACAGTAACATCGATGTCATGGTTGAGCAGGTGACTAAAACAATTGTTTCTGCGGCAGAAAATGCGATCCCTCACTCTTCATGTTGCCCAAGGCGTAAGGCAGTCCCTTGCTGGTCACTGAAGCAATTGAGGAGCGTTGGCGAGCTCTAAAGTGGCATAAGTGGCACCCTTCTCTATAGCACCTCATAGCCTTCAAACGGCTCCATGCCTGCATTCGCCAACTTATCAGATGACGGAAGCAGGAGTGTTGGGAGAGATATGCCTCAACAATTGGGTGCCATAAGTCACCTTCCTAAGTCTGGGCAAAGATCAAACATGTTTTCGGTTACCAGACACCAACAGGTGTTCCTGGTGTTACCATAAATGGCATGTTATCTACGGACACAAATGCGAATGCCGAGCGCGTTGCCAAGCACGTTGCTGAGCCTCTGGGTCGGAGAATTACCCCCCAGCCTTTTGCACTCTCAAACGGTGGCTGAAAGGGAACATCCTCTCATTCACTACACACCACAGTGAATCCTATAACACCCCATTTACAGAGTGGAAGCTCCTCAGTGCCCTTGCACATTAGCCTGTCACAGCTCCTGGGCCTGATCATATCCACAGCCAGATGATTAAACACCTCTCGTCTGACTTAAAATGACATCTCAACCTGATTTGGCGTGATAGCATCTTTCCATCGCAATGGTGGGAGAAGCATCATCATTCCGGTACTCAAATCCGGTAAAAACCAGTTTGACGTGGATAGCTGTCAGCCCATCAGCCTCACCAACGTTCTTTGTAAGCTGCTGGAACGTATGGTATGTTGGCGGTTGGACTGGGTCCTGGAGTCACGTGGCCTACTGGCTCCATGTCAGGGCAGCTTCCGCAAGGGTCGCTCTAACACTGATAATTTGTGTCCCTTGAGACTGCCATCTGAACAGCCTTTTCCAGAGGGCAACACCTGGTTGCCGTCTCTTGACTTATGTAAAAAAAAAAAAAAAAAAAGACACTACCTGGTGACATCGTATAATCTCCACATTGTATGAGTGGAGCCTCCGGAGCCTGCTCCTGATTTTTATCTAAAGCTTTCTGTTGCTCCTTACTTTACATGTTCAAGTTGGTGCCTCCCATAGTACCATCCATATTGAGGAGAATGGAGTCCCACAGGGCTCTTGCATTGTGCATCTCTATTTTTAGTGGCCATTAATGGTCTAGCAGCAGCTGTCGGGCCCTCCGTCTCTTCCTCTGTATGCAGATGACTTCTGCATTTTGTATTGCTTCTCCAGTTCTGGTGTTGCTGAGCGTCGCCTACAGGGAGCCATCCACAAGGCGCAGTCATGGGCTGTAGCTCACGGCTTCCAGATTTCAGCCACAAAGTTGTGTCTCATGCACTTTCGTCAGTGTTGTACTGTTCATCCGGACCCAGAACTTTACCTTCATGATGATCCACTCACTGTAGTGGAGACACATTGATTCTTAGGACAAGTTTTTGATGCTCGATTGACTTGGCTTCCTCATCTTCGTCAGCTTGAGCAGATGGGCTGGCAGCACCTCAATGCACTCAATTGCCTGAGCAACACCAATTGGGGTGCAGATCGCTTTACGCTGCGGCTGCTCTACAGAGCCCTTATCCAATCCTGAACTGACTATGGGAGTGTGGGGTTCGACTAGCGACAGGAGCTTTCAGGGCGATTTAGCTGACCAGCATACTGGTGGAGGCTGGGGTCCCTCCGTTGCAGATCAGACGTGCACAACTTCTCACCAGTTACGTTGCACACATTCATAGTTCTCCTGAGCATCCAAATTATAGTCTCCTTTTCCCGCCTGTGGCAGTCGATCTCCCACATCGGCAGCTCAGGTTGGGGCTAACGATAGCAGTTTGCGTGTGGTCCCTCCTCTCCGAACTGCAGTCCTTCCCTTTACCACCTCACCTTGCTGTGTACGCCTCAGCTGCAACTTTGTCTGGACCTTTCACATGGCTCTAAGGACTCCGTTAACCCTGCGGCTCTCCACTCTCTCATCCTCTTGATTATTTTTGTGTTCCGGGGCTCTGAAGTGGTTTACCCCGATGGCGCGATGACTTGTAGCCATGTTGGCTTCGCCTACGTTCACGGTGGCCATATTGAACAGCATTCCTTACCTGGTGGCTGCAGTGTATTCACTGCAGAGCTGGTGGTAATTTCTCGTGCACTTCAGTATCTCTGTTCATGCCCTGGGAGTCTTTTCTTTTACGTACTGACTCCTTGAGCAGCCTGAAAACTATCGACGAGTGCTACCCTCATCCTTTGGTAGCATCCATCCAGAAATCCATCTATGCCCTGAAATGGTCTAATTGTGTAGTGGTGTTCATCTGGACCCCTGGTCACATTGGAATACCAGGAAATGAACTTGCCGACAGGCTGACCAAACAGGCTACACAGAAACCACTTCTGGAGATGGGCATCCCCGCAACTGACCTGCGTTCGTTATTACACCGCAGGGGTTTTCAGCTTTGGGAGACGGAATGGCAAAATCTCAGTACACACAACAAACTGCGAGCCATTAAGGGGACCATGAATGTGTGGAAGTCTTCAATGAGGGCCTCTCGCAGGGATTCCGTGGTTCACTACTGACTCTGCATTGGCCATGCATGGGCTACCTCCTGCACCATGAAAACCCACCTCAGTGTTGGTGCAGCGCCTGGTTGACAGTGGCCCATATTCTTATGCTGTGTCCTTCTTTGGCTGCCCTGTGACGTCACCTCCGGTTGCTGGACTTACCATTGATTTTAACAGACAACACCTCATCGGCTGATTTGGTTTTAAGTTTAAATCGTGAGGGTGGGTTTTATCATTCAATCTGAGTTTTAGCGTATGTCCTTTATCCCTCTGCGTCCTCCACCCTAGTGCTTTTAGGGCAGATGTTTTAATGTGTTGAAGAGTGGCTGGCTTCTCCTTTTTATTTTAGTGGTTGACCAGCCACTGTAATCTGCTTCCTTGTTTTACTCTTCCATTTCTTGCATCTGTTTTCTGGTCCTCTTTTGTTCCTTTAAGTGTTTGTTGCCTTTTCTTTGTTCTTGTGGTCTTTCCTTACTTCCTGTTTTGTGTTGTGTGTGTCTCGTCTGTTTTATTCTCGCACTTGTGACCTTGTTGTATTAGGAACAAGGGACCGATGACCTCGTAGTTTGGTCCCTTTCCCACTCTATTAAACCAACCAACCATCTGGTCATGCTGCCCTGCCCAGTACATTTCTGAAACATTTTAGACATAATGTCTCCTGACAGGTAATTGAAACCTTTTAGTCAGGGAAGGCAGGATTTGGTTAAGATTGTGGATGGGGCTGTAATCAGTTACTGTTGCTTCCATTTTAAAATTACACACATTTATTCTAAAACGGTAATTCCAGAGTCAGCAATAGATAAGGATATCACACGTTATTAATGAAGCAGTAAACAACTGTGTAATTCATAGTGCTTTCAATGCGTTACAATTTAGCAAATTAGCATAAAATACAGACACAGCAAATAATGTTTTAAAAACAAGCCAACATGATCCCAATTAGAATTTTAAGCCAAGTAACTACAGTCACGGCTGAAGGCCTTTAATGCCAAGGATGGCAACTGTAAAAAAAAAAAATTAACAAATATACTGTAAAACAGTAATGCAATAGCAAGATTAATTTAAAATGACAGGCAACTGATCGCTGAACGGGTGAGATAAAATGATGGTTGACTTGGTAGCACAATCATTTAAGGGGGACCACACCCCCGCCTATCTAACCCATGTTAATTTAGGTAAATATTTGACCCATTTCTGAAAAAAACTATTTGATGCAGGACCTAAATATTTGTATTGGATGTTACACGATGCTAATAGTCAACTGTACAAAAATCTACTTTATCGATTTTATGGTTTTTAAGAAATACTTTTTTAATTTATTAACAAAAAATATTAAGGTTTTTCTGCAGAAAATATTTTTTGTGAACTTCCTAATGGGGGAATATTAATGAATGTAGTACCGGAGGTGCCTTTTTGTTATGCAGAGTATCTGAAAATTTCGTTCATTTATCTAAGATAGTTTCTGATATAATGGGGCATATGTACTGAAAATTTTAGTTTGCGGGAAATTGACTTTTAAGAGAGAAACTTACAGTTAATTAAAACTGTCCTGCTGCATATGATGGCCCTTCTTTGGACTCTAGCAGGTCTTCCAACTTCCTTTTCGCTTTCCTGGATGTTTGTCTTGCTTTCTTGGCCATGTTAGATTGAGACCTGTCTGCATCAGCTATCCTCATTTTATCGTAATGTTGCAGCCCAGTAATCATATTTTCCTCAGAATTAATTCCCAGATTTTTCAGTACCCAACACTTCCTGATATTACCATATTGTATGTAATAACAGCATTATGAACTCCTAGTTTCATTGTATGCATGCCTAGAAATACAGTTTGAGGAAGGCGGTTCGAAATTATGCTGTTGAAACATTCATTTGGATTGTGTGTCTGCCCATGCAGCCATTTCTTTAGGTGGTCAGGATGAGCAAAGTCTCTGAAAACAGGTTTAATTGCTGTAATAACAGCAGCAGGAAGAGAATGTTGGTGAGAATAAGATTCTCCGTTGCCTTAGCCCTATTGTATTTGCACCACGAATTTTCTCCTGATGGATGCAATCTATGATAAGGCTTATCGTCAGTAGAGGACTTGTGGAAGAATATGGCCCAAACCTCTCTTCATTGCCTCCAGATTTTCTTTATTTCTTCTAATTGCCTGCCCATAGTATATATGCAAGTTTTCTATTCCAGTTTTAGTTAACTGACCCTGTCCGGTCAACAATTTTCCATCTTCTAATTTTTTTCTTCTCATACCAACAGTTAGTTTTCTCAGCCATGTTCCCAAACGTTTTTGGACATGACCTACACGTTCTATTTTGCTAATAATGGTATCTCCATATGGCTTAGAGTTCACCACATTGTTGTATGCCTTACTGTCACCATCGACCAAATATTTGGTGTACTGTACGCCTCCTGTTTCTACGGAGTGATGAAATATTTGTTGCACTCCATGAACTTCCATACCACCACTTGTTCCTCTAAAATTAGCAACACAGTTCTGTTCATGTTCATTGACTTTACAACATTTGCAATATTTAGACATTATATCCACATCCAACACTTTACCAGTATCTACACTTGTGGCAGTCACCACACCATTCAGAGAAGTATGTCCTCTTTTCTGCCAACTTCCATCAGGTGCAACTGCAATATCCGAACATCCATCATTTTCTTCCACTGCTTCCCTAGCAGCCAGTTTCATACTTTCTTCACTGACCTCACATACAGCTTTCTCTAATATTGCAGTCAGTTTTTCAAATTTATTTCGTAGTTGATGTAAGTTAATCACCAAACAGAATGTTCTCCCTGCAGCCTTGCCCTTGCCAGTGGATCGTAAGGCATTAACTAATCTAGTATTGATTTCATAAGGGCCACTTGCATCTGGTTTTGAAGAACTTGTAAATGAAATCACAGCTGAGCATTTAGTGCAAATTAAATAAATCCAAAGCAATTGCTAGGCCTTTTCTCCCACTGGCACTCTCACAAATTTTCACTCTCTGTGACCCACCACACTGTCTACATTTTACAGATTTAGAAATAACATCTCATAATGTTCTCAAATTTATAATAATGTTACTGCACCCCTTGTCACTTACAGCACATTTGTTGTAACTCTCTCGAAATGGTGAGAGCTTCTTTGATGATGCACTTGTTGAAGAATTACAATTAGAAACATCATTGCCAAGTGACATAACCTCTTGTACAGAAAGCTTTCTAAACTTGTTTCCTCTAAATTGTCGTTTCTTGAAAATGCCTTTATGTTTAGTCATCTTCAATAAACACATCAAAACACACGTTAACAAGCACTGCAAATGTAAGTATGACAACTACTCGCAATCACACATGAACAATCGGGCGCTAGTGACCATAGAAGTTTTGCGCCCCAAAACCAAAAAAAAAAAACCTCATGAACAAAACTGACCGCGTGTTTGAAAGCGTTTTGTTTACAAACAGCAGAAACAAAAGAATACCGATCATTGCATTCCAAGAATAGCCAACACACTCAGGAGTAAAAAAATCCCTAATGTGCAATGTAGGGGATATGAAGATCTAAAATTTATGCCGAAAAGTGGGTGACAGAAAAGGAGTGTGGCATATAAACACACATGGTAGGAAAATGCTCTTTAAATGCCCCAAAAAATTTTTTTCAGCAAAAATCCTTTTCAGAGTACATAAATAAAACCTTAATCTATCGCAATATGATCAAAACAGTCAGATTTTTTTGACCTGAACCATGATGTGGTTCTCTTAAACCTGCTCTAACGCCAAGAATGGCAATGCTATAAAAAAATTTAGAAACATACAATAAAACAACAAATACAATAATAAAACCCAAGGGCCAGTCACAGACGGTGCACCAGGAATCGACCTCTGAGTAGATCTGGCGAAGACACTTTCATGAGCGACGAGAAAGGCAGCCAAGAGTTGCATTCACTTCACAAGATGCTAACTCAGACTAGTGGCAGTCCAGCGAATGACTAATAATCATCTTGCTGAGGCTACCTGACGTCCAATAAACCAAATGCAAAGATGTAAAAATACGCCAAAGCCGGAACCGGTGGTCTGGATTCCGTCCACAGAATACTGTGCTTAGAGCGCCCGGAATGAGAAAGAAATCACTACCACCAGAGTAGAAGAATCGCCAACCAACCTACAATCAAGAAAGCTGTCAAAACTACATGCCTTACTGGACAGCAGTGGCAAGGTGAGAAAACGCATACTGCCATTACACACACAAACCCCCAGGGCAGGTAACTGGCGCATTAGTGGCCACGAGGCAGGAAAATTACCACTTGTTGAACTTAACAAATGGTAACAAACTGAATGCAATAAACAGTAATTAGAAGTTTAGGAAAGCTAATCAAATCAGACTTCCCCAAGCACTCCACTCGCTGCACTTCGCCTCGGCAACACTACGAGCAACAACACGAACCCAAGTCATTGGAGAATTGAAAGACCTCACAATGGTAGAGGTTTTTCTATTTGAATCCAAATGTACTAAACTTAAAACTTGCAGTATCTGGTTTACGATGAGGTCGTGCACACTCGTGACCACTGGCCTTCGACCCGGCAGTCCTTGTGCGCCGCCAGTGGTCCCGGTGTGTTCTCGCACTGCGCGGACCTGGCTCCTCCTGAGTCCTCCAACTCAACTGCACACTGACACAACCCGGAAGAATCAAGACATCGCCCCAAAGATAGGGCCACAGTTACTACATATTGATAACCACCGCTGCTGCCACTGGCGGACAGGCATCGCTTGCAAAACCAAGTGGCGCCAGTCAACACGAGAAGAAGACAAACAACTGCAGCCATGTCAACTAAATGATACTGTTTGGCCTCTAACAGAGGACAGAAGCCAACAAACAGCACCAACGCGAGCCACAGCATGGCTCAGTAATGTCACATAAACTTTCCAACCACCATTAAAATAGTATACACAGCAAGATCAGTCTTCAATTTTAGAACAGGGGTTTCCTGAGGACTCTTAAAGAGACTTAGCACATTTTACAAGAGACAAAATTTTTACCCTCAAAGGGCTAAGAGTTATATTTTCTGGTACAGCCTCTTCACAGTTACTTCCAACATATGACCGTTATCAAGTACCATCCTGTCACATTCCTACAGCAGTGGGGAGAGTCTGTGAATCATTCTGCTGTCAGGAAGGTAGTTTTTGGGTGAGGTTTTGAATGTGAGGGTCACTCCAAAAGAAATGCGCACTATTTTTGTAAAAATACAGTTTTCATTCTGCATGTGTGAAAGTTTTACAGTGTGTAGATACATCCTTCCTGGTTGTTTTCAAACTTAGTTCAACCTGTTCTCGTGAGTGGCACCGTCACAGCATGTCTTCAGGATGGCTGCTACACTTGACGTTCATCAGAAGCAATGTGCTGTCATGGAATTCCTGTGCTGTGAAAAAGATACAGTGGGAAACATCCACAAGAGGTTAAAAAAGGTGTATGGAGATGCTGCTGTTGATTGCAGTACAGTTAGTCAGTGGACAAGTGGGTTATGTGATGAAAGTGGGCATAGCAATATTGAGGATTGTCCTCACAGTGGCAGGCCTCGTACTGCACACACTCCAGACGATGTGCAGAGAGTTAACGAATTTGTGACTGCCGACAGATGCATCACAGTGAATGAATTGTCACGCTACGTTGGGATAGGGGATGGAAGTATTTTTTGAATACTGAAAGTGTTGGCATTAAAGGTTTGTGCCAGGTGGGTTCCCAGGATGTTGACAGTGGCTCACAAAGAAACAAGAAAAACGGTATGCAGCGAACTATTGGAACAGTAAGAGAACAGTGAAGAGGAATTTCTTGGAAGAATTGTGACAGTTGATGAAACATGGCTCTGTAATTTTTCACCAGAGATGAAGAGGCAATCAAAGGAGTGGCATCGTGCAGATTCACCCAAGAAAAAAATATTCAAAACCACACCTTCTGCTGGAAAAGTTATTGCTACGGTGTTTTTAGATTCCGAAGGACTCGTGCTTGTGGACATCGTGCCAGGTGAAACCACCATAAATTCTGATGCATTTGTTATGACACTGAAGACACTTCAAGCTCCACCGAGTCATGTTGAACCACATCGGCAAAAGCAGGATGTTTTGCTGTTACACAACAATGCACGGCCACATGTCAGTCAAAAAACCATGGAAGCGATCACAAAACTTGGATGGACAACACCGAAACACCCATCTTACAGTCCTGACCTGGCTCCACGTCACTGTATCTCTGTGGGAAACAGAAAGGCTCTCTTCGTGGAACAAGATTTGAAGATGATGACTCCCTTGTGCACACTGCCAAACAGTGGCTCCAACAGGTTTGTCCAGAATTTTTCTGTGCGGGTATA
This sequence comes from Schistocerca nitens, assembly GCF_023898315.1. Classification (NCBI taxonomy): domain Eukaryota; kingdom Metazoa; phylum Arthropoda; class Insecta; order Orthoptera; family Acrididae; genus Schistocerca; species Schistocerca nitens. The sequence continues at coordinate 99,961,972 of NC_064621.1, read as the reverse complement.
CAGGTGCTGGTTCCAAGATGTCGTAAGGCTGTTGGGAGGGATGGAAATTATGTGGAGAAATGAAAATACCGTTCCTGAAGGATGTATCTACACACTGTAAAACTGTCATGTAGAATAAAAGATGGATTCAAAAGAAATGCACACTATTTTTTTTTTGGAGTGACCCTCCTAGATGTTTAGCAGTGGGAAGAGTGACACATTCTACTGTCAGGAAGGTAGATTTTGGGTGAGGTGTGTTGTGGTTGGCAGGAGAGCCAACACTGTGTTACTAGAGGAGGCCGAAATGCACGTGTTTTAGCTCACGCAGGCTGGCGTGAGGTCTGGAACATGACAAGGAATGAGAATTCAGAAACCGGACGTAATCAGTTTATACTTAACTTTAATCCATTAATGATGAACATCGCTCTTGACGGTACATGATTCACAATATCAATAGTAACTGAATATGGCACCTTGCTAGGTCGTAGCAAATGACGTAGCTGAAGGCTATGCTAAACTATCGTCTCGGCAAATGAGAGCGTAAGTAGGCAGTGAACCATCGCTAGCAAAGTCGGCTGTACACTGGGGCGAGTGCTAGGAAGTCTGCCGTGTGGCGGCACTCGGTCTGCAATCACTGACAGTGGTGACACGCGGGTCCGACGTATACTACCGGACCGCGGCCGATTTAAAGGCTACCACCTAGCAAGTGTGGTGTCTGGCGGTGACACCACAAGGTGTGAAATAGATGTTTCAAATTCTAAGAAAAGAAGTATGGACTATTGGGAAAATGTTGTGATAAACATGTTAGTAGAACATATTGGAACATAAGCTCAAGAGAAAGACAAAACTACAGTCCAACTAACCTACAGGTGGTCAGGAACATCAAACGAGAACCAATAGCTACTGTGATATTTCAGACACTTGTCCCATCAAGACATCAGTTTCAACGTCGGCCAAATCCAGTTTATATGGTCTACCCGACGGGAGGCCCTCGTCACACGCCATTATTATTACAACTCTTTTAGATACTTTCTCGCTGATTTTATGTAGCATTCTTCCTATTACATAGCTACCCCCATACAGGTGAAATGGTTTGCAGCATTGACAGAGATTAACACTTGAAAGTCATTTGAAAAGCATGAGATGTTTGTGGCAGGATGAACTACAAACATCTGTGGGCAGGAGCATGTCGAAGAAATGTAGCTCAAGTTTAGGCAAATAGTTGTCCGTGCAAAATGCGTGTGAAATGAGGCTGCTTTGAAAATGAAGGTACGTATTGGCGAAGCATGCAATATGTATGCAGGAGGGAGGCCACTCCCCCTCAAGAGTGCCGCCTTTAGGGACGGGGTACTCAGTATGACACAGTGCTGCAGGTGGATGCAAACGTGGCAGAGTACGATGCAGTATCCTGATGGTATGATGTACGATGAGGTTCTCCAGGTACAATACCTGGACTACATAGTGTGCAGTGCAAAAAGTCTGTTGTGATAGCGGGTGTGGCACAGGCTGGTGCTGTGTGAATATCAGTGCTGTGCATTGCGTGATACTGGGCACAGCACGGAACATTGTGGCACTTGCGAGGACAACGGTCTTCTCTCTTCAAAGTGATCGGTGATTGACTATTAGTGATGTGGCTAATGAATTCCAAAAATTTTGCTCAAACTGCGGTTTACAGAATCGTCACTGAACAGCTTGGTTATCACTGTGAGAGAGATGCATTTCGAAAATGCTAACTGATTAGCACAAAGAGAAAAGAATGTATAGTGCAAGACTGTTTGTGGAGCATTGTGGACAAAATGGAGAAGATTTGTTTTCCCGCATTGTTACGGGTGAAGAGTCATAGATATCATGTACCGATGGAGAATCAGAATCACAGTTAATGCAGTGGTGCCATTCCAGTTCACCGAAACCAAACATTTTTAAACAATCTCCATTCTAAAATTGAAAAATTATGGCTACTGTTTATTTGGGATGAAAAGGGCATCATTTTGATGGGTTTCATTGACTGTGGATCAAAAATTACAGCTGAGGTATACTGTGAAGTGCAAACCAAACTGAGACATGCCGTCAGAGGTCAATGCCATGAGGAATTGTCACCTGCTGATAACTAAGTACTATAAAGCAAGAAGAGTGAAGTGGAGTCTGTTGGTGCAATATTCATTTTAGAGAGCATGAGGACACACCTGGTCGAAAATTGATTATTTTATAGTATATTTTCTGATTTTGATGTGCTAAATACAGTTCAGCGACTCTACAACATGGGAAAATACATGTTTATAGGGGAATTGTGAATGAATTAATGGGTTCCTAGCAAATAGAATGTCATTTTAAATGGTGTTCGTTCACAACTGTGGATTGCATAATGTTTTGTCTAAACCGATATCATTTATTCCATCACATTGAGGCTCAAGTGCAGTGAAAATTAGTGAGTCTAAGACACATGTGAAATTGTGTTGTTGCGAGGTACAGACTTTCACTCTAGCTCTCCTAAGCTACAAGCCTTAGAGAAGCAGACTACGTATACTCTGCAAGCCTCTATGCTGTGGGGACTTGTGAGTGGTGTCGGTGTGCACAGTGACAGCTCTCCGCCCAGAGAGATGGAGCACAGCCAGCAGTGCTCACGTGTATGAATCGTATGCGACTAGAGCTATCATGTGTCATTCCTGTTAGTCCCTGCCCACACTCTCGAGGCATAGCGCTCCTATGTCAGGCGACATCTGCCGTCGGTTTGCACTGTCTCTTGTTGTGAAGGTAGTTCGGTCTTGATATGTCCTGTACAAGTAAGGTATTGATAGGCATTCTTGTAATAAAGGTCATACTTCCCCGTCATGTGTGTCACATTTGGAGGGTACAATTCTACTTCTGAATGAGTATAAACATGTTTCATTCTCAAATGTTGCTGCTACATGCATATTACATGTAAGTTTGTGTGTTTGACAGTTCCTTGATGTTGGTTATGTTACTGTTGGTAAATAGCCACTTTTCATTCCACACACAATTTATTTTTGTGGTGAATTTTACGAGCTCAGTACCTTAACTTTTTCTTTTACTTCAGAGCCGCCGCACAAGTGCCCACCGTAGCATTAGGTTATTGAATCGGTAGTATGCATGTGCTGTTCATATCTTCCCGGAGATGTCAGTGACGGACTGTCGGCTGTCGACAGACCAGAAAAGGAGCTGTCCGTGGAAAGGTGTTTGTGTAAATGAGACTAAGAATCAGGTGCAAAAGTTCTGTCCCTACCAGCGTTTATGTAAACAAAGAAGTGGAGAAACTCAAATTTAGAGTTAGAAGAAGTAGTGACTGTATGCCTCTGACTAGGGGACCTTCTGGGAGGTGCATCAATTTATGAGCTCCCACTTCGCCTGCTTATAGTGTGGGTAGTCACCTATCACACCCTAAAATTGTAGGTGCCAATGTGGCCACGTTTTTGAAATATTGCCTGTTAAAATTTGGGCAGCTCTTTATATACAGAAAAGTTTCACTATTGTGGCAAGTGAGTGAGTAGCCGAGTGGCGAGTGAGCGAGACTCCCGTCCAGGCAACCCTAGTTGACCCGTCTATGCTACTTTTGTTTCCTTTTCTTAAATGCCTGTTTTAATTTATAATTAATAATGAAAATTTTGCAAGGAATTGATTAAAAAGAATTACAAGCCTCTATAAATCAAAATTACACATTGAATGTCAAATTTTGTTTGTTTTTTGCATTTTTGGTTTAACAGGAAGTTAACTAATGTAAGTTCTTGAAATATTTTATTATTCAATTTTTGTCATTTTATTTTTAATTTTGTTCCATTGAGTAGGGAATATTTTTAAAAAATACCAACGAATGAGGGGTTAAAAATGTTTCATTTGATGGAAAGTTAATTGATATTTCCTATATTTTGATTAGTATATTCCGACGGATGATACGTGTTATAAAAACAATCAAAACATTTGTACTTTTGACACAACGAACATTGTACGAATGCACATTCATTTCCGTCACAATTGCATGTGTATTTTCTCAAAGTCTGCAGGAAATGCCACTGCATTGATGTTATGGAATACTTCTTTTTGCAATGGATCTAGCTTCGTGGCATGCCAGGCATATCTGTAACAATGTTAACAATGAACTTGTAGTATATCTGAAAATCCAAGCAAGCTATTTGAAAATAATGCTTTATTCATGTACCTTATCATATTTTTATATATCGAAGCCTGCAGTTGGTCATGTACCAGCGAATGGATTTTTACCATGTCCTCCCTGGATGTGATTTCTATTTTGTGTTGCAATAGGTACGGAGTGTTTTGGAAGTGGCGAATGTAATTCTTTACTTTGCGATAAACATATACATTGCATGGCTGACAAAATGGTGTACATCGCGGTGGTAGGCCATCTTCTTCATTGAATTTCATTTGGTGCAAGTCCATGGAGGTTTTCCCACCCCATGAGTCAACAATGTAGAGGAATTGACTATTTTCCACATATGGTTGAATTACTTCATCCAAAAACTCTTCATACGTTTGTTTCCTCCCCCCATGAACCATGGACCTTGCTGCTGGTGGGGAGGCTTGCATGCCTCAGCGATACAGATGGCCGTACCGTAGGTGCAACCACAACGGAGGGGTATCTGTTGAGAGGCCAGATAAACGTGTGGTTCCTGAAGAGGGGCAGCAGCCTTTTCAGTAGCTGCAAGGGCAACAGTCTGGATGATTGACTGATCTGGCCTTGTAACAATAACCAAAACGGCCTTGCTGTGCTGGTACTGCGAACGGCTGAAAGCAAGGGGAAACTACAGCCGTAATTTTTCCCGAGGGCATGCAGCTTTACTGTATGATTAAATGATGATGGCGTCCTCTTGGGTAAAATATTCTGGAGGTAAAATAGTCCCCCATTCGGATCTCCGGGCGGGGACTACTCAAGAGGATGTCGTTATCAGGAGAAAGAAAACTGGCGTTCTACGGATCGGAGCGTGGAATGTCAGATCCCTTAATCGGACAGGTAGGTTAGAAAATTTAAAAAGGGAAATGGAGAGGTTAAAGTTAGATATAGTGGGAATTAGTGAAGTTCGGTGGCAGGAGGAACAAGACTTCTGGTCAGGTGACTACAGGGTTATAAACACCAAATCAAATAGGGGTAATGCAGGAGTAGGTTTAATAATGAATAGGAACATAGGAATGCGGGTAAGCTACTACAAACAGCATAGTGAACGCATTATTGTGGCCAAGATAGACACAAAGCCCATGCCTACTACAGTAGTACAAGTTTATATGCCAACTAGCTCTGCAGATGGTGAAGAAATTGATGAAATGTATGATGAAATAAAAGAAATTATTCAGATACTGAAGGGTGACGAAAATTTAATAGTCATGGGTGACCGGAATTCGGTAGTAGGAAAAGGGAGAGATGGAAACATGGTATGTGAATATGGATTGGGGCTAAGAAATGAGAGGAAGCCGCCTGGTAGAATTTTGCACAGAGCATAACTTAATCATAGCTAACACTTGGTTCAAGAATCATAAAAGAAGGCTGTATACATGGAAGACGCCTGGAGATACTGACAGGTTTCAGATAGATTATATAATGGTAAGACAGAGATTTAGGAACCAGGTTTTAAATTGTAAGACATTTCCAGGGGCAGATGTGGACTCTGACCACAATCTATTGGTTATGAACTGTAGATTAAAACAGAAGAAACTGCAAAAAGGTGGGAATTTAAGGAGATGGGACGTGGATAAACTGAAAGAACCAGAGGTTGTAGAGAGTTGCAGGGAGAGCATAAGGGAACAATTGACAGGAATGGGAGAAAGAAATACAGAAGAAGAAGAAGAATGGGTAGCTTTGAAGGATGAAGTAGCGAAGGCAGCAGAGGATCAAGTAGGTAAAAAGACGAGGGCTAGTAGAAATCCTTGGGTAACAGAAGAAATATTGAATTTAATTGATGAAAGGAGAAAATATAAAAATGCAGTAAATGAAGCAGGCAAAAAGGAATACAAACGTCTCAAAGATGAGATCGACAGGAAGTGCAAAATGGCTAAACAGGGATGGCTAGAGGACAAATGTAAGGATGTAGAGGCTTGTCTCACTAGGGGTAAGATAGATACTGCCTACAGGAAAATTAAAGAGACCTTTGGAGATAAGAGAACCACTTGTATGAACATCAAGAGCTCAGGTGGAAACCCAGTTCTAAGCAAAGAACGGAAAGTAGAAGGGTGGAAGGAGTATATAGAGGGTCTATACAAGGGCGATGTACTTGAGGACAATATGATGGAAATGGAGGAGGATGTAGATCAAGATGAAATGGGAGATAAGATACTGCGTGAAGAGTTTGACAGAGCACTGAAAGACCTCAGTCGAAACAAGGCCCCCGGAGTAGACAACATTCCATTGGAACTACTGACGGCCTTGGGAGAGCCAGTCCTGACAAAACTCTACCATCTGGTGAGCAAGATGTATGAAACAGGCGAAATACCCTCAGACTTCAAGAAGAATATAATAATTCCAATCCTAAAGAAAGCAGGTGTTGACAGATGTGAAAATTACGAAACTATCAGTTTAATAAGTCACAGCTGCAAAATACTAATGCGAATTCTTTACAGACGAATGGAAAAACTAGTAGAAGCCGACCTCGGGGAAGATCAGTTTGGATTCCGTAGAAATGTGAACACGTGAGGCAATACTTACCCTACGACTTATCTTAGAAGCTAGATTAAGGAAGGGCAAACCTACGTTTCTAGGATTTGTAGACTTAGAGAAAGCTTTTGACAATGTTGACTGGAATACTCTTTCAAATTCTGAAGGTGGCAGGGGTAAAATACAGGGAGAGAAAGGCTATTTTCAATTTTTACAGAAACCAGATGGCAGTTATGAGTCGAGGGGCATAGAAGTAAAGCAGTGGTTGGGAAGGGAGTGAGACAGGGTTGTAGCCTATCCCCAATGTTATTCAATCTGTATATTGAGCAAGCAGTGAAGGAAACAAAAGAAAAATTCGGAGCAGGTATTAAAAATCCATGGAGAAGAAATAAAAACTTTGATGTTCACCGATGACATTGTCAGTCTGTTACAGACAGCAAAGGACTTGAAAGAGCAGTTGAACGGAATGGATGGTGTCTTGAAGGGAGGATATAAGATGAACATCCCCCGACTTAATTCCTCATTTTGCTTTTATTGATGTTGAGGGTATTAGATTAGGAAATGAGACACTTAAAGTAGTAAAGGAGTTTTGTTATTTGGGGAGCAAAATAATTGATGACGGTCGAAGTAGAAAGGATATAAAATGTAGACTGGCAATGGCAAGGAAAGTGTTTCTGAAGAAGAGAAATTTGTTAACATCGAGTATAGATTTAAGTGTCAAGGAAGTCATTTCTGAAAGTATTTGTATGGAGTGTAGCCATGTATGGAAGTGAAACATGGACGATAAATAGTTTGGACAAGAAGAGAATAGAAGCTTTCGAAATGTGGTGCTACAGCAGAATGCTGAAGATTAGATGGGTAGATCACATAGCAAATGAGGAAGTATTGAATAGGATTGGGGAGAAGAGAAGTTTGTGGCACAACTTGACCAGAAGAAGGGATCGGTTGGTAGGACATGTTCTGAGGCATCAAGGGATCACCAATTTAGTATTGGAGGGCAGCGTGGAGGGTGAAAATCGTAGAGGGAGACCAAGAGATGAATACACTAAGCAGATTCAGAAGGATGTGGGTTGCAATAGGTACTGGGAGATGAAGCTTGCACAGGATAGAGTAGCATGGAGAGCTGCATCAAACCAGTCTCAGGACTGAAGACCACGACAACAACATTTGTTTATGCAGTTTTCCGGACTTTGTCGATGTGATGTGAACATTCTGGTATTTCTCCATATATCCGTCGTCTTTCTCGACTTGGGGGCCGCATGTTCCCGTCACTTCTTTCAGGCAAACAAATACTTTAGGCAGCTGTTTCCCAGACAATGTGATAGGCATATTGTGCACTATATGAGTGCGTCAATTGGGTTATTTGTCCCACTGTCGGAGAAATTGAAAGACAGCAGCCATAGCCAACTGTCGGAGCATCCGTGTTATGAGACCTGCTCTCTGGTCTCTTGCCTTGATAAACCGGTTGTAAACATATGAATTGATTACTTCCAGTTCATCATTTCGCATCCCTCCTACTGTGATTTGGAATCTCCACTTTGACAAATGGGTTTTGCTTTTCAATAATCTTGTTGAATGTTTTTGTAACATTTTCAATGATCATGTTGGATGAAGTTCTGCCTTCTCCATGGCCTTAACTTTCACTGCATATGAGATGCTGGTCCGCCCATCTCCATCATCATCTTCATTAGAATCCGAAGAAATAGGTGTTATTTCTATTTTTCGTTTTTTCCGTGCGTCACTTCTGTCGTGGCTTGCTTCAGAAGGACTCTCAACCTCTTCGTCGTCGGAAAATAACACTTCTTGGTCCGTGAATGTCTTAGTCCCATACATGTCTAGAAATCATTTGAACGTTTCTCTGCCGATTAATGAAGATCGTTCAATCACTGATTCCAGTAAAAAGTTGTTTTTGATAAGTAACTGCTGTAGACAATGCTTTGCATTTATTAACTCCTGCTGTTCTTCGTTGTTAGGTGGAGCCCACAAAACACCTCCTTGGTCTTCCACCAGATGTTCAGTATTGTCAGAATTGCACTCACAGACAACTCGTGAACAACTTACACTTTGCTCCATTTTAAACGATAAATGTCTGCACACTTCGAAGCCAAGCTTTCAGCTGATGAAACGTGTATTCGGCAGTTATAACCATCACTACTCACATACACAGACAGCAGTCCCTTTATTCGTGGAAAGGCAGTTACAAATAAGGGAACGCCAACGGTCACAGACCATAAACAGGATTAGGCGCGACGACGCGTCAACGATCTGACAGGTATAAAATTTTCTAGGACCCTGTCCCATCATTTGTATGACAGGTTTATGACTATTTTCAAAGAAATATTTTAACATCGTCTCTCAATTTTCAGGTAAATAGGCAAATTTATGTATGCCAACGTTTTCATTACAGTTAATTTCCTGTTAAAATAAAAAAACACAAAAGATTGAAACAAAACATGACATCCAATTTGTAATTTTGATTTATAGAGGCTTGTAATTCTTTTTCATCAATTCCTTGCAAAATTTTCATGAGCAATTATAAATTAAAACAAGCATTTGAAAAAACAAAAAGGAAAAAAGAGTAACATAGACGGGTCTTGAACCAGGGTCGCCTGGACGGGAGTCTCGTTTGCTTGCCACTTGGCTACTCACCCACTTGCCACAATAGTGAAACTTTTCTGTATATAAAGAGCTGCCCAAACTTTAACAGGCAATATTTCAACAACGTGGCTGCATTGGCAGCTTCAATTCTAGGGTGCGATAGGTGCCTACCCACACTATAAGCAGGTCCCCTTGTGAGTGAACAGCAGGTAGGCATGGGCCAGCACAGATGTTTGTCTCAGGCATCTTAGTGCCAGTATTCCACAACTTGAATGTGACCTCATGGAACTTGCCCAGTATCACAAGTCTGAGCCAGTATGAAGGAAACCTGCACTGTTATAAGTAGTCAGACAGATGTGAGGTGGATAGTTATGTTGTAGTGTGTGCGCGCCATGATGCCCGAGTCACCGTGTTTGTTTGCCATCTTGCGTTCTGGGTCAGCCATCTTGGATTCTGAGGTCACAGTGAAGCTGGTGCTCGTATTCCAATTCTTTCATTGACATTATAGAGACTGGCCCAGTATTCAGTCAGTCAGCACGACTTTGAATTTCTCTCCAATTTATACTTAGAACAACTCTGATTCTGTAGGAAAAACATTAGCCTAATTGAGCTATTTTTTTTTTAATTTCCTGCCAAAATTTTGAATTTCCCACCGTTTTATACGTAGGGCAATAGACCTTCAGGAGAAGGGGAGGAGGTGGAAAACTCATTGATGACATCAGCACGCCAGAACTCTCCTTGTATATGTGCTTACAAATATTAAAAGTATTAATTTAGATTCAAATAAAAAGCACTACTGAAATCATTCATGTACGTTGTTTAAAGTGTCCAACTACAGTGTGTATGTTGTGGATGACACCGTCATCTGCACAAATGACCATAAGAAATTATCACGCGAATAATGGAGGGTTAATATCAGCAGATTCATTTGCAACTGCATTTCTTCAAGTTTGTTCATTGCAAATGAACTTCTTTTTTAAATGCTGAACAAGAGATTAATATTTTGATAACACTCAGTTGGTTTAGTACCTGGTTTGACAATTAAATTGGTAGTTTGGGCATATCAGGGTATGTGAGTCTGTTTACAAATTTTGACTGCAACAACAATGTTGGCTGCATTGTCAGTTAAAACTGCCACTATCTTGTTATGTATTTTCCAGCTGGTTGCTTCTCTTTTTAGAAAATTAGCTATATTACCGGCAGTGTACCGAGACGAAAAATTCTAGGCAACTCCGTACTTTCAAATGAAGCTTTGTGTTATCAAGACAATGTGCTGTAATGGCAATAAGACTTTGGGTATTTGAGGAAGTTCACCCACCAGTTGTTAAAGCGACTGTCGTCATTGGATTCAGTTTTCCCTGTAAATTATCTCAGAGCTGATTGGATAGTTGTGGCAGCAAGGTGGCCTAAAGTGTTTTCACACTTGGATGGTGGTAAATGGGGCTGAGCAGGGAAACAGGAGTCCTAAATGCCGTACCCACAATGCAGAAGATGTGGTATTCCTTACTTCAAATAACTGAATGTCAATTTGTTTGCTTTTATGAATTGCAAGAGGCTTAATAATGTTGACAAAATTTGTCAGAGATGAGTATCCTACTGAAACAGATTCAGAAATGGCACATCCAGGTGTCCTAGAGATCTAATTGCTCAGTGATAGTGGATCATCTTCACTGCTTGTGATGTGGGCTACTGTGCGTGCTGGTCAAATATATTTGAATTTTGGTTTGTTTGCTAATGATCTTGTCAGGATTTCTTCCATGTCTAGGCATTTCATTAGTATGTCTCTTCCATAGTTTGCTCTAACTTCAGTCAGTCTGGTCTGCAATGTCTACCCCAGCGACCTGACATGTAATCACTGGGTGTAAGCATCAGCAGTCTGTAGATGCTCCGTAAGATTCGTTTTAAGATCGATTATGCTCACTCCATTACCAGTTCATGTATGCCACCTAAAGGGGCTGTGACATATTTTATCACAGGTCTAATGTATGTTTCGTATGTGTCAATTTTGGTTCGGTTGCCACAGCCATAAAATCCTCCTTGGACTTCAGTAATTAAACTTTGTCTCTCTCTTGTATTGTCGAGTAGGTACTGCATTGGCCAGCTTAGGTATTTATCTAGGAACACACTTAGATACCTAGTATTATCACAAAGCATCTGTGGTCTGCCACAGTGCGTGTGCTGTAAGTCATCTATATTCTGTCATGGTTTTTTGTGAGGTATGTGTCTGAACAGAATCATTTGGGTTTTGGATGGGTTTCACTGGATTCTCCATGTAGTCATCAACTTTTATAGTTGTCGTAGGTAGGTCTCAATCTTCAGTTGCACAGTTGAAATCTTGAGTTCTGTATGTCAGTAGGCGGTGTCATCAGTGTAGCATCCTGCTGTCTGCGAGGGGACTGCTACCGTCAGTACATCAGCTGTGAAAGGCGTGTACAGTAGCTGGGACAAGATGCCCCCTTGAGGTGCGAATTCTTGGAAGGACACACCACTGACATACGCCTTCCAGTTCCTATTGGTTATATACACCTGTATTAATTGTACAGTGTCAGTCGGGAGGCCCAATTAACTTAGTTCATATTGTAATGCAAGGTGCCAGAGCGAGTTGAAGGCACGCTCTAAGAAGACTGAGTTTGCAATACCCCCTGTCGAAGCCTTTCCTTGTTCCATCGATCAGTTTAATCGACAAGTAGTTAGTAGAGTGATTGTGTTGGAAACCTGATTGTGTTGAGGGGAGGATTTCTTTGCATTGTATGTGTGTTTTATGTGATCAGTTAGTATTTGTTGGTATGTTTTCCAATGATGTCAAGTAAAGATATTGGTCTGTAGGATTGTGGGTCAGTCTTTGGCTTGTTTTGCTAGTTTTCCAGCTGGTTGGTAAAGTTTAGTCAATCAGACAGTAGTGGAAGGGGGGGGGGGAGGGAGAGATGATGGGTACTAGGAGGTGCGCTGGGGCCTTCTGCAGACGTGTGAGTTTTATGTCATTCTGTCCTGGGCCTGAGTTAGATCCAGAGTGAATTGTGTTTATAATTTGTTTTGGTGACATCTTTTAGTCAGTATGTTTTTGTCTTGTGTCTCTATTGACGCGATATTTAAAGTCAGGGTTATCTGTTCCTCTACATATTGTCTGAAGTTGACGTTGAATTTGTCATCTTGTGGGAAGGACTATACTTGTAGGACTCATCTGAAGTCTCTGCTTGTTTCGCTTTGAGTGTTGTTGGCTCATTATCCACTATTAGTGTGCTGTTGGTCAACTGTCACTGTTCTGTTAGCATTTTAATTCATTTCCACAACTTCCCTCCTTCCTTATAATTTAGTTTTCTGCACGTGTCGTCCTATTGTCTTTGTCAGTACTCGCAGATAATTCTTTTTATTCTCGCCTTAAGCCTGTTACAGTGTCTTTTCAGGTCTGGGTTGTTGTCATGTCTGAGCTGTCAGTAAAGTTGCCATTTCTGTCATATTAAGTTGAGGGCTTCTTGGGGTTGGATTCTTTCCAATTTTCAAACTTCTACAGTGGGGATGGCTTTGTGTGGCGCTGGATGTATGTCAGTCTCTAGTCAGTTGGTGGTGTGTTGGAGGTCGTTGTTGTCTGTTATGGCTATTGGTATGTCAGGGCTTTCTGAGAGTATGTCTTTACATTTGTGTTTGCGAATTTGTGAATCGGTCGTGGTTTGTTGGTCATGGGGAGTTGGTTAGGGAGCAGGGTGGCAATGGTCACAAAAAGGATTGGCAGATGGTTGCTTGTTATAGAGGTGCATACAACAGGCTCTTACATTGTGTTAATAATGTGACTGTACATTGTGGTCTGGTTTTGAGTAACTTCTGTGGCTGATAAAGGTCGGTTGGTTAACTGTGACTCTGTCCCTGGGTTCTGTAGTCAGGAAGTCAAACTGATGGTGCCCATTTCCATTATCAGCTAGGTCCCCTAGCATCTGACGCCTTTCCCCTGAGGTAATCTACAATTATATATATATATCTATTGTATGTCGTCATCTGTTGTAAGAGATAAATTGGTATTGATGTCCTGGATGGATTGTACACACAGGCTATGGTGTGGGTGCATTTGTGTGTCTTATCGGGACTATTATTCCTTCGACATTGTTAAGTGCTGCTTCGAGGGGAATTTTCTTTGCTGCTATTGTATCTCGTGTCTATAGAGCTACTCCTCTGTCAGAGCTGACCTCTTCGAGTGTGTCGACTCTAGAGAGATCAAATGTGTGTATTCTCTGTAATACCTGCAACACTGATGTCTTCCTGTTATACTGTGAGCATTAGCATTGCTCGTTTTGGTGTGAATTCTTGACATGTTTACGGATAGGAGGTTGAGATGTAGTGTCTCAATCTTTGCCTCAGTGCTTGGACTGGGGGAGGGGGGTCAGGTGGGTACCTGTTCAGTTTGTGTTCGTTGGTGTGCACTGTGGTATGTGTGTGTCTGTTTAGTGTTTTGGGTTGCCAGTAGTCATGTATTGCTTCGCGTATTTTGTTTCCTGGCAGTATCGCCTCAATCTTTCTGTAATATTGGTCTAGTGGTGAGTCAGAAAGGGTTTTTTGACTGCTTTCATGCAGTTGTTTGGGACCAAGTCGAGCAGAGTTGCTGTGAGAACTGATACTAGGTCTTCTTTCACTTCAGTTGCTTGTTTCAGGTCATTGTCAAGTGAAGGTAGTCCCCCCAGGGGGTCCACAACTCTTTTGTGGATACGTGCGTGGCGAGCACGGGGCCCCGAGCTGTTGCAGCCTTCTTTCTCTCCCGGGCTGCATTTCCTTTCCCTTCCCCTCCTTTCCCCTCCATGCTCCTTTCCCTTCGCCTTCTCCTCTCCCTCTATTGGTGTCCTTGCTTATGTTGGCCCCACTATCCTCCTGGTTCTGTTGGTTTTCAACTCCGGCTTTGTTGCGTAATGATCTCCTCCTTTTGGCATTCCTTGGTCCCCCTCTGGGGTTTGACCTCCATTCCAAAATTTCTCTTCCGTAGTGTGAGCCATTTGGGGAAGAGCACCTTACCTAGTGTCTCCGACGTGCGCCCTCCTAGTACATTCCACCTTTTCTTTCACGTCGTTGTCTGATGCTAGGGTGCATAGCCAGCACGGTAGCCAGCCCGTGTGGTGGGGTTGCTATGTACCCTTTTGGTTGAGCCACCTGAACCCACAGGGATCACACTTCTGATACCTGAGCTGTGACCTCCTCATGCATGCCTTGGAGTGGTTGCTCGTCATCCTGGAGCATCGGAACTCCCGGCAATGGCCGCCATGCCAGACGGCCCTTGCTGTGGCTGGGTGGCGCCCGTGAGGAGAGCCCCTGATCGGTGTGGGTGGTATCAGGGCGGACACTATGCAGATGAAACGCATACGGGTCCAAAACTCTGGCCGTTCTTCTGCGGCCATCTCTCTGCGTGGTACTGATTCCTCAAGTGCTGCTTCTCTTGCCCCTTCGGCCTTCCCTTCCACGGCTACCCCCTGGGAAGAGGGTCAGGCCCGTCGTCTAGGGGCAAAACCTTTCCCCCATTATCTAGTTTGCACCAGGACTGATGGAGATACTTTCACCAGTGTCAAACCTTTATTCTTTGTGGAACACATTAAAGACAAGTTCGGCGAAGTGGACTCCCTGAGCAAGATGCGGTCGGGTTCGTTGCTGCTAAAAACTGCTTCAGCTGCCCAATCTGCGGCCCTTCGTGCCTGTACCCATCTTGGCACAATTCCTGTGTCTATTACCCCTCACCAGTCTCTAAATATGGTACAAGGTGTGATTTTTCACAGGGACCTCATCCTTCAAACTGATGAGGAACTTCGGGACAATCTCGGACCGCGGGGCGTTCACTTTGTTCGGCGTGTTCAGAAGGGTCCTAAAGATAATCGTATTGATACTGGTGCCTTTAACCTGGCCTTTGAAGGGGATACCCTTCCTGAGAAAGTTAAGATTATGGTCTATCGCTGTGATGTGAAGCCGTACATCCCACCTCCTATGCGGTGTTTTAAGTGCTTGCGTTTTGGCCACATGTCTTCTCGCTGTTCCCAGGACCCTCTCTGTGGTGACTGTGGACGTCCACTCCGTGAGGGGAGTCCCTGTGTTCCCCCTCCTGTATGTGTAAATTGTCATGGTAGTCATTCTCCACGTTCACCAGATTGCCCAGTATATAAGAAAGAAAAAAAGATACAGGGGTATAAGTCCCTTGATCGTTTAAGCTACACCGAGGCCCGTAAGAAATATGCACGACTGCACCCTGTGTCCATGACATCTAGTTACGCCTTGGTTACATCTTCACCCCTTCCTCCCCCTTCCTTACCCCCATCCCGGACCCCACTCCTCCCCCCTCCCCTGCAGCTCCCACACCTTCTCTGGGTGCTGCTCCCCCTCCCCAGCCGGAGAAGAGTCCCACTCCTTCGGCGTCTGCCGGTCAAGGGCGCCTCTCCCGGGATGCCCCTTCCCGGCACCTTCCACGTCAAAGGTCTGCTGCCGCGCGGCGACCGCGAGAGCCGCGGTCTGTCGGCCCCCAGGTCGCCCGGTCTCTTTCTGTTCCTGATCTTGCTGCAGCTGGCTCCTTTATGCCACACAGCCCTCCTCGATCTCAGCCTGAAAAGAAGAAGAAACGTAAGTCCCGGGACAAAGAGCCTCTGGTGTCACCGGAGGTCCCTTCCCCGACTTCACAACCGGATTCTGACCTGTCGTTCATGGATGTCGCCCCCTCCTTGTCGGTGACGGGTGGGGACCCGGCGGTACGACTGGATTTAGCGTGTTCAGCCATCATTTAAACCATCGTTCTGTGGTTCTCCAATGGAATTGTAATGGCTACTATCGTCACCTTCCGGAATTGAAGTCCCTTCTTTCGTCCTACTCTGCAGCTTGTGTGGTTCTCCAGGAATCTCATTTTACTGATGCTCACTCACCGACCCTCCGTGGGTTCCGTGTTTTCTGTCGAAATTGGGTCGGACCCTTGCGGGCTTCTGGTGGCGTTTGTACGTTGGTCCGTACAGACATTGCTAGCACGTGGATTCCTCTCCAAACTACATTGGAAGCGGTTGCTGTTAGGGTCCACTTAGACTCTGCAGTCACGGTTTCCAATTTTTATTTCCCTCCTGACAGGACTCTTACACCTGCTGCCTTAACCACCCTTCTTCAGCAACTTCCTCCTCCCTTCCTCCTCCTTGGGGATTTTAATGCTCATCATCCTTTGTGAGGTAGTGCCTTTCCATCTAGACGAGGTCTTCTTATAGACCAATTTATTGCAGACCACGACCTGTGCCTTCCTAATGATGGCTCCCCTACTCATTTCAGTGCCGGTCATGGTACCTTTTCTACCATTGATCTTTCTCTTTCTTCTCCCTCCTCCTCCCTTCATTACACTGGTCGCCACACGACGACCTTTGTGATAGTGACCATTTCCCGTTGATTATCACGCTCCCTTCCCGCTCCCCGATGGACAGGTTACCTCGTTGGTCTTTCCACCACGCCGATTGGCCTCTATACACTGCAGAGGTCGAGTTTTCTCCCTCTTTGTCGGGTTGTATTGATGACGTCCTACGTGACGTGTCTGACGCGATTGTTCGCGCTGCTAACCTTGCTGTCCCGCGCTCATCTGGACCATTTCGTCGCCGGCAAGTCCCGTGGTGGAGTACGGCCATTGCCATTGCCATCCGTGAACACCGTCGAGCTTTGCAACACTTTAAGAGGCACCCATCTGTAGCCAGCCTTATTACCTTTTAAACGCCTTCGCGCTAAGGCCCGTTATTTAATCAAACAGAGCAAGCGGATATGTTGGGAACGATTCGTTTCTTCCCTTGGTTCCACTGTCCCTCTGTCACGAGTATGGGCTAAACTTCGCTCTCTCCAAGGTTGCCCTCGGCAGTCCACCCTCCCAGGCCTTCACCTCCCAGATGGCATTTGTACGGACCCATTAGTTCTCGCAGAACATCTTGCGACCCATTTTGCAGTGGCATCAGTGTCAGCCTCCTATCCAGCTGCTTTCCTTCATCAAAAACAGCAGGCTGAAGCTCTCACCTTATGTTTCACCACTTGTGAGTCAGAATCTTACAACGAACCTTTTACTGAATGGGAATTTCTTTCTGCTCTATCTTCTTCTCATGATACGGCCCCTGGCCCAGATTCCATTCATAACCAACTGCTTCAACATCTCAGTGTTCCACAACGGCAACATCTTCTTCGGGTGTTCAACCGTATCTGGCTCCAGGGTGACTTCCCTTCTCAGTGGAGGGATAGCATTGTGGTTCCTGTCCTTAAGCCTGGTAAGAACCCCCTATCTGTTGACAGCTATCGGCCAATTAGTTTGACCAATGTTGTTTGTAAGTTACTTGAACAGATGGTAGCCCGTCGGCTCACTTGGGTCCTCGAATCTCGGGATCTATTGTCCCCTTACCAGTGTGGCTTTCGAGAGGGACGGTCTCCAATCGATCATTTAATTCGCTTGGAATCCACAGTTCGGCAGGCTTTTTCCCAGCGCCGCCATTTGGTTGCAGTTTTTTGACCTTCGCAAGGCCTATGACACGGCCTGGCGCCATCACATCTTACTAACCCTTCATCAGTGGGGTCTTCGGGGCCCACTCCCGATTTTTATCCGCCAGTTCCTGATCCATCGGTCATTCAGAGTTCGAGTTGGTACTGCTTTTAGTTCTCCACGGACCCAGGAGACGGGCATCCCACAGGGTTCTGTCTTGAGTGTCCTTCTTTTCCTCATTGCTATCGATGGACTTGTGGCCTGTCGGTCCCTTGGTCGCCCCTGCCCTGTATGTGGATGGTTTCTGCATTTGGGTTAGTTCCTCCTCGATGGCATCTGCAGAACGGCAGCTCCAGGTGGCTATACGGCGTGCCTCTGCATGGACCCTCTCACACGGGTTTCAATTTTCTCCTTTAAAATCGCGGGTGGTCCACTTCTGTCGCCGTACTACGGTCCATCCTGATTCAGAGCTCTATCTCGCTGCACAACGATTGCCTGTGGTTTGACAGTTTCGTTTCCTGGGTCTTCTTTTCGACAACAAGCTCACTTGGCTGCCCCATATCAGACTCCTGAAGGTAGGATGTTTCCGTAAACTCAATGTCCTTCGCTTCCTTGCCCACTCCTCTTGGGGTGCGGACCGTTCCCTCCTCCTCCGTCTTTATCGTGCTGTAGTTCTGTCTCGTTTGGACTATGGTTGTCAAGTTTATGGTTCAGCTGCTCCTTCCACACTGCACGTGCTGGATCCAGTCCACCATCGTGGTATCCGCTTGGCCACCGGTGCCTTCCCTACTAGCCCTGTTGATAGTCTCCTGGTTGAAGCTGGGATCCCACCCCTTTCTGTTCGGCGGTCACAGCTTCTGGTGTCTTATGCCCTCATTATCCGTTCTTCTCCCACTCATCCTTCCTATTCTATCCTGTTCCCAGACCATGGACGTCGCCCACCCGACTCCCGCCCTCGGGCGGGTTTACCGGTTGGGCTGCGCCTTGCGTCTCTTTACCGTGATTTTCAGCTTCCTTCTTTGTCCTGTCTTCCTCGCTCCCTCCCCTCCACCCGTCCTTGGTTAGTTCCTCGGCCTCGAATTCGGATGGATCTCCGCCGCGGTCCGAAAGATTCCATCCCCCCGGTGGTGTTCCGTTCCTTTTTCCGCCAAATTTTATGGGAGTTTCGGGATGCTGTTGTTTTTTACACTGATGGCTCTAAATCTGCTGATCATGTTGGGTATGCCTTCACGTCCTCTGTTGGAACGGAAAATCATCTGCTGCCACCTACATGTGGGGTGTTTACTGTGGAATTGATGGCAATTTCCCGGGCCCTTACCTTTATTAAACAATCCCAACACAACCGCGTTTTGTTATGTACAGACTCGATGAGTGGCCTTCTTGCTATTGACCGGTGTTTTTCGCGCCATCCCTTGGTCTCTGCCATCCATGACCATCTCGCTGATATTCACTGTGCTGCTTGTTCCATTGACTTCGTATGGGTCCCTGGCCATGTGGGTATCCCGGGAAATGAGCTCGCTGATCGTTTGGCTGGGGGAGCAGTTACTTACCCCCCGTTTTCTGTAACCCCTCCTGCAGCGGATTTACGGCTTCACATCAAATCCCACTTCGCGCAGTCATGGGCCAATTCTTGGGAGGCTACTCCACTGTCTAATAAACTTCGTGCAATTAAGGTGACACCAGGCTCATGGCGTTCTTCCTTTCGCCTCTCCCAAAAGGACTCGACCACACTGTGTCGTCTCCGCATTGGCCATACCAGGCTGACCCATGGTTTTCTTTTGCGTGATGAGCCACCCCCGCTATGTGGTTGTGGAGCCTTCCAGTCAGTGGCCCACATTTTGGTTGAATGCCCCCTTCTTTTGGCTCTGCGTGCTAAGTACAGACTCCCCCACACTTTACCTTTGATGTTGGCTGACGATTCCCGGATGGTCTCTCTGGTTCTCGGTTTCCTCCGGGAGAGTGGTTTTTATTCTCAGTTTTAAGGTTTTTAATCTCTCTGGTGTTGTGCAGGGCGGTGAGTGTTTGGGTGTCTCCCACTGTAGGCAGTGTTCAGAGATTCCCGATTCACCTCCCTGACCAGAATCCTCTTTTCTTCCCCTTTTTTTTTTTTTTTTTTTTTTAGCAGTTGTACCTTTTAAGTCACAGGTGGTCTTGCCTATGCTGCTTCAGCATAGTGTTGGGTTCGTTCTCTTGCCGACTTCCCTCATTTGTTTTTTACGAATGACAACGTGACTGCCCTTTTACGTTTTCCCTTTTTCCGTTTTATTGTTCTGACTTTTCTGAGATGTCCCGTTAGCAGAATGGAGTATCTTTGAAACAAGGGACTGATGACCTTGCTCTTTGGTCCCTTAAACCTCAAACAACCAACCAACCAACCAAGTGAAGGTAGTGCTGGTTTGTCGAGGTTTTTCATTTGCAGCCTCCTCGGTATGCTTGGAGCACTCGTAAGAAACGGCAGAGTGGGCACCCTTGCAATTAGTGAACTTCTCCTTCTCCATTAGGTTACAGTGGGAGAAGTCATGCAATCTGCTGCATGTCGGGCACTTTGTTTTGTGCAGTTTGCTGTGGTATGTTAGACAGTGAGGCACGGGAGCAAAGGGTGCCGTGTGGGTGCTGCTTTTTGTGTGGTGAAGTCACTCTTGGATCCTTCAGTTAGAAGTATGTTGACTGTGCGTTGACCATACATTATTGTGCAGAACCTTTGCGTGAAGGTGTCTTATTTCCTACCGTTGATGTGCTACATATTCTCTCTATTGAGGCTTTGTTGGCATAGTTATGCCTGTGGATATCTGTTATGGAATGATGCTCTTTGAGGGAATTCTCCTGCATTTCCCTATTGAGCCTCTTGGTTTCCTCGTGTGTTTGGAGCTAATTACCACCTCCAGGTACCCACTTTTTGTCCGTTCCGTCAAGATTTCGCTTTCAGCGCCTCTTAATTGCCTCCAAATATGAGCTGCTGTTAGGGCATGGTTGATTTCAAACTCCGTGACACTCCTAATGAAGCCCTGTTTGAGGTACTTTCTCAAGTCTATCTCTAGTTAGTGTTGCTTGGTACTCTTTGGGAAGTTTCTCAGTTTGTACTTGGTGGGCAATGGGTCTCTGGTTCCTTGTGTGTCTTCTTGGGAGAATTTACTTAGGTCCTGCTTCTATTTGATGGGGGGAGAGGGCAGGCTCGCTGTTAGTGGCGTAGGTTGACGCTGGGGAGGGGGGGGGGAGTATGGGGAGGGGGTGGTTTGTTCTGAGTTTCTGCTCATTGTCTCTTTGTGTGTGTGTGTGTGTGTGTGTGTGTGTGTGTGTGTGTGTGTGTGTGTGTGTGCGCGTGTGTGCGCTTGTGTGCGTGCGTGTGCGTGCGTGCGTGCGTGTGCGTGTGCGTGCGCACTCAAAGAACTAGGCTCTTGAAGGACAACAGACATCAT
Organism: Schistocerca nitens; assembly: GCF_023898315.1. Taxonomy (NCBI): domain Eukaryota; kingdom Metazoa; phylum Arthropoda; class Insecta; order Orthoptera; family Acrididae; genus Schistocerca; species Schistocerca nitens. The sequence continues at coordinate 99,940,926 of NC_064621.1, read as the reverse complement.
TGGAACAACTTGGCCCATCTGTGAAAGCAATGGAATAACTGTGTATGTATGGGTTGTCACATGAACGGGCTATACAGCCCCTACAATATCTAAAATCTCTAGTTGCAAGAGTGTGGCCAACATTCACCTTGTTGAATCCACCTTTGTCACCATTGCATCTGTTTAAGCTGTCATGAGCAGACAAGTTGCTTGGTGCCAATCTTCTACCATTTTCTGGATGTCATTTCTGCTGTGCCACATTTTCACTGTAACAGATATGATTTTACAGCTTACAATATTGTTTTTACACATCAAATGCAAGACCCAACTGTCACTGGTGTCAAACCTTGGAAATTTAACTGTCTCGTTTTTGTTTTCTCCCACAATTTGATGTCTACATCGAAAACACATCGACCTTCATGGTGGCGGTGTTTGAAGGTCTCCGTCACATGTTGTAATATGCTTGTACTTTTTCTTCACAGACATTAACTCTCCACTTTCCCACTGCCCTTTCCATTCATACGACATACACTGTGCAGGACAGCTAGTGCAAAATCTGTTTTTCATGACAGAGATTGTGTGATGTGCAAATGTTTGGGTTGGTTTCTGCTGTGTTTTGATATTAGGCCAATATTTCAGCATTTCGATTACCTCGTTTCTTGAGTAAAAAACTACCTTTTTCTCGTTCTGTGTTTCATCGTTTCCATTGCTTGAGGACCCTTCTGGTGGTGATACCGAAGACGTTGACTCTAGGCCATTCACTTGGTCACAACTGAAAGATTCCGCTCCACTTGGTGTGCACTTGTCGATGTCTAATTTTTCCTCTTCTGTAACATTAGACAGATTCCAGTGATCAATTACATCCAGTAGGAATGTTGCACACTTTCTCTCCTCTTCAGTTATTTTTGTTGTTGTACGTGCACAACAGTCGCTATGCAACAGTCCTACAGGATTGTCAATAACGTTCCACGTTATTGATACATGTTCAATTACCCAAAAGTTCCTAAATGCAATGTAACATATACCGAACAGTTAAAAGGGAGTCACGCTTGATCAAGGTCCGCGTCACTTTCAATTTTTGACCAGACATAACGTCTGAGAAGAGAAAGAAGAAATAATAATAATAATAATTATTATTATTAATAATAATAATTATCATTATTATTATTATTATTATTATTATTTCTTCTTTCTCTTCTCAGACGTTATGTCTGGTCAAAAATGGAAAGTGACGCGGACCTTGATCAAGCGTGACTTCCTTTTAACTGTTCGGTATATGTTACATTGCATTTAGAAACTTTCGGGTAATTGAACATGTATCAATAATTACAGATTTCTGTAGTTGTATATATACGTTTGGATGCAGCTGTATTGCGTTGACGTATTATTATTATTATTATTATTTCTTTACTTTCTCAGACGTTAAGTCTGGTTGAGAATGGAAAGTGACGCGGACCTTGATCAAGCGTCACTTCCTATTAACTGTACGGTATGTGTTATATTGCATTTAGGAACTTTCGGGTAATTGAACATGTATCAATAATTACGGATTTCTGTAGTTGTATATATATGTTTGGATGTAGCTGTATTGCATTGATGTACTGGTGGATATTGTGTGGTATGACTCCTGTAGTTGATAGTATAATTGGTATGATGTCAACTTTATCCTGATGCCACATGTCTTTGACATCCTCAGCCAGTTGGATGTATTTTCAATTTTTTCTCCTGTTTTCTTTTGTATATTTGTTGTATTGGGTATGGATATTTCGATTAGTTGTGTTAATTTCTTCTTTTTATTGGTGAGTATGATGTCAGGTTTGTTATGTGGCGTTGTTTTATCTGTTATAATGGTTCTGTTCCAGTATAATTTGTATTCATCATTCTCCAGTACATTTTGTGGTGCGTACTTGTATGTAGGAACTTGTTGTTTTAAAAGTTTATGTTGTAAGGCAAGCTGTTGATGTATTATTTTTGCGACATTGTCATGTCTTCTGGGGTATTCTGTATTTGCTAGTATTGTACATCCGCTTGTGATGTGATCTACTGTTTCTATTTGTTGTTTACAAAGTCTGCATTTATCTGTTGTGGTATTGGGATCTTTAATAATATGCTTGCTGTAATATCTGGTGTTTGTTTGATCCTGTATTGCAATCATGAATCCTTCTGTCTCACTGTATATATTGCCTTTTCTTAGCCATGTGTTGGATGCGTCTTGATCGATGTGTGGCTGTGTTAGATGATACGGGTGCTTGCCATGTAGTATTTTCTTTTTCCAATTTACTTTCTTCGTATCTGTTGATGTTATGTGATATAAAGGGTTGTAGAAGTGGTTATGAAATTGCAGTGGTGTAGCCGATGTATTTATATGAGTGATTGCTTTGTGTATTTTGCTAGTTTCTGCTCGTTCTATAAAGAATTTTCTTAAATTGTCTACCTGTCCATAATGTAGGTTTTTTATATCGATAAATCCCCTTCCTCCTTCCTTTCTGCTTAATGTGAATCTTTCTGTTGCTGAATGTATGTGATGTATTCTATATTTGTGGCATTGTGAGCGTGTAAGTGTATTGAGTGCTTCTAGGTCTGTGTTACTCCATTTCACTACTCCAAATGAGTAGGTCAATATTGGTATGGCATAAGTATTTATAGCTTTTGTCTTGTTTCTTGCTGTCAATTCTGTTTTCAGTATTTTTGTTAGTCTTTGTCTATACTTTTCTTTTAGTTCTTCTTTAATATTTGTATTATCTATTCGTATTTTTTGTCTGTATCCTAGATATTTATAGGCATCCGTTTTTTCCATCGCTTCTATGCAGTCGCTGTGGTTATCCAATATGTAATCTTCTTGTTTAGTGTGTTTTCCCTTGACTATGCTATTTTTCTTACATTTGTCTGTTCCAAACGCCATACTTATATCATTGCTGAATACTTCTGTTATCTTTAGTAATTGGTTGAGTTGTTGATTTGTTGCTGCCAGTAGTTTTAGATCATCCATGTATAGCAAATGTGTGATTTTGTGTGGGTATGTTCCAGTAATATTGTATCCATAATTTGTATTATTTAGCATGTTGGATAGTGGGTTCAGAGCAAGGCAGAACCAGAAAGGACTTATTATTATTATTATTATTATTATTATTATTTTCGATTATTCCGATTTAAAGAGAGCGTTTGAACTTGGATTCCTTTATGATGTTGTTCCTTTCGCTCCACTGTCCATTTGCATCCTGGTCTCTTCTGTGTTGTGATGTCAAATTTGTTTTTTGATGATGATCCTGAATTCAGTTCTATTTTCTGCATCGTTTACTGTTGTGTGTGCTTGTCTGAGGCCCTCTTAAACTTCTTTTATCCATTTTGTTTTTCCCCTGCCTGAGTTGATATGTCCAAAAAATGCATTCTTCTTTTCCTTATTGTATCCGTAATTTTGTCTGTGTATTTATATAATTCTGATGTTGGTCTCTTCTTCCAGCTTCCTTGCTCTTGTATCAGGCCAAAAATTTTCCTGAGAATTTTCCTTTCTTGTTTCTCTATTTCTTTGATTTTAGTTTGCCCACCTACTTGTGTTGTTTCAGATGCATACAGTGCCTCCGGAAGTAAGACAGTGTTGTAGTGCCTCAATTTTGTGTTAATGGATATGAACTTGTTGTTATAATAGTTCCACGTGAGTTTATATGCTTTCTGTAGTTTTTTATTCTTTCCTCATTGGCCTTTATGTTGATCCCTGATGGCTGGATGATTTCTCCCAGGTACTTAAAATGTGGTACTTGTACGATTTTCCCATGGGTTGTCACAATAGGCAATTTGTCTTGTGGCACTCTATGTATTGGGTTTTCTCATAAGAGATTTGCAGGCCAGTTCTTTGTGCAATTTCGTGTAACTTCTCTATGGTGTTAGTGGCTTCTTTTCTATTATTTGTGAGGATTGCAAGGTCATCTGCAAAAGCTAAACACTTCACGTTGAATCTATTATCTTTTCTAATGCCAATTTGGATTCCTTTGACTTCTTTTTCCCATGTCCTGATAATTTTTTCAAGAATGATATTAAAGAACTCCAGTTTGGATTTCAAATGGTTCAGTGATATCCCCCATAAATTTAACCTTGGAGACTGTGTCAGTTAATGTTTGCCAAATGATTGCTCTTGTCTTCCTGTCAATGCTGAATTCTTCCAGCCCTACTGTCTATAGAGTTGTAGGCCTTTTTAAAATCTACAAAAGTGACCACAGTGTTTTGGGTGTTTCTCATCTTGAGGATAATTTTCAGATTACAGATCTGTTCTGTGCATGATCGTCCCTTGCAAAAACCAGCCTGGTATTCTTCTATTTGTGGGTCAGCTTGTTGTTCTAATCAATTCACTAGAACTTTTGATAGGATTTTATATGTGACCAGCACGAGTGAGATACCCCTGTAATTATTAGGTTCAGTTTTGCCCCTTTTTTGTGAAGTGGATCGATGAGTGCGCATTTCCATTCAGAAGGATCTGTTCTGTTTCCCAAATGTTTAATATGATTTTGTTGATTTTTTCCTGTTAATCTTTCATCATTTAGTTTCCATAGTTCTGCAATAATTCCATCTTCTCCTGGGGCTCTATTGTTTTTCAGTGTCTTCATAATTTCTACTATTTTGTTGATGGTTGGTGGTTTAGCATTGGGATTTGGTGTAGTCTGGTAGTGAATATCCTCTGTAGGTCATTCGCAGTTGAGAAGTTTGTTGAAATAGTCTGTGAGGATTTGGCAGTTATTCTTTGTGTTAGTGTCTAGTGAACCATCCGGTTTCTTGAAGCAAAGATTGGGTGGCTGGTATCCTGCAATATGTTCTTTAAACATCTTATAAAAATTCCTGGTGTTGTTCTTCTTAAAGTCTTGTTCTATCTCATCTAGTCGCCGTTTGTCATAATTTCTTTTTTTCCCTCCGAATAGTTTTTGATGTTTGTTTTGGGATTACTAAAAATTGTTGCCATTTTTCTGATGTTTTGTGACTCTTGAAGTTTTTCCAGGCATTGGTCCTTTCTTATATTGCTTGGTCACACATTATGTTCCAGCACCTGTTTTTCCCCCTTCTCGGGGGTTGACTCAATCTCATCGATGATTTGAGCACGTCCACAAGTTCTGTCCAATTTGTGGTGTTTGTCTGACTAATTTCCTGTAAGATGTTTTCTTTGTTGAGTTTTATGTATTTGGGGTCTGGTCTCAGCACTTTTAGTTTTGGCTTTTTTCTATTGGGTTGTAATCTGGTCTTTATCTATAGATGATGGTGGGCTGATTCAAAAAATCCTCTTCTTGTTTTCACATTCAGAATCTCTGCTGTGTTACTCTTGGAGATGACCACATGGTCTATCTGGAATTCACCCAACATTTTGTTGGGCGACTTCAAAGTATACAATTTCTTGTTGGGTTTTGTGAACTGTGTTGACATGATTAAGAGGCCGAAATTTGCACAAAAGCTTATCAATCTTTCTCCATTCTTGTTAGTTCTCTCGTGAGCTGTATGGATTCCGGTGATTTTCCTGTATTTTTTCTCTTTGCCTAATTGTGCGTTAGTCGCCTAACAAGATTATTGCATGGTGCTCGGCAATTTTGTTTGTCGTCTCTCCAAGGTATTTGCAGAAGTCATCCACTGTCTAGGAGTGCTTCTTGTTATAGGTGTGTGTGTGTGTGTGTGTGTGTGTGTGTGTGTGTGTGTGTGTGTGTGTGTGTGTGTGTCTCTTGATCAAGGTATATGCTTTGTTGGCCGATTTGACGGAGAGCGTTGATATACATTCTGAGGCACTGGAAGTTAATGAGAGTCGGTGATAGACTTGTGGACTACAATTGCTGTAGCAAGCTGTTTGAGTCCTTTCTCATTAGTTTTAACTGCTGGTTTTCCTTTGTAGATCCTGTAGTTGTCTGTGTCAAAATGGTTTTCGTCCGTAAATCGTGTTTCCTGGATTGAAAGGATTTTGATCTGGAATTTTTGCTGCACGTCTGGAAGTTGTTTGATCTTGCCAGTTTGAAGAGAGTATTAGTATTAAATGTACCGATGAAGTGTCTTTGTTTTGTGTGTGATAATTTGGACGTCTGGTTCTCAACCGTAGGCATAACATAATCCTGGTCCCCCAGAATCAAATGACCAGGTAAAGCCAGCCTTGGGATTGGTGCCCGGGGTAGTGGATTCATTCCTTGTGTTATCATCATGTTTGGTTTTCAAGTTGAAAACTAACTTGGTGGTAGTCCTTCCAAGGAAAGATCACGAGGAATAAGACTCGATTGTTGAGATCAAGAAGGTTGCTGCAGCCGCACCATCTAGGCGAACAGACGCTGACCCATAACCGCTGGATACCGGGCAGACGTTTGTGGATTTCGGTTGATAGGTTTGGTCCACCTCGGGTATTTTATTTTCCCGGTACCCTCCATATCTGGAGAGCATTCCCCTATCTGCCACCTGGGGAGGTGCCCGATGGGAGACTATAAACTCCACATGGGATTATTATTATTATTATTATTATTATTATTATTATTATTATACAAATTTGGCCGTTAAAGACCGTGAAAACAGTTATTTCTTGTGCTTCTGTTCTGGGAAGTCTTCTTTCTCTCAGTCCACACTTCTTTCATTCTTGCGCTGAAGGCGGCTTTTCTCTCTTCAGACCATTTAGTTCCACAAGTCTTCTTAATTTTCACACCGAAACCCGTGAATGAATTCAGTTTTTTTCTAAAAAGGTTTCTGTTAAATATTGTTTCCTGATCTATGTCCATTTCTTTTAGATCTCTTTCTGTGTTGATAAACCATAAATTTTTATTTTTTAGATTTGCGATGTACAAAAATATTTGTTTTGTAAGCCTATTCGGGTTCATCCTCATGATGTGAGCATAAAAGGAGCATCTTCTTTTTCTAAATTCGTCTGTAATTTTGCTGCACTTCGTATACACTTCTTTGTTGCTTTTGAGTCTGTATACAGGCTTGCCTTGATCATCTGTTATTTTCCTGTGTCCAAGAATTGTCCTCACAATTCTTCTTTCACGATTTCCTATATGTTCTGCGTATGTAAAATTTGCCACTGTTTCTGATGTATATAGTATCTGCGGTCTAATGACAGTCTGGTAGTGTATGAGTTTAATGTTTTTGGATATTCATTTTTTTGAATACATTTGTCTGCAATAGTGAGTTGCTGTCTCTAGTTTTTGTATTCTAGCTCTGCAGGCTGGATGACCTTTTGCCACAGGCTGAATTAGTTCACCAAGATATTTAAAATGTTTAGATATCTGTATTTTCCCGTATTTCGTAGTTATTTTCTTTGGTGGATTTTTGATATTTGTAATGATTTCTGTCTTTTCAAATGAAATTTGCAAGCCTGCTTTTTCAGCAGTTTCTTTAAGTAATTCTATTTGTTTTATTGTGTCTTTTCGTGTGTAAGCTAAACAGGCGAGATCGTCAGCGAAGGCAAAACAGTTGGTTTCAATGGCTTTGTAGCACTTCCCTCCAATTTGGACTTTCTCAACTCCATGTTTTTGCGTGAGTTTTCTCCATTCTGCTATGACTTTATCCAGAACACAGTTGAAGAGTACCGGGGACAGTGCATCTCCTTGTCTGACGCCGGTTTTGACCTCGAAATGCCGTGAAATTTCTCCTTGGAATTTTACTTTTGATGTTGTATTTGTTAATGTTTCTTTGATTATGGTGATTGTTGTTTCATCTATTTCATATTCTCGAAGTGTTTTGATGAGTGTGTCCCTATCGATTGAGTCATAAGCTTTTTTGAAATCAATGAATGTTATGAAATATTTCTTGCTCCTTGTAGATAAATAGTTCATTGTTGTTTTGAGGTTAAAAATTTGTTTGGCGCAGGATCTTCCTGGTCTGAAGCCAGCTTGATATTCTCCAACTTTTCCCTCTGGTTGCGTAAAACTGAGAGTCTGGATGGCTGTTTGGCAGTTTAGGAGTGTCTCAAAATATTCAGCCAGGATTTCAGTTTTCAGTATCGTTGGTGGCGAGAGTCTTATTATTTCTCATAAGGTTTAGGCAAGGGGACTGGTATCCTCGGAGTTTCTGGTTGAATGTTTTGTACCATGCTGCCATGTTGCATTTCTTTAAATTCTCTTCGATTGAGTCCAGTTGTTGTTTTTCATATTGTTTCTTGGTGTTGCGAATAGTTTTCGAGGCATTCTTTCTGGCTTGCTTAAATTCATCAAAGTTGTTTTCAGTTTTATGTGAGTTCCACTTTTTCCAGGCTTTAAGTCTTTCATGCAGAACTTCATTACAGTTGCTGTCCCACCACGGGTGTCTCGGTTTGCTCTTTTTTGGAAAGGTTGTTTCTGTTGCCTCAATCAAGTTGTTCTGAAATTCTTGGAGGTTTTGTGAAGGGGAGAATGTCTTTAGTTTTTTCTGAAAATCCTTGAGGTTAGAGTTGGACTTAAGGTTGTAATTTCTCAGGGTTGTAAGATCAAAATTTATTTTATTTCTGTTTTTATATTCACCGTTTCTGCTTTTCTGTTTGTTTTGTGGGATCAGTTTAGTTTTTATTTTCGTGAGATAGTGATCAGAATCTAGGTTTAGAGATTTTCGGACACGTGTGTTCAATATTTCTTTTTCACATTTGGAGGAGATGGCAACGTGATCTATTTGAAATTCTCCGATACTCTTTATCGGAGATGCCCAGGTTTTTTGTTTTCTGGGAAGATGTTTAAAACGTGTTGACATTAGCTTGAGTTTAAACTGCTTACAGAGCATAATTAACCTTTCTCTATTTTTGTTGGTTCGTTTGTGTGCGGGAAAGTTGCCGACAATATCGCGGAATTTCTTTTCTTTTCCAATCTGAGCGTTAAAATCTCCTAGAAGTATTTTTGCATTGTTTTCTGGGATTTCTGATATATAATCCTTAAGGTTTTCCCAGAATTCATCTGTTTCTTCCCTATTTTTAGCATTATTTTTGTCATTTGTGGGAGTGTGAACATTGATTAATGTGTGTTTTTTATTTGCACATCGAAAAGTGAGGAAAGATGTTCTCGATGATGTTGACCAAAAATGTTCGACAGAGTTCAGGAGAATTTTTGTGTTTACAGCAAAAGCTGTGCCAAGCTGAGGGCATTTCTTCATTACAATTTTTCCAGGTTTTCCTTTAAATATTCTGAATTTGTTTCATTCAAATGTGTTTTCATCAGTGAAGCGAGTTTCTTGTAGCGCCACAATTTGTATGTCTTCCGTGTGTAACTGGTCTGTAAGGTGCTTAAGTTTTCCCACTATGAGAAGGGAGTTTATGTTGAGAGTTGCTATGTTGAAGATTTTTCTGGGTTTAATCTTGTTGGATTTGCATGGTGTTGCAGACTCCCCAGAATCCTTGGGTCTGCTTGCGTCGTTGCCGACGGTGAATTGGCCACCTGGGGTAGTTTCGTTATTGAAAGACATTTCCATCATGCGTTAAGATTGTAACTGTTGAAATTCTTCAAAGTTGGGGAGATTACTTGCGTAACCTACCAGGAATACGACTAACGTTGTTAGCGTTAGGTTTCTTGAAACAGCCGCCTCTAACATGAGGAACAGACGCTGCCCACAAGCCGCCCAATCTGGGTACAGACGCTTGCAGTTATAGATTTTTGGTTCCTCCGCTCTCTCAGCCGTTGGGAGTTAAAAATTCCTCATCCGCCTATGAGACCTTTGACGGGTTTTCACCCGTAACCCTAGGCAGGGGCCCTCACAGGGTGCTACCATCCGGAGCCAGATGGACCCAGGTTTTTTTACGAGGTTGTTACTCCTCCCCCTCCTCCTCCCTCATCACTTGTAAGATGAGGATCTGGGCTTGGGACCAGCAATGGCGGTTTATTATTATTATTATTATTATTATTACTACTACTACTACTCCTGCTGCTGCTGCTGCTGCTACTACTACTACTACTACTACTACTATTATTATTACGGGGTTACAACCCTGTGTGGATTTTAGCCTCATCAGCATCTTTCCTCCATTCTGGCCTCTCCAGCGCGATTCTCCACCATCCTCAGACTCTTGAGAGATTTCATGTCTTCTTCCAAATCATGTATCCACCATTTCGTGGCCTTCCTCTCTGTTGTCTTCTGGTTGGCCTCCACCCAAAAATCTTTAGTTGTTCTTCCAGTATTTATCCTGAGAACGTGTCAAAGCCAGGCATAATTCTTATGATGGCAGCTCTTTGTATGAGGCAGTCCGGCTCAGTATTCGTCCTAGATCTCCAGAAACCATTATTGTCCTGAACTGCCCCATAGATCTTGTGCAGCACTCTATGTTCAAATATCCTGAGCTGCTGCTAGTCAACACTCCTTATATTGTCCATGCTTCACATCTGTAGGTCACAACTGGCCTGATCATGACCTTATATAGTTGCAGCTTCAGCTGCCTAGTTAATAACCTCGATGCTAACAATTTCTTAAACATGTGGAAGCATCTATTACCACTTAGGATAGGCAGTTTTATTTCAGTTGACATGGAATTTGTGCTGTTAATATTAGAACCCAAATAGTCAAAGTTCTGGACATGTTCCAAATTGAAACAGTTTGCTGATAGTCTACTCAAGTTATTATTTTCCTTCCTGGTGAAATTCATCTACTTAGCCTTTATTTCATTTGTAGAAAGGCCTCTAGGTTCTGTGGCTTCTCTCAGCTCACATATTGTCCTTTCTAGTGATACCCTTCTTCTGCTAATAATTGCGACATCATTAGCATATGTGCATTTCTGAGTCAACTTTGTTATTGTATAACCAGATATCTGAAGCTTCTGCATGGCTGCTTAGTCAGATTGAAAAGCACTGTAGAGAGTGCGTTCCCTTGTCAGTCCTTTACTAATGCCAAACTAATTGTTCAGTTTTCCATCCATTTGCACTGCAGCCTTGGAACCAGCCAATGTCGCTTGAATAAGTGAAACGTACTTCAATGGTGTACCAAGTAGCAGCAAATCACTTAGCATTTGTGTTCTATTGAAACTAACAAAGGCCTGCTTGAGATATACGTAGAGGTTATGAAGCTCAATGTTATACTCATACGCCTTTTGATGTATTTGCCTCAACACAAAATTTTGTCTGTTGTAGACCTATTAGGCTGAAATCCACACTGCACATGGTGCTAACCTGTTGTAGATAATACTAGAGAAGGTGTGACAGGTTGCATTCATCTAGATAATTCCTCAGTAATTTGAGCAGCAGGTCCTGTCTCCTTTTTTGTGTATTGGTTCAATTACGCCTAAGGTTCTTTCTTCTGGAATTCCATATCAATGTAAGTAATTTGTGGATTCACTTATTAAGATCAGTTCTCCCATTTTTTAGCAGTTCTGCAGTTATTTCACCAGTTTCTGGTGCTTTGTAATTTTCTAGACAATCTGTTTCTTCCCTATTTTTAGCATTATTTTTGTCATTTTTGGGAGTGTGAACATTGATTAATGTGTATTTTTTATTTGCACATCTATTTCTGGATCTGCGGTATAATAGAGAGGCTGCTCATTCATGGTAAGACTGCCCTCCGAAATGCCCTTGAAATATTCTCTCCATCTATCCATAAGATCTTGTTTATCTGTAAGCAAATTTCCCTCTTTGTCCTTACAAGCTGTTATTTTCAGTCTATAGTCTCCTTTGGGAGAGCTCTTCAGTGTTGGACATGTAGGGGTCGTGTAGCTGTGGCAAGATATAAAGACAAAATGAGTAAGAACTGAATAAAAACGAAATAAGTAAAACAATGAATGTGGAGAGAATTATTTACTTTGTGAGCTCAAATTAAAGGCATTACTCCAGTTATTAGCATCTGTCAGTGTATTCCTAGTACACACATCACTTTGGAAAACAGTGTGTTTTCCAGTGACGTTAAATCCTATGCACTACACAAACTTTGTCACAGGCAGCAGCTCCCACACACTTTGCAGAAGGTAAATAAACCAAAGAGCATGACTAAAGCTATGTTTAGAGGATTTGTGTTGAGGCAGACTTCCTTTGCTCAACGTTGCATTGCACATTGTAGACAGTAAGTGTATACGAGGTGTGGCAACAAAGAAACTGGTCTCTCGCTCTCTTTATTGAAAAACGTACACTACTGCACTGTTGTCCTGTTCAATGTAGTCCCATTCCCGATCCCAGCACTGGTCCATGCGAATTTTCTAGTGCTGCAAGTCTTCTCATGTGGTGCTATTAAGGTGGCTTTTTTTTCTCCTCCTTCACTACATCCATAGACTCTAACCTGGTTCCTTTAAGAGCAGACTTCCATTTTGGGAAAGAAAAGAAGTTCCACGGTGCTAGGTCAGGCGAATGCAGTGGATGTCCTGTCACTGGAATGTTGTCTTTGGGCAAAAAGTCTTCATAGACATCATGTTAAAGGTTGGCACATTGTCCCGATGAAGAATCCATGAGTGATTCCTCCACAGCTCTCGTCTCCTTCAGTGCACACATTCACTGGGATCTTCAGAACAGTTACATAATAAGCTTGACAGTCTGACCTTCAGGCATCCAATTAATGTAGGTAACCCCTCGGATTTCAAAGAAAACAATCGTCATTACTTTGAACTTTGATTTGCTCATGCGCGCCTTTTTCCTGGGGGATTGAGGGCTCATCCCATGCATGGATTGTAGCTTAGTGTCTGGATCATATTGGAATATCCATGTTTCATCACACATAATTACTTTGCTGAGATAATTGGGGCTATTTTTGACATCTTCAAGAGTGTCAGCACAGCAGTCCACTCAGTGTTGCTTTTGTTTATTTGTGAAGATTCTTGGCACCACTTTAGCACAAACCTTTGTCATGCCCAGATGATTGTGCAAAATCTAACAGTAATTGTTCGAGAAGACTGCCACCTGAGCATTTGAGTAATTTCAGAACTTACCTCCGGCAATAAGGAAACTGACCTTCTACACATTCTCTTCAGTTTCCAAAGTGGAGGGATGGCTTTATTTTGGTTATACTTGAACATCTCCCCTACTGGCCTTGAACCTCTTAATAAGCTTAAAAACTTGTGTATGAAATATATACTGATCACCATCAACTTTTTTCAACAAATCGTAAGTTTCTGTGGTGGATGTTCCAGGTTTTGTGAGGAATTTGATGTTAACACGTTGCACTTCAGAGCATAGCATAATTCCTATAGAGCTCAGACATGACCCATTTCTAAGAAGGCTCAAAGCCAGACTAAGCAATTCCCCCATTCTTCTCTTCGTCATCGACGAAGCTGGAAATGCGCACAACAACCAGTCCAGCTTCTGTATTGCCACACCTCCTGTATCTATTTGTATTACAAAAATAACATGTATTCACATTGCAAAATTGACTTGTGCTATTTACAAAGTCTCTCAAACAAAGATATTTCATCTACTATTTTGGTATTGAAATTACCTTAAACATCTTTAATTTTGCTTAATACACAGTGATTATTGCTGATGAATTAAACATTAGAGCTTACTTTTGAATGCATTACAGGAACAGCAGTGATCAATGTCTTATAAATATTTACTATTAAAAACAGTCTTGATCACAATTTATTTATCAAGGTGACCGGTGTCGACCACTACTGTGGTCATCTTCAGACCCCCCCCTGCGGGTCCGGGGATTAGAATAGGCCCGAGGTATTCCTGCCTGTCGTAAGAGGCGACTAAAAGGAGACCATCCCCCTCACGGGGGTAGTTACCGCCTGCGTCCGGAGACGGACGGTTTCCCGACCTATAATCGTGGTCTTTTTGGTTTTTCACTTCTCGTTTCTTCATTCCTTTTGTTGGTTCCTTTTTTTGCTCTTCTCCACTTCACTGTCTTCCTTACTCTTTCCCTTGACTTCTCCTTGCCTTCTCATTGCCTTTTTCTCCTTGCCTTCTCATTGCCTTTTTCTCCTTGCCTTCTCATTGCCTTTTTCTCCTTGCCTTCTCATTGCCTTTTTCTCCTTGCCTTCTCCTTGCCTTCTTCTCCTTGCCTTCTCCTTGCCTCCTTCTCCTTGCTTTCTCATTGCCTTCTTCTCCTTGCCTTCTCTGGTCTCCGCCTTGGCGTTTGAGACAGTCTGTCCTCTTTCTCCCTCTCTCTTCTTTTTCCTCTTCTTCCTTCCTCCCTGTGCGTGTCTGAAGGCCGACCCACGCGTTCGCACGCGTAGCCGGTGACGGGGTAACGCGTAAGTCCCCGCCCTGGGTAGACATGTAAGGCACGCGCGTACCCCCTGGTAAAGGCCAGGCCCGGGGAGGGGTGATTGCCTGAGCTGATACCTTCTGACCATGCCGATTGGTCCCTCCGTCTGTTTCTCGGGAGGTGTGACCTGAGGTGTAAACATTCACCTAAGGCGGGAGTGCCCTCTGAGAGGGTCCCCACAAGGAAGGAGCGCGCCATCGGAGACGCTGGCAATCATGGGGGATTCCTCCGCAATGGATTCTACTCCATCGCTTTCGACTTCGACCCACAAACGGAAACGTGACCAGCCAACAGTGACAAAAATACTACCGCCTGCCCCACAGTTCCTCGTCGTTTCTCGATCTGAGGAAGGAAAGGATTTTTCCTCTGTCAACCCTTTCGTTATCCAGAAGGGCGTCGATGCCATAGCTGGATCTGTCAAATCTTGTACCAGATTGCGTAACGGTACCCTATTACTCGAAACTGAGAGCGCCTTTCAGGCACAAAAACTGCTTCGGGCCACACTCCTTTACACATTCCCTGTCCGGGTGGAGGCTCACCGAACTTTGAATTCGTCTCGTGGTGTGGTCTATACTAGATCCCTCGACGGCTTGACTGACGAGGAGATTCAATCTTTCCTCGCTGAGCAGGGCGTGACGGCTGTCCATAGGGTCATGAAAAAGGTCAACAATGACCTTGTACCGACCCGGACACTTTTCTTAACCTTCGATAGTGTTAAGCTCCCATCGCGCATCAAGGCGGGCTACGAGGTCATTTCAGTTCGCCCCTATGTCCCGACACCTACGCGCTGCTACCAGTGTCAGCGTTTCAATCACACTCGACAGTCTTGTTCCAATGCGGCTAAATGTGTCACTTGTGGCAGGGATGCCCATGAGGGTGACTGTCCACCTCCGTCTCCTCGTTGTGTGAACTGTCAGGGTGACCATGCCGCATCCTCCCGCGACTGTCCTGTCTATAAGGAAGAACGCTGTATCCAGGAAATTCGGGTCAAAGAGAAAGTGTCCACCTCGGCTGCTCGCAAGCTATTGGCTAGTAGGAAGCCCACGCTGCTCCCAGCGGGGAAATACAGCACTGTCCTCGCCTCTCCTCGGACTACCCGGGAGGTAGCAACCCAGACATGCGATCTGACCTTCAGCACCACGGTCGTCCGTTCGGCCAGTGCTAAGATCGCGCGGTCGACGTCTCCTCTTCCTCCCATCACCCCACAGACACCAGCCACTTCCTCAGCTTCTGCTCAGTCGAAGACCCCGAAGTCAGATGCACGGGCCTTCAAGAAGGAACCATCCCGTGCAGACTTCCTCCGTTCCTCGACCTCCCAGCCTTCGACCGGTACTTCCACCAAACGTCCTTCTAAAAAGGGGCATAGGAAGCACAGTTCTCCTTCTCCGCCGCGGCGCCTTTCTTCTCCTGCGCCACCCAGCGGTTGCCGCCCCAGGCCGTCATCCGTTTCGCCTGGCCGCACCGCTGGTAGCCGAACGTCTGGCCGTTCACCGGCGGAGGAAGCTCCCCCTCCCGGCCATCCTCCTGAGATGGCCGATGACCCTATAGACCCCATGGACGATGACTGTCCGCCTCCTGCTAGCGGCGGCAGTGCTCGCTCGAAGCCAGGCCCTAAGCGGCCTTCGAGGTGACCCCTTCTCTCATCTTCCTTTTCTTACGATGGCACTTATTACCTGGAATATTCGCAGCATTCGCTCCAACCGAGAGGACTTGAAGTTGCTGCTCCGCTCGCATCGTCCGCTCGTCGTAGCCCTCCAGGAAACGAAGCTACGCCCATGCGATCAAATTGCCTTGGCACACTACACCTCTGTGCGTTTTGACCTACCCCCTGTGGTAGGTATCCCAGCTCATGGAGGGGTTATGTTGCTGGTCCGGGATGATATTTACTACGATCCCATCACGTTGCACACCGGCCTGCAGGCAGTAGCCATCCGCATTACTCTCCCCACTTTCACGTTTTCCTTTTGTACCGTTTACGCTCCATCGTCATCTGCCGTTACCAGGGCAGACATGACGCAACTTATTACTCAGCTACCTGCACCATTTTTGTTAACTGGAGACTTCAATGCCCACCATCCTCTTTGGGGCTCTCCAGCATCCTGCCCGAGGGGCTCCTTGTTAGCAGACCTTTTCAACCAGCTCAATCTTGTCTGCCTCAATACTGGCGCCCCTACTTTTCTTTCGGACACATCTCATACCTATTCCCATTTAGACCTCTCTATATGTACTCCCCAACTTGCACGCCGGTTTGAGTGGTATGCACTTGCTGATGCATATTCGAGCGACCACTTCCCGTGTGTTATCCATCTCCTGCAGCATACTCCCTCTCCGTGCTCCTCTCGTTGGACCATCTCCAAGGCAGACTGGGGGCTCTTCTCTTCCAGGGCGACCTTTCAGGATCAAACCTTCACAAGCTGCGATCGTCAGGTCGCACACCTCACGGAAGTCATTCTCGCTGCTGCTGAATATTCCATCCCTCACCCTACTTCTTCTCCACGTCGCGTACCGGTCCCCTGGTGGACCGCAGCATGTAGGGACGCTTTACGTGCTCGTCGACGTGCTTTACGCACCTTTAAACGCCACCCTACAGTGGCGAATTGCATTAATTATAAACGATTACGTGCTCAGTGTCGTCGTATTATTAAAGAAAGCAAGAAAGCCAGCTGGGCTGCTTTCACCAGCACCTTCAACAGTTCTACTCCTTCTTCTGTTGTCTGGGGTAGCCTGCGCCGGCTATCTGGCACTAAGGTCCACTCCCCAATTTCTGGCTTGAAGGTCGCGAATGAAGTCCTTGTGGCCCCTGAGGCTGTCTCCAATGCCTTCGGCCGCTTTTTCGCCGAGGTTTCGAGCTCCGCTCATTACCACCCTGCCTTCCTCCCCCGCAAACAGGCAGAGGAGGCGAGGCCACCTAACTTCCGCTCCTCGAATCGTGAAGGTTATAATGCCCCATTCACCATGCGGGAACTGGAAAACGCACTTGGCCGATCACGGTCCTCCGCTCCAGGGCCTGATTCTATTCATATCCAGATGCTGAAGAACCTTTCTCCTGCGGGTAAAGGTTTTCTTCTTCGTACTTACAATCGCATCTGGATTGAGGGACATGTTCCCGCATGCTGGCGCGAGTCTATTGTTGTCCCGATTCCTAAGCCGGGGAAGGACAAGCACTTGCCTTCCAGTTATCGACCTATCTCGCTTACCAGCTGTGTCTGTAAAGTGATGGAGCGAATGGTTAACTCTCGATTGGTTTGGCTGCTCGAGTCTCGACGCCTACTTACCAATGTACAATGTGGATTTCGAAGGCGCCGCTCTGCTGTCGACCATCTGGTTACCTTGTCGACCTTCATCATGAATAACTTCTTGCGGAAGCGCCCGACCGTGGCTGTGTTCTTTGATTTGGAGAAGGCTTACGACACCTGTTGGAGGGCGGGCATTCTCCGCACCATGCATACATGGGGCTTTCGCGGTCGCCTCCCTCTTTTTATTCGTTCCTTTTTAATGGATCGACAGTTTCGGGTACGTGTGGGTTCTGTCCTGTCCGACACCTTTCGCCAGGAGAATGGGGTGCCACAGGGCTCAGTTTTGAGCGTCGCTCTCTTCGCCATCGCGATCAATCCAATAATGGATTGCCTCCCAGCTGATGTATCAGGCTCCCTTTTCGTGGACGATTTTACCATCTATTGCAGCGCGCAGTGTCCACGTGTCTTGGAGCGCTGTCTTCAGCGTTCTCTTGACCGTCTTTACTCCTGGAGTGTCGCCAATGGCTTCCGTTTTTCTGCCGAGAAGACGGTCTGTATTAACTTCTGGCGCTACAAAGAGTTTCTCCCACCGTCCTTACGACTCGGTCCCGTTGCTCTCCCACTCGTGGAGACAATCAAATTTTTAGGCCTTACCTTTGACAGGAAACTTAGCTGGTCTCCACATGTGTCATATTTGGCCGCCCGTTGTACCCGTTCTTTAAATGTCCTCCGTGTTCTCAGTGGTATGTCGTGGGGAGCGGATCGAACCGTCCTCCTTCGCCTATATCGGTCGATCGTCCGCTCCAAGCTGGATTATGGGAGCTTCGTATACTCCTCTGCACGGCCATCCATCTTACGCCGCCTCAACTCCATACAACATCGGGGTTTACGACTTGCGATCGGAGCATTTTATACCAGTCCCGTAGAGAGTCTTCATGCTGACGCTGGCGAATTGCCACTCACCTACCGGCGCGATATACTGCTTTGTCGGTATGCCTGTCGGCTACTGTCAATGCCCGACCATCCTTCTTATCGTTCCTTTTTTGACGACTCTCTTGACCTTCAATACGGGTTGTATGTCTCTGCCTTGCTACCCCCTGGAGTTCGCTTTCGTC
This sequence comes from Schistocerca nitens, assembly GCF_023898315.1. Classification (NCBI taxonomy): domain Eukaryota; kingdom Metazoa; phylum Arthropoda; class Insecta; order Orthoptera; family Acrididae; genus Schistocerca; species Schistocerca nitens. The sequence goes on along the minus strand of NC_064621.1, from coordinate 99,922,517 downwards.
GCCTCCTTCAACACCTTGATTTTTCACTCCCTGCAACCTTCAGAGTGGGCGAGAGCCGCACGCCACCTTGGCTCCAGGCTCAGGTCCGCGTTCACCTCGACCTCAGCTCGCTCCCAAAAGAGGTCACCTCCAGTTCGGTCTACCACTCCCGTTTTTTGGAACTTCGTTCGAAGTTCAACAACATGACTTTCATTTATACGGATGGCTCTAAGACCAATGACGGGGTCGGGTGTTCCTTTATTGTCGGGGCACAAAGTTTCCAATACCGGCTCCATGGCCATTGTTCGGTCTTCACAGCTGAGCTCTTTGCCCTCTACCAGGCTGTTCTGTACATCTGCCGCCACCGACATTCTGCTTATGTCATCTGCTCAGATTCCCTGAGCGCCATCCAGAGCCTCAGTGATCCGTACCCGGTTCACCCTTTCGTACACCGGATCCAACGCTCTCTTCAGCAGCTGGTGGACGTCGGTACGCCGGTTAGCTTTATGTGGGTTCCTGGCCATGTCGGTATCCCTGGGAACGAAGCTGCAGATGCCGCGGCCAAGGCTGCGGTCCTCCAGCCTCGGACAGCTTCTTGTTGTGTCCCTTCGTCCGATTTTAGCAGGGTCATTTGTCGGCGCGTTGTGTCGCTGTGGCATGCCGATTGGGCTGCACTTACCGACAACAAGCTTCGGGCCTTAAAACCTCTTCCCGTGGCTTGGACGTCCTCCTCACGCCCTTCTCGGCGGGAGGAGGTCGTTTTAGCAAGGTTAAGAATTGGACACTGCCGGTTCAGCCATCGCCATCTGCTGACGGCTGCGCCGGCGCCGTTCTGCCCATGTGGGCACTTGCTGACGGTTAGTCACATTTTAATGTCCTGTCCCGATCTTAAAACACTGCGCCTCGATCTTAACCTGCCTACTACTTTAGATGCCATTTTAGCGGATAACCCACGAGCAGCTGCTCGTGTTCTTTGTTTTATCAATTTGACAAACCTCGCTAAGGACATTTGATGATGTTTTTTAATCCTATGCCTGTCAGTCTGTCTTTTATTGTGTTTTCCCTTTTAGTTGTTGTTGTCAACTTGTGCCTCGCGGTGCATTCTTAGAGTAGTCAGGGCGCTAATGACCATTGAAGTTGTGCGCCCGAAAACCACAAAAAAAAAAAAAAAAAAAAAAAAAAAATCTTCAGACCATTGAGGAGGAACCGCTTTCTGTTGGAGAATCACTACTAACTAGTGATTCTCCAACAGAAAGAGGGTATTTTTAATTTCAGCTGGTAAGTTGTTATACATCCGTATCCCAACATGTAAGACACATTTTTGACAACAAGCTGTTCTGGACTGAATCATTTGTAGGTCAAACTGCTGTCTTGTTTCATAGCTATGAATGCGTTAATTTAATATTAATAGGCTGTCTATGCTTAATATGTAGGTTTTAATGCATGTGTAATACTACAGATGTAAACAGATGGCAGTGCCATAATGCCACGTTTCTTGAAATGTTGCATGCATGATTCATTACGTCTCTTATTGTGTATTGTACATATTACCTTCATTTTAAAAATATTTCTGAAGCAGGGTGAGTTCTCCCACAATATAATCCCATACTGTAGTATGAAGTGAAAGTAAGAATAATACACTTGTGACTGATTTGCTTTGCTGAGTATCCTTAGAATATAATGCACCATTGACACCTTATTTGAAATATAACTGACTTTTAAGATTTCCTTCAAGCCATATACCAAGAAACTTAATGGAGATTGCACTGGAGAGCTGTTGGTTGTTTAGGAGCAAGACAAAGATGTCTCGTTTTTGTGATGAGAGGCTGAAACTTACTTTTCACTCAGTGATGACATAAACAATTTAATCTTTTGATCATGGTCAACTTCGTCTGTGCTGCTTACAAGAAAAGTCATCTGCAAATAGTGTAGTATGCCCTGAAGTAAGGTTCATGTTTGTCGTCAGTATATAGCAGAAATACTAAGAGTCAATGGATTGAGCCTTGTGGTATACTATATGAAAGAGGCATTTTCTCAGAGCAGTACACAGTAGACTGACTAACATTAGTATAATTTTTTTCAAATTTCATTTCGACTTTTTCCACTCTGTTTGACAAATATGATTCTAACCATTGGTTTTGGGGTTCCTCTCACGCCTTTATTAGCTGACTTTCGAAGGAGTATGGTGGGGTCAATGATGTCAAAAGCTTTAGACAGATCTAAAAAATACCAGTAATTTTTATACTATCTAATGATTTTAATGTTGCGTTGAGATGTTTTAGCTTTTGTAAATCCGTGCTGATGCTCAGATAGTAGACAGAATGTGTTTAAAAAAAAAAAAAAACTGTCTAATCTGGTGCAAAACAATTTCTCAAATATTTTTGAAAACGTACTGAGTTGTGCTACTGGCCTGTAATTAGCTACTTAATTTTCTGGTCCCTTTTTGTGGAGTTGAGTAACTTCAGCAACCTTTAGGTGGTCAGGGAAAAGTTAATTACTAATGGATGCCTTAATTATATCAGGTAATGGTTCTACAGTGTATTCCCCACAATTCTTCACAATAAAATCTGGCGTGATGTCACTGTCACTGGAGAGTTTATTTTTTAGTCGTCTTATAAGTGTGAGCACTTCAGTGTTGGAGGCTTTGTGGAGAAACGTCGTTTTTATGGTTTCCACATTGAGTACTGTCTCTACGGCAGTTCTTTATCAGGTTTTCAGCTATTGTACTGAAATAGTCATTAAAAGCATTTACAGATTTTTTTCGGTTTCTGATGTCAACTTGTCATTTAGATTCAGTTTCAGTTTTGTTTATTGAATGGTGCTTGTTGTTAGTTTAATTTTTCATGACTTTCCAAGTGCTTTCAGTTTTATATTTAAATTCTGTTATTAATTTATCATTATACAGTGTTTTTGCTTGCTAGATGATGTTTTTGTAGACAGTTTTACAGTATTTTCTAAACTTAACAACCTCATGGTATATCAGGTGGTTCTTCAGTTAGCACTGTTTCTGCCTAGTGTCTTACCCCTTTTGTTACCCATGAATTTGTGCATTTGTTTCCAATTTTCCTTGACTTCCATGGAAGTCCAGTATTGAAACAGTGAGGAAATGTGTTATGAAAGGAATTAAACATGCTGTTACCATCATTTTTTCATACATCACTGATCTGTGCTCAGTCCTTAAAAGATAATTAAAAAGCCTTATGTTTTCATCATTAAACTGCCTTTGCACTGTAGTTTTTATAGGACATTGCCTTAGCCAGCTTAAATTCACTGTTAGCATATCCGGCTTAATGGTCACTGTAACCTGTGTTGAGTGGTATTATCTGTCTACGTTTATAAAGATCTGGCCAACAGCTGATTTTGGTTTTTCAATGTTCCTGGTTGGAGTTTAAATACTTGGGATAAGTGGAATGAATGACTCAACCAAAGACCAATATTGAACCTTGCCTAACTCAGTTCACTCCTCCATCCAACTGTGATCCACCCCTACTGCCTCCAAACCGACCCATGTTAACTTTCCAGAATTTCTTATCCTCGAACCTTGCCTCACCATCATTCCCCAAATTCCTCAACATGCATACTAACCTTACATCCACAGAAACAACTGCAGTCCACCATCTAAAAACGGATCCCAATCTTATAATCCTACCTGCTGACAAAGGCTCCACCACCGTTGTTTTGAACCACAAGGATTACGTGGCAGAAGGACTCCATCAGCTGTAAGATACTTCCACCCACAAACCGTGCCACAGTGATCCCATTCCAACAATCCAGGAGGATCTCCAGTAGCTACTCAAATCCTCAGGACCATCCCAGAACCTCTCCCCAGAGTCCATCTCTCTACTTACCCCTACCACTCCCCACACTCCCACCTTCTACACGCTTCCTAAAGTCCATAAACCCAACCACCCAGGACACCCCATTCTGGCCGGTTACTATGCCCCCACTGAGAGAATATCTGCTCTCGTAGACCAGCACCTTCAACCTATTACGTATCATCCTATATAAAAGATACCAACCGTTTCCTTGACCGACTCTCCAGTTCCTTTCCCTTTACCACATGGTGCCCTGCTCATCACTATTGATACCACCTCCCTATACACTAACATTCCTAATGCCCATGGCCTTACTGCTATCGAAAACCACCTTTCCAGACGCCCCATGGATTCCGAGCCAACAACCTCCTTCCTAGTCTCCATGACCAACCATATCCACACCCACAATTACTTCTCCTTTGAAGGCATTACCTACAAGCACATACGTGGCACAGCTGTGAGTACCCGCATGGCACCATCCTATGCTAACCAATTAATGGGCCATCTAGAGGAATCCTTCGTAAAAACCCAGAATCCTAAACCCCTCACCTGGTTCAGATTCATTGATGACATCTTTCCTATCTGGATTGAAACTGAGGACACCTTATTCACATTCCTCCAGAACCTCAGATACTTCTCCCCCATTTCCTTCAGCTGGTCCTACTCAAACCAACAAGCCACCTTCCTAGATGTTGACCTCCACTTCAAAGATGGTTACATCAGTACCTCCGTCCATATCAAACCTACTAACCACCAACAATACCTCCACTTTGACAGCTGCCACCCATTCTATACCAAGAAGTCCCTTCTGTACAGCCTAGTTACCTGTGGTTGTCGCATCTGCAGTGATGAGCAGTCCTTCTCTAAATATACAGTGTGTCTCACTGAAGCCTTCACTGCCCATAATTATCCTCCCATCCTTGTACAAAAACAAATCTCCCGTGCCTTATCTTTCCAGTCTCCTACCACCTCCCAAAATCCCACAGTCTGGCCCCAGAGGAGCATTCCCCTCGTAACTCAGTACCATCCGTGACTGGAGCAACTGAATTACATTCTCCACCAGGGTTTAGACTACCTCTCATCAAGTCCTGAAATGAGAAATGTCCTACCCATTATCCTTCCCACCCACTCCTACCGTGGTATTCCACCATTCACCGAACCTGCACAATATACTCATCCATCCTTACACAACCCCTGCTCCCAATCCCTTACCTCATGGCACATACCCCTGTAATAGACCTAGACGCAAGACCTGTCTCATACATCCTCCTACCACCACCTACTCCAGTCAGGTCACTAACATCACCTATCCCTTCAAAGGCAGGGCTACCTGTGAAACCAGTCCTGTGATTTACAAGCTAAGCTGCAACCACTGTGCTGCATTCTATGTAGGCATGACAACCAACAAGCTGTCTGTCCGCATGAACAACCACTGACAAACTGGCCAAAAATGAAGTGGACCACCCTGTTGCTGAACACGCTGCCAAACATGATACCCCTCATCCCAATGATTGCTTCACAGCCTGTGCCATATGGATCCTTCCCACCAGCACCAGCTTTACTGAATTGCGCAGGTGGGAACTTTCCCTGCAGTACATCCTACGTTCCCGTAAGCCTCCTGGCCTTAACCTTCGCTAGTCACTGTTCTCACCCATCCAGCCCCATCCCTGTTCCCATTCCAGCACTATACAGCCGTCATTTTGACACGACACCCAGTCTTTTAATTTCTTTTATTTCCCTCTTTTCCCTCCTTTCCACTACTTACCCCTCTCCCCTCCGCACCTTCTCTCCTGCCCTCCGTCTAAACTGCAACACTTGACTGTCCGACACTCCCACCATACTATCCCTTCCCCTCCCTGCCCCCAGCCTCCTCCTTACCCCCATACAGTCACCACTCCCATCATGCACTGGTGTTGCTGTTCGCAGTGTGGTCTCAGCTCTGAGACTGCAGACATGTGTGCGTCTACTGCTGACAAAGGCCTTAATGAACAAAAGCTATGAGTGTGTGAATCTCTTTATTGTGCCTATCGCGACTCGGCATCTCCTGTATATGGTGAGTAGCAACTTTCCTTATCTGGTATTGCTACATTCCATCTTGGATTTTCCATTGTTGGAATGAATGAGTAGTATTTAGCAATTCATCTTTGTTTTCTCCAGGTTTAACGTAGCCAATATTAAAATCTCCACATATTAGCAGAATTTATTCGAAGTTTTCAGTGTACATGATAAATAGTTAATAAACTGTTTGTTCTTATTTTAGCAGAAACCATTGAATTTTTAAGTTCTTGGGAATAATAAAACATGACCACAGATTTCATTAGTTATGCTTAAAATAACATGCACTTCTTTGTTCAATATTTTGTCCATTTGGAATAATTATAAATCTCTTACAGGTTCCTAACCTTCAAATGATGTGACTTTTGTTTAAATTGTTGAAACCTGATTACTTTCAGAACCCATGCTGTGCCTGCCACAAAGGAGGATAAAAGGGAGAACATTACAGAACATTGTCTTGACACCGGTCATCCTATGGAATACAACAACACAGAGATTCTGGCTTGCACGTCCAGCAATTGGGATACTAAGGAAGCTGTTGAAATCAGACTATCAAGCAACCTTATTAACAGAGATGGTGGATTTTGTTTAAATGCTGCTTGGAATCCGGCTCTGCCTCTCGTCAAAAAACAGAGGGACAGAATCAGTGCTACCTCACCTGTTGATTAATAGTAACTATTGATATTTCTGATGTTGGTTATCTTTGGCTGTGTTGACACTTGTTCTGTTTGTGATGTCTTCCTTGTTTCTCCTCTGTGAACCGAGGTATTAAATTTACTTGCACATTTTTTCTTCCTGGCATTTGTGCCTTGAGAATGGCAGGGTGTGCTCCTGTCGAAATATCGGCGGTGTTAGACGTCACCCAGCAGCAAACCCGTAAGTTATTTGAACATCTGAATAATGGTGACAGCAAATAGTGTGAAGCAATGTAATTCACTACACTTGCTACTCTGCTCAGTTTCTAAAAATCCTTAGGTATGGGACCAAAACAAAAGACCCTTGTGAAACATTATGAATTAGTCAGTGTGAAAACCATCGAGAATGCTATTAGCTGGTTGTATTAAATGCAGTGTTAGTATTCAGTGGCTTTCCAAGAGGTCTGCAAAAGTAATAAAATCACTTGAATTTGGTGAAACTTCACACTTGGCATACATTTCCCTCTTTTTCTTGAGTAACACTAATGTGTTGGATGTTGAATGTGGCCAATGCCATTGTTGGATTTACCTTATCCCTGTTTTTGTGTTGTACATTAATGGATAAACATTGAAATAGCAACACACACACACACACACACACACACACACACACACTCTGTGTGTGTGTGTGTGTGTGTGTGTGTGTGTGTGTGTGTGTGTGGGGTCAGTTATTCCTGTCCTGTTTACTACATACCACTGTGGTGTGGAGGAAGTTGATATCAAAAATTTGATACAGGACATTGTTGTGTACCATCCTTCAATTGGTCTACAAAAATAATCTAAGTTACACCACCTGTGGTAAGCCATACTTTAATCTTTCCCACTGGCTTCTTTTCCCTAAAAAATCAACAGACACTTTTACTTTGGATGAGCGATCCCGTTATTTGTGCCATATTTTTTGCTTAGTTTATACACTCCTTGTAATAGGAGTCGTGGGTTGACTGTGTCGTAAGCAGCTGAAAAAGCTACGAACATAACCCGGTGACTCTTCTTCCTTTGAATCCATGCTTGAGGTGTTGTCACTTTTTATGACCTGTAATGTGCAGCAGTTGCCTGTTCTGAACCCAGCTTGGTGTGGGATCAGAGAAGGCTACATTTATTCTTAGAGCCACTTGAATATCATCCTTTTGAGAATTTTAATAAGGTGGCATAGTAATGAAACTGGCCTGTATCTTGTAGGGTTAACTGGTTCTATGCAGGTTTTACAATGCCAGAGACTAGTGGTTTCCTCAAAATCTTGACTATTTTGATGTGTGTCCTGCAGCTACTTATCAGAATGAGTAACCATTTTTTGGCTGCGGGTCCAAAGTTTCTGTTCAATGCACATTTTATGGCTGGCTGCCTTGTGACGTCTGCACTTACTGACTGCCCTTTAGAGATCTGTTGTTCTAAGTGACTTAGATGTTGGTGTGATATCTCTCTATTCTGCTAGTTTTAGATGTCTTCTGTTTATCTAGTGATCTTCTATTCTTGAGCAGCTGATGTGCAGCTTGATCTGATTTAACATTTGTGTGTGTGGTGGTTTTTATAGGGTTTCAGGCTAAGTAGAAAAGTAGTCTCCATGCCTTCTGGCTACTTTCTCGTATGTTCTTTCCTTTTAGTGTCGGATATTGAGGGGATGATGACGATGACTGTGTGTGTGTGTGTGTGTGTGTGTGTGTGTGTGTGTGTGTGTGTAGACTTTACAGGCACTCACCACAGAAGTTACCTGTGCCCTTAAGCATATTAAATGGATCAAATGTGGATAAAATGACTAAAATGGTTGTCTCATAGTGAGGAAGAAACTTGTAAAATGACACTCATTTACTCACTCCCACCTCACTTCGGTTGACCCACACAGTCACTCTCATCTCACAGGCTTTAATACAATTGAGAAGGGCAGAAGGTGGTAGACGTGTCATTAAAACAGAAGTAAAACCACAGAGGAGCTAAAAGGAAGGCACATGGAAATGTGACTGGGTGACCACTTACAAAAAACGTGCATGAGCTAGTCACCCTGTTAAGAAATAAAGAACATCTCCCTAAAATTTGCCGAAACAAGTTATACAGATCACAAAATCTTAGAATGCTAACCACATTCATTTCAGTGTCAATTGAATTAGAAGGCAGATCTGCTAGCAACTCTGCTGCTGGCCGCTGGTCCGAAAATAAAACAGTCTAGTAAAACATGGCACCCAGTGAGCTGTATGCCGCAAACACCACGCATTGGAGAGTCATCATACCACAGCCTTGTCGGAGGACTGTGCCCCATATGAAGATGAGTAAGGAAGACATCATCCCGCCTTCGTGGCTGGAAGGCTGTACACCATGGCCACGTAGTGGGACTTAATACACACAGATTATTTTTGTCACTTACCACTCATCTTTCCATTGACAGATGACTCTGTACCTCAACACTGAGAAGATAGCATGGAGACATGGCACACTGAAATAAGTGAGCATTGCGACTTACTTCCTCAGCTACTACATCTTCCCTTCGGCTCTCCCCCCCCCCCCCCCCCCCCCCCTATACGAGGGCAATGTACTTGAGGACAATATTATGGAAATGGAAGAGGAGGCAGATGAAGATGAAATGGGAGATACGATACTGCGTGAAGAGTTTGACAGAGCACTGAAAGACTCGAGTCGAAACAAGGCCCCTGGAGTAGACAACATTCCATTAGAACTACTGACGGCCTTGGGAGAGCCAGTCATGACAAAATCCTACCATCTGGTGAGCAAGATGCGTGAGACAGACTTCAAGAAGAATATAATAATTCCAATCCCAAAGAAAGCAGGTGTTGACAGATGTGAAAATTACCGAACTATCAGTTTAACAAGTCACGGCTGCAAAATACTAACGCGAATTCTAATGACAAATGGAAAAACTGGTAGAAGCCGACCTCGGCGAAGATCAGTTTCGATTCCGCAGAAATATTGGAACACGTGAGGCAATACTGACCCTACGACTTATCTTAGAAAATAGATTAAGGAAAGGCAAACGTACATTTCTAGCATTTGTGAACTTAGAGAAAGCGTTTGACAATGTTGACTGGAATACTCTTTCAAATTCTAAAGGTGGCAGGGGTAAAATACAGGGAGCGAAAGGCTATTTACAATTTGTACAGAAACCAGATGGCAGTTATAAGAGTCGAGGGGTATGAAAGGGAAGCAGTGGTAGGGAAGGGAGTGAGACAGGGTTGTAGTCTCTCCCCAATGTTATTCAATCTGTATATTGAGCAAGCAGTAAAGGAAACAAAAGAAAAATTTGGAGTGTATTAAAGTCCATGGAGAAGAAATAAAAATGTTGAGGTTCGCCGATGACATTGTAATTCTGTCAGAGACAGCAAAGGACTTGGAAGAGCAGTTGAACGGAATGGACAGTGTCCTGAAAGGAGGGTATATGATGAACATCAACAAAAGCAAAACAAGGATAATGGTATGTACTCAAATTAAATCAGGTGATGCTGAGGGGATTAGATTAGGAAATGAGACACTTACAGTAGTAGATGAATTTTGCTATTTGGGGATCAAAATAACTGATAATGGTCGAAGTAGAGAGGACATAAAATGTAGACTGGCAATGATGTTAACAAATTTCTCTTCTTCAGAAACACTTTCCAAGAGAAATTTGTTAACATCGAGTATAGATTTAAGTGTCAGGAAGTCATTTCTGAAAGTATTTGTATGGAGTGTAGCCATGTATGGAAGTGAAACATGGACGATAAATAGTTTGGACAATAAGAGAATAGAAGCTTTCGAAATGTGGTGCTACAGCAGAATGCTGAAGATTAGATGGGTAGATCACATAGCAAATGAGGAAGTATTGAATAGGATTGGGGAGAAGAGAAGTTTGTGGCACAACTTGACCAGAAGAAGGGATCGGTTGGTAGGACATGTTCTGAGGCATCAAGGGATCATCAATTCAGTATTGGAGGGCAGCGTGGAGGGTAAAAATCGTAGAGGGAGACCAAGAGATCAATGCAATAAGCAGATTCAGAAGGATGTAGGTTGCAGTAAGTACTGGGAGATGAAGAAGCTTGCACAGGATAGAGTAGCATGGACTGAAGAAGACAACAACGACATCTCTCTATCTCTCTCTCTCTCTCTCTCTCTCTCTCTCCTTTCCTCCCTGTGCGTATCTGAAGGCCGACCCACGCGTTCGCCGCGTAGCCGGTGACGGGGTAATGCGTAATTCCCCGCCCTGGGTAGACAAGTAAGGCACGCATGTACCCCCTGGTAAAGGCCAGGCACAGGGAGGGGTGATTGCCTGAGCTGTTACCTTCCGAACATGCCAATTGGTCCCTCCGTCTGTTTCTCGGGAGGTGTGACCTGAGGTGTGGACAATCACATAAGGCGGAAGTGCCATCTGAGAGGGCCCCCCCAAGGAAGGAGCGCGCCATCGGAGACACTGGCAATCATGGGAGATCCATCCGCAATAGATTTCTGTTCTTCTTCCCTGTCTCCTGCCCAAAAAAGAAAGCTAGATGAGACTCCTATTCGGAAAATTCTACCACCAGCACCAAAGTTTCTTGTTGTCACCAGATCTGACCGTCATGATTTCTCAACAGTCAACCCTTTCGTCATTCAGAAGGGTGCAAATGCGATTGCAGGACCAGTGAAATCTTGTACTCCGTTGCGCAATGGTACCTTGCTGTTGGAGATAGAGATCGCCTTCCAGGCCCAAAAATTACTTCTAGCACTCCCTTACGAACATTTCCTGTATGGGTGGAGGCCCACCGCAACTTGAATTTGTCGCATGGCATGGTGTATACCAGGTCACTCGACGGACTAACTTATGAGAAGATTCTGTCTTTCCTCTCTGATCAGGGAGTGACGGCTGTCCATCGGGTCGTGAAAAGGGTCAACAAGGACCTCATACCGACCCCAACCCTATTCCTGACATTCGACAATGTGCAATTGCCTTCACGAATTAAAGCTGGCTATGAGATCCTTTCTGTTCGTCCGTATATAACCAGCCGTACAAGGTGTTACCAATGTCAGCAGTTTAACCATACGTGGAAGTCTTGTTAAAGTGCAGCTAAATGCGTTACCTGTGGCAGGGACCCGCATGAGGGTGACTGTCCATCTCCGTCCCCGCGTTGCATTAACTGTATGGGCGACCATGCTGCCTCCTCCCGCAACTGCCCTGTCTACAAAGATGAGAAAAGTATATAGGAAATTTGAGTGAAAGAGAAGATGGCGACCTCGGCTGCTCGCAAGTTATTTAATAGCAGAAATCCCACTGCTTCCGGCAGGTGAATACAGCATCGTTCTCGCCTCTCCTCAGCCTACAAGGGAGGTAGCTACACAAACATGCGATCTAACATTTAGCGATTTGGTTGCCATATCAGCCAGTGCTAAGATCGCGCGATTAACGTCTCCTGTTCCTCCCACCAACCTTAAGACTCAAACATCATCATCTGCTACTGCTTAGACGAGGACCTCTAAATCAGATGCTCAGACCTTCAAAAAAGAACTGACACACGAAGATTTCTTGCGTACACAAACTTCACAGCCATCAATTGTTCTTTTGACAAAACATAATTCTTCAAAGAAGGCTCATAGCAAAAAGAGTTCTGCATCTCCACCAAGGGACGTTTCTTCTCCTGTGCCGCACTGCTGGTAGCTGATCATCTGGCCTTTCACCGGTGGAGGAAGCTACCCCTCCTGACCAGCTCAGGAAGGTGGCAGACGCAACTGTTGAGTTGTTGGACCGTGACTCACCACCTGTCGATTGCAGCAGCAGTGCTCCTTCGAAGCCAGGCCCTCAGCTGCCATCGAGGTGACCCTTTCTTGTTTCTTCTTTTTTCTTTTCGTTTTCATAATGGGACTTCTTCAATGGAATATTCACGGCATTCGGTCCAACCGAGAGGAACTAAAATTGCTCCTTCGAATGCACTGCCCGCTTGTCGTAGGTCTCCAAGAAACGAAGTTACACCCATGCGATCATATTGACCTGGCACACCATACCTATGTGCGTTTTGACCTACCCCTGTGGCAGGTATTCCGGCTCACGGAGGTGTCACGTTGCTGGTTCGGGATTATGTCTACTACAATCCAATCACATTGCACACAGATCTGCAGCCAGTTGCTGTCCGAATTACTCTCCTCACTTTCACATTTTCCATTTGTACTGTTTACACTCCATCGTCTGCCTTTACTCGGGCAGACATGATACAACTGATTGCTCAGCTTCCTACACCATTTTTGTTGATTGGAGACTTTAATGCCCACCATCCTCTTTGGGGCTCTCCAGCATCCTGCCTGAGAGGCTCCCACGTAGCAGGCCTTTTCAACCACCTCAATCTAGCATGCTTAAATACCGGTGCACCTACCTTCCTTTCAGACGCAACGCATTCCTATTCCCACTTGGACATCTCAGTATCCACTATCCAACTTGCACGTCGGTTCGAGTGGTATGCTCTGTCTGACACATACTCGAGCGACCATTTCCCCTGTGTAATCCCTCTCCTGCACCACACCCCTTCTCCACGTTCCACAAGCTGGAACATCTCCAGAGCTGACTGGGGGCTTTTCACTTCCCTGGCGACCTTCCGTGATCGCAACTTCTCCAGCTGCGGTAGTCAGGTCGCATACCTCACGGACGTTATTCTCACTGCTGCTGAATATTCCATCCCTCGTACTTCCCCTTCTCCACGTCGAGTCCCAGTACGCTGGTGGACTACAGCATGCAGCAACACTATTTGTGCTCAGCGACATGCTTTACGCCCCTTCCAAGGCCACCCTACGATGGCGAACTGTATCAGTTACAAACGACTCCGTGCAAAATGTCGTCGTGTTATCAAAGAAAGCAAAAAGGCTTGCTGGGTGGTTTTCACCAGCTCATTCAACAGTTTTACTCCTCCTTCGGTTGTCTGGGGTGGCGTGCGCTAGCTATCTGGCACCAAGGTCCACTCCCCGATTTCTGGCCTGACTGTAGCGAATGAAGTCCTTGTGGATCCTGAGGATGTCTCAAATGCCTTCGGCCACTTTTCACGGAGGTTTCGAGCTCTGCCCATTACCACCCTGCCTTCCTCCCCCGAAAACAAGCAGAGGAGGCATGGCCACCTTCTTTCAAGTCTTTGAATTGTGAAAGTTACAATTCCACCTTCACCGAATGGTCCTGCTTCACTTATATCGGTCCATTGTCCGATCAAAGCTAGATTATGGGAGCTTCGTCTACTCTTCTGCCCGGCTGTCCATCTTACGCTGTCTAAACTCCATCCACCATCGGGGGTTACTTCTGGTGACTGGAGCATTCTACACCAGCCCTGTTGAGAGTCTGTATGCCGAAGCACCGCTAAACTACCAGTGCAATATGTCACTTTGTCGGTACGCCTGCTGACTGAAGACAATGCCCGACCACCCGTCATATTTCTCCTTCTTTGGCGACTCTCTCGACCGCCAATATGGGCTGTATGTCTCTGCCCTGTTACCTCCTGGAGTTAGCTTTCGTTGCCTGCTTCAGCAACTTGATTTTACCCTCCCTACGCCACCTTGGCTCCAGGCTCAGGTTCGCATTCACCTTAAACTCAGCTCGCTACCAAAGGAGGGGACAGCGGATTCGATATACTGCTCGAGGTTTGTCGAACTTCGTTTGAGGCTTGCAAATAATGTCTTTATTTACACAGATGGCTCCAAGATTCCTGCTGGCGTCAGATGTGCCTTTGTCGTTCGGGGGATATCTTCCAGTACCAGCTCCTTGACCAGTGCTCAAGTTTTACAGCTGATCTTTTCGCTCTCTATCAGGCTGTTCAGTATATCCACCGCCATATTCGTACTCCCTATGCCATCTGCTTTGATTCTTTGAGTACCATTCAGAATCTCCATGACCCATATTCGGACCACCCTCTCATTCAACGAATTCAATGGTCCCTACAGTCGCTAGCTGATACTGGTGCTCGTGTCCTTTTTTTGTGGATTCCTGGCCATGTTGGTGTGCCTGGGAATGAAGCTGCTGATGCTGCAGCCAAGGCTGCTGTCGTCCTGCCTCGGACAGCTTCCTTTTGTGTCCCATCAACTGATGTTAGTGGGGTTCTTTGTCGGCGCGTTTCATGATTGTGGCACGAGGCTTGGTCCTCTCTCCATGAAAATAAGCTTAGGGCCATCAAACTGATCCCAACAGCTTGGACGACCTCCTCACACCGTTCCTGGCGAGAGGTGGTCATTTTGGCCAGGTTGCGGATTGGGCATTGCCAATTTAGCCACCACTATCTGTTGTTCAGTGACCCTGCCCCGCAGTGCCCCTGTGGTCATCCATTGAAGGTGCGCCATATGTTATTGTCCTGTCCCCGTTTTATTCACTCTTGTGTTGTCCTGTGTCTGCCGTCTACTTTACAGGAACTTTTAGCTGATGACACTCGAGCAGCTGCTCGTATCCTTCGTTTTATTACATTGATGATGGACTTGTCCAAATCTAATCCCCTCATAGCGTCAATAATCTTCAGGTCAGTGCCTTCTAGGTTCTGGCTTTCAGGTGTCTCAGGTGTGGTAACCACAAAAGTTTGCAGTTGAAAATGAGGCCTAGAAATGTCTTTTAAAATTTAGACTGGTATCCCTCATATGCAAGCCAGGTAAATTAAAAATCCAAGGATGATGATTAAAACCCACACACACACACACACACACACACACACACACACACACACACACACACACACACACACACAACCTGCAGAAAACTCGTCATTGTGCAACCCTTTAACTTCCACACTGTAAGATGCAATTGATGGGTCACTGTCGCAACACTGGAGGAGAACAGAAAACAGTAGAATCGTCCACAAATAAGGAGCACTGTACGGGACTCCGTATAGCAGATGTGATACTGGTTATGCCTACAACAAAGATGGTAGCACTTAAAATACTGTCCTGAGGGACACCATTCTCCCGCTCAAAACGATATGACAGTGTCACTATCTCGGGACCTAAAAGACTGTTGATAGAGGAAGGATTATATGGTGATGGGAGATGGCCATGAAAGCCCAAAGGATGTAGTTGTCGACAGTGGACCGAAATCTCCAGAATCCACAAAGAGAGCAGCTAAGGAGTTGCTTGGTCCTTAATAACTAGACCAGGCAATGGTTAACTGTGCACTTCAGATTCTTGCCTACACAGCTCGTTAAGGTGATTCTTCTGTAACTACTGAGACAATGTGGTATTTTTCTGGTTTGGAAAACAGTATAAAAATTGCCTCTCTCCACGAGTTGGGGAAGTGAACTGTCTGTTAATCATTGTTTTACATGGCAAGTTTCCCCAGTAGGCCCTATAAACCATAATGCCCACACATCCATACTTAAAAATTAAGTTGATTCTTAAAGCATGCATTACAAAATAATACAGGGTGTATTAGAAAACACCTTTACAGATTTGAAAATTTTTATGAACTTATTCATGAAAATTAGACTTTTTCTTGGTGTCATCTTGGACAGTTGATCATGTTGAGACTCGTGTGATATGCTACTACAAGGTGGTGCCAACCCAAGCGTTAGCAGCAGTTGCAGCAAAGATGGATGCTGTTACTGGTCCTGACAAGGGAAACTCCACATTGCACACCCCTCAGATTTAAGTGGTAAAACAGCACATTGGATAGCCCGTCATAAACTGAACACAAATTGGGCATGAAAAAAGGAAGAAAGTATACTAAATTGTGAAAAATGAGGCAAAATAGAAACAGTGAATGGACCAAGCAACACTGAACAGACCAAGTGCTATGATGGTGTGGGTGTGTGGTGACGTGTTGGACTGCAGAGCAGGAGATCCATGTTCAAACCTCCATTGTGCCCCATTTTTTTGCCCCCCCCCCCTCCCACAAACACACACACACACACACACACACACACACACACACACACACACACACAATTATGATCTTTCAGTCTGGTCATTGGCGTGTCTGTTCTCCTTATGTAATCTTCGCAGTTGTCATACTATACATTGGTTTTAGAATGAGTCATGTGGTAAGAATATATTACCATTGCAAGTAAATGTGATGACTAGTGAGAGCAGGCAAGATGCCGCATAGACATCTCTCAGAAATGAAAACAATAAATGGATGAGTGTGAATTATGTTGCAACAAAGGAATTAACCCATTATGTCCCGAAATAACTTTTTTTAGATTTTGATAAAACTTCATATCCACCATCTATATGGGTTATAATTATATTCTGAATGTTTGTTATTGTGGCCTGAAATTTATACTTTTCTTTTAACGTATGATATATCATACGGTGGGCAGTAAGGGATAGAATTCTTTCCAGATTTTTATCACACTTAAAATGTTGAATTTTTCATCATAGTCATTCAATAACTGCATAAATAAAGAAAAAGTAATGCTCATATTTTTTAAACTTTATTATTATTTATATTTTAAATATACATTATTTATTCATATGTGAAGGATATGTGGTAAAAACAAACTGTTGAACAAACAAGTAACTTTAATGTATTACATGAATAAAAAGACATTGCTATAATAGGAATGCATTACAAAAATGATGGTTTATCAGTAAACTGTCTTCTTAGCACTGGTGATACAAAATGAAACACCACTTCGGATAGAGTCCTACATTGCATTTTACACAATGCAATTGTGTGCATTTACCACACTGTCCACATCCTCTTTGTGTGCTCTGCTCGTCGATCATATGTCCAGTATTATCAAATCTGATGTCTTCTTGCACCTTAGATAGAAATCGTGGTCTCACACCTCTTGGCTTTTCAATGTTGGGCGAGGTCAGGATTGAAAGTATTATACGTCTGGTAAATTCCAATAGGCTCATACTGTTATTTAGTTGCCTGTATAAGATCAACATATTCACAACAGCCCCATTCAGGCAGACCCTGATCAATGGCCAATACCATTTCTTTGATCTTATTCGAATGCGGTATAAACTTCGTAGATAGTCAGAGGTCATCACCTCCCATGTGGTGATTATATTCCTGCACAAGAGGAGGCTGTGATATGGAAACCCTCTTTCTTGATTCTCTATTCCAGCTCACCTAATACACCTACATCCTGTACATTTGTCCCCAGTCACTTGACTATTCTAATTCCATCTTACCAGTGTGATAGAATTTTCTATATCACGTAACACACAAGTAGTACCTCTGGGTGTCTTTTTTATATCTGGCATAGGTGCCTTCTCCAAGTGGTCATTTCTCAGGGTTCCTATGCATTTGATTCCATGTGAAGAAAGAGATTCAAGTAGGGGCAAAGAGTTAAAGTAATTATCAATGTACAATCTGCTGTTCAGAGGGATGTAGCCCACACAAAGCTTTTCAACAACAGGCTGCCCCAGTGTCTTCTGGGGATCTCTTTGACTTGCCCCAACATCTGGCCCAAATCTGATGAGATATCCAGTAGATGTAGCTAAACACCACCATTTGAAACCATAGCGAATTGTCTTGCCCCTTACAAACTGTTTGATAAAGTGGTGGCCATAATAAGGCTCCATGACCTCATCCAAGGAGAAATTTGGCCCTAGAGGCTCTGAGTTCTTGAAATTTCTTATTTAGATGTGAAATTAGTGGATGAACTTCATAAACTTTCTTCTTTTTCAATGCTGTCATTATCATTGACATGGGAGAATTTGTGAATTTTGTCAAAAGAATTTTTGGAGATAGAATTAGAAACAAGGGCATTTTTTGTGTCAGATCGGGTCTCCCAGTACATATGTCAATGAATGACCTTACAATACCCATATAAAAGCAAAATAGCAATTTAGGCCTATTTGTAAATGTCATCATGACTTATTTGTATGTAGCGTCCTTTTTGAGCAGCATATTTTACTCTCTCTCTCTCTCTTTCTCATCAGAATCTCAACTATATCATCAAAAACTGTACGAAAAAGGTCAACTGGAGTTGAATTTGATGTGCGGAGATGTTCTATTATATCAGGTGTAGGATCACGAGGTAACTCAAATTTTTGTGAAGAGTCGAATTTTTCTTCTATCCAGTGTCTTTTTTTCCCTAAGTTGGGATCGTGATCGTGATTTGGAACAGCAAGGATTTTGCTGCTGTGTGGATAAAGATGTAGCATCTTCAATAAGGCCGTCACTTTTTACTACTCTTATTTCTGCAGTTTGTCCCAGAACCTTTTTCCCTAAATCAGCAACAGTGGCGGGTTTTCCTTCTGAATCACTAGCTGTGTCATGTTTATCACTGTCATCACCATCATGTGGTGGAACAAGCACAAATTCAAGTTCCTGGCATTCATCAGTGGCAGTTTCATCATGATCCTCTGTGGAGAATAGTATATTTAGAACCTCTTCTAAGTTTCTCTTTCTCCTTTACCAAATTGTATCCGAAATAAATCGTACTAATGGATAGAAAATTATCCCTTGCTGCCCACTATATGATATTTCATACGTCAAAATATAAGCCAATAACACAACAATGCTAGTAAAGTAAGCTTTTTAAATTTGTGCTAAGAATTATTTGGAGTATTCAAATTAGTAATCCATAGTAATATGTGCAAAATTATAACAATATACATCATAATTGTATCATTACTTACTGCTTATTCATGTCGAAAAGCAGCAGAATCAATAGCACTAGAATAAATGCCTTCCACCACAAAATAAATGATCTTGTTCTTCGCTGTTATTGTTGTTTCCAATAATGGACTTCTAAACTAACAATAAAAGATATAAAAAAGGTTTCAATTGTTGGTCATGATCTTCTGGAAACTACAATGCCTAAGAATAGCATGCGTATGATAAATCATACTATGTATTGGGTTTGCACAGTTGAATAAGTATTAAGGAGAAAAGAGACACCTTACTAATAACTATATTTGCACATTCAAGAACAAAACAAGATTACAGCGATCACAACACAAGAATCAGCGCACACAAAGAGTGTTAGGCAATGCCAAAGAGGTCAAAGAGGTCTATTTTACACAGTGCACTTTGCTCCGTCACACACGAAATATGTTCACACAATTCCAACACCCCTCCTTGAACTTATATTTTGTGTGTTGCTTCCACAAGATAAACCAAATAGTCCCACAATCTTCTCAAACTTCTCCCTTTCCAAGGGTTTGGTCAGAAGGTCAGCTAACATGTCTTCTGTACGCAGATAGTCCACGGTAATGTTCTGTCGTTCTACGTGGTCCCGAATGAAATGGTGCCGTTTATCAATATGCTTTGTCCTAGCACTAGTAACATCATTTTTAGCTAGGTTTATGGCTCCCTTATTGTCACAGAAGATGGTTGTAGGTTCCTCAATTAAATTGGGTTCTATTTCACTTATTAATGTTCGTAGCCATAATGCTTCCTGTGTGGTGTAGGATAGTGCCATATACTCGGCCTCTACGGTGCTCAATGCAACAGTTTTTTGCTTTTGACAGGACCATGATGTGAGGTCCCCCATTAATTTAAAACAGCAGCCAGTGGTGGAGTATCTGTCTCCCAATTCACTCCCCCAGTCCGCATCGCTATATCCCTCTAGTTTTGCGTTACCATCTCTATGGTATTTTAGCTCATAGTTTGAGGTTCCTCTTAGGTATCGGAATATCCTCTTTACAGCTTTCCAGTGCTTTTCCTTTGGGTCTCTGCAATATCTGCTCACTGCATTGGTGGCAAAAGCAATGTCGGGTCGTGATGTTTGAGACAAATATAACAGACTCCCTACTGCTTCTAAATAAGGAACATTCTTGTCACATTCCACATCAGTCTCATTTACACTTAACTTCACTCCTACTTCCATTGGAGTACTTATGGGTTTGCAATCACTCATGCCAAATTTCTTTAATATTTTTTCCGTGTATGATGATTGACTTATGCTCAATTCTTGTCTTTCTTCATCCTTAGTAATTTGCATACCTAAATAACGTTTAACTTCTCCCAAATCATGCACCTTAAACTTGGTTTGCAGCTGTTTCTTGAAAATTCTCATTTGGCCTTCACTTTCAGTCAGGATAAAGAAATCGTCCACCCATATCGCCATTATTGTTATTTCTTCTTTTCTCCCTTTACTCCCTTTATAGTAAATGCTGGGATCTGCCTTGGATTGCTTCATATTCATATTTATTAGAGTTTCATGTAGACATCAATTCCAGCAACGTCCACTTTAAGTCCATAAATACTTTTTCTCAAACGCCAAATCTTTTTACTTTCTGACCTGGTTTTTATGGCTTCCCTTGGTGGAATGACATATATCTCCTCCAATTTCCCATTTAAATATGCTGTTTTAACATCCATATGATGAATTATTAAATTTTGTTTTACTGCCAAGGCTAAAAGATATCTCAATGATGCATACTTGACTACAGGTGAAAAAGTTTCTTCGTAATATACCCCTTGTTTTTGTGAATATCCTTTTACCACAAGTCTTGCTTTGTATTTTGGTGATGAGCTTTCAGGGTTCTTCAAATTGAATACCCATCTTGCCTGCAGTGGTTTCTTATCTCCTGGCATATCTACCCATTCAAAGGTTTCGTTTTGATATAAAGATTCTAATTCTCTCTTCATCGCTTCTTTCCATTCTTGAGAGTTTGGGCCACTCATTGCTTCTTCTGCTGTTCTTGGCTCATCATTAAAAGACTGTGCTGTATACATCTCAAAATCCGGATATTCCTTCGGTTTTGGTACACGAGAAGAACGCCTTACATTGGTTTCTTCATGTTTTTCATCTTCTAACTCATTGTCATCATAAATTGCTTCCATTTGTCCTTGGCTGTCGTCTTCCTCTTCTTCACTTCCTATTTCCTCACACAAGGTTTCACCTTCTGAACTAGGTGCAGTTGACTTAGTGGTTTTGCTCTCTTCTGAGTCCTTTCTATTTTCAAAGAATATTACATCTCTACTTGTGACAATCTTTTTAGTCAATGGATCCATTAATTGGTAGCCCTTTGAATTTTCACAATAGCCTACAAAAATATACTTTTTAGCTTTCGGATCCCACTTTCCTCTTAGCTGTTTTGGAATATGTGCCATTGCATCACACCCAAAAACCCTTATATTGCTTAGATCAGGTTTCTTTCCTACCCATATTTCATAAGGGGTTCTACTCTTTAATGCTTTTGTAGGTGATATATTGTTTAAATATACAGCTGTTGACACTGCCTCTGCCCAAAAATCTTTGGATAATTCAGCGTCAGTCATCATGCTCCTTGCTTTCTCAACAATGGTCCTATTAGCCCTCTCAGCAACCCCATTTTGAGATGGGCTGTACCTTATGGTAGTTTGATGCCTGATTCCCTTTTCTGTCGGAAGTTTCTTCAATTTCTGGTTAATATATTCTCTCCCATTATCAGACCTGATGATCTTGATCTTCTTTCCTGTCCATCTTTCAACCATATTGCAATATTCCTCAAAGATATCACTCACTTGGTCTTTAGAACTAAGAAAATAAACATGAGTATATCGTGAGTAATCATCAATAAACGTAAGAAAATAATTATTCCCACCTATGGATTCACACTCCATTGGACCACATACATCTGTGTGGATTAACTGTAAGACTTCTGTGGATTTACTCTTACTAGTCTTGAAGGGTAACCTTGCTTGTTTTCCCTTTATACATGTCTCACAAGGATCCTTGGACACACTAAAATTCTGTATTCCCTTTACCATATCCTTTATTATAGACATACTCTTTCTATTTAGATGTCCAAGCCTCCGGTGCCATAAAAAACCTTCTGCTGAATATACTGAATCACTAACATTTTTATGTTTACTGTCAATGATATCCAACTTAAAAATACCCCTTTCGTTACTTGCTGTAGCTATAACTTCACCACTTTCACTGATTACTCTTGCACCTTGCATGTCAAAGGTGACTGTATTTCCTTTCTTGACAATTTCCCCTACAGACAGCAGGTTAGTTGCCACATTTTTCACATAATGAACATTGTGTGCTGTAACCATATCTGATTCACCATTTACACTTACATGTAGATCTAGTTTCCCAGCCAGGTGACACTGGAGTTTGTTGCCATCAACAGTAGATATTCCCATATGAGTCTTATCTTTGATGTCATAAAGAAGTGATTTATCTTTAACAATATGCACAGATGCACCTGAGTCTAAAATCCATTCCATATCACAGTTGCTCATCCCACCAAAAGAATAAAAACATGAGAGTGCTTTACCTTTGTTATTGGTCCTTCTCTCTGGGCTATCAGTAACATACCTCCTTCGCTGAGTGTCTGATCCTGGGCTTACTTTTTCTTTGCACTGAGACGCAATATGTCCCATCTTCTGACATTTATAGCACCTCACCGGTTTCTTCTTTTTGTTTTTTGAGTAGAGAGCAGACGCACCTTCCTTCTCCAATGTACAACAGCTTGGAGCACTCTTTATGTCCTGCAGGATTTTCACCTTAACACTGTCGCCTGTGATTGGTATACCCGAGCTTTCAAGTCCCATAATCATAGGTGCATACCTTTCGGGCAGTCCTGCCAAAAGCAATGTTCCTATCCATTCTTCAGCGATCTCGAATCCGATGTTTCTCAGTCGGTTCGACGTGGTTAATATTTTGTTAACGTATTCGTCTAAACTCTTACATTTGTCCAGACGAGTGGTAATTAACTCGCGTAATAATCCTACTTTTCTCGTAAGACCACCATCCTCGAATGCACTTCGTAAATTGTCCCAGACTTCTTTCGCTGTAGCAGCTTTTTCAACGTGAACATAATTCACCGAATCAATCAGTAATATCAATTTTGATTTTGCTTTCTTATCCTTAATTGAATAATTCTGATCTGTGGATTTCATTGTCCCATCTACCACGTCCCATAGGTCGTCTAAACGTAAATACGCTTCTACTGCGAACTTCCAGGTTGCATAGATTTCGCGACCTATAAGTCTTTCAATCTGTGGAATTTGTGCCGCACTCATTCTTAACGGTAACTTGCTTTTTATTGCCGTAAAGAACACCGAAAAATAATGCGGAAAAAAATTGCGATCGTCTTGTAAGGATCATTCGCACTTCACGTAAATTGGAACTTTTCCAATACTTTCTCCTTACTATTTTGTTGATATACTTATTCAAAATGCACGCTGGGCCCATAACCTATTGGGTTTGCACAGCTGAATAAGTATTAAGGAGAAAAGACACACCTTACTAATAACTATATTTGCACATTCAAGAACAAAACAAGATTACAGCGATCACCACACAAGAATCAGCGCACACAAAGAGTGTTAGGCAATGCCAAAGAGGTCAAAGAGGTCTATTTTACACAGTGCACGTTGCTCCGTCACACACGAAATATATTGTTCACACAATTCCAACACTACGAGATATAATGGGTTAAAGGGCCAGAAGTTCCAAAATGGAACGCAAGAGTCATAATATGTGGTACTTGCATAGAAAATGTCAGGAGGTCCATTCTTAATACCTCACTGTTGCAAACGGATGTTACGCCATAACAAATTTGAGTACTGTGAACAGACATTTCAGTGACTGGATGGACAGCTCATACATTTATGGAGAGAGAGAGAGAGAGAGAGAGAGAGAGAGAGAGAGAGAGAAGAAAAAAGGCACAAGGGAGATTTGAACATGTAACTCCCGCTTTGCAGTCAGACACCGTGACCTGATGTTGCACATCTTGCACTTGGACTGTTAACCGTTTCTATTTTACTTTGTTTTTCACACTTCAGTACACCTGTTTCCTGTTTTCATACTTGATGGGTGTTCAGTTTATGATGGGCTCTACACTGGGCCATCTTACCACTTGAATCTGTGGGGTGTGTGATGTGGAGTTTCCTTTGTGAGTGTGCTTGCTGTGTGTTTTGTCTGTGGAAACTTCAAAACTTAATGTTCATACAGAATGTAGTGAAGAGCCTCCCAGTAGGCATATCATTTATGAGGGGCCATGAGTGTTATGTTAAAATGATGTTCGGTAAGACATAAAAAATCCTTGAATTATCCAGAGGAATGGGGAAATGATGTAGAGCAGGTAAGACTAAAACTTGGAACAGTTCTATAAAATCGACAGGGCATGCTTCTCAAAAGCTTTGAGTCCCATGTATGACTCCTGTGTGTTAAAGAATTAGTTACACTTAAAATCAGACAAGACCTAAAAAGACAATAATAGGATTGCTTGTAAGGATTTGTGTGCTAATGTTACATGGTTTGGATGAAGATTATATGGGAAAGGTTCACGTAAGTGGTAAGATAAATCAACTGTAGAATTTCAGGCAGTAAAAAAACTATGAAAATCGCTATAACAGAAATTTGCAAATTGAACATGTTTTGTGCATTGAACAAGAGCAAAGTTTATGGACATTTCTTTTTCCAAGAGGAAAGTATCAATGGGATAGCATACTCAGATAAACTGAAAAAAAACTTGATCCCAGGTTGATGATTGCCGAGAACACTACACACAGTTTATGCAACATGCCTTCTGTGCCAGATTTAAGAGCTACACTACCTCACAATTTAAGAAGTTGTGCATGGCATGCTGCAGTGATTTTATTGAGAAATCTACTTCAGATGGAGTGCCAGTAGCATAACTAATGAGTCAAATTGAACTTGTTTAGGTGTAAGATAAACTATCTATTCAGCTATAAAATGACACCAAATTAAATGAATAAATCAACGTGTTAGAGGCTGTGAAGTCGTCATGGTCACACTTGTTACGTGTGACCGTAACTAACATACCTGATGCACCATTGTTGCTCGAAGGTACATCATCTTCAGATATCCTCTGAGGTTTTGAAATTCCGGTGCTTCTGGATTCAATGTTGTCTGCGCAACTGTGACAGTACTGCTGCTGGAATGTTCTCCTTATGTACTGATTCTGTGTCTACATCATCTCCACAGTATCCGTGCTGATAAATTCTTCAGCTTCTGGATTTGATGCGGCTGTCCATACGCACAAGTGGCCCAGTCTCTGCTGACAGACATGGGATGCCTTCGTGGCATTGCAGCTTGGCTGTACTGCCTTGGGGATATAACACTGGTACATCTCGATCTCGTCTGAGGAACACTGACAGCATGGGGAATCCATATTTCTTTCAAAGAACACTCCATCCTTCTACACCAACAACAGCAAAGAGCAAGAACTGTGTGCTTCACCTTCATGATACTTGTCTGTAAAAGTGCTTTTTCTGCAAAGGGTCCCTTTCAAAAAGAATGTAATACTGCTCCAGGAGGGCAGCAGTCAGAGAGGGATGTCCTTTTATGTAATTAAATCTGCCGCCTCTAGAAATGGAAACTCTGGGGCAAATTTTAATAATGTCTGTGAAGTGATGGTATTCTTCTGGGACTGCACTGATATTTTGAATTTCCATACCTAACATCCCACTGAATGTTTCTCAGTTAGCCTTCCTAAAATTGTATCTCTTCCTCCACTGAGTATAACTGGTAGCATTTTGCACATTATTGGTTGGTGCTGCATGTCACGAGTCTGCAAACCACTGTGAGGTGCACAGCATAGGGTACGTCCCATTGTAGCATTTGTTAGGGTTTCTTCCCATTCCATTCAAGTATGGCACGGGGGAAGAATGATAGTTTGAATGCCTCTGTGCATGCTGCTCTAACTCTACTCTTGTCCTCATGATCCCTATGTGAGTGATCCGTATGGGTTGTAGTATATTCCTAGAGTCATAATTTAAAACCGGTTCTTGTAACTTTAATAGACTTACTCTTCATAGTTTACGTCTGTCTTAAAGAGTGTGCCTGATCAGTTTCTTAAGTGTCTCTGTGACACACTCCCACAGATAAAACAAACCTGTGACCATTCTCGCTACCCTTCACTGTATATGTTCAGTATTCCCTATTAGTTGTATTTGCTACAAGTCCCACACTTAGCAATATAATAGAACTGATTGCACAAGTGACTTGTAAGCAATCTCCTTTGTAGAATGATGGCACTTTCCCAATATTCTACCAATAAAGCAAACTCTACTGATGTCACTCACTCCAATGAAGGGAAAACAGTGATCACAGTTTACAAAAGGTTATTGTTAAAGGAAAGAAATATCTCCTTCAATGAGAATAACAAAATCTCAATTACAGTGTCTCATAGTTATGAAGACTTGACAGTATTGTGATTCCAGAATCTGACAAAGTAATGCAATTAGGATCTTCACAGACAAATACACCTCTATGGAAAATATTCTCAGTCCAGTGAAACTGTCCTGAATGACAGCAGCATACGAACACGCAACTCTGCCTTGGATACAATCTGATTGTACCAAAGGAAACAACGAATGCTGACGAAAGCGACATTGGTCCCTACGACGGGCTTTGAGAGCATCCTAAGATGATGGGGCGTGTACCGACCTTCATAGCGGCGGGCGGGAGAATACTCATGGCATTGTTTTTCCGTCACATGTGGCGGATGCAAAGAGGTCCCTTGGAAGTCCTGTTGATCCAGATTTCTCTCGGTTGTGAGTCATATAGACGTTAAAATCTAACATTTCTCCCACTTCATTTTTAATTTCTTCTGTTGTCATCATTGACACCATGAGCTTAGACACAGACTTGATGAAAAGTTTAAAACACAGAAAAATTGTATGCACTTATCTTTTCACACCACAATGTCGATCGCAGGTCCACTTTTCTGATAAGCCAGTACTGTGTTGGCTCTTGCACTACTCTTTCTTGTCCAATTTCCATTTTCTGGTCCAGGAAACGTGTACATTGATTGTTATTCGTGTTTTACGAAGTATAAAGTTGATACTGTTCTGCAAACAAAGCACACTTAGTCTCATCGCATTTAACTGTTACATCCTAGATGAGCCCCCAAGTTTAACGACCTCTTCCTTCCTAAAGTTCCACAATCTATAAGTTAGATCATATTCAAGTCCTACTCCTTTGTCTACATGGTAAATTTAGGATCTACAGGAATTTTGAATTTAAAGTTAGACAGAGATTGTTAACAAGTACAAACAGTGTTGGTACTTTTATGATGATGGCTTCGTTATTGTCCTCATAGTATATATTGGTTTCGTTGAGTCTAAAGAGTGATTGCGCTGAGAGGTTCCTGTGGTTTTCTTTGTTAGGTTGAGACTAACTGGTTTTTATAACACATGGTATTTTGTCTTTTAGAGAAAAAGAGTACTTTAGTTTATGAACATCACTATTTAATGAATCTTCTCACATTTAACAGCACTTTGACACATTTATAAAAAGAAACTTATTGTCTTTCATCAAGTTTACAAGTGTCTTCGGCCATATACATATCACAACCTTACCCAATTGTCGGTAGTGATAAGACCCCAAACCTCGTGTTCCAAAGATCCATCTCGTACCAACAAGACCGAAGATAAGGCTCTTCGAGTTGTTAAACTCAAAGCCAAAGACAATATTTACACAAAATAATGTATGTAAATAGATTACAGAAATAAATAATTTTACGTTTCTCACAATTACCAATTTGTTTCGGGCCATTAGTTTAAATATGGAGGAATGCACAGAAAATATTCGCTAATGTTTTCTGCATGCTTCAAGGTTTTGCTAAATGGTATATTCAATGTGCTTTGGAAACTATTATATGTGACTAGTCATAAGTTGTAGATGCCATTGCCACATAAACAAGGTTAAAGTGTATAAAGATAAATACACTGAATCAAACAGTCTTCAACTTGGACATTGGAGTATTGGCTACTTCCAAGCTGTTTACTGTATCGAGTATTATTATACTAGTTTAGGGTTCAAGGTGGTGATCTGTTATCAGTTGATCTGGATCTTGTGATGTACGTGGTTCAGGACATTCAGAATCCCCATCAGAAGTAATCTTGTACTCTGTCGGTGGTTCAGGTATTGGCAGTCCTTCCCCAAGTAGAACTGGACGTATGGCAGATGGAATGTTAGGATGGATCACTGTCTGCTTCTTCTTCTTAGATACTCCCTTCTTGATAGGAGGAACCATAGAAAAGAAGCAGTCACTGACATGGTTAGTTGGCTCACGCCAGATCATGGGCCCTACAAAGGGCGTTGAATGACCTTTCCCATGCATCCAATTCCTGAGGTTGGTGCCACAAGTGTTGCAGATCACATGTGGAGCCCAGAGTTCATCTTAATCACCTATTTTGCACCCAAAATAACAACAGTAAGATTTTTAATCAGTGGAGTTATTTGCTGTTTTTGTGAAGCAAATGTCACTTCTCCACACACAGACAGCAAAATGTGTCGGCACTGTTAACATACTCATTGCATTTTTGTTCACTTCAATAGCAGTCAACTTGAACGACTGGTTGTTGATCTGGAAACAAATGTGCAAAAATTATTACATGCATTAATAAAGTCACTGAAGTTGAAGAGGAAGGAGACAAAAAGATCACTAAAATTGGTATCAGAATGTTTATATCCAAAATATTGCACACAAGGAAGATCAGGGACAATAACATATTCCATTGTTACTAGTAACTATGACTTTGACAAACCATTATATCATCTGATTTTAAACTTGACGTAAAAATCTGTATATAATTATCTCACCATAATAAAACAGTGTAAAATGAAAACTAGAGCTGATTTTGAGTTGGCTTTGTGATATTCGCAATCAGCACATTAGAATTGATAGAAATTGGCTACTTTCATTCGTTTTACATTTTAATTGTTGCACAGTGTAATCTGTTTGTTTAGTATATTTTTTATAGTGACTCTGTACCATGCAGGGTACCTTCCTTTGTAAACTATTCTACTGAGTATATATCTATCCAGTGCTTGGTCAACTATTCTTCTATTTTGCCGCATGCTCCTGCCCTGTGCTGAGAGTTTAAATTTCCTAATCGAGATAAGACACTACTGATATTTTCTCTAGTTTACTGAACATATGTATATTTCGGCTTGTTTTAGTTGCCCTTTGTAATTTGGTAATCATTGTTGACAGAACCACATCACGGTCACTGATACCAGTTTAGATTTCAATGTCCTTGAAGAGATCCCCCTATTTGTTACCATTAGATCCAACATGTTCTCATTTTTTCTAAAGTTTTCGGTTACATCAAGAGTTGAGTCCTGTGGGTGACAGAAGGATCCAATATCATTTTATGGCCACCCCTATTAGTCTTGCCCAAACATTTATCGCATGTAACTTCAATTTCTATGTCAGTGGATCTGAGTTTGTCTACTGTGAAAAATACCACTTCCTATTCCCCTTAGCCTATCCTTTTGATATATACATAAATTTTCCCCGAAAATCTATCAATTTCAGGTTTCAACGAGCCTTCTGTACCTAGTATTATGTGAGCTTCACTTATGTGTTAGAAGTGTTTCGAACTGTGACACATTGTTGTAAATGCTTCAGTGGTTAACCAGTAGGATTTTAATATTGGCACCTGTGGGAGGCATTTCTTTCACTGTTGCACTGTTTCTTCTGGGTTTCGTACAGCTATCATTGTCGGGATTGGATGAAGAGTTGCCTAATATAAAAAACCATATGTGCACCCTACCCACAGCTGGCTACCTGAGAGCAACCTCTGATTTGTGGTGCACGCCCGATTCACTTGGGGGACCCTACAGTTCACAACACTATGGCGCTATTCCAAGAAATCGCATCCTACCTTGTCACAGAACCTTAGAAGCCTCTGGTTCAGTTGTTTCATTTGACTCAGAACCAGAGAGCCATGATCAGTTCTGGTGAAAATGCTACAAATTGTGACTTTGTTGAAACTCCGTGGAAAAGGCTGGTCTTTTCCACCTTCTCTGCCAGTCGCTGGGGTGACCCAGGTATGATCTCAGAGCCCAGACAACAGGCATCATTTGTCCCAGTGTGTGCACAATCTGCAGTTGGTTGCACCCTGTTCCCTCAATGGCTGTTGGGATAGCCTCTTCAGCATGTTGAATAAGGCCCACAGACATAAACACTGAGTGCACCTGGTGTCCTTTCCTGTCCCTTACTGCCATTTCCCTAAGAGGCACCATCATTCCCCTTATGTTTGAACTGCCAACAATTAATAGATCCCTACACTTATGCATTTTCTGCCTCCTGTCACCGAACAAAGAGTTTGTCCAAAACAGATAAAGTGAGTCCCACTGTCTCAGTTTCAGTGAAAGACAGCACCTCGAACTTGTTGAAGGGAGATAGGTACAACATCCTTAGTCCTCCTGGCCCTGTCCACACTGTCCAGGACGCGTAGATCTGTCATTGACACGCCACATGCAGTCGAGGGGGCGAGTAATAAGATTCTGTACTTTCTGCAGAGGAGACAGGATCCCTGGGAGATGATAGTACTAAAGGTACCTCTAGTACAGGTGTCACAGGTACATGACTCTCAGGAGCTCTTCCAGCACACTGATTCACAGCAGCTGCCAATCATTTGACAGTAGTCAGGACAATTTCCAGCTGCTTACCAACATCAAAAAACTCATCCCGTGTTTGAGAACATCATTCAAATTGGGGCTGCATTTTGTGTGGTGCAATGTATTATAAGGCAGTGAACAAATAACTTTAAATTAATCCCGGTTATTATCTTTTAATCAGTTGAGCTAAAAAAGTTGTTAATTCTGCATAAGAATTGAAGCGAATACACAAAATTAGATTTCTATTGAGGCAACACAGAAACTTGTTGTAAAAATGGCCAGTTTCCTAAAACATTTTCAAGTGAATTATAGTTGTTCGCAAACTAGAAAACAGTCAATTTATGATAAATATGGATAATATCTAGTGCTGTTCCTCTTTCAGTGAAAGCTAGATGTAACACAATGTTAGTTAGAATATCTGCTACAGTAACTAAATCACAAACCTTGATTCACTACAAATTAGGCGAAGACAATGGTAACTCTCGAAAATTCTCATGTGTGAACATCTATTTGCGTTGATATAGGATAAAATTCAGGGATGATGTACTCTTTGGCAGCAACTGTGAATCACAAACACTGATTTGCTATAAAATAAGTTACATATCCAAAATACTCATACTGATAACTTACAAAAAAGTTTTTTAAGAATGTGAAAATTCTCAAAAGTAACCTATTTGTCACATAATTGTACAACGGTAGTAGAGAGAGATTGTGTGGAACGAGGATGGGCCTTCTGTTATCAAAAATTTTAAGAGCACAATTAAGTTAAAGCCTACAATTGACGATAATGGTTAGTTTATTGTGGCACTCTCAAATATTATAAATTTCACTATATGTCACTATACAAACGGATATTGATACTAGTATGAAAGCTTTCACGACCGGATGACATATCTTCTGGTAAACTTTTCGGGATGTAAGGTCGTGGTCCATGAAACTCTTCAGCTCCTAACGTTTCGTCCAGAGCTGCGCTGGACGTCTTCAGAGGGGTGCTTCTCCTCCAGTGATTCTCACCGGAGGAGAAACACCCCTCTGAAGACGTCCAGTGCAGCTCTGGACGAAACGTTAGGAGCTGAAGAGTTTCATGGACCACGACCTTACATCCCGGAAGGTTTACCAGAAGGATATTGATACTGTCAGATTTTGCAGAAGCAACCCGCAATAAAATATGTGAATTTATAACTTCAAATTGGTACATGAATCTTATACACACAGTCTCGCACAAAGGAAAACTCCGAAGTAGCGGTTTATATGTAAATAAACACGCGTATTGCATGGATTTTTCGCTTACCTGTTTCTGTGCAGACTTCTACATTGGTATGCTGAAGAACAATACCGCGACATCAGTTTATCTCACTCAAAATCGCAAAATGTACAGCACCAACAAAAAGTCTTTTGCCTGTTGCAGCTAACAATGATTGCTAAGTTAAATGAATAAATCATTGCGTTTTCGAAGTTGTAAGGTCCTCATTGCTGCTCGAAGATACATCCCCTTCAAGGCATAAAAATTCTGGTGCTTCCAGAATCAGTGTAGAGAGCGCAACTTCAATGGTACCCCTGCCGGAACGTTCTTGTGCGCCCCGATTCCTTGCCGACAGTGTCTCCTCAGTACCTGTGCTGACAAATTCTTCAGCCTCTGGATTCGATACAGATGGCTATACACTTGACTGACACAGTATGACTTGACAGATGTGGGATGCCTGTGTGGTGGGCAGTTTGGTTGTAGTTGCAGCCTTCTCGTAAGTCTTGAAATGGAAAGTTAACCTGTGGAGCTGGTCAAGCTAGACCACAATCATTCTGGTGTGATGAGCAGCTGAACACAGCAGCAGAACGTTTATTGTTTATCTTCGTTTACGCAGGTATAAAGAAAACTCATACTTTCTTTCTCTTAACCTCTTCCTTCACTCTTGATCAAAAACATTCGCAAGAAATTTTTCTTCTCATATTTTCCAACAGATCAAGTCACAAGCATGACACAAATGCAGAAGAAATATTTTTTGATGATTCACTAAAGTATAAATAGAAGTCAACATATGTAAACATCTCTCACACCTATCATGAAAATGTATTAGTTTTTGCTTTGTATTTTCTCTTCCTGTTACAGTAACAATTTCATTTAGACAATCAACTGGATATGCTCACGCACGCAGAAAATAGGTCTCTTAATGTTAACATCTCATATATGATTTCCAATAAAGGTTTTTGTCATTGCTGTGAAATAACTTCATAAGTTCAAGGAAATAGAAATCATACAATAATTTCTGGCAAGTAATAACAGTAAAAAAACTAGACTTCTTAGAGTAAGATTCAAAACAATTATTTTCAACAATACATAAATTAATTGCACATTTGATGCACATGACTCTTGTCTTGGGAATGCAGCTGTTTCCTGAATTTTGAAACATTCTTTGTGTCAAAAAATTTTAGTAGGTGCTCAACATTGTCAAACCTAAGCTCTGAAACTGATTGTAAAAGAACTCTGCTTGGCTATTTATTCAGATTTTCTATATCAGCTACATCTTCACTATCAGAGGAATTCTCCTAACTGGCATGACATATTTGTAACTAATTATAACTTTGCAAACATGTATTTTTGTAGTCAACCATGAGTCTTTTTTTTTGTTTAGCTATTAGACTGATTGAACACCATCTGTGGTACATCACCCAACAATTGGCAATCACATGGTCTATAAAATGATTAAGAATCCAAACCGATCATTTCCTGTGTGAATATAACAGCTGTAACATGATACAAATCTGCCATAAAGATAAAAATCTCTCATATTATCATTATAGAGTTTCGCTGTTATTGGTTGTCGAACATCTAACTTCTTTTTTTCTTGTCTGCATTATGACCTAAGGTCCATGTACGAGGATGCTCACAAGGTGTGTTATTTCTTAGTAATGAACTAAACTTTTGAAATCTAAATTTCCACATGAATTATTCTTTGCAAGGTGCTGCGTTCTAATGTTAAAACAAATGATTAAAAGGTCCACACTTGTGGATCACCATTCTGTAAGAGGAAAGACCCGCATATTTGTAGAGGAAAAAAATAATAAACGAAGGTCCACATATGTGGACCTTAGAATGATGAGGTTAAACATTAAAACAAAAAATCCTGAAAACATAAAAATCGTGCAAATTGTTTTAGAATGTTGAGTGAAGGTCTAAAGTTCGCAAATTCCCCCACACTCCTCATTTTTAAACGTCAGAACCAATAGCCTTTTAAAAAAAACTGAAGATCATTCAAAATATTTAAAGGTAATTACTGAAATTCTGAATTACCTAAAATTTCCTTTTCCATAAAAAAAATTACTCATCCAAGATCTTTAAAATAATCACTGGAGCTCTAGATAGCCCAAATTTTCTTTCCTTTAAACATTAGAACATATCTTTTAAAAACTATTAAAATCGTTAAAGGTATTCCTTTTAAAACCATTAAGCTTAAGTTCAGAATCACTTTAAAATTATTGCACCCTAACTGGCCCTAGGGATACTGACATGTGAATACCTTAACACCAGTTCAACCAATCCGGTTGTCATAAAACCAATGTTAGTATAGTTACCAGAAAAACCTACCACAAAATTTAATTGCAATTTAGACAAGCTTAACATGTACTAATGCTGCCACACATGACTCAACCTTTAATCAGTATCAGATACATTGATACGTGGCTCGCTTTACTACAGTCCCGAGCTAAGGACAAACACTACAAACGACAAATTATCACTATCAGTCTTAACCAACTTTACGTTCCACTGCCTCTTGAACATGAGACGATTTGGAACTATACAGTTAAACGTAGCTTTATAATCACAGATATTAACTGCCATTTACATGCAAATTTCAGCCAGGAGAACATGAGAACATGTATCCACAATTACAAAGTGCTCTGAAGTTGACATCACGTCTCTAGAATACATTGCACATAGTTGAAAATTATTTACACAGCCCAGAAAGTCATCTGATTAGCTACACAGATAATGGAAATTTGCAGAACACTACCAGTGTAAAACTTTTTGACACTACAATGATAAGCCAAACCCGCTCTTGTCACAGAAGAAATAGCAAAAACTGCTCCCGAGACTTGCTAACTGCTGAAAACAGTTTAATTTACAGGATGACCCTGCACGTGACCAGAGTCAATCCCAATCAGTGAAATTACCCTATATAAAAAAATCAGATAAATAGTAATAAATTATACCCAGAGCTGTGGATGGACACTGCTTCCGTTGACCCTCGACACTTGTGCAACTTCTGACACTGTATGGAGGGAACGGGTATTAATAGGGCTGGTCACACCCACCATTCTGAGTATGACATAAGTAGTCAATCAGAAAACACGTTCATGATTACATAACTATGAAGGAACAGTTACAGTTGGAATAAATCGTAATGTCAATTATTGATCATTATTCATCAATGAATATAAATTGTAATATTAAAATGATTCATTGGTATGAAATAAGGCTTAGAGTATGCTGCCCTCTAAACTCAGAACTACAGAATCTGCACCAAAGATTGTCATTGCCCCAGCGTTTACGTGGATAATTGAGGGTTACCAAGGAAATGGCGTCCTGTTCCGCTGTGGACGTTAGTGGTGCTGTCAGATTGTACTGGGGGAGATACGTTGTATGTTACAGTTACGTGATGCCATAGCAATATGGTTAATTTTGCTCTCTTCTGATGTCAGCGCCGTGGAAAATAACTGTACTATGGCAGAACCACATCAACATTTGTGTAATAACAGCGGAACAATGTTACTAAAGTGCATCAATAGTTGTCGTGGAAACGGCATCCTAGCCTGGTGAGGCAGGCATCATATGATCAGATTATTGTGTACTGAGAAAGATATTTCAAGGGTTGACAATTCGACCATGGAAACAGTGTTTGCATAGATATGTCGGCGGTTGCCATGGAAATAGCGTCTTATTCGCTGATTGTTTTCAAAAATATTATAGTCAAATTACTGTTTGAACCAGAGAATGACTTAGTTCAAATTCTGAACTGAACGCCAACACTGACCAAATACAGAAGTAGTGCGAGGCACTAAGTCTGTTGTGATGTGTTTCCCATCATCGACCGACTAAACGGCAACCTCCGGACCACTGACCCATCACTCGGGCAATGCCGGAGCACTTGCCGCGCTTCCAGTACACAACTAGGATGTGCCCGGCTCTTGCTACACAGCTTACTCCATGCTCCATCGTCCAGACCACCAGTTGCCTAAGACTTGCCCAGAGCATGCTTAAAACGGCTATCCGTGCCTTGCATCTCTAAACACAGACAATTTCTATTTTCTTAAAGGTGCACTGGTGCCAGAAATATAAGATTGCACGTATGCACCATGGAAGTACAAATTGAAAATCATATGACCATATCAGTATGACTTGGGGGTATAAAACCTGTTCATCATCTCATCCGAGAAATGCTGACAGCACAGGGAATCTGTATTTCTTCCAAAAAAAGCACACATCCTTTCACACCAACAACAAAGTGAAAGGCCAAATAGAACTGTGTGCTTTGCCTTTGTGAGGATTGCCAGTGGAAGAGCTTTTTCTCCAATGGGGTTCCTTTCAAAAAGTGTGTAATACTGCTCCAGGAGTGCAGCTGTCTCAGAGGGATGTCCTTTTATATAATGAAATACGCCTCCTCTAGAAATGGACATTATAGAGCAAGTTTTAATGATGTCGATGAAGTTGTATCTCTTCCCCTACTGAGGATAGCTGATTACATTTTGCATATTATTGGTCGGTGTTGCATGTTCAGAATAGGAGCACATACTACTTTTTTGATTGTTACATTAGTCCAGAAGCATTCTTATGACACTATTGCTTGAACTTTTATCGAATAGTTCAGTGTCATTCTCTGTATATTCAAGAAGCCAGTTTCAGCCCACAGTGCAATTTTAAAGTGTTTGAGTACATAAATAGCAAAAAAGGTGATTAGCAGATTAAAAAAACCCTATGTGACAATTACCTTACAATAATATCTAGTTCATCATGGACCATGTGATGCATTGCCCTGTGAATTATAAGTTTCTGTGTATGCAGCTTGGCTCTCTGTAACATTCAAATTATATTCAATATACCCTTCAATTTATATTTTATTGGTGAATACACTTTAAAGCAGCTCTGTAGATCAAACTTCTTTTATACGTCAGCCAATTGGCAGTTTTTAGCTAAGCATATAAATTGGCACAGCACTAATGTTCATGAGGAATTAGTTAGTTGTTTGTTCATCCGTAGATGATTTATGAAGTGAGACCACACATGTCATCGTAATTGAATCGGGCAACATTTTTTTTTTTGTGAATTAACTTACCCCTTCATACAGTGTACTTCTAGATTAACATGTTTTGTGGTTAATGTTGACGTGTACAGTGTTATTTTTAAATATTTGCAGAGAAGTTTACAAAATATTGTCTTTTTGGCCCATCTGAAAAAGCTGAGTGAGCATCTCACCAGAATGACTGAAAGATGCTGAGCTCAAGAAAGTGGAAAGAGATTAGAATTATCCATCACAGGCCTGGTCGTAGGATTTTACAGTAAGATTAATTACGCCACAGCAGTTTATTATGGAATGAAAGCTGTTTTATTATTCAATAAAATTGTTTCATTCCCTACTATGTTACCTAAATAACAAGTGACTTTGTAGCATTAATTATTTGATTTCACTTTTCTGTGGAGCAGCAGTCATATAAAACTTTGTGAAAGGTATAACTGCCATTTGCCTGTACTACAGGTTTTATTTCACAATATAGATTTTGGCCATAGACCATTATCAAGTGTTAAAACTGCAACAAAGCACAATAAAAGTACAAATACTGGCAAAGCATCAGAAATAGCAGAGCAGACAGTTAAATCAATATATTTTCTGCATGATTTGTTCTTTTACATATGTATTATAAATCAGCGGATGTGAGTAGAACCCAAGTCATCGTCAAAACATTTATCTTGGATTATATAATTATTTGAGGTGCACTTTGATTGACTTTATAACTATTTGGATTTTAGTTGTCTTGTTAATACCCTTGGAAAATTTATTGTACAGTCTTATTCCTATGCAGAAAATGCTATTTTGTGTGTTCTGTTTGTGTCCTTTAGATAAATTTATTTTCATCTGGCCTTTGTTCCATAATAATGAATGAATGCTGCTGTTTGTGAGGTAACTGCTGCTGATCTATATACACCAAAAATTTAAGTTTGAATCTGATTTTGTGTGATACCCAAACTGTTTAGTTGTTGACAGTAGTATTTGGGAGAGGAACTGAAAGATTAGTGTGCTATTGTCCAAACAACAGTTTAAAATGACTGTCGTCCATGAGACGATGTGATGTGCACACTATGTGTGGATTTATGTAGACACCTCAACTTTAAATTAAATTGTCATCTAAATTTCCACTATGAAACACTGCATGTATAAATACAATTATCTGAAAGCAGCTTTTTGATTTAATCAGTATTATTTGATGTGTAAAGTCATGTAATAATTTTGTTGTATGACAATCTCTTTATACATTTTGCTAAATAAGGTAAATGTTATTGTTTCTCAAGAATTAAGTTATCAACAGAATCTCCAGTCTTCAATTGTATGCTGACGTAGTGTTTGAAATAGTTTTTGCACTATGTACCTGAAAAGTTTATCCAAAATTAAATGTAAAGTTCTTGGCAGTCATGTTAATCCTTAAAGACACTCTCACCATTGTTAATATATACTGACTTCTGTAGTTGAATACTTCTCTGAGAGGCACTTACAAATGTAAAGGTCTGTTAGTGATACTTCATAGTGTAGCTACTGACTTTGTTAGGTTCATTTTTGTTTTGTTACTTGATATGCATATGCACAGAATGAGACAAATAGTCAGAACAATACACATTTGTGTAAACAGTATGTATTCTGTACAAATAATATAACAATAGGGTCAGTATTGAAGGAGTGTACAAATTTTCACTAGAGCAATACACTAATATTGAATTATTTGTTGAAGTAAATTTGTAATTTTCTCTCATGACCTAATCCTTCATAACATCATTCATTTTACACCAGATAGCCATAGGGGCATTTTTGCGATCATCTTGTTTCCTTTTAACTTGACTTAGAAATTATTAAGCTTTGTTCAGTTTGTGTGGTTAAATTCTATATATATTAGAATTTGTGGAGGTGTACATTTTTGTACTTGTTTTGCATATGATACAACCTGTTAATCATCACATGATTTTTATGTGTGTATAGAGCATAGAAGTTGAAATTTTCATAGCATTGTGCTCTGTTGGAAATAATTTATATTGTTTCCTTTTTAGCTAATTGTTTTAAACCATAAGTGTTCTTAACAGTCCAATGCAGTTAATGTACTTGCAGTAACCCCTGCATACCTGAAGGGATATTTATGAGAAACAAAACCAGTAGAATGGACGGAGAAGCTGAATACTATTACATCTCTCTCTCCCTTGTCAGCAAGGGTACATCAGCCAATGTGAACAATGATTCCTTTCCAAGTGGCGCAATTTGTCATACAACTGGTGCTAATGAAAGTAGTGTGTATTCCTGTAGCCTGTTAGTAAGTGTGTGTCACAAACTCTATCACCTACAATTTGCAGTAGGAACTATGTGCATCAAAAGTGAAGTGGACCAATGAAACATTGCATCACCAAGCCACAACAATGGTGATGGTCAGTCTGGAATACACCCTACACGAGCTGTACTACCACTTCTGTGATGACGGCTTCACTAAAAGTAGTGGTGAGGCTCATGGAAAACTCTTCACACTGTCATTACTGCAAGACCATCCAGAAGTGCTAGAGATAGCTCAACTGGCCTCGGATGGACTGAGCAATGGTTGCAGTTGGAACAAAGTGGACGAAAGTGAGAGCTAGTTATCAAGGACCCAGGCTGCTGATAGCATTAGGACAGTAGAAAAGTAATTTCCACTGCCTGTGAGACCTCTATCAGTGTTTCTTCCAGTTGGTATGCACCAGCTAGGGTGACACTCTCTTCCTGGTTCTACGGGCTGTTGCAGATTTACTGCACTCCTGGACTGATGTTGATTCTGCCATAGAGGCAGTTGGTATTTGACACCAAACAAGACACTTCAGTGTTCTTACTAAGGGGAAGCTGGTGCTTGGCAGCTGCATTCTCACCACAGTCCTAAAGGATCAGCAGTTACAGTCCTTTAGTTTGGGATTTCAGTCTGCAATGAGGTACAGCTGAGAACTTCGGGACCAAAGGATATGAATCTGGACGTGCCTCAAAATGTTTTTCTTGTGGCACATATTTTGGCTGCACTCTGAACTTTGACACATCACCATGCAGCTCATAAACTAGTGGTAGTACAGACTCTACATAAGTGCCCTGGACTTGGGTGTGAAAGCATCCACTAGGGATTCCGGAAGAAGAGAGAATCGTCATTCTGCACCCTTGATTCACTAGATCTGAATTAGTGTGAGACACGTTACGTGATCATGTGCTGTTACACTGGATCATGAATGAAGGGCCATGTAGTACATGCATTGGCATTATCATGAGAGGTAAACTACCTGCATCTAAAGATGAGCAGTATGTTGGCACAAGATTTTGGTTTTCTTTGTATATATTTGGTACCCCTTTGTGTCACTGGAATGTGCATATTGCTGTCTGTAAAAATTAATTGTTCTGAAAGTGATGGGATAAGCAGTCATATTTTCTCTAATGCCTACAAAATTTTAAATACACTTTTTAATGTTTGCTTATTTGCCTCATCTTTTTTGTATTTTGAGTCGTATTTTTAGGATCAGTGTAATTCTGACACCCAGACATGGGACACACATTACATAAGTAATGACTACGTACAGTGAATATCAATAATAATAGTAATAGTAATGTAATAATAAAGTAATAATAATAGCAATAATAATGTAATAATAATAATAGTAATGTAATAATAATCTGCAACTCAACAATTATTTGCTTCTTCCATCAGGTGAATTACACTTCTTACTCTAAGCATTGATAGCAATTTTTTGTTAACATTTGAAGCAAGTCTGAATGACCAATAAAATTACATTAAACCATTTTTGTGGCACTCACACATTGCTGCAACAGTATTTAGATTCTTCAACAATTAAGTAAAAGTAAATAACATAACCAAATTCTCCATTTGATAGAACTGTCTGTTATTGTGGATTTTAAGTACACCAATGTCACATTTCTTCAATATATTGTCTGAATATTTGTCGAAGAATTTTTATCTCAGATTTGTATTCTATATTGTTAACAATAGTACTTGATAGTTATCAGAGTTGTTACTTGTAAAGAAGTCAAAAGTTCAGCACAGTTATCTGGTTGTACTCTGTTTTGTCTGGTGATATTAAATTTGTAATATGAATGTATTATTTTGCACTTGTATACCACTCCTACTCATCATTTTGTTACTGATCTCCTGTAACTCAATTGCCTGATTGTATATATGTACTAATTTCATTTTACATCTGCGTTGTGTATTATTGCTAAAAATATGTATCATTACGTAAGCAGCTGTGCCATCATTCTGAATGAAATAAAATACTTTTGACATACATAACTGTTTCAATTTGTGCCCCCTATGAATATCTGTCACTCAACACCTGTTTCACCTTAAGGAATGGGTATTAATGTGAAAATGAGTAGCTGGACCCTAATATGAAATCCATGGTCCTGTCACAACTGACTGGGTAAATCAATTCATCAGAGGAATGCAAGGGTGTAGCACCCCTAATAGTATGGTGCATAGTAAAACACCAGTGTTCAAACCAAGTTTCGGGTTGGTACAAGCTTTTCTTTACTTAATAAATTGCTAAAGTAATTCAGTCATTATCCATGTGTTGTATTCCGTATCTTAACTGATGAATTGAGGACCTACAGGATTTAGGAATGAGTTTATGTATCCATTAACAAAGAAAAAAGACATGAAACTAATTCTTTAAGGTGTTTTATATTAACAATCATCATTGCCCTGTTCTACACTATTTACATCATATCCCCATTATCAATGCAGTCACACGGATGTGTGTCCATCTAAAACCAACTTTCTCTCTTTGAATGCTGATGCACGAATACACCTCAAAGATGAGAGACGCTTAAGAAAATGTCTACATTTTAGACAAAAGTAAGAACTATTGAATGATGAGAGGGACTGTTAAAAATCTTCTATGGAGTTCAAGGAATTGTGTTATTTGTCAATAACACTCCAGCAGATTATAAATATATTAGAATAAGAGGTAGGTAACCACCTTTGGTATGGGGTTTGGGTTTTGCACATTCATTGTTGCAGCATCAGAAATATTTTTTGGGTTTTTAAATCAGTGCTACAAGTACATCAAAAATTAGAGTGAAGAGAGATTACAAACAAAAAAACCAACTTCACATTAGGTCTCTTCACTGCCTGGTTCAGACAATGTTGTACAGAGTTCCAAAGCTCAGCAGATAGGAATATCACTCATAGTGTTCCATAGGAATCTTCAGTGTGTCATACATTGCATGTGGATCTTCAAATTTTGCTGTGACATTTGAAATTTTTCTGTGTGTACCCTGGGAACAGATAAACAAGCCAAGTCTGTCCTTGATTTTCAATGCTGCTTCAGTGCAAGTCCCACCAAATGTTGTCTTACAAAAACATGGATGAGAGATTTTTTTGGTTATGAAGTACACAAATTTGTGGATTTAAATATAGGGGATGATCTGATTTCCTTTAAAGTTCAGAAAATCAGTGGACAGCATTGTGAAGAAATTGAAAGGGCAATGATTTCTCCAGTAGATCTGAATGATTTCTGTCCACCCTTCATGGAAATTCAGTCACACATTGGTATCTTCTTTACCTTGAACTGAATAGTCACTCTTCATTTCTGTCCTCACATGCTCAACAGACATAAAGTTTTGATTCTTCATGCATGTACATACTAGTATTTTGTCATTACAATTTTTAGAGATGGATTTCTTCTCTGTAAATTGTTATAACCTTCAACACCTTCTCCCCCTACATCTACATCTACATTTATCCTCTGCAAGCCAC
The DNA here is from genome assembly GCF_023898315.1 of Schistocerca nitens. Taxonomy (NCBI): domain Eukaryota; kingdom Metazoa; phylum Arthropoda; class Insecta; order Orthoptera; family Acrididae; genus Schistocerca; species Schistocerca nitens. Next base: position 99,879,761 of record NC_064621.1, on the reverse strand, counting down.
CCAACGGGGTGTGGCGGAGGGCACTTTACGTGCCACTGCCATTACCTCCCTTTTCTGTTCCAGTCGCGTATGGTTCGCGGGAAGAACGACTGTCTGAAAGCCTCCGTGCGCGCTCTAATCTCTCTAATTTTACATTCGTGATCTCCTTGGGAGATATAAGTAGGGGGAAGCAATATATTCGATACCTCATCCAGAAACGCACCCTCTCGAAACCTGGCGAGCAAGCTACACCGCGATGCAGAGCGCCTCTCTTGCAGAGTCTGCCACTTGAGTTTGCTAAACTTCATGACGCTATCACGGTTACCAAATAACCCTGTGACGAAACATGCCACTCTTCTTTGGATCTTCTCTATCTCCTCTGTCAACCCGACCTGGTACGGATCCCACACTGATGAGCAATACTCAAGTATAGGTCGAACGACTGTTTTGTAAGCCACCTCCTTTGTTGATGGACTACCTTTTCTAAGGACTGTTCCAATGAATCTCAACCCGGCACCCGCCTTACCAATAATTAATTTTATATGATCATTCCACTTCAAATCGTTCTGCACGCATACTCCCAGATATTTTACAGAAGTAACTGCTACCAGTGTTTGTTCCGCTATCATATAATTATACAATAAAGGATCCTTCTTTCTATGTATTCGCAATACATTACATTTGTCTATGTTAAGGGTCAGTTGCCACTCCCTGCACCAAGTGCCTATCCGCTGCAGATCTTCCTGCATTTCGCTACAATTTTCTAATGCTGCAACTTCTCTGTATACTACAGCATCATCCGCGAAAAGCCGCATGGAACTTCCGATACTATCTACTAGGTCATTTATATATATTGTGAAAAGCAATGGTCCCATAACACTCCCCTGTGGCATGCCAGAGGTTACTTTAATGTCTGTAGACGTCTCTCCCTCTGCGTGCAATTTAAATCTGGCACATTTATGATATCCATCTGTCTTTGGAATTGAGAATTGTAAATTGAATACTAACACGTATTTTGAAAAATGTGTTGGCTAGCAATTGTCTTTATTACGTTTAGTTTTAAAGTCTTTTTTCCATTACTATAGTATAGTTCGATGGAAGGATTATTCAGAATGTGCTGCCTTAGATGATCAGAACCACTTTCAGACAATCTATTAATGTGTCTTATTTCTAACATGTTTGTCTTGATCAAGAGTAGCTTTTGCAGTATTTTGAAAAAGCACTTCTCACTGCAGCTTCTGGCACATTTGAGGTAGACAAGAAAAGAAACATGGGAAAAACATCATTTTTCCCAGACAATGGAAAATTCGGATGTCTGGTGGCCAGAGGTAGTAGCCATATGTGTGTTGAGAGTTGTGTGTGTGTCTGATAGATTCATTTATGAGGAAGGACTTTGCCCAAAACTTACACAGGGTATTTCAGAAGCGATGGTCAATAATTCACACATGGAAAGTACAGGCCAAAAGTAGCTAAAAAGCTCCAATAAACATGGGTCTGCAAATCAACCATTGCTGAGGTATCGCATTAATTCAAGTTGGGGACCAACTGTAAACATTTCTGGATACCGTGGTATTTATGTTGGTATCTCAAGGTTTGGGATCGACCATCTGTTTATTTATGCAAGTGCAACTACTTCCCTTTCCCCCTCCGTGCACTGTTCTGTACTGGCCTCACAATCAGTTATGAGCGTGAAGGCACCATAGATAGGTTACACCAATGAAGAGTATGCTGAAATTCACTTCCTCTATTGCAAAGCGAATGCCAGTGCCGTTGAGGCTGCACAATTATATGCAGAAGCTTTTACTCTCTTCAGGCAGCCTGACAGGCATACATTTAGCTAGTTACATGAACACCTTAGAGGAACCAGGAGTTTTGCACACCATGTACAAGGTGTTCGACCCAGAACCATAACACCTGAAGTTGAGAAAAGGGTGTTACGTGTTGTACAAAAACATCAGAATACTTCAACAAGGAGGATTGCTACCCAAGAGTGTGCCCTGAATCATAGCAGTGTGTGGCGGATTTTATATAGGCAAGTACTCTGTCCGTATCATCTCTAGCAAGTGCAAGCCCTCAACAATGCAGACTTACCTCCTAGGGAGAATTTCTGCCAATGGGTGCAACAACAAGGACCTTGAATCCCCTGTTCGTAAGCAGTATTCCATTCACAGATAAGGCTGGATTTACACGTGACGATAATTTAACTACCATAGCTGTCACATATGGGTTGATGTCAGTCCTAATGAAACGCACATATCCACACTATCAGGAGCATTATTCATTTAACGTTTGGGCAGGACTGCTCGGAGACCGCATAAATGGACAACACTACCTACCCTATGCGGCAATACATGCAGTTTATGCGGTCTGTACTTCCACATGTACATGATGATGTCCCACTGAACCAATGCCTGAATAAGGGTTTAATGCGTGATTGAGCTCCAGGACGTTTTTATTTACGAGTGCTCTGGTTTCTAACTCGGATTTATGGTCAACATTGGGTAGGCAGAAGAGGGCCTTTGCCATGGTCTCAAAGGTCTCCAGATATAAATCCCTCAGATTTCTGTGTGTGGGGTCATGCCAAAATCCAGGGCTAAACCAACAGCTGTACTGTAATTTGAATGTCATTTATTAAAATGTTACCATTTTATACAAAAAATTGTCATCTACAGGTGTAATCTGCCATCAGTGTATGAGCCACAATGACAAAGACTAATGGAGTCTTCACAAGGAATCAGTACAACTTATTAAGCATGTTATGCCAGCATACTGGAGATACTGGAAGGTGTCAGATAGATTATATAATGGTAAGACATTTCCAGGGGCCGATGTGGACTCTGGCCACAATCTAATGGTTATGAACTGTAGATTAAAACTGAAGAAACTGCAAATAGTGGGAAATTGAGGAAATGGGATGTAGATAAACTGAAAGAACCAGAGGTTGCAGAGAGCTTCAGGGAGAGCATTAGGGAATGATTGACAAGAATGGGGGAAAGAAATACAGTAGAAGAAGAATGGGTAGCTTTGAGAGACGAATTAGTGAAGGTAGCAGGGGATCAAGTAGGTAAAAACAGGGGTTAATAGAAATCCTTGGCTAACAGAAGAGATATTGAATTTTATTGATAAAAGGAGAAAAATATAAAAATGCAGTAAATGAAGAAGGCAAAAAGGAACACAAATGTCTCAAAAATGAAGGAAGTGCAAAATGGATAAGCAGGGATGGCTAGAGGACAAATGTAAGGATGTAGAGGCACATATCACTAGGGTTAAGATAGATACTGCCTACAGGAAAATTAAAGAGACCTTTGGAGAAAAGAAAACCACTTGCATGAATATCAAGAGCTCAGATGGAAACACAGTTCTAAGCAAAGAAGGGAAAGCAGAAAGGTGGAAGGGGTATATAGAGGGTCTATACAAGGGCGATGTACTTGAGGACAATATTATAGAAATGGAAGAGGATGTAGATGAAGATGAAATGGGAGATATGATACTGCGTGAAGAGTTTGACAGAGCACTGGAAGACCTAAGTCGAAACAAGGCCCCGGGAGTAGACAACATTCCATTAGAACTACTGACAGCCTTGGGAGAGCCAGGCCTAGCAAAACTCTACCATCTGGTGAGCAAGATGTATGAGAGAGGCGAAATACTCTCAGACTTCAAGAAGAATATAATAATTCCAATCCCAAAGAAAGCAGGTGTTGACAGATGTGAAGATTACTGAACTATCAGTTTAATAAGGCTCAGCTGCAAAATACTAACGCAAATTCTTTACAGACAAATGGAAAAACTGGTAGAAGCCAGCCTCAGGGAAGATCAGTTTGGATTCCGTAGAAATGTTGGAACATGTGAGGCAATACTGCCCCTATGACTTACCATAGAAAATAGATTGAGGAAAGGCAAACCTACATTTCTAGCATTTGTCGACTTACAGAAAGCTTCTGACAATGTTGACTGGAATACTCTCTTTCAAATTCTGAAGATGGCAGGGGTAAAATACAGGGAGCGAAAGGCTATTTACCATTTTTACAGAAACCAGATGGCAGTTACAAGAGTCGAGGGGCATGAAAGGGAAGCAATGGTTGGGAGGGGAGTGCAGGGTTGTAGCCTCTCCCCAATGTTATTCAGTCTGTATATTGAGCAAGCAGTAAAGGAAACAAAAGAAAAATTTGGAGTAGGAATTAAAATCCATGGAGAAGAAATAAAAGCTTTGAGGTTCGCCGATGACATTGTAATTCTGTCAGAGACAGCAAACGACCTGGAAGAGCAGCTGAACAGAATGGACAGGGTCTTGAAAGGAGGATATAATATAAACATCAACAAAAGCAAAACGAGAATAATGGAATGTAGTCGAATAAAGTCTGGTCATGCTGCAGGAATTAGATTGGGAAATGAGACGCTTAAAGTAGTAAATGAGTTTTGCTATTTGGGGAGCAAGATAACTGATGATGGTTGAAGTAGAGAGGATATAAAATGTAGACTGGCAATGGCAAGGAAAGCATTTCTGAAGAAGAGAAATTTGTTAACATCGAGTATAGATTTAAGTGTCAGGAAGTCGTTTCTGAAAGTATTTGTATGGAGTGTAACCATGTATGGAAGTGAAACGTGGACGATAAATAGTTTAGGCAGGAAGAGAATAGAAGCTTTCGAAATGTGGTGCTACAGAAGAATGCTGAAGGTTAGATGGGTAGATCACGTAACTAATGAGGAGGTATTGAATACAATTGGGGAGAAGAGAAATTTGTGGCAAAACTTGACTAGAAGAAGGGATCGGTTGGTAGGGCGTATTCTGAGGCATCAAGCGATCACCAATTTAGTATTGGAGGGCAGTGTGGAGGGTAAAAATCGTAGAGGGAGACCAAGAGATGAATACACTAAACAGATTCAGAAGGATGTAGGTTGCAGTAGGTACTGGGAGTCGAAGCAGCTTGCACAGGATAGAGTAGCATGGAGAGCTGCATCAAACCTGTCTCTGGACTGAAGACCACAACAATAACATGCCAGCATATGGAGTCAACAAAGTTGAGTGCAGCGAGGCCAAAATCAACCGGATTCTGTAACTTTTAACAGGACCACCAATGAGTTATTGCCTGACCATTGTTGGGCCTGTTACTGGAAGTTATAATTAAAGGAGTGAAAATGATTCACAAGTAAGGATCACAAGAGAGAAACCAGAATTGCAGGCAGAGAATGTCTAATAACTCATTTAGACATCTGATGCCCACAACAAAAATACAGCTGGAGCCAACTTCCATCTTAAAAGTATAAAGTCATTTACAGACTTCCCCTGTATTAAGAGCACAGACACGATACAGTACCTTATTTCTCATTGCATTGAACAATTCACTCTGGCCATGTTCCTTTAATCAACAGCAGTTATCCATCTTATACACTCTGCTTTGCTCTGGCAAATGCCCAGTGCAGCAACAAGACTTCACCAGCCATACAGCAGTCTCTGCTGTTAGCTTTTAGCATCTTTCCTCCTTTTCTTCCTGACAGCATTTACTCATGTACAACAGGCTCCCATAGCAGGTCAGTTGCCCACTGCTCAGTTTCTCTCTACTGCCCCACAGGGCTCTGGTGTGCTGGTGCCCAAATCCGGTCATTCCCACCAGATGGTGCGGAACTGGGTTTCCAGCAGCTGGCTGGCCATGCAAAGAATACAAAATATATGGAGACTGAAGCACACACTGTGAAAGAATGCACCCCACTGCAATGTTGTGGAATGACTGAAGATTATGACCCCTCTCCTCTCATTCTTGCTTGGAATTTACATCTGCCATCACGCCTGATGTGATTTCAGCACGTGGTTTCCACCCAAGAAAATGAGGGACACAATATATTTACCTTGGTCTTAATGACCTTGTAGAAGTTGAGACTGCATAGTTAATATCTCCAGATTTGTAGCTGCAGTCTTGCAAGAAGTTGCATAATGGATTTTGTTAATTACAACAAATAAAAAACTGGCCATCAATTTCAGTAATTTTCATGGTTTGTTAGAGCTTCTAGCTCCAAGCATATATCAAAAACATTAATGTTGCAACATAAACAACAGCACTGCATAACACTGTAATGTATGTAGCATTTGCAAAATATGTCTCTTCTAACACAGCTGACAAGCAACTCCCTCCTTTGTTTTCTCAAGCCAAACATGACACACTTGTCCAGAGTCAACACAATTATTATGTATTAGTTTCTTTATGCTGGCTAGTAATAATTTTTCATATTTAGGTTAAATATTAAATGGATGTTGGTAACTTTAATGTAATACTTCCATTCCATGTGATGAGCATATTCTATTTAAACATAATTTTGAGTTCCTCTTTCCAGCAGTTCAAGGAAATTTATCTTGGTGGCAGTTTTTGTTGCTACTCAGAAAGAAAAACTGCAATTAGTTTTCTTTTTCCTGAACATATCTTTCTGAGCTGTAAATGTTGTTTCAGTGTTACAAAAGTTGAAATATGATGTTGGTATACCAGTATTTGTGTGAATTTTGATTCGGGATGCAATTTGCTAATTAAAACACAAAATACAGCATACTCCCAATTATTCAGGATAATGAGGGGAGAAGATGAAAGAAAAATTGTGATATTTTCAAACATATATTCTTTGTTAAAAATTGTATCCAAGTTATGTGCAAAGGTACTGTAGGTTTGTTTGTATCTTAAATGGTCTGTGCAGTGAGTCTGTTTCTTTGGGAGAAGTTGTCTTGAATTTTTCTTGCAGCAGTAATATCATTTTACTGTAACAGCCTCTGATCCAAAATGTATGGAGTTTCAACACAGTGCAATGTGGTACAGTGACAGAGGGTCACAGTCTTCATCCCCATTTCCACATACATTGCTTTCTTCTTTGTTTTGATGTGAAGCAGCTGTCACAATTTTGGTATCACTCAAGTACTAGAAGCTGGGTTCACATGTGTTAAACTTCAGCCATACATTCAGATTTTCTTCAAAGCTATTTAAACCTATTTGTGCAGTTGTTACTTCTTCATCACTGATACCTCAAAAATAACTTTCTTCTATGTCTGCAAGAATTTCCTCAATCATTAAACTAATGTATGTGACTTGACTTCCTACCACTCTTCAGAAATCCCACGTATGGCATCTAGAATTGTCAACTTTTTCCAGAATGCCAGCAAATCATACTCATCAACTAGAAATCTCAGTAGACCAGCCCAGTAGCACCATTTCAGCAGCGCAATTATACTTCGGTGCATTTGGGGGGGGGGGGGGGGATAAAAACTTAGTTGCAATGAGACCATCATCAGATATGAGAATCCTTTCATTGAGATGTGAATGGGGATTATCAAGCAATAGAACAATCTTCCGTGGCAATCCTTTCTCTTCTAGAAATTGGCAGTATTGTACAAAATGTGTGGAATCAGTTTTTGAAAATGTAATTGTCTATCCATGCTACATTTTGGCTATAATAGTGTGCAGGTAAATCCTTAGCTGTGGTATCCTTGAATGCTCAGGGTTTTTTTTCCCCCAGTCACTAGTAGTTTCACTTTATTGTTTTCAGAAGCGTTGTTGGTGCACAAACATGTAATGCTTTCTGTAGATGACTTATGTCAAGGAGCACAAACTTCACTCTTGAAAGCAAGGTTTCCTGTTGGTAGACATTTCCAATACAGGTCACTTTCAGCTGCCTTATAAATTTGGTCTGGTGTGACATTCTCTTTTTCCATGTATTCCTGAAATCTTCCTGGAAGGAATCAGCTGCTGCAATATTTGAACTAAACCATTGTCCTTGCACAGTAAGTTCACAAATCCTGTGACACTGTTTGAGACCGATTAGCCTTCCAGATGAGATGTTAAACTCTCCTACTAACCCAAGAGGTTAACGAAAAAATTTAGCTCCTTCGGCACGCATTGCGCCTGAAACAATGACACTTTCTACTTGTTTCAGCTAAACCACTGCAGAAGAACAGCATTTAATTCATCGAATGTAGATCTCTCGATGCTTTTTCATGCATATGGTCCAGAACTAGAACTGCATTTCCTGACAAATTCCTATATTTTTTGCATATTATTTTTAATGTCCCAAAAAATCTGCATTCCAGTATCATAATCAGTGCTTAGTTTTGCAGCTGTTCCCCCCTTTTCAAATCTTTCAATTAATTCCAATTTTTGTTTGAATGTGAACACATATTTCTTTCATTTCTCTGTCATCTCTTTTGCAAATTTCTTGTAACTTGCTTTGTTGACACTTACACTTATCAGAAAACTAAGTTTGTTTTCAATTTACGTGGAACAGGCTGGCCAATAAAAATGGTACTCTGTCATCATGCAGTTATTTAAACAATGGAAATAGTGCTGCCATGTGGTGAGTTGCTTATTGTTGTTTGCTAGGAAAAATTATTGCACATCTTTTTTTTTAGATGCACAAATAATTTGCAAAGCAGACAGTCTGCACTCTAATGATCAGTAGTATACTGTATGTAAATTTGGATGGTGACTGTTTCATCAGATTAGGTATTAATTTATATTCCTTAATAGTTTTGTTAACTTCTCAGTTTTTTACACAAGATATGGTCATTTTCAAAGTAAATAAAGTATTAGCAGCAATTTAATTGTTTCTCCAGGTATTATCTCTAGATGTGTATGTGGCCACAGACATTGTTGTAATTGCTATTTGTTATAAACTTTTCTTTTTTTACCAATCAGTGAGAAAATAAACTGAATGCTATAGAATTATAAAAGTGTAAATACCAAATATACTATACTGATGTTTATTTCTTCGTCTGAAGATTTTATTTCCCAACATTTGAGTTTGCAAAACTGAATTTCAGTGCCACATACGTGGCAAAACTTCTAGGATGATATACATGACCTAACGCAACATTGTAGTATCCAGTACATGGCCAGTTTATTAAAGGATCTAGATGCAACTGAACATGGACAGTGAGTACTGCAGATAATATCTGTCAAATGTCTGACAGACATTGATTGTACCGAGTATCCAATGAGAGTGGCTAGTACCAAAAGTGCATGAGCAAGGATTCAGACCCCTAGGATAAGGAATGGGAAAGAAAATTGCAATGCACACAATGATTCAGCAGTGCCACAAACATATAGGATAGGTAAAGGGACACCAACATTACCAAGAATGATTTGGTCATGTAAAAGAGTGAAATATGAAATCATTCCCCATCAGCAATTGAGCAAATGTTGGACAAACAAGTCTTATCACAGTCATTTCCAAATTGGATGGATGACATTGAATAAAAGAGTGATAACAGGCAAGGCTCAAAGTTATACCCATGAACAGAATCAAATCAACAACTAAAATAATAGTTTTCCAACAATGTGTTCATGTTGTGGACACTAAAGTAATGCTAATACATGAAATTTCTGCTGCTAAACAGACATATACATAAAGATATGAGATAGTACTGAATCTCATCATAGAAGCAGGTAGAGGTGTGTGTTTTCAAGATGGTGTGCAATGCATGCTCATCCTATTACCAAAGCAGGTCACAGCATTGTAACTGACTTCTTAGGTATCCATATTATTAACATTTATGCTCTGTGGCACAAATTCCAAGCAAAATCAGTTTTTTACAACAGAAATAGCAGTACTTAAAATAGTATCCATCCTCCAATGATCACTGCTGGTGATTTTAATTGTATACATAGTCATATACACTGACAGAAGAAAAAAGTCCGCAGCACCAAGAAGGAGTTGTGTGGCCAATGAAAGTTTGTAGGTATGTTTCTACACATGAAAGGTGATGATTATTCAGATTTTGTGCCAGTCACATAAGGAAGGTGCCAATAGGGCTACTAGAGGATGCAATTCAGTTTTGCTTTAAATACATGCTGTAACGGTTGTGAGCATTAGTTACCTATCAGACTGGACATGGTGAGTTGATGTGAGCCAAGAATGCCTTTGAGCCAATAAAGATGCCACTATCAGCATGTCAGTGAGTTTGGATGAGGTCATGTAATAGGGTTACAAGAAGATGTGATGTTTTATGAAGACTTGGCAGGAATGTACATGATTGCTGGTAATGGTGGTCACAAGAACATATGATCACAAGAATATATGATCACAAGATAGGGCTTCAGATGGCCACACGACACTACCAATAGGGAAGATAATCATATTCAGTGTATGGCTCTGATGCATCATGCTGCATCTGCTGCAGCAATTTGAGCAGCAATTGGCACCACAGTGACACATTGGACTGTTAAAAATCAATTACTTCAAAGACAGCTCTGAGGCAGATACTCTGTTGTGTGCATTCCACTGACACCAAACCACCATCATTTGCATCTTCAGTGGTGTCAAGCAAGAGCTTATTGGAGGATAGGGCAGAGGTCTGTTGTGTTTTCCAATGAAAGCTGGACCTGTCTCGTTGTTGGCTAGGAGGCAGTCAGTTGAGGGCCTGCAACCAACCTGTCCGCGTGCTAGACCCACTGGACCTACATCTGAAGTAAGGGTCTGGGGAGTGATTTCATATGATAGCAAGAGCACTGATGTTGTCCCACACACACACACTAACTGCAAATTTGTATGTCATTTTTGTGATTTGACCTGTTGTGGTATCATTCATGAACAGCTTCCAGTGGGTGTTCTCCAGCAGCATAACACTCACCCACATACTTCTGTTGTAACCCAACCTGCTCTAAGAGGGTCAACATTTTGCCTTGGCCTGCTCAATCACCAGGTCTGTCTCCTGTCAAAGACATATGGGACATCAGATGACAACTCCAGCATCATCCACCAACAGCATTAACCATTCCAAGTGAAACAAGTATGGAACTCCATCCTACAAACTAACATCTGGCACCAATACATCACATTCAACATTCTTCCAGTTACATTGGTTATTAATGTACCAGCATTTCAAATTTGCAATGGCTTATATCACACTTACAGTAACCTGTGATCTTGCAATGTTAATCACTTAAATATGTTACCTAGACAAATGTATTCTTGACATTTCATTACTCTACATCAATTACTTTTTGATGTTGCAGTTTTTTCCTGTAAGTGTAAAGCAAGCACTTGATAATTATTTTACTTTGAGTTGCAGTAATGACTAAAATACCAAACAGAGAGGCTTATTCGTATATCATAGCTGATGCAGTGAGTTTGTTAGACTGCATTACATGTCATAACAACTTGCAAACAAATTACAAGTAAAAAAATTTTGGCCTCTATCTGAAAATTCAGAATATCATGTCTGTATTGCTCATACACCACAAAAAATCCACTGAGGTGGAGGAATATGGCAACTTAATTGCATGTTACTACATGATTCAGAATTACAGTTAAAAAAACCCAGACCTGAAATAGATGGATGTAATGGAGAGAGCAGAACACATCTGAGATCCACTGGTGGATATTGAAGCCTAAGCCCACAGTAATAAAGTGTGTTGAAGAACATGCAAAGGAAAAGGTTACCTGGTGAAAACTGAAGCAAGAATATTACATTTCTGGTAATGTGACAGTTATGGGGCAGGTATGTTAAGGCCAAAATTATTAACTTGACAAAGAAGAGTATGCAGATTATAGCATCAGGACCAGGGACAGAAATTATATATAACAACAATTTGCAGTCTCGCATCCTCAGATTCAAGAGCTCAAAACAGGATCCAGCCATTTTGTAGAAAGATTGCAGATGAATGAAGGAGTTGCTTGTGGCACACAGCAGAGCATCTGACAGGTTATTGACATTTCACCTCCTTATGTTCTACAGAATGTGTGGCATATGCACTTATTGCAGATTGGTTAAATACTGTGGTATCTGTGTCTGAGTACTGAAGAGTGGAATGAGTATCTACTAGCAGCAGTTAGTATGGGTGAGATTTATGATTCACTCTGAATCTGCAGGTCCCATTGGCTTGCCAGTGGAATCTTATAGCAAATATTGACATGTTCTAGAGCACACACAAGGAAAAGAATTGTACTGAAATTCTTTGTGGTAGAGTGCCTCCAGTGGAATTTCACAGTTGCTGTAATGGAGCTAATCCCAAATAAAACCAAAATCACTGCAGCTGATGTATGTGACAGACTACCTTGGCCAGTGCTGATTACCCACATTCCCAACTGTCCACAATCCACATACGTAATGTACCCAATAGATATTTGCCCATCCACGCATTACTCGCACACACTAAGGTGACGATTCCCGTAAGAGTTCGGGCAACCTTTGCGCATTCGCACAGATGAAGGCCAATGGCTGGGTAGTCTTTAACTGTTCTCGAAAGAATAGATACCGTTGATGACCATGCAGCTTCTCTAGAATAAATGATAATTAATTGAAACCCTCAGATGACAACAGGTGGTGTTGATGTACCTCAATGGGGGCAGCTGAAAATGTGTGCCCAGACTGGGACTTGAACCCGGGATCTCTTGCTTACATGGCTGACGCTTTATCCATCTGAGCCACCAAGGACACAGATGAATACCACAACTGCAGGTACTTATCCCTTGCATGTGGACTGTTGGTAATGTGGGTGTCACAAGAAGCGTGCAAGGGATAAGTCCCTGCAGTCGTGCTATTCATCTGTGTTCTTGATGGCTCAGATGGGTAGAGTGTCTGCCGTGTAAGCAAGAGATCCAGGGTTTGAGTTCCGTTCGGGGCCCACATTTTCAGCTGTCCCCATCGAGGTACATCAACAACACCTGTCGGCAGCTGAGGGTTTCAATTAATTATCATTTAAAAACTTGACTGCGTAGAGCCTTGAGACACTACCAAAAATCCATTTTCCCAGTCATACAGTGACTGCCATACTGATGGATTATTGATATCTCATCTGTCTTGCTTGGGAAAAGCAGGCAACTTTGCATTTTGAATTTCTCAATTCCCAATAAGAATATAGTAGAGTAAATTTGACTACTTTGAAGGAGTAGAGGATAAATTGAAATATGACAGGAAATTTATCAAAATTATCAATGAATGGTTACTGATAATCTTTCAGAGCAAGTACAGTTACAGAATGCCATGGGCATCCATAGAAGTTTTTCCAGGGGGAGGAGGGCAGCAAACACTAAAATTGTCATTTGAGAACTGACGGTTATATGCTCAGTATTTGTTAAAGGTAGATTACTTTGATTCTTGGAAGGTAAGCATGATTTTAAGATCTAAAATTGTATCCTTGTACAGTTAAATCTGTCATCTGCTCAACAATGATTAATGAATTAGGAAATAATAAACAATAACTGTACTGAGATGCCTTTGAATAACCTTCCTCCAAAGTGAAAATGCAAAAATTTTAAAATGCTCATACGCTATTTTCTAAAGCTCTGCTTACACAAGATAACCTATTCACACTCACAAAAATCAATGCCGTTTCAATCATATCAAATGAAATCTTACAAATTACAGTTCAAAAGAATGAAATAATTATGTTTTCTTAAGAAGAGCTGATGAAGGAAAGAATAACCATGAAGAACCGCATGTTATATGAAACTACACAAAAGTTAATATTACATCTGATCCTGTTTGATGGTGAATAACAATCACTTGAGACTATTGATCAAATGTGTCAATGATTAAGCTAATAAAATCAGGGTTTTCAGTCACTTTTCTTCAGTAAACACATGGCATGTACTAGTAATTATCATGAGCATAACACATGGAGGAAGAATGACATACACAGTGAACTCAGAAATTTAAGCTTGGCACCAAAGGGTGTCCACTATACTGGAGCAAAACTCTTCAATGCTCTTCCTCCTGAAATAAAGACAAAGATTCATAACAAGAGCGAGTTTAAGAAAGCACTAAAAATATTTCTGCTAGAAAAAGCTTTTTACAGTCTAGATGAATTTTTAACTAAATAAATTTTAATATTTTATTATTATATAATACAAGTTGACATAATGCCACTAAGAATTTTATTTAACCTGCGTTCTGTATCTGTGTGTGCTCTGTATCTGTTTTCTGTAGTGTTTTAATGATTCTAAGAAAATATGTATTTTCTTTTTCTGTATTGCTGCCTAAAGAATCTACTGTATAAATTTTTATATAATTATGTACTCAAATTTCTGTATATGCTATAAGACTATCAGATTGTATTTGTAAAAATCTGACTCATTCCACGTCCTTGTGTATCCAACAGAGTTGGACCAATGGAACATGAAATAAATCAAATCAAATCAAATCAACTCACATAACCTGTTCAGAGTCATTGTAGAATACACCCCCATTTTTACTCTGCATAAAGTACCGAAGGATCATTCAGCTGTGCATATAGTTGCAGGCAAATCAAGAGTAATTAACAGAGCCTTTTCATAGTAGGAAAAAGCTTTGTATACTGAACAATAATATCAGTAGTTGATTGATTTACGCATATTTGTGTTCTCATTCACCAAAAAATCATCCAAAAATTTACTGCAGATGAAAAGATGATGTTAATTTTGATCCAGTGACAACATGTGCCAACTGGAGGATAGCAGATGTGCTGACAGTGGTTTCAATGTCATCCATCAATAGATAACATAGTGGCATAGGTACCGGAGTGCAGTCTGTGTCTACCTTTTAATAAAGAATGCTCACAGCCAGAAGGCTCAGTGTGGTGCAATCATGTGAAGCAAGCAGGCAACTATGCCATGGAGGTACACTCATGATTTCTGCAGCTAACTGTGCAAGTTTGAAACGTGTCAATTTGTGGCATTCCATGTGGCAGGATAGACCTTTTGGAGAATTGCCACACAAATTGAATGTGCTGTGGCAGTTGTGCAACAGTGCCGGCATCAGTGGTCATGTAGACATTCTCGCATCCATAGATGGTGTTCTGGGCATCACATACCACAGCCACCTGCCAGGATCACTGGATTATAAGAGAAGCAATGGAAGATTGTACAGCTACCATAGCACAGATAAGAGGGCTTGTGGACCCAGATGTGTCAACATGAACTGTTGCAAACCAATTATTAGCAGTGGCGCAAACGGCACACACAACTCTAGCGCATATTCCACTCGTACCACAGCATCAATGTGCATGGCTCAACTGGTGCCTTCAGAAGATTGCTTGGAAGATGGAATGGCACATTGTGGTCTTCAGTGATGAAAGCAGATTCTGCCTGCACGCATACCAAGTGAACCCAGTGCGTGCTGTCTCCTAGTGCGCATTCATCCGAGACTCACAGACACCCACTCTAGGCCTTATGTTCTGGGGTGAGATAATTTCCAACTCTCATTCACCTTGGTGTTTCTGGAGGGGACACTAACCAGCAATCAGTATGTGCACAATGTTGTTAGACCCATTCTTTTGCTTTTGTTCCAACAGGAATGTGATCTGTTTTCCAACTGGACAGTGCTCCCCCACACACCACCTGTGAAACTCAACACGCTCTGCAAGATGTGCAGCAACTTCCCTGACCAACAAAATTTCTGGAACTGTCTCCAATTGAGAATGTGTGGGATATGATGAGATGAAAAGTGATTTGTGCAACTCATAAACCAACATCTCTTACAGAACTGTATGAACAGGTCGAGGATGCATGGCACACAGTAGCCCTGGAGAGTATTCACTATCTGCATGATTAACTGGATGCCAGAGTCAGTGCCTGCATTGCCGCCCACGTGTTTTTCAGCATGAATGGATACCTGGTACCTCAGAACCACTTGTGCTATTCAGCTGTAAATGTAATCATTTCATGTACTCCATATCCACTATCACAACAATAAATCTTGCATCTATTGGAAACCTGTAAAAGGGTGTACATACTAATTTTTTCTCCAGCAGTGTATTTTTGAGCCACTTTGGCTCAGTGAAAGTTTGCCTTGCGATGCTGTAAATTATCAAAATTTCTTGTGACATCCAGATGCTATATACATGTAGAAAGTTGCAAAGTGAATGTAATCAGTATTGTCAGTAGAGGAAAAAAAATCTTTCAATACCTGCAGCTACCTATACAGCCATCATCTCCCGAAACCAAATCAAGAATAGTGGAAGATATGTGAAGGATGTGAACATTTTTACAAAAGAGAAAGGACTATGACAAAACCCTCCTGAGAGTGTAAAGGTGGCTGCTCTGCTGCCTTCTTGTGTTTAGAAATGGATTCAGTTGATGACTCGTAACAGACTTTACTATTTAAAACATCGGTCACTGACACTCTCCAGGTGATGCCAGCCCCCAAAAATATGATTGTTGTTGTTTACAGCTTTAGCCTGCTGAAGTCCATGGCATGAGCCTCATTTTGAGTCAATGTTTGGACTTGGCAGAAGCGTTCCATTGTTGGTAAACATAATATACTAAAATAACTCCCCAAGCTTCATTACACAGGCTACACTTCCTTTCAGCACTATGAAATGGCATAATACCCTCTTGCACGTCTTCTCATGGTGAAGACAACAAAGCTGCTGTGAAAGTGACCATTAAGGTATAGTGCAATGCACAGAGTACCACTTGTGGCTTTCTGTAAAAACAAACAATTCTCAACAAAGTGCTGCATCAAGCTACATTCATTACATTAAGATGAGTTCAATGGAAAATTTGGTTACACTACAGTTGGGATATGCTTTGTAGCTGACTTGCCGAAATTCTTTGAAGAAGCCAATAAAGGAAGTTGACATGGCTCACAAGAGCAGCTTTCCTTCCGCTAATCATTTTATCCCCAATACATCAGTGTGCTCATTGTTGTGGAAGGAAGAATGATTTATGACAAATGGAACCTGCATAATTGAGTGTCTGGTGCTTCACTTTCTAAAGAGGAGATAGTACAGGGTGTCCCACTCAAACCTCCCTGATTTCAAGGACCCAGGAGAGAAAAAACACAATAGATATGATAATGAAAAATGCACCACATTGTAGAGCATCTTGAAGAATTTATATTCCCGCATCAGAAGTGCCAAGTATCGTCGCCAGAGTGTAGCATGGTTCGCATGAAGTGAAAATTGCGACCACACAGCAGTGCGCGCAAGCAGTAGTGTGATTTGCAGAAACAAAATTGCCGATTACTGTGCAAAGAAAATAAAATATCCTCATGTGTATGAATGTGATCCACCTGATGTGAAAACAATTAAGGAATGCTATAGGAAGTTTCTCGGAACAGGAAGTGTTCTGAAACATTCTGGCAGTGCACATCACGGAGTTCCAGAAGAGACAGTGGAGGACATCAGACAAACGTTTCTCAGAAGCCCACGTAAATCCATTCGTCAAGCATCTACGCACCTTGATGTACCTCGATCAACATTGCATCATGTAGTTCACCAGCGTCTTTGTATGTGTGCTTACAAAGTGCAAATTCTGCAACATCTGACACCGAATGACAAACCATGCCAACAACAATTTGCTGCAGATATGCTACAGCGTGTTGATATGGATGCCAGCTTCCTGTAAATGTGTTTATTCTCAGATGAGGCAACCTTTCATCTATCAGGAAGGGTTAATAGGCATAATGTTTGGATTTGGGGTTCGCAAAATCTGCACTTTGTCATTGAACATGTTCGTGATAGCCCTAGACTAAATGTCTGGTGTGGGCTAACACACAACAGGATTCTTCTTTGCGCAACAAAAATGGGTCAGTGTATATGGACAGTTTGGAGCAGTTTGGGTACCCTCAGATACAAGACTTGCAACCAAACATCATTTTTCACTAGTTCTGCTACAACTAACTGATTTCTTTAACAAAAAAATATGATTTCAGGATGTCAGCATGGCTTCAGGCCTCAGTGCAGTACTGAAACAGCCACTTTTAGCCTCATAAATCGTATTTTAAATTCAGTGGATAATCACAAAAATGTTTTGGGGATTTTCCTGGATTTAACAAAAGCATTTGATCTAATAGACCATGAAATTCTCCTAAGAAAGTTAGAGTGGTATGGTGTAAGAGGCCTGCCACACGAGTGGCTGAAATCCTACCTAGAAAATCGCTCTCAGATAACAGAGGTAAAACATATGGGAAAAAACGAACTCCAAGCTTATCAATCAAAACCTTCCACATTAACCCACGGTGTACCACAAGGCTCAATTTCCTAATTTTCATAAACGACTTCCCCCTACACGTTCAACACTCCGAACCAGTGCTATTTGCAGATGACACAAGCATATTAATTGAAGGCGAAAATGAAATGGCTCTAAGTTTAAATGCTAAAGTCACAAGTGAAAATGTCTCAGAGTGGTTTATGAGGAATAAATTACTGATAAACCCTCAAAAAACAGTCGTCTTACACTTCCATACACAACAAAATAAAAACCCATTAAAACCAAACATGTCAATGGAAAACCAAAGAATTAACAGTGTCACTGAAGCAAAATTTCTTGGCATCTACTTACAAGACAATCTTAAATGGAATTCCCACATCACTTCATTAAATTCTAAACTATCCAAAATGACTTATGCGATGAGGATTATATGGAACAACACAAGTCCTGAAACAGTTAGAGCAGTGTATTATTCTTGCATACACTCCCTATTAAGATATGGCATCATATTCTGGGGAAATTCTCCTCATTGCATAACCACATTCCGGAAACAAAAAAAGATTGTGAGGGTAATGAAAAATGCCAACAGCCGAAAATCATGCAAACCAGTCTTTAAAGAACTGGGGATTCTACCCCTACCATGTATCTTTATACTAGAAGTAGTAATGTTCCTAAAAAAAAGCATGCTAAAAAATGGAAATGTATTTATTCAAAATAAATCTGTACATGAACACCATACAAGGACAAATAGTGACATACACAGACATCATTGTTATACCACCCTGTGCAAGAAAGGTGTATATCACTCAGGTTCACATTTGTTTAATAAGCTGCCAAGTAACCTAAAGGCCATAAACAAAATCCATAGCTTTAAAAAATCTGTAACATCATATCTCTTGGAAAACTGTTTTTACTCAGTAACACAGTATCTTGAAAAATAAGTTGGTTGTAACAATATAAAAATGTAATGTAACAATATAGCAATATAAAAATGTAACAATTTATAAATGTAATGTATACACCAATGTAACAGTATATTAATGTAATATCATTTTGTCCAACATCTAAGGTATGGTATATGTACCACAAAGATTCAGGACGCAAATAAATAAATAAATAAAAAATAAATACCTTCAACAGGATGGAGCTCCACCGCATTGGTCAATGGCTGTTCGCAAGTTCCTGGATAGGGAATTTCCCAATCATTGGATCGGACACAGAGGACCCATTGCCTGGCCACTACATTCGCCCGACGTTATGCTGCTTGATTTCTTCATGTGGGGGTTCGTGAAGGACCATGTGTATGCGACCAAAGTGGATGATATTCCTACGTAGTGACATCGTATCACTAATGCAATTGCAACAATAACAGAGGAAATGTTACAAGGAACTTGGCAATAAATTGAATATAAACTTGATATTGTTCATACTACAAATGGTTCACATGCAGAGGCGTGTTGATGATAAATAAATTCTTTGAGATGATCTACAGTGTGGTGTATTTTTCATTGTTGTATCTACTGTGGTTTCTTTTTCCTGGGTCTTTGAAATCAGGGAGGTTTGAGTGGGACACCTTGTATTATATCACTCTGATCAACCACATAATGCTATAAGTTTTACAGAATCACAGGCAATCACATCTAGAAATGTATGAGATTTTTTTAATGAATAAAAACTCTTTATTCCACATTCAAGGCAAGGGGTGCAGGGGAGTCAAAACTTTTAAACCTGGACAGAATACAAATGGATTATTACAGTGAGGCTTATTTATTATCCAAGCTCAGTCATGTAACTGCAGTCCCAGCTACAAGTGCAAGACAAATAATTTCCATGGCAGTGTAGTGTGGTATGTCTGGAGGTTCAAGTTGTTCAAATTGCCTTTTCTCAACACGAGTCCACAAGTACAGTTTTCCCCTCAGGTCTATGGCATAGCAACAGCTGACATATGTGTAAGTGGACTGGGTAACATTTTAGTGTTTTTATTATTAATATGCATGTACAAATCTGTCTGACTTTTAAATTTTCTGTTGGACTGCTTTCCCAAATCTTACATGATCTCAATTTAACTTATTACAAATTAAATTATTCTACCAATATAAGTATTTCCTTTAATCCCAGGTTGTAGATTATCTGTAAGAACCTCTGCTCTAGGTCTGGTTTAAATAAACCATTAGGTAGTCTAGCATGCAAACAGCCAGTGTCTAAATACACAGCACATAGGTTGCTGTTTATTCTTAGAATTTGCATTTTCTACTGTTTCCACTTGCACCAAGCTCAGAAAGAAAAATGCTCAGCAGTAAAGCTAAGTAGGAAAACGAAATTAGAATTCCATTTTAATCCACAGCAAAATTGTGATCCTAACTTGACGTAGTTTATTAGAATTAGAGTCATTCAAAGTCAGCTGCTCCTGAATTTTAGTGTCTAGCTTATTACATGGAAAAAGGTGAACTTTGTTATATATATTTATATATATGATCCATTAATTGGAGTGTCACTTATGTTCATATTCACATATTAATCTCTAATTCCTATTACTTTCCCAGAAAAATGTCTGTTATTATTCCTTTGAAATTTCGTTTATAGAAGATGTTTACTAAAAAAAAATTGCACTTAATATCGACAGAATTTCTGAATTTCGATTTTTGTGAAATAATTGCTTAATTATACACTTAGATAACTACATAGTAAATGCAACTATGTTCACTTCTGCCAGCTCACATTTTCTATGAGTCGATCACAGATCCTTAAAAATATTTAATGTTCATTTACACAACTCTACCTTTGGGATTCACTAACTACATTTTCCATGTCTTAGTATGCACTCCTGCTTTACACTTCCTGCTGAGTACATCTTTTCAGATCCTGTTGCTGCAAGGTGGATTATATTTCAATGGTTCTGGGATGCATTAGCAAGTACCCTACAGGGTGGGCACATCTGCAGTTTCAAATGGCCCTGGGTAAAGCATTTGCCATCTTTTATTCCTTCTCTTCAAATGTGAAGATTTTGGGTAGCTTCTTAGTAGAAATATTTGGGTCAAGTACTGATTCATTTTATTTAGCTTTTTGTCAAAACATCTCTTTTTTTCTGTTGCTTTCTCAGCTACATTTAAATGGTCTGTCTTATGTTTTTATCCCAGGAAATCTCGTCCCTAGGAAGTCTCGCTAAATGGTTTACCCATTCATTATGCACATCTCTTTGCAGCAATAATTCATTAGGTTATAATTAGTTGACATGTGGGACAAGTTGTTATCTACATCTTCAAACTGACCAATATAGTTTATCCAGATTGTTTCTTTCATAGGGCAGTATGTTCTAATATGAACCTATTGTATTCCTGGTTAGATCTCTCCTTGGGGTTCACAATATGGTTAAAGGTGAGCGTCTAGATCATCAGTGTATGTGGCCAATAACGAGCACTATTGGTTCACCAACGTATCTTCCTGCCAAATATCTAGCTTCATTGTTAAAACCATTGGTAGAAAAATATAGACACCACATTCACAATTCTACGGATTTTACTCAGAAACTTAGCAACTTCAGGCTAAAGAGTACGAATGTGCTGGTCAGTTTTGACGTGGTATCACTGTATTCCAAAGTACCTTTAAAGGATTCTTTGTCTCTTATTGGTCAACATTTCGACAAAAACATCACGGACTTACTTGAGCAAGTACTCCTGTCATCTTATATTCAGTTTAATGGTGAATTTTATGAGCAAATTGATGTAGTGCTATGGGAAGCCCTCTCTCCTCTCTGGTAACTAAGTTATTTGTGGAAAAATTCGAGGACAAGAGACTGGACTAAGCAAGTTTAAAATCAATGGTCTTCTGGAGGTACGTGGATGACACGTCTGTAGTACGGCCTCACGGGAAGGATGAATTACATCGATTTCTTGAGAATTTGAGTTCTGTCCACGCTGGTATTAAATTTATTGTGGAAATAAAATAAGATGGCTGCCTCCCTTTTTTCAATGTTGATGGCACGTTAGGACACGTTACACGCCGTAAACAAATGGATAGGAATCTATGTGTGTATGCCAGCAGCTGCCATCATCCTTCACAAACTGTAGTGTCCTTAAGACCTTAGAGCACAGGGCACACTGTATGTCCGATAATGATAATTTTCAAGAAGAGCTCATACATCCCACGAGCATTTTGAAAGTGAATGGATAATCCCTTCAACAAATTCGCAGAACATTCAATGTGAGTCATGGAACGCAAGTACGAGATTTGGAAGAAGAAAGTATTACGTACAGATGAGGAGCGCTTCTGCTTTATGTGGGTGCTGTTTTCTCGAAGATAAGCCGTATTCTCGAGAAACATCGTGTTAAGGTGATCTTCCGACCTCCTATGAAGATTGCAGCCTCACTCGGTTCTCTGAGGGATGATTTATTGCTTCTTAAAGCGAGTGTGTACCAGATTCCTTTCGGAACTTGTAATAAGTCACACATAGGTGAGACAATACGCAGCGTTCATGAGAGGTGTATTGAACATTTAAGATACACATGCTTACTACAGCCAGACCAGTAAGCTGTGTCAGAGCATTGTATAGATACAGTTCATTCGATGGACTACAGTGACTTAAAGATTTTAACATCCACCTCTTCCTTTTGGGATTCTGCTTTCAAAGAAGCCACAGAAATTAGGTTAACCAATACCTTAGTAAATAGAGATGTTGCTTTTAAATTTGTTAAGGCATATATTCGGCTCGTGGTGTAATTGAATTGCAGAGTAGTCGTCTAGGCTTCACCGCCTCATAATACAACGATACGAGAATCGAATGTCTGAACGCTTTCACCACAGGTGACGCGTGTGTAAGTGTACCTCTGGCTAGGCACTATATTGTCGATTTTGTGATTCACCCTAACGCCCGTTTTACACGGGACTTGTGACACGAACAAGAAAGGCGTCGTCTACATCAGCGCTCCACGTGATCGACGGTCCAACTACAAAGAAGCGTTTACACGGTACATTGCCTATCTGGTCGTCTGCTCTCTGTATCTACTGCGTTTGTTGCCTGCTTCCACCAAGTGAATCGATGCTTAACTTTACTTTTCGAGACGATCAAATATTTTAAGTCCTTTTATAATTATTACTAGTTTTATTTGTATTTTAGATGGACACTGTGGCGCAGTATTTATTTTCCTACAGTTTATGCGAAAGTAAGTCACCTGTGTATAAACGACCACGTAAGACTGGGAATGGTGGACAAACCAACAAAAATGTTGCTTTTCTGTTGCCATTGTTAATTTCCTCGATTAAGACAAGTTCTTCCTTTATGGCTCACCTCTAATTACGTCGTTAATGCATGTACAAGTGAACAAGAACATATTTTTTAAGAGTTGTTCCAGATGGATCCGGATCGCTGAGTTACGTTCATTTCCTCGCACGAGCGCCTTATAGCTTAAACCCCAACGACTGTTAATAGCAGATGTTTCAATTGTGAACTATTTATCAGACGAACAAACTACAACGTTTCGCTGAGCAGAAGGTACGATTCACAAAGAGCTTCGCGCTGTTTGTCAGTTATGCTCCCCATTCTGTCGTCTGCGCATGTGCGAAGCATCTTGATACGCGTGAGAATAGGATCCATCATGAAACTTCCTGGCAGATTAAAGTTTCACATCAGCGCACACTCCGCTGCAGGAAAATCTCATTCAGGATCCATCATATTCCGTCCAAAAGCGATCGTACTTATGAATCTCGCGCAAGTGGCCACATCTGCGCAGTAGAGGCCAGCAGAACTGGTGCGTCATGGGTAATCGTGGAAGCTCACACTTCCCGTGGAGAACGGGCTTCAGCATGGCAGGAGAATACACGGCCGAAATAAAAGTTGAGGAAGACTATTTGCACGACTGCACGCGCGAAATTTAATGGATTATTCATTACACCGCCAGCAGTTAAAATGCAATTGTTGATGTATTTACTGCCATAGCATTGAGCAGAGGTTTGGAAAATTATCTGATTGGTGCATCGAAAGACACACAGGCACGGAAGGGAGAGTTAGTCTGGAGCACGAACTGAACACTACTTTTCGTCCGGGTGCCGAAGAGATCACTTTTTCTCCAGCAGCCGCTTAATGTCCACTTCTCTGCCAAGAGCCAATGAAGGCTGGCTTCCTCTCCTCAGCAACATTTAGAAGTAGATAATGATTTCTGCTCCACCATGCAAAGAGTCTGGGAAGAGGACTCAAGCCGAGGCAAGCGAGTGAGGAGGCTCAGAAGTTACTGATAGGACCGATGATAGGATTGTGCAATAGTTTCGGATCCTGTTATTTCGAGGAGAGTTTGAGGGCACATCCAGCTTACTTACTGATGTTGTATGCATGCGTTAGATAACCGACCTTTCAGCATAATCACGCACTCACTGAGGAAGTTCTGCGAGTTTGCATTTGTAAAGATGATTTGTGAGGCGATAACCTCGCGCATTCCTCTTTTTATTCCGGTCCTTGCCAAGATTTTAATAGTATTCATGTTCAACGATCATTTAACCTGTGTGCTTACGATTTCTGATCCTCAACCATATCGTATAATTAAATTCGTCTCAGTGTTTTCTAACTTCAGTTTATAATTAATTTGATTTGGAATCCTGTTTCATTTGGTAATCACTCACATAAAAAAGTTTTGCATCATCTTGGTTCCTAGAGTTCCGGAACCTGTACAGAAAAATGGAATAGAGATCAACATAAAAATCGCTTCTGCCCTTTTTACTGCTCATGAAAACCACACATGCATGTTGTACCAGCCCACAGCGAGACCTTCAGAGGTGGTGGTCCAGATTGCTGTACACACCGGTACCTCTAATACCCAGTAGCACGTCCTCTTGCATTGATGCGTGCCTGTATTCGACGTGGCATACTGTCCATAAGTTCATCAAGGCACTCTTGGTCCAGATTGTCCCACTCCTCAATGGCGATTCGGCGTAGATCCCTCAGAGTGGTTGGTGGGTCACGTCGTCCACAAACAGCCCTTTGCTGTCTATCCCAGGCATGTTCGATAGGGTTCATGTATGGAGAACATGCTGGCCACTCTAGTCGAGCGATGTCGTTATCCTGAAGGAAGTCATTCACAAGATGTGCACGATGGGGGCGCGAATTGTCGCCCATGGAGACGAATGTCTCGCCAATATGCTGCCAATGTGGTTGCACTATCGGTCGGAGGATGGCATTCACGTATCGTACAACTGTTACGGCGCCTTCCATGACCATCGTCCCCACATAATGCCACCCCACAACAGCAGGGAACCTCCACCTTGCTGCACTCGCTGGACAGTGTGTCTAAAGCCTGGTTGAAGGCATATGCGACACTCATCGGTGAAGAGAACGTGATGCCAGTCCTGAGCG